>NC_090447.1:20733425-21983425 GCF_031143425.1 Pleurodeles waltl
GCTTTTAGCTATTTCTAATAGGAATTGCATTTATCACTTCCTCTCTGTTCCCATACTGGGCATTAGACCAGAAAGCTGAATGGAGGGCATTACTTAAGAACAAAAAACAAACCAGGAATCTTAATTTTCCTATCCTTCTCTTGAAGGTTTGTCAATGTACAGAACCGAACATGGCACATAAGTCAACAAAGCTGGCATGCAGAAATTGACAGTGCTCATCAACCTGTGTGTGATTCTCTATAAAGTAAATATCTGCGGCATATTTATAATAGTGTTGCATCTCCCTTGTGCCACGTAAGGCATGGGTGACACAATACTAAAGTTAGGTTTATCAAGCCATGGAAGGCCACCTGGCCTGGCCCTGCATGGCTTGATAAAACTAGAGTAACGCAAATCATCGCAAATCGTTGCCTTGTGTTACTCTGCCCCAAGGAGACAATAGCAAGTGGCTTCCTAACATCTGACAATTGTGTGAACAATGGCTGGTCAAACAGTAAGCACACTTCTAGGACAGCAACCAACTAAAGACTTGGTTCTTCTACTGCCCCGTTAGGACACTCTGCAGAAGATACATTTGGTAACTGATTCAAAGATAACTTTCTCCCCTGTCAATGTCTCTATATCGAAGAATTGATATCTGTGTTTGGCCTGTATCTGAGCCACCTGTGCTGAAAAGCTATTTACTCATTTTTGTAGGATGAGCGATCTCTGAAGGAGCTAACCCTGAGTAGTTCTGTAGCGCAAGGTCTTGGTGTCTTGGCGTCCATGGACTCCTACAAAGTGTCAGATGAAGTAGAGGGATCGAATTCTGAAGAAATGAAGTTGCTAATAACAGAAGAAGATGATGCAGAGGTAAGTGAGGAGGAGAGGACTGCCAGGAGAAGGAGCTGGGTTAAGTATGTAAGTAGTCACCGGTTTCTTTTAATAGAGTGAGACTGGGCTAGTGTCATAACTGGGAAGGACAATCTCACAACTCTGGCAGGGTATGGTGGCCACCTTTCTTATCCTAGCTTGTGTCCTTCTGGCCTCGTCTTTCTCCCAACTTCTACACTGAGCCTAGGGGATATACTTTGACTTCTGCATTTGTCATTCTCTCGTTACTGCATCAATATCCTTAACTTGCTTTCAGCCTCCTCAAAATCTCATTCCTTTCGGACAAGATCCTGACCACTATTCTGTTCTCAGAAGAATTCAACTATTGCAAAACATAATCAATACACTGCTATGTCACTCTATCTTTTCCCAGTAGACAGACCTCACTTATTCAGTCTGTGAGGCCTTCCTTTTAGAACAACTCACCTATCTCTCCTTTCCTGAAAAAGGCCAGATGGTAAATCAAAACCCCCTGCAAGTTCCTCACTTTTGTCCTCAAAGCTGCATTATAGGTGTTGAGGGGAAGGATAGTGCTGTATAGTGTACTTAATTCTTTTAAATAATCAAATATGTAGAAAAATGGGAAACAGCCTTTAAAACTCAATACCTTCAGCCACCATCCATTTTTCAATAAAATATGACTTTACAACGTATGCCTTTACGGCACATGTTTTTACCAAGCATATGCCTTTACTGTGCAGCCCTTTACAATGAAAATGTAAGTATCTGAAGGTAAATTAGGGCAAGGGCATTTTAGGGTTTGGGTTGGGCGAGGGTATTGGGTGGCAAAAGGGATTTTTAGGGGTTAGGGATGGGTTGTGGTGTCTGGATGGTAGGGGTAACAGCATTTCCGCCCGTTAGACCTGCAGTGAACAGGGCCTTAACAATGATGCTGGCTCCTAATGGAGCCGGCATCAATGTGGCGGTGCGGCGGGTGCAGCAGCACCCATTGTGCATTCCACTGCCTGTAATTCGGGCGTTGGAATGTGCAACAGGGCTGTGCATGGGGGCTCCTGCACTGCCCATACCAAGTGCATGGGCAATGCAGGGGGGCCCAGGGTACCCTGACACCCCCATTCCACTAGCCATCCACAGCAGTGTAAACTGCCATGGAAAGGCTAGCGGTTTGGGGACTCGTAATCCCCAGGTTAGCGCTGCTTGCAGCACTGCCCTGTCGGATTACAACCGCCGGGACCGCCAGGCTGCCAGCAGCCTGGCGGTGTCAGCAGTCAGACCATGGCAGTTCCGTCACTTTATGTGGCGGTCAGACTGCCACGACCACTGAAGACCGCCAGACTCATAATGAGGCACTCCATGCTGCAGCACGCTTCCTCTTAGGTCTAAAGAAATTTGATCACATTTCTCCTGCCTTGCTAACTCTCCAATGGCTCCCCATTGTAGTGCGGGTCCAATTCAAAATTGCTTGCATCACCCACAGAGTGCTGCACTCCTCACCCTCCTATGTTAACGAGAAACTGAAATTCTCAGGAGCAGATAGGGGCTCATTATATGCCCACTCCTTAATCCTGGGAACCCTCCCCCGTTCAGGCAAGAACAATACATGAATCAGTCCTTCTCAGGCATCTCCACTAGCATCTGGAAGTCTCTGCCTCCCTCACTCAGTCTACCCACCTGCCTAGCAACCTTCAAAAAGGACCTCAAGCTCCTCCTATTTGACAGACATCTTGGTTAATTCACCCTCTAACAAACTGATCTGCTTAATTTAACTGTTCATGTCATCTGCCCTATTGTTGTAACTGTCTCTTGCGGTAATTACTGTATACATACATTGACATAAAAGTCCCAGTAAAATTACTATTAATGTAACCCAATGTAACCCTGTATTCTCTGTGTTGTAAAGTGCTCTGATGCCTTTGTGCCATGTCCATGCTACATACAATTTCAAAAACAAATAAATAAATACATTCTATTAAACTGGCAGTGTTTAAATATATCTAGACATACGTTATTTTACTGTTTTAAAAATGCAATCAATTACATGATGCCAAACATATTATTCTGGTCATGCAGGCCTTACTAATGTATGAAAGTATCCACAGTGTGATTATTAGACGTGGGGGTGGGGGTTTTAAAGAGTATTTGGAGTCCCTTTCCTTTTGACACATACTCCCAGCTTAGATATAAAGGACAAAACATGTTAGTGATGGCCCATTACAGAGTGGGTTACTGCTGCTCATTTGTTTCTGCTCAAAACAAAGCCCTGTTCTCAGCACAATGTTTCTCTTGTCCAGAGCCTGGTGCCCCCCTGGGTTAATTTGAGGCCCTCCTAGGAGGGGGGAGAGGGCAGTTTGAAGATCCCTGGTTTAGGGTATGTAGGCGTATTTGTCTAGCAAGGGTTTTTAATGTGTTAGGATGGGTAGGGTTTAGGGTTGATAAGGTGATATCTATTTATGTATCTATATCTATATCAATATCAATATCTATATAGCTCTAGGTCTATTCACAGCTAGGACATGTTTCCATAACAAAAGTGTTTTTTTTATTTTGCAAATAACTTTGGAGCCGCTTGACGAATCTTCACAAAATACTTAAAACTAATATGACAGTCAGTTTAGCTGCTGTCTTTACAGTTTCAGGATAATCTGTCAAGTGGGGCCGAGAAGAAGGCACCCTGTTTTTTTCCATAGGGTCTGTAGACACAACTAGAGCCTGAACCACTGAACGGAATTACATCAAACTTTGCAGGAAGGTAGATCTTGTTACGCAGATTGTGTTCTTTGTGATTTGGTGTAAATCCGCTCAGTAGTTTTAAAGATATTAAAGGGTAAAGGATTATAGATATATATAGAAGTAGAGGCTCCACAAATCTAAGACTTCTCATGCTGAGGTCTGATTGGCTGCCAACGCTGCTACCTGGAAGTGTTGATAGCCATTTTGGGACTCTGCTTATGCCGTGTCCCTCAAAAAAGTTAAAAAAAGAAAAGTGGGGAGGGCAGGAATAGCATGACCTCCTAGCCTTGGTGCTGGGGTCCCCCAGAGCACTGCCAGGGCAAAAAAGCTTTTTTTTAAACATTGCATTGAAATTTATGGAGGATATGCAAATCCACAAAAATTAAAAAGAAAAAATAGCACTATCTCCTGCACTGTTTAAAATGTAGCCCCCGGGAGGGCCAGGACCAAGGGGCACGAGGAGATATAAAGGAAAAAGAAGAGGGCATTCAGGGCCCCCTTCCTAAGGCTCTGTCGAGCCCGGGGTTCCACCACTTCCCCAGGGCTTTAGAACAATATTAGAGAGGGGCCGCACGCACCCCCCTCCGTGGGCTCAAGAGAGCCCCGTTGACCACCACCTCACTGGGCTTGTTTTATTAAATTGAGGAGGACAGCGTGCACTCCCCTCCTGAGTGTGTTTGAAGCCTTGGGGACCACCACCTCCCTGGAGCTAAAATGAAACATTAAAAGGGGGGCCACGTGGACCCCATACCCCAGGAACCACCACCTGTCCGGGGCAAGTAATTTAATTAAAAGGGAGAGGGGCTGCAGGGCTTCCCTCCCAAAGCCATCAATGGTCCTGGGAACCACCACTCCCCAGGGCCGGCGCCTGCTATTTCCCAAGGTGCCCAACCTTGGAAGATAACTGTTTGTTTTCACTTGCTGGAGCTATGACAGCTCCTGCCAAGTGAGAGCAAACACTAAGGTGCTTATATACAAGGGGCCTGCAAAGATGGTGCATCACTTTTTTCAATGCACCGCCTACGTTTGTAGATACTGTACATTCCTACCCTTTTGTTTTTGATGCAGGGGCAGTGCAGCACGAAGGCTTGTGGTGCTGCCCTGCGCCAAAATAGTGTAAATGAGGCCCTGACTCCACTCCCAGCAAGTGGGAGTTATCAAACTTCTCTTGTTTGCTGGGAGCAGAGTCGTCTTTTGTTTCCCTGTCCGCTGCCATCTGGGCAGGGATACAGTTGAAAGGTTGCTCTGAGAAGCAGGGAGCTGCATATATAGTAGCTTCCTGTGCGAGGGAGCAATGTTGGATGGAAAAACAGAAGATGGAAAAACAAAGAGAGTGAGCCCAAAAAAATGGAGAAAAAGCAAGGAACAGGCAGCGAAAACAAAGGAAAAGCAAGGGGACATACAAAATATGGGGAAAAAACAAGGAAACAGAAGTGACAAAAAAGCATGGAGAGGGCACTCAAAAAACACGTGAAAGAGCAAGAAAAAGCAGTGAGAATTAGTGGAAAGCAAGGAAGGGGCACACAAAATACAGGGGAAAGAGCGAGGAGAAAGCAGTAAAAATGAGGGGAAAGCAAGTAGAGGGCAAACAAAATACAAGGGGAAAAGGAAGGAGAAAGCAGTGAAATGCAGAAAAAGCAAGGAGAGGTCACACAAAAAAACAATGAAAAGGCAAGGTGACAGCAGCGAGATGGAGAGAAAAGCAAGGAGAGGGCACACAAAAACAGATGAAAAGGCAAGGTGGAAGCAGTGAAAATAAGGGAAAAGGAAGGAGGGGGCACACAAAATACAGGTAAAAACACAAGGTGGAAGCAGTGAGAATGAGGGAAAAGCAAGAAGAGGGCACTCTAACAATAGATAGAACAGCAAGGGGAAAGCAGTGAGAATGAGGGAAAAGCAAGGAGAGGGCACTCAAAATAACATGTGAAAAAGCAAAGTGAAAGCAGTTAAAATGAAGGAAAATTAAGGAGAAGGTACTCAAAAAATGAGGAAAAGAGCAAGGAGAAACCAGTGAAATTGAGGGAAAAGCAAGGAGCAAACACACAAAATAAGTGAGAAAAGCAAGGTGAAAGTATAGCAGTAAAAAGCAAGGAGGGACACACAAAATACAGGGAGGAGAAAGCAGTAAAATTGAGGGGAAAGCAAGGAGAGGGCACACTAAATATTAGGGAAAAAGCAAGGCAAAAGCAGTGAAATGGAAAGGACACACAAAAACCAGATGAAAAAGCAATGAGAATGAGGGAAAAGCAAAGAAAGGCCACATAAAATACAGGGGAAAAAATCAAGGTGAACACAGTAAAAGCAATTAAAAAGCAAGGGGAGGGTACACATAAAACAGGTGAAAAAGCAAGGTGAAAGCAGTGGAAATGAGTGAAAAGCAAGGAGAGGGCACACAAAAGAGTCACAAAAATCAAGGTGAAAGTAGTGAGAATGAGAGAAAAGCAAGGATAGGGTACAAAAAAATGGCTGAAATATCAGGGTGAAAGCAGTGTGAAAAAGCAAAAAGTAAGGAGAAGGCATTCAAAAAAGGAAGAAAGAAGAAAAAGCATTAAGAACGAGGGAAAGGCAAGGAGAAGGCATACAAAATACAGGGAAAAGGGGAAAAGGCAATGAAAAAGCAGTACAAAAAAGCATTTTTTATGTTTGTTGTGAAATTGTGGCAGATTTCTGAAATTGTGGCAAATAAAACAACAAAAAAAACAAGTGCAGTCTCCTGCACTTGTTTTCAGATTAGCCCCTCATGGGCCAAGTCCGAGGGGCATTAGTGATAGAAACAAAATTAAAATTAGGGGGGTGCACTGGGCCTTCATCTTAAAGCTCTTTTTAGCCCCAGGGACCACCTATAAGCACCCAACCCCACACCACCCACTGCCAACCGTGCATTAGTCATGGGTCTCAGCTGTGCGTGGCAGAGGTTGCCCACAGGCCTTTTGGCCTAACCCTGGGAGCACCCAACCCCACGCCATGTACAAGAGGCGGTTGTCCGCAGGGCCTGGCCACAGAAGAGGCCTTGCAGCCTACCCCCTACAAGCACACAACCCCACACCGTACATGACCTTCAGCAGTGCACAGTTGGGGTTGGTATAGGACCTGGTCACAGGCCAGGCCCTGTGGCCAAAAATCCCTTAACCAGCCATCCCTGTGCCATGCACACCCTTCCCAAAGAAAAGAAAAGGGGGCAGGGTAGGAATACCCTGATCCCCGATCCTTGGTGCTGGGGTTCCACTGGGGCCTCACCAGGGCAAAAAAGTATATTTTAAAATAAATTATTATCACAAAAATGTGGCAGATTTGCAAATCCACTGCATTAAAAAAAATATTAAGTGCAGTTTGTTTTCAGTTTAGCCCCCGGGTGGGCCAGGTCCTTGAGGCATTAGGCATTGCTCCCGCTCAAAGGGAGCTGCTAAATATTCAGCTCCCTGCGGGCAGGAACAATCTTTTATATGTTTCCCTGTCCACATGGCTGAGGGCAGGGAGACAGATGAAAACTCAGCTCGCAATAAGAAAAGGGCATGCATGGCACAAGTTTGGCTGTTTAATGGGGTTTTGGCTGCAGGGTTTGGCCTCAGGTAAGGTCCTGTGGCCAACCTCCTGCTGCGCACAGCCAAAAGCCATGCATGGTGTGGGATTGGGTGCTTATAGGTAGTTGGCAGCAGGACCTGGCCTATGGCCAGGCCCTGTGGCCAACCCCCCGTGCACACCTGAAGGGGTTGGTTAGATTAACATAAAGTAATAAAATTACTTAACATTAAAATAACCATAGAAATTCATTGAAAACAAACAAAGGTTACAGAGATGTTATAGTTAGGAAATATAACAAAAAGAAACATAGAAATGCATTTAAAAAAACACAGGTTACAGGGGCGTTATAGTTAGGCTCACATTTCAAACCTACAAAACCATAGTGATTCAGCAGTTATAGTTAGAGCTATTCCAAGAAACTATAACTCATGCCCTAAGGTAACTATAAGTCATGCGCTCTCTATGCACTGCTAATTACCACATATGTTACATCAGTCATGACATCTTCTATGGCATCACTGAAATTATAACTGCTACATTTGGAATTAAAATATTGATCAGGAAATTGTGCATGGCAGGGCGTGAGTTACGGTTACCTTAGGGAAACGTAGGACACTACAGCATACCACTCCACTCTCCTACATGCCACTCCACTCCACTACATGCAACTTCACTCTAAGACATGCCACTCCACTTGACTCTACTCCACTCTATAACGTTGTACAACACTCTACTACACTGTATGACACTCTGTGCTCCTCCACTCTTTCACACTTTTCGCCACTCTGTGCTACTCTGCAACACTCTGCTCTGCTCTATGTCACTTTACAACACTCTGCAATACTCTGTGTTAATCCACTAAACATCACTTTATTTTACTCTACTCTATGACACACTAATGCATTATACTCCACTGTACTACACTACTCTACTTTATGCCATGCCACTCTATACCACTCTATGCAACTCCACTCTACGACACTCTATGCTATTCTAATTTAAAACACCACTCTACTCCACTCTACTCCACTCTACTCCACTCTATACCCCTGCACTGTATACCACTCTACAACACGCCATTCCACTGTACGACACACCACTTCACTCTAGAACACACAACTCCACTCTATGACAAGCTATTCCACTGTATAAAATGCCTTTCAACTGTACAGCACTCCACTCTACACCACTCCAGTGTAAGCTACTCCACTCTACGCCACTCCACTGTACACAATGACACTCTATGCCATGACTCTCTACTCCATGAAAGTCTACGCCACAACACTCTACGCCATGACACTCTAAACAACCAAACTCAATGACACAACACTGTACAACATTTCACTCTATGCTACTCAACTGTATACCACTTTTCGTGCCTGGTGGTAGGCATCTCCTGCTGTTGCATAAGTATTCCTTAGTGTGTTTTTTAAAGTGTTTGCTTTTCCGTTTTTTGTGTTATTCTCAAAAGCTTATTTCTTAGTCTGACCCATTGTGCTTGTTTTTGCATTGCTTGCATTGTTTTCTCTGCCCCTGTGCCCCCCGGTATCTTGTTCGCTGTGTAAGTGCCTCCGCCCGTTTCTGCCGGCTCTCGCCAGTCACACTCTTCCTGCCGCTGCGTCACCTGCTGAACCACCCCCTAGCATACCCATTGGCCTCCCAGCTGCTCCACCCTCCCACCTCTCCCTTTTAATGGCGGCCGCTGGTGCACCGGAGGCGCGCCAGAGGCAAGCCCATCTGCGCCCATCCGTGCCTGGACCCCTGGCTCTCGCCGCTCCGACCACCACAGGCAACACTACCCCTCCTCTACAATCCACGCCCTCAACCCAGGTCAACACCTTGCCTGCGCCCAAGCCAACCCCAAGCACACACATGTGTCATGCATGCAACTTCTCTTGCACCCCCACAAACACCAACCATGGCAACACGCTCCATAACGACTCTAGCAGACCACACACCTGCCATAACACGCCTTGCAACAACACTAACACACCCCACACCAACACTAACAACTACACTAACATGCTCCATAACAACACCAATGCACCCCACAACAACACCAACACACGTCACGACAGCAACAACTCGCTCCACAACAGCCCCCTCAACCACCTTACCTGCATACTCCTAAACACGCACTCTGTACACAAGCACGCCATCGAGCTCTGGGACCTGATCACAACACACTCCCCCGACATTGCCTTCCTTACGGAAACCTGGATGAACCCATCATCCGAACCTAACATAGCCATATCCATCCCAGAAGGCTACAAAATCTCTCGTAGAGACCGTCTAAACAAACCAGGAGGAGGTATCGCCATCATACATAAAAGCACCATCAAGATCACCACCAACACCCACGACACCCTAGATAGCGCAGAGCACCTACACTTTCGTATTCACGTAAACGCTAACACCACCCTCAGAGGAACCCTCATTTACAGACCACCAGGACCTCACCCCCCCTTCTGCAACGCCATCACTGACACCATCAGCCCCCACGCCCTCACCTCCACAGACTACATCCTCCTTGGTGACATCAACTTCCACCTAGAAAACCCCCAAGACCAACTCAACCACCCTGCTAGACAACCTCACGAACCTAGGACTCAAACAATTGGTCACCTCACCCACACACTCAGCAGGACACACGCTAGATGCAATCTTTACCGCCAGCAACCACATAACATTCACACACACACACCACCGAACTCCACTGGACCGACCACCACTGCGTCCACTTCTCCTTCACGAAACCCCCCACCCACTACCGACAGCACGACATGTCATACCGTAAGTGGGACAAGATCCCCACAGAACACCTGCTCGCCAAACTCTCACAAACCCCCGCCCTCGCCAACGACCCCAATGTCGCCTCCCACAACCTCACACAATGGATCCCAACCTGCGCAGACTCTCACGCCCCTCTGAAAAGTAACAACACCACCCGCAACATCAAGACCGCACCTTGGTTCACCACTGAACTTCAAGCATCCAAGCGTGAATGCCGCAAGACCAAGAAAGCTTGGCGACAAGAACCCTCCATATCCAACTTCTCCACACTCAAAACCACCATACGCAATCACCACCAACTAATCAGAACCACCAAAAGAGCCTACTACAAAGAACGCAGATAGTAACTCACATAACAGCAAGGAACTCTTTACATTCATCAAAGAGCTCACCAAACCCAAATCCTGCAACACCGACCCCACCCACACACAAAATCTATGCAACTCCCTCTCCAACCACTTCCACCTCAAAATCCTAGACATACACAATAGCTTCACACCACCTGCTCCCACTGTCACCCCCACTGACATGATCGACGACACAACACCCCCCACTCCATCCAACTGCACACCTGGGCCCCTACCGTTGACGAAGAAACCAAAACAACCATGACCTCCATCCACTCGGGCTCCCCCACGGATCCCTGCCCCCATCACGTCTACAACAGGGCCAGCCCAATCATCGCTCCCCAGCTCCGCTTCGTTATAAACAGCTCCTTTGACACCGCCACCTTCCCGGACTCCTGTAAACACGATGAAGTAACTGTACTCCTCAAAAAACCCAAAGCAGACCCCGATGACATCACAAACTACCGCCCCATTTCTCTACTCCCTTTCCCCGCCAAGATCACTGAGAAGCTAGTGAACGCCCGCCTGTCGCACTTCCTCGAGGAAAACAACACACTCAACATCTCCCAGTCTGGATTCCGCAAGAACCACAGCACTGAGACCGCCCTCATCGCCTGCACTGATGACATCAGGATCAGAGTGGACAAGGGCGAGACCGTCGCCCTCATCCTCCTAGACCTCTCCACAGCCTTCGACACTGTCTGCCACCAAATCCTCCGAACACGCCTCTTCAACTGAGGAATCCGACACAAGGCCCTGGACTGGCTCACCTCCTTCCTCGCCGAAAGAACCCAGAAAGTTTGCCTCCCCCCGTTCCAGTCCCCAGCAACCAAGATCATTTGCGGGGTCCCCCAGGGATCCTCCCTCAGCCCCACCCTCTTCAACATTTACATGGCCCCACTCACCAACATCCTCCGCCCACACGGAATCACCATCATATCCTACGCAGACGACACCCAGCTTGTCATCTCCCTCACCAGGAACCCCACCACCGCTAACACAAACCTCCACGCCGGACTCCTCACCACCGCCAAATGGATGACAACAAGCCACCTCAAACTCAACTCCAACAAAACCAAAATCATCATCTTCGAGCCCAACAGGACAGTATGGGACGACTCCTGGTGGCCCACCGCCCTAGGGCCACCCCCAACACCCTCCACCCATGCATGCATTCTCTGCATCGTCTTAGACTCCTCTCTCTCCATGACCCAGCAAATCAACTCTATAACTTCCTCATATTTTAACACCCTGCGCATGCTGCGTAAGACCTTCAAATGGATCCCCATAGAAACCAGGAAAACCGTCACCCATACACTCATCAGCAGCAGACTAGACTACGGAAACGCCCTGTACGGTGGCACCACAGTCAAGCTCTAACAGAAACTCCAGCAGATCCAGAACGCAGCCGCACAGCTCATCCTTAACCTGTTGCACCGCTGCCTACCGCGGCGCACCCCGAGGCACCGATCGGAACACGGCAGTGGGCGCGGTTCATCTTTTCGGCTGCCGGGCATGCCGCTTTCCTTTTTCCCGGTATTTCCTCGCACGAGGCCCTAGGTTTTACATCGGGTCTCGGCGAGCTCGGGAGGCGGCATGGCCTGGGAATTAGTTTTAGCCCCATTTCCCCACTATGGCACATACCTGGTTTTTTGTTTGTCTCTGTTCTTTTCTCTTCTGTTTTTTGTTCTTCTTTTATGGTCTGTCTCTCTTTTTGGTTGGAACCATGTTTTTGCTTCTTTTCCCCAGCATACCTTTTTCTTCCCTGCATGCATCAGGATCCCTATCTAACATGGTGTCCTCATCTACATTCTCTATGGTAGTTGTCCCAAACTAACATGGTGTCTTTTCCCTTCCTGCATGTCACTTCCTGTTTTTGGTTATATAAGGACTTAGACACTTGGGGGGTCATTACAACCCTGGCGGTCGGTGTTAAAGCAGCGGTAAAACCGCCAACAGGCCGGTGGTAAAAAAAATTGAATCACGACCGTGGCGGAAACCGCCAACATAGATAGCCACTTTAACAATCCGACCGCCACGGCGGTACAAACAAACACTGCGGCGGTAACCGCCAACAGACAGGTGGAACCTAATGTACCGCCCACAGTATTACAACAGTCCAATCCGCCACCTTTTCCGGGGTGGATTCACCGCGAACAAAAACACAGCGGAAACAGGACTTGAAAGGGAAAACGCTCACCTCTACACACCCCACGAGGAACCAGGACGCCATGGAACTGGAACTCCAGATTCTCCCAGCCTTTGCCTTCCTGCTCCGCTACCAGGATAATCAAAGACGTCAGCGAAGACCACGGTGAGTACTGCACCTATGACACAGGGGAGGGGGGAGGGAAAAAAGAGTGACACACGCACGCAACACGCAACACCCCCACCCCCTCCTCACCCACTGCAACACACACACAAGTACATGTTGATACATTACATTTACAACCCCCAAACCCCACTGGAAGAATGCAAGGACAAAAGGAAATTAGTTGAACGTTTGTAATCTATTAAAATACAGTAATCAAAAATATATATATACACTATAAACAAATATATACACCAAGAATACAAGTCCAAGGTATTCCACCAATAAAGTCTGTGGACCACTGGGCCCAAAATGCATGGGCGAGGCCCACACAAGATACCCGATCAAAACGGAGAGAACACTGCTGGTGCATCAGATAGAAATACAACAGGCACCTCAGGGTGAAGGGAAGGGGGGGCACCTCAGCCGGATGAGTGCACAACGCCAGATCTACGAGGGGGCTCCATGCCCACTGCTTTATCCTGGGGAGTGCAAAGCCACAGTCTCTCAAATCTTTCCAGTGGGTGGTTTGCCCACTGCTTTATCCTGGGGCGTGCAAAGACACAGTCTCTCAAGTCTTACCAGTGGGTGGTTTGCCCACTGCTTTATCCTGGGGAGTGCAAAGCTGCAGTCTCTCAAGTCTTTCCAGTGGGTGGTTTGCCCACTGCTTTATCCTGGGGAGTGCAAAGCCACATTCTCACAAGTCTCTCAAGTGGGTGGTTTGCACACTGCTTTATCCTGGGGAGTGCAAAGCCACAGTCTCTCAAATCTTTCCAGTGGGTGGTTTGCCCACTGCTTTATCCTGGGGAGTGCAAAGCCACAGTCTCACAAGTCTCTCAAGTGTGTGGTTTGCCCACTGCTGCATCCTGGGGAGTGCAAAGCCACAGTCTCACAAGTCTCTCAAGTGGGTGGTTTGCCCACTGCTGCATCCTGGGAGTGCAAAGCCACAGTCTCACAAGTCTTACCAGTGGGTGGTCTGCCCACTGCTTTATCCTGGGGAGTGCAAAGCCACAGTCTCTCAAGTCTTTTCAGTGGGTGGGTTTCCCACTGCTTTATCCTGGGGAGTGCAAAGCCACAGTCTCACAAGTCTCTCAAGTGGGTGGTTTGCCCACTGCTGCATCCTGGGGAGTGCAAAGCCACAGTCTCACAAGTCTTACCAGTGGGTGGTCTGCCCACTGCTTTATCCTGGGGAGTGCAAAGCCACAGTCTCTCAAGTATTTTCAGTGGGTGGGTTGCCCACTGCTTTATCCTGGGGAGTGCAAAGCCACAGTCCCACAAGTCTTACCAGTGGGTGGTTTGCCCACTGCGTTATCCTAGGGAGTGCAAAGCCACAGTCTCACTTGTCTTTTCAGTGGGTGGTTTACCCACTGCTTTATCCTGGGGAGTGCAAAGCCACAGCCTCTCAAGTCTTTCCAGTGGGTGGCTTACCCACTGCTGCATCCTGGGGAGTGCAAAGCCACCGTCTCACAAGTCTCTCAAGTGGGTGGTTTGCCCACTGCTGCATCCTAGGGAGTGCAAAGCCACAGTCTCACAAGTCTTACCAGTGGGTGGTTTGCCCACTGCTTTATCCTGGGGAGTGCAAAGCCACAGTCTCTCAAGTCTTTCCAGTGGGTGGTTTGCCCACTGCTTTATCCTGGGGAGTGCAAAGCCACATTCTCTCAAGTCTTTTCAGTGGGTGGTTTGCCCACTGCTTTATCCTGGGGAGGGCAATGCCACAGTCTCTCAAGTCTTTTCTGTGGGTGGGCTGCCCACTGCTTTATCCTGGGGAGTACAAAGCCACAGTCTCTCAAGTCTTACCAGTGGGTGGTTTGCCCACTGCTTTATCCTAGGGAGTACAAAGCCACAGTCTCACAAGTCTTTTCAGTGGGTGGGTTGACCACTGCTTTATCCTGGGGAGTGCAAAGCCACAGTCTCTCAAGTCTTTCCAGTGGGTGGTTTGCCCACTGCTTTATCCTGGGGAGTGCAAAGCCACAGTTTCTCAAGTCTTTTCAGTGGGTGGTTTGCCCACTGCTTTATCCTGGGGAGTGCAAAGCCACCGTCTCTCAAATCTTTTCAGTGGGTGGGTTGCCCACTGCTTTATCCAGGGGAGTGCAAAGTCACAGTCTCTCACTTGTTCTGGAGGGGGCTTTGTGCCCAGAGTGCTTCATCCTGCCAAGGACTGAGGTAGTGGATGGGATACTCCACTGGTTCTGGAGGGGGCTTTGTGCCCACCCAGAGTGCTTCATCATGCCAATGACTGAGGTAGTGGATGTGATACTCCACTGGTTCTGGAGGGGGCTTTGTGGCCAGAGTGCTTCATCCTGCCAAGGACTGAGGTAGTGGGTGTATTTCTCCACTGGTTCTGGAAGGGGCTTTGTGCCCAGAGTGCTTCATCCTGCCAAGGACTGAGGTAGTGGATGTGATACTCCACTGGTTCTGGAGGGGACTTTGTGCCCAGAGTGCTTCATCCTGCCAAGGACTGAGGTAGTGGATGTGATACTCCCCTGGTTCTGGAGGGGGCTTTGTGCCCAGAGTC
This sequence comes from Pleurodeles waltl, assembly GCF_031143425.1. NCBI lineage: Eukaryota > Metazoa > Chordata > Amphibia > Caudata > Salamandridae > Pleurodeles > Pleurodeles waltl. Next base: position 20,748,478 of record NC_090447.1, read on the forward strand.
CTTCATCCTGCCAAGGACTGAGGTAGTGGATGTCTCTCTCCACTGGTTCTGAAGGGGGCTTGGTGCCCAGAGTGCTTCATCAGGCCCGTGGCGGTCTCAGTAGCATCTGAGCTTTTGGCACTCATTGGCCTGCGGTGCTGGTGGCGGCGGTGTCCTGTGAAGCGGTGCTTGTGGCGGCGGTGTCCTTGGCAGCGGTGCTGGTGGTGGCGGTGTCCTGTGAAGCGGTGCTTGTGGCGGCGGTGTCCTTGGCAGCGGTGCTGGTGGCGGCAGGTGTCCTTGGCAACAGTGCTTGTGGCGGTCTTGTCCGCCGTACAGGTTTTTGGCGACTTGCCTGTTTTTCTGTGCCCCTTCCCCACCTTGGATGGTGGCGCAGCTGTCTTCCCACTCCCAACTGTACTCCTGGGAGAGGCTTTGGTAGTAGATGTTTTGCCTCTCTCCCACCGGGCAGTGGCCAACCTTTTATGCTTTTGAGGTGGGGGACTGTCCGTGGTCTGGCTCCTTGGCACACTGGCTGCCCTGCTGCTTGGCGCACTCCAGAAGCCGGTTACTGCTGGCACCACTGTTCCCGCTGATGTTGTGTCTGAGGTGCTGGGTTGGGACCTGGAAATTTGGGCCCTAGGGGACTGAAGGGGTGGGGGAGGTGAGGGGAAGAGGTCAAGGTTGGACAGGAAAAGTTTTTTGGACACACTGGGACGGGTAGATGGAGGGGGTTTGGGAGTGGAGGAAGAGGTAGTGGTTGTAGGAGGTATTCGTTTGCTGACTTTGGGTGAAGGTGCATGGGCTGGAGTCTGTTGTGAGGTGGATGGCTGTTGGGTGGGTGTGTGGCTGCGTTTGTGTACCTTGGAAGGTGGGCTCACAGACACACTGGGAGAGGACACATGGAATGTGTGAATGGTAGTGGGGGTAGTGAGTGCAAGTGAGCGGGTGTGGTGATGGGTGTGCTGGTGATGGACGTAGTGGCTGAAGATGTAGTGCATGCAGGTGTGAGTGGAGACGAGACAGGGAGGGAGGAGGGAGACGAGGAGGAGGAGGACACAGTGGAGGCAGTGGATGTTGGTATGTGTGCATAGGTATGATGCTTGTGTGAGTGCCTGTGGGATGTGTGGTGCTTATGTTTGCCAGAGCTTCCCTTGTGTGTTCAGGTGTGTGCATGCTGGTCTGATGGTGTGCTTGGGATAGGCTGAATACAGGTGTTTGGGTCTGGGTGGAGGAAGTTGGAGGGGGAGGCTGGACACAGGGACAATGGCTGCCATCAGTGCTGAGGCCAGAGTCTGAAAAGCTCGCTGTTGGGCTACCTGACCAGAATGAATGCCCTCCAGATATGCATTTGTCTGTTGCAACTGCCTCTCTACACCCTGGATGGCATTCAAAATGGTAGGCTGCCCAACAGTGAGGGACCTGAGGAGGTCAATGGCCTCCTCACTGAGGGCAGCAGGGCTGACTGGGACAGGGGCTGAGATGCCTGGGGCGAAGGAGATGCCCACCCTCCTGGGTGAGCGGCCACGGGGCACACGCTGAGGGGCTGCTGGGAGGGCGGTGCAGGTAGGGGGGGTGGCGGCTGTACCTGTAGATGCCGTGGGCACAGAGGGGCCCGCCACCGCAAGGGAGCTCCCATCAGAGGAGGAATCCGTGTCGCTGGTCTCAGCTCCTGTCCCCGCCGTGGAGCTCCCCTCGCCCTCCGTCCCAGTGGTGGCTTCAGACTCCGTTGCGTCGCCCTCCAGGGCCATGTGGGATGCAGCTCCCTCCTGCTCCGGTGCCACTGCTCCTCCACCTGATGATGCTAATGCACACAAGAACACGGAGACCACAGAAAAGGGGGGGGGGAGACAGAAGAAAGACATGTTGAGTGCATGCAATACCGCTACCGTTGGCAGACACTACAGACACAGAAGCCCCCTGCACTAAGCCGTGCACTTTGGGTTCCCTAATTAATCACAGGGACATGGGGTACAAGGCCTGTGCCCGATTGCTGCACACATGGAAGTCACAGGAGCCTGACTAGGTGTAGTTGGCTCTGAACACAGGTGGGGTGGGGTGCCACATGGCCTGCCTTACGAAGGGACCTTGCCTACTAAACTCGCCCTGGCCTAGGGGAACCCACAGCCCACCTACCCCACCCAGACACCTCCAATGCACGCTGAATCAGCTGAATGAGAGTGTACTCACCCCCTTGTGGCTGCTGTGATGCCCTCAAGCGCCCATCCAACTCTGGATGCGCCACCACCAGGATCCGGAACATCAGGGGGGTCATGGTGCGACGTGCACCCCTCCCACGTTGGGAGGCCATCCCCAGCTGGGCCTCCGCCATCTTCATGCTCCAGCGGCGAATGTCCTCCCATCTTTTCCGGCAGTGGGTGCTCCGTCTGTGGTGGAGCACCCAGGGTCCGGACTTCCTTGGAGATGGCACGCCAAATATCCTTCTTCTGGTCGGCGCTGACCTACAGGAATAGTACAAGGGAAAAGGAGAAGATATATCATTGGCCCGCATCCCTACCCTTGCCATGACGCACATCCACTCACCGTCGTTTCATGCACGCCTCATTCTCCCCCCCCTTCCTTCCATCCACACCACTCCACACAGGCATTGCCCATTCGGCAGACCTGTTTGTCTGGAGGACCGTAGAGTAGCGTGTACTGGGGTAGGACCCCATCCACTAGTTTCTCCAACTCCTACGTGCTGAAGGCAGGGGCCCTTTCCCCAGACACATCAGCCATTGTCTCTTCCAGACTGAGGTCACAGCAGCACTTGCAGTGTAGGTCCTCTCCTGTCGAAGATCAGGTATCAAGTGAGTGAACAGAGAGAAAATTGCGGTGACGACCGCAGTGGTGCGAACCGTCACCACTGGCGTTCATCGTCATTGGCCCCTGGGACCCATAGGGTCAAATGTTAACGAATGCAGGATTGCCCCGCGGTCTTCGACTGCCTACCGCGACGGTGTACAACGCCAGCGCAGGTACCTCATATCCCCTTGTCCCACTTTACAGGTCAGGGAGACGCCATTTCAGGGGGCCTCATGGCATTCATTTTAACTGCGTCACACATATCTAGGCCTTGCATACACACTAATACAGGCACATAGCGGTTTTAAAAAATTGTGGAATAAAGTTGTGTTTAGGTACATCAGTGTTGGTTGACTCTCTGCTCGCTGTTCTCCTCCATAGAGCACGTCTGCTGGGGCAGGGGAGGAGATGGCAGCATCCTCCGGTGTACAGACCGCTGGTAGACCTGTCGACAATGGAGGAGCGACATATAATTGTCACCTACAGACTTGATTGTGCAACAATCCTGGAACTGTGTGCCCAGTTGGAGCCAGACCTGATTTCAGCTATCCGCCATCCCACAGGAATCCCCCCTCTATTGCAGGTTCTGTCAGTACTCCATTTCCTGGCAAGTGGGTCTTTTCAAACTACAGTGGCCATAGCATCAGGGATGTCCCAGCCTATGGTCTCCAACGTGTTGTCCAGAGTGTTGTCTGCCCTGCTGAAACACATGCGGAGCTACATCATTTTCCCTCAGGTGGAGGATTTGCCTACAGTGAAAGGTGACTTCTATGCCCTGGGACATATCCCCAACATCATAGGTGCCATTGATGGGACACGTGTGGCTTTGGCCACCCTCCCCACAGGAGTGAACAGGTGTACAGAAACCGGAAGAGTTACCATTCGATGAATGTGCAGATGGTGTGTTTGGCCGACCAGTACATCTCCCATGTGAATGCCAAGTTTCCTGGCTCAGTGCATGACGCTTACATTTTGAGGAATAGCAGCATCCCTTCTGTGATGGGGCAACTCCAGAGGCACCGTGTGTGGCTATTAGGTGAGGACATGGACCCTATACAGTGTGACTTATGACAGACTATGATTGTTTATAGTCGTAGCATAATATCTATGTTCTGGTATATTGGCTAGTAGATTGGTAGCTTCAGATCGAAACCTGTACATAAACATATCAGTATTTGTTGTTCTTAAGGCTATACCATCTGACCCAACAATATTAGATTGTAAATTTTATTCTGAACCATTAGATGCAAATCAATATCAGTGATCTTCTCTTTGTATTTCCACTATATCAAGTGTGTCAAATTCATTCTTGCAAGTAATGGTGCCTTTAAATCTTTAAGGGACACAAAGCTCAAGGAAGTGGTTTCTTGTATAGTCTTATTTGAAAATATAATGCCTCTATAAATCAGACATGCAGAATTGGTGCCCTGAATGTGGCAATTTTTCTCCATACACATTTCTCAATAATACTTTCCTTCATGTGTATATAACGTTATTCTTAAATTAATCAGTTAACTGTGGTGAATAGATAAGTCTGTGATGGGCAATTAGAAAATCTTTTTAAGCTTTTCAGGCTATGAAAATAATAAAATGCAGGTGGGTCAAATATGTTATCACTGGTAATGAAGAAAACCTTGTCTGAAAACATTTAGGGGGTCATTCTGACCCCCGCGGGCGGCGGTCGCCGCCCGCGTGGAGGGAGCCGCCATTTGGCCGCTCCGCGGTCGAAAGACCGCGGAGGCCATTCAGGCTTTCCCGCTGGGCTGGCGGGCGACCGCCAGGAGGCCGCCCGCCAGCCCAGCGGGAAACCCCTCCCCACGAGGAAGCCGGCTCCGAATGGAGCCGGCGGAGTGGGTATGTGCGACGGGTGCAGTTTGCACCCGTCGCGTATTTCAGTGTCTGCATTGCAGACACTGAAATACACAGTGGGGCCCTCTTACGGGGGCCCCTGCAGTGCCCATGCCATTGGCATGGGCACTGCAGGGGCCCCCAGGGGCCCCGCGGCACCCCCTACCGCCATCCTGTTCCTGGCGGTCGAACCGCCAGGAACAGGATGGCGGTAGGGGGTGTCAGAATCCCCCATGGCGACGCAGCAAGCTGCGCCGCCATGGGGGATTCCAAGGGCAGCGGAAAACCGGCGGGAGACCTCCGGTTTTCCTTGTCTGACCGCGGCCAAACCGCTGCGGTCAGAATGCCCGGCGGGGCACCGCCAGCCTGTTGGCGGTGCTCCCGCATCCCCGGCCCCGGCGGTCCTTGACCGCCGGGGTCGGAATGACCCCCTTAGTGCCTGATTTATGGAAAGTTAGTGCCACCTTTACGTCATTTTTTGACGCAAAAGTGGCGGAAACTTACAAAATATAATTATATTTTGTAAGTTTCTACCGCTTTTGCCTGATGTAAAGGCAGCGCTAACTTCTCATAAATCAGGCCCTTAGTGCTGTTAATCAGGGGGCAAGTCGCTCAGTGCTGCCACAGTGTAAAATTATATTTTTCTTTACTGTCTAATGAGACATTACAAACTCTGGTCAGTCATCAGTTGTTTAACCGCATTGATTTCCCATTAACTTGTAAAAGAATGTGGAGTGTCAATGTTAATGTCATCCAATAAGAAGTTTAAAACTTCATGGATTTGAATCATTTCCGTTGGGCCAAAAATTGGAACAGGAACCTTTTCCCCATAGAACACCATTAAGAAAAAGGATATGCAATGATGGCAACATCATGATGATTGACAGGAGACTGTGTTGAACTTTCATGAAAATAGTGGCCATGCAGCTTCAGCATTGTGACATTGTAAGCTATCCATGTGTAGCATCAGCTAATCACAGAATGTTTTTCCCATGTTTTTTTGACAAATGAATGGAAAATTACTCCAGTTTTGAGAATCTAGATTGGGGTAGACAATGTGATTTCTTGTATCACTATCCTTTCAAATGATACAGATTGGCTTGATGGTGCACAAAAGATTTTAGAGTGGGTAATAATTAGTATGGCTTCAGGAGATTTCGTTTTTGAAGAGGAGGATTGTATCACATCCGGAACAGTACTTGATGATGGGTGTAAAACTGGAGACACAGCAGGCTCATCAGTCCCCAAAATAGGGCCAATGATTTCAATGCAGCTACATTCATCTGGATGTAACTACAAACTAGGAGGAGGATGTACTGGATTAATCTGGAGGCACTATGGTGTTAGCAGGGATATGCTGAGCAGAATCTGCCACATAATGCTTTTTGATGTGATCAATGGACACATTTCAGTTTTTCTTTGCACATGGAAGTCATAACAGGATTACAATGCACATGCTTTCTACCTCAGGAACTGGGACAGGTGGTTTGTAACATGGTTTGAAGGCTTCCTTGTCACTGATCCATTTCTGAATTAGCTCTTGCACTGTGGGGAGCCACTCGTCAGCAGACTTCTCTATTTTTTGTTGCAGAGAGTCTCTATACCTTATTAAAATTCTGTAATACATCCAATTATGAAGCAGGATCAGATGGATCAGTTTTTGAATTTGTCACTCTTCTAGGGAGATCAAGATCAGGGACTTATATTAGAATACCGAAAAGCGTTTGATAAAGGGACCGACCACCTCATAATCTTCAGTGCTCTCTGAACCTTGTCCAGGTTGTGATACCATCACAATCTTGAATGCAATACACTAGCAGTCAAGGCTTGCTTAAGCATACCATTTGTTCGCTTAACCTCGCTGTTCAACTTTCCCTATTATCATCTCTAGTGCTAGGCATGATCTGTAAAGAATCAGAAAGTAAAGTGCTATAAGTGCCAACAACAACCAACTGGGGATGGTTTAACGCTTTTTCCCCCCTTTTCTTTTTCAGCAAGTTAAAGCAAGCGAAAGTCTTTCTGCAGTAATTATTTACAGCTTCCACATTCACTCCCAGGATCCTTGTCAATTCTGGTTAGCAGCTTGTCAAAATCAGTTCTCAAAGTCAATTCAAGATAACAGTGTCACATCCGGCAGTTTTTTTTTTTCCCAGTCTCTTTTCTCGGTTTTCTTTTAACTCAACTTTTCACATTAGCACAGTCTCTCTTCTCTGCCCAGACTCAGGTACCATAGTATTGACCTGGAACTTCTCGATCAAAACAGAATGCGAAGAACTCTTGCTGCCACTCAGATGATGTTGCGTATGCCCATTCAGGACCTGCGCACCTTCTGTTTGCTACTCTCATTCTTTTCAACTTGCGATCACTCTGCAACTCTCCTTCACTCAGATCTTCCTTCCTTGTTGTATCAACGTCTTCCTCTATTGTATCATTGACAACCACTTTTCCTTTTGTCACTTGCGATTCTGGCCACTTATCTCCTTTCAGCGTCTCTCTGGTCTTTGATCTTCCTTGTGGCAGCTCGTTGCTCTCCTCTGACTCTATGGTGTTTTCTCTTGATGGACCTGCAATTTGCTTAGGAAGAGTCTGGACGCTTTGACTCTCTTCCGCCTCAACTCCTTCGCCTTCTGGGTCTGTCAGGGGCTCTACTTCAATACTGCATCCGTCTGCTTCTGGAAGAACCTCTCTCTGGGTCGGTCCACCTGGCGCCTCAGTTGAGATAGGCCCAGCGTCACCCCTCTGGGTCTCGTCTCTTATTGGAGTGACAAAGGCGTCCTCAACGGGCTCTCCTTCTGTCTCAGTTCCCCTTTGATTACTCTCCGGCCCTGAGACTTCCTTTTCTGTAGCTGTTATTTTCGACAATTCAATTTCCTCATCAATTCCTCCAACGTGTCAACCACCCTTTGGGCGTAGCCTGTGCATGTCTCATTTTCTGTTTCAGGTAACAATTCCCACTGATCTTTGAACGATATACAGTTCAGTGCGCAAAACCTTGCGACTTGATCCGCATATCCATTTCCCATTGAAACAAAGTCTTGTGATTTCACATGAGCGCTGCATTTCACCACGGCAATTTCATGAGGTAACTGAATCGCGTGCAACAACTCCTTAATTCTTTCACCATTTCTCACTGGAGAACCAGAAGAGGTCAGGAAACCCCTCTGTGATCATAGCTGGCCAAAATCATGAACAATTCCAAATCCGTATCTGCTATCAGTATAGATGGTCACTTTCAATTCGGCAGTGGCATGGCAAGCTCTAGTAAGAGCAATCAATTCAGCTACTACTTTACAGAGTACACTCTTTCAAGCCAAGACACTTCCAGGATACCAGTGATTGTACATACAGCATATCGGCTCTCAGCTCCTACTGAGTCTCTCAGACATGAGCCATCAACAAAGATAATGTGGTCATTTTCTTCCAATTGGGTGTCTTTAATATCAGGTCTCGGTTTGGTGCACAGTTCTGTTACCTCAAGACAATCATGTTCTACATCATCAGCACCTTCAACCTCTGTATTTTCATTTGGAAGCAAAGTTGCCAGGTTCAGCACTGTACATCTTTTCAAAGTCACATTTGGTGAGCCCAATATGATCGTTTCATATTTCGTCAATCTTGCATTTGTCATGTGCTGCGTTTTGGTACGGGTTAACAAAATCTCAACTGAGTATGGGACCATACCTGTTAAAGGATGTCCCATCACTATACCTTCACACTGTGTGAGGCTTTGACAAACAGCTGCTACTGCACGCAGACAACCTGGCAAGGCTTCTGTAAGTGGGTCCAAAGTAGCTGAAAAATATGCTACTGGTCGGTTTGCACCTCTATGGACCTGTGCCAGGACAGACAAAGAACATGCATCACGTTCATGACAAAACAGGACAAAAGGCTTTGTGCAATCAGGCATACCTAAAGCTGGAGCCCTGCACATAGACTCCCTTAGCTCAATGAATGCCTTCATCTCTTTCACGGACAAAGTTATAATATCTGGTCCATCCTTAACCCCCTTAACCGTCAGTCTTACCAATGGCTTGGAGATGACTGAGAAGTTCGGGATCCACTGGCGACAGTAGCCCACCATTCCCAGAAACATCCTAACGTCTCTCTGTGTCGTTGGGGGACTCATCTGTAATATGGCGGTCACTCTTTCCTTGGATATTTTCCTCGACCCTTTCTCAATCAGATTACCTAAATACTTTACTTCTTTCTGACAATACTCCAGCTTCTTTGGGGACACCTTATGCCCATTCTTTCCCAAGTGGTTCAGTAAGGCAATAGTATTGTATTTGCAATCATCTCTGGTTTTGGATGCAATCAACAAATCGTCAAGGTACTGCACTAGAGTCGATTGAAAAGACAATTCCAGTGACTCCAAATCTTTCGTCAATATCTGATTGAAGATGGAAGGTGATTCTGAAAACCCTTGAGGAATTCAACACCAACTGTAGACCTTGTCCAAGAATTTGAAACTGAAAAGAAACTGGCTGTCCTCATGAAGAGGCACAGAAAAGAATGCTTGGGACAAATCAACAACTGAGAACCACTCTGCATCACATGGAACCTGGAACATAATCACAGCTGGATTTGGCACCACTGGGCAACATTTCACAACTATGTCGTTAATCTTTCTCAAGTCTTGGACAATTCGAACTTTCCCACAAGGCTTTCTCAGTCCCATTACAGGTGAATTACATGGACTGCTCATCACATCCTTCAGGACCCCTGGCTTCACAAAATCTGCAATTATCTGTGTTACCTGTATAAGGACATCCTGCGCCATGTTGTACTGCGGTACCTGGGGAAACACAGCATTTGGCTTCACACTGACCTTAACTGGTTCTACTCCTTTTATCAGCCCCACCTCCTTTCCTGTCAAGTCCCACACTTTGTCCTTTACTGTCCCCTGCAAATCTGCTGGCAGATCAGTCACTGTGAACATTGGGAAGAAGCTTATCAGGGGGTACTCCTCATCTGTTATCGCTGTCTCAGGCTCTGAGATCTGTCCGTCATCCCCTTCATCGTCACTGTTTGTCTGCACCTCAATCCCTTCATTGGAACAGGTGATAGAACACCTCGTCTTGCACAGTAAGTCTCTTCCCAGTAGGGACACAGGACTTGAGTCACAAACCACAAATCTGTGTAATCCCTGAAAGGTACCAATCTCAACCTGGACTGGATCTGTGATCGGGTTAGTCAAAAGCTGATTTGCTACTCCTCCCACCTTTATTGTACGTCCCGAAAGGGGCAATTTTGGAACCTATGCACTTCTGACTGTAGAGCGTGTAGCTCCTGTGTCAACCAAGAATGAAACTTTGTGACCCATCACTTTCCCTTGCACATAGGGCCTTCTCTGATCTACTTCTAGGGATGCTGCAAGCCTACACTCTTCACCATCTATTCTCACCACGCGATGGGAACTGTTGTACTGCATTATTTTGACTCATTCCTTGACCTGTGACCTGTTGAGGAAGCATCACCTGTTGCTGTCCCATTGGTGCTAAGGGCAACTGCATTTGCTGTCTAGGTACCACGGGAATCTGCTGTTGCACTTGCTGCATCTGCACTGGTTGTACATGTGGCATTTGCACTTGTTGCATGGGTTGAAGACCCTGCATCTGAACCATGTTATTCTGGAAGTTTGGATTTGGACCCCTCATTCTTTGTCCTTTTACAGTTTGGAATGCATTGACATCATTGCTTTGTTGAACAACACCCTCCTGCACCATCATCGGGCACACCCGCTCCCAGTGTCCGACGCCCCCGCAAGCATGACAAGGTAACACCTTCTTCATCCCCTGCACATCATTTTGAATCACTACAGTATTCATGTCTGGACTGCGGTTCACAAAACCTCCTCGACCTCTGCATCTGAAACATCCTGTTTCCTTGCGGCTGTTGCACCATCTGTTGCAACCCATTTCCCTGCATCCCTGCTTGTGCTGCCTTAATTTGCATCACCATCACCTTCTCCTTCAACTTTCTCTGCTTCAACTCAATTTCGTCACTACAGTATTTTGCATACTGCAACACCTCATCAATTGGCTTCGCTTGCCAACAGATCAAATGATTCTTAATCATCTGACTAATCTCTGGTCTCAATCCCTCAACAAATCTGAACACAAGGTGGTTCATGTCCTTCGGCTCTATGACCTCTGTACCACTGTAGTGTTTGAACACTTTCAACAACCTCTCATAGTAGGCATGTATCGACTCTTTGGCTTCCTGTGCCATTCGATCAATCGTTTGCCAATCAATATTTTGCGGCGACACCTTTGTTTCAAAAACTCAATCACCTTATAGTAGTACCTCATTACGTCAGGAGATGGTGCGCCCGTAGCCCTGTCCCTTGCCGGTTCCGCTGTCGGCCAATCAACACTTCTCTTGCATTCAATCCACAAGTCAGCTGGAACTATAATCTCAAACAGGGTATTCAGGTCTTCCCAAAGACACTTCGCAAGCTTCACAAACCTATCTGTCTGCTGATACCACTCTATCGGCTTTTCCCTCAGCCTGGGAAAGTCATTTGTGAATGACAGAATGTCACCCCTAGACCATGGTACATGGACAAGAACCCCTCCAGCTGTCTCTCTCATGGGTAGCATTTTTATTGTACCGGTATCCTGCTTCGAGCAGTCACTTTTCCTTGCCCATCTGCCTTCCCACTTCTCTAAGGCTCCCCAAACTTGTGCACTCTGCAGTATTTCTTTAAGGTGTGCCTTCATTCCAGTAGACCTCATGTGATCAAAATCCTTAGGCTCAAAGTCTAACCTGTAACTCATCTTCAGATGTTTAGTTTTGTCTAGATCTATGCCGTATTTATCTGCCAAGTTTGCCAACCTCTGGTGCACTTTGCTCACTTCTTTAGTTATCTTTGGGCACAAATACCTCAACTCTGCTTCAGTGTATGACTCTAGTCTGTTCACTCCCATGTTTCCTTCAACTAGCTCAGCTGCTTCCATGCCTAACCTAACAAAATTCAGGTACTCTTCTCTTTCCTACCGCTCTGCTGTCGCAGGGGTAGTCTGTGGTGAATGTAACTTGTCTAACCACTCATTCAGTTGTTGCGCGGTCAAGCCTTGCAATGAGATATTACCCGTCACATCATCGGTGTCTGTGGTACATTCGCACTTGAGATCTGCGGAGTCAGCAGTCCCAAACCTGATTGTCCCATGGTATCTGGAGGAACCCCTATCGGACTGAAGTCTAACAGTGATCTAGATCTGTCTATTGTCTGTTCCGCTGGAGATATTCCTTGGGGACTCCCCACGAACCCTCCTCTTGTCATCTCTTGGGTCATTACTTCCTGATCGCATACACCAGACTTCGCCTGTGCATACAATGGTACTGGCGGACCAACTGTAATCGGTAAGGATATGGCAGCTGGCGACTGCCTGCTTCCCAAATCCTGTGGAGCATTAACTCCCATATTCTGGTTTATTGTGGGTGCTGTGGCTAACTGAGCTCCTGTGACTGAAGTATAATTTGGAACCATCTGTTGCTGTGCCTGAGGCAGTAAAAGTGGAGTTGGCTCAATCTGCACTAATTTTGGTCTCGTATAGGCCGGATCAGATGGCACCATCAAGCTCGTAGTTGTCTCTAATATCGGAACATCAGGGTGGAGCCTCTGAACTGGTGGCAGCTGCAACTGTGTCGGCATCTCTGGAGCAGTAGACACACTGATACTATTCTGTACCGGAGCTGGTGTTGCAACTGTATTTACCTGTGCTGTATTTGTTGCTCCCTGGTTCTGTGTCGAATTTACAGGACCCGCACTAGTACTTGGCCTATTATCATCCAAGGCATATGGCGGTGGTCGATCATGTAACAACTGATTAAGGAACTCATCATCATCCGAGTCATCTGCCTTGAGTTATTGCCGGAAACATCCTAACTCCATCTATTATCTCCCTTCTCCACATCCTGTGCTCACTATCCCACCTAGCCTCCGCTAGTGTATTTTCTGCCTTCCTCATTCTCCTCTCAAATTTCTGTTGCCGTTGTGGTATGGCCATCAATTCCCAAATTGCTAACGCCTCAAACTGTGCTGGCCTCGGAGGCGGCTTTTGCTCATTTAACGCCTTCCACAAATTTTCCAAAATCATTATATTGAACGATCCGTGTTCCGGAAACGCTAAACACCCATCTTTCTCTGTTAATTTGCACCACTGCTTTAGCCAAAGACATGGCGCAACTCCCCTATCCTCCATTACAGCATAAGCCGGAGTATCCTCTGGCGGTGTAGGCTCCCCCACACTCACGGTAATGTACACATCTCCCCTTAAAGCGCTCCTTAGAGCCTTGAAAAACTTAATTTTTGCGTCTTTTATCTTGTTTACAATTGTATCAGGAAGTGACTTGAATTCCCAGAACTCTCTTCGCCCACCTTCTCAACCAATTGCCTCTCACGGACGGGTGCCAATCTGTGCGTGACCCTTCTCACTAGCCGACCTATCCCAGTGCGGCTCCAATGACATCACACTCACACACACACTGCAGCTGACAAAGTCTTGCGGCTTGTCTTCCTCACTCTCGATTCGCACAAAACTAATGCAATGTATTGCGAGCACTAACAAAAACTCAATTTTGCCGGTTTACTACAGGAAGGGTAACACAATCGCTTCAGAACTTTACAGAGATTTTGCTTTTAGCCTTGGCCGCTAAAGATCCCGCATTCACAAGCAAAATTCGACCCGCAAATTTTACTCTCAACTTGTCAATGGTTCTTTCTAGTGCACTTTAGAACTCACCAAATCTCTCACTATGACTCAAACTTGACTCGTCAACCACGCCCAATTGACCTATTAAACCGCGCAAATTACAACATAAACCATCAATATACTCCGGAGTCTTAGAGCACGCAGGGTCCGTACATCACCAACAACCATGTGGACAATTTTTTAGCACAAAGCGCCACATTCACATGAAGTTCGCTGACTTCCCTAATCTCATACTGCGGAGTATGCACACTCCTACTAAAACATCATTTAGCCTAAAATTCTCACAAACCTCACAATTCACCTGCGGTATGCATACGCTGTGCAAGCGCAAACCCTACGTCACTCACTCTATCACTAGAACGCCAAGAACATACCCCATTCACTTCGGCAAGCTCCAAGATTCCGGGAAAGTCGTTTGGGACTTAGGGGAACATCATCTCTCCAATATGCATTATCTCAAAAACAAATTTCAAACAATGGTCCCTCATCCTAGGGCCCCAAAGGGCCGAAACCGTCCTCTGCTACCAGAACTGATAACGCGCCCAAACCTTGTTACTTCTACTTACAAGGGGACTCGTTTAGGCCAATGAACCTTTTGACCCTGATTGGAGACTCCTAAGGATGGATAGATATCTCTATCTATTTAACATCTCAATTTATAGATCAATAACCTAATCAATATTCACAATAACTAATCAATCAAACTAATCAATAACATTTACTAAGAATAAAACACAACATGACCTTTCAGCCATGAATAACCACACAAATCTAGTAAGATTTAGGATATTTATTCCCTAATAGTTACAATCTACCAGCATATTCATTAGTCTCAATATCAGTAAGCACATCAACAAAACTATGATATGGCAACTCGAATAAGACTTTATCAAAACACAGATCATGAACATTAGAACAAAGCACGACGTCAACATGAATCAGGCTTTTAGCAGATCATCATTGGTACATTATTCAACAAAGCAAAGACTCAGTCATTTCGTCTATTTGCACCTGATATTAGTGAACTCCTTAACTAACCTCTAATTAGCATCAGCATGTTGGGCTTCATGCAAAACAATTTAGCAACATGAATTTAGAAAACATCTAACTATGGTCTCTGTCAAAAGAGCAGTTGGTACCTAGAAAGAAAAGGCAAACAGACAATTACAATTTATCATCAGATAGTTAACCATCCAAACGGGGTGGCATACAGTGTCAGTCTTCATCCTCAGGACATCAGTCGATTCGCCATCAGCCAGGATAAGCAGGACGTCTCAGCAGGGTATAGCAAAAGTCTCTTCCCTCATAAGGAGGAGAAGTGCGTAACAGGCACGGGGTAAGGCGAGGATGATTAAAGGAAAAGACAAAGCCTCTCAGAAAGGCAAGGGATGGCAAAGTAATGGCTCCGTAATGGCTAGGAAGAAAAAATGGCTAAGAACGGCAGAGTAATGGCTGGTTTCTCCTTGTGTCACGTTGTTATATCAAAGTTGTCGGACAAGTACCTAATTTCCCATTGGGCAATATTTGGTGCATCGTTATCTCTGTCCAATAATCCGTCGCACACCTTACTAGAATTTTCACCTAAGCCAGTTCTCATGCAGTTTATTGGCTCCTGTGATTGACGTCTTCAACGGGTAGAATGTCAGGTAAGAAAAGTTACACTTGTCGCTCCAGAGGTTCCATTGTCTTTACCAGTTTAGGCGACCTTGCACCTGTTGTGAATTACACTGGTGCATCCGGCAAGAATGTCTTCTTGAGCAAGTCGGGTCCCATGAGAAAGAATTTACTACAGTTACACACATATCTCTAGCTTCTGGAAAAGTACAGCGTTGTGTCCTTCAGGAAAAGCAGCACATTGCACGTTAGAAAACAAAGTTAATATGAGACCAGGCAGCTAGGCCCAGACCCTTGCTAACTAAGGCCTAGTGAGTAATTTAGCAAACCCTTAATACATAACTCTTAGAGCTAATACAAAATCATACATGAATACATCATTAATTCATTGTTAGTCAATTTCATTAGTCATCGTATAGATTGCTGGCCACACCCCGTGGGCACATTTCAAACATGTGCATTTGTATCATATTTATGATGTTTCATTAGACATTACATTGCAAACTTTTTCATGTTAATATTGATTATAAAAAGTCACACTCCAACAGACACAAACGTAAAGCATTTATCAATGATAACAAAGGATTTCTGAAAATCAAGCCCACGAGCGAGAGAAAGTGATGGGTGGTCAGTGGGCGTGGTTAGAAGCCCACAATACTTACAACAGGTCAAAGCGGTTGTGCGCTCAACCTGAAAATGTATGTTGAAACAGGTCCCCATCGAGCCTTATGTTCAAGGCCTTAACCTGGTAAAAACACAAATAGATTTTTGAACGATGAATGTAAAACACTCTAAAATAATCCATGCCAGTGATTTAGTTCCTTTTTATATTTAACATATTTTATTTAATCTTGCATCCCCGTAGAGGGTTTGCCAATTTGAAGATGCTGTGTGTTTGTATTGTTTTTGTGTAACACATTACTCTTGTATTGCGCATACTTTGAATTGAGTCGGTTCCTATTGTTTATATTGGGACACGATTGAGAGCTCTAAAGTGAGTTTCTCACTCGGACTGTCAGTGGATCAACAGGGTGCTCAGAACACATGATCATCCAATCCTTGGCCTCGCTGCAGAGTGCACAGAGGGTTGGTCATGTACTTCAGTTGCAAGTGTGATTCTGTGTGAATGGGTATGAAGAAGGTACACAGTTGACAAAATACTGACAAAATGAAAGTAAGATGAGTACCATGTTGTGTGTTTTGGGGTGGTGAATTGAAGGAGATGCAATGAAGCTCATTCAAAGAGAGTGAAAGGAAGGTGCCGAAGAGGAAATAAATGAGATGTAACATAGGCACATGGAGATGTGGATAGTAAAGGATCTACATGTCTAAAATAGAGTGAACCTAACAAGAACGGTTGAGACACTCGGAAGACCTTTACCCCTTCCGCAGGCCTCAGTAATGTTTCATTCAGAGTCTTACAATTTAAGATTTGAAACTTATTATTATAGATTTATTTTAAAGTGGTAATAATCAGTGACAAAGCCAATAGTCCTGGCTGGTTTTAGGTGTATGTCAGTTGTTGTGTTATGTCTGGATGCAGTAACAGAAAGCTCAGAGAAACAAATACCGGTCAGATGGCACACTATGGAAATCACAGAAATTTATTTTACAAGCCACACACTGAATTATATAGGCCACTCTCGTGTTTTAGATAACCCCCGCCTGGAAAAAAGCAGTAAAAACTAGAGATGAAAGCGGCTATAGGAGAAAGATGTCAGAAAGCCAGTGTTTAATTTGTGCTTGTTGTTTCCGGTGCTGAGCACCGGAGCTTATTTTTGAGGGCCGGTGCTTATTCTTCTGCCTCAAGCATTTGCTGCGAGCAAAAGACACATATGGGAAAGACGGAGGAAGGGAAAAATGAAAAAGCGTCACAAAGGGAGAAAGTAGAAAGCTGCAAGAGTGAGCTAAAGGGCACTGACCAGTACCTGGGGTATTGGCACAACTCAGCCATGGGAGGGTGTAGTGCCACCAAAGTTAGCACACTTGTAGGACACATCGGGGCTGTTGCTGGTATGTCATCGGGTCTGGTTGCAACTCCAGGTTGTGGAGATATCCTCTGGTTGGTGAAGTGACCCTCACCGGTTTGCTGGTTCTTTTCAGGTTTCTTTGGTTCTTTGAGTGGTGCCTCCACTCAGGAGGGAGAGCTTGGGCTATTTGTGAAGCCTGGAGGTCCTCTGGGTCTTTTGAGATCGGTCGCTGGTTAGCTCCTCCGCAGCAGCGATTGTCAGGACTCTGGTGCAGCAGCAAGCAGGGGTCTTGGAGCCTCTTCTGGTGCAGCAGGTCCTCTGTTCTCATTCTGTCAGGTTCGTTGGTGCTGTTTTCTTTTCTTGCTGATGAGTCTAAATTCTCGGTCTAGGGGAGCAAACTAAATACTACATTTAGTGGGGGATTTAGGGGGAACTTGGTAGTGTCCAATGGGACACTTACCCTTGGGTGGCTGCACCCATTATAGTGATCACTTCCTGTGGGAAGGGTCACTACCCTAAACCTCATTGGCTATTTTCCTGCCATCCAACATGAAGGAAAATGAAATGGAGGGTCCACTTCGCCTGCAAGCCCCTAGGGGTGGTGCATGCTCAGTGAAACCCCTCCTCCTACCCTTTGTGTGGTTTCCCACCTTTGCTCCTGCCAAAAGTGGGATGTGGCACAGGGGAAAACCATCTGCTGCTAGCAGCAGGCCTGGGGGCTCAAGTTTCAAGGGCAGCAGCCCTTTTAAGCTCACCACCAGGAAAATGCACATTCATGATGGAAGGGGGGTTAGCTCCTCCACCCAGTAACGGCATTGTTCTACAAACCAGAGAGAAAGGGCTCCTACCCAAGGCTTGTATATTGGCTGCCAGGAGGTGGCATGCTGGATGGAACCAGTCTGCAACCATGCCAGTTAGGTTAGCTTTCGCAGAGAGCACCTCTAAGGTGACCCGTATTTACATTTAGGGATAAATTCAATACTAGTACCAGTTTGGATTTATCATCCTGAGTTGTTTGATATCAAACAACCAAGGGTGCAGAGTGACCATCATGTAGCTGGGGAACTCGTGTTTGACCAGTGTCCAGTACATGTACTTAAAATGGCTGCTCTGTTCACTCACTATGTCCCAGGTTTGGCAAGGACACAGTGAGGGCATATTGCTCATGCAACTATGCCCTCACATATAGCATGGTGCACAAGCCTTAGGGCAGAAAGATCTGCCAGAGGGGTGACTTACCCATAACATTTATATTTGTAATTT
This sequence comes from Pleurodeles waltl, assembly GCF_031143425.1. Lineage (NCBI taxonomy): Eukaryota > Metazoa > Chordata > Amphibia > Caudata > Salamandridae > Pleurodeles > Pleurodeles waltl. Next base: position 20,766,671 of record NC_090447.1, read on the forward strand.
TAGGTTTGCCCCAGAACACTTAGCCTGCAATGGCAGTGCTGGGTGTATCTAGGTGCAGGGCCTAGAGGGTGGCACAATCGGTGCTGCTGGTCTCAGGGGCCTACCCCTAATATCACATGTCCTGGGTACAGGTGTACCCATTTACTAGTCTTCCAGTGATATGTAAGAGTGTATCCAATTGTGCCAAACATCACAATGTGAGAAAGTAGCCTCTTTCTAGTATGGTTACCCCCATTTTTGCACTGTTGGTCAGTGTGTTTGACTGTGTCACTGGGATCCTGCTAGCCAGGACCCCAGTGCTTATGGTTTGTGGCCTACTTGTCTGTATGTTTAACTGTTTTTGTCAGTATGCCTGACTGTGTCACTGGAGTCCTGCTAACCAGGACCCCAGTGCTCATACCCTCTCTGTTCCCAAATTTGTCGCTACATACTGGTAACCCAGTATTTCATCCCAAATTGGCATACTGGTCACCCCTTATAAGTCCCTAGTACATGGTACCAAAGTACCCAGGGCATTTGGGTTCCAGGGGATCCCTATGGGCTGTAGCATTTCTTTTGCCACCCATAGGGAGCCCATGCAAAGGCTTCTGCAGGACTGCCATTGCAGCCTGCGTGAAATGGTGCATGCACCCTTTCACAGCCATTTGCACTGCACCAGGTCACTTATAGGTCACCTATATGTCAGGCCTTCCCACCCTGATGGCTAGTTGGTAAGTACCTGATTGTGAGGGCACCTTTGCATCCTTTACTGCATCTTCTACCAATGGATCTGCCGCTGACCGCTGACCGCTGCAGGAACTCTACAACTTGCAACAAAGAAGCAAAGACGACTTCTGCAACCGTGTAACTTCAGCTCCTGCTCCAAGGACTGCCTGTCTTCAGCCTGCACAAGAAGAACTGAAGGAATCTCCCATGGAGTGAAGGAGTCACTTCCCTGCTTCAGCAATCACCTCTCTGCAGCAACGACCGGTGGCGTGGGTCCCCTCTCCAGACGACGAGCGTGGATCCAGCAATATGGTTGGAGGACTAAAGTGACCACGACAGTCCCAAGGTCCAGCTGACCGACTTCGGTGGAGGTAAGAGCTTTCCCCCCATGAAAGACAGTACTCCTGTGCACCGTGTAACTTGCAGTTGCCAAGGCTTGTGTGCAACCTTCCACAAAGTTCTTTGTGCACAGCACAGCTTAGGCCCCCAGCACTCCATACTGTGACGCACAGCTTCCTGAGTGGTTCTCCAGCAGCGTGGGATCCCTTTGTGTCATGCTGCATGGACCTCCATTTACACCTTTGTCCCCATGGCGTGGGACTCCTGTGTGCACTGCCTGGCCTTCTGAGGGCTCCTGGGCAGCGCCATTGTCTGCTAACTGCGAGCTTTGCGTGTGCCAAGGCTTATTGGTGGAATCTATTACTTGCCTTTGGTGTTTTCTTACACTCCCAGCGCCCCTCTACACACTACACTTGCCTAGGTGAGAAACCAACTTTCGCATTCCACTATTTTAGTATATGGTTTGTGGTCCCGCTAGGCCCATTGCAACCTATTGTGATTTTCACTATTTGCACTGTTTTCTGACTATGTACTTACCTGTTTTTGGTTACTAGTGTAAATATTGTGTATATTACTTACCTAAGGGAGTATAGTCTCTAAGGTATTTTTGGCATAATGTCACTAAAATAAAGTACCTTTATTTTTGTAACACTGAGTATTTTCTTTCATGTGTGTGAATACTGTGTGACTACAGTGGTATTGCAAGAGCTTTGCGTATCTCCTAGTTCAGCCTTGCCTGCTCTGCTACAGCTACCTCTAGATAGCCTGGCTTCTAGATACTGACTACATTTCACTGATAAGGGATAACTGGACCTGGTATAAAGTGTAAGTACCTTTGGTACCCACTACAAACCCGGCCAGCCTCCTACACACAACAGATTTAGGGAAAGAGCTCTGGCACAGGGAACCTGTTTAGCAGGGGCCCTGGGCACTAGAACTTCTAGGGAACATCAACATCAGGCAAAAGGTGGGGGGTAAACATGCAAAAAGAGGCCTCCTCTCACACAGCCCCCACCCCCAAACTAAAGAGGGTGAGATCACCCTTTCCCTAGTGAGTTCTCATCTTCCAATTGAAATAACCTGGAGAGGCCATCTGTATTGGCATGGGGAGTCCCAGGTCTGTGTTCCACTTTAAAGTTCATCCCTTGTAAGGAAATGGATCACCCAAGCAGTTTGGGATTCTCACGTTTCATTTGTTGGAGCCATCTGAGAGGACTTTGGTCAGGCTAAACAGTGAAGTGAGAGCCAAACAAGTATGGCCTCAACTTCTTCCGGGCCCAAACCACAGCAAAGGCCTCCCTCTCTATGGCACTCCATTTTTGTTCCCTAAGGAGTAGCGTTTTTCTAATAAAAGCAACAGGCTGGTCATGTCCATCATCATTCCTTTGGGAAAGGACTGCTCCTATCCCCAATTCTGAAGCATCTATCTGGACTATGAATCCCCTTGAGCAGTCTGGTGCTTGAAGAACTGGAGCAGGGCACATAGCTTTCTTCAGAGTGTCAAAGGTATTTTGACAACTCACTGTCCAGTTGATTTTTCTGGGCATCTTCTTGGAGGTAAGCTCTGTGAGGAGGGCAACTATGGTTCCATAGTCCTTCACAAACCTCATATAGTACCTAGTTAAGCCAAGGAATACCCTGACTTCTGTCTGGGTTGTAGAAGCTTCAAGAGCCAGAATAGACTGAATCTTGGGTGGCCCAAGTATACAACTTTACCTTCCCTATCTGGCACTTACTGTCCTTTGTAGTGAGGCCTGCCGTTTGCAGAGCCTCCTGGACCTTTCCAAGGTAGATCAGGTGATCCTGCCAGTTGGAATTCTAGACAGCTACGTCATCAAGGTAAACTGCACTAAAAGTGTCCAGCCCAGCAAAGACTTGATTCACCAACCTCTGTAAGGTGGCAGGTGCATTTTGTAATCCAAAGGGCATAACAGTGATAATGCTCACTAGGAGTAGAAAATGCTGACCTCTCTTTTGCTCCTGGGGTCAGACCAATCTGCCAGATCCTGGTGTTAAATCAAACGTACTCAGATACTTGGCTGCCCCTAATCTGTCAATAAGCTCATCAGATCTTGGGATGGGGTATGCATCAGTTACTGAGTTGAGGCCCCTGTAACCCACACAAATCCTACTTTCTTTCTTGTCACCCTTGGAGTGGGGTTTGGGGACTAACACTACTGGGTTAGCCCAGGGGCTCTCTGAGGGTTCAATGACACCCAAATCCAACATTTTATTTACTTCAGCTTTTATGCTTTCTCTGACATGGTGAGACTGTCTGTAAATGTCGTTCTTGACAGGCAGGCTGTCACCAGTGTCCACATTATGGGTACACCAGTTTGTCTACCCAGGGGTCAGAGAAAATAGCCCAGCAGACTGGTTGAGGACTTGCCTCCAATCAGTCTGCTGTTGTTCTGAGAGGGTGTCTGACAAGACCACTCCATCTACAGTACCATCTTGGGGGTTACTGAAGAGGCGATCAGGGAGAGGCTCACTCTCATTTTTCTGTCTTTCATCTGTAACCATAAGCGTGGTCACATCATCCCTATCATAAAAGGCTTTTAGGTGGCTGATATGTATGACTCTTTTGGGGTTCTTGCAACTGCCTAGGTCAACTAGATAAGTGACCCCCGTTTCTTTTCAACAATGGGATAGGGCCCAGACCATTTGTCCTGGAGGGCGCTTGGAGCAACAGGCTCCAACACCCAAATGTTCTGCCCTGGTTGAAACTCCACCACAGAAGCTTTTTGGTCATACCAAAGCTTTTGAAGCTCTTGGCTGGCCTGAAGATTTTTGCTGGCTTTCTCCATGTACTCAGCCATCCTAGAACGTAGGCCAAGCTCATAGTCCACAATGTCCTGCTTGGGATCTTTGAGAGGTTTCTCCCAGCCTTCCCTCACAAGACTCAGTGGTCTCCTAACAGGGTGCCCAAACAAAAGTGCAAAAGGAGAAAAACCTTCTCTCTTTTGTGGCACTTCCTGTAGGCAAACAGTAGGCAAGGAAATAGAACTCCCGTCTCTTTCTGCTTTTTTCAGGGAGTCCTCCAATCAAGACTTTTTGGGTCTGGTTGAACCTTTCCACCAGCCCATTGGTATGTGGATGGTATGGTGTAATGAATGTATAAGTCACTCTAGCAACACCAAAGAATGATGGAGTGCTGAACAATGCAAACACTCACCGCCAGTCACAGATCTGGGTTTAATCCATCATTCTTTTGCTCATCATGCCACCCCAGTTTGGAACCAGCCATATGCAAATCAGTCTTGACCCTGTTCATCATGGGAACAGTCCAGCCCGAACTGCCAAGCCAGGTCCTCCCTGGACCGGAAACACGCATCCTAGGACCAGTTTCAGGGTATCACCCTTCATCAGCCAGGCTAGCTTGAATCCAGTAGCACAGTGAGCACGGGACCCACGTCTGGGCATACCCTTCCCACTTAGGGCAACTTTATCAAAACAAAAGATTAATGGACGGAGTGCTGAACAATGCAAACACTCACCCCCAGTCACAGATCTGGGTTTCATCCATCGTTCTTTTGCTCACCATGCCACCCCAGTTTGGACCCAGCCATATGCAAATCATTCTTGACCCTGTTCCTCATGGTAACAGTCCAGCCCAAACTGCCAAGCCAGGTCCTCCCTGGACCGGAAACAAACATTCTAGGACCGGTTTCAGGGTATCACCCTTCTTTAGCCAGGCAAGCTTGAATCCAGAGGCACAGTGAGGACAGGACTCACGCCTGGGCATACCCTTCCCACTTAGGGCAACTTTAGCAACACAAAAGGATGATGGACAGAGTGCTGAACAATGCCAACACTCACCCCCAGTCACATATCTGGGTTTAATCCATCGTTCTTTTGCTCACCATGCCACCCCAGTTTGGACCCAGCCATATGCAAATCAGTCTTGACCCTGTTCCTCTTGGGAACAGTCCAGCCCAAACTGCTAAGCTAGGTCCTCCCAGGACCGGAAACAAGCATCCTGGGATCGGTTTCAGGGTATCACCCTTCATCAGCCAGGCTGGCTTGAACCCAGTGGCACAGTGAGCACGGGACCCACGTCTGGGCATACCCTCCCCACTTAGGCCAACTTTAGCAACACTAAAGGATGATGGACGGAGTGCTGAACAATGTAAACACTCACCCCCAGTCACAGATCTGGGTTTAATCCATCGTTCTTTTGCTCACCATGCCACCATGTTTAAGTCACTACACATTCCTGCCACATGTGTTTTACGTATGCAGACATGAAGTTTGAACCCCTGTCTGATACTACCTCTTTAGGGAGCCTTAGCCTGGTGAAGATACCCAGGAGGGCCTTTGCAACTGCTGGTGCTGTTATTGTCCTAAGGGAAATAGCCTCAGGATACCAAGTGGCATGATCCACTACCAATAAGATATATCTATGTCCTGATGCTGTTTGAGGGTCATGGGGGCCAACAATGTCAACCCCTACCCTTTAAAAGTATATCCCAACCACATGTAGTGGCATTAAGGGGGCCTTTAAGTGCCCTCCTGCCTTGCCACTGGCTTGGCAGGAGGGACAGGACACCTTTTGGGACATTCTGGCCACTAGAAGTGGTTAACCAACCTACTCCAAGTTCTATTCTGGCCCAGATGCCCTGCTAGGGGGATGACATGGGCTAAAGTGAGAAGGAAGTCCCTGAACTTGCACCAGGCTTAAGGTCTCTGGCCTCAGTGTACAGGAGCCCCTCCTCCCAGTAGAACCTGTGGGTACCACTGACATTTCCTAGCTCCTCCTGTGCAGCTTGCTGTCTTAAGCCTTCAAGAGTGGGACAATCTCCTTGTCCCTGGCATAGATCTTCCCTAGAGGGTCCCCCTGGGCCCAAGAGCTCTGGGTGGTAAGGCCCAAGCTCTTCAGGCTCAGTTCCCTCCAAGGTGGGTTACCCTTCTCCTAGAAGAAAGTGGTGCTGTTTTGTGATCTGTTTGGAAGCTGGTCCCCCAGTCTTACTGCTTTTTCTCCTGAGAGGCTGCTCCACCATTTCAGGATCCAGCTCTCCTTTTTACCTCTGAAGTGTGCTCTGTGACCTAGTCTTTCCACATGCCCACTCAGGGATACCTAGCATTGCTGAATGGGTTTTTAACTCTACCTCAGCTCAGGGGGGATGCTCCAGGTCATTTCCAAGCAGGCAATCTACAGGGATGGATGAGGACACAACCACTGCTTTCTAACCTGCTACTCCTCCCCATTGAAGTTTACCATAGCCATGGGGTCGAACTTGGTCTCATTGTCAGCATTGGTGACAAGATAAGACCTCCCTACCAGGGACTGGGTTAAGGGAACCAGGTGCTGAGATACCATGATGATAATAGTATCCCTCAGGGCTTCTGTTTTCTCCCCATTAATCATAGGATGCTGCCTGTATTTTTTCATGTTAGTTGGACAGGCAGCACAGGATAAATCTTCCCCACCCTCTGTGACTAGTGTTGCTTCTGTGGGGACACCGACATGGTCAGGTCACACCTCAGTTTCCCTGTCGTACATCCTCTGAGGATAGCCCGTCTTCAGCCTTCATCAAAAGAGCGAAGGATTCTCCCTTGGTGTGAAGAAGTCACTCCCCTGCTTCTGCAGGAACCAACTGCGATGACGTCTGGCTGCGTGGATCCCCTCTCTTGCTAAGCTGCGTGGATCCTGCATCACAGGTGGTGGACTGAAGTGGTCCCGACGGTCCTCTCTTCCAACTGTCCAGCTTTTCTGTAAGTAAGAGCTTGCCTCCCCACGCAAGATAGTACCCCCATGAACCAAGTCTTTTGCAGCTGCCAAGTTTTGTTGGCATCCTTCCTCCAAGATCTTTGTGTATCTTGAAGCTCCAGCCCGTAGCACTCTGTTCTGCAATGCACAGCTTCCTGCATTGCTCTCCGGCAACGCGATAGCCTTTGTCATAGTGCTGCATGGGCCGCTCCTGCACCTGTTGTGTCCCCATCCTGTGGGACTCCTGTGTACGCTATCTGGTCTTCTGTGGGCTCTCTGAGTCGCTGAGGGCCCCCTCTGGATCCCTCTCCTGGGTAGAGTCCACCTGGTCCTTCCTGGTCCCTGGCAGCGCCATTTTCTGCTGACTGTGAGCTTTGCATGGGCCAAGGCTTGTTGGCAGACTCCAGCGATGCAAACCCAACTGCAATCCTCCATCCGGCGAGGGACATCACTTGTATCCTCCAGGAACCCGACTTCGTCTTCTTGGGTGCAGTACAGACTCTTCTTCTTCACCAGTGCACCTTCATCCTCGTGGGTAGGGGCTCCTGCCCTTCTTGGACTCTGCTGTGCTTCTTGGACTTTATCACCTTTTTCCACAGGTCCTCTGGTCCAGGAATCCACCGTTGGTGTCTTGCAGTGTCTTCTGGGTTTTGCATAATTCTTCTCTTCTTCTGTGTGTGTGGTCAGGGGAATTTACAGTGATTTACTCCTGCTTTCCAGGTCACTGGGGTGGGTTGTGGTACTTACCTCAGGGGTTTCCTAGTACTCCCAGCTCCCCTTTACATACTTCACTTTCCTAGGTGGGGGACCGACTTTTGCATTACAGTTTCTTAGCACATGGTTTGTGCTCCCCCCAGGCCCATTTCTAACTATTGTGATTTTCACTAATTGCTCTGTTTCTTAACTGTTTTTATGCCTATTTCTGCATACTAGTGCATATAATTTGTGTATTACTTACCTCCTATGGGAGTACAGTATCTATGATATTTTTGGTAATTTTGTCACCAAAATAAAGTACCTTTATTTTTGTAATACTGAGTGATTTTTTTCATGTGTGTGAGTAATGTATGACTACAGTGGTATTGCATGAGCTTTGCATGTCTCCTAGATAAGCCTTGGCTGCTCATCCACAGCTATCTCTAGAGAGCCTGGCTTCTAGACACTGACTACACTACACTAATAAGGGAAAACTGGACCTGGAATAAGGTGTAAGTACCATACGTACCCAACACACACCAGGCCAGCCGCCAACATTGGTGGCAGCGGTGAGATAAGTACTTGCAATTGCCTTATCACTCTGTCACCTGGTGTTTTGCATAGTAAATACCACTTTTTACCTAGAGACATACACTATACCTAGTGCAAGCATTGCCCTTGCATGAACTTCTTTTGGAGCGACAAGGGATTAGGTAGGTTAGGTACACCCTACACTTTCCTAAGACACACCATGTCTGCAGCTGGACCTAGCTCTGAGGTCATGGACTCTCCCAATGAGGGCCTGACCTTCAATGAATTGAAGGGGCTGTGTTCAGAGAGGAAGCTAGACATGGGGAAGAACCCTAACAAGAGTCTGTTCTTGAGCCTCCTCCTTCAGGATGACCAGGATCATGCTGGAACCAGGAGGAGGAGGAAGAAGGAGACTCTAACCCCACTGAGTTAGATAATGATATTCTAGGCCCAGGGGAGGGTTCGTCAAAGGATCTTGCAGTTCCTAGCAGACCATCTAGTGTAGCTGGTAGTGGGAGGGGTAGTCACTCAGGTAGGGCTTCCTTTACACCCAGAGGACAAGTAGCTAGGGTCACTAAGACTAGGGAAAGATCCACCTCTGCCCCTTCTTATGTCACCTCAGTGTCTGAGGGGTCACACTGCACAACTCCAGGGGATGACTCTATTGATAGAGAGCTCAGAAAGCTGAGACTGGAGGAAGCCAGGATGAGGCTGCAGCCGCAACTGCTAGCCCTAGAAAGGGAGACCTTGGTAGTGGAAAGAAAAAGGGAGGGGTTGGGGTTAGTTCCCCATGGTGGCAGCAGAAGTTTCAGGAGTTATGAAGTTAGTAAGGACACCATAGACTCTAGAAACTTGCATAAAATTGTTCCCCCATACAAGGTGGGAGATGACATTTATAAGTGGTTTGCTGCACTTGAGAGGGTCTGTAAAGCTCGGAGGGTCCCTCAAAGGCAGTGGGTTGCTATTCTCTGGTTGTCCTTCTCTGACAAGGGGAGGGATAGACTTCTCACTGTCAGAGAGGAAGATGCAGACAACAACAACATACTCGAAAAAACACTCCTAGATGGTTTTGGTTTCACCAGTGAACAATATAGGATCAAGTTCAGGAAGACCAGAAAAGAGGCCTCATACGATAGGGTTGCCTTTGTGGACTTCTCTGTTAAAGCTTTAGAGGGCTGGTTACATGGCAGCAAAGTGTCTGACTATGAGGGCTTGTGCAATCTATTACTGAGAAAGCATATTTTGAATAATTGTGTGTCTGACTTGTTGCACCAGTACTTGGTATACTCAGATCTGACCTCTCCCCAAGAAATAGGAAAGAAGGCAGACAAATGGGTCAGAACAAGAGGGAGGAGAAAAGCTCATACGGGGTGACAAGGACAAGAAGAAGGATGGTAAGCCTAATGACAAAAATGGGGACAAAGATAAAAGTAAAGAGTCTTCATCAGGCCCACAAAAGTCTTCTGGGGTTAGGTTTAAAACCTCTTTACATCTCAATCAGAATAAAATGCATTGGTGCTACATCTGTAGAAACAAATGCCATAGGGCAGGAGACCACAATTCCCACCACCACTACCCCCACTGCTACAACTAGTGCCCCTAGCAATAGCAGTGGTAGTGGGAAAACTAATACTACAAATAGTCAGTTAAAGGTGTAGCAGGGCTCACTCTGGGAAATGTAGTTGGGGTAGGTTTAGTTAGGGAAACCACTGAGGCTGTTTTAGTCTCTGATGGTGGCATTGACCTTGCCACCCTTGTTGCTTGTCCCCTTAATATGGCTAAGTATAAGCAACAACCCCTAATAAATAGTGTTGAGGCCTACAGGGACACAGGTGCCAGTGTCCCCAGGGTGACTGAAAAAGTGGTGGTCCCTGAGCAACACCTACTTGGTCATCAGTATCAAGTGACTGACTCCCACATCCGTACTTTGAGCCACCCCATGGCAGTTGTTGATCTCAACTGAGGTGGGTTACTGGTCCTAAAGTTTGTAGTGTCCACGGACCTACCTGTAGAGTATCTACTAGGGAACGACTTGGAGACTTCAGCCTGGGCTGAAGTAGAGTTGGAGGCCCATGCAGCCATGCTGGACATTCCTAGGCATATCTTTGCTTTAACCAGGGCTCAGGCCAAAAAGCAAAGGGAACAGGGATACTTGAATCCTGAATCTATGGACCAAGAGCTTCCCAACAGCAGGGCAAGGAAGGGTAAGCAACTATCCCCTATCCCTCCCTCCACTGATGATTCCCCCTTTGAGGAGGAGGAATCAACTGTGTGGACAGAACCTTCACCTGAAGAACTATAAGCTGACACAGCTGAACTCTTAGGGTGCAGGGGGGTCTGCCAGGGAGGAATTAAGTGTGGCTCAACAAACTTGTCCAACACTTGAGGGTTTAAGGCAGCAAGGTGTCAGAGAAGAAGCAGGGGATGTCAGTCACACCCACAGGGTGTACTGGGGGAACAACCTTATGTATTCAGAAGCTAGGGAACCCAATTCTGGGCTCTGCTTAGTAAGATAACCTTTTTATCTTACTAAGGTTGGGACCTTTTTAGAATTTACAATTCTCCGTTTTGGATAACCTACTGGCAAGGGCCTTTACACTTTCTCCAGAGTTGTAGGGACCTAACCAGGGCCCTAACAATTATTTTAAAAATGTGCCAAAAATTGTTAGTCAATTAGAAAATCAAAAACAATTATCTAAAGACAATTTAGCGAGTTATTTGTGTGTTCATACAATTGACAAAGTGGTATCAGCAAACGCAAAGTCTTTATCCCACCGCTGCCACCAAATAGAGGAGGCTGGCCTTCTATGTAGTTGCAAAACTAGGCACGCTGTGCAGGGGGTCCAGGCAACCACACATTGGTTTCCAGAGGTAAAAAGTGGACCATCCAATGCTCCAATTTTTGAGGTAGCTGGTCGAGCAGTTAGGCTAATCCAGGAGATATGCTAAGCATTTGTTGTACTCACAATATCATTCATGCACCACACCCACTCAATGAATAACTCGAGACCAGAACTAATAAAAACACTTCAGACTTTTATATAATTTTTAAGACCAAAATGGTTAAGATGCAATACAGACTTTTTGAGTTAAGACTTTTCAAAGTTTTAATAAAGTTAATCTTTCTCTGCGTAAATACACACCATAGGAATCAATGGAAGCCCACCTATAAAAATGCATATAAAATCACATAGGTGAGTTACCAGTCTCTTCTTATGCAGGATGGTTGATGAGGTTGGTGAGCACATGAGAGTCTCAGGTGGCTCCCGGTTCCGGAGGGAGCAGTGCTTGAAAACCTCTTGGCAGAGTCACAGGGTCACTTGGATGAGCCATCTGGAAAAGGAGCAGGTTTGCAGGTTTAACAGTGGTGCCTTTGGGTGCCCTTGGGCTGTTGAGATCACAAGGGGCTAGGGACCTGTGGTTCCAAAATGCAGGGCTCAGGGCAGCCGGATGCAGGGCGAGTTGGAGGCCTTGGAGGCTGTGCGCAATGGAACCCATTGGAGCTCGAGGTAAGTTTTCTTCTGGGGGTCTTGCAGGACGACGAGGGTCCAGGGTGTTTCTGAAGTCTTTCGACTGAGGCTTCCTCCTGGCCCAGTTGCAGCTCTGGGTGAGCTGCCTTTGCTGTTGTCCGTTGTGCACTGACCAGTACCTAGGGTATTAATACAACTCGACCATGGGAGGACGCAGTGCCACCAACGTTGACACACTTGTAGGTCTCATCTGGGCTGTCATTGTGGTGTCATCAGGTCTGGCTCTGACTTCCGGATGCGGATATATAATCCGGTTGGTAAAGTGACCCTCACTGGTTTGCTGGTTCTTTGCAGGTTTCTTTGGTTTCTTGAGTGGTGCCTCCACTCAGGAGGGAGATCTCAGGCTATTTGTGAAGCCCTGAGGTTCTCTAGGGCTTTGGAGGCTGATCCAATAGTCAGCTCCTCTTCAGTGGCGATTGTCGGGGCTCTGGTGCAACAAGCAGGGGTCTTGGAGCCTCCGCTGGTGTAGCAGGTCCTCTGTTCTCATTCTGTCTTGTTCTTTGGTGCTATCTTTTCTTTCTGATGAGTCTGATTTCTTGGTCTAGGGGAGCCCACTAAGTACTAAATTTAGTGAGTGTTTTAGGGGGAACCTGGTAGTATCCAATGGGACACTTATCCCTGGGTGGTTACACCTACTATAGTGACCACTTCCTGTAGGAAGGTTCACTACCCTAAACCTCATTGGCTATTTCCCTGCCATCGAATATGGAGGAAAATGAAATGGAGGGTCCACTTCGCCTGCAAGCCCCTGGGGTGGTGCATGCTCAGTGAGACCGCTTCTCCTACCATTTGTGTAGTTTCCTGCATTTGCTTCCACCAAAAGAATGGGGTTGGCAAAGGGGAAGCCATCTGCTGCTAGCAGCAGGCCTAGGGGCTTGAGTTTCAAGGGCAGTAGCCCTTTGAAGCTCACCACCAGGGGAATGCACATTCCTGAGCGAGGGGATATTAGCTTATCCACCCAGAAAGGGCATTGTTTTACAAACCAGAGAGACAGGGTTCTCCCCCAAGGTTTGTATATTGGCTGTCTGGAGGTGGCATGCTGGATGGACCCAATCAGCCACCATGCCAGTTAGGTTAGCTTTTTCAGGGGGGCACCTCTAAGGTGACCCCTGGGTATATTTGTGGATAAATCCAATACGGGTACCATTTTGGATTTATCATCCTGAGTTGTTTGGTACCAAACAACCCAGGGTGCAGAGTGGCCATCATGTAGCTGGGGAACTTATGTCTGACCAGTGTCCAGTACATGTACTTAAAATGGCTGCTCTGTTCATGCACCATGTCCCAGGTTTGGCAAGGACACAGTGGGGGAATATTGCTCATGCAACTATGCACTCACATATAGTATGGTGCACCCTGCTCAAGGGCTGAAAGGTCTGACAGAGGGGTGACTTACCCATAACATATGCAGTGTATGGTAGACAGGACACACAGGGAGTGTGGCATGTCGAATTTGTATTTTTAGGTTTGCCCCGCAACACTCAGCCTGCAATGGCAGTGCTGGGTGTTTCTGGGTGCAAGGCCCCAGAGGGTGATACTATCAGGGCTACTGCCCTCAGGGGCCTACCCCTAATATCCCATGCCTGGGTACAGGTGTACCCATTTACTAGGAACTTACAGTGATATGTAACAGTGTACCCAATTATGCCAAGCATCACAACAGATTGAAGGAAAGAGCTCTGGCCCAGGGAACCTTGTTAGTAGCGGCCCGGGGCACTACAACTTGAAGGACACATGAACATCAGGCAAAATGTAGGGGGCTAAACATGCAAAAAGAGGTCTCCTCTCACATACATCTCTCAGGAAGCATCCGGTTTCCTCTGCCAAACAGCCCAAAACCTCAACCTGGTATGATTCGTATTCAGTATCCCTGCCTCTGATCTGGAAGAGCTAATGCAAGAATTGCACCTCTCTTCGAAGGCATAGGGTGTCTATCAGACTTACTTCTTTGCTTACACATCGATGAGTCCATCTCCCCTGTTGCACTCCAGCACCAATGCATCATTTTCCACCTATGCCCCAAAGGTAACAGCTAACTGCAACTCTTTGAACAGTCTGACATCATTGAGAAGGTGACTGGATGTATCCACCTGTGTCTCCCTCATTGTGGCTGCAAAGAAGCCAAAACAACCAGATTCTGTGTGCATCTGTGTGGACATGAGGCTACTAAACCTGGCCATAAAGCAAGAGAGGCATCTAATTCCAACAATAGATGACATCATAGGGGAACTTTCTGGCTCAAAGTGGTTCTCAAAGATGGACCTTCGATCTGGCTATCACCAGATCACACTACACCCAGACTCCTGACCCATCATGATCTTCTTGACCCACACCAGCCTTTGGAGATACACTTGACTCAACTTTGGCATCCCAAGTACCACCAAAGTGTTCCAACACATAATTAAAGAGGTCCTGAATAGCCTCCCAGGGGCCTTGAACATCAGTGATGACATTCTGGTGCACATCCCAACACTGGAAAACTACCTCATATGCCTCTGAGCTGTCTTAAGCAGGTTGAAAGAGCATAGTGTGGCCCTCCACAGACAGAAGTGTGAGTTTCTGAGGCATGATATCTCTCTCTTCAGCCACATATTCTGAGACCACAGAATATGCCCGACCCAACAAAGGTCAAAGAAATTCTAGAAACTCCCGCCCCATCATCAGGTGTTGACAGCTTCCTAGGCATGTTGACGCTTTGTGGTTGTTCCATGAAGAAATTATCTGGCCTTACTGGTCCTGTCCATGACCTGGCAAAAGCCACCAGCCAATGGGTGTGGGGTAAGGAGCAAGTACTGGCATTAAAGAAAACCAAAGGAACCCTATCAACAAACATCACAATTTTATACTTCAATTCCAAATGAGAATCTCAGCTAGCCATCAGTGCTAGCCCCACCAGCCTAGAAGCAGTGCTTGCCCAAGAACAAAATAGTGGTAAATAGGCACCAGTTGCTAATGTCAGCAGAATGCTCATGCCCACGGAGCAGAGGTACTACCAAATTGAACAAGAAGCCATTGTTATCCACTGGGGGTGCTGACATTTCTACATATATCTGTATGGTCAACCGTTCACCATCCTCACTGGCCATAAACTAGTAATTCCACTGTTTAGGGTGTCAAAGTCCAAAACACACTCAGAAATTGAAAAGTGGATCCTGCAGGTACAGGAGTTCAGCTTCAAAGTTGAATACCAGCCTGGCACACATAACCCTATGTACTTCCTATCAAGACATGCTCACCCTGTCACACCATCAGAAGCCTATGAAGTTCAAAACGCAGAAGAGTGCTAGACAGAGCAAGGCCCATCCCTATGTCCATGTTTGAAGTAGTAAAAGTGATCAAGCAAGACGACTGCCTACAGCTCACCATGTACACCACTCTATATGGTGCCTGGTGATATACCTCACTGCTGAAGCCAAGTCAACATTGCAGTCATTCATACACATCCAACATGAGCTGCAAGTCACATAAGAAGGCTGCCTCATGTGAGGCCCCCACCTACTCTTCCCTGACAGCCGGAGACTGAGAGCAGGCCTGTTGTCCCAGAGTACCCACAAAGGCATGGTAAAGTCAAAGAACTGGCTCAGGGAACAAAGTGTGGTTCCTAAGCATGGATCAGCAAGTGGAAGAAGTCATCAAAAGCTACCTTGCCTGAGAAGTCAGTGGGCAGCTGGATCCACCGGCACCAGTCATCGCCGAAGACAGCCCCTAAACCCCTGGCAACACATCAGTGCTGATTTTGGGAGTCTTTCTGATGGATCCCATATGCTCACCATTGCTGATAATGTCTCCCGGTATCCAGCAGTGGAGATCATTCCGACTACCTCAGCTTCAGAATTTATTCCAAAAGAGGAGAAGATAATAACCACCAATGTCCTGTTTGGAGAGATCTGCACATGTAATAGGCACGAGTGAGCCGAATATTTCTGCTCTCAGAATACGAAACATTGCAGCATCACACCTCATTGGCCTCAAGCCACCGGGAAGGTTGAGCATTTTTAAGAACTCTGACAAATGTTATCCACACAGTGTTGAAAGGGCCATCTACACATTTTTCCGAGTGTATTGATTCAAACCCCACACCACCACAAGTGTTACCCCCAGCCAGTTATTTTGTGAAAGAGCAGTGACTGACTCAATCCCACATCATCCTCTCGGGGTCCTTCAGCCGAGCCCCCAAATCAGTCAGCGGTGAAGAGCAGTGAAAAACGGTGAAGAGTGGTAAAGAGAATGCACAATAATGAATATGCCTCTTGATAATGGTAAGAAAAACAAAGTATCATAAGGATAGGTGATAAGGTGCTCATCAAAGATCGCCATACATGCAGAATTTTTTGGCTACCTTTTGAAGCCAACCAGAGGACTGTCGTTGCCATCAAAGCTGCTATGGTGACTGCTGAAAGGGGGCCAGATATTGTCACCAGGAATGTGTCTCAATTCAAAATGTGCCCATTCACCTATCTGTCTACCCCAAAAACAGAAGATCTGCTGATTGACAAGGGTTGGAACAGTGTCCAAGATGGCAGAACTTCACAAGGTCACACTACACCAAGTACCCCAGAACCTGCTGTAGAGCCCACTCAACTCTGTAACCTTGTTACCTCACTCTACACCCATGTCTGGAGAACCAAGTCATTGATAATGGAACCCTCAGAAGTGGACAGATCTGCGGTGGAAGCTTCAGCAAGGAGAAACCAGGGCAGTATCATCTCAGATCCATCCTAAGCCCATTGAGGCATTACGCTGACTTCCTGATTGACTGAATAAGAGTTACCTGGAGAAGGTGCTAGTCCCATAACCCTTCCATGACTTGACTGACACCTGTGAGTTTGGTTTTTCTCTTAAACATGAATATCCTTATATTAGCTGTGATTGCTCATGTTATGTTTTTACTCTCAACTTCTTGGTAAGGGAGGAAAATAGTGATGTCCCATTAGGGAACGACACCAAGAGACAACTCTAGGTAGGGGGAGATAGAGGGTTTCTCCCTTAGTTACTCCATATTTGGTACATCTGACGTATGCGTCAGATGGAATATAAATGTTAAGCCTGAGAACTAGGTGGGGTCTTTCGGCAAAAATACAGTATTGCAATACACATGCTGAGTACTGTGTATATCTTTTGGCCTACCTTAAGATGTTCCTGAGTTGATGCCAATGCTTGACAGCTGATTGTCCCTGTAGGACGTTCTATGTTGCCAGCCTGTTGACCCCCCACTTCGTGGCAGGATAGGTGGGACAGGCGCAGTGCTGAGGACCCTGTGTCTACAGGGGATTGATTTAGCTGACTGATCTGGCAGCCATAGGAGTAGTTTTCTTCACTTCAGGTACATCTTGGTAAATGGCTTGGTGTGCTACTTGCCTCGTCAATGCTCGTCTATGCTCAGCACATACATGCCAATAGACCTGATTCAGGCTGAAAACTCTTGATTTCAAAAGCACAAAATGGCTTCATTTTGTCTGTCTCCTGCCTGAAATTGCCTCTGCTTCAAAAGAAAGTCAGTTGGTGAAATACATTGTCCCAGTTATTTATTTTTAAATCTCCCACTTTGCTCTTCTAAAATGTTGGCATGTATGTCAGCAGTCCTTTGAGCTCTGGAGGAGCCAAGCACGCTTGGCACCGGAGCAGCACCCAGTCCCCCTTAACTTCTATGAAGAAATTGCCACAACAGCGACCCCCAGCAGATCTAATGGCAGACCATCCAGTTTCTTGGCCATTTATGTTTCCACTGCTGTTAAGGCCAGGACAGGACACCTACAAACTCCCTGTAACTGTTTCCAGGTTATAATAATTCATGAATTATGCACTGCTAACATTAAAATGTACCTACTCCTAATCAATGTTTACTTAACCATTCATAACAAGGATCGAAAGTTCATAGTTAAGGAGCTTATCAGTGAGCTTGAGAAATGTATTTTCTTATTCTCTAGTCATGAGCTGATCATCACCTGGGGCTTCAGAATGATTTTATTGGGTGAAGAAGACTTCTTAGCCCGTTCGACTTTGAGACTCACAGTCATGCATATAAATTCTAAAACAAGATTGGTTAAATTAATGCATTCCTTCTTCTTCAATATCCAGATAGTTCTTCTATCTGACTGGCCTCAATTTAGCAAACGTATTTAGAGACCCAACCCAGAGGGGAAAAACTTCCACCGAAAAAAAGTTTTTTTGTTAGAAAAACCCTCACCCACCAGGGTTACCCCTTGGTGGCATGCTTCATCATTGGGTTTCTTCCCGTTCTGCTGCAGAACGAGGCATGCTGTGACTGACGGAATATGTGAGAGCACTATTGGTATCAGCGATGCGGATGCTAGAAAAGGATAGGAGTGGTGGGGTCTTGGTAAATTAAAAATACCCCCCTCTGGATGATATTACTAGTTTAATAAGTCTCACAGGGGTGGTATGATTAAAAAGGGGTGTTAGGAGGGTGGGTATATTATGTAGCTGTCCTCCTTAGTGGTCTACATGTTTCAGAGTTTACCCCTAAACTCCTCTTCAGGACCAAAGTGATCTCCCTAGTATCACTCCACGTGCGCCTTACACTAGTAGAAGTACTTCTACCATTTACTGTGGTAAGGTGATATATA
Source organism: Pleurodeles waltl (assembly GCF_031143425.1). Taxonomy (NCBI): domain Eukaryota; kingdom Metazoa; phylum Chordata; class Amphibia; order Caudata; family Salamandridae; genus Pleurodeles; species Pleurodeles waltl. Next base: position 20,784,769 of record NC_090447.1, read on the forward strand.
CCAATCAAATTAAATTACATTAAATAAATACTACCCATCAGTGTCAATGCTCTGCTGGGCACATTTTCAGTGTTTATGCTATAGGTCCTCCAGGAGGGGAGTGTGCTTATAGTCACACGTTCCTCAAAGCGACACTCCCACCTTAAAACCTACTCCTCACCTCGACATGGCCTCAATTTAGCTCTGCATGCAACTTTATTCACCACTCTTATGGATAAAGTTCTCTCTTCTTACAGCTCGTTTGGACTATTCGATGAAGAACAGAAAAGTGACAATTTTCCTGCGGTAATTTCTCTGGCCATCACTATAAATCGTGCTGAGAGCTTACTTAGGGTGGGGGTTTCTACTCTCCCTCAGTCCTTACTGAGGGTCATCTGGAAAGCAAGGAATAAGGATAGAGAAAAACTTTAGCAAATCTGCCCCGAATGTCTGCATTGTCAGAAGGCTTCTACCTCTGCAAAGGGGTTTGACTTAATTGTACTGTGGCCAAGGGTTATTCAGTTGCTGCTGAACAAAGTGAGCTTGGGCATTTGCAGCTTAATTCCTCCTACACAAACCAGAGCTATGCATGAGAAATTGTTTACCACAGAATTAATCCATCTGAAGCACAGCAAGTATGTGGATCCACTGCTTCAAGCTCAAACTTACCTTCTGCAAAAGGAGAAAAATAGGAGGAAGATCTGGGATACAAAAAGAAAATTCAGGAACTCACAATGGCTAGTTCTGTTCAATATCTCAAAATCCAAAGACCAGAGCAAATTCTGGAATTTTATTAATAAGCTTGATCAAGGCTACAACCCACTGGTTGGAAACAAAGTCAATGCCAAGGTCTGGCAATCCTGTATTGTGTAACTGTATGCTGATGAGGAGCTCAGAGCATTCCCCTGGTGATGCTCTATTGAGCAGTGGCCTTCCACCAGCAGCAATTTCATCAGCATCCAAAGTATGAAATTAACCTTAAAGAAAGGGAGAGACGCTATAGAAGGCAGAGGCATATTTATACTTCATTTGAGCTGAATTTGTGTCATTTTTTTACCGTAAATTCAGCGCAAAACTAACTCCATATTTATACTTTGATGTTAGACAATTGTTTAGATGCGTGAACCTACCTTGCGTGAAGGAAATGCAAGGTAGGCGTTCCCATCTAAAAGTGGTGCTAACCCCAGAGCACCATATTTATCCCCCCGTGCTAAAATGACGCATGGGTGGGAGGAGGGTCTAAATAATGTTATTCAACGCCTGGGTCAGAACAGGTGTTAGAGGACCTGTGGACCCATTTCCATGGTTAAAGACCAAGGAATGGGTCCACAAGTGCCCTCTTCAAGTCACAGGAACACCCCCACCCACACCCGAGGGACACCGGAGGATGGCAAACCCCATCCCAGTAGGGTAAGTAGAGGTAAGAAGTCTTAAAAAAAATAAAGTGCCATCGGGGGCCCCACCTGGGGCCCCCTGCATGACACACGGTGCAATGGTCATGCCCAGGGGACACTGGTCCCCTGTGCTGGCCATTGGGGTGATGGGCATGACTCCTGTCCTTTCTAAGACAGGAGTCATATGGTATGGATGGTTTTGCATCAGAAAATGACTTTTTGCCTCTAACCAGACTAAAGTAATTTTTTGGTGCAAACCCCCTTCTCCCATACCGCCACCCCCACTCAGCTAACGTCATTGTTTTCACGCTAGCCCACCCTTTGCACCAGCTTGCCCCATTCCATGAATATGGTGCCCGGCTGGCGCTCAGGAATGGTGCAAGCCGGTGCTAAACGTTGTGATGCAAAACTGCGTTAGTGCCGTTTTGCATTAAAAAGGATAAATATGCCCCACAGTGTTTCAAGTATCAACGGTTACAGATTCTTCGAGAGGATCCATTTTCTTCTCCTTTTCATAAAAACTAACCAGGGGAGCCCTCATGCCACAGCTTCATTGCCTTATAAGATGTAGAAAGGAAGGCATATGCTGGAATGTTACTGAGAGAACTGGAAGATTGAATAGAGAAAATCAAATAATCCCTTTCTATCAGTTGGGGTTTAGGAGCAGTTGCAGCAGCATAGATAATATTTTGGTAGTTTCACTTTTGGCACAGCAGGCCATTTCCAATAAGAGAGCTCAATTATTTGCCTGCTTTATAGACTACTGAGTGGCTTTTGACAAGGTTGATAGACATATCCTCTGGAGGAAACATTGGGAATTGGGCATTCCAACTCCCTTACTGCAGGCTCTAATCTCACTAAACTTCAACACCTGGATTCAAATAAAAACTGCTAATGTCCTGGAGGTGCCCCAAAATCCATAGCCATCATATCCAATTGTTGCTCGAATGTGGATTTACCTTAAAAGAAACAGACAAGAGGCATCAGGCAAAACAGGAACGATTTGTTTAATTAAACAGTATGGTCGGGAGAGCGTACAGCACCGGATTCTGAAGACTGTGTCTCAATGTACATCAAGTTGGAACCATTTTTTTTCATTCCTCTGAGTACCATAAAGTAACAAAAATCATTATTTTCTTGGTTAATGTTAACAGTTGTCATGGAGTCATAAAACATTATTTTGATTACAAATACGGGTCGGCCTTGACCTTGCTTGGACACAATGTGGGCCAGTAAGTACGTGTCCAGATGTCCGGCCTGAGGGAGCGTGGTCACTGAGTGTGCTGTGTGTGCTGTGTTCTGATTGGTTAGTGTTCCTAACTATATGTGGCATCGAACTTTATGGTGTTTTGGGAATGCATGCACACCTCTGACAATGTCTGTTTTATTGGGGCCAATCTCCTGGGACCATTGTGATGTTGCTGGGCCTATCTGTGAGATTTGATCTAACTTTTCCCGTTTGGGCATTTGTCTACGTGTTACCCCACCTGTGTCAGTAACCTAGGTCTCACAGCCTGCCTGACCAAGGATCTTCATGCCAGGTTTGACAGAGAGTTCACAAAGGGGGAATCTAATAATGGTGAAGCAACTTTGTTCTTATACTGTATATGAATACATCGTCCTGTGCATTGACTTCAATTACTCTGATATTAACACAACTTCTTCAATATGCGGATGACATCACCTTACTAACATCGGCTTTCAAAGGGCACTTGACAAGCTACCCAAAGTCAATTTAGAAAATAAATAATCGCTCAATGAACCAAAATCCAAGGTTATATTATTTGGAAAGTTTGCACATAAATGTCTGAAAAATGGCATGTGGGCCCTGCCACCTAGAGTTCTACTGCAGCATATAACTACCTGGTTGTACTGCTAACTGAAAAAGTTTACTCCAAAATGCACCTGGCAAAACTAAGAAACAGAGGAGCTAGCCTCAACTATACCCTGTACATATTACAAGCTAAGCTCCACAGTCCATCAGTGGTCCCCATTTTATGTGTGACAAAAGCCAAGCTTCTGCCAGCTCTAATTTATAGTCACCATGGGTTTCCAGTTAGGCTAGTCTCGACCTAGGATTAGATTCAATGCAAAGTTTACAGAAAACTATTTTGGTACCCAAGTACCTCTAGAGTTCAGGTGCACCTTGAATTTGGCCTACTGAAGCAAGACTTTGATGCAAATAGACTTCTTAAAATATTGTCATCTGGGGCTTAGGGCAAAAGAAGGCAGTCTGAGGTCTACTATTGGCTCATTCTTGTTTGAGAAAAAATGTTCCTTTTCATTTCTGGGCAAGCTATCTAAATAAACAAACTCAATTTTAGAAATTGCTGACATATTGAACAACAATCCCACAAGATTGTCTCTCAAGTCAACATTGAATGCTCAATAACTATTATTAATATGGGTGGAAGATGTTGAGCTTGCTTATAAAACGTTTGCACCTTTACTTCTGCATTCATATAACACTCCTCTCTCTCAGTACTATTTACAAGAAAATATTAATAGCTTAGTGAGGTTACCAATAGTGTGAACGAGATTTTTGCTGTTTCCAATTGAGTACAAATTGTTGTGGTCTTCATTTTCATACTCCTCCTTTGGGTGCAGGGTGTGCTACTACAATCAGGAATCGTTTATCCACTTTTGATGTTGCTGCCTGGCTGTGAGATGAGAAAAGACTCTCTATATTAAACAGGTTATGATTTCTAACAATTTAAACCCTTGTAAGAAAACAGGATCTCAATGCTTGAACACCAATAATATTTCTGAGTTCTGCCATTTGCTAGGTAGCAGTTTGGTGTACATTTTAAAGGGCTAAGTTTTATTACTTGCTGATCCACTTCATAATATATAGTGCTGTATATTCTCATTTTACATCACCATTTTACTGTTCTGATTGTTTTACCAGATGAAGACACATAGGCCCTCATTATGACCCTGGCGGTACGAAGACCTCCAGGGCTGCGGTGGCAGTCTCACTGCCGACGGGTCGACGGTGAAGACCGCCACATTATGGCCTAACCGCCACCTCCCCGCTGGTACCGCCCGGGCAGTTGGACAGACAGGCCGGAGATCAGCATCTCCGACCCGGCAGTCCACCCAATACTGCCGGCGGTATCACAAGTCCCCTTTCCATCAGGGATTTTGTGGCGGTAGCACCACCACAAAATCCCTGGCAGAAAAGCTACAGGTGACAGGAATTTGCATTCCTGTCACCGGTAGACGACTCCCCCACCCCTATCTACCCAGGAGCCCCCCACCCCCTTTTGCTTACAATATTTCCACCCCCCACTTTCCCTAACCCCCCAGGAGCCCCCATCCCGCTCCCAGTAGTGACCCCGCATTCACATACTCACTGCCCACCCCGATCCTCATACTTACCCTCCACCCCCATACATGCACGCATTCACACGCACCCACACCCTAACAGTCACTCACTCACAACACCCTTACACTCATGCGCACACACACGCAACACCCCCCAAATTCATAGACACATACACGCACACATGCACAACACCCCCACTCACACACGCACTCACTACATTCACCCCCATTGACACGCATACACACTCCATCTCCCCACCCCCTCCTTTCCGCAACATACATACACACACAACCACGAACCCTGTATACATGCATGCACATACTCACCTCGACCCAGCATTCACATTCACCCACACATCACCATCACCACATTTACACACAGACACGCATGCATGCACAAACACTCCACCTCCCACACCCCATTGTAGACAGACATACACACATTCATACATGCATTCACAAACCCCTCCCGCCTCCCCTTGCGGAGGACACATTTACCTTGTCTAACGAGGTGCTCCTCCATGAGGGGACGGGATCCTGCGGTCCCACTGCCGGCAGCGCCCCCCCATAAGGACACCGCCAGGCCATATTAGAGGTCGTAGTACAGCTGATGGAGTCCTTTTAGCAGGGTGGGGCCAGCAGTGGAACCGCCTCTGCACCTCCGACTGCCAGCACGAGTATAGGAGGATTTCCACCCAAATTGTGGCAGAAATCCTTCAGTACACGTAATATGGTAGTCGAAGACCGCCAGCCCTGGTGTTCTTCTGGCGCCTGTGGCTTCGGTGGTCTTAGGAAAAGACTGCCAAAGTCATAATAAGGGCCATATTGTGTGCATCACATGGTATTTTATTCCTCTGATTATCCTATACTAGATGAATGATTGATTTTATGCTTTGTATGAAATGTCATTATTCACCTATTGTTGGCAACGAGTATATTAATTATTAACTATTAATATGTTGAAAAATAACCACACAGCACGAGACACTTTATACCTAATCTCCATGTTATCGCATGACATGGTGTTATTCAAGTAATGTTGTTTGGTATAATTCCACAGAGTGTTATTCAAGTAATGTTGTGTGGTATAAGTTACACAAAGTTATTCAAGTAATGTGGTGTGGTATAAATTCACGCAGCGTTATTGAAGTAATGTGGTGCTGCATATGATCCAGCATCTGTCACGGTTCCAGATGGTTCTGTGAGGACTCTGGGTGGAGCACCCCTTGAGGTCACAGAATATCTTGCTGTGGATGTAGTGCACCAAAGCAGAAGAGCAGATAAAAGCGTACACTGGAAATGTACAGCTATAGTAAGACACAGACACAGGATAGTAGAGGCAGAGCAACCTTGGTGTGAACAAACAGGGAATGGATCAGTAATGTGCAACCACACTGGGGTTACCACTAAGGTTGTACATAGGTAAGGCTCAGAACTTCCCACAGCAACAGGAAACGTCAATGCCTCTGTGCTGATTACTCTTACAGACAGTTACTTTGCAAGCCCTGTAGAAAGGAGGCATCAGAAGTGATTCTGTCTCTGGACCCTTAGGGCACAAACAAAGATTGTACTTACATATAAGAGCCACGCCCTTGTGGGTCCAGCTGGAGATACAGTGGCAATTCCTGGAAAACAGCAGTGGCACACGGCCACAGTTAGGCACTTGAGACTACATACAACACTAGACAAGGGATGGGGCAGGAATTGCCTCTTGGAAACTATGAGCCAAACCCAGTACAAAAGAAAACACTTATACACAGGTGAGGATTGAAAGTACACTTATCAGACACAAGAACCCAAAAGGAAATTACCAAGAAAGAGCTAGAAAGGAGCCTAATAACTGAAGCTCAAACTATACACAGGGATTCTAGGAAACTGTAACAAGCAAGATACTAACTACAAGAGAACTAGAGGGTACATGAATCACAGAGAAAGAGGTCAGAAACGAGGGGGTAAGACTGAGTCATAGAAGAGAGGTTACAGGTGCTAAGGAAGAAGTGCAGGAATAAGTAAAGGGAAAATAATACCAGGAACAGAAGGAACAAACAAAGAAGCAAAGCAGGAACAGGACTAGAAAACAGAGAACAGGCTCAGGCTGAAGCAAAGCAGAACCAGGACTGGAAAACAGGGAGCAGGTTCAGGGTGAAGCAAACAGTAACAGAACTGGGAAACAGGGAGCAGGCTCTGGCTGAAGTAAGCAGGAGCAGGACTGGAACACAGGCCAACAAGAGGTCTGGTACACAAAGGAAACAAACTCCAATGCAAGACAGGGAGCTTCAGGAAATGGCAGTTTATAAGCAGTTCCAGGCAGCAGCAAGCCCAGGGCTGAGTCACATGACTGGGCTGCACAAGAGTGGTCACAGGTGTGTGCAGTTCCAGTCTCTCCTAAGTCTTGGAGGAGAGAATCCAGTACAAGGGAACAGGAGGACTATTCCATTAGGAAGCAATGGACAACAGATTACAGGTCTTACTTACTACCAGGCAGTGCATTATAGGACCTGAAGTCAATAGCATACCATATGGACATGGGAAGCAAGCAGGGTCAGAAAGGGACGCTGGTTGAGTGTTAATAGTGATTCCCAGGCTGCAGATAGTCCATTTACATCGCCCCCCAGAGATGGGATGACAAAGTTGTAACAGAATACCCTCCCCCCCACCATCCGGCTCAAAAAGAGAAGGCAATCCTTTGGCTCAAGAAAGTTGAATAGGAAAAGCCACAGCAAGAATATCCAACATCAACCTTCGTTGACAAGTTTGCAGTCCTGCCACAGCTGAATCATCCAATGAACAAAGCATGTATTAATACCCATATGGGTTCTGATGTTTTTCCTCTTAATTGTTCGATTGACATGGGAGGAGTGCATGGAGTTGGTTTTTGGTGAAGTGGATTCAGTAGCAAGCAGATCTGCAGTGGCATTAAGGGCAGTATTCTTTAGACCATTAGTTTCCTGTACAATACTTTCTTCTTTGGAGAAAATAATTGGCTTATTTGTATCAACCAGGTCTGTAATACCTTCAGACATGCAGGATGTTAGACCTGACAGCCTTAGGTTGGTCACCCTCAACTTTTTGCCTCCCTCCCGACTTTTTGACACTGTTTTTGGTGGTTTTAGGAAACTGCACACTTTACCACTGCTAACAGTGCTAAAGTGCATATGCTCTCTCCCTTAAAACATTATCTAATTTCTTATAAGCCACTAGTACAGTGCACCACATGTGCCAGGGCCTGAGCATTAAATGCTACTAGTGGGCCTGCAGCACTGATTGTGCCACCCACATAAGTAGCTCCTTAACCATGTCTCAGGTCTGCAATTGCAAGGCCTGTGTGTGCAGTTTCCCTGCCAATTCAACTTGGCATTTAAAAGTACTTGCCAAGCCTGGAACTCCCCTTTTTCCACATATAAGTCACCCTAAGGTAGGCCCTAGGTAACCCATAGGGGAGGGAGCTTTGTAGATAAAAGGCAGGACATATACCTGTGTAGTTTATATGTCCTGGTAGTGTAAAACTCCTAAATTCGTTTTTCACTGCTGTGAGGCCTGCTCCTTTCAAAGGCTAACATTAGGGCTACCCTCATATGCTGTTTGAGTGGTAGATTCTGATCTAAAAGGAGTAACAGTATCATATTAAGTATGGCAAGAATGGTAGTACAAAATCCTGCTGACTGGTGAAGCTGGAATTAATATTACTATTTTAGAAATGTCACTTTTAGAAAGTGAGCATTCCTCTGCACTGAAATCCTTCTGTGCCTTACAATCCACGTCTGGCTGGGTTAGTTGACAGCTCCCTTGTGCATTTCATTCAGACAACCCAAAACACAGGATGCTCAGTCACACCTGCACACATCTGCATAATGGGTCTTCCTGGGCTGGGAGGGTGGAGGGCCTGACACTTACATGTCAAAGGACAGTGGTCTGCCCTCACACAATGGACTGCCAAACCCCCTAATGGGACCCTAGCAGAGAGGATGGAACTGAAAGGGGACCTTGTGCACTTATAAGCCACTCTTTGAAGTCTCCCCCACTTCAAAGGCACATTTGGGTGTTTAAACAGGGTCTCTGACCCTACCAAATGAGACACTTCTGGACTTGACCCTGCAATCTGTCAAGAGGAACTGTCTGGCTGCCCAAAGGACTCACCTGACCGCTTTTCTGCAAAGAACTGCTGCCCTGCTGTTGCCCTGCTGCCTTGCTGCCCTCTGACTCTGCTGAGAAGTGCTCTCTAAGGGCTTGGATTGAGCTTGCCTCCTGTTTCTTGAAGTCTCAGGGCCAAAAAGACTTCACCTCTTCAAAGAACTCCTTGAGCGGTGAAAATCGCCACACAGCCTGCATGAATCAACGCACAGCCTGCACTGCGGTGAGAAAATCACTGCATGCAGAACCTGAACGACGCAGCCCGGCTCCCCGAGTGGAGATCGACGCAGCGCCCCCGTTGCGACTGGAACTTCGATGCACTGGCACTGAATTGACGCATTGCCGAGCCAGAACAATGCAGCCCGACTTCCTGTGAAGAGGAATCTACGCTTCGCCTGCCGTGAGACAGAAACTTCCCTCATCGCCCACTGGACCGACGCAGCTCCTATGACTTTGTCCTGCACACACAGGATTGCTCTGTATCATCCCTGGGGTGTCCAAATACCCCACAACCCGAAGAGGATCCAAGCCTGCACGCCAGAAATCGACGCAAAGCCCTTGCTGCGTGGAAAAGTATTGATGCATCGTCTATGTGAGCTTGGAGAAACCGATGCACATACGCCCATTTTCCACTCATCTCCTCCTCTGCGGGCCCTTGCTGATAATTTAGACGCAAACTAGGGCCCATATTTATACTTTTTGACGCTAAACTGCGCTAACGCAGTTTAGCGTCAAAAATTTTTGCGCCGTCTAACGCCATTCTGAAGCGCCATGCGGGCGCCGTATTTATGGAATGGCGTTAGACGCCGCAATCAGACCGGCGCTGCCTGGTGTGCGTGGAAAAAAACCACGTAGACCAGGCAGCGCCGGCGTAGGGGGGAAATGGCGCTAGGGCGTCTTAAAATGGCGCAAGTCGGGTTGACGCTAAAAAATCGTCTTAACCCGATTAGCGCAATTTTTTCGACGCCCAGACGCCATTTAAATGACTCCTGTCTTAGTAAAGACAGGAGTCATGCCCCCTTGCCCAATGGCCATGCCCAGGGGACTTATGTCCCCTGGGCATGGTCATTGGGCATAGTGGCATGTAGGGGGGCACAAATAAGGCCCCCCTATGCCACCCAAAAAAATTTGAAAAATAACAAAAATTATACTTACGTGAACTTACCTGAATGTCCCTGGGGTGCGTCCCTCCATCCTCGGGTGTCCTCCTGGGGTGGGCAGGGGTGGCAGGGGGGGTCCCTGGGGGCAGGGGAGGGCACCTGTGGGCTCATTTTGAGCCCACAGGCCCCTTAACGCCTACCCTGACCCAGGCGTTAAAATGTGGCGCAAATGCGGGGTTTTTTGACCCGCCACCTCCCGGGCCTGATTTTTGCCCGGGAGTATAAATACGATGCATTTGCGTCGCCGTCATTTTTTCAGACGGGAACGCCTTCCTTGCATCTCATTAACGCAAGGAAGGCGTTCACGCTAAAAAATGAAGCTCTTTGCCAATACTTTGGCGCTAGACGCGTCTAACGCCAAAGTATAAATATGGCGTTAGTTTTGCGCCGAATTTGCGTCGAAAAAAACGACGCTAATTCGGCGCAAACGGAGTATAAATACGGGCCCAGGTACTTTGTGCTTGCAAGAGACACTTGTTGCTTTTTAAAAACTTAAGACTCTTTGTATCATTTTCTAAAGTGATATTTTAACCTGTCCTTATCAAATCTTGATCGTTTCGACCTGCATTTAATCAGATAAATATTATATATTTTTCTAAACCTGTGTGGTGTATTTAAGTGGTGCTTATACTGTGTTATTGCATGATTTATTGCACAAATACTTTACACATTTCCTTCTAAGTTAAGCCTGACTGCACAGTGCCGAGCTACCAGACTGCCAACCAAAGACCCCATTTCTAACACAGGATATGTCTGTTTCTGCAGCAGTATTTGCATTGAATGTGGTCTGATGCTTGCAAAGCATAGAGACTTGGGAGAAATAGTTAACTGGTGTTCTCAAATTAAACATGAAAAGGTCAGATGTTCTGCATTACAAGTGCTCTGTAGTGTATTCATGGTATAAATCAAGGTTTCTTTTCAAAGCGTTACTACCACAGGTAGCTGATCTGTAGCTCTGTTAACACTGAAGGGTTGTTCTTCGGGAAGAAACAGGACAGGAGTCCCTCCAGAAGTCACCTTTGCATTGTTATCTGAATTTTCAGCTCTAGCCTTCAAATTGATGATGGTTTCTTGCAATAAAATACTAAGGCCCGTATTTATACTTTTTTAGCGCCGCATTAGCGTCATTTTTTGATGCAAAAACAGTGCAAACTTACAAAATACAAATGTATTTTGTTAGTTTGTGCCAATTTTGTGTCAAAAAACAACCAAATGTGGCGCTAAAAAAGTATAAATATGGGCCTTAGTACAGTGCTTATCATCAGATCTTCGAATACAAGATTTGAATTCAAGTCTTTAGACTTTGTGGGAGACATAACATTCTTCAATACTTGTACTTCTGTTTCAGATTGCTGGTTTTCAGAAGGCTTTAATTTCAGGGACACATCAGGTGGCATTGGAGTGGCCGGTTTTAAATAAAGATCAGACACCGGTAGGTCACGAGCTGTTCTTCAGTAACTTTGGACCTTGAGACAGGAAGCACAGTGGAAGTGAATAGTATGTCAGGATCAGTGGTTGAGTCTGCATTCTGTCCAGTTCTAGGAGAAGGCATTCCTTATGGCATGCTGTTCAGTCTCGGATTGCTGGCTTTCTTCCTCATCTGAAACCTCCATGGTTTGATTTGGCACAGAAGGAAACTTTAGACTCTCAGAGAAGTCCATCATGTTCTTATTAACTTCAGGTGTTTCTTCATTCTCAGAAAAATCCATGAACTCATTTGGAAAAGGAACTGTCTTTTCATTGTCTGAAAATTCCATAATATTGTTTGGAAGGCCATTAGTATCCACGTCATCTGAAAATTCTGATGTGTGCATCATTTGAAGAACACTATCTGCAGTGTGTTCACCGCAGGTCATGAACTACTGTTATCACTAGATTCAAAATCTTCAACACTTGCACAACATGCCCTTTATCTCCAGTAAATTCATGTTTTCTTTCTTGCTGTGCAGCTATTTGAGTCTGTATTAGAACTCTCTTCTTTTCTTGACTTTATTTGTTCTTGTAAAGGGGCTAGGAAGCTTCTTTTTGATGACTCTGATTCATCCTTTGAATCAACAGGAGTCTCATCTCCCGAGGATGTCAGCAAGTCATTCAACTGTGCAGGGACATTTTCTGAAGTACTGCTAGCTGTGAAAGAGTCCAAAGAGGCTGATATATTAGAAACTGGAACTGTCTCTTGACTGTAATTAATACAGGGGACAGTCTGATCTATTGTAGTCTTTGGAGAGGCACATGAAGTAGCATAATGTTTCTTGAGCCAAAGCTAGTGATCATATTATTTTTCCAAGTTTTCAAATTGCCTTGCAGTAGTTTCCATCAGCTGCTTTGTTACTGCTTCCAACCTATAGATAAACATAATGTCTGGTTCTGGAAATAGTGAAATATGCGTAGATGAAAAGAGCCCATGTGCAAGATTCCTTGAGAATGTCACAATATATTCATCATAAAAGTCTGATATCTGCCTTTTAATGTGTGTATTTCCATATTCTTTTCAAACCCACACAAGATAGAAAAGGGTTTAGCAGAACTTTTGGAGATTAAGACTGGTGTACTATCATGCAGTTTGTGAAGAGTACAAGCTATTTGTGTTGAGCCAAGGAATCCCAAAGTCTTTTCTGATCCCTTGGACACATAGTTTATCCTGCTGACTTGAAAGCTCTGAATGACTGGTAGGTTTTTATAGCACTACACTTGGAATTCTGAAGAACTGACCAATATGGTCTAAAGCACTCATCAGAAATCAAGGGAATCCTTAGTGTGGCTTCTTGGACAGTGTATTCTTATGTGTGTGAGGGATTCTTTGTTATAGCAGAGTCCTGGATGTGAACTTGGGATACACTAGCATGAGGCAAGGAATTAGCTGTTTTTTCTGGAGACGGAGGTGGTCATTATGACAATGGCGGTGACTGTTAAAGTGGCGGTAATACCGCCAACATGCTGGTGGTAATTAGCGCCAAATTATGGCCATGGTGGTGATACCTCCCATGGACAGCCAATGTACCGCACCAACCACCAGGGCGTTAACACCACTGACCATGGCAGCAGCCATCAACAGCCAGGAGGAAGACAAGGTAGCACCCACCACATTATGACATAGCGAACCGCCACGATTTCCAGGGCGGTACCAACATCATCAAAACTCTGGCAGAAACAGAACATGGAAGACGAAAGACTCATCAGAGACACAGAGAAGAACAATGTCGCAACTACAAGTCTTCCCGATGCTCTTCTATGCCATGCTTCACCTGGAACACCAACGCGGACGAAGACAACGACGGTGAGTACAGCCTCTGAGAATACGAGGGAGGAAAAGGAGAGTGACACACACACACACACAGGACACACACCATTCACACACATACCATGCACACAACCAGCTGCTGTGGAAAAACAATGCCACAGGACCCACGTCATGGTAATGCAAGGAGAATATTTAGGTTAAACTGATATTGTAATTTGGTGCCAACAGCGACCATATTGTCCATGTGATAAAAAAATTATTGGAGTAAATGTCCAGAAAGGGCCAATGGCCAGTCCAAAGTACAAAAGGCCCTCATGGCCACACGGCACAGTCCAAGCCCCAACTTGACACCTGACAATATCCGCACAACACTGTGCAGGGGCATCATGTTGGAAGTGGGCAGGCACCTGAGGGAAAAGAGGGGTTGACTGCCCTACAGAGATGGAGCTCAGGTGGTCAATATCCTCCTCACTGAGGGCAGCATGGCTTACTGGGGCAGGGCCTGAGATGCCTGGGGCAAAGGAGATGCCCACCCTCCTGGGTGAGCAGGCACGGGCAACTTGGTGAGGGACCACTGGGAGGGCCTTGCTGGTACAGGGGGTGGCAGCTGTACCTGTAGATGGGGTGGTCCCAGAGGTGTCTTCCATCGGAATAGGAATCAGAGTCAGTGTTGTCACCTTCTGTCTCTGCCGTGGTGCTCCCCTCGCCTTCCGATCCACTGGTTCCCTCGGCGTTGGTGGACTCTGCCTCCTGGGTCCTCTGGGATGCAGCTCCCTCTGTTGCCGGTTCCCCTGCTCCTCCACCAGATGATGCTGAAGCACACATGGACAGGGTGACAGAAGAAAAAAGGGGGAAGAGAGAGCAAGGGAACACTGGGTCAATCTCAGCACTAACAACACAGTTGGCATACACATTACCATCACACACAGGGATCAGGATTGTGCACTATGCACTGCACTGGGCTTCAATTGGCTAGGTGCCACAGCAAGATGAGGGCCAACCACTGCCAACTGCACCCCTCCTGGGACCCAGTTAGCCCTGTCTGACATGGAAATGCAACCTAGCTAGGTTAACAGATTTAGCAATACACCCATTACCCTTGAGCTGGATCACGCTGCAATGTCTGACCTGGCATTCAGGGGCACCTACTAACTGACACCCACCACATGTCCTTGTCGATGGCACGCCACAAACCCTTCTTCTGATGGGCACTGACCTGCAAAGGTAATACAGAGAGGAGGACACCATTACACATACAATCCAGCCTGTCACACATATGGCCCACAAATCCCATTTCCATCTCTATTGGCTCACACATCACCCAGCTCCCTCCATGTACACTACCACCAGACATACCACCCCCCATATGACATATGACACGATGCTTGGACACACATCTCCATACAACCTTGTCACATGTATTGTGCCCAAGGTGTACTAACCTGTTGGTCTGTAGGCCCATACAGCTGTCCATATTGGAGTAGGACCCCATCCACCAAGCGCTCCAACTCCTCCGAAGTGAAGGCAGGGGCCCTTCCCCGGTAACAAGACCCATAGCAGGATCCAGACACAGGTCACAGCAGCACACGCAGTGTAGGTGTTGTCCTGTGGAAAGTCAGTCCGCGGTCACGTCCAGGGCGGTGTACACCGTCACTGCTGCCAGTGATCCCCATTGGCCACTGTACTCCATAGAGCCCTGTATCAGCCAATGAGGAATAGCACAACGGTGCAAGACTGCCTTCTGCCATGACGCCCCACACCGGCGGAGTTACCTCACTTCCACCTGTCCCTGGATACAGGACAGGCAGTCACCATTTTATGGTGGTGGACAACATTCAGATGATGGAGAACTGCGTCATTGCTAGAATTTGCACATACATTGCCATTCCCATTGTCCCATCACATAAATGCTCCATGTACACTGAGGTGGAGGTTCCATTGTTCAAATTGTGACAACCTACTTTTTATTGTGTCCCTTAGATACCTACTACTGCGGATCAATAGGAGGAGGAGGCAAGCCCCCGTGTACAGACCCCTTGTGGACTTGGCTACACTAGAGGACAGGCACATAATACTCACCTGTAGACTGGACAAGGCCACAATCACAGAGCTGTGTGCTCAATTGGAGCCTGATCTGATATCAGCTATTCGTCATCGCACTGGGATCCCCCCTCTTGTGCAAGTTCTATCTGTGCTTCATTTCCTGGCAACTGCTTCTTTCCAAGTGACAGTGGACTTGGCAGCTGGAATGTCACAGCCAATGTTCTCAATCGTGCTGGCAAAGGTTTTGTCTGCTTTGGTCAAACACATGTGCAGTTTATTGCTTTCCCGAGGTGGAAGATTTGGCCGCTGTGAAAGCTGGATTCTATGCAATGGGATATATACCTAATATTATTGGGCTGATTGATGGAACACATATTGTGTTTGTCCCCCCTGCCAGAATGAACCAGTGTTCAGGAATCAGAAGAGTTTCCACTCACTCAATGTCCAAATGGTGTGTCTGGCTGACCAGTACATCTGAAAATCGGTATAAAGTTGCACATGGGAAAACTAGGTGGATCATCGAAGGAACTTTCGACCTCCATCTGACAGGTGGATCCCTGTGCTACTCACCCGAGAAGGTCTGCCTGATAGTAGTAGCATGCTGTATGTTGCACACCCTGGCCCTCAGACGACATGTGCCTTATCTGCAGATGACACAATGTTATTTATGGTATAAATGTGGTTGGACAAGGTATTCATACCATTATCGACAACGGCTAAAGCCTCTTCTATGTTTTCTTTGTCAATCTGCCTTAAACATGCAACAGCTTCCATCTGTGAAAGCTTCCAGATCTCACTGTATATGGCATACAGAAAACATTTTGATGGTGACCTTTTAGGACCTAACAAGAAATCTTGAAAGTCGACTTCCTCTGAAAGGTGATAAAGGTATTCTTTCACAGCTGCTAATGTGGAATAAAGTAACCACTGTTGGCAAAGTTTACTCACCCTATATGTTGTTATGATTCCCAGATGTTGAGCTGTGAAATAGTGAGGGTCTGTTTGGCTTGCTCCGAAACTCCAGAAGAAATTACAAAATGTGCCTGACAACCATTTTTGTCCACTGGCCAAAATAAGCACCTGCTGGGATGTGAAAGTGAGGAATTAAAGGCACCATTTTGAACCCCAGTAGTGAGATGTTCTTCCGTGACATTTAAAAGTGTTTAACAATTGTGAAATTTAGTTGGCCTGGGGAAACCTGGCATATTCAGTTCTTTTATTTTTTGCTAACCCAAGGCATGTTGTCTGCTAAACTGTGTCATTTAAAAATACCATTTGCATGGAATAATCAAAGCTTCCCTACCGTATTTTTGCCAATATCTTGTTCCCCACACACTCTTTAAATCAATTGCCATTTGTTTCCAAACTCATAGCCTTCAACAGCAAGTTGGGAAATGAAGGGATCTGAATAGATTAATTTTGTGTCGTTTAGCAATAATTTTCCCACCTTAGAGGAAGTCAATTTAAATAATGTGACTCTGCTTTCCTAGCATTGTGGTTAGTAAAATATAGAATCTGTCCTACATATGTTTTGGAAGCCCCCACTAGTGGAGTCGGACAATGCTCCCATTGTGTGTAATTAAAAACTGTTCTTGGTGTACTAGCTTGGTGCAGAAAGTAATGTTCATAACAGTGGTAATAGAACATTTCCTCATAATTTGCTGTGTTCAGATATACATCTTTACTTTCAAATACAGTATAATATTCAAGCTCAGAAAGCACAGAATCAACTGTTTTAACATCCCAGTCATCAGAAACAGCCCCAGGTCTATTCACATAACTCATTGAAACTCTACACACATATGGAATTTGAATGACCCCAGTTGGATCAAATATATCATATGGATCTTTATCCCAAACAATTCCATCAGAATAGCTTAAATGTTCACAAGGGACAAGTCTCTTTGAGCTTTATAGGTAAATAGGAAAGGTGTCAAAACCTCATCCATCAGTTTAAAAGCAATGCTTTCAGGAAGATAGTGACCACTTATCAATAGGAAGAAAACAATGACAAAACCAATCCAAAGCAGAAAAGCAAGCAGTGTCAGTAGTGTCCGCATATAGTACCATGGATAAACTAGTTGAACAGCTCACATGTCTTTGCTAGAGGTGCAGTGGCAGATGCAGGAGAATTTGAAAAAAAGTTATCTAGGTTGACAAAATACCAGAAGCAGTCTGTACAAAAACAGGTGCCAGTGCAGAAGATGGTAGATGAACGCAATAGTGGTTGTTCATAATCAACAATGTCATCCGTTTATATTGAAGTTGAATAATATAGATCCACATTTTGGATGGTTCTTGTCAATGAAGTGGTGACAGGAATTAACAAAAGTTAATTCTCAGCCCTTTGCAAGTTCGGGGAGACAATTGTAGCATTGGTATTTGCAGAAGCATTGTTCGGTGCTTGAAGAGGCATATCCCGTAGAGTAATGAGAGGGGGAAGAGAACTACCCAGCAATCCTCGTGGTCTGCTGTTCAGGATCAGCCACATAGTTCAAGTTGACAATGTCAAATGAAACAAATCTGTTTTCTTTAGAACCAGGAGCAGTGGTAGAATGACAGTTCTTTTACCGTGTATTCCCAGGACTGGAACCGGTGCTCTATAGGAAGGACCAAACTCCTTTTTCACAGCAATAATTCTCAAACTAGATCCCTAACTTTAGTAATTCAGCCGGTAGATGTTGTGGACAAATCCCTCATTCCCAAGGTGGTTTCATAAGGATATTGGTTTTCATCATGGAATTGCTATATTTCCTGTAAAACCATGACATGTTCATTTATGTCAAATGGTGTTTCTGCTGACCCCACGCCAGGGCCATCAAGATCTGGAACATACATAGGTATCCCAAATAGGACCTCGGAAGGGGTGCGATCTCCCAAGGACCTTTTGGGCAGATTATTCAGTGCTCTCTGGACCCCAAATAGGTGATGAAGCCAACCACAAAGAGAACCTAATACTCTTGCTGTTGAGGATTGCTTATATCTCAGTTATTCCTTTCCATAACCAAATTACCATCAGAATGGTAGGTTTAGGAGTAACTAGATGACCACCCGTTGTCCCCATGGTGTCCCTGAATTCCCTGGAGGCAAAAGCAGAGCCCTGGTCTGAGTGGAATGCAAAGGCTTGCCATCAGCCGAAGCTTTCACAGCAGCCAGCGTCTCATTGTCCAATCTCATATGGGAATGAGTAATTGCAGAAAGAGAAGCCATAGCTACTGCAGATTTGGAAGATCCAACGTGTACTCCTAAACACTGATGGCCCAGTGTATGAACTATGTGAGCTATTGGTAGCCTGTATTTTAGATCTGCCACCCTTGATAATAACAACAATGCATTCACAGAATCACAAAATTAAAGCCGATTGGAAAACATCGCAAACCCCGCTAAAAAGCTGCATAAACTAAAATGAATAAATGGAAACAGAGCATATTATCAGGGTTAAAGGACACAGGCCACATACCTAAGCTAAGCTAAAATACATCTGCCCAAGCAAGATGCTGACATAGAGCCACAACAGGATACTTGTTTTTGGTAGGTTCGAAACTTTGTTTTTACCATGAATATACATACTCAAGATTATACAGTAAGGGGCACATTTACGGGTCCCTTTGCGGTGCTCTTGCACCATGCAACGTGGTGTAAAAGAGAGTAAAATTACAAATCAGGTTTATGAAGCCACGCAAGGCCACATTGCATGGCCCTGAATGGTTTCATCAATCTTGAGTAATGCAACGCAGCGCAAATCACTGTGTTGCATCACCCTGCACCAGGGATGCATTTCAATGGATCAACTATGTAGGTATTGCATTGCAACATCCATAGATTTTGATGTATTTACAGATTTACCAGAAGTGGTAGACCTGCGCATTCACCAAAAATCTACGCCTCCCCAGGTGAGGCATAACAAAGCGACATATGTTTTCTCCCAGTTTTTTCCTCTTTCTATGTGTGCTCCATTCTGCAGCACACATAGAAAGAGGAAAAAGCCTCAGGGGATTGTTTTGTTACAGAAAGGTGCCCCTTCCGACACTAAAACAATCCTCCTTGCAATGCAGGCACCCTTGCACGATGGTGCAAGCGTGCCTGCATTGGCCCCAGAAAGCCAGAAGGGAAAAATGCTGGCCTGCACTGTATTGACTTAAATACAGACCATTCCTGCCCTTTCCCTGTCACACAGTGCAGTGCAGGAAGGTGGCCTCCTGCACTGCACTGTGTGACTTGGCCATAAATATGGCCTTGAAGAGTATAATGTTATGATTTTAATGGAAATCAAAATCCCATTCTACTGTATGTAATGTATATAGTTGTGACTATAAAAAACACAATAGTGGCAACAACAACACAAAAAATTGCAACACCATAGCACTGTAACTAAACTACTTTAGCACCAAACGGAGCCTGTATTCGTTTTTTTAGGTAACTTGCCTTTCACCCCCATAACTTGATGGAACAGTTGAGAAATTGTTTCATATGAACAGAGGTTGGGTACCAACAAGCTGGTAAGGCCTGTCTGGTAGCCCTTAGGTCCCTGCTTGTGTCCCTCAAAAAGATATTTACAGAGCCTGTCTGCACGAGCCAAATCACTCAGCGCGTTCAAGTATAAAGAATTCTCTCTCTCTAACGCTTCCTTCTACTTAGCTTAAATACTCTTTCAAAAGAACAGGTCACATTCTATAATATTAAAAACAATAATCAACATATTGCTTCTTAATGAATGTTATCAAACAATCAACATGCACATTCAACTATTTCTGCTTCTCTGAACATTAATAACTGTTTAAAACATATAGATACAACATGGCTGAAACAAACAAACAATATGAACAATTGTTGACCATTTGAATTACATCTATAAACAACTGCTGAAACAAACATTAAACATTATAAAAATTTGCTGACTGTTTGAAACACATTTTTAAACAATTGCTGAAATATCAGACCATACCAAAATGAACATTAAACAATACTTGTGTGCCAAGAAAATGGAATGTAATATGCATTTCTAATTGAATAAATGTGCACTCAAATAAATTAATCAATGCATGACAGCCAAAAGATAGACGCTCATTCAGGACGAAGCTATAGAATCCATAGATTTACTTAATCACCGCCATCAGGGCTTTCAACTTTATGAGACTATTTGGAGGGTTTTAAAGTGGCACACATCTTCTAGGAAGCCAGGAACCAATTGCGTATCCTCACTGGATAATTCATAATCAAGAAAAAACACATTAAGATATGCAATTTATTTTCAAACTGATGTTAGGATTAGAGTGTCATTATTCAGTCCATCATATCTAGGTGTTCAGTAAAGTCACCATTTGTATTCTAAATGCCATCAATGTATTATAATGGCCTTTATATCGTGGTTGACTTCTGGCTTTACTGAATATTGAGCCTTGAAATAAATTGAAAAATAAATAAAATTGGATTCTGCAGCTTCGTCCTGAGTGAGCATCTATCTTTTGGCAGTCATGCATTGATTCATTTATTTCAATGAGTGCACAAATCATAATTCAATGTCTAAAAGGCGACATACCTTCTAGTTTGTTATCAGACCAGTTTATAAAGGGCTTCTGCACTAGTGGCAGAGGCCCTGCACTCGTGGCATTGGGACACACTTATGGCAGGACCTCCACAATGAAAAAATGCAATGCAGAGGTCCCGCCACAAGTGTGGGCCCCCCACCACAGCTGTGGGTCCGCTGCCACAAGTGTGGTGGCCCTTTGTAAATTGGGTCATGTTTGTTTAGTCCTGTCATTCCCACCTCTGTTCTTCAGAAATTATCTTTGTGACATAAACTGATTACAAACAGTACAGTGCAGTGCCAAGCACTTCAGTGCTGACAGGGTTTATTTATAGAGGCAACTCATCATTTGGTCTTGGCTCTAGACGGCATGCGTACACTATCTCGAAAAGAGACCTGTTGTGTTTATTTTGTGGGCTTCAGCCCACCCATAGTCTTGCCGTTTGTGGGCTCCCTTGTCGCTCCATCATTTGTTACCCCCATTTGCCTATGGCATACATGCGTCATGACTCTTTCGTCTTTAGCGCTCCACTATTGCAGAGATTAGGTACTACTATTTATACACCGCAGCCATTTTGGGAAATTTCTTTGGGGACTAATTTTTAAACTTGTCTTGGAACACTCCATACTGTGCCTGTGTTTTTTTTTAGTTCACTCGTTCTATCTTCCATCTCTTTCTTTTTACATGTAGTTTTATATTGTGTGAACACCACCCACATGTATTATTACAGTGCTTTACGTGAGTGCCAGTTATTTTACACAAGGACAACTTTGTTTTTCCAGGAACAAGGCGATTAGTTGATTTGCCCAAGATCACACGATTTTGTGCAGCACCAAAACTAGAAAAATCGCACTGAAGCTCATAAAACTATTCCTCAAGCTGAGTTGTGGCCTCCTGCCTGGTGTTAAACCAATCCTAGTGATCAGGCAGCAGTGACACCCATTCCTGCCGGAGGTAGTGTTTGTCTTCACACTGAGGCAGATCATACCACTTGTGATGTGTATTGGGGAAGGGCAGAGTTTCTGATAGAG
Organism: Pleurodeles waltl; assembly: GCF_031143425.1. NCBI lineage: Eukaryota > Metazoa > Chordata > Amphibia > Caudata > Salamandridae > Pleurodeles > Pleurodeles waltl. The sequence goes on from NC_090447.1 coordinate 20,806,603, forward strand.
GCCTTTTGTTGTCTGTGCAGACAGTGCCTGCTAAAGTAGCTATTATTCATACCAGATTCATAGGACAATCGTTTACATAATTTAGTTATTATTTTCTTGGATTCCGAAATACCGTTTTACCGTGGCGGAAAGCAGCACATGATGTGGACATTAAAAGTAAAGAGGTTCTCTGACTCCTGTTGAAGTCAGATAAACAAAGTGATGTTTTAGAGAAATGTTGTTTAACTGTGGCCACAAGGCCCCAAATTGTACGTGCTTGTGTGGGCAAGAGCAGAACCCCTTTTCGTAATGGAAGACGTGATACACCTCTGTTTGACTCTCTTACTGCCAACATATCCTCTGCCACTGATACATTTATTCTCATCACTGCTTGCCAGGTGTATGTAAGTGCATAAGATTCATGTATTCTGTGTCCTGTTATTATCACACCTTATGCTTTCCGACTTAATGTTCCATCATCTTGGTGCTCTGCACTCCGTATCTTGCCCAAATGCCGCCACTACTAAATAGAAGTAAAACATGGCACCATGCTTTTATGTCTCGGCTTTAGATGGGGCACGTATGCTGTCTCAAAAAGGGACCTGTTGGATGTACTTTGTGGGCTTCATCCAATCCACAGGCTTGCTATTTTCACACTCTCTCATTTTTCCATTATTCGTTTTCCCCATTTGTCCATGGCGTGCATGCATCATGCCTCTTCCCGTCTTTAGCCCTACTTGAGAGCAGGGATCAAGTATTAAAGTACTCCTATTCATACACAGCGGCCAATTTTCAGAAATGTTTTCAGGGCTTTCTCTTGGAGCACTCCATACCGTGCTTCAGTTTACAGTCCACTCGTTCCGACTTCTGTCTCTTTTTTAATGCAGTTTTATATGGAGCAAACACCACCCAAATGTATTATTAGGAAATAATTCCACTACCTCATACATCCAAGCCACACCATAGAATTCTACAGCACGCCACTAAATTCAACACCACACCACATAATTCCACTCCACTACATGCCATTTCTACAACACACAATATCACTCCGTATAATTACACTCCATGACACCTAATACCACTCGACATAATTCCAGTACACTCAATACCACATAATTACGATCCACATATTTCCACTGCACACCATGCCACATAATTCCACTGCACATAACTCCACTCAGCACCACACAATTCCACCCCACACAATTCCACAACAAACAATTCCAATCCAACCGACGTAATTACACTCAGCACCACATACATCCACTCCACTCTATTACACATTGCTAAAAGCCATTGTCAATGACAACACCATTAGCTCTCGGTTCCCAAAGGTTTTATTTATATCCTGAAATAGCTATTTTCTTTTTCTTAAAATGGGCTTTAGAGTCTGAATCTTTCTCTTCATTCTTCGCACTAACCTCAACATTGCACGCTAGTTCTCTTTCACTTCTCTGTTAATCTCCCCAGAGTCCTACAAAGAAAGGGGAGAATGGCTATCAGGGCACTAATACCAATCCAGTTTTTAAATGTTATCATGGTTCCTCAAGTTATATCCACCTCTACTGGAGTTCTGCTGTTGTGACAAACCAGTCCTGCTTTTATGTTTGGATTTCTGATTTTCCTTAGGTTCCAGTGCATCCTTTTCTTTCCCAGAACCCTCAGGCTTTTCGCGTGTTTTGAGTTGCAGTATGATAACTCAAGAACCTAGAGTATTGCAGCCCACAGGGGTGTATACTTCAGAAATAATTTTAGGAAGCTTCCTTTAATGATCTTGAACGTGAACGGCAGCCAAGAGCTGGTGCACTGCTAGAACCACTGCTTCCCCTCAAATGGTACTAAGAACTATAGAAGAATTACCCATTAATTTTATTTCTAGATCAACATCAGATAAAACAACATAGTTATTCTGTATTTGTTTTAACTCCTTAGATAACACTGCCGATGAGGATGTGCCATTCATGGTAGTAAAAATACGTGCAATGTTCAGGTGCTAGTATACCAAGTGGAAGACAGAGAGGACAGGATTAAGAGTTTTGCAGATGGGTTACTCCATCGCAAATCTGACGGATATCCTGTCCACCATATTACGATGCCATTACATCCTATGGAAATCATTATATTGGGGACAGGAAATCTGTCACATTTCTGACAGAGTAACCTATCCGACAAACTCTAAATAAGGCCAATAGTTAGAATTCTACGTTTAGCTTGCAGTGTTGTTTGAGGATAGACTACTTCCAATTAAAAGGTTTTGCAACAATATAAAATTGACTCTCATATTGCTGTGCTGCTGTTAACATTTGTAGTCTATGATCTAATAGCCTGCACTGCAGGCTACCCTTGTTGTGCAGAACCGGGAACTGCTGCCAAGTAACTGATGTCTGTAAACATACTGTTGAAGTCACCTTTAAATAACCACTACCTGATTTGGTAAATATCTTAAGTCTGCTACACCAGACAGAAAATCCCTAATCATGGCAATACTGGTTTGCTTGTGTTCTGGTTCAGAGAGGACTTGGTCTGGCAGTTCAGGCTGGACTGTTCCAATTGGAGCAGGATTGAGTTTGATTTGTATATGGTTGGTTCTAAACTGACTTGGCATGGTGTGAAAATGAACAATGGGTTTGAATGCTACCTCGAGCGATTGCCAGTGGTTGGACTTATTGCAGCATTCCTTCCATCACCTTGTTGAGTTAAATCCTGGTGCAGTCAGGTTTGCTGCCTCTGGATGCATTGTATACCCAGCCGATATGGGCCTGGTAGCCACTTCAGTACTTAAGGGACCCATTCTGGTATTCTGAACTACATGATGTAATTGAGCACCAACCCATGCTTTGTGATCCTCATATCCTAAAGGATTTCTATGTCAGTATGAGGTTAGCGTTAGCAGTATAGCAGCAGTTCTATATGTATTATTATGCCCAGATTTTAGATCTACACGTTCACCCATGAAATATTTCAAAGGAGTATACAGTATGTGCAATAACAACATACGTTAACTCACTGTCTGTGTTAGGGAAACCCCTTGATGTGAGGTGTTGTGTTACTAGTGCACTGAAGTTTACTTGGATCAGACAATTTTGTGCCATGGTAAAACAGATTGAGAATGAGATTGAGAACTGAAGTTGAAATAAGGAAAAACATTTACCAGTCAATGGCCTGAGAAACCCACAGAAGAGAGGGAATACTTGTCTGAACCGAGTAAAGAAACCAATTTCACAACTGATGTCTCTGTTATTAGTAGCGATTGGTAAAATCTTGGGTGTGGCATTCTAGGCTACTCAAAGATCGAACATGCACAATAAGCATCAAATGAATGAAAGAGTCACATAAATATATTCATAATATGTCCAACCTATGTAGTGTCTAGAAGCTTTGTCAGCACAGATTTAGTCTTCATATCAACTTCAGACTGGACTTTAGGATTGTAATCTACAAACTATCTGCCCATTTCAAGAAGAAGGTGCATTCTGGACTCACAGGGGTGCTTGTTGTTAGTATATCCGATCCTACTTTCAACATGAATAAACACTGTCAAGAATGCACACTAATATTTATCGTGTGGAAAATGGCCCTTTCTGCAGGGTCACTCCATAACGTTTTGCCTTCCTCCTCAACTTTTTTCTGACTTTGTTTTTGCTGGCCTTAGAAATCTAAGCACTTTACCACTACTACCCAGTGCTAAAGTGCACGTGCTCTGATCATGGCAACATTGGCTTATCCACAGTTGGCATATTTAATTTACTTGTCTGTCCCTGATACAGTGTACTACATGTGCCCAGTGCCCATCCACTTAAGTTCGCCACCATGTCTCAGCCCTTCCACTGCAGAGCCTATGTGTGCAGTTTACACTGCCACTTTGACTTGGCCAGACAAACTTCTTGCCAGGCCTACACCTGCCCATTTTAGGGGTGAGCGCGCAAGCGCTCTGGCCCCTGTTGTAATCTCTCTGTGGGCTTTTAACCAGGCCCACCGCATGCTAATCAGTTTGGTTGGTCGTGGGCTTGCCTTTTAAAATTCACTTGATTTCATTAGTGAAAGGCATGCATACATCATGCCTTTTCCAGTAATAAGCCCTCCTTGGGAACACCGGTAAACTACTGAAAGCACACGAGGCTTTGTGTTTTCTGAATGGCTTCTGGACTACTTTTTATTTTATTTCCTATGCAGCGCAATCTCACTGGGCAGTAGTCGAGCGCTTTGCATGACATCAACGCTGTTACAGGGATAATTGCACTTTTGTCGATGCGTTTGAGTGCATTTTCCTGAGAGCTGCAAATGCCCAACAAATGACTCTTTTTGAAATTTTTTTTTACCAAGAGGAATTGTTTAACAATGTGCCAGTAAACACGTGGTTTTGAAAGGGCGGAAGGCTATACTAAACTGTTCAGATGAGTGCGCTGTGAGTGTTTGCCTTCTTTAAAAACTGAAAGTATCGAGTGGTGGGAATTTTTGCAGATCAGGAAGGATTAGGAACGCAATATTGGAATTTGAGGGGCTCCTTCTTGATGTGGAAGTAGCAATGTTTAGATAGGTAATCTGTGTACTCGATTCCAGCCAACAAGGCCTCTTGAATCTGCAGAAAAGGTACCTATAGAAAACAAGATTGTAAACTAGTGAGTCTGACCCATGTGCAGCCAGAGTTCCAGTTGTTGAAGCGCCATCTACTGGACAGGAGAATCAAACGCCACCACTGTCTGTCAAAGCAGTGAAAAACGTTTATGAACCTGAATATTTCCTTAAATATGGAACGTGATTCAGCAAAAATTATATCTTTCGAAATCCTTTCTGCACATTGTGGATGCTAAACATGTCAGAATATCAAGACCCAGTGATAATAAACAGATGCTGTACAAGAAATATCGTTGCCAATTTCATAAATGAAGGTGCACGACTTATTACCAAATACCCTCCTTATCCCTCCTTATTTAAAAGCAAGTGATGTCATATTGCTTAAAGGAATGCATTTTTCATTGACATATTTATTTATTTGCAATTTTTCTCTGAGATGAGAATAATGTGTTCTCTTACTTTTGCACAGTGACAGTAGATTGATATTTAAAATAATATTTTTAATTAGAACACATAATAAACGTGCAGTCTATTTTGTAAACAACGCAATAGCATCAATATTATTATATCCATAACTGAAAATTGTGTAAATGTACAAATGCATTTTACTATGCACATCCTTACTGTTGAAGGAACAATGTGAAACTACCGCTTTAAAATATACTGTATGCAATTGGGGCACACCATACTATTGCATACAATTGGACACATTAGGAAAGAACTCACAAAATATGTATAAAGTGCCCACTTTCTGGTTCTTCCAGCATTCGGATACCAGACCTCAAAACTTCCTTAGACTATACTTTTGCTCGGCAATGAGCATGCCTACCCAACTGGGAGAGATGCAAGCAATTTGGTAAAGTCCTCTGGGCTCACTTATGAAACGCTCATATTGGATGGACCTAGAACAGACTTGGTCTGAGTATCTGATCTGAAAATAAAAATCCATACCCTGGTGGGTCATATCCAGAAAATAGTCCTGATTCACAAAGAGCCTCTGCATATGTGGTGGAGGCTGTTCAGTCGTGGCGGGATCTCCACACTTGTGGCAGGATCTCTCCACACTGCAGTTTCTCACTGCAGAGATCCTGCCAAGAGTGTGGATGTCCCACCATGACTGTGGAGCCTCCGCCACAAGTGCCGAGGCTGTTTGTAAATCGGGTCCCAATTCACAAAGAGCCTCTGCATATGTGGCGGAGGCTGTTCAGTCATTGCAGGATCTCCACACTTGTGGCAGGATCTCTCCACACTGCAGTTTCTCACTGCAGAGATCCTGCCAAGAGTGTGGATGTCCCATCACAACTGTGGAGCCTCCTCAAATCCGGTCCTCACTTTTTGGGACAAAGATATTGCTATGCTCCTTGTGTATGTTGACATTGCTGTCATAGAGTTTTACACAGAAGTAGCTTCCATAATGCTAGTGGAAACAGCATTGAGGGAAAAACAGCTGATATCATGCCAGCAAACTTTCAATGGGGTGAACCATCCATCAGCAGTGTGACAAAGGTGTTTCCACCATTACATCAAAGGCTCAGCTGCACAGTTCAGTGCCATTCTTTAAATTAGCCCCTATAGCCCTTGATCCAAGTTCCCTGTTTAAATCAGATGGGTGCACTTATGGTGCCCATCAGAATTCCACACTTAGCAGGAATTCTGCTGATGAATGGTAATCCATGAGTTTTCCCCTGATACAAGCAACAGAAATCGCCGGTTAAAACATGCACTATTCGGCACAATAATTCTGATTCTTGCATGTTATTGCATTGAACATGTAATTTGAATTTCTCCCTGCTCTGTTCTCATTTGGTCCGGAGTGGGGAGATAACAAGAATTATCGCTTTAAGAACATAAATGTTCATTGTTAGACCTGACATCCTTGGTGTGGTGTCCCCTGTCTTTTTTTAGTTGAGCAAAGCAGCGCACAAGTGAGGCTTTTCTGATGTGTTGGTATGTATCTGGGCTTTTAACATCGGCTTGCCCTTCAAAAATCCTTTGTTATCATTGGTAAGTGCTTTACGTTTCTTCCTCCCTGGGGCATTTTTGTTACCCCCTTGGCCATCAACCCTGTTACCTGGATAAATGAACTTTTGCCAATATGTTTGACTGTGAGCGAACTTCTTATTCTTTTTGTGCGTCTCCTTCATGCTCATGACGTGGCGCTTTGAATCGGCTGGCTTATGTAAAACTGTTTTACTTTTCATTTTCAATTTATGTGGCAAGAAAAGTCCAGTTAGGAGTTTACAATGCTATTAGCTCCAACTGGAGCAAATGCGAGACTCATTGCATTGCAAATGCTTGTTATACATATGTCACCCTTAAGGTAGACCCTGGTTAACCGAGAGGGCATGGTGCAATGAATTTGAAAAGTAGGGTATGCACTTTTAAGTTTTACATGCCCTAGTTGTGAAAATCTTCAAATGCATTTTTTCACTCCTTCAAGGCCTACTTTCCTCATAAAATACTAGTAGGATTATCTTATTATATCTTTTATGTGTAATTCCCAATTATGAAGAAATAGACTTTCCAAGTTTGCTGTCTCTGAACTCACAATTTAAAATCACAACCAATGGTGAAGTTGGATTTTTAAAATTCAATTTTTGCATATGCTACTTTTAAAAAGTTGACATTTACTTACTTTAGCCGTTTGGTTCCTTCGGCCTGCCTCTTAAGTGGGTGACAGTTAACCTCCTGCAGTCACACACTAAGGAAGGATAGGTGTGCCTGACTGGTCATCTGCATGTAGATGGGCCAACTAGAACAGAATAGGAGGGAGAAGATGACACTCACAACTGAAAGTGCTGTATACTGTCCCTACACAAAGGATTGATTAATCCCTGTGTTATGTCTGGAGCCAGGTCAGGAAATGAGAGCCTCTGTGCAAATCAAAGCTTTCTTTGAAGTCTCCCCCACTTCAAAGGTCCCACGAGGTATACATACTGGACCTTTGGCACTACCAAAATCAGTACACCTCTGGACCTGGGACCTGTGACTACTGTGCCAGGAAGAAGAACTACTGTGCTGTTGAAAGGACTGACCCTCTGCTGGACTGCTGCTTTGCTGGACTGTTCCTTGTGGTGCTCTTGCCTTGCTGAGCTGCCCTTCTGCTTCCTGTTCCCCTGACTGGGTGAAAAGGACTGGACCTGCATCATTTGAACCAAGAGTTACTCCAAGGGCTTGCTGGCTGGCCTCCTGTTGCCTAAGTTACCCCTCCAGCATGGATTAATCCAGCGCATCATCTTCAGAACCACCACACTCAGAACTGTTGCTCAGCTTGGCTTAGCAGAACCAATGCATCGCTGCAGTTGCGTGGAGAACTGACACTACAGAGCAACTACTTGGGGATCATTGACACATCTGCTGCTGCGACAAGGATCAAGGTACTTTTGCTCAGTGGGCCATGCGTGGGTCGTGTATCTGGCATGTGCTCCATCGGGGGTGGCCTGAACTCCTGACTTTGTCCCAGTAGAGCTCTTTTTGCCTCTAACTAAACTATTTTAGCCCCTAAAGGATTCTGTAAGAGTTTCTTAGTTGGCTTTTCACAAGCATATCTTGATAAAACAACAGAGATACCGATCTGTATGTAAGCTTGTATCCTTCCTCCCTAACACATATTTGTATTTAGTTTAATTACACATTTCAGATTCAAAGTCAACTATCAACATACTGACTCAATGAATGTTATGAAAAATAACCATCAACGTACACTTTAACCTATTTCTGTTTCTATGAAACATTATTGACTGTTTGCAACATACATATATAAGCAGTTGTTGGAACAAAAGGTAAATAAAATGAAACATTGTTGAATGTTTGAATAGCATATATAAACAATTTCTGAAGTTTGAGTAACATACATAAACAATTGATGATCTATCAAACTGTTATGAAATAAAAATTAAACAAACCTTCCCTTTTTGTCCTGGATTGAGACACGTGTGCCCCTGATCACCTCATTTGTTGCAGTAGGAGTGCAGGAGCCCCTTTGTTAGACAAGGCGCTCGTGTTCCACACTTTCTATGAGAGGAACACTGGGGTCTTCACATAGAAGGGGGTTATTGTGGCTCCTGTAATAATTGTATTTCACTAGGATATTTCTGCCCTCATTGTTTCTGTGTGGTCTCGCCACCTGACACATACTACATGTCGTACTTGCCATGCTGGAGGAGATGTGTGTATTTTCAGGAGGTGCATTGCAGGGTGGATTTAAGACAAATGCAAATATGCAAATGTACTCATGATATATGCCTTTATCTTGGTGATAATGATGACTTGCCATTTGGGAATAATTAATTCTATGTGCATTTATTCTTAGTAATAATTGTAGGAGGCTGGCCTGGCTTATAGTGGGTGCCTGATGGTACTTACACCTTGTGCCGGGTCCAGTTATCCCTTATTAGTAGATTAGTAGTGTTCTAGCAGCTTAGGCTGATAGAGGTAGCTGTAGCAGAGCAGCTTAGGCTGAACTAGGAGACATGCAAAGCGCCTACTATACCACTTATATCATATAGCACTATATCATAAGAAACACAATACTCAGGGTTACTAAAAATAAAGGTACTTTATTTTTGTGACAATGTGCCAAAAATATCTCAGAGGATATACTCCCTTAGGAGGTAAGTAAAATACACTAAATATACACAACAAACCAAATCAGGTAAGTAAACAGTCAGAAAGTAGTGCAAGCACTGTAGAATACAATAGGATGCAATAGGCCTGGGGCAACACAAACCATATACTAAGAAAGTGGAATGCGAACCACTTAGGGACTCCAGGCCTAGTGTAGTGTGTGGAGGGTTGCTGGGAGTGTAAGAAAACACTAAGGGTGTCCAAGATACCCCACCCCAAGACCCTGGAAAGTAGGAGTAAAGTACTACTATTTCCCCAGAAACACACTAAACTTGTGATAGAAGATTCTGCAATGACCACAACAGACTGCAAAGCACTGAAGACGGATTCCTGGACCTGAGGACCTGCAAAGGAAGGGGACCAAGACCAAGAGTTGTGAAAGTGTCCAGGGGGGCAGGAGCCCACTAAACCCCAAATTAAGGTGCAAAATGGCTGCCTCTGGATGGAAGAAGCTAAAGATTCTGCAACAAGAAAGATGCTAGGAACTTCTCCTTTGTGCAGGAGATGTCCCACGGAGTGCTAGAGGATGCAGAGTTGTTTCTTTGGAGAAAGACCGAAAACAAGCCTTGCTAGCTGCAGAGGTCGCAGTTGAAGAAAAAGGGTGCTGCCCGGGCCCAGGAAGGACCGGGATGTCGCCACTTGGGTGAGGAGACAGAGGGGGCCCTCAGAAACACAGAGAGCCCATGCACATGAAGGCAGCACCCGCAGAAGTCCTTAAACATGGGTTCAAGAAGACTGAGCATGGCGGTTGTCTCAACACTACAAAAGAGGGTCCCACGAAGCCGGAGCTCAACACATGGAGGTGAGCGATACAGGATGAAGTGCTGGGGACCTGGCCTTGGCTGTGCATGAAGGATTCCTTGCAAATGTGCACAGAAGCCCTAGCAGCTGCAGTTCATACAGTGCACAGGATTACTGTCTGGAGAGGGGAGGCAAGGACTTACCTCCTCCAAATTTTGACAGGTGGACTACTGGACAGTCTGGGTCACTTGGGTCCACCATCTGTGTTCCAGGGGCCACGCTCGTCAGGATGAGAGGGGTCCCAGAGTGCCAGTGATGCTGAAGTTTGGTGCCTGCTGGAGCAGGGGGAAGATTCCGTCAACCCACGGGAGATTTCTTCATGGCTTCCAGTGCAGGGTGAAGGCAGACAGCCCTCAGAGCATGCACCACCAGGAAACAGTCGCAAAAGCCGGCAGGATTAGGCGCTACAATGTCGCTGGTAGTCTTCTTGCTACTTTGTTGCAGTTTTGCGCAGTCAGCGGTCAGTCCTTGGCAGAAGTCGAAGAGAGAGGTGCAGAGGAACTGTGGTGAATTCTTGCAAGTCGTTATCTAAGGAAAGGCCCACTGGAGAGACCCTAAATAGCTCTCATAGGAGGATTGGCCACCTAGTCAGGTAAGCACCTATCAGGAGGGGTCTCTGACATCATCTGTTGGCACTGGCCACTCAGAGGCCTCCAGTGTGCCCTCACACCTCTGGATTCCAGATGGCAGAGGTCTGAGTCACACTGGAGGAGCTCTGGGCACCACCCCTGGGGTGATGATGGACAGGGGAGTGGTCACTCCCCTTTCCTTTGTGCAGTTTCGTGCCAGAGCAGGGATTGGGGGTTCTCTAAACCGGTGTAGACTGGCTTATGCAAGGAGGGCACCATCTGTGCCTTTCAAAGCATTTCCAGAGGCTGGGAGAGGCTGCCCCTCCCCAGCCTTTAACACCTATTTCCAAAGGGAGAGGGTGTAACACCCTCTCCCAGAGGAAATCCTTTGTTCTGCCTTCCTGGGACTGGGCTGCCCAGACCCCAGGAGGGGAGAACCCTGTCTTTGGGGAGGCAGCAGCAGTAGCTGCAGAGAAAACCCCAGCGAGCTGGTGTGGCAGTACCCGGGGTACATAGTGGAGCCCCAGGGATGCATGGGATTGGCACCCCATTACCAGATTTGGCATAAGGGAACAATTCCATGATCTTAGACATGTTACACGGCCATATTCGGAGTTACCATTGTGAAGCTACATATAGGTATCAACCTATATGTAGTGCACGCGTGTAATGGTGTTCCCGCACTCACAAAGTCCGGGGAAATTGCCCTGAACTATGTGGGGGCACCTTTGCTAGTGCAAGGGTGCCCTCACACTCAGTAACTTTGCACCTAACCTTCACTAACTGAGGGTTAGACATATAGGTGACTTATAAGTTACTTAAGTGCAGTGTAAAATGGCTGTAAAATAACGTGTGCATTATTTTACTCAGGCTGCAGTGGCAGGCCTGTGTAAGAATTGTCTGAGCTCCCTATGGGTGGCAAAAGAAATGCTGCAGCCCATAGGGATCTCCTGGAACCCCAATAACCTGGGTACCTAGGTTCCATAATCTAGGGAATTATAAGGGTGTTCCAGTGTGCCAATTAGAATTGGTAAAAATGGTCACTAGTCTATAGTGACAATTTTAAAGGCAGAGAGAGCATAAGCACTGAGGTGCTGATTAGCAGATCCTCAGTGACACGGTTAGTCACTACACATTTACAAACATTCAGGCCACAAACTATGAGCACTGGGGTCCTGGCTAGCAGGATCCCAGTGAGACAGGCAAAAACTAACTTATATACATGTAAAAATGGGGGTAACATGCCATGCAAGATGGTACTTTCCTACAATAATGTGTTTAGCTGACTACTGCCTTTGCAGAGTATTAGCAAACTGTGTGATAATCTGACAACTGCTTGTGTCGGTTTTGGTCCAATGATGATCTGTGCAACACAGTTTATTTTTATATAACTTGTTGTGGAGTTTTCTTTGTGGTGTACTTAATGTATTGTATCACTGAGTTGTGTGTGTTCTGCAAACGCTTTCCACATTGCCTCTGGGATATGCCTGACTGCTTGCCTACCTACCAAGGGGATGAGCAGGGGTTATGGGTGTGTAACTCCCTTGCCCTAACTAGAGTGGTGGTTCCTGTCTGGCTGAGGTGCCTACCATAGCCAACTAGGAACCCCATTTCTAACAAGCAGGTGCATTTAAAATCAATGCAATTGTGTAAACTATTTTAACTGAACAAGTTACGTGACAACTTAATTGCCAGGCACAGTTTAAAAGGTTTACCCAATTAGTGAGTGGGCTTAGAGTCAGAGTAAGACTGTGCCATGAGCTGAAACTACCACCTCCTTGGGGTTCTGCTTGATTCTCGGTGTCTGATGTTAACTGAACAGTCCTCTCTGACCTCAGGAAGGGTTTCCCAGCAGCAGCAGAAAGGCAAAACATTCTTCTTTTCAAGGCTTGACTGAACTCTTTCTCTTCTTTTCTTCAGAAAACATTGATCAAAAAGAACAGTAAAAAGGAGGAACGCGTGCCCTTCGTCTGGTGCAGTGACCTTTCCGATCAAAGGTAATGTCATGGCTGGCAGGGTTGCACCAAACCTGACCTCCAGTGGTTTCCTCATTCTGGGCACTGACTTAGAATGCGATAACACATTATAGAAAGACCTCAGACAAGTTGTAGTGCCTGACTATGTACAGGTATTTCAGTGGTCTTTTAACTTTATCATCACCCCTTGAAAAGGGGCAGAGTGTGTTTTTGCAATTCTTCTCTATTATATACAACTTTATGGTGGCGCTTAAGGGGATTTCTTTTAAAAAATGTAGACAAACAATGGTATTCCGTAGCATTTTTCAATGTTAACAGCATATGCAAAAAATTTAAATGTTTCATTTCAAGACAGAGAGGTCTGCTCATCTTGACAGATAAGCCTACATCATTGTGCTAGGTTGCTTTAAAGAAATACATTTAGTATATCGGATTACAACATATTGAGAGAGGGAGTGAAGGGGTGAGTTGTATAGTTCAGTCAATAAACTGACAAAAACTGAAGTTCTTGAGTCATTTCCATTTTGTTTCATTAGAATTGCCCTTTCAGATTTAAGGTAACGTCATGACTGGCCGGATTATAACTAAACCTCACGTGGTTTCCTCATTCAGGGCACTTACTCGCATAAAGAGCAAAGGGGCAAATGATATGTATATCATCCCAGGAATAGAGGCAAACATTGAAATTCCTGGTTAACTTTTATTTTCTCACATCACAATATTTAACATTTAAAAAATGACAATGAGGTTCACTTATCACATATAAAACAACATTACGCCAAGGGCAATGGCACAATCCTGAAAAGGCATCAGCCATTGGTTCTTTCATAGCATCAGGCTCAAGGTAGTTCCCAGATCAGAGAGCTGTTCTTTCCTACTATCCAACCTGCTACTTGAAATCCTGTAACTTCATAGTCAATGTCTGAATCAATCTCATTCTGTGCTTGCAAAACTATACATTCAGTAGATCTTGACTGAAATTAGATGACAGCTCAGGTGTCATGTACATATACTAGGCAAGGATAACCCGGTGCAGCATCAATACCTGTATCACAGATCATGTATGATGCACGCATTGTGAATTTTAATGAGATCTGAATAAAGGGTCTGATTACAATCTGGATGGAGGGGTTTCCTCCACCATAAATGTGACTGATATCCCGTCCACCATATTATGATCCCATTATATTTTATGGAGATTGTAATATGACAGACAGGATATCCATCACATTTGTGATGGAGGAAACCACTCTGTCAGGATCGTAATCAGGCCCCAAGTGATTCTAGATTTCAATATTCACTAGCGTATTGAACTATGGTGCTTTCAGAAGCATAATGTCTCCCAAACAAGCTTCTTACTTTCAGAAATTCTCTTTCTGGTGGATACTCTATCTAACCACCAGACTGGATCCAGCGATCTTTCATAGCAGTGATGCCATGTGCAATATTGACTTGGAAGTGACAGAGCAGAGCCGCATACAAGCAAAGCCCTGTGCTTCCCAATTTTCCAACTTTTCCATTTCCATGTCTCGAGGTGATGAACATGAACAATACATAGATACAGTGTGCTGAGTACTATCTTGGGATCTTTTAGATGTTAAAAGGAAACTGTTCCACAAAATAAGGAATTGGGAGAGAAGTGATGAATCTGCAGTTAGCTAGAGAATGCATCAGAAAGAGCATTACCAAAAAAAAATAGTAACTTGCTCTTATAGTGGATACTTCTAAGCACAGATTCTTCACCCTAGAATAGGTATCAAAGCTGTACCTACCCAAACTGGAGGGTCTGTGGAGTGGACCTTGACCAAATGCTCTTGCATAACCAATCAGGCAATGTGTTCTTCCACCAGGCGTGGCTGTCAAGGCGGTAGTGCTTTGTGAACATGCATACCAAAGCTCACCTTGCAGCTTGACAGATTTCAGAGACAGGCTGTGGTAGCAGTGCTAGCTCTTGTAGGATTGGCTCTTGAACCTTCACTAGTTGCTTCTTGACCACAACGTTGTGCCTGAGAATTGCACAAAAAGATGATTTATGTAAAGTCGAACTATGTAAAAGCATAAAACCTTGTGGGGGCCAACGGATAGGACCTCTTCTCCTTTTTTGAAGGATGAGGAAGAACAAAGAAGGGTGGTAGAGTGATAGATTGCTCAACAAGAAGTTAGATAAGTAAGCCACCTCAGGACTAACTTGTCGGGGAAAAAGTGGTATAGGGCTGTTGCACTGGGTGCACCTTGAGTTCACCCATAAACCAACCTGAAAAAATTGCAAGGAGGAAGACAGCCTTCAAGGTTAGGAGGTGCAGAGAGCAGCTTTACATCAGCTTGAAAGGTGCGTGAAGCATGACAAGACCTGGTTAAGGTCCCATTGTGGCATCACAAATGGCTTTGGGGGAAATATTTGTGTCATGCCTTTGAGAAATCTCATCTCAACATATGATTAAAACAAGGATGGTTGGTCAGGTAAACGCAAAAAGGCTGAAAAGCCAGAAAGCCTTTAACAGCGCCAGGTTAAATGCCTTGCTGGCCTAAAGACAGAAGTTCCTCCCAAAGTGGCAGCCTGATTAAAGAACAGATGCTCATGTTCAGGAGTTCTGGGTACCGCGCTCTTCTAGCCTGTATGCAAGAAATCCAAATATTTAAATTGAAGACATCGAGGGCTGGTCATATTGGCAGAAAAGCCCAAAACGATGTGCTAGGCTGATTTAAAGAAATAGAATTAGCATATCAAATTACAAACATTACTGGAGAGGAAATGAAGGGAGAAGTGTCATAGTTCAGCCAAAGAAATGGCAAAAATTGAAGTTCTGGGTTAGCTTTTTATTTTGTTGCATTAGAATTGTTAACATTTCTAAACTGACAACGAGGCAATAGCAAGAAGTTGAGAAGGCGTGAGACATCAATTCTTCTATACCCTCAACCCCACTGTACACTGTATGTCAGGGAGCTGTTTGATCTCACTCTCCAACCTTATAGTTAAAATGTGTAACTTTATAGTCAATATATGGTTGGAACGATCTCATTCTACACATGTGAAACTATACCTCATTTAGAACCTCACTGCTCCGGTGTCAGGTACATATGCCAGGCAAGAATTACCCAGTGCAGCCTAGACCACCGTACAACACATCCAATCGTTCTCCTCTCTTCTTAACTTCCATAAAATGCTGAAGATGTGGCTCTTCAAATAAGCCCTCTATGGCTGGCCCTACACACCTGCTACAGAGCGCTTGGGTACTCTTACGAGTGAGAAGTGTGCCATAAAAACGCCAATAGCATAACATAAGATATTGGTTTCCTCATGCAGGGTATTAGCTCAAGTGCCATACTGACTGGCAGAAAGTCTTGAGACAAGTTTTAATGCTTGTCTACATCCATCTGTTGCCGTGGTATTCAAACGTTTTCGTGCTGATCACCCCTTGCATAAAATTATTGGAAAGGAACAGAGTGCAATTTCAAGTTATTCTTTACTGTTACATTCTGCATGCTTGAACTTTATACTGGGGATTTGGGGAATTTCTATTAAGAATTGTAGACAAGCTCTAGAATTCAATAGCATCTTTCAGTTTACACATATGCAACGTGGATGTGGGCCCATCTCTTGGACTGGGAGCAGGACCTGCGCAAAGGCTGCAACTTCTTTGTGTGTTCTGGGACATACATCGTGTGAGTGCACAAGGGAGTACTTGTCAGACAGTCTAGAGTTGTGACCCAAGTGCAAACACCAAAAACACACCTCGTATGACTCCGTGACCAACATCTGCGCTCTTAAGTCTCAACAAAGCTTGGATCCAGTCATTTCCAATGGGAAAATCACTCCTTAACAAGCTCTGAAAACTTTGGAATTTGTTTGAAAACTCAATTTCTGAAGCGCAGCTCTGGATCTGTGTCAGAAGGCATGGAAATAAAGGAGCTAATATCAGTGTGCAATGATGGTACTTACATGCGGCTCCATTTCATCACTTCTAGGGTTATATGGAACTAACATAGAGCCACATTAACCTCCTAGCAGTGTGCAGGGCACTGCTATGAAAAATATTCAGATCAAGTCTGGCACCTGCAAAATATCTAAATTAAGGAATCCTCAGTTGGAAGCATCCATCAGAGTTGGGAAAGTAGTTCAGATAGTGGGTATGAATTCATTAAAAAAATAAACGTGCAGCAACTGGTACAATTTATCTTTCTATATTCTAACATGTATTGTTTGTTATTTTGCTTGGTTCATATCTCTGTTCTATTTCTCATTTCAGCTGGCTTTACACAAATTTGTATTCACTGAATTGGTTTTGCTTAAATATTCTCTTCATTTAAATGTGGGCTTTTTGAAGGGCTGTGAAGGTGTTCATGAATTTAACAAATAATTTGTCAAATGAAACCCAGAAGAAAAACCCACAAATACAGCCAGTCTCCGAAGAGGAAATCTCTCCAAATGTTTGATCCATCTAAGTAGCACCTTTTCATCTGTCTAAAAGACATACCACTTTTTTCACTTATATAGCTAGGATAATTAAGTTGATAGTCAACCTTTCATCCTTGGCCATGACTACCATACCTAGCATGTTTGTGATGGTACCCAACATTGTATTGACAGACTATCAATAACGTGTTAATACTCTCTTTATGGTCATGGGAAAACCTTCCCATAGATATCTTGAGGTTGATGCAGGACATAGTTACAATCGTGCCCTGTAGCAACGGTCTGGGACATGACATCTATTTTCAGCTCAAACGTTGCAAAATTATTTTTTGCAGGTGTGTCTTTATATGGGCTACCACTTCAGCTGGCTCTAGGGTGATTCATATCCTCAGGTTTCAACATACCCTCTGGTTCTTGAGATCCTGCGGCTCTTCCATCGCTTTACAATTCAGAAGCTATTTCTGCCACATTACTGTGGGGGCCACATCCCTGATTATCCTTGTATCAAATTCATCCTGACCTGGCTCAGAGGCCAACAGATCCTCATCTGACTAATGCCTGAGATAAGAACACAGTGGGGCGTGGAACTCGTCTGGCCCAATCTCAGGGCTTTTCTGGTTCATTGCTAAGGCATATTGACATTTCTCAAAGGTGTCTTCACACACAACCCAGTGACGCAATAAATACACTACAAAAGAGACTTCATGACATTTTATATAAAACAATAAACTGCATTGTATAAAAGATATAGGCCAGAACACCATAAATCAGTAATAGTCTGCAGCAAGCAGTTGTCAAACCGTTATCATCATGAAATGCAAATACAAGAAACCTTTCCTTGCGCCAGTTTTTACGGCACTTTTAACGCCTGCTCAAGGTATTTTGGCACAACTCCTGCAGAGTACATCAATAGCATCATGAGAAATTACACTATTGCCCCCTACCCTGCGCCATGGTGCACTGTATTTTAAATACGGCGAACACATGGTGGCAGTAGGGGGGTACTGAGGGGCGCAGGGAAAGTGGCGCTGCACCGAATGTAGCGCCACTTTCCATAAATCTGCCCCTTAGTCCATCAGTGAGTGTTGGTATGTTTCTACTAGGTCACAGTACCACCCCCACCCCCTAAACCATTCACGATAACAGATGTAGGGCAACCTTGAACATGACAGTCTAATTTACAAGGAATCTGTGGAAAGAAATCTAACCTGCTTGTTTTGTCTCTCTTGCGTGCCCAAGGTAAACACAAGAGAGGTACGACAATACATTTTAAAACATTTATTGAAATGATCGTACTCTTGCATAAAAAGCATGAGCTGTGATTATTAGAAAGATGAGGAAGGTTACCATAGTGAGCATTACAAGAATGGTAACAACATGAGCTTTCTGTAGCTACACTACACTAAAGAGAGCATAGTGGGAGCACTATTCTGCCAGATCAATTGGGATAGCCTAATCCCGATCCCTTGGATTGAGGTGTAAAGAAGCTGGTCACAGTTCACAGTTTATCTTCCATGGACGCCTGAGTCAGCAGAGCTGCATTGCAATCACAGTCTGCAGTGGTTCCATGATAACTCGCAGTATGGAGATGGTCCTCTGAAAAAGCTTCAGCACAAAGTTGTTTATGTAATAAAACAGCGTTCTTATCAATTGTGGAAGAGGTGCAATGCAGCTCATTTGGTTTTGACTAGCTTAAAGTGTCTATTGAAGAGCTCAAAAAGGAAGAAAAACAGTGTCATTGTGTTCTTCATGTGCGACCCTGGAACTAGCTGAAAAGACTACAGGGCATCCGTGCCTGTTGCGAATACACCGACAGGACACATTCACGTGCTAAGGGAAAAGTATGGCAAAGAGCACCACTCGAAGGAGATGTCAACCTAAAGAGTTGAATCTAAAATGGAGAATACACGTGTGTCATGTAACAGAATAGTCAACGTGATAAGGGTGTAGCTAGGCCTCCTATAGCAGGCTGTTGTGCGAAAAATGATTGCAATGCCTTTGTGCCTTGAGGAAAATGCCACTTTCCATGGTGATGGAGGTGCTGGGGAAGAAAAACAAGTGGGAAGAAAGAAGAAAAGGATGACACACTTCTCATGCTCCCAAATGTTATTCCAATTAGAATTATGTGCCACTGAACAAATGGAAATTGCCACACGCTTCTGGCCCGTCGATGCAGGACGAATATGAAAGTAGGAATTTTGGGGCATCTGCTGGTTACTGGCAGGTAATCTGAAGCCCTGGCAGACATGCTTCCTAAATGTGTGACCTTTTCCCATGTTTTATTGTCCCACAGATCATAGCACTTTAACAATACATTGCGTTATGACACAGGTCACTAAATAAATTGCATAATCATATAAGTCATAGATCCACTTCTAGTAATCAGTCTGTTAGAATACTATAGTCACTGTACACCAACAATGATTTTAGAAGATGGATATCTCATGTCACACTCCAGAGGGCTCCCCCATCTGCTGCCCAGATCACAACTGGGATACGAAACACCCTCCTCTGAGAATACCAAGGGATAGATACTGCCTCCTCTTGCAGGTAGCTGTGCCTTTTGATGTAAGGAGCTGTCCTCTGCACATCAAATTCATCTTGGTGACGTTTGGGATCTAAATACAGTTTTGTTAAATTATATTGCCCAGGGGAACCACAGGCTTTTTTTTATCCCCTTTTGTATATTTGCTCCTGTAGTGGCCACTGACAAAGAATGAATGAATAGGTTTCTCAAAATAACTCTCTGTTGATCTAATGTTGTCTTTTGTGGAGATTGACGTTTGGTGTTTTTTAAGGTCTACCATTCCTTGTGATGTAGCTTTTCCCCTAACACTTCCTGCACTGTTTGTTTTCCTCAGGAAGAAGGTGCATTACTGTGGAAATGACAAGAGCCAGCACATGCATGGGAACACCAACATTATTGAGTGGGATGAGGTGAAGCACATCATAGAGATGCCAACTGATTCCGGGAACAAGACATCAAAGGTGAGTGATGGCTGAGGGGACCAAAGCTTCTCCCGGACAAGGCCTGTTCTAGCCTAAGGCAGCACTATGCAACAGTTGAGTTAAACAAGAATCAGGGCCACTAGATTCATCACAAAAGTTGTAAGTGCTCCCTACACTGGAAATGAGAAAGGGTGGTCCCAAATGATAAACCACACTAAAAATGAACAAGACAAAGGGCAAGTCAATGAAGCCTATGCAACTCTAATTCAATTTGATTTCTTTTCAAAAACACAAAGGCAGCTATGAGTTTAGAAGGCAGATAACAAGATGTACCAATGTGGATAACCTTGAATGTACTGTGAATAGATTAACAGTCGTTATGTGCTTGAATGCCCAGGCACCTAGAGCAATCCTGGCCACAGTCTGAAGAACCTCAGTAGAAAACATAGAACATCCGGTACTGTCAGCTTAGAGTGCAAAAGTACCTGAATTGTGTCACGGCGAGAAAAGGTGATGGAGACAAAATTCTTCAATTTAGTAAGTTTATTCACCAGAATACAGGTTCACAATCAGAGACGAGCAAAAGTTCACCCTCAGCCCTTAACCCAACTGTACACCATGGCACAACATTATCGTCCCAATAAGTGTGTATGCAGGGAGAGAGGGGGGGGTCAGTATTGGTAGGAGAGCCCTCACGCATCCACTAGGATGCTGAGCATCATCATTGGGCTAACTCCTTCATCAGACCGGCACTGCAATGTCTGGCGGGCCTACCACACTTGGTGGTGGCACTCAACCGAAAGTAGTGTAGCAATTGGAAATAAGGTCTGCAAGAAATACTGAGAAAAGGAGAGAAAAAAGAATATGGTTAAAATTGACTCTGACCCATAAGCATCATAATTTAATGAATCAGGATAAAGATCAGGCCAAGATTAAAAAGAAACAATGGGAGTGGGAACAGGGAGTAATGTCCCACAGCACTCCAGAGAAAGGAAAAAGGAAGTGTACCTAGTCTTAACAAAAAGTGGTCAACATGTTTCGCGCCACTTTGGTCACAAAAATGATCCTATGGCGCTTCATCAGGACCAAAATAACTACTTCTACTAATTATATGAAACAAAATGAAATAAGTGCTAAATAGTCACTTACAGAACGAAGACAATTTTGTCACCGGCACATAGTCGATAAGTCGCCCTGCATGCAAGATAAAAAATTATCAAAAACATAGACATACATTGGTGTCTGCCAAGTGGAAGCAACGTGAAAGAAATGTGATTACCCCAAATTGAACCGTGAGATCAACAATATGACACATGAGGCTTACCATCCCATAATAGAGAAAAGGCATCATAGGCATACGCGAACCTCAAGTCAAAAGGAAAATACTGGATATGACAAAACAGAGTGATAATGTAAACACTGGGTATATATAAATTGAACATTTCACAAACATTAGTGGAGAAACCTCAAACAGAGATTCTCCAAATTACACTTCAAAACAGGTTTTTTTTAAAAAGAAAAACTGTTAGTATATGTCTAGCAGTAAGTACAACAACAAAAGTCATGTCCCTAGGTGAAGGGGGAATTCTCCATTATAAACTCTGCTACGAAGCCGTATGTGCTAAAAATACCTAGTATAGCGTAGTACAGGTATTCCTAAGACCAATGGTAGATACTCTTATTGTCCACTTGGAAGATAAGTCTACATGAAGCTTTTAAAAAGACCAAACAGAAGACAGTTTTAAATAGCCCCCAAATACACGTGTAGACTAAAAATGATAGGAGAGTTTCCCAAACAAAAAACTTAGCCAGAAACGCACTTACTTAGTGTCCTCTGGAGACGGCAATTAACCTTCCCAGGGTCGTGTGCCTGCAAACATTGGCACAACGTCCCGGTGGTTGTTAACCCCTTCCCCGCCACGGACGTAATGGTTACGTCCATGGCAGCGCCCGTATGGCGCCATGGACGTAACCATTACGTCCTGAATGCTTCCCTCGGGAGAAGCGCTAGCGCTCCTCCCGAGGGCCGCCCCCCCACCCCCCTAGGTCAGGGCTGACCGGGGAATCCCTTCCCCTTCCACCCCCGACCCCCCCCACCCCCCCCTGTGACGTCAGCGCGCGCGCGCGCGCTGATGTGTCACAGGGGCCTCCCTCGTCGCGCTGGAAGCTCTGCTTCCAGCGCGATTGAAAAAGAAATGCAAAAGCATTTCTTTTTCAATCACTTGGGAGGCCCGGAGGGGCTTCAAAGGGAAGGAAAAGTATTTCCTTCCCTTTGAAGTCCCTCCGAGGGTTTCAAAAGCCGGATTGCTTGCAATCCGGCTTTTGAAACCCCACTAGACACCAGGGATTTTTTTTTTTTTTTTTAAATTGACAAAAGGGAGCGACCCCTTGGGCAAGGGTCGCTCCCAGGGGGGGCATTTTTTTTAAAAGGCCTTTTCTGCCCCCCCTGGGGGCAGAAACCTCTAGGCACCAGGGACCATTTTTTTTTTTTTGTTTCATTTTTTTTTATTGAGGTGGGGAGCGACCCCTTAGGCAAGGGTCGCTCCCCTTGGGGGAAAATTATATTTTGGCCATTTCTGCCTCCCTTGGGGGCAGATTGGCCTATTTTGATGAGGCCAATCTGCCCCCAAGGGGGGTAGAAACCACTAGACACCAGGGAGTTTTTTCTTTGCGTGAATTTCACGCAAAGGGAGCGACCCCTTAGGCAAGGGTCGCTCCCTGGGGGGGAGGGCAATTTATTTTAGGCCATTTCTGCCCCCCCTGGGGGCAGATCGGCCTATTATTAGGCCGATCTGCCCCCAGGGGGGGAAGAAACCTCTAGGCGCCAGGGCAAATTTTTTTTTTGTGTTTTTTTTTTTTGTTCTTTCTTTTTTTTAGAGATGGGGAGCGACCCATCAGGCAAGGGTCGCTCCCCTGGGGGGCAAATTGTATTTAGACCATTTCTGCCCCCCTGGGGGCAGATTGGCCGATTTTAGGTCAATCTGCCCCCAAGGGGGCAGAAACCACTAGGCACCGGGGATTTGTTTTTTGGCGCCAATGTCACGCAGGGGGAGCGACCCCGTAGGCAAGGGTCGCTCCCGGGGGACGGGGGGTGGGGGTTGGGGGGGCAAATTTATTTTAGGCCATTTCTGCCCCCCCGGGGGACAGATCGGCCTATTATTAGGGCGAACTGCCCCCGGGGGGGGGGGCAGAACACTCTAGGCGCCAGGGCAAATTTTTTTTTGTGTTTTTTTTTTTTGTTGTTTCTTTTTTAAGAGATGGGGAGCGACCCATCAGGCAAGGGTCGCTCCCCTTGGGGGGCAAATTGTATTTAGACCATTTCTGCCCCCCTGGGGGCAGATTGGCCAATTTTAGGTCAATCTGCCCCCAAGGGGGCAGAAACCACTAGGCACCGGGGATTTGTTTTTTGGCGCCAATGTCACGCAGGGGGAGCGACCCCGTAGGCAAGGGTCGCTCCCGGGAGGGGGTGGGGGTTGGGGGGGCAAATTTATTTTAGGCCATTTCTGCCCCCCCGGGGGACAGATCGGCCTATTATTAGGCCGAACTGCCCCCGGGGGGGGGGGGCAGAACACTCTAGGCGCCAGGGCAATTTTTTTTTTGTGTTTTTTTTTTTTGTTGTTTCTTTTTTTAGAGATGGGGAGCGACCCATCAGGCAAGGGTCGCTCCCCTGGGGGGGCAAATTGTATTTAGACCATTTCTGCCCCCCTGGGGGCAGATTGGCCAATTTTAGGTCAATCTGCCCCCAAGGGGGCAGAAACCACTAGGCACCGGGGATTTGTTTTTTGGCGCCAATGTCACGCAGGGGGAGCGACCCCGTAGGCAAGGGTCGCTCCCGGGGGGGGGGGGTTGGGGGGGCAAATTTATTTTAGGCCATTTCTGCCCCCCCGGGGGACAGATCGGCCTATTATTAGGCCGAACTGCCCCCGGGGGGGGGGGGCAGAACACTCTAGGCACCAGGGCAATTTTTTTTTGTGTTTTTTTTTTTTTGTTGTTTCTTTTTTTAGAGATGGGGAGCGACCCATCAGGCAAGGGTCGCTCCCCTGGGGGGGGGAAATTGTATTTAGGCCATTTCTGCCCCCCTTGGGGGCAGATTGGCTGAGTTTAGGTCAACCTGCCCACAAGGGGGCAGAAACCACTAGGCACCGGGGATTTGTTTTTTGGTGCCAATGTCACGCAGGGGGAGCGACCCCGTAGGCAAGGGTCGCTCCCGGCGGGGGAGGGTGGGGGTTGGGGGGGCAAATTTATTTTAGGGCATTTCTGCCCCCCCCCCCCTGGGGCCGGCTGAGCTACAGGCCAAACACCACAGGTAGGCACCTTGCAAAAAACACCTCTGTTTTCTGTGAAAAAATATGTTGTGTCCACGTTGTGTTTTGGGCCATTTCCTTTTGTGGGCGCTAGGCCTACCCACAGAAGTGATGTACCATTTTTATCGAGAGACTTAGGGGAACGCTGGGTGGAAGGAAATTTGTGGCTCCTCTCAGATTCCAGAACTTTCTGTCACCGAAATGAGAGGAAAAAGTGTTTTTTGGGCCAAATTTTGATGTTTGCAAAGGATTCTGGGTAACATAACCTGGTCAGAGCCTCGCAAGTCACCCCATCTTGGATTCCCCTGGGTTTCTAGTTTTCAAAAATGCACTGGTTTGCTAGGTTTCCTCAGGTGTCGGCTGAGCTACAGGCCAAAATCCACAGGTAGGCACTGCTTTTTATAAAAAAATGTGATGTGTCCACGTTGTGTTTTGGGCCCTTTCCTTTCGTGGGCGCTAGTCCTACCCACACAAGTGATGTATCATTTTTATCGGGAGACTTGGGGGAACGCTGGGTAGAAGGAAATTTGTGGCTCCTCTCAGATTCCAGAACTTTCTGCCACAGAAATGTGAGTAACGTGTATTTTTAGCCACATTTTGAGGTTTGCAAAGGATTCTGGGTAACAGAACCTGGTCCGAGCCCCGCAAGTCACCCCTCCTTGGATTCCCCTAGGTCTCTAGTTTTCAGAAATGGACAGGTTTGGTAGGTTTCCCTAGGTGCCGGCTGAGCTAGAGGCCAAAATCTACAGGTAGGCACTTCGCAAAAAACACCTCTGTTTTTTTCCAAAATTTAGGATGTGTCCACGTTGCGCTTTGGGGTGTTTCCTGTCGCCGGCGCTAGGCCTACCCACGCAAGTGAGGTATCATTTTTATCGGGAGACTTGGGGGAACGCTGGGTGGAAGGAAATTTGTAGCTCCTCTCAGATTCCAGAACTTTCTGCCACAGAAATGTGAGGGACATGTGTTTTTTTAGCCAAATTTTGAGGTTTGCAAAGGATTCTGGGTAACAGAACCTGTTCCGAGCACCGCAAGTCACCCCTCCTTGGATTCCCCTAGGTCTCTAGTTTTCAGAAATGCACAGGTTTGGGAGGTTTCCCTAGGTGGCGGCTGAGCTACAAGCCAAAATCTACAGGTAGGCACTTTACAAAAAACACCTGTTTTCCTTCACAAATTTGGATGTGTCCACGTTGCGCTTTGGGGCGTTTCCTGTCGCAGGCGCTAGGCCTACCCACACAAGTGAGGTATCATTTTTATCGGGAGACGTGGGGGAACGCTGGGTGGAAGGAAATTTGTGACTCCTCTCAGATTCCAGAACTTTCTGCCACAGAAATGTGAGGAACATGTGTTTTTTTAGCCAAATTTTGAGGTTTGCAAAGGATTCTGGGTAACAGAACCTGGTCCGAGCCCCGCAAGTCACCCCTCCTTGGATTCCCCTAGGTCTCTAGTTTTCAGAAATGCACAGGTTTGGTAGGTTTCCCTAGGTGCCGGCTGAGCTAGAGGCCAAAATCTACAGGTAGGCACTTCGCAAAAAACACCTCTGTTTTTTTCCAAAATTTAGGATGTGTCCACGTTGCGCTTTGGGGTGTTTCCTGTCGCCGGCGCTAGGCCTACCCACGCAAGTGAGGTATCATTTTTATCGGGAGACTTGGGGGAACGCTGGGTGGAAGGAAATTTGTAGCTCCTCTCAGATTCCAGAACTTTCTGCCACAGAAATGTGAGGGACATGTGTTTTTTTAGCCAAATTTTGAGGTTTGCAAAGGATTCTGGGTAACAGAACCTGGTCCGAGCCCCGCAAGTCACCCCTCCTTGGATTCCCCTAGGTCTCTAGTTTTCAGAAATACACAGGTTTGGTAGGTTTCCCTAGGTGCCGGCTGAGCTAGAGGCCAAAATCCACAGGTAGGCACTTCGCAAAAAACACCTCTGTTTTTTTCCAAAATTTAGGATGTGTCCACGTTGCGCTTTGGGGTGTTTCCTGTCGCCGGCGCTAGGCCTACCCACGCAAGTGAGGTATCATTTTTATCGGGAGACTTGGGGGAACGCTGGGTGGAAGGAAATTTGTAGCTCCTCTCAGATTCCAGAACTTTCTGCCACAGAAATGTGAGGGACATGTGTTTTTTTAGCCAAATTTTGAGGTTTGCAAAGGATTCTGGGTAACAGAACCTGGTCCGAGCCCCGCAAGTCACCCCTCCTTGGATTGCCCTAGGTCTCTAGTTTTCAGAAATGCACAGGTTTGGTAGGTTTCCCTATGTGGCGGCTGAGCTAGAGGCCAAAATCTACAGGTAGTCACTTTGCTAAAAACAGCTCTGTTTTCTGTGATATGTCCACGTTGTGTTTTGGGGCATATCCTTTCGCGGGCGCTAGGCTTACCCACACAAGTGAGGTATCATTTTTATCGGGAGACGTGGGGGAACGCTGGGTGGAAGGAAATTTGTGGCTCCTCTCAGATTCCAGAACTTTCTGCCACAGAAATGTGAGGAACATGTGTTTTTTTAGCCAAATTTTGAGGTTTGCAAAGGATTCTGGGTAACAGAACCTGGTCCGAGCCACACAAGTCACCCCTCCTTAGATTCCCCTAGGTCTCTAGTTCTCAGAAATGCATAGGTTTGGTAGGTTTCCCTAGGTGGCGGCTGAGCTAGAGGCCAAAATCTACAGGTAGTCACTTTGCTAAAAACAGCTCTGTTTTCTGTGATATGTCCACGTTGTGTTTTGGGGCATATCCTGTCGCGGGCGCTAGGCCTACCCACACAAGTGAGGTATCATTTTTATCGGGAGACGTGGGGGAACGCTGGGTGGAAGGAAATTTGTGGCTCCTCTCAGATTCCAGAACTTTCTGCCACAGAAATGTGAGGAACATGTGTTTTTTTAGCCAAATTTTGAGGTTTGCAAAGGATTCTGGGTAACAGAACCTGGTCCGAGCCCCGCAAGTCACCCCTCCTTGGATCCCCCTATGTCTCTAGTTTTCAGAAATGCACAGGTTTGGTAGGTTTCCCTAGGTGGCGGTTGAGCTAGAGGCCAAAATCTACAGGTAGTCACTTTGCTAAAAACAGCTCTGTTTTCTGTGATATGTCCACGTTGTGTTTTGGGGCATATCCTGTCGCGGGCGCTAGGCCTACCCACACAAGTGAGGTATCATTTTTATCGGGAGACGTGGGGGAACGCTAGGTGGAAGGAAATTTGTGGCTCCTCTCAGATTCCAGAACTTTCTGCCACAGAAATGTGAGGAACATGTGTTTTTTTAGCCAAATTTTGAGGTTTGCAAAGGATTCTGGGTAACCGAACCTGGTCCGAGCCACACAAGTCACCCCTCCTTGGATTCCCCTAGGTCTCTAGTTTTCAGAAATGCACAGGTTTGGTAGGTTTCCCTTGGTGGCGGCTGAGCTAGAGGCCAAAATCTACAGGTAGTCACTTTGCTAAAAATAGCTCTGTTTTCTGTGATGTGTCCAGGTTGTGTTTTGGGGCATATCCTGTCGCGGGCGCTAGGCCTACCCACACAAGTGAGGTATCATTTTTATCGGGAGACGTGGGGGAATGCTGGGTGGAAGGAAATTTGTCGCTCCTCTCAGATTCCAGAACTTTCTGCCACAGAAATGTGAGGAACATGTGTTTTTTTAGCCAAATTTTGAGGTTTGCAAAGGATTCTGGGTAACAGAACCTGGTCCGAGCCACACAAGTCACCCCTCCTTGGATTCCCCTAGGTCTCTAGTTTTCAGAAATGCACAGGTTTGGTAGGTTTCCCTAGGTGGCGGCTGAGCTAGATGCCAAAATCTACAGGTAGTCACTTTGCTAAAAACAGCTCTGTTTTCTGTGATGTGTCCACGTTGTGTTTTGGGGCATATATCCTGTCGCGGGCGGTAGGCCTACCCAAACAAGTGAGGTATAATTTTTATCGGGAGACTTGGGGGAACATAGAATAGCAAAACAAGTGTTATTGCCCCTTGTCTTTCTCTACATTTATTCCTTCCAAATATAGGGGTGTGTGTAAAAAAGACATCTATTTGAGAAATTCCATGTAATTCACGTGCTACTATGGTCACCCCGGAATTCAGAGATGTGCAAATAACCACTGCTCCTCAACACCTTATCTTGTGCCCTTTTTGGAAATGCAAAGGTTTTCTTGATAGCTATTTTTTACTCCTTATATTTCAGCAAATGAATTACTGTATACCCGGTATAGAATGAAAACGCACTGCAGGGTGCAGCTCATTTATTGGCTCTGGGTTCCTCGGGTTCTTGATGAACCTACAAACCCTATATATCCCCGCAACCAGAGGAGTCCAGCAGACGTAACGGTATATTGCTTTCGATAATCTGACATTGCAGGGAAAAGTTACAGAGTAAAAAGTAGAGAAAAATTGATGTTTTTTTCACCTCAATTTCAATATTTTTCTTTTTCAGCTGTTATTTTCTGTAGGAAACCCTTGTAGGATCTACACAAATGACCCCTTGCTGAATTCAGAATTTTGTCTACTTTTCAGAAATGTTTAGGTTTCTGGGATCCAGCATTGGTTTCATGACCATTCCTGTCACTGACTGGAAGGAGGCTGAAAGCACAAAAAATTGCACAAATGGGGTATGCCCCAGTAAAATGCCAAAATTGTGTTGAAAAATTGGGTTTTCGGATTCAAGTCTGCCTGTTCCTGAAAGCTGGGAAGCTGCTGAGTTTAGCACCGCAAACCCTTTGTTGATGCCATTTTCAGGGGAAAAACCACAAGCCTTCTTCTGCAGCCACTTTTTCAAATTTTTTTGAAAAAAACAAAATTTTCCCTGTATTTTGGCCAATTTCTTGGCCTCTTTCAGGGGAACCCACAAAGTCTGGGTACCTCCAGAATCCCTAGGATGTTGGAAAAAAAGGACGCAAATTTGGCTTGGTTAGCTTATGTGGACAAAAAGTTATGCGGGCCTAAGCGCGAACTGCCCCAAATAGGCAAAAAAAGGCCTGGCACAGGAGGGGGAAAAGGCCTGGCAGCGAAGTGGTTAAATACTCGAAGTGAAACGCGAGCACTCGCGTTCAATCCGGAAGTCGGCCGTAGTCGCGAGTGCATCATAAAAATAAAAAAAGGACTACCAATGGTAGTGGCGGCGGCCATCTTGGAAGTAAAAGTAACAGAAACGGACCACAAACACATGTAGAAATGTGAAAATGTGAATGGTAAGAAAAATAACAAGATTAGGTATAGGATGCTACCATTTGATAGTAACACACAGACAGACAGGATCAGAACCACTCATAGCTGATGTGGTTCATAAAATTATCAGAGTGGTAAGCATTGGTATCGGAGAAAAATATGTCACTCATAAGTCCACTGATTGAGTCCCATAGGGTAACACTGCAGGAATTCTTCTGATAGACAAAAAAGTAGGGGCATCAGTAGTGTGTTGAAAATAAGTAGATACAAAGTTGGCAATGGTTACTGTTACCAGGGTGGAAAAGTGTTGGTTCCGTCATAGGTCAATAATGTGATTTTATGATGATAAGGTACACCACGGGATATCATCGTTCAGGCCCTCACTGGATGTTTTGAGTCTGTAAATCCAACGTTGTTCAATTCGAAATAGATATTTGGGATCATTATCATTGTATCTAGGTACCTGTAAAACTATTCACCATAAGTCATCGGGTCCATGGTGTGCTTCCAGGAAATGGGAACTTAATTTGGTGGTGATGCGAGAGCACCTGATGTTGCTTCTGTGCTCATTAATTCTCTGTTTAACAGGTCTAGTCTTCATGCCAACGTACTGCAAGTTGCAGGGGCAAGTAATCAAGTAAATACATTGTTGAGTGTTGCAGTTCGTATGTCGATTCAGATGCCAGGTACCAACATAATTCAAATCTAGTTGATCAACTCGTTTGGTCAAACTGCAAACATTGCAGGAACCACAAGGGTAATGACCAGTAACTGCAGGTAAATTCCAAAAAGTCGTCTCATGTGACGTGTCCGCTGTATACGTGGGCGTGTATGTACAACTAAGTCTTTAATGTTGGGAGATCTCTTGAATGCAAAAAGTGGCCTCAGAATATGTGTACCCGCACTCTGTAAAATGCTCCAACGTTTGTTGATGAGTTTTTTAACAGTATTGGACAGAGGGGTATAGGTGGATACACAGGTTATCCGGGCCTCAGTTTCTCTGGCCACAGGAGCTAACAGGGCCTCCCTATGGTTGTTACGAGCCCTCTTGTAGGCTGGATTGATAACCTTAGTAGGATAGTGGTGGTTGTATAGTTTATGTTTCAACTCAAGAGCCTGATTGTCAAAAGATTGTACCGAACTGCAATTAGGGCGTAACCTCAAAAATTGGCCCAAAGGGAGATTATCACGCAGGGCCTTTGGGTGATGGCTGTCATATAAAAGCAAACTGTTCCGGTCAGTACTCTTGTGATAAGTATCAGTCACAAGTTTGCCTTCAACAATCCTAATCATTAGATCCAAGCAGGGAATTTGCGTAGTAGAAGTATGCACAGTGAATCTCAGGAACGGGTCTAGAGTGTTGACCCAGTTGGTGAAAAGATCAACCTCCTGCATAGAGCCTTGCCAAATTATGGGAATATCATCTATATATCTACGCCACAACTTGATGTTCTCGAAGAAAGGATTGGATGAAGGTAAAATGAACAGTTTTTCAAAATGATACATATACAAGCATGCCAAACTCGGAGCGAAAGTACTGCCCATAGAGGTCCCCCGGATCTGATGAAAAAGGGAATCCTCAAATTGAAAAAAGTTCTGAGTCATGGCTAGTGTAGCACATTGCATCACAAAGTGTACAGGAGTGGAGGAAGACCAAGAACTTTGAAGGAGAGCAGTTTCCACAACTCGTAGGGTGGCTTCCTGAGGGATGTTCGTATATAAGGCATCTACATCTTAAGTGATCAAGACCTGAGTTTGCATAGTGGAGTTCACATTCTCAATTAGATTTAGGACATCTTTTGTATCTTTGAGATAAGTGCTGGAATCTCTCGCAAGGGTTGCAAGAAGTGCTCGCACAAAGTGGATAATGATTCCAACACTGAGCCAATACCAGATACAATAGGACGACCTGGAGGGGGAAGGATCCCCTTATGGATCTTCGGAAGGCAGTAGAAATATGGAGTTTGCGGATGAGCGGTCTCCAAAAATTCAGCCTCCTTAGAGGAGATCCAAGCATTACCACGTGCTTCTTCAACCATACTCTTGATTTGAGTCTATAGAAGAGTAGTGGGATCACAGGTTAAAGGTGCATAGTATGTGGTATCACTGAGGAGGCGGAGACATTCCTGTCTATAGTCGGAGGTGTTCATAACGGCTATAGCCCCTCCTTTATCTACTGGTTTAATCACTATAGAGTGATCAGAGGATAGAGTCTTGAGGACGTCTCTTTCAAGAGTGGGCAGATTAATAAATGGATGTTTCGGGTGGATCTGGTCAATGTCGGATAGGACAGCTTTCTTAAAAGCCAGAACCTCACAGGGAAGGGAATGTGAGGGGGGTACAAAAGTGGAAGGCTTTTTTAAACCTGTATCCTCAATAGGAGAAGAGACTGGTTTGTCCTTGAAAAAGAAGTGAAGGCAAACCTTTCTAAAAAATTGAGAAAGCTCACAATGTAAGCGAAATAAATCCTCAGGTGGTGTGGGTACAAAACCTAGGCCTCGATTGAGGACGTTCGATTCATGTACAGATAGTTGTCGGTTAGATAAGTTGACTATTAGGTCCTCGAAGGGGGCATCTTGCCCTGGCTCTGAGTGACCATTTGAGGTTCCTCTCTGCCCCAATGAATCCTTCTGCCTCTTCCTCTCCTTCTGTCTCTTCCTCTGCCCTGGCCTAAAAAAGGCCCATAAGATAACATTGGGCGAGGCTGGAAGTAAGGATAGGGAGGTTGCCAGAAAACAGGTTGATTCATGGGATATTGTGGGAGGTTGTAGAAAGGTTGAGGTATGCTGTCATCAGTGCTCCAGCCATCAGATGAGGAGCTGGAGCTGTAATTCCGTGTCTTCTTATTGGATACTGTGGACTCATCTGATGAGCGGGATTGTGCATCGACCTCAAAGTCGTCCTTTATATAGGGATAGACCTTTTCCCGCTCAAATTTGTTAATGTCCTTTTGTCATTTAGAAATTTTTTGCTGGGTAAGGAACTCTTTGGTCTCATTGAGTTCCGCATTGATCTCAAGAAGGCGGCTCTTGAACGCCGCTAGGGTGACCGTTGTTTTGATTGTACTCTCCACACAGTTAATCTGTATGGTGATTGATTCGGCTAGACGCTTAGAGGTATTTATAATAAGAACAAGCCAATTGCGGGTGCATTTCCATGAAATTTGTGCCCAGTCTTTCCTAAAGGCCAAGTCCTGTAGGAAAATCCTGGGCACATTCGAGAGCAGTAGGCCATTTGGGACAATGTTAGCTCTTAGGTATTCCGTCATGATCGTACCATGCATTATGGTTTTGATCAATTCGCGCTTTAAAGAGGACAGTTTATCCCAATCCTTCTCTAAGCTGCTTGACGGGCCTGAGCCGTCGCTAGTAAGAATAGAAGGGGCCTGTAGTCTGGCTGAAACTACCTTGAGCGTCGGAGTGCTGTAAGTCGCACTGCTCATACTGATTTTTAGCGTGGGATTTTATCCAACGCCTGTAAAATCAGTGCGAATGGCACAACGTGCAACACAATAGGGTGCTGCTTCTTTTTGCTGCTCAAGTTCTACTCGAGTGGCAGCTTCCTCAATGCAAGAAGCAGGTTTTTCAACGCAATCGGTATTGACCTGCCATAACCGCCCAGGTTGAGAAATCTCACCGGAAGGTGATCTACCATACGATTTTTCTTGCTCACCAACTTAAAGTTTTCGAGCCATGCAAGAGTAAAAGCACCGTTCTGCTGAGTTTTTCAGAACTCCGCACTTCACGCGGAGTGGGAAAAACTCTGCAAACTCCACCAGCAGAGCCAAATTCAAACCCCACCCCTAGTTTATTTTACAACAACTCCCCTCTCAGTAAAAATGTTAAGAACTTTACGAAAGTTGCATGATATTTCAACTTCTTAGTGGATACTAAAACATCATCTTGATACACAACCACTTCTAGAATATCACCAAGAAGCCTAACATGATTCTTTGAAACAATGATGTGGTTGATGCCAAACCAAATAGAATGTAAAAATACTTGAAAGTACCTACATGTTAATTGAATACAGTGAAATGTCTAGGAGATTCTTCTAGTTCTACATGTTTGTAAGCAGCTGCCAGGTCTATCTTAGAAAAACGTTCAGCATCTACAAATCTTTCTAACAGCTCATTGATTTTTGGGAGAGGATCTAAACCTACCCAAATCTCTTTGTTTAAACTGCACAAGTCCACACATACTCCCATATGCCACATGTGATCTGCCAACAGAGGCAACAACCACAAAGAGGACTCAGTAGGTTCAATTATTTCTTTCTCCTGTAAACCTTTTAATTCCTTTTCTAAATCATCCCTCAAGCTAAACAGAAACATTCGAAGTTTGTGCTTCACAGGCAAAGCTCTGTGTTTAACCTTTTGTCTTGTATTTAAAACTTGAGATCTTGCCCAGTTAGTTTGTGAAAATCTTGGGGAATTCTAAAGATTGATTTAGAGTTTGACGGAGAGGGGATGGGTATCCCGTCTGCAGTATTATGATTCCATTATAGCCTATGGAGATTGTAATACAGTAGACAAGATATTTATCACATTCGTGATGGAGTAACCCATCCACCAAACTCTAAATCAGGCCCAGAATGTCAAAAGCATTTTGCTCTTTAACAGCCAAAGTCTGTTCTTTCACTCCTGGTCTAAGCACCATACCAAACAAGCCTTGGTGCAACCATCCCAGAATGTTGAGTCCCTTCTTGGCCACATATATGTTTCCCTGAATTCTACATCCTCTGAACTCAAGAATGCTATCTATGTAATCTTCTGAAATTGTCCTCCTACCTTCATATGAAACCTGTGACCTGTCATGAGGAAAAATGTTTTCTGGTAACCCACTGTCTCCACAATCATGGGAGAATATAGACCTGTAACAGTATATCTTTTAAGAACTCTAATCCTCTTACCCCAGACTGGTGTCCCTGTCACAACAAGCACTTTAGAATATAGACTGGAGAGAGTATAAATAACTTTAACTCCTATCTTGGTCAATGACAGCTCGATGCAGAGATGGTGTGCCTGTCACCTCAAGCACTGAGGAATGTGAATTTGATACAGCATAGATAACCTTGCTTTCAATGTTAGTGAATGGCTGTCTGCCCAATCTCCTAAAATGGCTCCCATGTAAACCAACAAGGGTACTTTCTAAAGTGAATGTGGCTTGTGTTGCAGTTAGAGGGCTTAATAACAGAACATGGCCAACAGGGAAGCTTTTCCAGTCTTAGAAAATGGCCGCTAATGGCACAGTCATCTGGTTCTGTATATGATTGGGCACGTCTTGGAAGTGAGTCCACCACCAAGGGCCATACTACTTGAAAGAAATTCTATGGCAGGACCAGCTCAGGAAGAGGCAGCACCAGCACATGAATGGAAGTGGTTAGCGTGAAAAAGCTCTGATGCACGCCCTGAGATACTTGTGCATAGTCCGTGAGCTACCCAAGTGATCTCGCTCCCAGGAGGGGCTTCGCTACAAGTGCGGCTGGGCAAAGTGTGGAAAACTGGAACAGGAAAGAAGGAAGGAAATATGGAAAAAGGTGTAACACGTACTCTAAGGATTAGAATGGTTTGCAAACTGTGGAGCGGTCGCCCGAACCGATCAGCGCTCAAAAAGGGTAAAACATAAATGGAAAAAGGCGCGCATTGGGCAAGGTGTCACTAGAGCGATCAGCGCATTGTCATAAAATAATTTATAAAAAAGTCGCACATTAATGGTCATAAGAATAGAGAGAGGCCCTTCTCTTGACAGCGGAGCAGCAAAAAAAGAGGCAGTCAAGATGGTGTCTCTCTATTTTGTATGGTATACTGCCTGTCTACTGGCGGTGTTCTTAGAGGCGGGGTTCAAAGCCACCTGGGAGATGTAGTGTGTTTACTGTTTATTGGCTGCTGTTTTTGGAGTAGTAAAGTCTGAGAAGTATAATTCTCACCTCCGTTTCCCTAATAGAGTCATAAATTATCCTCGCAACTGCGAAAAAATGTTCTACTCCTCCTGATCTCCGCTTACCGATAAGGTGCAATCAACTGAATGTGCCAAAATCAGCGCCGCTGTATACTCTTATCATCGATCGGACTCACCAAGGGGATGGGTCAACCACCAAGGACGACCCTCCTTGAAAGAAACTCCTCTTAGCATTTGCACTGTGTGTGACGAGCCTGCAGTCAGGTAGATGTGCCGAAATTCTTGCTAGGCAAAGATCAGCAAATCATACTTCTGAGGAATGTAAATGTAAATTAGCACTTGTATAGCGCACTACTCACCCGTTAGGGTCTCAAGGCGCTGTACTCATACCGCTATGGAACCCCTCCTGGCTTTTCCCTGTGAGGCGCCCACTCCTGAGCACCCCCAGGGTGAAGCCAGGCATCCAAGCGCTGTTGGGGCCGTTGTGGAGATTAAGCAAGCTATTGCCCAGAGTTGCAGAGTGGGACCCATGAATTAGATTAGGCACCGAGGCGAGAATTATCTGGTCAAGGGGAATTGAGCCCAAGACCTGCCGAAGCGGGACTTGAACCCTGGTCTTGAGCCAGATCTCTGCTTCAGGGTCTGCCGCTCTAACCATTGAGCCACACTTCTCCACCTGCTCACCCTGGATAGTTGTGTAGCACAGCAAATGGGCCTAAAGAGGTGGTGACTGCTCCCAGCTCATTGCCAATTTATGTTATGCGAGAGAGGACATTTGAAACAAAACTCTTCAATTTGGTAAGTTTTTTCACTGGAATACAAGTACACAGTCACTGCCAGACAGCAGCAAACCTTTGCCCTCAGCCCAACTGTTGTATTTCTAATGTTCTCCCCTAGCAGTAGAAACTTCTTCTCTCAGCGATCTAAGAACACAAGAGTACAACATGTTGGTAGTGAGAAGGTTGTTGTGTATTGAAGGCCAGAGACCAATCGATAGGGAGCTTGAGCCCTAAAACATGACAGAGCATAAGTAACTTCAAACTCTACCATCAATGGATGTTAAAGTATGGTCAACTCTTTGGGTCACCTCATTCAGGATACGGGGAGGTGGCTAGCTATGCTGCAGTCTGCACTACTGCTCAGGATGAACCACCAGAGATGCAAGCGACAAACTGGCAGACCTCTATCTTTATGGTTTATGTGGCGACAATATATTCCATAGAAATACATGATAACAGAACACCAGTAAGTTTGAATTGCAATTGGAGGGGCACCGACAAAGTTCATATAGGAAGTAACCATACAAATATGTTGCTCCAATGGGATCTTTTATTCTTTTCAATATATCAGACAACAGCCACCACGTTTCCTTCACCACCCGTGAACTTCCTCAGGGCTGTAAAACAAACATACATAAAGTATACATAATTCTCATTTACTACATCAAAAAAAATGATTCCAATACATTATAGAGCCATACAAACATGACATCTAAAGCTTTGAGCTCACCATGCTAATAGAAAACAGTGTCAAATGTAATCATTACACTTTTAAAAACATGTACACATGTATCTTCCCCCTATGTATTGTTGGTTACTGCTAAAAAAATAAAAAAGCACCATCTAAAGACATTAAAAAGTAAAGGAAAGGACTGATCCCTGCACCCTTTTCCATAATGTTGCAGTAACAATCCAAATTACGATAAAGACCTAGGTATAGATAAACTCTTGTGATCACTCCACAAAAAAATATTCTAGTTCAGATATGTTTCCCCTACATGTCGATATTTTATCATACATATTAATAAACAGTTCTTCAATGTAAGCGTAATATTTAAAAATATTTCTCCTCCCTGTCATGAACATTTTTATGTTCCATTACGAATATAGGTGGAACAGGGCATTAAATAACATACCATCAGTATTTTTATTTGCGCAGAAGGTTGGAGTTTCCCATTACACCGCCTGCAACTTCTCAACCGCATACATTTCTTTGCACTATCCCTTTGGTCAAAGTATATTAATTCCTAAAAGTGAACTGAAATTATGTGTTCATAGTAACCGCTAGCAAAATGTTGTTGCATGCACACACAGTCAAGGCCAAACTAAAAAATGTTTCCACCCAGACATGTTGAAATCATTTTTGTAATTGAAAGCAAAATGATAACAAAAACCTCCCATAACTTGTGGTTTAGTGTTAAAATGAATATCGAGCTGAATCAAAGGTCAAGACAGAGAAGTCAACATACGGATGCCAGCCCACAGCTAAAATTGCATAAATGAGTTAATTCGCCAGATAACATTAAACCTCTGGTTTAATAATTGAGAAATAGAGATAATGCAGCCTTGCAAACATGCAGGATAAGGAAGGTAAAGAGGTGAAGACAAGGCAATAAATTAGACTACCGTCAAAAAATAACCCCTCAATCTCATTTAGCTAGAAAGTTATTCACGCTTTTCAATGAAAGAATCTCTAACTTCATGACAGATTACTTCCAAACATAAATAGCCAAATACATCATGTGAAAACTCGGTCTTTAGAATCACCCCTTGTTAGACTTGGCATCATTGGCATGGTCTCCCCTAACTTTTTGCCTCTACTTCCCAGGTTGTTTCTGTGTGCTGGACTCTGTTTTTGCTGTTTTGTTTGCTCTGGACAATTTACCACGTCTGACCAGTGCTAAAGTGTAAGTGTTCACAGTATAAATCATATGTGTACATTGGCTTATCCAGGATTGGCATATTTGGTTTACTAGTAAGTCCCTAGTAAAGTGTGCTGGAAGTGCCAATGGCCTGTAAATCAAATGCTACTAGTGGGCCTGCAGCACTGGTTGTACCACCTACATTAGTAGCCCTGTAAACATGGCTCAGACCTGCCACTGCAGTGTCAGTGACTGCAGTTTTAAACTGCCAATTTGACTTGGCAAGTGTACCCACTTGCCAGGCCTAAACCTTCCCTGTTTATACATGTAAGACACCCCTAAGGAGGCCCTCGGTAGCCCCATGGGCAAGGTGCAGTGTATGTTAAAAGTGGGACATATACATATGTGTTTTACATGTCCTGACAGTGAAATACTGCTAAATTCAGTTTTCACAGTTGCAAGGCCTATCTCTCTCATCGGTTAGCATGGGGGCTGCCTTTAAATATGATTAAAGCCTATATTCCCTTTGGGAGCAGATAGACATGTTGAGTTTGGGGTCTCTGAACTCACAATTTAAAAATAAATCTTTAAGTGAAGTTGGTTTTTAGATTGTGTGTTTGCAAATGCCACTTTTAGAAAGTAGGAATGTTCTTGCTTAAACCATTCTGTGACTCTGCTTGTTTGTGGATTCCCTGTCTGGGTTAGTTTGACAGTTGGGCTGTTTGCACCTCTCCTCTAGACAATGACACAAAGGGAGCTGGGGTGTAACCTGCATATCCTGATGGGCCATCTGGGCTGAGGGGAGGGGAGAAGTGGTCACTTACACTGGAAAGGGCTGTTCCTGCTCTCACACAATGCAGTCTCCAACCCCCTGGTGTGTGTCTGGGGCCTGGCCTGGGCAAGACAGGATCTTGAAAACAACATAGACTTCTCTTTGAAGTAGGCCTTCTTCAAAGGCAGAAAGGGGTATAAGAAGAGCACCCAACGCCCCTGAAAATCAGATTACTTCAGGAACTAAGAGGAACCTCTGCCAAGGAGAAGAGCTGAGAGCTGGAGGAGGAGTACTGCCCCTTTGCCTGTGACTATGGTTTGCTGGATTGGCCTGGGGTAGCTGCTTCTGCCTGAGAGAGGACAAAGACTGAATTTTGTGTGACTTCCCACTGGTGAAGAACCTCCAAGGGCTTGAACTGAGTTTGAAGTCTCAGGGACATCAACACCTTCTCTCTGCCAACACCTGGGCTTTCTGCTGAGAGTCCTGCCTGCCAAGTTGTGCCCTAACCTGTCTCTGGGCCCTTGAAAGGTGCAGCTGGTGAAAAAGGACAGAAATTCACGAAAAGACCATCATTGGGGGAAATGTTTGACACACCACCCGCCTCGTGGCTGATAAACAATGCACCGCTGGCCTCATGGCTGAAATCGACGCTCCACCTGCATCGCGGCTGGAAGATTGATGCAACGTGGCTGGAGAAATGACTCACAAAACCGCAGCAGCTGCTGTTAACGATGCAAGCCCCCAGGCAGAAAGGTTTCTTGACACCGAGCGACGAATTTCAACGCAACATTGCTGGGTGCTGAAAATCAACGCAAAGCCTGCCCAGACCCAAGGATTCTGTCCTGATCAATGCATTGCTCTCTCAACACACACCAACCCGACCGACCGAGGAACAACGCACGTTCTCGCTTGAAAAACCAACACATCTCTGGACTTTTTCAACTCACACTTGCCCGTGCGCCTTTAGTTTGATGCTACCCAGTTAGTTTTGTGAAATAACAGCATTCTCACTGTTTTCTAAGGATTAGGACACTTAGGCCCATATTTATACTTTTTTAGTGCCGCATTTTCACCGCTTTTTGACACAAAAGCGGCGCAAACTTACAAAATACAATTGTATTTTGTAAGTTTGCAGTGCATTTGTGTAAAAAAATGACACAAATGCGGCGCTAAAAAAGTATAAATATGGGCCTTATTCTTTTAAAAATTCATATCTTGACTGGTATATGTTGAATTTTTGTTGTTTTGGTCTTGTTTTGGTCAGACAAATATTATCTATTTTTCTAAACCTGTCTTGTGTCATTTTTTAGAGTTTTCACTGAGTTACTGTTTGTGTTGGTACAAACACTTTACACCTTGCTTCTGAAGTTAAGCCTGTCTGCTCGTGCCAAGCTACCAAGTGGGTAAGCGGGGGTTAACTGAGGGTGATTCTCCTTTACCCTGACTAGAGTGAGGTTCCTTGCTTGGACAGGGGGTAACCTGACTGCCAACTAAAGACACCCCTGCCCACACCTACATTGACAAAAATAACTCACCAGTTTGAATCAAATAACATCGATAATAAGCCACTCTGAAACACTGCTTCCATTTCCAAACACTTAGACAAGTGCCATGATGAGTTGTCGTTGCTGCCAAATTCCTTCTATTTGAATACTCTTCCAAGGTCACATGACTAGGACCCCTTAAGGTGAAATACACATGTCCTTCTTTAAAAAAAATCCAACATCTAGTGACAACACCCTAATTTAGCCTGTCCTCGGTGGACAAATGGGTCTTTCCGCATCATAATTTATTGGATGTCATAGCTCATTCTACCCCTTATCAGTCACAACAACAATTTCCATTAACTCCATGGTGGTTTAATCCAGTTCGAAATCACTGAAAGACGACAGAAAGATGTGATCCAAAAATTGAGTATAATCCCATGCTTAATTTATACCTAATGTTGGTCTCACTGAGATTATAACAGACTTCTCCTAGTGATGTACCCACTTTTTAATTCACAAAGACATCCAACGTGACATGATGATTGTACATCAGATTCAAACCCTGTACTATTACGTGAATCTAATCTGGGGTTACAGATATTTAGCCCACTACTCTACGGTTGTTTGTAGTCAGGTGCATGGTGACAAGTATGATTTAAAAGGAGTTATTTGAGCGGTGAATGCGTTGTTCTATTTTACATGTTTCAAAATATTATTAGTACCCATAAATGAATCACAAAGTTGTAATTAATATGTAGCAATATTTGTTAGTCCAAAAAAGAATAAAAACAAAATGATTGAGTTGGAAATCAAATATAGCCACATACCAGATTCAAACCCTGTGTTGGTTCAAGAAGCTGACACTATCAACAGGTATCTAGCCGCCCACTCCACAGGGTCCTTGAAAGATTTATTGTCAAATACACCATGACAATAAATCATCAATTAAGACCTACCCTGATGTAATTTAACAAGGCATATTTCCATGATGGACAAATTATCCTGTATTATATATTTTAAAATATACCACTTAAAATTATAGTTGGGAAGGTAAGTGTGATCATTAGTTCTATTCAAGTTATATATAAATCTCACAATTTTAGCCCAAGTTGGAGAACATCCAAACCACGGCTCCACAGGAATCTGTACGTGTTGGTATATAAATATATCCATTTCCCAATCATAGAGCACCATAAGCACTATACAGTGAGAAGTACCAAAAATCACCTCAAGCAGGAGCACATGGCATGATTAAAGAAAATAGTGAAATCTATTCTCCGTATTGTGTCCATCTCAACACAACAGAGAAGACTGATCCATCCCACTTTATTTTGTCTCAACACTAACTCCCTATCACCACCTCTAGCGTAATGAAGACATAATCGATTCCATGGAATCAAATTTCACCTATACCAGTGTGCTGTTCCACCATATGTGCGGTCATGGGGTACCTATCATACCTGTTCCGTATTACACATATATGTTCTTGTTTCCGTGCTTTTCAGGGTCTTATTTTGCTGCCAAAATATATGAGGCCACATCCACAGCCAATGACATAGGTTACACATTTGGCCTTACAATTTATATAATGTCGAATGTAGTACTCTTGTCCTGTGTTGTAACTAAATAGTTTGATCTTATTTTTACTATACTCACACATGTTGCATTCGCTACAGGTGTAAAACCCCTTATTCCATTCACACAACTATGTGTTGGCTATGCCTGCATCTGTTATATAACTAGGACATAGCAAGTCAGTTATCGTTCTAACTCTATGATAAATGACCCTGGGTTTGGAACTAATATTATCCTTTATCCCTGGTATATCAGATAACAGATGCCTATGTTTTCACAAGATTTTATATATGTCATTACTTCTTTTAGTATATTTGGTGGTAAAAACCAAATTGTGGTCAAATGTGTCTCTGTTCCTCTGACTCTTGTTCAAACTACTAGTCCTATGCAGCCTTTGTATGCTGTTCTCTGCTTTTTGAAAAACTCTGCATTCATAACCCCTCGCTGAGAAACGTTGCTTAACTAGATGCATGTGTTCCAGATATTTTTAAGTTTCACTACAATTACGTTGAATATTGTGCGCCATTTCAGTAGGAAAGTACCATCTTTCTTGGCATGTTACCCCCATTTTTTACCTGTATGTCAGTATGTTTTTGCCTGTCTCACTGGGATCCTGCTGGTCGGGACCCCAGTGCTCATAGTTTATAGCCTACTGTGCGTGTCTGTATAGTGCTTAATTGTGTCACTGAGGCTCTGCTAATCAGAACCTCAGTGCTTATGCTATCTCTGCTTTTAAATTTACCAATTTCAATTGCCACACTGGACCCCCCTTATAAGTCCCTAGTATATGGTACCTAGGTACCCAGGGCATTGGGGTTCCAGGAGATCCTTATAGGCTGCAGCATTTCTATTGCCATTCATAAGGAGCTCAGACAAACCCTTTCACAGGACTGCCACTGCAGCCTGCATGAAATAACGCACACGTTATTTCACAGCCATTTTCACTGCACTTAAGTAACTTATAAGTCACCTATATGTCTAACCTTCACTTGCTGAAGGTTAGGTGCAAAGTTACTAAGTGTGAGGGCACCCTTGCACTACCAAAGGTGCCCCCACATAGGTCAGAGCCATTTCCCGGGACTTTGTGAGTGCGGGGACACCATTACACGAGTGCACTACATATAGGTCAATACCTATATGTAGCTTCACAATGGTAACCCTGAATATGGCCATGTAAGGTGTCTAGGATTATGGAATTTTCCCCATTCCAAATCTGGTATTTGGTAGCCAATTCCATGCATCCTGCGGGCTCCTCCATGGACCCCCTGTACTGCCAAACCAGCTCTCTGAGGCTTGCACTGCAGCTACAGCTGCTGCCACCCCACAGACAGGGTTCTGCATTCCTGGTGTCTGAGCAGCTCAGTCCCAGGAAGGCCGAACAAAGCATTTCCTTTGGGAGGAGGGTGTTACACCCTCTCCCTTTGGAAATAGGTGTAACAGGCTGGGGATGGGTAGCCCCGCCCAGCCTCTGGAAATGCTTTGAAGGGCACAGATGGTGCCCTCCTTGCATAAGCCAGTCTACACCGGTTCAGGGACCCCCTGTCCCCTGCTCTGGCGTGAAACTGGACAGAGGAAAAGGAAGTGACCACTCCCCTGTCCATCACCACCCTAGGAGTGGCGCCCAGAGCTCCTCCAGTGTTTCCCAGACTTCGGCCATCTTGCTTTGCAAGATGTGGGGGGACTCTGGAGGGCTCTGAGTGGCCAGTGCCAGCAGGTGACATCAGAGACCCCTCCTGATAGGTCCTTACCAGATAAGTTAGCCAATCCCCCTTTCAGGGCTATTTAGGGTCTCTACTGTGGGTTCTCTTAAAATTCTTCAGAAGGAGCGACCCTTGACCTGCTGTTGAGGTCAGGAAAAGCTCCCCACGCCGCACAGCTCCACCTGTCTGTGCCTGTGTCCTTTTTCCCCGCCCTCGCTCCTGCTGCAAGTTTGAGGCCCTCCTCCACCCGCAGGTTCCCACCTGTGCCTCATCCCTGGTGGCTAGTTGTAAGTACTGTGTTTTTCTCTGTTTTTACTTTTTTCTTTGCCTTTTTTGGCTTTTCACGCTCCCTCTCTGTTTTTCCCCTTCGTGGTTCCCGCCGGTGCGTCCCCTGCGGCCCTGCCCCCCTCGTGCGCCCATTCGCGCTTCCCTCCCGCCTCCCAGCTGCTCCTCCCTCCCACCGCCCCTTCTCAATGCCG
The DNA here is from genome assembly GCF_031143425.1 of Pleurodeles waltl. Lineage (NCBI taxonomy): Eukaryota > Metazoa > Chordata > Amphibia > Caudata > Salamandridae > Pleurodeles > Pleurodeles waltl. The sequence goes on from NC_090447.1 coordinate 20,850,479, forward strand.
GGCGAGCCGCTGGCGCGGCAGAGGCACGCCAGAGGCAAGTCTGTCTGCGCCCGTCCGCACCTGGACCGCACCCAGCGTCAGACCCCCTGGCCCCCGTGACCGCCCCTTCACCCGGCGCTACTACGACACCAACACTCTCCACGCCCTCAACGCCGGCCGATCAGCCACCTGCTTCCAGGCCTCACCAAAGCTCACCCACGGACCTTTCTCCTGCTGGAGCTGCAGCTTCACCACCCCCCGAGCCAACACCCCACCCACCAGAACCGAACACAACCCCCTCAAATGCATCCTTCTCAACACCCGCTCAGTCCAGAAGCACGCCATCAAACTTTGGGACCTTCTCGACTCTTCCTCCCCGGACATCGCCTTCCTGACGGAGACCTGGATGAACCCATCGTCAGCACCAGACACCACCATAGCCATCCTGGAAGGCTACAAGATCACCCGCAGAGATCGCACCAACAGACCGGGAGGAGGGATCGCCATCGTCCACAGGAACACAATCAGAATCTAAACCAACACCGAAGACACCCTTAGCACCGCCGAACACATGCACTTCCAAATCCACATCGATCCCAAGACCACCCTCAGAGGTACCCTCATCTACAGATCCCATGGACCTCGACCACAGTTCAGTGACTCCATCGCCGACTTCGTTAGCACTCAAGCCCTTGCTTCTACAGACTACATTCTCCTCGGGGACCTGACCTTTCACCTTGAAAACACCAATGACAGCAACTCCACCACCCTGCTTGACAACCTCACCAACCTCGGACTCAAACAGCTCGTCACGTCACCCACCCACTCCGCCGATCATGCTCTTGACCCCATCTTCTCCGCCAGCAGCCACATCACCTTCAGCCACACCACCGAACTCCACTGGACCGACCACCGCTGCATCCACTTCACCTTCGGGAAACCCACCACACAGCACCACCCGCCACCGATCCCCCACCGCATCTGGAAGAAGGTCACCACCAACCAGCTGATCTCCGCCCTTGCCCGAGCCCCACCAGCCGACACCACGGACACAGCTGCCCACAACCTCAGGCATTGGATCGACGATTGCGCCAATGCTCTCACCCAGATCAAGAAACCCTCCTACAACAGTGCCCTCAGAAAGGCCACCTGGTTCACCACCGACCTCCGGACCGCCAAACAGACTTGCTGAAAACTCTAGAAGAAATGGCACCAAGAACAGACACCGGCCACCCACACGGCCCTCAAGAACGCCATCCGCAAGCACCACCAGCTCATCCAGACCACCAAGAGATCCTCCTTCCAGGAATGAATCGACAACAACGTGCACAACAGCAAAGAACTCTTCAACATCCTGAGTGAACTCTCGAACCTCAGCTCCAGCACCAACTACATCCCACCCTCACAAGACCTCTGCGACTCCCTCGCCACCTTCTTTCACTGCAAGATCGCAGACATCCACAACAGCTTCAACACCAAGGCCCCACCGGCAGTAGCCACCACCTCCGACTCACCGGCCTCTAGCCACACCAACCCCCCACTCTCCTGGACCCACGTCAGCGATGATGATACCACAAAAGTAATGAACACCATTCACTTCAATTCACCATCTGACCCCTGCCTGCACCACATCTTCAACAAAGCGAGCTCCATCATTGCCCCCCAACTCCGGATGATCATCAACAGCTCCTTCGAGACCACCACCTTTCTGGAAAACTGGAAGCACACAGTGATCAACGCCTTACTCAAGAAACCCAAGGCGAACCCAAAGGACCTAAAAAACTACCAGCCTATCTCCCTACTCCCATTCACAGTGAAGGTCATCGAGAAGATCATCAACAGGCAACTCACCCACCACCATGAGGAAAACAACACTCTGGACCCGTCCCAATCCGGTTTTCACAGCAACCACAGCACCAAGACTGCCCTCATTGCTGCCACCCATGACATCGGGACCTTCCTGGACAAAGGTGAAACCGCAGCCCTCATACTCCTTGACCTCTCGGACGTCTTTGACACCGTCTGCCACTACACCCTGTGCACACGCCTCCATGACGCAGGGATCCGCGACACAGCCCTGGACTGGATCACCTGCTTCCTCACCGGCAGAACCCAGAGAGTCCGCCTCCCTCCATTCCGATCTGAAGCCACGAAGACCATCTTTGGCGTACTACAAGGCTCTTCCCTCAGCCCGACCTTCTTCAATGTCTACATGGCACCGCTTGCCAACATCGTCCAATCTCACAACCTCAACATCGTCTAATACGCTGACGTCGCCCAGCTGATCCTCTCCTTCACCAGGGACCCCGCCACCGCAAAACCAACTTCCACGAAGGTATGAACCCCGTCGCCAGCTGGATGGAGAACAGTCACCTAAAACTGAACTCGGACAAGACAGAGGTCCTCATCCTTGGGCCCAGCCCCTCCACCTGGGATGCCTCCTGGTTGCTGACCTCACTGGGAGCCGCACCGACGCCCACCAACCATGCAGGCAACCTAGGTTTCAGCCTTGGCTCATCGCTCTCCATGACCCAACAAGTCAACGCCGTCTCATCATCCTGCTTCAACACCGTCCGCATGCTCCGCAAGATCTACAGGTGGATCTCTACCGAAACCAGGACGGTCACCCAGGCCCTCGTCAGCAGCAAACTGGACTACGGCAATGCTCTCTACGCGGGAACCACAGGCAATCTCAAGAAAAGACTGCAACGAATATAGAATGCCTCCTCATGCCTCATCCTCGACATCCCCCGCCGCAGCCACATCACAGCCCACCTGAGAGACCTACACTGGCTTCCCGTCAACAAAAGGATCACATTCAAGCTCCTCACCCATGCCCACAAAGCACTCCACAACGCCGGACCAGCATACCTCTATGATTGACTTACCTTCTACACCCCGAACCAACAGCTCCGCTCTGCCGACCTCGCCACCGTCCCACGCATTCACAGGACAGCAACCGGCGGCAGATCATTCTCCTACCTCGCAGACCTGGAACACCCTCCCCGTCCACTTACGACAGACCAAGGACCTACTGACATTCAGGAGACACCTCAAGACCTGGCTGTTCTAGCAGTAGCACCCGCCCCAAGCGCCTTGAGACCTCACGGGTGAGTAGCACGCTCTACAAATGCACTGATTGATTGATTGATTGATTCTACTTGCAAGTTTCCAGCAGGAATCCTCTGCAACTACTACTTCATCCTCTGACCTCGGATCAACCGCCGCCTGCTCCAGGAACCACTGTAACAGCAACAAAGTATCCACAAGGGATACTCTTCCTCTGAAACTTCAGCTCCAGCCAGCAACTGCAACAGTTTCCACGGTGTGCATGCTCTAAGGACTCCCTGATTGCACCCTGCACCAAAAGGACTGAAGAAATCTCCCGTGAGGTGATGGAGTCACTCCCCTGCTCACGCAGGCACCTTCTAAGTCGACGACTGGTTCTATTGGACTCCTCTCCTGGTGACGAGCATGCTCCTTGGAACACAGAGGGTGGACCCCATCGACACAGACTGTCCTGAGGTTCTGCTGTCGCAATTTGGAGGAGGTAAGACCTTGCCTTCCCCCAGAATGACAGTACGCCTGTGAACGCGTCTTCTGCACCTCCTGAGGCCTCTGTGCACTATTTGCAAAATTCCTTCATGCACAGCCTGGCCCAGGTCCCCAGCACTCTATCCTGCGATGCTCAACTTGCTCAGTTGATCTCCAGCGGCGTGGGACCTTCCTTTGTAGTGCTGCACCAACCGCATTTTGCACCTCTTTTATCCCTGTGTCCTGGGACACCTGTGGGTGCTATCTGGTACTCTGAGGGCTCTCCAAAGTGCTGAGAGCCCCCTCTTCCTCCTCACATAGGGTTGAGGCCCCCTGGTCCTTCCAAGGTCTAGATAGTGCCTAGTTGATGCAAAACGCAACTTTGCTGGAACCAAGGCTTGTTGGAGGAATCCAGCACCAAAACTCACCTGCATCCATCTTCACGATGTGGGAAATCCTTTGCATTATGCAGGAACCCATTGGAATCTTTCTAGGGTGCATTTCTGCAGTCGTCTTCCAACCGAGGACTCTTTTTTTGCACCCTGTTCTGGGTTGGCAGGGGCTCCTGTCATTCCTGGAACTTCTTTCGACTTCTGGACTTGGTCCCCTTCATTTGCAGGTCTTCAGGTCCAGGAATCCACTGTTTCTTGTTTGCAGACTTGGTTGGTTCTTGCAATAATTCCAGTCACGAGGTGTAGTGTGTCCAAAGGAAACTTACAGTACTTTACTCCTGCTTTTCTGGGCTCTGGGGTGGGGTAATTTACTTAACTTTATTGTATTTTTACTCTCCCAGCGATTCTGCACACACTACACTTGTCTAGGGGGGAATTTGTGATTCGCATTCCACTTTCTTAGTGTATGGTTTGTGTTGCCCCTAGACCTATTTTCTCCCATTGCATTCTATAGCGTTTCCTATAGTTTGCACTATCCTATGTCTAATTACTTGTTTTATTTTGGTGTCTAGTGTATATATTGTGTATAATACTTACCTCCAGAAGGAGTTTTGCCTCTAAGATATCTTTGGTGCTGTTTCACCCAAATAAACTACCTTTATTTTTGGTAACACTGAGTATTGTTTTTACTTGCGTGTAAGCGTAACTATAAGTGGTATTGCATGAGCTTTGCATGTCTCCTAGTTCAGCCTAAGCTGCTCTGCTATAGCTACCTATATCAGCCTAAGCTACTAGAACACTACTACATTTCACTAATAAGGGATAACTGGACCTGGTATAAGGTGTAAGTACCCAAGGTACCCACTACAAACCAGGCCAGCCTTCTACAATTTCCCCATATGGAATATTGTTATTAGTAGATTTTGTTGCGCCGCTGCATGCGGCACGAGCCGAACATTCGGCTCGGGCTGCGGCACGCGGTCTGAGGACGTGCTGCATCCCCAGCCTGCTCTGCACCTTACGAGGTCCCAAATTGGGCATGGGGCCTCGTTCGTTTTTAGAACGCGCTACCAGGCAGGTCTGACCTCCCCCACTCACCTCTTCTTCTTTTCTTCTCTTTTTCTTGTTGTCTTGTTGTGCCTTCCTTTATGTTTTCTCCCTTTCCCATATTCCCCCTCTCTTCCCAGCATTCCTTGTGCCCTACTCTCTATGGCTCTTAGTATATTCTGTTCTATGTGTTTTTCCCTATCTAAAAGGGTGTCCTTGTACTTCCTGTTGGTCGCTTCCTGTTTGTTGGTATTTAAGGGCTGTGATTCTTTCTCTCCTTGCGCTGCAACACTTTCTGTTTGGATGGTGTCTTCGCTCCTGCTTCCTTGTATCCTGTGCTGGTTCTCGTCCGTTCCAGTGTTTTTTCCTGTATTTTTGCTCCTGTTTTACCTATTCCTTTGGTTCCTGTTGCAGGAACCTAACTTTTTGGAGGTTTTTTCCCCTTTCAGGGTTTTTTTCCCCTCTGGCACTACTTCTGAGGGACACGGCCTGCTCTTGGTGTACCCATTGCCTGCAGCACTGTGGCTACTAGAAAGAGTTGCCTCTACCTGGGCCAAGGCCGAACATTCAGGAACAAGATCCTCGCCTCTCGTTCTGCGGACTCCAGGTTAACGTAGCACGTAAGTCGTGACAGATTGCAGTTCCCAGTACTCCTGACGTCGCCTAACACCATGGATGATACAGTGGCGGCTGCTGCAGATCCTGATCAATCTCTTCTGGCAACCATTTAGCAACAGGCTCAGGAACTGCAACAATTACGCAATGAGAATGCTGCTTTACGACAGGCTCTGGCTTTCCGCAGTGCAGATGTTCCGGTCATCTACACTTCTACTCCTCGTTTCTCCAGTGAACCAACTAAACTGCGAGAGTTCCTCGATGCAATAACTGTGTATTTCGCATTCCGACCTACCCAATTCTCCCATGACAAGACAAAGGTGGGATATCTAATCAGTGCGCTATCTGGTCCTGCCTTGGCCTGGGCAACCCCGATGGTATCATCCAATGATCCAGTATTGACGGACTATCCCGCTTTCGTTAATCGGTTTAAACAGATGTTTAGTCGTCCAGGTTTGGAGGCCTCTGTGGAAGAAGCCTTATGTGACATCCAACAAGGCTCACAAGATGTCCTCCAATATATTACCCGCTTTCGACAGCTAGCGGCTGAGACCACCTGGGTGGAACGAACTCTGGTGACTTTATTCCGTAGAGGACTTAAAGAGGAGATTAAAGATGAGTTAGTACACTCCACCCGAGTTGAAGATCTTCGTGGTCTGATGGATCAAGCTCTTTCCATCGAATACCGTCTCCAAGAACGACGTATGGAGAAGAGAAAGAGTAGAGCATCTTCCCAGCCAAGCACTTCACGTGTCTTTTTTCATCGTCCCGAGGAACCTCGTCCTCCCGTATAGAGACACAGAAGGTGAACCTATGCAGGTGGATACCACTCGGGGCCCACTTTCCTCTAGCGAGCGGGAAGACAGATGTAAGAAAGGATTGTGCCTGTATTGTGGTGCTGCCGGCCACATGCTTCGTACCTGCTCCGTTCGTCCTCTAAGGCCATCGGGAAACGCCACTTCCCGTCCTCTGTAAGAAGGGAGGGGACGGGATAATCTGCTATACCTTCCATCAGTTCATTCAAGGACGATGCCACAACTTTGTTTATGTTACCTGTGACGTTACAGTTACCGGATGGTCGTGAAGAAAGAACAATGGCTTTATTTGATTGTGGTGCTAGTGGCATATATATGGATAAGACTTGGGCCACAACTCAACAAATACCAACACGACCCAAAGAAGTCCTGGAACAAGTTCACACAGTGGATGGATCTTTAATATCCTCTGGTCCAGTTGATACTACCACTCTGACACTAAGTTTACAATTTGGGAACCACCAAGAACACATCTCATTTGATCTAATATCATCCCCCAATCATTTTAGGAATTCCTTGGTTCATAAGACATAACCCTTAGGTAAATTTGGAAACCCAGACTATTTCCTTATCCTCACAGTTTTGTCATGAGAACTGCTTTGCTTCGGACACATATTGGTCACCCAAGAGGTTGATGCCTACTGAAATTACTACCGGATGTTCCATCAATACAGTCCAAGGAGTCCCCGATCACTATCTAGAATTTCAAGATGTGTTCCAAAAACCATCCAGACCTGTGTTACCCCCTCATCGAGATTACGATTGTGCTACTCACTTGGAACCTGGGGCGATCGTACCCTTTGGGAGAATGTATTCACTCACGGAACCCGAAAGGGAAGTTCTCAAGGAGTATCTGCAAGAAAACTTACATAGCGGTCTTATTGTACCATCATCCTCTCCGGCAGGGGCTCCCCTCTTTTTTGTACCCAAGAAGACAAAGGATCTTCGTCCCTGCCTGGATTTTCGAGGTCTAAATAAGATAACTATAAAAGACCGTTATCCTTTGGCCCTCATCAAGGATATACTAGAGGCAGTCAGAGGGGCTCAACGATTTACCAAACTAGATCTTCGTGGAGCCTACCACCTTTTGCGTATTAAAGAAGTAGACGAGTGGAAGACTGCTTTCCGGACCCCATTTGGTCATTATGAGTACATAGTTATGCCTTTTGGTCTCACTAATGCCCCCTCAATTTTCCAAAGATTTATGGACTCTGTTCTCTGATCTCTTGAACCATACGGTCGTCATCTACCCAGACTATATCCTCATTTATTCTAGACGTCCTGAACTTCATTCTTCTCACGTGAAACAAGTCCTCCAAAGACTCCGGGACCATCAATTGTCCTGTAAACCAGAAAAGTGTGAGTTTGACAAGACTGAAGTCAAATATTTGGGATATCACCTTACTCACACTGGAATAGCAATGGACCAGGAAAAGGTACAAGCCATCCTAGACTGGCCTTCCCCTTCCTCTATTAAGGAAACGCAATGTTTTCTAGGACTGGCTAATTTTTATCGGCAGTTTATCTTCGACTTTGCAGAACAAACCAGCCACATAACTCAAACATTAAAGAAGGAGAATTTAAAGAAAGGCTTTGTCTGGACAAGGGCGGCTGAAATAGCTTTTCAGAGTCTAAAAAGGCCTTCACTCAAGCACCGATATTGAGACACCCAGATACCAACAAACAATTTATTGTTGTTACGGATGCTTCAGAAAGAGCCATCGGAGCTGCCTTACTCCAACAACAAGAAGATGGCGGTCTTGAACATCCTGTTTTCTATTTTTCCCATGTACTCTCTGCTTCAGAACAACATTACTCAGTACTAGAAAGGGAGTTATTAGCTCTGAACGCAGCCTGCCTAGAGTGGAGACAGTTTCTTATGGGTTCCAAAGAGCCCTTCAAGGTGAGAACAGACCATCGTAATCCACAATGTTTACGTAATTTTTTATGCCACAACAGTCGTCAGGCTCGTTGGGCCTTTTTCTTCAGTCAGTATGACTTTTATGTCAACTATATTCCTGGATCCCAAAACATTCTGGCCAATGCTCTGTCTCGCCATTATCCAGATTGTACTCCTACCCCATCACAATATCTTCTTGAGCCCAGTAAAATCATCGGAGTAACTCAATCTTTCCTGGATGAGGTACAACTGGAATATTCCAACCTGTTGGATCAAGAATTAAAGAAACGAAATCCCCTAATATGTAAACTGCAGGGGTATTATTATTATTATAAGAACCTGTTGTTCCTCCCTACTAATGGAGTAAGAGAAAAGGCACTACAAATGTGCCATGATTCTCCGGTTGCTGGTCATAGAGGTATCAAGGCCACACAAGAACTACTCTTGCGGTCTTTCTGGTGGCCTACCTGGAAATTGGATGTCTAAAGATACGTTCAGGCTTGTCTCATATGTGCTCAAGTAAAGATACCCCGTACCAGACCTGCAGGATTACTACAACCATTACCTGTTCCACCGGCTCCCTGGCACACCATTTCTACTGATTTCATGTGTTCACTACCTCCATCAGCAGGAAACCGGGTTATCATGGTCACCATAGATTCCTTTACTAAGATGGCTCACTTCACTGCCCTGAAAAAATTATCTACTTCCCAAGAACTAAGTCAGATATTTCTCCATCATATTTTCTGTCTCCATGGACTTCTACACAGCATTGTATCTGACAGGGGACCTCAGTACATCTCCCGGTTTTGGAAACATTTCTGTAGGACACTGAATATCAATATAGCACTATCATCGGGTTTCCATCCTCAAACCAATGGACAGACTGAGCGTCTCAACCAAGGATTGGAGCAGTACCTTCGCTGCTTTTGTAATTCTACCCAGAGCAACTGGAACACTTACCTTCCTATCGCTGAATTCTCTTACAATAACACCGTCCATAGTGCCTCTAAGGTCACTCCTTTTTTCTGTTCTTATGGCTATCATCCTACCTCTTTTCCTACTACTCCTCGGTCTACCTCTTCTCTTCCTGCTGTTACTTCATTTTTCAGACGGCTTTTACAGATCCATAGATTGATTCGAACTAACTTGTTGAACACCAAGAGATACATGAAGAGAATAGCAGACAAGAAGCGTGGGGATGCTCCAGAATATCACCTTCAGGATAAAATTTTTGCCTTGACTCCTTTCTCAAAATAAGTTCACACCTCGTTACTACGGTCCTTTCCGTATCCTTCAGCTGATTAATCCTGTCACTGTCTGTCTTTACTTGCCTCGTACCTGGAGGATTCATCCGGTCTTTCATGTTTCATCCTTACTCTCAACAGTTTCCTTGTCCTCCTCCTTTGATAGTGGATAATGTACCTGAATATGAGGTACAAGAGATTTGTGATTCTCATATCTTTCACAAACGTCTTCAGTATCTGATTCATTAGAAGGGTTACCCTTTCAGTGAATGCTCTTGGGAAGATGCTTCTTCTGTTCACGCACCTCTTCTGATTCGTCATTTTCACCGCTTGTTTCTGCACAAACCTGGAACTTCGGGGGGGACCTACTGTCGCACAGCTGCACGCGGCACAAGCCCAACATTTGGCTCGGGCCGCGGCACACGGTCTGAGGACGCGCCTTGTCCCCAGCCTGCTCTGTACCTTACGAGGCCCCAAATTGAACATGGGGCCTCGTTCTTTTTTAGCACGACGTGCTCCCAGGCAGGTCTGACCTCCCCCACTCACCTGTTCTTCTCTTTTTCTTGTTGTCTTGTTGTGCCTTCCTTTATGTTTTCTCCCTTTCCCATATTCCCCCTCTATTCCCAGCATTCCTTGTGCCCTACTCTCTATGGCTCTTAGTCTATTCTGTTCTATGTGTTTTTCCCTAGCTAAGATGGTGTCCGTGTACTTCCTCTTGGTCGCTTCCTGTTTGTTGGTATTTAAGGGCTGTGGTTCTTTCTTTCCTTGCGCTGCAACACTTTCTGTTTGTATGGTGTCTTCGCTCCTGCTTCCGTGTATCCTGTGCTGGTTCTCGTCCGTTCCAGTGTTTTTTCCTGTATTTTTGCTCCTGTTTTACCTATTCCTTTGGTTCCTGTTGCAGGAACCTATCTTTTTGGAGGTTTTTTCCCCTTTCAGGGGTTTTTCCCCTCTGGCACTACTTCTGAGGGACACGGCCTGCTCTTGGCGTACCCATTGCCTGCAGCACCGTGGCTACCAGAAAGAGTCTCCCCTACCTGGGTCAAGGCCGAACATTCAGGAACAAGATCCTCGCCTCTCGTTCTGCGGACTCCAGGTTAAAGCAGCACGTAAGTCATGACAGATTTGGGGTGGGTGCTAGTCGCATGCAGAACACTATTGCAAGCAGTAGCCTTTCTAAACAGGGTGCTGTGAATCCTCCCATATTTGATATAAAACAGGAGATCCGTGAAGTCTATCCTCGCTCTGCTACAGGCCATAGTTAGACTTACATTATAGAGATTGGCATTTAGATACTCCACATATTCTATCAAGTGGTCAGTTGTCCCCTTCCAAAGCACCATAATATCATTGATATATCGTCCCCAAAAGACAATATGATACATCCTCCAAGAAGCACTTTTGCACCAGGCATGCTCCCTATTCCACCAGCCCATAGAGAGGTCAGTGTACAAGGGGGCAAATCTGGAACCCATCGCAGTTACTTGTTTTGGTGATACCAGCGACCTTTATGCAAAAAATAGTTCTTAGATAAAATAATCTCAATCATCTCTAGAATCATTTTATTGCATTTTAAGCAGTCCACTGTCTTAGTACACAGGAAGGATTCAACTGCCCGTATGCCAAATGTCCTTTTTGTACAAATGTAAAGGCTTAAAACATCCAATGTTACAAACATAAGATCATCCGACCAAACCACACCTTCAAATTTATTCAGAATGTCCTTGATATAAGATGGCAAGTTATTAACCAATGGTTGCAAAAATCTATCCACATATTCAGATAGCCGTTCAGTAAGGGAGGCCAACCCTGATATTATGGGCCTCCCCAGAGGGAAAGATCCCCCCTTAAGGATTTTCGGCAAGATGTAAATGCATGGGAATCAAGGGTTTTTAACCTGTAAGTAACTGTATTCATCGTCTGAAATCAAGCAACTCTCAGCCCATTCACTAAGTGTCAAATTAATGTGTGAAGCAACCTCTTTCATTGGGTTATGTGTTATCAATTCACAGCAATCTATACCACCTAACTGTCTATCAATCTCCTGTAGGTAATCCGTTTTGTTCATAATAACCACGTTTTTCACCCTTATTGGATCCAGGGTGTTTCGCATGTCATTGTCTGCCACCATTAGCCCCAGTGCCCTGCACCCATCGTCTGCGCACAGGAGAGAAACCTTCCCTAACAGCCCAGGCAGGGAACTGCTGCACTGGGAAAACCTGGAACCCGGTCAGAGGAGTCGTGCCTGGGAGCCTGCACCCGGCATGGTGGGCTAGGTCTGGCAGTGGAGCGCTGCAGCCTGCACCGCGAGGCCTGGATGTTCGGGAGGCAGCCAAGTAGGGCTGGCCATCCACCTTCCCTGGACCTGCCGCTGCCCCCCGGCCGAGGGGGGCGGTGGGACGGAGGTAGGCACTGGAGTGCCCAGTTGAAAAACCCTGTGGTGAGAGGAGCAACAGATGAGGTGGCGACCAGGGGCCCTGAGCACCTCCCTTGCCGTCTCTGGACAGAAGAGTCGTTTCATCCGCCTGGCCCGAGAGCCTAGGCTGGGACATGGCACGGCCTGAGCCCGCAAACATTTGTGCAGTCAGGAGAGAACCTGCCATGTCAGTGCAGGCCCAGTGTGAGGCCAGAGCGGTGCCCTACATTGGAAGCCATAGTGGCGTGCAAGTGGTACAGCCCAAAGAAGAGGACATGCATTGACCCCTGGTGCTGCAGCCTGACTGGGGGAGCTGCTGAGCCTGCCCTGAGCGGAGGGCCTTTGAGAAACATTCATCTGCTCCCCAGTGAATGACATTTAGAAAGCCGGGGCCAGAAAACACACACTGGACAGAGAGGCGCCTGGGTACACAGATGGGGGGACCATGGGTGCGTCTTGCTACCTGCTCAAAACTCTGAAGTGGCTATTTTCATGTTTCCTCTGACCAACAAACGGAGGCACTGGATCCCGGCTGGTGACATGATCCCCCAGGAATGGTGGTGTGTGTCTGCAGTGGAGCCTTCCTCTTGGGAGAGCCCCCCGCGGACTGGGAACTGGGTGGGGGTTGAATCCAATGAGGGACAGCCTACCCCTCCCCTGCACTTGGAGTCAGGTTTGCCCACTGGCCGCAAGGGCAGCAGACCTGCATCCCCTGCGATCAGGTCCATTCTGACATACAATGGGGAAGAAGAAACTGAGGAAGGAGCCGCCCACGTCCTAACAATGTATTGAACAGTCTACTACTCAAACGGGCATTATGGATCTGGCACCTCGGCACAAGAGGCCCCTGCATTAGAGGGTCTGTATGTAATCCTGCGGGCTATCCAATCCTCATACCAGGCTGTAGAGACAAAGATTGGGGAAGTACATGAGGTAAAGGGTCTATTTCATGCTGCTTTATTGAAGTAATATGGTAAGTTATTAGTTCATGCAGAGTTATTTGAATAATGTTCTGTGGTATAAGTTCATGTGGCATTATTCAAGTAATGTGGTGTGGTTTAAGTTCACACAGAATTATTCAAGTAATGTGATGCAATATAAATTCATGCAGAGTTATCCAAGTATTTTGGTGTAGTATAAATTCATGCAGAGTTATTCAAGTAATGTAGTGCTGTATATGCTCATGTAGCAATATTCAAATAATGTGGTCCGATTGTGAGAAGCTGGCCTGGCTTACAGTGAGTACCTTATGGTACTTACACCTTGTGCCAGGTCCAGTTATCCCTTATTAGTAGAATAGAGGTGTTTCTAGCAGGAGGATTGGCTACCAAGAAAGGTAAGAGCCTATCAGAGGGGGTCTCTGACGTCACCTGCTGGCACTGGCCACTCAGAGCAGTCCGGTGTGCCCCCAACACCTCTGAATCCAAGATGGCAGAGGTCTGGGACACACTGGAGGAGCTCTGGGCACCTCCCCTAGGAGGTACCTGTCAGGGGAGTGGTCACTCTCCTTTCCTTTGTCCAGTTTCGTGCCAGAGCAGGGCTGGGGGATCCCTGAACCGGTGTAGACTGGCTTATGCAGAGATGGGCAGCATCTGTGCTCATCAAAGCATTTCCAGAGGCTGTGGGAGGCTACTCCTCCCCAGCCCGTCACACCTATTTCCAAAGGGAGAGGGTGTAACACCCTCTCTCAGAGGAAATCCTTTGTTCTGCCTTCCTGGGCCAGGGCTGCCTGGACCCCAGGAGGGCAGAATCCTGTATGAGGGGTTGGCAGCAGCAGCAGCTGCAGTGGAAACCCCGGAAAGGCAGTTTGGCAGTACCCGGGTTCTGTGCTAGAGACCCGGGGGATCATGGAATTGTCCCCCCAATACCAGAATGGTCTAAGATCATGGAATTGTCACCCCAATACCATTCTGATTACCTGGCCATGTTCGGAGTTACCATTGTGACGCTATACATACAGTAGATAGTGACCTATGTATAGTGCACGCGTGTAATGGTGTCCCAGCACTCACAAAGGTCGGGGAATTTGCCCTGAACTATGTGGGGGCACCTTGGCTAGTGCCAGGGTGCCCACACACTAAGTAACTTGACACCCAACCTTCACCAGGTGAAGGTTAGACATATAGGTGACTTATAAGTTACTTATGTGCAGTGAAAAATGGCTGTGAAATAACGTGGACGTTATTTCACTCAAGCTGCAGTGTCAGGCCTGTGTAAGAATTGTCTGAGCTCCCTATGGGTGGCAAAAGAAATACTGCAGCCCATAGGGATCTCCTGGAACCCCAATACCCTGGGTACCTGGGTACCATATACAAGGGAATTATATGGGTGTACCAGTGTGCCAATGAGAATTGGTAAATTTAGTCACTAGCCTTCAGTGACAAATTTAGAAAGCAGATAGAGCATAAACACTGAGGTTCTGGTTAGCAGAGCCTCAGTGATACAGTTAGGCACCACACAGGGAACACATACAGGGCACATACTATGAACACTGGGGTCCTGCCTGGCAGGATCCCAGTGACACAAGGGCTAAAACAACATACATACAGTGAAATATGGGGGTAACATGCAAGGCAAGATGGTACTTTCCTACACCAATATAAGTTCACACAGCATTACTAAAGTACTGTGGTGCGATATAAGTTCATGGCATTATTCAAGTATAGTCGTGCTGTATAAGTTCATGCGGTTTTATTCAAGTTAAAGTGTTGTGGTGTAAGTTTATGCAGCTTTATTCAAGTAATGAAGTGTGGTATAAGTTCACATGGTGGTATTCAAGTATTGTAGTATGGTATAAGTTCACGTGGAGTTATCTGAGTAATATGGTGCAGTGTAAGTTCACGCAGACTTTTTTCAAGTAATGTGGTGTGGTATAAGTTCATATAGCATTATTCCAGTAATGTGGTACAGTATAAATTCATGAGGTGTTATTCAAGTTAATGCGTGGCAATATAAGTCCATGCTGCGCTATTCAAGTAATGTAGTAGGGTATATTTTCACGTGGCGTTTGACTGTTCAAGAAATATGGGGGGTCATTCTGACCCTGACGGGCGGCGGAGGCCGCCCGCCAGAGTTCCCCCTCCGAAATACCGCTCCGCGGTCGTAAGACCGTGGAGGGTATTCTAAGTTTTTCCCTGGGCTGGCGGGCGGTCGCCAAAAGACCGCCCGCCAGCCCAGGGAAAAACTCCCTTCCCACGAGGATTCCGGCTCGTAATCGAGCCGGTGGAGTGGGAAGGTGCGACGGGTGCTGTTGCACCCGTCGCATATTTCACTGTCTGCCAAGCAGACAGTGAAATACTCGTAGGGGCCCTCTTACGGGGGCCCCTGCAGTGCCCATGCCAGTGGCATGGGCACTGCAGGGGCCCCCAGGGGCCCCGTGACCCCCCCTACCGCCATCCGGTTCCCGGCGGGCGGACCGTCGGGAACTGGATGGCGGTAGGGGGGGTCGGAATCCCCTCGGCGGCGCAGCTAGCTGCGCCGCCTTGGAGGATTCAAAAGGGCGGCAGTACACTGGCGGGAGACCGCCAGTGTTGCCGGTCTGACCGCGGCTTTACCGCCGCGGTCAGAATGCCCTGCGGGGCACCGCCGGCCTGTCGGCGGTGCTCCCGCCGACCCTGGCCCCGGCGGTCTAAGACCACCGGGGTCAGAATGACCCCCATGGTGTGGCATAAGTTAATCCAGAGTTATTCAAGTAATGTGGTGCAGTATAAGTTCACACAGCATTATTCAAGTAATGTGGTGTGGTATAAGTTCAGGTTGAATTGTTCAAGCAATGTGGCATGGTATCAGTTTACATGGAGTTGTTTGAGTAATGTGGTGCAGTATAAGTTTACGCAGCCTTTTTCAAGTAATGTGGTGCAGTATAAGTTCATGCAGCATTATTCAAGTAATGTGGTATGGAATAAGTTCTTGCGGTGTTATTCAAGATAATGTGTTGCGATATAAGTTCATGCTGTGTTATTCAAGTAATGTGGTAGGGTATAATTTCATGCGGCGTTATTCAAGTAATGCGGTGCAGTATAATTTCATGTGGTGTTGTTCAAGTAATGTGGTATCGTATAAGTTCACATGGAGTTATTTGAGTAATGTGGTGCAGTATAAGTTCATGCAGCCTTTTTCAAGTAATGTGGTGCAGTATAAATTCATGCAGCATTATTCGAGTAATGTGGTACAGTATAAATTCATGCAGCACTATTCAAGTTCATGTGTTGCGAGATAAGTTCATGCTGCGCTATTCAAGTAATGTGGTAGGGCATAATTTAATGCAGCGTTATTCAAGTAATGTGGCTCAGTATAAATTCATGTGGTGTGGTTCAGGTAATGTGGTATGGTATAAGTTCACATGGAGTTATCTGTGTAATGTGGTAAGGCATAAGTTCACGTAGCCTTTTTCAAGTAATGTGGAGCGGTATAAGTCCATGTAGCATTATTCGCGTAATGTGCTACAGTATAAATTCATGCAGCATTATTCAAGCTAAAGTGTTGTGAGATAAGTTCATGCTGCAATATTCAAGTAATGTTGTATCATATAATTTAATGCTGCGTTATTCAAGTAATGTGGTTCAGTGTAAATTTATGTGGCGTTGTTCAGGTAATTTTTTATGGTATAAGTTCACGGGGAGTTATTTGAGTAACGTGGTGCAGTGTACGTTCGTGCAGCCTTTTTCAAACAATGTGTGGTGCTATAAGTTCATTGGGCATTATTCAAGTAATGTGGTGAGGTATAAATTAATCACATTATTCGAGTAATCTGGTGCAGTATAAGGTCATGCAGCGTTACTCAAGTTATTGTGTTGCGATATAAGTTCATGCAGAGTTATTCAAGTAATTAGTGCAGTATAAGTTCACATGGTGTTATTCAAGTGCTATGCTGTAAATTCAGGTGGAGTTATTTCAGTAATGTGGTGCAGTGTGAGTTTATGCAGCATTTCTCAAGTAATGTGGTGCAGTATAAGTTCATGCAGCATTATTCAAATAATGTGGTGCGGTATAAGTTCACGTGGCATTATTCAAGTAATGTGGTATGGTATATGTTCACACAGAGTTATTTGAGTAATGTGGTGCAGTATAAGTTCATCCAGCCTTTTTCAAGTAATGCGGTGTGGTATAAGTTAATGCGTCATTATTCAAGGTATGTGGTGGGTTATAAATTCATATGGTGTTATTCAAGTTATTTGGTATGGTGTAAGTTCACATGGAGATATTTGAGCCTTGTAGTGCAGCATAAGTTCACGCAGCCTTTTTCAAGTAATGTGGTTCGGTACAAGTTCAAGCGGCATTATTTGAGTAATGTGGTGTGGTATAAGTTCACAGGGTGTTATTCAAGTAATGTGGTATAGTGAAAGTTCACATGGAGTTATTTGAGTAATGTGGTGCAGTATACGTTCATGCAGCCTTTTTCAAGTAATGAGGTGGAGTATCAGTTCATGCAGCATTATTCGAATAATGTGGTATGGTAGAAGTTTGTTCGGTGTTATTTAGGTTAATGTGTTGAGATACACTTTCATGCTGTGTTATTCAGGTAATTTGGTAGGGTACAATTTTATACGGCATTATTCAAGTGATGTGGTGCAAGATAATTTCCTGTGGCATTGTTCAAGGAATATGGTATGGTATAAGTTCATGTGGCGTTATTTGAGGAATGTGGGGCAGTGTAAGTTCACATAGCCTTTTTCAAGTAATGTGGTACGGTATAAGTTGATGCAGCATTATTCAGTATACATTTAGGCGGCATTATTCAGGTTAATGTGTTGCGACATAAGTTCATGCTGTGCTATTCAAGAAATGTGCTAAGGTATAATTTCATGCTGCGTTATTTAAGTAATGTAGTTCAGTATAAGTTCATGTGGCATTGTTCAGGTAATGTGATATTGTATAAGTTCGCTCAGCCTTTTTCAATCAATGTGGTACACTTTAAGTTCATGTGGCATTATTCAAGTAATGTGGTGCAGTATAAATTCATCACATTATTCGAGAAATGTGGTGCGGTATAAGTTCATGCGGCGTTCTTCAAGGTAATGTGTTGCGATATAAATTCATGATGTGTTACTCAAGAAATATGGCAATACGTTCATGCAGAGTTATTCAAGTAATGTGGTATGGTATAAGTTCACATGGAGTTATTTGAGTCACGTGGTGCATTATGAGTGCACGTGGAATTATTCAAGTAATGTGGTGCGGTATAAGTTTACGTGGGATTATTCAAGTAATGTGGTATGGTATACGTTCACATGGAGTTGTTTGAGTCACGTAGCGCAGTATGAGTGCACCCGGCATTATTCAAGTAATGTGGTGTGGTATAGGTTTACGTGGGGTTATTCAAGTAATGTGGTATGGTATACGTTCATATGGAGTTGTTTGAGTAATGTGATGCAGTATAAGTTCATGAAGCCTTTTTCAAGTAATATGGTGCAGTATAAGTTCTTGTGGCATTATTCAAGTAATGTGGTACATAAAAGTTAAGGCAGCGTTATTCAAGTTAATGTGTTGCGATATAAGTTCATGCTGTCTTACTCAGGTAATGTGGTAGGGTCTAATTTCATGCGGTGTTATTCAAGTAATGTTGTTTAGTGTAAGTTTATGTGGGTTATTTGAGTAATGTAGTGCACTGTAAGTTCATGCAGCCTTTTTCAAGCAATGTGGTACACTATAAGTTCATGTGGCATTATTCAAGTTATGTGGTGTAGTATAATTTCATCACATTATTCGAGTAATGTGGTGCACTATAAGTTCATGTGGCGTTATTCAAGTTCATGATGTGTTATTCAAGAAATATGGTAGGGAATATGTTCATGCAGAGTTATTCAAGTAATGTGGTGTGGTACAAGTTCAAATGGCATTATTCAAGTAATGTGGTATGGTGTAAGTTCACTTGGGGTTATTCATGTAATGTGGTATGGTATAAGTTTACATGGAGTTGTTTGAGTAATGTGGTGCAGTATAAGTTCATGCAGCCTTTTTCAAGTAATATGGTTCGGTATAAGTTCATGCAGCATTATTCAAGTAATGTAGTACAGTATAAATTCATGTGGCATTATTCAAGTTAATGTGTTGCGATCCAAGTTCATGCTGCGCTATCCAAGTAAAGTGGTAGGGTATAATTTCATGCGGCTTTATTCAAGTAATGAGTCGCAGTATAAGTCCTTATGGCATTGTTTTAGTAATGTGGTTAGGTGTAAGTTCACATGGAGTTATTTGAGTAATGTGGTGCAATATGAGTTCACACAGCCTTTCTCAAGTAATATGGTGTGGTAAAAGTTCACGTGGAGTTATTTAAGTAATGTGGTTCAGCGTAAGTTCACGCAGCCTTTTTCAAGCAAAGTGGTGCAGTATAAGTTCACATGGCATTATTTAAGTAATGTGGTGCGTATAAATTCATCCCATTATTCGAATAATGTGGTGGAGTATACGTTCAGGCGGCGTTATTCAAGCTAATGTGTTGCAATATAAGTTCATGTTGTGCTATTCAAAAAATATGGCAGGGAATAATTTCATGTGGCATTATTCAAGTAATGTGGTGCAGTATCAGTTCACATGGAGTTATTTGAGTAATGTGGTGCAGTATAAGTTCATGCAGCCTTATTCAATTAATGTGGTGTGGTATAGTTCATGCGGTATTATTCGAGTAATGTGGTGCGGTACAAGTTCATGTGGCGCTATTCAAGCTAATGTGTTGAGATACAAGTTCATGCTGTGCTATTCAAGTAATGCAGTAGGGTATAATTTCATGCAGCTTTATTCAAGTAATGAGTCGCAGTATACGTTCATGTGACATTGTTTAAGTAATGTGGTAAGGTATAAGTTCACACGGAGTTATTTGAGTAATGTGGTGCAGTATGAGTTCACACAGCCTTTCTCAAGTAATATGGGGCCAGATGTAGCAAAACTCCAATTTGCGAGTTGCAAATTGCGAGTCCTTCCAACTCGCAATTTGCAACTCGCAAATTGGTATGCAGAACGATGTCTCAGACACCGTCTGCAAGTCGCTATGGGGTCGCAAAGACCCACCTCATTAATATTCATGAGGTGGGTCGCAAATTGCGGCCCCATAGCGACTATGGGTACTCGCAAACATGGAGGCCTGCTGTAGTCAGCAGACCTTCATGTTCGTGACTGCTTTTAAATAAAGCAGTTTTTCTTTTTTTAAGTGTAGCCCGTTTTCCTTAAAGGAAAACGAGCTGCACTTAAAAAAAAATCCGAAACCTTTTGTTTCGGTATTTTTTCAGGGCAGGTAGTGGTCTCTTGGACCACTACCTGCCCTGAAAAAATGTTTTGTGGTCCATTCACAAAGGGGAAGGGGTCCCATGGGGACCCCTTCCAATTTGCGAGTGGGTTACCATCCACTTCAAGTGGATGGTAACTGCGACTCCAATTGCGACCGCATACGCAGTCGCAAATGGAATTGCATACCACTGCGAGTCGCAAATAGGAAGGGAACACCCCTTCCTATTTACGAGTCGGAAATGCATTTTGCGAGTCGGTCCCGACTCGCAAAATGCATTTCTGCATAGGAAACTCCGGTTTGCGAGTCGTATACGGCAAATTTTGCCGTTTGCGAGTCGCAAACCGTTTCCTACATCTGGCCCATGGTGTGGTAAAAGTTCACGTGGAGTTTTTTAAGTAATGTGGTTCAGCGTACGTTCACGCAGCCTTTTTCAAGCAAAGTGGTGCAGTATAAGTTCACATGGCATTACTCAAGTAATGTGGTGCGTATACATTTATCCCATTATTCTAATAATGTGGTGGAGTATACGTTCATGCGACGTTATTCAAGCTAATGTGTTGCAATATAAGTTCATGCTGCGCTATTCAAAAAATATTGCAGGGAATAAGTTCATGCAAAGTAATTCAAATAATGTGGTGCAGTATAACTTCATGTGGCTTTATTCAAGTAATGAGGTATGTATAAGTTCATATGGGGTTACATGAGTACTGTGGTGCAGTATGAGTCCATGCAGCCTTTCTCAAGTAATGTGATACAGTATAGGTTCACGTAGCATTACTCAAGTAATGTGGTGCGGTATATGTTTATAGCATAATTCGAGCAATCTGGTGCTGTATAAGTTAATGCAACGTTATTCAGGTTAATGTGTTGCACTATAACTTCATGCTGCTGTAATCAAGTAATGTGCTAAGGTATAATTTCATGCTACGTTTGAGTGATGTGGTGTAGTATAAGTTCATGCAGCCTTTTTCAAGTAATATGGTGCGGTATAAGTTCATGCGGCATTATTTGAGTAATGTGGTACGTATAAGTTAATGCAGGGTTATTCAAGATAATGTGTTGGAAGATAAGTTCATGCTGCGCTATCCAAGTAATGTGGTAGGGCATAATTTAATGCAGCATTTTTCAAGTAATGTGGCTCAGTATAAATTCATGTGGCGTGGTTCAGATAATGTGGTATGGTATAAGTTCACATGGAATTATCTGTGTAATGTGGTGCAGAGTAAGTTCACGTAGCCTTTTTCAAGTAATGTGGTGCGGTATAAGTTCATGCATCATTCTTCGCGCAATGTGGTACAGTATAAATTCATGCAGCATTATTCAAGCTAATGTGTTGCGAGATAAGTTCATGCTGCGCAATTCAAGTAATGTGCTATGGTATAATTTAATGCTGCGTTATTCAAGTAATGTGGTGCAGTATAAGTTCATGTGGTGTTGTTCAGGTAATGTTTTATGGTATAAGGTAATGGGAAGTTATTTGAGTAACGTGGTGCAGTGTAAGTTTGTGCAGCCTTTTACCAGCAATGTGGCGTGCTATGAGTTCACTTGGCATTATTCAAGTAATGTGGTGCAGTACAAGTTAATCACATTATTCGAGTAATGTGGTGCGGTATAAGTTCATGCGGCGTTATTCAAGTTAAAATGTAGCGATATATGTTCATGCAGAGTTATTCAAGTAATGTGGTAGGGTACAATTGTATACGGCATTATTCAAGTGATGTGGTGCAATATAATTTCCAGTGGCATTGTTCAAGGAATATGGTATGGTATAAGTTCATGTGAAGTTATCTGAGGAATGTGGGGCAGCGTAAATTCACGTAGCCTTTTTCAAGTAATGTGGTGCCATATAAGTTGATGCAGCCTTATTCAGTATTCACTTAGGTGGCATTATTCAGGTTAATGTGTTGCGACAGAAGTTCATGCTGCCCTATTCAAGTAATGTGCTAAGGTATAATGTTATGCTGCGTTATTTAAGTAATGTGGTTCAGTATAAGTTCATGTGGCATTGTTCAGGTAATGTGATATGGTATAAGTTCACATGAGTTATTTGAGTAATGTAGTGCAGTGTAAGTTCGCTCAGCCTTTTTCAAGCAATGTGGTACACTTTAAGTTCATGTGGCATTATTCAAGTAATGTGGTGCAGTATAAGTTCATCACATTATTCAAGTAATGTGGTGCGGTATAAGTTCATGCGGCGTTATTCAAGTTAATGTGTTGCGATCTAAGTTCATGATGAGTTATTCAAGAGATATGGTAGGGAATAAGTTCATGCAGAGTTATTCAAGTAATGTGGTGCGGTACAAGTTCAAATGGCATTATTCAAGTAATGTGGTATGGTATAAGTTAACGTGGAGTTATTTGAGTAATGTGGTGCAGTATGAGTTCACACCACATTTCTCAAGTAATGTGGTGTGTTATAAGTTCATGCTGCATTATTCAAGTAATGTGGTGCGGTATAAGTTCACGTGGGGTTATTCAAGTAATGCTGTTTGGTATAAGTTCACATGGAGTTGTTTGAGTAATGTGGTGCAGTATAAGTTCATGTAGCCTTTTTCACGTACTGTAGTGTGGTATAAGTTGATGTAGCAATATTCAGTATAAATTCATGCAGCATTTTACATGTTAATGTGTTGCAATACAAGTTCATTCTGCGCTATTTAAGTAATGTGGTAGGGGTCTATTTTCATGCAGCGTTATTCAAGTAATGTTGTTCAGTATAAGTTTATGTGGCGTTGTTCAGGTAATGTGGTATGGTATAAATTCAAGTGAGTTATTTGAGTAGTGTAGTGCAGTGTAAGTTTGTGCAGCCTTTTTCAAGCAATGTGGTACACTATAAGTTGTATCCTAGCGCTGGGAAGCCTTTAGCGCTGGGATGCCTTCGGGTCGCCATGCGCTTTATAAATCTTAAAAACTAAACTAAAACTATAAGTTCATGTGGCATTATTCAAGTAATGTGGTGCAGTATAAGTTCATCACATTATTCGAGTAATGTGGTGCAGTATAAGTTCATGTGGCGTTATTCAAGTTAATGTGTTGCGATATAAGTTGATGATGTGTTATTCAAGAAATATTGTAGGGAACAAGTTCATGCAGAGTTACTCAAGTAATGTGGTGCGGTACAAGTTCAAATGGCGTTATTCAAGTTATATGGTATAGTATAAGTTCACGTGGAGTTATTTGAGTAATGTGGTGCAGTATGACTTCATGCAGCCTGTTTCAAGTAATATGGTGCGGTATAAGCTCATGCAGCATTATTTGAGCAATGTAGAACAGTGTAAATTCATGTAGCATTGTAGGAAAGTACCATCTTGCCTGGCATGTTACCCCCATTTTTATTTGTGTGTCAGTTTGTTTTTGCCTGTCTCACTGGGATCCTGCTAGCCAGGACCCCAGTGCTCATAGTTAAGGCCTGAATGTGTTTTCCCTGTGTGGTACCTAACTGTGTCACTGAGGCCCTGCTAACCAGAACCTCAGTGCTCATACTCTATCTGCATTTAAAATTGTCACTGCAGGCTAGTGGCCATTTTCACCAATCCCAATTGGCACACTGGAACACCCTTATAATTCCCTGGTATATGGTACCTAGGTACCCAGGGTATTGGGGTTCCATGAGATCCCTATGGGCTGCAGCATTTCTTTAGCCACCCATATGTCTAACCCTCACTTGGTGAACATTAGGTGCAAAGTTACTAAGTGTGAGGGCACCCTGGCAATAGCCAAGGTGCTCCCACATGGTTCAGGGCAATTTCCCCGGACTTTGTGAGTACGGGGACACCATTACACGTGTGCACTACATATAGGTCAATACCTATATGTAGCTTCACAATGGTAACTCCTAATATGGCCATGTAACATGTCTAAGAACATGGAGTTCTCCCTCATGCCAAATCTGGTATTGGGTGCCAATCCCATGCATCCCCGGGGCTCCAGCATGAACCCCGGTTACTGCCAAACCAGCTCTCTGGGGTTTTCACTGCAGCTACCGCTGCTGCCAACCCACAGACAGGCTTCTGCCCTCCTGGGGTCTGGGCAGCCCAGTCCCAGGAAGGCAGAACAAAGAATTTCCTCTGAGAGAGGGTGTCACACCCTCTCCCTTTGGTAATAGATGTGAAGGGCTGGGGAGGAGTAGCCTCCCCCAGCCTCTGGAAATGCTTTGAAGGGCACAGATGGTGCCCACCTTGCATAAGCCAGTCTACACCGGTTCAGGGATCCCCCAGCCCCTGCTCTGGTGAGAAAATGGACAATGGAAAGGGGAGTGACCACTCCCCTGTCCATCACCACCCAAGGGGTGGTGCCCAGAGCTCCTCTAGTGTGTCCCAGACCTCTGCCATTTTGAACGCAGAGGTGTGAGGACACAATGGAGGCCTCTGAGTGGCCAGTTCCAGCAGGTGGCGTCAGAGACCCCTCCTGATAGGTGCTTACCTCTCTAGGTGGCCAATCCTCCTCTGAGGGCTATTTAGGGTCTCTCCTGTGAGCTTCTCTTCAGATGACGACCTGCAAGAATTCACCAGAGTTCCTCTGCATCTCCCTCTTCGACTTCTACCAAGGATCGATCGCTGACTGTTCTAGGACGCCTGCAAAACTGCAATAAAGTAGCAAGAAGACTACAAGCGACATTGTAGTGCCTAATCCTGCCGGCTTTCTTGACTTTTTCCTGGTGGTGCATGCTCTGAGGGCTGTCTGCCTTCACCCTGCACTGGAAGCCAAGAAGAAATCTTCTGTGGGTTAACGGAGTCTTCCCCCTGGTACCGCAGGCACCAAACTTCTGCTTCACCAGTCCTCTGGGTCCCCTCTCATCGTGACGAACATTGTTCCTGGAACACAGGAGCTGGATTCAAGTGACCCCAACAGTCCAGTGGTCCTTCTGTCCAAATTTGGTGGAGGAAAGTCCTTGCCTCCCCACGCCAGACAGTAGTCCTGTGTATTGCATGAACTGCAGCTGCTAGGATTTCTGTGCACTCTTGCAAGGATTCCTTCATGCACAGCACAGCCCAGGTCCCCAGCACACCGTCCTGCATTGCTCAACTCACTGAGTTGATCTCCAGCTTTGTGGGACCCTCCTTTGTAGTGCTGAGATGATCGGCATGCTCAGATTTCTTGAACCCCTGTTAAAGTGCTTCTGCGGGTGCTGCCTGCTTCTGCGTGGGCTCTCTGTGTTGCTGAGCGCCCCCTCTGTCTCCTCATCCAAGCGGCAACCTCCTGGTCCTTCCTAGGCCTGGGCAGCACCCTTTTTCTTCAACCATGACGTTGCAGCTAGCAAGGTTTGTTTGCAGTCTTTCTGCTGTGGGACATCTTCTGTGCAAAGGAGAAGTTCCTGGCACCTTTCGTTGTTGCAGAATCTTCAGCTTCTTCCACCCAGAAGCAGCCCATTTGCACCTTCATCTGGGGTTTAGTGGGCTCCTGCCCCTCCTGGACACTTTCGTGACTCTTCGACTTGGTCCCCTTCCTTTACAGGTCCTCAGGTCCAGGAATCCGTCTTCAGTGCTTTGCAGTCAGTTGTTGTCTTTGCAGAATCTCCTATCACGACTTTAGAGTGTTTCTGGGGAAGTAGGTTAACTTTACTCCTACATTTCAGGGTCTTGGGGTGGGGTATCTTGGACACCTTTTGTGTTTTCTTACACTCCCAGCGACCCTCTACACACTACACTAGGCCTGGGGTCCCTTCGTGGTTCGCATTCCACTTTCAGAGTATATGATTTGTGCTGCCCCTAGGCCTATTGCATCTTATTGTATTCTACAGTGTTTGCACTACTTTTCTAACTGTTTACTTACCTGATTTTGGTTTGTGTGTATATTGTGTGTATTTTACTTACCTCCTGAGGGAGTGTATCCTTTATGATATTTTTGGCACATTTTCACAAAAATAAAGTACCTTTATTTTTAGTAACTCTGAGTATTGTGATTCTTATGATATAAGTGGTATAGTAGGAGCTTTGCATGTCTCCTAGTTCAGCCTAAGCTGCTCTGCTGTAGCTACCTCTATCAGTCTAAGCTGCTAGAACACTTCTACACTCTACTAATAAGGGATAACTGGACCTGGTATAAGGTGTAAGTACCCAAGGTACTCACTACAAACCAGGCCAGCCTCCTACAGGGGCCTCCATACAAGTATCTCAGATAAATCCCATGCCTGAAGGCAGCTTTGAATGCATGACACTTGAAGCAATATAGGTTCCCCAGCCCTGTGTTCAATCTACTGTGAGGAACTGCTGCTTTCTGTAGGGATTTTAATATGTTGTAAAAAAAAAAGACTTGTATTGAGAACACTGAGCCAATCAACTGAATGGGGGATATTTACTGCTAATGTTGATCCCTTGAATTGTGAAAATTTACAAACTATATGGTTGACGGTTTCCTAACAGGTTTTAGGTTTCATACATTACCAAACTTGAGGTACACAAGGAACAGTATTTATGCTATCATTTTCAGACTTGACCAGAAACCTCTCCAAAGAAACATAACAGCCACATTGAGAAATGAAAGGGAAAATGTTTTTTTAAAATACCTGATTAAAAAATCATTGCAATGCTCCTAAAATTATTTTTCTAAAAAGCTTTCAAACAAAGGACGTTTTTGACTTAATTCCTTGTACACATCAATTAAACTTTTCTAATGGACAAATTTCAGCTAGTACCAGTTGTAGTGAATCCTAGTTTGTTTTAACCCCTTCGCTGTCCCCCCTCCTGTGCCAGGCCTTTTTTTGCCTATTTGTAATAGTTCTCGCTTAGGCCCTCATAACTTTTTGTCCACATAAGCTACCCATGCCACAATTTGTGTCCTTTTTTTTCCAACATCCTAGGGATTCTGGAGGTACCCAGACTTTGTGGGTTCCCCTGAAGAAGGCCAAGAAATTAGCCAAAATACAGTGAACATTTTGTTTTTTAAAAAAGAATGGAAAAAAAGGGATTCAGAAGAAGGCTTGAGGTTTTTTCCCTGAAAACGGCATCAGCAAAGGGTTTGCGGTGCTAAAATCACCAGCTTCCCAGCTTTCAGGAACAGGCAGACTTGAATCAGAAAACCCAATTTTTCAACACAATTTTGCCATTTTACTGGGACATACCCCATTTTTACGATTTTTTGTGCTTTCAGCCTCCTTCCAGTCAGTGACAGAAATGGGTGTGAAACCAATGCTGGATCCCAGAAACCTAAACATATCTGAAAAGTAGACAAAATTCTGAGTTCAGCAATGGGTAATTTGTGTAGATCCTTCAAGGGTTTCCTGCAGAAAATAACAACTGAAATAAAAAATATTGAAATTGAGGTGAAAGAAACAGCAATTGTTCTCTATGTTTTACTCTGTAACTTTTCCTGCAATGTCAGATTTTTGAAAGCAATATATTGTTATGTCCGCTGGACTCTTCTGGTTGCGGGGATATATAGGGCCTGTAGGTTCATCAAGAACCCTAGGCACCAAGAGCCAATAAATGAGCTGCACCTTGCAGTGGGGTTTAATCCTATACCGGGTATACAGCAATTCATTTGCTGAAATAGAAAGAGTTAAAAATAGGTATCAAGAAAACCTTTGTATTTCCAAAATGGGCACAAGATAAGGTGTTGAGGAGCAGTGGTTATTGCACATCTCTGAATTCTGGGGTGCCCATACTAGCATGTGAGATACAGGGCATTTCTCAAATGGACGTCCTTTTTACACACTGTCTTATATTTGGAAGGAAAAAATGTAGAGAAAGACAAGGGGCAATAACACTTGTTTTGCTATTCTATGTTCCCCCAAGTCTCCCGATAAAAATAGTACCTCAATTGTGTGGGTAGGCCTAGTGCCCGCGACAGGAAAGGCCCCAAAACACAACGTGAACACATCACATTTTTCCACAGAAAACAGAGGTGTTTTTTGCAAAGTGCCTACCTGTGGATTTTGGCCTCTAGCTCAGCCGGCACCTAGGGAAACCTACCAAACCTGTGCATTTTTTAAAACTAGAGACCTAGTGGAATCCAAGATGGGGTGACTTGTCGAGCACTGAACAGGTTCTGTTACCCAGAATCCTTTGCAAACCTCAAAATGTGGCTAAAAAAACACTTTTTCCTCACATTTCGGTGACAGAAAGTTCTGGAATCTGAGAGGAGCCACAAATTTCCTTCCACCCAGCGTTCCCCCAAGTCTCCCAATAAAAATGGTACCTCACTTGTGTGGGTAGGCATAGTGCCCGCAACAGGAAATGCTCCAAAACACAATGTGGATACATACATTTTTTCGACAGAAAACAGAGGTGTTTTTTGCAAAGTGCCTACCTGTGTAGTTTGGCCTCTAGCTCGGCCGCCACCTAGGGAAACCTACCAAACCTGTGCATTTTTGAAAACTAGAGACCTAGGGGAATCTAAGATGGGGTGACTTGTCGCGATCTCATCAGGTTCTGTTACCCAGAATCCTTTGCAAACCTCAAAATGTGGCTAAAAAAACACTTTTTCCTCACATTTCGGTGACAGAAAGTTCTAAAATCTGAGAGGAGACACAAATTTCCTTCCACCCAGCGTTCACCCAAGTCTCCCAATAAAAATGGTACCTCACTTGTGTGGGTAGGCATAGTGACCGCAACAGGAAGTGGACACATCAAAATTATCAAATATAAAACTACCTGTTTTTGCGGGGGGCACCTGCGTTTTTGGTCCTGGGCTCAGCAGCCATCTAGGGAAACCTACCAAACCCAGACATTTCTGAAAACTAGACACCCTAAGAAGTCAAGGGAGGTGTGACTTGCGTGAATCCCTCAATATTTTCTTACCCAGAATCCTCCGCAAACCGCAAATCTAGCTAAAAAATCCTAATTTTCCCACATTTCTGTGTGGGATCACTGCACCGGGACAAATTTACCACCCAACATTCCCCTCAGTCTCCCGGTAAAAATTATACCTCACTTGTGTAGGTGGGCCAAGTGTTTGTGACAGGGAAGAGCCAAAAACATGTCGAAATTGAGGGGGAACCAAAGTGGGTCCAAAAGGGCAGTTTGAAAAAAAACATTTTTAGGCTGACAAGTGCAGCAGAAATGTTATCGGTATAGATGAGACAATGCTGGGTGGTAGGAACTTTGTGGATTACTGCAGATTCCGGAAGGTTCCATAACAAAAATGAGGGAAAAATGTGTGCTTTCCAGCAAAGTTGCAGGTTTGCAGGGCATTGTGGGTAAGGAAATGGTGCGGGGTGCATGTGAAGCACACCACCCTGGAATCAACTAGATGTTTAGTTTTCAGATGTGTCTAGGTCTTGTGGATTTTTCTACATGGCAGTGTCCCAAAGTGAAAAAAAGTGCAGCCTTCACCATTCCAAATGGGACGATTTTGAGAGTTACCAAGCTCTCATGGCCTAAATGTAAAACAAAAAACAAAAATAATCAAATGTCCTCTTGCTTGCCATGGGATAAGATGTTTTAGTGTGCGGAGGAGAGCTGAAAGACTGTTAGCCCCTTCAGTTCAGGTGGGGGCATAACCAGGCCCATACTGGTTGGTAGCCACCACCCCCATTTTCTTGTGTTTTTTTTATTCCCTGGCATCTAATAGATTTTCTGTCCCCCCGGGGTGTGGATCGGGTGTAATTGCCCAATCTGCCCACTGGTGGGCAGAACAACTTTGGCCACATTTATTTGGGGTGGGGGGTATGGCCATACCCCCAACCTCTTATTTTGAAAAAAGAATCTTCCCTGGTCTCTGGTGGGCTTTCTGCCCCCCTTGGGGGCAGATGGGCCTTCCAAAATAGGCCAGTCTGCCCCAAGGGGGCAGTTATGGCTAACAGTAATGTGCCCCCATGGGGAGAGACCCTTGCCCAAGGGGCTGCCCCCTCCAAAAAAAACACACACATACACACACACCAATCCATGGTGTTTAGAGGTTTCTGCCCCAAAGGGGGCAGATTGGCCCAACAAAAATAGGCTGATCTGCTCCCAAGGGGGGCAGAAATGGCCTAAATACAATTTGCCCCCCAGGGGAGCGACCCTTGTCTGAGGGGTCGCTCCCCATACATAAAAACATAAAGTAAATAAAAAAAATATATATCCCTGGTGTCTAGATGTTCCTGCCCCCCCGGGGACAAATCCGCCAATTATATTAGGCCAATCTGCCTCCAGGGGGGGGGCAGAAAAGGCCTAAATATATTTTGCCCCGCCCCGGGGAGTGGCCCTTGCCAAAGGGGCCGCTCCTCTTATGCGTTAGTATAAAAAAAAATATAAATTCCCTGGTGTCTTGTGGTTTCGCAAGGCCGATCTGCCCCCGTGGGGGGCAGAAATGGCCTAATAATAATTTGCCCCCCTGGAGCGACCCTTGCCCAAGGGGTCGCTCCCCAAACAAACAAAAAAATAAAGAACATTTTCCCTGGTGTCTAGTGGATTTGCCCCCGAGGAGCAGCCCTTGCCCAGAGGGCTGCTCCCCTTACTTCAAATAGCCCTCAAAAATATATATTCCCTGGTGTCTAGTGGTTTCTGCCCCCCCGGGGGAAGATCGCAAGGCCGATCTGACCCCAGGGGGGCAGAAATGGCCTAATAATAATTTGCCTCCCTGGAGAGACCCTTGCCCAAGGGGTGGCTCCCCAAACATTAAAAAAAAAAAAAATCCCTGGTGTCTAGGGGGGTTTCTGCCCCCCCCCTAGGGGCAGATCGGCCTAATTGTATTAGGCCAATCTGCCCCCAGGAGGGGCAGAAACAGCCCAAAAATAATTTGCTCTCCTTATGAAATAAACAACAACAAAAAAATCCCTGGTGTCTAGTGGCATTTCTGCTGCCCGATCGCATTTCCTCTCCTTCCAGGCTTCTCTGACCCCCTCCACTGAGGTGAGCTTCCAGCGCCAGAGGAAAGGCCTCTGATGAGGTCAGCGCGCGAAAGCGCGCTGACGTCATCAGACGCCACAGGAGGTTACGGGGGGCGGGGGTGGAAGGGGAAGCGATTCCCCTTCCATCCCTGCCTAGGGGAGGGGTGTGCCTGGCTAGCGCTCCCCCCGGCGGCCCCTAGCAGGATGAGGTGATCTCATCCAAGACACCGGGGAACCGGCGCCTTGGACGAGATCACCTCGTCCGGGGCACAAGAGTGGTTAATGGGATAACAGGAGTTAGCTTAGCCTTTGGCTTGCAGACTCGTGCCCCCATCACCTAGTGGCTTTTAACCTACTTAGCTTGCTCTGTCTTCGCCCATTTAATTATTTAATTCTTCTAGGATGGTTGCCTTGTTTATAGTTAGTCCAATTGTTATGATTTGCCTTATCAGTGCCACTGCTCTAAAGACAAACAAACTGTAGGTATTCACATTTAGGGACTTTCCCTCTTCATGCTTTCGAGGGAATTGTTTATATTAATTGCCGTCCCAAGCATGCCTGTTATCTATTGTTTGGAAACACACCTACGTCAGGGGTCCTAGTAGATCTGTATAAACACACCACACT
This sequence comes from Pleurodeles waltl, assembly GCF_031143425.1. Taxonomy (NCBI): domain Eukaryota; kingdom Metazoa; phylum Chordata; class Amphibia; order Caudata; family Salamandridae; genus Pleurodeles; species Pleurodeles waltl. The sequence goes on from NC_090447.1 coordinate 20,882,022, forward strand.
TTAGACAGATAATCAGAGGGATTCCGACCAGAGGGCATCGCCACCATCGCTGATATCGATGCTGCACGTACTCTTGCCGCTGACTCAGTCTTCGTGTCCCTACGGAGTCTGAGATAGAGACCTCATTCCAAGGTAACGAGGGTTGGGGGCTCCTCTCATGGACACGGCATTGGCAGATTAGGTTTAACATACCCAACTCTCCTTTAGGTAGGAGGTTAGGCCTATCATGATAGGGTATTAGGACATATTACACACTTTGGCCCTCATTACGACCTCAGCGGTCTTTTTTAAAGACCGCCGAGGTACCGCCGTGCTGAAGACCGCCAGTGCAGGTGGTTTTCCGCGCAGCGTATTATAACTGCTGGCAGCTCTCCGTCCTTTTTCGGACGGAGAGCCGCCAGCAGCCATATTGGCAGTCGGCGGGAAAGTGGAGGCTGCTCAACCTCCACCACCCGTCATCAGAACACCGCCCACCGAATCACGTCCCATGATTCGGTGTGGCGGTGTTCTGGTGAAGGGGTGCTGGCGGCGGAGCAGCCCCCATGAATCCCGTCCCCTCCCAGAGGATCAACGGACAAGGTAGGTTGATCGTCCGTTAGGGGAGGGGGGTGGAGGGGTGTTGTGTGTTGTGTGCATGCGTGGGGGTGTGCGTGTGAGTATGTAGAGGGGGTGTGTGAGTGCGTGTATGCATGCAGGGGTGTGGTGTGTGTATGGGATATGTGTGCGGGTCGGTTGGTGTGCATGTCTGTTTGTATGTGTGCGGGTATGTGTTGTGGTGCTGTATCAGTGCGTGTAGGGGTGTGTGTATGTGCATGTTGGGTGTGTGTGTGTGTAGGGGTGAGTGTATGTGCATATTTTGGAGTATGGGTGCGGAGGGGGGTCCCGCCACCTTTGGGGGATGGCAGGGTGTGGAGTGCGGGGGGACTCGGGGTGGAGGTGGGGGGTGGGGGAGACCCCTATCAGTGCCAAGGAAGGAATTCCCTGGCACTGATGGTGCCTACCGCCATGGATTTTGTGGCGGTTTCAAACCCCACGAAGTCCATCGCGGTATGCAGGGTCCTGATACCGTCGGCGGTCTTGTGACTGCCGCCGGGCTGGAGACGGAAATCTCCAGTGCGGTCGGAATGGAGAAGTGGCGGATGACCATGGCGGTAACCGCCATGGTCGTGATTCCATTTTTTTTACTGCCGGCCTGTTGGCGTTATTACCGCCACTTCTCCACCGACCGCCAGGGTCGTAATGAGGGCCTATATGTCTTTTCATGTTATTGCAAGATGGTGGGGGTCTTTGCAATAATGACTCTTGTCTTTACAATTCTGTTTCTTGCACTGTTCATTATCCTAATCATTGCAGACCATGCAACTTGTCGCAGATTGCAGTTGTGTTAAATAAAAACTATTGAAACTTTACTGCATCTTCGATATTGCCTGTGTTTGGTTGAGACATGATATATCTGTGAGAAAGGGGTAATCTCTGTTTAACCATGACACTCCCTGAGATGTCATACTCTTGAGTCCATGCGTAAAGGCTGCCACAAATCACCTTTTACTATTTTTTTGGTGAGGTGCTGCTAGTGAGCCGGAAAGGTTGGGACGACAGTTGTGACTTGTTGTAGGATAGGCATAGTCGCCTACAAACATAAGTACTAGCATCCTTAAACCAGCAGTTTTGCCTAGAGCAAGAGTCCAAACTACGACACAGTCTCTAGGTTTAACACGAGGAAGTAACTGGTTCTGCAGTTTTCTTTTTGGCTTTCACTGCAGGCTTAGGCCTTAAATGATTGTAGTGCACATGCCCTCTTGCAGCAACCTTCTGGCATGGCACTGCATTAAGGACGTGTTAATTACCACTTAGAATTTCTATTTTGGACTCTAGATTATTTTCAAAATACAGTCCACTTTATTGTTATCCTAATTGCAGTTGATTTGCCCCTTATAATTCTATCTCTAGAGAATTCAGTCAATATAGGAAGAGACATTAAATTGTGGTCTGAGTATCAAGCAGATTGTGTAGAAGAGCTTGCTAACTTCTTAGAGCATTATTCAGAAAAAAATATGGTCCGACCTCTAGACCCTCTTGTTATGCAGACTTAGGGCCTGATTTAGAGTTTGACTGACAGGTTACTCCGTCACAAACATGGAACTGTAATACTGCAGATGGGATATCTGTCACCTTTGTGATGGAGTAACCCCCTCTTTAAAACTCTAAATCAGGCCCTTAGCCAACATTCTAAAAAAAGAAAGAAACCAGTAGGCTATATCGACAAACAGCATGCAACAATCTGTCGCGTGATACTTACACGAGTTGTCGTAGGACTCTTGTTTTAGTATGAAAATGTTGTGGGTGATTGAGTCCCTTCCGGCTCGCTAGCAAACACCTCACTCAAACACAAGAAGTAAAGGTGATTTGTGGCAGCCTAATGCATAACACTCTTGTGACCTCTTTGAGAAGTTGTGGTGAACAAATCTTACCCTTTTCTCTCATTGAATTTTTTTTTCAGACACACATACAGGCAATAGAAAGATGCAGAATGATTTTCAATAAATTTATTGTAAAGACTTTAATTTCTGATAAAATATATGGGCTGCAATTATTATGACAATAAGAAATAACAGGATTAGGATTGTAAGGGTTAGTGAGAAGAAACTAAACAATCCCAGCATATTGCATAAACATGTAGAGAAATCCTAAGTAACACCTAGTACCTAGCTTCTTGCAAGAGGATAGCAATAATAGCTCAATTTGTCTTTACTTAGTCCATGAGAGGAGTACCCATCCCCATTACCTTAGAATGAGGGTCTATCCTCTCTCTCAGTAGCTGATTGTAGAGAAAAGGCTGAGGGCAGCTGTGAAATGGCATGCAGCATGGATGGAAATCTTGGCCGGAATGACCCCTCTAAGCCCCTTTGGCCTACATGTTATTGTTCTGTGAAACTGGCCAGATATGGGCATGTGCCTAAGTGTTGGGCTGTTGAGTGCTCTTGTGGCGGCAATAGTGGGTACGTTATCTCATATTGTTCCTATGCTGTTCTTGTCAACCTTGGGCAAGAAACATGGTGAAATGTTGTGCAGAGACAATGGATTCACAGAATCACAAAATTACAACTGATTAGAAAAATAAAACAACCCCGCTGAAAAGCACGCTATGCTAAAATGAATAAATGAAAAGAGAGCATATTATCTGGGTAAGTGGCCATTGTGGAAAGTAAAATATGTAAACATTTCTACATATGTTTTAGAACCCCCATTAGTGGTGTTGGACAATCCTCCAATGTGTGTAATTAAAAACTGAACTTGGTGTACTAGCTCGGTATAGAAAGTAATGTCCATAATGGTGGTAATAGAACATTTCCTCATAATTTGCTGTGTTCAGAAATACATCTTTACTTTCAAATACAGTATAATATTCAAGCTCAGAACGCATAGAATCAACTGTTATAATATCCCAGTCATCAGAAACAGCCCCAGGACTATTCACATGACTCATAGAAACTATACACACTTATGGAATTTGAATGACCCCAGTAGGATCAAATTTATCATATGGAACTTTACCCCAAACAATCCCAGCAGAATAGCTGAAATGTTCACATGGGACAAGTCTCTTAGAACTTTATGGGAAGATAGGAAAGGTGTCAAAACCTAATCCATCAGTTAAGAAACAGAGTATTCCGGAAGACAGCTACCAATTATCAATAGGATGAAAACAATGACAAAACCAATCCAAAGCAGAAAGGTAAGCAGTGTCAGTAGAATCCGCAGATGGTACCATGGATAAACTAGTTGAACAGCTTACATGTCTTTGATACAGGTGCAGTCGCAGATGCAGGAGAATTTGAAGAAAAGTTGTCTCTGTTGACAAAAAAAACAGAAGCAGTCTGTGTGAAAACAGGTGCCAATGCAGAACTGGTAGATGGACCCAATGGTGGTTGTTCACAATGAACAATGTCATCCATTTGGGTTGAATTTAAATAGTATAGGTCAACATTTTGGATTGTTCTTGTTGATGAAGTGGTGACAGGAATTAACAAAAATTCATTTTCAGCCCTCCCCAATTTCCGGGATTAAATTGTAGCATTGGTATTTGCAGAAGCATAGTTGAGTGCTTGAAGAGGTATATTCCGTAGGGTAATGAGAGGAGGAAGGGAACTACCCAGGGACCCTTGTGGTCTACTGTGCAGGATCCGCCATATGGTTCAATTTGACAATGTCACTTGAAACAATACTGTTTTCTTTAGAACCAGGCAGCGATAGTAGAATGACAATTCTGATACCATGTATTCCCAGGACTGGAACCAGTGCTCTATAGGAAGGACCAAACTCCTTCTTTACAGCAATAATTCTCAAACTAGATCCCCAACTTTAGGAATATAGCCGGTAGATGTTGTGGGCAAATCCCTTATTCCCAAAGTGGTGCCATAGGCATATTGGTTTTCATCATGGAATTGCTAAATTTCCTGTAAAAGAGTAACACGTTCATTTATGTCAAACGGTGTTTCTGCTGACCCCGCGCCAGGGGCATCAAGATCTGGGAAATGCATAGGTATCCCAAATAAGACCTCGTAAGGGATGTGTCCTCCCAAGGACCTTATGGGCAGATTATTTTGTGCTCTTTGGACCACATATAGGTGATGAAGCCAACTATGTCAAAAACCTAACATTCTTGCTGTTAAGGACTGCTTATATCTCTGTTCTTTCTTTCGACAACCAAATTACCCTCAGGATGGTAGGGTGAGCAGTAATGGAGCTGAACACCAGTTGTCCCCATGGTGTCCCTGAATGCCCTAAAGGCAAAAGTAGAGCCCTGGTCTGAGTGTAATGAAGAGGCTTTCCGTCAGCCGAAGCTTTCACAGCAGCCAACGCCTCATCATCCAATCTCGTATGGGAATGAGTAATCACAGAAAGAGAAGCTGTAGCTACTGAAGATTTGGCAGATTTGGCGGTTATGGTTTTTCCTTCAACGTGTACTCCTAAATATTGATGGCCCAGTGTATGAACTACATGAGCTATTGGTAGCCCGTCTTTTAGATATGCCACCCTCTCCAACAAGTTTTTGTGTTTGATAATAATAACAATGGTGGTCATTACAACCCTGGCGGACGGTGTTAAAGCGGCGGTAAGACCGCCAACAGGCTGGCGGTAAAAAAATGGGAATTATGACCGTGGCGGAAACTGCCAACAAAGACAGCCACATTAACACTCCGACCGCCACGGCGGTACGAACAAACAGTGCAGCGGTCACCGCCAACAGACAGGCGGGAGACTTAGTACCGCCCACAGTATCACAACCTACCAATCCGCCACCTTTTCCGGGGCGGATTCACCGCGGATAAAAACACGGCGGAAACAGCCATTTCAAAGGGAAAACGCTCACCTCTACACACTCCGCGAGGAAGTAGGGCACCATGGAGCCGGAACTCCATATTCTACCTGCGATAGTCTTCCTGCTCCTATACGACGATCATCAACGTCGGCGGTGAAGACAATGGTGAGCACTGCACCTATGACATAGGGGAGGGGAAGGCAAAAGACAGGGACACACACACGCAACACCCCCACCCCGACCCTCACCCACTACAACACACACACCAATTCATATCCAAACATTACAGTAACAACCCCCAACCCCCCTGGAAGAATGCAAAGACCAAAGGACATGAGTGGAACCATTGTAATATATCAAAATACAGTAACCAAATATCTACATATACATATATACACATTCAACAAAATATACACCACGATTAGTAGTGCAGGTAATGCACAAGTCATAGTCCGTGGACCACTGGGCCTAAAATGCATGGGCGAGGCCCACAACAGATACCTGATCAAAACGGAGAGAACACTGCAGGGGCATCAGATAGAAATACAACAGGCACCTCAGGGGAAGGGAAAGGGGGGCACCTCAGCTGGATGAGTGTACCACGCCAGATCCACGAAGGGGCTCCATGCCCATTGATGTATCCTGGGGAGTGCAAAGCCACAGTCTCTCAAGTCTCTCCAGTGGGTGGGTTGCCCACTGCATTATCCTGGGGAGTGCAAAGCCACAGTCTCTCAAGTCTCTCCAGTGGGTGGGTTGCCCACTGCCATATCCTGGGGAGTGCAAAGCCACAGTCTCTCAAGTCTCTCCAGTGGGTGGGTTGCCCACTGCCATATCCTGGGGAGTGCAACGCGACAGTCTCTCAAGTCTCTCCAGTGGGTGGGTTGCCCACTGCATTATCCTGGGGAGTGCAAAGCCACAGTCTCTCAAGTCTCTCCAGTGGGTGGGTTGCCCACTGCCATATCCTGGGGAGTTCAAAGCCACAGTCTCTCAAGTCTCTCCAGTGGGTGGGTTGCCCACTGCATTATCCTGGGGAGTGCAAAGCCACAGTCTCTCAAGTGGATAACAGCCTCCACTGGTTCTGGAGGGGGACTGGTGCCCAGAGTGCTTCATCCTGTGAAGGACAGAGGTAGTGGATGGATCTCTCCACTGGTTCTGGAGGGGGAATGGTGCTTAGACTGGATTAGGCTCCCCGTGACATTTCCTGTCCCGTCACTGTCCCAGCTGCACATGGGATAACAATGATTGATGTGGCGATCTTTTCCTTCTGCAGCGGTGCTCTGCCCTGTTCAGCGGTGCTTTGCCATGCGGTCTCTGGCCTGTTCAGCGGTGCTTGCCCTGTTCAGCGGTGCTTTGCCATGGCGGTCTCTGGCCTGTTCAGCGGTGCTTTGCCATGGCGGTCTCTGGCCTGTTCAGCGGTGCTTTGCCATGGTGGTCTCTGGCCTGTTCAGCGGTGCTTGCCCTGTTCAGCGGTGCTTTGCCATAGTGGTCTCTGGCCTGTTCAGCCGTGCTTGCCATGTTCAGTGGTGCTTTGCCATGGCGGTCTCTGGCCTGTTCAGCGGTGCTTTGCCATGGCGGTCTCTGACCTGTTCAGTGGTGCTTTGCCATGGCGGTCTCTGACCTGTGCATTGGTGTGTGGCATGACGGTACCTCATTGCCCAGCGGGGCTGTGGCAGCCGGGGCCCTCCTGTGCACTGACTCCAGCGGTGGTCTCCTGACCAGTGACAATACTTGTGCCCTCCTGGGCAATGACTCCGGCGGTGGTCTCCTGACCAGTGACGATACTTGTGCCCTCCTGGGCACTGACTCCGGCGGTGGTCTCCTGACCAGTGACGATACTTGTGCCCTCTTGGGCAATGACTCCGGCGGTGGTCTCCTGACCAGTGACGATACTTGTGCCCTCCTGGGCAATGACTCCGGTGGTGGTCTCCTGACCAGTGACAATACTTGTGCCCTCCTGGGCAATGACTCCGGCGGTGGTCTCCTGACCAGTGACGATACTTGTGCCCTCCTGGGCAATGACTCCGGCGGTGGCGGTGGTCTCCTGACCAGTGACGATGTTTGTGTCCTCCTGGGCAATGACTCCGGCGGTGGTGGTGGTCTCCGGACCAGTGACGATATTTGTGCCCTCCTGGGCAATGACTCCGGCGGTGGCCTCCTGACCAGTGACGACGGTGCTGGCTGTGGCGTCCCGGCCGCCGGGAAGGATGCTGCCCTTCTCCGCCGTGAAGCTCACACCAGGTTGTGCAGACTTCTTCTGGCCCTTCCCCACCTTTGGAGGAGTCACAGCTGACTCTGCAATCCCCCTGGGAACCCTGTGAGTAGTTTTGCCTCCAGGAGTCTTCACCCGGTCCCGTCGGCCACTTTCCAACTTCAGATGGTTTACAGGGGGTGGACTGGCAGTGCATTGGCTCCGTGTCACACTGCCTGCATAGGTGGCCGGTGCACTCCACACACCTGTAACACGCACCACTGGTACTGGAGTCTTTTTGGCTGAGGCGCTACGACGGGACTGATGAATTGGAGGGGTGGGGGTGAGGGCAATGAGGTCAACATTGCAGAGGGACATTTTCAGACAAACACTGGGATGGGTAGCTGGAGGGGGTCTGGGAGTGGAGGAAGAGGAGGTGGTTGTAGGAGGTGTCACTTTAGGTGTTTTGGGTGCAGGTGCAGGTACTGGAGGCTGTCGTGAGGTGGATGGATGTTGGGTGTGTGGGTGCCCGCGTTTGTGTACTTTGGGAGGGGGCGTCACAGACACACTGGGAGAGGACACAGGGGACGTGTAAATGGGAGTGGGGGTGGTGAGTGCAGGTGAGCGGGGTGTGGTGCTGGGTGTTCTGGTGCGAGTCCTAGTGCCTGTAGATGTAGTGCATGCAGGTGAGAGTGTACACGATACTGGGAGGGAGGAAGGAGACGATGAGGAGGGAGACACAGTGGAGGCAGTGGATGTTGCTGTGTCTGCATTTGGGTGATGCTTGTGTGAGTGCCTGTGGGTTGTGTGGTGCCTATGTTTGCCTGAGCTACGTTTGGGTGTTGAGGTGTATGCATGCTTCTCTGATGGTGTGCTTGGGACAGGCTGGGGTACAGGGGATTGAGTCTGGGTGGAGGAAGTTGGGAGGGGGAGGCTAGAGACAGGGACAATGGCTGCCATCAGTGCTAAGGCCAGAGATTGCAGGGTTCGATGAAGGGCAGCCTGACCAGAATGAATGCCCTCCAGGAGTGCATTAGTGTGTTGCAACTCCCTTTCTACACCCTGGATGGCATTCACAATGGTAGACTGCCCAACAGTGAGTGACCTGAGGAGGTCAATGGCCTCCTCACTGAGGGCAGCAGGGCCTGAGGTGCCTGGGGCAAATGTGATGCCCACCCTCCTGGGCGAGCGGGCACGGGCGAACGCTGAGGGGCTGCTGGGAGGGTGGTGCTGGTAGGGGAGGTGGCGGCTGTACCTGTAGAAGTGGGGGGCACAGATGGTGCCGCCACCACAAGGGAGCTCCCATCGGCGGACGAGTCCGTGTCGCTGGTTGGTGATCTGGTGACCGACGTGTAGCTCCCCTCGCCCTCCGTCCCACTGGTGCATTCAGAGTCCGTGGTGTGGCCCTCTATGGCCATGTGGGATGCAGCTCCCTCGTGCCCCGGTGCCACTGTACCTCCGCCTGATGATGCTGATGCACAAAATAACAGGGAGAGCAGAAAAAGGGGGAGGGGTCGACAGAAGAAAGACAGGTTGAGTGCATGGCTTACCGCTACCGTTGGCGGACAATACAGACACAGCAGCCCCCTGCACTACGCCGTGCTCTTGGCCTCTACAGATGCAATTGCTGGGATATGGCCTACATGGCTATGGTGGACATCTGCACACATGGATGCCACAGGGGCATCTATACCTGTACTTGACCCACTACTGAGGTGGGGTGGAGTGCCACATGCCCTGCATTACGGAGGGGCCTAGCCTACCTATTTCTGCCTGGCCTAGGTACACCCACAGCCCTCCTCCCCCACCCAGACCCCTAGCTTGCGCGCAAAGTCCCCAGAATGAGGTTGTACTCGCCCATCCAACTCCGGGTAGGCCACCGCCAGGATCCTGAACATCAGGGGGGTCATTGTGCGACAGGCACCCCTCCCACGTTGGGAGGCCATCCCCAGCTGAGCCTCTGCCATCTTCTTGCTCCAGCGGCGAATGTCCTCCCATCTTTTCCGGCAGTGGGTGCCCCGTCTCTGGTGGACCCCCAGGGTCCGGACTTCCTTGGCGATGGCACGCCAAATGTCCTTCTTCTGGTGGGCGCTGACCTACATGACATGCACAAGGGAAGAAGAGAAGTCATTACCAACTGCACCGTCGATGTAAGTGGCCCCCATCCCTATCCTTGACATGTGGCACATGCATTCATATGCATTCATGTTCCCTGAACTCTGCCCCCTTCCCTCTTACAACCAGCCCTCTCCACACAGGTCTAGCCCATACAACGTGCTCCCTGTGTACTTACCTGTTCGTCTGGAGGACCGTAGAGTAGCGTGTACTGGGAGAGGACCCCGTCTACTAGCTTCTCCAACTCCTGAGCAGTGAAGGCAGGGGCCCTTTCCTCAGACACAGCAGCCATTGTCTCTTCCAGACCGAGGTCACAGCAGCACTTGTAGTGTAGGTCCTCTCCTGTCGAAGATCAGGTATTGAGTGATTGAACAGATAGAAATTGGCAGTCACGTCCGCGGGGGTGCGTATCATCACCGCCGACGCACTTCGTCATTGGCTCCTGGGACCCATAGGGTCCAATGTTAACCAATGCAGCATTGCGCCGTGGTCTACGACCGCCTACCGCGACGGGGTACAATGCCAGCGCAGTGACCTCACATTCCCATTATCCCAGTTTAGAGGTCAGGCAGCCGCCATTTCAGGGGCCCACATGGCTTCATTTACTATAGCATCACACATAGCTAGGCCTACACTCAAAACACATACAGGAAGGGTTTTGTGTTTGGTGTCGTGTTCTGTGTATCTGTGGATACATACCTGGGATTTTGTTGACTCCGTGGTCGCTGTTGTCCTTCCTAGGCACCGTCAGCTGGGACATTTGAGAAGATGGCGGAATCCTCCGGTGTACCGACCGCTGGTGGACCTGTTGACAATGGAGGAGCAACATTTACTCGTCACCTACAGGTTTGACCGTGTCACTATCCAGGAACTATGTACCCAGTTGGAGCCAGACCTGATGTCACCAATCCGCCATCCCACTGGAATCCCCCCTGACATGCAGGTGCTGTCAGTGCTCCATTTCCTTGCTAGTGGGTCTTTTCAGACAACAGTGGCCATGGCATCAGGGATGTCCCAGCCTAGGTTTTCCAACGTGTTGTCCAGAGTGTTGGCTGCCCTGCTGAAACACGTAAGGAGATACATCGTTTTCCCTCAGGAGGATTTGGCTACAGTGAAAGGTGACTTCTATGCCCTTGGACATATCCCCAACATCATAGGTGCTATTGATGGGACCCATGTAGCTCTGGTCCCCCCCCACAGGAATGTACAGGTGTACAGGAACCGGAAAAGTTATCATTCGATGAATGTACAGATGGTATGTTTGGCAGACCAGTACATCTCCCAGGTAAATGCTATGTTCCCTGGCTCAGTGCATGACGCCTACATCCTGCGGAATAGCAGCATCCCTTATATGATGGGTCAACTCCAGAGGCACCGTGTGTGGCTATTAGGGGACTCTGGTTACCCCAACCTGTCCTGGCTATTGACCCCAATGAGGAATCCCAGGACCAGGGCAGAGGAACGCTACAATGAGGCCCATGGGCGGACTAGGAGGGTGATCGAACGCACCTTCGGCCTCCTGAAGGCCAGGTTCAGGTGCCTCCATATGACAGGTGGTTCCCTATTCTACTCACCGAAGAAGGTGTGCCAGATCATCATCGCCTGCTCGAAGCTTCACAATCTTGCTTTGCGACGCCAGGTGCCTTTTCTGCAGGAGGATGGTCCAGATGACGGTGTTGTGGCAGCTGTGGAGCCTGTGGAGCCTGTGGAGCCTGTGGAGCCTGTGGACAGTGATGAGGAGGAAGCTGAGGAAGAAGACATCGACAACAGGGAGTCAGTCACACAGCAATATTTCCAGTGACACACAGGTGAGAACATTGGCATTTTTACCATTACATTAACTTTCACACGTCTACCTCTATCCTGCCTGTCATTTCATACGAGTATTTGGTCACTGAGTTGTACCTTTCCATTACGGTTTCACAGGTGTGGTTACCAACGTGTGTCATCTGCTTGCATCCTTCAAGGACTTGTCATGTGTGACATAGGTATGTTGGCTTTACAATAGGAAACGCATTGTGACACTGTCATTGATAATACATATTTACTAAATCACAGACTAACTCCAAATTGTTTTGTGGTTCAAGGGTATTTATTGAAGTGCTCAAAAATGGAGGGGGGGTTGTAATTTGGTGATGGGGGACGGTGGAGGAATGTCCATGGCAGAGTCCAGTCCATTGGTCACACAGGTACACTGCCCATATGGGCATAGGAAGTGGAGCTGGGGCAGTTTAAGTATGGACAGGGTAACAAAGTGGGACAGTGGGAGGACAATCAGGGTGGTCTCATTTCCTGGCGAGGGTCTTGCCATCTTGCTCTGTCCTGTTCCTGGATCTCAGGGACCGCTTGCGTGGTGGTTGTCCGTCTGCAGGGGGTGGGGAGCTGGTGTTGTGGTCTTGTGGCGGGGCGTCCTGTCCACTAGCGCCGGCGGAGGTGGTGGGCAGTTCATCGTCCAGGCTAGTGTCAGGGGCCCCTTGGTGTGCCACGGTGTCCCTCATGGTGTGCTGTATGTCCTTCAGCACTCCTACGATGGTGCCCAGGGCGGAGCTGATGGTCCTGAGCTCCTCCCTGAACCCCAAATACTGCTCCTCCTGCAGGCGCTGGTTCTCCTGAAACTTGTCCAGGACCATCGCCATCGTCTCCTGGGAGTGGTGGTATGCTCCCATGATGGAGGAGAGGGCCTCGTGGAGAGTGGGTTCCCTTGGCCTGTCCACCCCCCGTCGCACAGCAGCCCTCCCAGTTCCCCTGTGTTCCTGTGCCTCCGTCCCCTGGACTGTGTGCCCACTACCACTGCCCCCAGGTCCCTGTTGTTTTTGGGGTGGTGGGTTATCCTGGGTTCCCTGTAGTGGTGTACACACCGCTGATTGACCTGTCCTGGGTACGGAGGTATGGGCCCGCTGGGTGGGTGCTGTGCTGGTGTTACCAGAGGTTGGAAGGTCAGCGTTGGGCTGTGCCTGTGCAAGGGGAACCGACTGTCCCGAGGCCCACGATGGTCCGGGCTGGTCATCAGGATCCAGTAGGGCAGAGCTGCAATCGTCACTGTGGGCCTCTTCTGTGGGTGGAGTGGAGTTGTTTGGACCCTCCGGTGTGGTGACGGTCCTTTGTGATCCTGCAGGGGAATAAGAGCATGATTATTGCATCTGTGTGTGTAATGGTGTGCAATGGGTGGGTGTGTGTGTACCCCAGTGCAAGCTTTCCTGTGTGTGGGTTGTTTTAATGATGGTTGGGGGGTGTTCTGGGTATGTGCAGTGAGCATGCTTTAGTGAGGGGTGACCATGCTTAGTTGTGTCATGCAGGGCTTGGTGTTGTGATGGGTGGTTTGTGTTATTAGTACATTAGTGAGGAGTTTGAGTGATAGGGGAGGAGGTGAGGGTTGGGGTGTGTGATAGCATGCAGGTAGGGTGGGGGATCTGATAGTTAAGATTTGACTTACCAGTGTCCATTCCTCCACCGACTCCTCCGAGGCCCTCTGGATGCATGATGGTTAAGACTTGCTCCTCCCATGTTGTTAGTTGTGGGGGAGGAGGTGCGGGTCCGCCGCCAGTCCGCTGAACCGCGATGTTGTGCCTGGAGACCGCAGAACGCACCTTCCCCCGTAGGTCGTTCCACCTCTTCCTGACGTCCTCCCGATTTCTTGGATGCTGTCCCACAGCATTGACCCTGTCCACTATTCTGCGCCATAGCTCCATCTTCCTGGCTATGGATGTGTGCTGCACCTGTGAGCCAAATAGCTGTGGCTCTACCCGTAGGATTTCCTCCACCATGACCCGGAGCTCCTCCTCGAAAAACCGGGGGTGTCTTTGGCGTGACATGGGATGGTGTGGGTGATGTGTGGGGTGGTGTAAGTGTTGATGTGTGTGGTGATGTGTAGTGGTGTGTGGTGTATTGTGCGTGTAATGTTGTATGGGTGATGGTGTTGTGTGCCTCTGTGTGGTGGGGTTCTCAGTTGCTGTGCTCTCTGTCTCTCTGGCCTTCGGTCGTGAATTGTGGTCATAGGGGTTTGTGGGTGATGTGGGTGTGTGTTTTATATTGTGTTGGGTGTGTGGGAGTGGTGTTTGTATGTGTATCAGATGTGTGTATTTGGAATTGTCCAATGTGGCGGTGTTTTGGAGATGTGTGTGTATTTTGAGCGCGGCGGTGTGTACCGCCAATGGAATACCACGGTTGAAAGACCGCCGCGTGGATTCGTGGGTCGTAATAGCATGGGCGTGTTTCTGTTGGCGTGGAGGTGAAGGTTTTGTTTTCGCCAATTTAACACTGACCTTTGGTGGGGCGGACTTCTCTGGGTGTCTGAATTTCGGCAGATTCCGAGATGTGTGTCATAATAGCTGTGGCGGAATTCCGCGGCCGCGGCGGTGTATTGACGGTCTTCTGCGCGGCGGTAAGCGGCTTTTACCGCCAATGTTGTAATGACCCCCATTGCTTCTTAATGAATGTTATCAAACAATCTACATGCACATTCAACTACTTCTGTTTCTATGAACATTATTAACTGTTTAAAACATATAGATACAACATGGCTGAAACAAACAAACAATATGAACCATTGTTGACCATTTGAATTACATCTATAAACAACTGCTGAAACAAACATTAACCTTTATGAAACTTTACTGACTGTTTGAAACACATTTTTAAACAATTGCTGAAATGTCAGATCATACTAAAAGAAACATTAAACAAAATATAGGTGCCAACAAAACTGAAAGTAATATCCATTAATAATGGAAAACATGTGCACTCAAATAAATTAATCAATGCATGACAGCCAAAATATAGACGCTCACTCAGAATGAAGTTGCAGAATCCAAAGATTTACTTAGTCAACGCCATCATGGCTTGCATCTTTCAAAGTCTATTTGAAGGTTTTAAAGTGGCACGCATCTGTGGAAGCCAGGTCCCAATTGCTTATCCTCATTGGATAATTCATATCCAAGAAAAATCACATTAAGATATGCAATTGTATTTGTTTTTTAATTTATTGTAAACTGATGTTAGGATTAGAGTGTCAATATTCTATCCATTCTATTCTAGGTGTTCAGTAAAGTCACCATTTGTATTGTAGATGCCATCAGTGTATAACAATGTATAATGGCCTTCATATCGTGGTTGACTTCAGGCTTCACTTAATATTTAGCCTAAATGTAGGGCTCACTCCTTAAGACTCCTTGGGACAGTCTTTAACCTTCCCTGCTTGGTGTCTATACAATGCTGGAGCCTGCTTTAAAACCCACTTGCGTGCATATATGTCTCTTGGTTCCTCGGGTGCTAAGGCGGAAAATACTTGCATTATTACCTTCTCACCTTGCGGTGCATCACCTATAAATGATGGAGACCAATCATTCTCTGCAAATTATGTAACAGGTGTCTCACAACTGAGACCAAAATATGGCTTACATTTTGTGGTACATATTCCCCCCAACCACCCAATTTGTATGTGCTTTAAAGTCTGAGTAACCACCAGACAAGTTGCTCTTTTAGAGTCTAGAGAATTATAATTACTTCCACTGCGCTGCCCAGAAGTGCTACTATCCATGACCGTTTCACAAACATGACAGCAGTACATGAGGCATCTGTTTCTTAAACATCTTCCTATTATTTTCAGATTTTATTATTCAGTTTTATATTAAACAACAATAGACATTGATCAGAGTTCCAACTACATCACAAACATTAACATAAACATTAGTGGCCTATACCTAATGAACACAGTTATTCCCATTAAGGTGTTCTCCCCTTTTTTCATTTTGCCACTTTCATTCAATGAGAGATTACATTACATATAACATTCTAAAATCAAAATTCAATGTCTAAAAGGCAACATACCTTCTATTAGCTTGTTATGGGACCAACTCATGAAGGGCCTCTGCACTAGTGGCAGAGGGCCTGTACTCGTGGCGGGGGGACACACTCGTCACAGGACCTCCACAAACGAGAAAATGCAATGCTGAGGTCCTGCCACAAGTGTGGGCCCACCACCACAGCTGCCGGGCCTCTGCCACAAATGTAGCAGCCCTTTGTGAATTGGGCCTTGTTTGTTTAGCCCTGCCATTCCCACATATGTTTTTCAGAAATTATCTTTGTGAGATAAACTGATTACAACCAATAAAGTGCACTGCCAAGCACTTCAGTGCTGACAGGGTTTATTTATGGAGGCAACTCAACATTATGGTGAAGTTGGATTTTAAATTCTATTTTTGTAAATGCTACTTGTAGAAAGTTGACATTTGTTAGAAATGGGTTCTCTGGTTGGCAGTCAGTTCGTACTCTGTCCAAGCAGGGACCCTCACTTTAGTCAGGACAATAGAGATACACACTTGCTCACCCCCTTGGTAGCTTGGCACAAGCAGTCAGGCTTATCTCAAAGGCAATGTGTAAAGTATGTGTACCAACACACACTATAATACAGTGAAAACACCTAAAAATGGACACACCAGTATAGAAAAATAGGCAATATTTATCTAAATCAAACATAACCACAACAACAAAAATTCAACATACACAAGTCAAGTTATGAATTTTCAAAGTAAAAAGAGTCTTACTCCATAGAAAACAATGGAGCTTTGTTACTACACAAAGTACCTGGTTTGCGTAAAAAATAAAGCTGCCCTGGGGGAACATGCATCGAAAAAGTCAGTGATGCATCGTTTTTTCACTCGTAAGTGCAGCTGAGTGTCGGTTTCGCAGGTTTATGTTGATTTTGACTCCCATCGATGATGTGTGAGAAATCAGGCCGCATGGTTATGGAAAACTGCACTGCGTGTGGTTTGCAAGCAGCCACAGGCAGGTTTTACATCATTTCTTCAGCCTCAATGCAGATGCTACATCGATTTCCCAGCCGCTATGCAGGTGGTGCGTCGATTTCAGCTGCAAGGCGGGTGGTGCATCGTTTTTTACAGCCGCATTACAGGTGGTGCGTCAAAATGTTCCCTGCATTGGCTTCCTGTGCGTGGATTTCAGTCCTTGTTCTACCAGCTTCACCTTTCAAGGACCCAGGGACTGAATAGAGCACGCTTTGCAGGGCAGGAGTCCCAGCAGAGAGTCCGGGTCCTGGCAGAGGAAGTCTTTGATGGTCCTGAGACTTCAAAACAGGAGGCAAGCTCAGTCCAAGCCCTTGGAGACAGTTCACAAGCAGGAATATAAAAAACAAATCCAGTCTTTGTCCTCTTTCAGGCAGAAGCAGCAACTGCAGGCCAACCCAGCAAAGCACAGTCACAGGCAAAGGGGCAGTACTCTTCCTCCAACTCTTAAGCTCTTCTCCTTGGCAGAGGTTCCTCTTGGTTCCAGAAGTACTCTGACAATCTGGGGTTTTGGGTCCACTATTCATACCCTTCTCTGTCTTTAAAGTAGGCAAACTTCAAAGGAAAGTCTCTCTTGTTTGTAAGATCCTGCCTTGCCTAGGCCAGGCCCCAGACACACAGCAGGGGGTTGGAGACTGTATTATGTGAGGTCAGGCACAGCCCTTTAAGGTGTGTGTGACCACTCCTCCCCTCCCTCCCAGCACAGATAGCTCATCTGGATATGCAGGCTACACCCCAGCTCCCTCTGTGTCATTGTCTGGAGAGAGGTGCAAACAGCCCAACTGTCAAACTGACTCAGACAGGGAATCCACAAACAGGAAGAGTCACAGAATGGCTTAAGCAAGAAAATGCCTACTTTCTAAAAGTGGCATTTTCAAACACACAATCTAAAAACAACCTTTACTAAAAGATATATTTTTAAATTCGGAGTTCGGAGACAATAAACTCCATATTACTATCTGCTCCTAAAGGGAATCTGAACTTTAATACTATTTAAATGCAGCCCCCAGGTTAACCTATGACAGAGATATGCCTTGCATAGTGAAAACCGAATTTGGCAGTATTTCACTGTCAGGACATATAAACCCAACTAGTATATGTCCTACCTTAAACATACTCATCACCTACCTTAAACATACTCATCACCCTGCCCATGGAGCTACCTAGGGCGCAACTTAGAGGTGCCTTACATGTATAAAAAGGGAAGGTTTAGGCATGGCTAGTGGTACACTTGCCAAGTCGAATTGGCAGTTTAAGAACTGCACACACAGACACTGCAGTGGCAGGTCTGAGCCATGTTTACAGGGCTTCTAATGTGGGTGGCACAACCAGTGCTGCAGGCCCACTAGTAGCATTTGGTTTACAGGCCTTGGGCACCTTTAGTGCACTCTACTAGGTACTTACTTGTAAATCAATTGTGCCAATCATGGAAAGCCATTACACATATACTTTACATGGGAGCTCTTGCACTTTAGCACTAGATAGTGGTAAAGTGCGCAGAGTAACAAAATCAGCAAAAACAAAGTCCAGCACACATCAACAACCTGGGAAACAGAGGCAACAAGTTAGGGGATACCACGCCAAGGATGCCAAGTCTAACAAAGACTTAGTAATTTTTGCCATCTAAAGATAGACAAACTACTGGCTTGAAACCATCCCCAAGCCACTAAGCTATGCTTGAGTAAGATGCGTATTAGGTATCAATCAGTCATGTGAGATTTCACAGACATGATTAGTGGTTCCCAAATCCTTTTTCATAAAGAAATAGCACATTCAAGGACACTAGAAAACCCATCCGATGCACACAATATGATTTGTAACAGTTAAAAAAAGTGAACAAGACAGGAGGCAGAATGATCAAAAGTATTGTAACCTCATGGATGGTATTGTTTCTCCCTACTAAGCTAAACTTAGCCCTAAAAGGGACCTACTTTGAAGATTCATAGTTCACACCCACATACTGTTTTGAACAACAGAACCACTGTTCAGCAAAAAAACTGTAGATACCTCTGTGTGTGCAAGTTGGCAGATAAGCTGAGTGACGGCTGGATGTGCCTTCCACAAAGACTCTTGTAACTGAAGGAGATTACGGCTCTGTATGACCATCAGTCTTGAATATCTGGTACAATGTTCCCCTCTACCTCATAGTGCTCTGTTGTAGTTGATATATTCAGACTCATCTTTCTGGGAAAGCAGCACAGTGTAGCGCAGCAAGTCACCTTGCTGCGCAGTGTCATTGGAAAAGAGCAGGAATGTGCCATATTTAGGCATATGGCACATTCCTGTCCTTTCCCCCTGTGATGCCACACAATCAGCTGCCTAGCGCCAACACAGGCACCCTTGCAAGGGTGCCTGCATTGTATGCAGGATGTTTTTTTGGAGGAGCCGCCTTCCTACACAAAACAATCCTGGGAGGCATATTCCTCTTTCTATGTGTGCTGCTGAATGCAGCACACGGAGATTGTGGAAGAAACAAGTAGAAATAAAGATATTTCTCCTTGTTACGCCTCCCCTCAGGTGGTGTAAGGGTTTGGCACACTCCTAGGTTTACAAGTTCTGGTAAATCAGGGAATGCATCAAAATCCATGGGAGTAGTGTGAGAACACCCACTCAATGCCCATGGAATGCCTTCCCAGGACAAAGTAAGTCAACACAGCGATTTGCACTGTGTTGCCTTACTCCATATTTTCGGAGCCACTCAAAGCCACGCAAAAAAACAAATAGAAGAAATACATTTCTAAATGAAGCATACACCTAAATAAATAAATACATTCATGTTTTTAAAAAAGAACATATATAATTCAGAAGGGGATACCTAAGAGAGGAAATTGATGATGATTATCATCCATAAAATATTGTGGTGGTGTTGTCCATGAAAACTTGCATCAGCCTCCTCATGATGGGTGACAGGACGGCCTGCATGACCGGACAAATAGCTCAAAGCTCCAGAAGATTTATGTGGAGCTAGTCCTTCACTGGAGACCAGAGCACCTGATCTCCATCTCACCCCCAGATGACTCCCCAAACTAGCAGTGATGCATGCATCACCAGGTGAGTGGCCTGCCGCAGGACAAACTGTGGTCGGTCATCCACCACTGCAGATCTTGAGCTGTTATCTGTACTGAACGGTATTATATCGGTAAGGCAGCCCTGTTTCTGAGCCCACTTTACGCCTCACATGTGTCACCTCAAGTGATTGACAAGAAGGATGCTCAAATCTATGAGACCAAAGGTCTCATAACTGCTCTCATCTGGATCCAGAAGGAAGTTTGAAACATCAGGATCATAGCCCTTATGTCCTAGACTCATGGCGTCTGAGGGAAAGCCCTGAATTATAATTTATCCAGCATTGCCCTAATAAATGGAAGCCTCTGAGAGGGAATCAAGTGGGACTTGGGTTAGTTTATGATGAAACCCAATGATGTTAAAAGATCTACCTTCATCTGGAGGCTGTCCATAACTAACTCGGTGAGCCTACCTTCAGCAGCCAGTCATTGAAGTACGTGAATAGAGAAACTCCAAATATGTGCAGCAATCACTTTCATGAATGTCCAAAGGGCACTGGTAAGGATGAAGGGGAGTACAGCAAACTGAAAATTCTCTTGGTCCACCTTGAACTGCAGGTAACGTCCAATGGACTGCATAACGGTATATAAAAATATGCATCCTGTAAGTCGAAGGACATGATTTATTCATCCAGGTCCAAATCAGAGAGAATTTGGAGCAATGTGAGCATTTTGAATATGGTGTTGATGGGTGAGAGGTCCAATATAGGCCTCAGGAAATAGGGAGAGTAAACCCCTGCATTTATCCAGTGCCCTCTCTATGGCACTTTATGTGTCACCGCTGCATCAGCCTACGGCATCCATGCTGGGTGCTGTGCTCTATGCAGTGCGCAGTCTAGTCTATTGTCACATCCTGTGCAGTGCGTGGTCATGCCTGTTCCGGAAGACATAGGCCCTCACGGTCTCAGTGCTCGGATTCAGTAATAAAGCCGGACCCCGGCCACATGTTTACTTGTTTTTAGGAAAACCATGTATTTTCTGTCCAGATACTTACCTGAGATACTTACCTGGGATACTTACCTGCCATACTTCTCTTGGAACTTACGCAAACTGGTGGGAGCCTTCTGTTCATCGGATTTTCCTTCCTTGCTGCCTTATTGTTGTTTTACGTAGAAGTTTGGATTCTGCTTTGCAACCAGGGGTCTTGCCTGTTAGGAGCCCTGAAGCTAGAAGATTTCTGTAGAAGGCTGGCCTGGTTTGTAGTGAGTACCAAGGGGTACTTACACTCTGCACCAGGTCCAGTTATCCCTTATTAGTGTAGAAGAGGTGTCTAGCAGCTTTGGCTGATAGAAAAGGGTAGCTTAGCAGAGCAGCTTAGGCTGAACTAGGAGACATGCAAAGCTCCCACTATACCACTAGTGTCATATGCACAATATCATAAGAAAACACAATACACAAATATACTAAAAATAAAGGTACTTTATTTTTATGACAATATGCCAAAAGTATCTCAGTGAGTACCCTCAGTATGAGGACAGCAAATATACACAAGATATATGTACACAATACCAAAATTATGCAGTAATAGCAATAGAAAGCAATGAAAGCAATGAACAGTCACAATAGATTGCAATGAGAGCACATAGGTATAGGGGCAACACAAACCATATACTCTAGAAGTGGAATGCGAACCACGAATGGACCCCAAACCTATGTGAGCTTGTAGAGGGTCGCTGGGACTGTAAGAAAACAGTGAGGGTTAGAAAAATAGCCCACCTCAAGACCCTGAAAAGTAGGGGTAAAGTGCACCTAAGTTCCCCAGAGAGCACAGAAGTCGTGATAGGGGAATTCTGCAAGGAAGACCAACACCAGCAATGCAACAACAATGGATTTCCAGACGAGAGCACCTGTGGAACAAGGGGACCAAGTCCAAGAGTCACACTCAAGTCGGGAGTGGGCAGATGCCCAGGAAATGCCAGCTGTGGGTGCAAAGAAGCTGCAACCAGATGGTAGAAGCTGTGGATTCTGCAAGAACGAAGAGGACTAGGAACTTCCCATTTGGAGGATGGATGTCCCACGTCGTGAAGAAGCTTGCAGAGGTATTTTCGTGCAGAAAGACTGCAAACAAGCCTTGCTAGCTGCAATGGTCACAGTTAGGGTTTTTGGATGCTGCTGTGGCCCAGGAGGGACCAGGATGTCGCCAATTGTGTGAGAAGACAGAGGGGGCGTCCAGCAAGACAAAGAGCCCACTCAGAAGCAAGCAGCATCTGCAGAACTGCCGGAACAGGCACTATGAAGAAGAGTGAACCGGAGCTCACCCAAAGTCACAAAAGAAGGTCCCACGACGCCGGAGGACAACTCAGGAGGTCGTGCACTGCAGGTTAGAGTGTCGGGGACCCAGGCTTGGCTGTGCACAAAGGAAATCCTGGAAGAGTGCACAGGAGCCGGAGCAGCTGCAAATCACGTGGTACCCAGCAATGCAGTCTAGCGTGGGGAGGCAAGGACTTACCTCCACCAAACTTGGACTGAAGAGTCACTAGACTGTGTGAGTCACTTGGACAGAGTTGCTGAGTTCCAGGGACCACGCTCGTCGTGCTGAGAGGGGACCCAGAGGACCGGTGATGCAGTCTTTTGGTGCCTGCGTTTGCAGGGGGAAGATTCCGTCGACCCATGGGAGATTTCTTCGGAGCTTCTAGTGCAGAGAGGAGGCAGACTACCCCCACAGCATGCACCACCAGGAAAGTAGACGAGAAGGCGGCTGGATCAGCGATACAAGGTTGCAGTAGTCGTCTTAGCTACTTTGTTGCAGTTTTGCAGGCGTCCAGAGCAGTCAGCGGTCGATTCCTTGGCAGAAGGTGAAGAGAGAGATGCAGAGGAACTCTGATGAGCTCTTGCATTCGTTATCTAAAGAATTCCCCAAAGCAGAGACCTTAAATAGCCAGAAAAGGAGGTTTGGCTACTTAGGAAGGAGGATAGGCTAGCAACAAAGGTAAGAGCCTATCAGAAGGAGTCTCTGACGTCACCTGCTGGCACTGGCCACTCAGAGCAGTCCAGTGTGCCAGCAGCACCTCTGTTTCCAAGATGGCAGAGGTCTGGAGCACACTGGAGGAGCTCTGGGCACCTCCCAGGGGAGGTGCATGTCAGGGGAGTGGTCACTCCCCTTTCCTATGTCCAGTTTTGCGCCAGAGCAGGGTTGGGGGATCCCTGAACCGGTGTAGACTGGCTTATGCAGAAATGGGCACCATCTGTGCCCATGAAAGCATTTCCAGAGGCTGGGGGAGGCCACTCCTCCCCAGCCCTGACAACTTTTTCCAAAGGGAGAAGGTGTAACACCCTCTCTCTGAGGAAGTCCTTTGTTCTGCCTTCCTGGGCCAAGCCTGGCTGGACCCCAGGAGGGCAGAAACCTGTCTGAGGGGTTGGCAGCAGCAGCAGCTGCAGTGAAACCCCGGGAAAGGCAGTTTGGCAGTACCCGGGTCTGTGCTAGAGACTCGGGGGATCATGGAATTGTCTCCCCAATGCCAGAATGGCATTGGGGTGACAATTCCATGATCTTAGACATGTTACATGGCCATGTTCGGAGTTACCATTGTGACGCTATACATATGTAGTGACATATGTATAGTGCACGCGTATAATGGTGTCCCCGCACTCACAAAGTCCGGGGAACTTGCCCTGAACAATGTGGGGGCACCTTGGCTAGTGCCAGGGTGCCCACACACTAAGTAACTTAGCACCCAACCTTTACCAGGTAAAGGTTAGAAATATAGGTGACTTATAAGTTACTTAAGTGCAGTGGTAAATGGCTGTGAAATAACGTGGACGTTATTTCACTCAGGCTGCAATGGCAGGCCTGTGTAAGAATTGTCAGAGCTCCCTATGGGTGGCAAAAGAAATGCTGCAGCCCATAGGGATCTCCTGGAACCCCAATACCCTGGGTTCCTCAGTACCATATACTAGGGAATTATAAGGGTGTTCCAGTATGCCAATGTAAATTGGTGAAATTGGTCACTAGCCTGTTAGTGACAATTTGTACAGAGAGAGCATAACCACTGAGGTTCTGGTTAGCAGAGCCTCAGTGAGACAGTTAGGCATCACACAGGGAACACATACATATAGGTCACAAACTTATGAGCACTGGGGTCCTGGCTAGCAGGGTCCCATTGACACATAACAAACATACTGAAAACATAGGGTTTTCACTATGAGCACTGGGCCCTGGATGGCAGGATCCCAGTGAGACAGTGAAAACACCCTGACATACACTCACAAACAGGCCAAAAGTGGGGGTAACAAGGCTAGAAAGAGGCTACTTTCTCACAATTTCTTTCTATCACTTTACTGCTTCATGATTTTGTATTATGGACCTAAAACAAAGAGAAAAGAGGTCACAAAGGCCCATATTTATACTTTTTCACACAAAACTGCGCTAATGCAGATTTGCGTCAAAAAGTTTACGGCCTGGCTTTTTATTAACGGAATGGCACAATCCAGCGC
The DNA here is from genome assembly GCF_031143425.1 of Pleurodeles waltl. Classification (NCBI taxonomy): domain Eukaryota; kingdom Metazoa; phylum Chordata; class Amphibia; order Caudata; family Salamandridae; genus Pleurodeles; species Pleurodeles waltl. The sequence goes on from NC_090447.1 coordinate 20,905,947, forward strand.
AAAGACTGGGCTAACGTCAAGGAAAATGACGTTAGCCAGGTGGGGGCGGCGGTATGGGAGAAGGGGGTTTTGCATAAAAAAAATTTAGGCTCATTAGAGTAAAAAAAAGATGACTCTAACCAGCTTAGCATAATTTCTTGACACAAAACCTTCCATACTACATGACTCCTGTTTCATAAAAGACAGGAGTAATGCCCACCACCCCAATAGCCAGCAGAGGGGACAAGGGTCCCCTGGGCATGGCCATTGCACCCAGTGCCATGTAGGGGGCCCACTTCAGGCCCCCCTGTAGCATTTAGAAACAAAATGCAAAATACCGCTACTTACCTATACTTAACTGGGATGGGGTCCCTCATCCTTCGCTGTCCCTCTGGTGTGGGTGGGGGTGTCCCTGGGGGCTAGGGAGGGCACCTGTGGACTCATTTCATTGTGTCCCACCATGGAAATGGGCCCACAGGTCTCCTAACACCTGTCCTTACCCAGGCGTTAAATAATGGCGCTAGGCAAGCTTAGCGCCATTATTTAGGCCCACCTCCTGTGCACCATTTTTGCACAGGAGGAAAAATAAGGCGCTTGGGTCTTAGAGTCATTTTTTGCCCGGGAACGCCTACCTTGCATCTCATTGATGCAAGGTAGTTTCCCGCTAGCAAAAAATAACTTTAACTCCATAACTTTGGCGCTGGACGGGTCTAGCACCAAAGTATAAAAATGTAGTTAGGTGTGCACTGAATTAGCGTAAAAAGTTTTTTTTACTAATTCAGCACAAACAGAGTATAAATCTGGGCCCAAGTGTTTACCAGCAGTAGAACTCACCTACAAATTGGTAACGTGCATGCATATTGGTGATGGTGTATGTACCTTTCCTTAGAATTGCATTGATTGGAAATCACCTTTGAGGGAATTTCTGAAACTCCTGAGACAAAGGAGGGAAGAGACTGTAGAAAGGACTACATGTCATGCTTGTTTTTATGTTCAAGAATTATTGGCCCTAGATATCTAATGGGATGCATTTTTTGTGGAATTCAGTTATGGTACTTTCATCCTGACACTGTTATCAAGAATGCAAAAACAAGTTGTGCAGTAATCTAATGCAAAGTATCCCCCTAATTGGGACTTTCAGGAGGCTTTCTGTTTCCCCCTTTCTATCCTAATCAAGACACATAAGTAATGATGTCTTGTGTTTTATAAGGTTTATTTATGCATTACACACACACCAAAATTACTAGGTGGAAGAAGGGAAGTTAAAAGATAAGCAGCAGCATAGGAAAATAATGGAACTGTTATTACCTATGAATCAACATAAAAGATTGGATTTAGGCCTTGATGGGTGTCTCGTCGTGCCTCCATTGTGGTGTTTTCAAGTACTCCATCAAACTGACATCATCCTGTCCATCCTATTTGGATGTGGGCTGGCTGATCCTTCATTTGCCATGACAGAGTGTTTTCGATCGTGTAAGCAGCTCACCTCCGTCGACGCATCGGTCTCCTCTGCTGGCAAGCATTACTTGTTCACCATCAGGGTTGCAGGATTGCACAAAGCCTATTTAGATTTCCCAGTTGTGCTAACGGTGTCCCAGCAGCTGATTCCTGACAACGGGATTCAGTCGTGGGATGCTTTTAACATTGCACTATTCCTGTGGCTTTCAGATGGATACTAGCATCACACACCTGATGTGTTTTGGCTAATTGTTTTCACTTGCATATTACACCATAAAACACACTCTATTTCAGACCATAATCCTTTGCCATTCTACTACAGCAGAACATTGTTCATGAGAAATGTTTCAGTGAAGCTAGGTTTTTTTGCTTTGTTTCTTGTTCATCATTCATTTTATTTTTGTTGTTGTGAGTTGTTAAATTAATTTAAGTTTATCATTTGATAATGGCAGAGAGGAGAAGTCCCTGTTTTACTGAGGGAGAATTGTCAGTCATGGTGGATGACATTATTAGAGAAGAGCCACAATTGATTGGTGCCCAAGTACAACACACAGCCACTGCTCAGAAAAGGCAAATGTAGGCCAGAATAGTTAAAAGAGTGAACACTGTAGCAAGCACCCTCCGCACACAGGAGGAAATTAGGAAGACATAGAATGACCTGCAGGGGAGAGTGTATTCCCTGGCCTCCAAGCACCACCTGGAGGCCCAGAGGACTATCCCAGGTCCCCCTCATAAAAATATGCCTGAGAGGAGAAGGTCTTGCAGATCCTACATCCTGAATGCTTGACAGGAATCCTTGGTGGATGGCAGACTGATAAGTTATACTTTTGAATGTGTCACTAAACGTAAATGTCACTTGTCACCTTTTTTAAACATGTAAACATTTAAACATATATATATATATATATATATATATATATATATAAATATATATATATATGCGCCCGAACAGGAAGGGAATCCATGTCCCAGAAACGCTGCGCAGAGAGGAGGCACGGGGCGGAGCCATCACCCGATGAGCGCTTGAAAGCGCTGGTCGCTCACCGCTGCGTGGGGCGCCCATCCTTTGCCCGTCATTGGCTGGAAGAGGCTGGGCTGGGCCACCCTTCTTAGCTCTGGTACGGAGGGTGAGTTTGTATGACTCTTTTGAGTACTGTACAGTTTATTATTGGTTCTGACTCTTTTCACCCCATGGGATCTTACTATTTTTAAATTTGGCTCAAGCGGACCGGTTTCCTAGAGAGGCCCCTCCGGGAATACTGCAAGAATGAGCAGGAGAAGGGCCCTGCAAACCGAGGACCAACATGGAGGAGGGAGGGGAAGTTCAAATACAATGCTGGATTCCTTCCTTGCCAGAGCGGTGGGGGTTGTCACCAAGGAAATTGACTTGGCAGAGAGGAGACTTTCACTGGAGATGGGCGACTGGCTGCCAGTCTCTCCAGAAATTGAGGCTATGGGATCATCAGAAGATGAGGGTGGACCCTCACGGGGAGAGCTGGGAGGTCTGCCCGAAATCCCACTACCAGCAGAATCCGGGGCTGGTGGTCTGACTGGGACAATAAGGAAGAGCAAGAGGCCTCTGATGGTTTCCCCCCTGAGTAGGAGTAGCCCTCCCTTGAAAAAGAAAAAGGCATCGAAGAAATCTGGGATTAAACTAAAATCGACTTCACTTAAAAATCAGAATCCTACGGGTTTGCTGGATGGCAAGGACCTCGCTCAGTCCCCAGGTTTCAATATTGATACCATTCTAGTGAAGCTTAGGGAGATGGTTGAGGCTAGTTTGGCCCCGGTTTTGGAGAAATTGCAGGTGCTTGAAAATGCAGTTTCTCTGCTGTGTGGACAGGTGAGGCCCAGTCCAGTCACAGCTTAGGATGGCCCTTTGGATCTCAGTCGTCAAAATCAACCATCTGAGGGGTTGTTCCTATAAGAGGGGCACCCTGGGGCTCTGGGCAGAGACTCGCAGCAACCCACAAAGTTCTCAAATTTGGGGGATCCCGGATACTGTATGGAGGCTGCCTCGGCTGCCCCAGCTCCTGGATACTGTATGGAGGCTGCCTCGGCTGCTACAGCTGTTTCACTGGCAGATGCAAGGGGATTTAACAGGCTGGGACCTGGAAAGTTAGCTGGTAGCAGGCATATGGAGTATGGAAGGGAGCCTCAACAAGGTGGAGCCCAGGATGTGCATCTGAAGAAACCCAACTTGTTTGGATGGAGCTCCCTGCAGCCTGTGCTCCCTATGTGGTGTTGCTTACTGGCGTTCCTTCTCTAGCTCCAGGTGCCAGTGAATCTACGAATCAACTAAAAAATAAGATTTGCCACTGGCTGAGTAAAAATTGTGACTTTGCTTGAAAGGACCTTAGGGATATTTTGTTTGCTAGAAGAATTTATTGGGTTGTGCCTCGAGAAAAAGTGGGATATGGGGATTGTATTATTGTAAGTTGCAGATACCAAGGTCTGGCCCAGCAGTTCCTATTGACACAAAGCCTGGCTTTGCAGAGGAAGGGAAAGATTGGCATGATCCCCTTGTTTTTTTTTTATAGTCACACCCGGCTGTCTGATGACTCTCCAATTAGAAATTTACAGTGGGGACAGTAGAACACCCAAATGTTACTATGGTTATGGAAGATCAGGGTGGAAAGACTACAAAGTGCTGTCTCATTTCATGGAATGTAGCAGGGTATGATACTAAGTTATCAGATTATGAATGATTAAGGTTTTTGATGCAGTATGATTTTATTTTACTTCAAGAAACATGGTTGGAATGACTGGCAGCCTGGGATGGTTATCATAGGTTTGCAGTCCCGGCCGTTCGCCCCCAAGTAGGTCGCCCTAAAGGGGGTCTAGTGACCCTAATTCGATTCTCTAAAATAGTGAGAGCGTATCAAATTATCTGTAATCATCAGGTTATATTGATTGTTTGGGTAGTCTTTCCAAACAAATTTAGGGGGTTATTCTGACCCTGGCGGTCTTGGACCGCCAGGGCAAGAATGACGGAAGCACCGCCAACAGGCTGGCGGTGCTTCAATCCCTATTCTGACCGTGGCGGTAAAGCCGCGGTCGCACCGCCGGGGCCGGCGGTTTCCCGCCGATTTCCCCCCGGCGGTGATAATCCTCCAGGGCAGCGCTGCAAGCAGTGCTGCCCTGGGGATTGTGACCCCCGTATCGCCAGCCTGTTTCTGGCGGTTTACACCGCCAGGAAGAGGCTGGCGGTAAGGGGTGTCCAGGGGCCCCCTAACAGGGCCCCGGCCTGCTTTTCACTGTCTGCATGGCAGACAGTGAAAAGCGCGACGGGTGCTACTGCACCCGTCGCACAGCCGCAACCGCCGGCTCCATTAGGAGCCGGCTCCTGTGTTGCGGCCTCATTCCCGCTGGGCCGGCGGGCGCTAACATGGTTAGCGCCCGCCGGCCCAGCGGGAATGTTGGAATGGGGGCAGCGTTATTTTGGCCGCATGGCGGCCGCTTGCGGTTCCCGCCTGGCGGGCGTCTACCGCCGCCCGCCAAGGTTGGAATCACCCCCTAAATGTCCTGTTGGTAAATTTTTATAATGCTGTCTGGGACTCCGGCTGCCAAATCAGGGTCCTCTTTTCAGTTCTTCGGACTTTGAAGTGTAGAATGGAGAGGTCTGGTCTGGAGTTCTGTGCTGTTGTGGCAGGGGACTTTAATGACAAAATAGGGTGACATAGTACAGTGATGAATCCTTTTGAGGTGGATCATGAGGTTTATACAACTGTGGATTCACAGGACGCAAGGGGGCAGGGACCTGATCAAAGGCCTAAGGAGCTTCGGCCTCTTGAATACTTGTGATATAGCAGATGTCGGAGCACATTAGGCCCCAATTTTTGTAGGTAGATGGGCAGAAACAACAATTGATTACATCTTTGTGTCCCCATCCTTAAAAAACTTGGGGCCATATTTATACTTTTTGACGCAAAACTGTGCCGATGCAGTTTTGCTTCAAAAAATGTACCTCCGGCTGACGCCATTTGTCTGCGTTGCTTGGGCATCAAATTTATACTTTGACGCACGGCGGCGCAAACCACAGAATAAGTCTTCTTCAAGGGATGTCTAAGCTGAAAAATATTGCCTTCAAATTATTGTACTAGACAATCTTTATGTATGTGACATTTGTCACAATATTTCCACACACACCATATAGCAGGAATGGATGTGTATGAGTATACATACAAATAAGTAAGCTGGCTGTACAATGTAACAAATGATAGGTGTGAGTCATGTATACTATACTACTTGAGTATATACCATCACTCACCTTGTAAGGCTTCACTTGAACACCAGGCTGCAGGCAGATGTAACACAGTGTCCTCAATACCAAATCTGGTCCCAAAGTATGTGAGATTGAAAACATACATTAAAAATTAACAACACGTTGGGATCAATGGATGGCAGATTCTTAGCAAAGTAGCTCTGGTGTAGCTGCCAATGTGACAGCTCAATTGGGATTTGGTTGCAGGATGGGACACAAATACAAATACTAAAGAGACACTGTTCACCCATGCCAAGGCCCTGATCCCCAAGCATATGACACATACTGTAAAGGAGTACCTAAATATTAATTTAACAGTAAAAAAGGATAATAAAACATGGGGAAACACCTTAACTAACCTAACCTATCCTAACTACACATTACCCACAACTGGCCCTAACTAACCTAAGCTAAACTTACTTATCACATTTAACTAAACACTCTAAACATCAACCTCCACCCCCATTATAAGACAGGACACATGGAGGACAACATATACTAACCTAAACACATACTATCTTATACTCATCAAATATATTTTTTTTGTATTTTTGTATATTTGTTTTTGTTTTTTTAAACACCAAAACCCCAACATCATCCCCACCTACCCACCCACACACATAATAAAATAACATTTCAAAATATCACACCCCCAACCCACTACTACGAACTAAACTAACAGCCTATTCTAACCTAATACTAAGCCCCTTAAACCCACTATTTAAAAGAACCAGGAAAGAGGAGGGAGGGGAGGGAATCATGGCAGATGGTATAATTGTCACAAATTCGCCCTCCGCAGGGTCTTCTTGATGGCACGCACCCTCTTATTAATTTGTGACACCTCCTGCTGCAGCCTGTCCAGTCTCCGCAACATACGTTGCATGTCACGGTGCATCACCCTGAAATCTGCAGGGTCAATGACTGCAGCATAGGTGGTCTGAGTGCCAGTTGTAGATGTGTGTCTGGTTGGTGGTGCCATGCTTGTAGGGGGAGGTGCAGGTGCTGCTGTCAATGGTCGTCGATGGTCCTGCAGTGGTGCCTGATATCCTTGGTGCCACCTGTGTGGTAGTGGTGGTGCTGGTGGTGGCGGCTGTTGTGGACACCGAAGGGCCCCCTTGGGCAAATGCCCTCCACACTCCTGAGGCTCTTTCATGGCGATAACGCCGTGCCATGTGGCGGAACCCAGACTCCACATCCAGAATGTGGCGGTAACGCATCGCCCGGAGCTAAAACTCACAAATCTGGATGGCATCCATATTGGCATCTGTTAAAAAAGATAAAGTCAAACATTAGGTACTTCATTGTGTGATATAGCTACTGATGAGAATCGGACAATACATCTAATGTAGCTGAAACAGGCCATATCACCATACAGATCACAGATTCTCCCTGAGGAAGTACATGCCAACGCAGCCTACAAATGTCCTATCTAACAGCACAGCAATGCTCTAAAAGATGTGTAACAACTTAAATGACCTATGCATCATTGTTCAGCCATTAGTCACGTAAAAAATGCTGCAAGTCCTCCACATGTGACAGGCCAACGTATGACTGTCTTCTGGATGACAATCAAGGGCCACAAGATCTGCGATTTGTAAATGGAATTGCCAGGATAGAATGCAGTTGCTAATCATGAGTGGGTACCCTAGGTTTGGACAAGTGATTTACAGATTTACATGTCTGTGTACTACACTTGGATCATCACTCCTAGGTTCACATTTGATAACCCTAAGCCTGTGCCTGAGGGGGGGGAATGGACAAGCAACACGTACTTTCAAACATCAAGATCACCCAGGAAGCTTTGGACAGCTGTACATGGGTTTGGGCAGTTCACCACAGGTAAGGAGGATGTCCAACTAGCAAAGGCCCAAACCTTGGACAATCCCATCCACATTATTGTTTGTAAATGCAGACAATTGTCAACATCATTTAATACCACTAATACCTGTCTTGCAACAAGCAGCTAGATACAAGCACACATCTGGGCATGAGCTGCATTCCCACCTATGACATTGTACTAAAGTGCCACATACACGTAGCACAACATTTGGAGCTACATGCTCCTAGGAAGTTAAACCTACAGTCAAACATGTTCATTAGAGAACAGGGAGGCTCAAGTCTGTTGTTAAGACTTTGGCATCCCTATTCTGTGAGATTCAGGGTCTGACTTTCCGACTAAATCATGACTATGGGCCTCTGCTACTTTTTATTTATAAAAATTTCAAAAGCAAATGTCACCCTCTTCACATGGCCATGCCTATAGGGCTGCACTACATTCCCAAAATAGGACTAAACGCTACTGATTGTCCAACTCAAGAATGGAAAAAAAGTGAAACTCCACTCAAGTAACATATCAGATCATTTACCAGCACATCATACCTTGCTATGTGTCCAACACACAGGAATCAATCACATAACAGCTGCAAACACAACACAGAACTGAAATATCAACACTTACTGGATATGTCCGGGTCCGCAAATCGAGCCACTTCTCCGATTGTGTAGGGGGCAGGTCCACCTGTAAAGCATGGAAGGGAGAAATGTGCTCAATGTCTGTGCACTGTACAACACTTTCAAATAAAATGACTGTGTGTAACATTAAATCTGAAAGTCCAGCCTCTCAGGCATGATGATACTCCAATAGACATACCACTGCAAACATGTACAGACCCGGTCACTCCAGTGAGTTATACACACATATCTGCACACATGCAGTGGCCCTAACAATAATGTGGTGACAAACATGAATTGGTTGCAGGCTCATTTGTGGAGTGTACTCCTCTCATCATTTGTAGGAGTGAGAGACATGCAAAGCCACTTTCCTGGAGCACTGCAATACCAGTCACTCAGGTATTGTGGCTTGTGCACCAAGGGACAGTCATTTACTGTGTGATGCACCTGTGGGTTGATCTAAGGTCATGATTTATCATGCTTTCTATGGTCCCTTACATGTAGGGCCTGTGTTGTGTGTAGGTTACATATGCTACATTAACAGTGTACCCTGAGCCACATATGCCCCCACAACACCATAATGGCAGGGATCCTGTGTGCTAATTGGTGACAATTTGAGGTTAGCCATGGATTGACCAGTTTTAATATTTTGATACAACAAGGAGATATATGCTGACAGTGTATATTGTAGTCATCCATGACAGACTGCATGGGCACAGGTGTAGTCATTGCACCTGAAATGTGTCACTCATTGCCCTGTGTACCCATTATGGGTTTTGGAAATCACAGTGAGACACATTCATCATCTTACATTTGCCAAGTTGGTTGATCAGCGGCTATACAGCAAACTGACACTGTCATATTATTAACACATGGTGTAGCAAATGTACCACTGTGCCAATCATGATGATTTAGGTTTCTATTTGTTTGTACCTTCAGAATGGCAGCAGTCACAAGAATGCTGATCTTCTGATCTTAGCATACACCCATGTCTGTTAGGGAAGGGAAGTTAGTTATTGAACATATGCTGCAGTAGATCAGCAGGGGTGTACCAAACAAAACTAGCAAAGTATTAGGGAACTTTATATGTATGATGGAATTGGTCAGGGGTCCCTTGCATGACATCATGCACGTAATTCATTGTGACCATGCATTCCCCAACGTCAGGTATCCCATGATGATCCCATAGCTGGAGAAGTGTGGCTCAATGGTTAGAGCGGCAGACCCTGAAGCAGAGATCTGGCTCAAGACCAGGGTTCAAGTCCCGCTTCGGCAAGTCTTGGGCTCAATTCCCCTTGACCAGATAATTCTCGCCTCGGTGCCTAATCTAATTCATGGGTCCCACTCTGCAACTCTGGGCAATAGCTTGCTTAATCTCCACAACGGCCCCAACAGCGCTTGGATGCCTGGCTTCACCCTGTGGGTGCTCAGGAGTGGGCGCCTCACAGGGAAAAGCCAGGAGGGGTTCCATAGCGGTATGAGTACAGCGCCTTGAGACCCTAACGGGTGAGTAGTGCGCTATACAAGTGCTAATTTACATTTACATTTACATAGCTTATGAGAAGTTCATGGCTATAGAGTAACACAGATGACAAATGCATTAGCTCTGTTCTAGCTATTGTGCCCAAGACCAATGTAAAACACACAGGTACAATGAACAAAGGGCCATGGATAGTTGTTATCCCTCAATTTATATCATTTGCTTCATTTTATGTGCTACAGCTAGGAAAGTAGCACCAAACATTCAGATATGAACCCGTGTGCATTACTTTGGCATCCATCACTAATTTAATTGCGGCACAACCAATCAAACTATCAGCCTAAGATATTGCCTGAGGTTAGAAAGAACTTGGTACTTATGGGCCAGAATACATTTCAGACATGTATTAGAAATAATTGGGGGACACATTAATTCTTGAAAATATCTGGTGAAAAACATGTCTTTCCTGGTACGCTCACAGACCATGGCTAAAACATATGTTAGAGCCACATTTGCATCATCTATTGACGTGAAGGCAGCACTAATTTACAGGCTCCAGTTGTGTTTTGTAACTCAGTGCAGCTGTTGAGTCAACAAATGACGGTAATGTGTAGCAATTATTGTATAACACAGGGCCACTGTATATTTAACTTGCATTCCACATGTCCAAATACATTGCCTGCAGCATATCAACAAATCTGCTACTGTCACTACAGAGCATTTAAATGTGCACATTACTCTGAATTGTACTCACCAACAGGGTCACCAATCACAATCCCCAGGTGGTCCAGCAGGTTTTGCTCCCTTGCGCGGTGTGTTGTAGATGCGTTGCAGATGGTACAGGACCTTTGACCACTGGAGCCTCCTTGCCTCTGTGTGATACCCCTGTATCACCATGCCACCTGCTTCGATCATCAATGGGAGGAAGTGGCACACCAGCCAAATGAATCCCCCCAGCTCCTCCTCACCCATTCTACCCAGACGTGGCCTACCCAACATTACTGAAATATTAAAGGAATTAAGGGGTACAGAGGATAATGGAGGAAAAGAAGGAGAGGGAAATTAAAAGTAAATAATCCTAAAACAGCCCAACTATCCCCAAACTAACACTACCCACAACAGACTCCCAACAGTACAAAGACAAAATTAGACACCATAAATGACAACAATACACATACACAGGATACCACAGACACTTACAAAACACCAAAAGACAATATTAAGAGCACACAGGAGACAAATTCACAATATTCACAGAGAGACACGTCCAAACACAGCCACACAGTCAAGAAAAATCACAGACTGCAAAGTGAAAGTGAAAGTACACCCACTGTACCAATTCTGTAAACAGGATATCCTATTACATCACTTCCTGCCTCAAATGCGGTTCATTTTTATTATGATGCGTCAAAATATTATAATGCTAACAGTCTGTGCATCATATTTTGTTTTGGCGCACATGCTTAGAAATTACCCTGCATCCATATTTCCAAATATTTTTCATTGTTAACCAATTTCATGGGGTACAGTGTGGGAATTACCGCTCGAGGCCAATGGATGTATCATGGCAGTGAGCGTCATTTTTCGACACATATGCAGCGTTTTTTGACGCATATGTGTCTTTTTTTACGCGTATGCGTCAAAATTTATGTCTTTTACTGGGTTTGGGTCATTTCTCATATTTTTGTAGTACATGACAGCTGTAACTATACAGAGATAGGCTATTTGCACCTACATTGTGCATTCCAGTGTATGGGCACATGTGGCAGATCACACTACTACAGACTATGATCCTCGAGTTGTTGTACCGGATTTGCACTCTTCACTGACACAATAGACACCAAACTTTTGGAATACTTTTGGAATACAAATTGGTATTACCCAGTTTGAGCAGGTTGTGTGTCAATAGAGGATAGCAAGGCTACGCAACTTAATACAGTAGCTCATTGCCTGTGTGTCAATGTGTGTGAATTGGCTATTTCAATTTTAGTTGTCCCATTATGTGAACATCACAAGACGTGTTTTCATAAATGTGCTTGTATGCATGTGTTGTCAATGTGGATAACCATCAGATGCTATTCAGTGTTGAAATGATAAGGAAATGTGTTTGTCATACACGTAGCAACAAATGCTGTTTGAACTTCCCAGAATTTTGTGACAAAAGCATCTCCCATGACCAACCATGCACAGGATAGATAGAGGACGGTTGATCATGGCAATGTTCCAAGACTAAGCCATCACATGTCCTGGAATGTTGGATACCACTTCCTGGTCATTTGTTTCGATACTACCCATGAGTCAGGCATTTGAAAATGCTATGTGGGTACGGTCTTTGTGACACAGAGTCCCAAAACCAATCCACAAATGTAATGTCACTCCACAGTTTGAGTCATATAAATGACCTATGTTTCTCTTGTGGCAGTGGAGGACCAACAGACCAAGCAGCAAATGTTCACATATTTCCATTGGTTAACTGCACAAAGGTGTCCAGTTCAAGTTTGTGGGGCCATGTGTAGCCTGTGTCATTATTGGGGTTCATGTTGTCACAGTTACGTGCAGGTCTAATAATGAGTCTGTGGAGCCATTCCCTGCATTAACAAAGTATCCTTCACAGCTGAATTGAACGAAAGCCAAAGAGGAAATGAGAACACACATGGGGATAGTACAGTTATGGCACTGAAGAAGTTTTATGAGACTGACAACAGGGCAACCTTGGTGTGCTCACAAAGTTAATGGATCAGTAATTTAAAACCGGCAGGTGTCCTCACAACATTTGTACACAGGGTGGCCTCTAAAATTCCCACTGCAGCTGGGAACATCAGTGCCTCTGTGCTGATTAATCTCACAGCTATTCACCACGCAAGCCCCATCAATAGGTTGGGGCCGATGTGAATCAGTGTGTGGACCGTCAGGGTACAAACATGTTTTGACATTTCATGCACATTATCAAACGTTGTTTGTTGTGCTGGAGGCACCATACCCAATCCATGCATATAGCCATGGTACACTGTCACTATTTGTCAATCATGCATACATGAAACCCAGACAAGGGATGGGCCGTGATTAGGCTATTTGAAGACATGTCCCACCCAATGATACGATGAGTAAACTGATTACGCTATACAATGTATTCGAGTATTCATTGTAGACCTACCTGACACAATACCCTAGGAGGAAAGTGAGGGCATGGAAAGCAACTATGAGACAAATGTAGCCACAGGGAACCTTTATGGTAACGTAAAGACAGGAACTAGTCAGGATAACAGGATGCAGGGTCAGTCAGGAACAAAAATGAACAAGGCAAATACGCAGTGAGTGAGCAGACTGAGACTGGTCAAAGCTGGAACAACACTGTGAAAAATGAAAACTGTATTTGTCCTGTGTGCTGCAAGGTTACACAATAACCCAAGGCCTGTGTTACACAAGTGATTTATACAGCAATGCATAAGAGGGATATACATATAATGGCAGCTTCAATGCCGTTCCAGGCAGCAGCAAGGGCAGTGCAACCATAACAATTATGCAGCTAATAACATTACATAAGTACCTTTCACTAAAATTAGTAGAATCCGTGCTATATGTCCTCAGGTAGGCAAGCTTAGGATTAAAAAAGAATACCTAAAAGGTCCCCTTTCGCCTATCAAACTAGTAAAATAATTCTAAAATGTAATTCCTACAGTTGTTTTATCCAATAGACACAATTGGCCTAGGTGCAAATGGGACCAGTTGCAATATTGTCAATTTTGCTTTTAATAGGTATTGCATTTGCACTGGGCAGTTATTTTACAATAATGTTAATGCCAACGGTCTGACACATTGACAAATTTTGCTTCCCACACGATGGTATCTGATAAATATATATCTAGATATTTGTAATGTGGCACTATGTCCAGCATGATGTTATTCAAAGTCATTCTGATAGGTGGCATCCGTCGGGGCTGATCAACATTATTTTAGATTTAGCCCCATTGATCTCCTGGCGATTGTTGCAAAGCCACCTTTGTCTGACTGAAAAGGACAAGATCACCCCCATATGTTAGATGGGTCAGTGAGAAAGATCCCAGATGAGGTGGATGCAGATTTGCCTCATCCAAGATCTGGGAGAGATCCAACATAAACAAATTAAACAGGTGTGGGGTTAGCACAGAGCCTTGTTTTAGCCAGAATGCGTAGGGATTTTCCTCGAGACCCGAAAATCACTGCTGCAGAAGAGCTGACCACTGGACTGACCTTGACAAACCCTGAGGACCTCCGGGTGTCACCAATAACCTGAGATCTCCCTTCAGAGTGGAGGTACCACTCTACAACCAAGCAAGAACCAACAAGCCAGTGAGGGTCACTTCACTGACCGGCCGATATCTCCTGAACCAGAAGTCACAGCCAGGCTTGTCAATAAACCAATGACCACCAGGACAACCCCCGCAAGTGTGGCAAGTTTGCACCCTCCAGTGGCTGAATAATGCCAATCCCTGATTACTGGTCAGCTGACATCGGACAACCAGAAAACCAGCTCCCCCTGAGATGAAAAAAGCTCAGCAGAAAGTCCCCATCAAGGGACTTCAGGGACACCCTGGACCTCCCACCAGAGTGTCAATGTTGTCCTGTAAGCAGCCCTCCAAGAGACTCACCTCCAGCTCCAAAGGACCCCATTACGCACAGCTCCTGGATCACCAACTCACTCTGCAGCCGGCCACCCAGTGCCCTGCAACGAGGAACTAGCTGTGCCCACAGGGTCCCACACCCCTTGCAACCTCGACACCGGGAGGGGACCCCAAAGCACCACCTTTATATATGCAGGAACCACCCTTTTCCAAGCAGTCCCCTGGAGTGGCCCTGCACCTGCTATAATTGACTTTTCAGCACTGCTCCTGCCGGAACCAGGAGCCGCCTGAGCCTCTCCAGCTGGCACAGTGTGCCCACGGATGACCTCGACCAACCTGCAAAAGTGAAACCTGGTACATAACAGTGCGATTTTATATGCATTTTAAAGTGACTGCCTATTGATTCTTATGGTGTGTAATTACGTGCAGAAAGACTGTGTATGAGGCTGGCCTGGTGTGTGGTGGGTACCTATGGTACGTACATCTTATACCAGTTCCAGGTATCCCTAATTAGTGTAATGTAGTCAGTGTCTAGAAGCTAGACTCTCTAGAAGTAGCTGTGGATGAGCAGTCAAGGCTTATCTAGGAGACATGCAAAGCTCATGCAATACCACTGTAGTCACACGGTACTTACACACAGTGTTACAAAAAACAAGGTACTTTAAATTTAGTGACACAAATACCAAAATACCATAAAACTATACTCCATTAAGAGGTAAGTAATACACAAAGTATATACACTAGTATACAGAAATAGGCAAAAAACTGTTAGAAAACAGTGCAATGAGTGAAAATCGCAATAGATAGAATTAGCCGTAGGGGGAGCACAAACCATATACTAAGAAAGTTGAATGTGAAAGTCGGTCCCACACCTAGGTAAGTGTGGTGTGTAGAGGGGAGATGGGAGTACTAGGAAAGCCCAAAGGAAAGTACCACAACCCACCTCAGCAACCAGGAAAGCAGGAGTGAATCACTGTAAATTCCCCAGATCACACACAGTGAAGAGAAGAATAATGCAAATCCCAGAAGAGACTGTAAGACACCCACAGTGGATTCCTGGACAAGAAGGCCTGTGGAAGAAGGGGGCCAAGTCCAAGAAGCACAGAAGGGTTCAGAAAGGGCAGGAACGCCTACCCACCAGGCTGAAGGTGCAAGAGGTGAGCCACCGGTGAAGAAGAAGAGTCAGCACTGCACCCAAGAAGATGCATTCAAGTTCCTGGAGGATGCAAGTGATGTTCCACACCAGAAGGAGGATTGCAGTCGGGTTTGCATCTTTGGATTCCGCTAACACACAAAACTCGCGGTTAGTGAAAAGTGGAGCTGCTGGGGACCAGGATGGACCAGGTAGCCTTTACCAAGAAGGGGGGAGTCAGAGGCTGCCCTCAGCAGTACAGAGAGCCCACAGAAGCTCAAGCAGTACCCACAGGAGTCCCACAGGAGAGGGACAAGAAAGTCAGAGAAGAGGCTGATGCAGCATTCCAAAAAAGGCTCCCACACCACTGGAGAACCACTGAGGGAGCTGTGAGTCACAGGAAGGAGTGCTGCGGGCTGGAGCTTCAAGAAGCCCCAAGATCTCATGGAAAAGATGCCAACAAGCCTTGGCAGCTGCAAAGGATGCGGAGGAACAATGGGTACTGTCCAGCGTGGGCAGGCAAAGGCTTACATCCACCCAAGTTGGACAGCTGGAAGAGAGAACCTTCAGGACCACTTCAGTCTACCACCCATAATGCAGAATCCACACAGATTAGCAGGAGAGGGGATCCACACAGCCAGCCGTCGATACAGTTGGTTCCTGCAGAAGCAGTGAAGTGACTCCTTCACCCCAAGGGATATTCCTTCTTCCTTCTGATGCAGGCTGAAGATGGGCTGTCCTCAGAAGATGCACGACAGGGGAAATGTTGCAGTTGCTGGAAGGAGCCAGAGATACAATGTTGCAGGAGGCATCTTGCTTCTTTGTTGCAGCTTGTAGGGTCCTGAAGAGTCCAGTTGCAGTTTCTACCGTCAGAAGTCAAAGTGGAGGTTGCAGAGGAATCCTACTTGAGTCTTGCAATCCAAATCTGAGGATCCACCCAAGAGAGAGACCCTAAATAGCCCTGATAGGGGAATTGGTCATCCAGCTGCGTGACCACTTATCAGGAGGGGGCTATGATGTCACCTGCTCGCACTGGCCACTCAGTTGCTACCAGAATTCACTGCCAACTTTGGATCCAAGATGGCAAAACCCAGGGACCCTCTGGAGGAGCTCTGAGTACCGCCTCTAGGGTGGTGATGGTCAGGGGAGTGGTCACTCCCCTTTCCTTTGTTGTGTTGGTTTAGGCAAGGAAGGCACCAAATGTGCCCTTCAAAACATTTCCAGTGGCGAGGGAGGCTACCCTTCCCAAGCCTGTAACACCTATTTCCAAAGGGAGAGGGTGTAACACCCCTCTCCCAAAGAAAATCCTTTGTTCTGCCTTCCTGGGCTTGAGCTGCTCAGACAACAGGAGGGCAGAAACCTGTCTGGGAGATGGCAGCAGCTTGGACTTCCCGGAAACCCTCAGAAGGCTGAAATGGCAATACTGTGGGTCCTCTACAGAGCCCCCAGAGTGCATGGAATCATACAAACAATGCTTGCAAAAGCGTTGGGGTATGATTTCAATATGCTTGATACCAAACATGCCTATGTTCGGAGTGATCATTATGTAGCTGGACACAGGTAATGACCTATGTCCAGTACAC
Organism: Pleurodeles waltl; assembly: GCF_031143425.1. Classification (NCBI taxonomy): domain Eukaryota; kingdom Metazoa; phylum Chordata; class Amphibia; order Caudata; family Salamandridae; genus Pleurodeles; species Pleurodeles waltl. Next base: position 20,922,895 of record NC_090447.1, read on the forward strand.
ACGTAAAATGGTGTCCCCACACTCGCGAAGTCCAGGAAAATGGGCCTGGAGTTCATGGGGACACCTCTGCTAGTGCATGGGTGCCCTCATACACAGGTACTTTGCACCCTGCCCTCTGGGCTAGAAGCCTGCCATGGGGGTGACTTATAAGTGTCCTGATGTAGTATAGAATGGCATTGAAAGGGTGATTGCACCTTTTCATGCAGGCTGCAATGGCAGTTCTGCAGAACACTTTTCTTGGGCTCCCTATAGGTGCCAAAATATATGCTGCAGCCCATAGGAATCCCCTGGAACCTCAATGCCCTAGGTACATAGGTCCCATATACCAGGGACTTATAATGGGGAACCAGTGTGCCAATTGTACATGAAATACAGGGTTTTGGGAGAGAGAGCATAATCACTGAGGTCTTGGTTAGCAGGATCACAGTGAACACAGTCAAACACATTGACATCAGATAGAAAAAGGGGGTAACCATGCCAAGAAAGAGTGTACTTTCCTACAGTCTGCATTTAATAAAACTTCACAAATGCATATCTTAAAAAGTACTTAACCAATTTTGATAATCTTGGTCTTAAAAATTATATAACAATCTGAAGTAGTTTTGTAAATTGGTCTCGTGTGTAAGTCGCATGATTGATACTGTGAGTACAGCAAATGCTTTGGACTTCTCCAAGATTAGCCTAACTGTTCGACCGAGCTACCTCAAAATTTAGAGCATTAGGTGGTCTAGTTTTTACCTCTGGGAAACAACGTGTGGTTGACGGGACCTCCTGCACAGTATGCCTAGTCTTGCACACTACATAGAAGGCCAGACTACTACGCTTGGTGTGGAATAAAGACTTTGCATTTGCTGATACCACTTTGCCAATTTTGTGAGCACGAGGATAACTCTCCAGATTGCCTGTCAGAATTAGAACCGAAAGGATAATGGAGACTGAAAGGAGTTCTAGCAGGATGGTTATAAGAACAGCCCCTTTACCATGACAGGGACCATGTCTGGACTTGTCTCTTGGACTGGGAGTAGGACTCATATGAAGGCTTTAACTTCTTCTTGTTTTCAAGAGCACAAAACTTTGCCTACCATTATCAAATCTTCAGTAAGTGCACAAGGGCATAGATTTCTGAGAACTTAGAGTTGTGAACCAAGTTCAGACACCAAAAATACACCTTCTATGAATCCATGACCATTATCTGCTTCTTTATATCTCAGCGTGGCTTAGGTCCTGTTGTTTTGGGTACATTGCTCCCTAGCACATTGTGAAAACTTTGGAAGTTAGTCTGAAAACAAATTAATTTCAGGAGCGGAGCTCTGGATCTGTGTCAGAAGGCTTGGAAAGAAAGGTACTGATGTCAGTGCACAAAGGTTACACTTATATGGAGCCACATACACCACCCAGCTGTGCAAAGGGCACTGCTATGAAAAATCTCCAAATAAAGTCTGGCATCTAGGAAATATTCTAAATTGAGGAATCTGCAGTTGGACTTATCCTTTGGAGTTGGTTAAAAAAGTCCGGTCAGTGGGTATGAATTCATAAAAAAAATTAAACCAGAAGCCAGTCTTCCTACCATAAGGACCGCTCAGGCACAGTGACAGTCATATTGTCCTAATTAGAGCATGCCAGCCATCAATCATTTCACCTGATGACAGGGGCAGGGAAATTAATAGCCCCACAGGCAGGAAAAAAAAATCATCCTGCCTGTTGGGCCAATAACTTCCTGTTTCCATAAAAGGAAATCCCACTTTGGGAGCTTTATCTTTTTAAATCACTTTAAAAAAGCAGTGAGATCCTTGTTGGGAACATGGTGAGCTATAAAAATAATAGGGAAGCAAATGTAATTACCATTATCCCCCTGTGAGGTGGCAGGCTTCCCACAAGGGCTAAATAAGGCCCTTAGTCAGGCACTGATGTCTGAGGCAAGGACTAAAGTATACAAAAAGGTGATGAATTGAATGTTTGAATTAGTCGAAGCCACTGGCAATTACTTGGGCTGCATCCCAGTTTGTGTTTTTTTGCACACTTTGTTATGTCACTTTGGACCTGTACATACACAGGTTAAATAGAGAACTGTAGCACATGGGGACGACATATGATAGACAGAATGAAGTCACTAAACCAAGCCTAAGCTACTAAACCAAGCCGACAGAGCAGCAAACAAGGAGGTTTAAAATGGTGGAGAAAGGTGTAGATATGAATGTTATTGGCTTATCATTGGTTCCTTTGGTCATGTGAGTTGTGGTTTGATCCTACTTACCCTTAAGAGTACTTGTGTTTTTTCAATAGTTTTACTACTTTACAGCTGCTTAGTGACGAAAGTGCACACATAACCCTTGTGACTCTGGTGCTGACATGTAATCAATTACTCAATAAGAACAAATGTGATTCCACTGAGAGTTATAGATTTAGAAAAATATAGAATATGTATCTAAGTAAACCAAGACCAAAACTACAAAAATTCAATCAGCCGACGTTGAGAAATACATTTTTCAAGATTAAACAGAAAATAGTTCTTCAAAGTCACTAGTAGTCAAAAGTTTACTTGAGGTCACGAGAGACCGGTGCAAATCCAAACTTCAGGTCAACAGCAATGGTGAGTAGGCTGGGTACAGAACCTACGCAAGGTCCGCTGAAAAAGTGCCTTGGTCGGAGCAAGAGTCAACATTGAGGAGAAAATGCGATCCGTTCATATTTTTCACCGTCGGGTCCAGGCATCGCTGTCTAGTTCCATGAAGATGAATGTAATGTGTCATCGTTGGGCTGCCCAGGTTAGGAATCTGCTGTCATTAAACAGCCTCCGCGTCAAAGGGTGATGTGTCGCTTCCAACCTGCATAGTGCAGACTATGCAATAGTTTTAGCAGAAAGCAGCTGCGAAACCCATTTCTGAGGCCCAGGACTGGAGGGGGCACCTCAGGGAGGGTAAGACTCACAGATGGCAGAGTCCAGCAGCACCAGCAGAGTTTGCAAGACAGTCTTAGATGTCCCTGAGACTGCAGGAGAACAGGGAGCAAGCCAACAAGCCCATAGAGTCACTCTGATTCCAAGGGAGATGGGGCCAGTACCAGTCCTCAGCATGGCAGAGAACAGCAGGAAGTAGTCAGTAGGTAGCTCAGCAAAGCAGTGAAGCTGCTCCTCATAACAGTCAGTCAAGCAGAGTGGCAAACCTTGTAGCACAGGAGTCCTTACTCCAGCAGAGTTCTTCCCAGATCCAGGAATGTACTGATTTGATAGGGTCAGAACCCCAGTACATATACCCAGATGTGCCTTTGAAGTGGGTGTGACTTCAAAGAAGGCTCCCTGAAGTTCACAGAGATCCTTTCTTCTTAGTCCTGGCTCCAGACAACCAGTGGGGAGTAATCATTCTTTTCTGTGAGGACAGGCACTACCCTGTTCAAGTGTGTCAGCTCTCATCCATCCTTCCTGCCCAGGAAGGGCCATCAGAAGGCAGATGAATGCAGGTAAGTCCTTTGTGACACCCACCCTTCCTATGTTTGTGGCTGTCTATAGGGAAAGCACAAAGGTTGCTGTCACCCACCCCATGGCTGTATTTGAGACAGGCTGCAAGGCACAGAGAGCAATAAGAGCAGAGAAGTTCCCACTTTCTAAAAGTGTCATTTCTAAAATAATAATGTTAAATCCAACTTTACCAGTAAAGAGGATTTATCATTACCCTTCCCATGATATAAAACATGAGGTAGCTACTACTTTCTGATCAGGAATTACAGCTTAAAAGTATATTGAGGAATTCTCAATACTGGCCTGTGAGAGGGTTATTCCTCACAGCAGTGAAAAAAATATTTGTGAGTTTTTCACTATCAGGACATCTAAAACTTAAAAGTACAGGGCCTGCAGTCCTCAGGTCAACAGAAAGATACAGCAGAAATGTGCAGCAAACATGCACAAAGATTGGGGGAAGACCACTCTAAGTCTATGAGGTCAAACAGACACATTCCATAACAAAAACAATCCTGAAAATGGAAAAAACAAGGCGAAATAAAGATTTCTTCTTGTTGCTCCTCCCTGGGTGGGTGTACAGTTTTGATCCCCTGGTTTACTTGGCCTTGTAAATTGGGGGATAACTCAAAATCCATGGGTGTTGCGTGGGAACACCCACCACAACACCCTTGGAATGCCCATGGAACACCTCTCTAATGCAGAGTAAGGCAATGCAGTGAGTTATAGATATGATTGAAAGGTTTGTGCTACCGTTGCGTCACAAAAAGTGATGCATGGGTGGCACAAGGGGCTCATAAATATGCCCTATAGTCTGAAGCAGTAATAGAAATGCCCCCAAAATAATAAAAAATGAGTGCATTGTTTTCTCAATGTTTTATTGTTTTACAGATCGTAATGACTTTCGCAGTACATTTAAGTTATGACACGTCACTAAATAAATTGTATAATCTTATAAACTACAAATCTACTCCTAGCAATCATTCTGTTAGAATACTATAGTCAAAGGACACAAAGAATGATTTTAGAAGATTACCTCCCATGTTACACTCCAGGGGGACCCCCCACCTGCTGTTCAGTCCCCAACTGAGGCCACCAAGTGCTAGATATTGCCTCCTCTTGCAGGGATCTGTACAGTTTCATGAAAGGAAGTGTCCTCTGCACATCTAATTTAACCTGCTGACACCTTGTGGTCTAAATACAATATTGCGAAATGAATTGCTCAGGAGAACCATGTGATGTTTTTAGCCCTTTTTGTATATTTGCTCCTGTACTGGCCACTGACTGTGAATAAATGGATAGGTTATCAGAAAACAACAATTTTTGATCAAATGCTGTCTGTTGTGAATATTGACGTTTAGTGCGTCTCTGAAGGTCCTATGTCTACCTTTTCCTGTGATTAATCCCCCCCCTCACTTTCTGCACTGTTTGTTTCCCTCCACATCCAGGAGAAGCACATCAAAGAGAGGCCAATATATTCCTTTGGGGACCTCACATTCAAAGGCAACAAGAAAGCCAAGGTGAGCGATGGCTGAGGGAAGAAAGCTTGTCCTGGACAAGGCTTGTTCTAGCTCAAGGCAGCACTATTGTAGGAGGCTGGACTGGCTTGTAGTGGGTACCAAGGGGTACTTACACCTTGCACCAGGTTCAGGTATCCCTTATTAGTGTAGAGGGGTGTCTAGCAGCTTAGGCTGATAGAAAAGGTAGCATAGCAGAGCAGCTTAGGCTGAACCAGGAGGCGTGTAAAGCTCCTACTATACCACTGGTGTCATATGCACAATATCATAAGAAAACACAATACACAGATATACTAAAAATAAAGGTACTTTATTTTTATGACAATATGCCAAAAGTATCTCAGTGAGTACCCTCAGTATGAGGATAGCAAATATACACAAAATATATGTACACAATACCAAAAATATGCAGTAATAGCAATAGAAAACAGTGCAAGCAATGTATAGTCACAATAGGTTGCAATGAGAGCACATAGGTACAGGGGCAACACAAACCATATACTCTAGAAGTGGAATGCGAACCACGAATGGACCCCAAACCTATGTGACCTTGTAGAGGATCGCTGGGACTGTAAGAAAACAGTGAGGGTTAGAAAAATAGCCCACCCCAAGACCCTGAAAAGTGGGTGCAAAGTGCACCTAAGTTCCCCAGAGAGCACAGAAGTCGTGATAGGGGAATTCTGCAGGGAAGACCAACCCCAGCAATGCAACAACAATGGATTTCCGGACGAGAGTACCTGTGGAACAAGGGGACCAAGTCCAAAAGTCACAATCACGTCGGGAGTGGGCAGATGCCCAGGAAATGCCAGTTGTGGGTGCAAAGAAGATGCCACCGGATAGTAGAAGCTGTGGATTCTGCAAGAACGAAGAGGACTAGGAACTTCCCCTTTGGAAGATGGATGTCCCACTTTGTGAAGAAGCTTGCAGAGGTGTTTCCGTGCAGAAAGACTGCAAACAAGCCTTGCTAGCTGCAAGGGTTGCGGTTAGGTTTTTTGGATGCTGCTGTGGCCCAGGAGGGACCAGGATGTCGCCAATTATGTGAGGAGACAGAGGGGGGGGGGGCAGCAAGACAAAGAGCCCACTCAGAAGCAAGGAGCACCCGCAGAAGTGCCGGAACAGGCACCACGAAGTGGAGTGAACCGGAGCTCACCCGAAGTCACAAGAAGGTCCCACGACACCGGAGGACAACTCAGGAGGTCATGCACTGCAGGTTAGAGAGTCAGGGACCCAGGCTTGGCTGTGCACAAAGGAAATCCTGGAAGAGTGCACAGGAGCCGGAGCAGCTGCAAATCACGCGGTACCCAGCAATGCAGTCTAGCGTGGGGAGGCAAGGACTTACCTCCACCAAACTTGGACTGAAGAGTCACTGGACTGTGGGAGTCACTTGGACAGAGATGCTGAGTTCAAGGGACCTCGCTCGTCGTGCTGAGAGGAGACCCAGAGGACCGGTGATGCAGTCTTTTGGTGCCTGCGGTTTCAGGGGGAAGATTCCGTCAACCCACGGGAGATTTCTTCGGAGCTTCTAGTGCAGAGAGGAGGCAGACTACCCCCACAGCATGCACCACCAGGAAAACAGTCAAGAAGTCGGCCGGATCAGCGTTACAAGGTCGCAGTAGTCGTCTTTGCTACTTTGTTGCTGTTTTGCAGGCTTCCAGAGCAGTCAGCGGTCGATTCCTTGGCAGAAGGTGAAGAGAGAGATGCAGAGGAACTCTGATGAGCTCTTGCATTCGTTATCTAAAGAATTCCCCAAAGCAGAGACCCTAAATAGCCAGAAAAGGAGGCTTGGCTACTTAGGAGAGAGGATAGGCTAGCAACACCAGGAGGAGCCTATCAGAAGGAGTCTCTGATGTCACCTGCTGGCACTGGCCACTCAGAGCAGTCCAGTGTGCCAGCAGCAGTCTGTTTCCAAGATGGCAGAGGTCTGGAGCACACTGGAGGAGCTCTGGGCACCTCCCAGGGGAGGTGCAGGTCAGGGGAGTGGTCACTCCCCTTTCCTTTGTCCAGTTTCGCGCCAGAGCAGGGCTGGGGGATCCCTGAGCCGGTGTAGACTGGCTTATGCAGAAATGGGCACCATCTGTGCCCATGAAATCATTTCCAGAGGCTGGGGGAGGCTACTCCTCCCCAGCCCTGACACCTTTTTCCAAAGGAAGAGGGTGTAACACCCTCTCTCTGAGGAAGTCCTTTGTTCTGCCTTCCTGGGCCAGGCCTGGCTGGACCCCAGGAGGGCAGAAACCTGTCTGAGGGGTTGGCAGCAGCTGCAGTGAAACCCCGGGAAAGGCAGTTTGGCAGTACCCAGGTCTGTGCTAGAGACTCGGGGGATCATGGAATTGTCTCCCCAATGCCAGAATGACATTGGGGTGACAATTCCATGATCTTAGACATGTTACATGGCCATGTTCGGAGTTACCATTGTGACGCTATACATATGTAGTGACATATGTATAGTGCACACGTGTAATGGTGTCCCCGCACTCACAAAGTCCGGGGAATTTGCCCTGAACCATGTGGGGGCACCTTGGCTAGTGCCAGGGTGCCCACACACTAAGTAACTTTGCACCCAACCTTTACCAGGTAAAGGTTAGACATATAGGTGACTTATAAGTTACTTAAGTGCAGTAGTAAATGGCTGTGAAATAACGTGGACGTTATTTCACTCAGGCTGCAATGGCAGGCCTGTGTAAGAATTGTCAGAGCTCCCTATGGGTGGCAAAAGAAATGCTGCAGCCCATAGGGATCTCCTGGAACCCCAATACCCTGGGTACCTCAGTACCATATAATAGGGAATTATAAGGGTGTTCCAGTATGCCAATGTAAATTGGTGAAATTGGTCACTAGCCATGTTAGTGACAATTTGGAAAGAAATGAGAGAGCATAACCACTGAGGTTCTGGATAGCAGAGCCTCAGTGAGACAGTTAGTCATAACACAGGTAACACATACAGGGCACACTTATGAGCACTGGGGCCCTGGCTGGCAGGGTCCCAGTGACACATACAACTAAAACAACATATATACAGTGAAATATGGGGGTAACATGCCAGGCAAGATGGTACTTTCCTACACAACCCCCCTCCAAACGAAGGACAATAAGACTAGCCATGACCTGATGAGTCTTCATTGTCTAAGTGGAAATATCTGGAGAGTCCATCTGCATTGGAGTGGGTACTCCCAGGTCTATGTTCCACTGTGTAGTCCATTCCCTGTAGGGATATGGACCACCTCAACAATTTAGGATTTTCACCTTTCATTTGTTTTAGCCAAAGTAGAGGTTTGTGGTCTGTCTGAACAATGAAGTGAGTGCCAAACAGGTATGGCCTCAACTTCTTCAGTGCCCAGACCACAGCAAAGGCCTCCCTCTCTATGGCAGACCAACGCTTTTCTCAAGGGGTCAACCTCCTGCTGATAAAAGCAACAGGTTGATCCTGGCCCTCAGAATTAAGTTGTGATAAGACTGCCCCTACCCCTAATTCAGATGCATCAGTTTGGACAATTAATTTTTTGGAGTAACAGGGGCTTTTCAGGACAGGTGCAGAGCACATGGCCTGCTTCAGCTCCTCAAAAGCTTTCTGACAGTTTGCTGTCCATAATACCTTTTTAGGCATCTTCTTTGAAGTGAGTTCATTAAGAGGGGCTGCTATGGAGCCATAGTTCTTTATGAACCTCCTGTAGTACCCAGTGAGGCCTAAGAAGGCTCTCACTTGAGTCTGAGTTGTAGGGGGAACCCAATCTATGATAGTTTGGATTTTCCCCTGAAGTGGTGCAATCTGTTCTCCACCCACAAGGTGTCCCAGATAAACCACTTTCCCCTGCCCTATCTGGCGCTTTGAAGCCTTGATAGTGAGGCCTGCCTTTTGCAGGGCCTCCAAAACTTTCCACAGGTGGACCAGGTGATCATCCCAGGTGGAGCTAAAGACAGCTATATCATCTAGATATGCTGTACTAAAAGCCTCCAACCCTTGCAGGACTGTATTCACCAACCTCTGAAAAGTGGCAGGTGCATTTTTCAAACCAAAAGGCATTACTGTGAATTGGTAGTACCCTCCAATGGTTGAAAATGCAGTTTTTGCTTTAGCATCCTCTGATAACTTGATCTGCCAATACCCTGCAGTCAAATCAAAGGTGCTTAGATACTTGGCAGATGCCAGTGTATCTATTAGCTCATCTGCCCTGGGTATAGGGTGAGCATCAGTTTTAGTTACCTGTTTGAGACCTCTGTAGTCTACCTATCTTTGGAATGAGGCTTTGTTACAAGTACCACAGGAGAGGCCCATGGACTTTCAGAGTGCTCAACCACTCCCAGTTCAAGCATTTTCTGAACCTCTTGTTTTATGCAGTCTCTGACATGGTCAGGCTGCCTATAGATCTTACTTTTGACAGGCAAGCTGTCTCCAGTATCTATAGTGTGCTCACGCCAAGAAGTGGTGCCTGGCACAGTAGAGAAGAGTTCAGAAAACTGACCCAGGAGATTTATGCAGTGGTCTTTCTGCTCAGCAGTAAGACAATCTGCCAAAACTACACCTTCCACTAGAGCATCTTGTTCTGTGGAAGAGAAGAGATCAGGGAGAGGGTCACTCTCTTCTTCCTGTCCTTCATCTGTTGCCATGAGCAGGGTGAGATCAGCCCTGTCATAGTAAGGTTTCAGGCGATTGACATGGAGCACCCTAAGGGGACTCCTGGCAGTGCCTAAGTCAACTAAGTAGGTGACTTCTCCCTTCTTTTCAACAATAAGGTGGGGTCCACTCCATTTGTCTTGGAGTGCTCTTGGGGCCACAGGCTCCAAGGCCCACACTTTCTGCCCTGGTTGGTACTGAATCAGAACAGCCTTCTGGTCATGCCATTTCTTTTGGAGCTCTTGGCTGGCCTGAAGGTTTTTACTGGCCTTTTTCATGTACTCAGCCATCCTAGATCTTAGGCCAAGTACATAGTCCACTATGTCTTGCTTAGGAGCTTTTAAAGGTTGTTCCCAACCCTCCTTTACAAGTGTTAGGGGACCTCTTACTGGGTGTTCAAATAGAAGTTCAAAAGGGCTGAAGCCCACTCCTTTTTGGGGTACCTCCCTGTAAGCAAAAAGGAGGCAAGGTAATAGGACATCCCATCTCCTCCGGAGTTTTTCAGAGAGTCCCATTATCATTCCTTTGAGAGTTTTATTAAACCTCTCAACCAGTCCATTTGTTTGTGGATGATAGGGTGTGGTGAACTTGTATGTCACACCACATTCCTTCCACATGGCCTTTAAGTAAGCAGACATGAAATTGCTTCTCCTGTCTGATACCACCTCTTTTGGGAAGCCCACCCTGGAAAAGATTCCCAGGAGGGCCTTTGCCACTGCAGGAGCTGCAGTGGTCCTTAGAGGAATTGCTTCAAGATATCTGGGGGCATTGGTCCACTACCACCAAGATAAACCTATTGCCTGAAGCAGTAGGAGGGCCAGGGGGGCCAACTATGTCAACCCCTACCCTTTCAAAGGGAACCCCAACCACAGGCAGTGGAATAAGGGGTGCCTTTGGGGTGCCACCTGTTTTGCCACTGGCTTGACAGGTGACACAGGACTTACAAAATTCCTTTGTGTCCTCTGACATTCTTGGCCAATGAAACAAGGGAACAAGCCTGTCCCAAGTTTTCATTTGTCCCAAATGCCCAGCTAAGGGAATGTCGTGGGCTAGAGTTAGGAGGATCTCTCTGTATTGCAAGGGAATGACCAATCTCCTGGCTGCTCCAGGTTTAGGGTCCCTTGCCTCAGTATACAAGAGGTTGTCCTCCCAGTAAACTCTGTGAGAGTCACTGACATCCCCATTAGCTTGTTTGACAGCTTGCTGTCTTAGACCCTCTAGTGTGGGACAAGTCTGCTGTGCCACACTCAGTTCCTCCCTGGCAGGCCCCCCTCCACCCAAAAGCTCAGCAGTTTCTGCTTCCAGCTCCTCTGGTGTAGGTTCTGCAAAGGGTGGAAATTCTTCTTCCTCAGAAGTAGAATCCACTGTAGAGGGAGGGATAGTAGGTAGTGTTTTACCTTTACTAACCCTAGCTTTAGGGAGCACTTGGTCCATTGTTCCAGGATCCAAGTCACCCTGTCCTTTTTGCTTTTTGGCCTGAGCCCTTGTCAAAGCAAAAAATATGCCCTGGAATGCCCAGCATTGCTGCATGAGCCTCCAACTTCACTTCTGCCCAAGCTGATGTCTCCAAATCGTTCCCTATTAGACAGTCTACAGGTAAATCTGAGGCAACCACAACTTTCTTTGGACCAGTAAACCCCCCCCCCCCAGTTGAGATTCACAACAGCCATGGGGTGGCTAAGAGTGTTGTTATGAGCATCAGTCACTTGGTACTGATGACCAAGTAGGTGTTGTTCAGGGTGGACCAGTTTCTCTATTACCATTGTAACACTGGCACATGTGTCCCTGTAGGCCTGAACCTCAACACCATTTATTAGGGGAAGTTGCTTGTACTTATCCATATTAAGGGGACAAGCAACCAAGGTGGCCAAATCAATGGCACCTTCAGAGACTAACACAGCCTCTGTGGTCTCCCTAACAAGACCAACCCTAACTAAATTACCAAAAGTGAGCCCAGCTACTCCCTTGGATTGGCTATTAGTAGGTTTGCTCCCACCACCACTGCTATTACTAGGGGCACTAGGTGTAGCAGAAGGGGTTGTAGTGGTAGGAGGCATGGTGCTTTTCTTTGGACAACTGGGATCAGTTGTCCAATGGCCTTTTACTTTACATAAATAGCACCATGGTTTCTTTACTTGATTTGAAGAGGATTTGGGCCCACCACCCCCACCAGAGTGTTTTTGTGGGCCTGATGAAGACTCATTTTTAGATTTGTCCCCACCCTTCTCTGAAGACTTACCATCCTTCTTCTTGCCATCCTTGTCACCCCCTGTATGAACTTTTCTGTTCACTCTTGTTCTGACCCATTTGTCTGCCTTCTTTCCCAATTCTTGGGGAGAGGTCAGATCTGAGTCCACTAGATACTGGTGTAACAAATCAGACACACAATTATTAAGAATATGCTCTCTCGGGATTAAGTTATACAGGCTTTCATAGTCAGAAACTTTACTGCCATGTAACCACCCCTCCAAGGCCTTCACTGAATGGTCAACAAAGTCTACCCAGTCTTGTGAAGACTCCTTTTTGGTTTCTCTGAACTTGATCCTGTACTGTTCAGTGGTTAAGCCATAATCATCAAGGAGTGCATTCTTAAGAACTGTAAAATCATTGGCATCACTTTCCCTAACAGTAAGGAGCCTATCCCTACCCTTTCCACTGAAAGATAGCCATAGGATAGGAGCCCACTGCCTTTGAGGGACCCCCTGTACATTACAGGCCCTCTCAAGTGCTGCAAACCACTTGTTAATGTCATCCCCCTCCTTGTAAGGGGGAGCTATCTTGTGCAGATTCCTAGAATCATGCTCTTTCACAGGATTACTATCTGTAATACTGCTGCTGCCACCATGGGGTCCAAACCCCAACCTCTGTCTTTCTTTTTCTAAGTCAAATGCTTGCCTATCTAAATCCAGCTGTTGCTTCTTGAGCTTTAGCCTGGATTCTTCCACTCTCAATCTATTGAGTTCCCTTTCTAACACTCTGTCATCAGGGTGGGTGGGTTGGGCATGCCTTGACACAAAAGAATGGTGAGAATGAACAGAGGGAGACCTGTCCCTAACAGATGGCACTTTAACAACCTGGCCTAAAGGAGCAACCTCTATACTATGATGAAAACTCACATCAGTACCAGCCCTGCTAGGTGGCCTGCTAAGGGGCAGGTTGGGAAAGTTCCCTTCTAACCCTTTTACTGGGGGTGCCCCAGAGTCAGAGTGTGAACCATCAGCTAATTTCTCACCAGATGTGCCACCTAAGGTCTTATCCTGTTCAATGAGCATATTAACTAACAATTCTCTTGAGGGATTCTTCCCTACCCCTAAACCTCTTTCAACGCAGACTCCTTGCTCCTTTCCAGCTAAGGTGGTCATAAGCAACTCTGGTTGGATCTACAGTTTGACCTGTACCAGACATTATAGAAAAGGTTTAAGGGACAGAAAAAGAAAGAAAAAGTTTCAGAACTTTTTAAAGAACAGGAAAAAAAAAACTTTTTCAACTTTTAAGAACTTTTTGAAAGTTTTAGAGGTACTTTTCAGCACTTAGCAAAAGAGTAAGAGGAGAAAAGCAAAACTTTTTGGTTAGGTGTACATACACTGAACTTGTTGTGTATATTTTTCTCTTATGAAAAGTACAGAATGACAAAGTGGTAAGTAGTTGCAAGTACTTATCCCACCGCTGCACAACCAATGTAGGAGGCTGGCCTGGCTTGTAGTGGGTACCAAGGGGTACTTACACTTTGCACCAGGTCCAGGTATCCCTTATTAGTGTAAAGGGGTGTCTAGCAGCTTAGGCTGATAGAAAAGGTAGCTTAGCAGAGCAGCTTAGGCTGATCTAGGAGGCGTGTAAAGCTCCTACTATACCACTGGTGTCATATGCACAATATCATAAGAAAACACAATACACAGATATACTAAAAATAAAGGTACTTTATTCTTATGACAATATGCCAAAAGTATCTCAGTGAGTACCCTCAGTATGAGGATAAGTTAGATACACAAGATATATGTACACAAACCAAAATTATGCAGGTAATAGCAAGAAAAGTAATGCAAGCAGTGTAAAGTTACAGTAGATTGCAATAGGAACACATAGGTATAGGGGCAACACAAACCATATACTCCAAAAGTGGATTGCGAACCACAAATGGATCCCCAAACCTATGTGAGCTTGTAGAGGGTCGCTGGGACTGTAAGAAAACAGTGAGGGTTAGAGAAATAGCCCACCCCAAGACCCTGAAAGGTAGGTGTAAAGTGCACCTACTACCCCCAGAGAGCACAGAAGTCGTGATAGGGGGATTCTGCAGGAAGAACAAACACCAGCAATGCAACAACAGTGGATTACCGGACCTGTGTACCTGTAAGACAAGGGGACCAAGTCCAATAGTCGCGACAGTGTCGAGAGTGGGCAGGAGCCCAGGAAATGCCAGCTGAGGGTGCAAGGAAGCTGCCACCGGTTAGAAGAAGCTTGGAGTTCTGCAAGAAAGAAGAGGACAAGGAACTTCTCCTTTGGAGGATTGATGTCCCACGTCGCCATGAAGCTTGCAGAGGTGTTCCCACACAGAGGCACATGTGTGTTTGGCCAGCCATCATGCACACTTAGGTTTCTTCAGCCTAGCTGTACACACAGCTAGGCTGGAAAACCTGCACAGATCCCAGGGCTGTGTCCGAGCGGCAGTGACGGCCAAACCTGGTGCTGCTTTCATGTAAGGTTTTGCATGAAAGCAGCACCAGGATTGCTGGGGAGCCTATGCTGGTGTCTCAGTAGAGAACACCACATTTTATTTCTTTTTTTGCCTTGTTTGTTTGAATGTATTTGGTTGTAGATAAGATTACAGGTTTCAATCTCCATTAAATTTCATATGATGTAATGGTGTTTTTAATTTTTTTTTCACATAATAACATATTTCATGTATGGGTTTTATATTGTAAATGTCTGTTTATTTTTTACTAGGTATTTTTAACTTACACTGTTGTAATGTTATCTTGACCATTCTCTCTTTTCTTTAGTATGTTCACATATGTGTAATTGTTATGTATTTCTCAATCTCTATTTTATTCTATGTTTTGACTTCTTTGTTTAATTTTGTAGGTTGTCATTGTATTGAATTGATCACATTTGTTTCACAAATCATTTCGTTCATGTTAATTTATTGTTTATTGTTTTAGTCAATTAAAACCATAACAATTATGCAGCTAATAACATTTCATAAGTACATTTCACTAAAATTAGTAGAATGTGTGCTATATGTCCTCAGGTAGGCAAGTTTAGGATTAAAAAAGAATATCTAAAAGGTCCCCTTTGGCCTATTAAACCAGTAAAATAATTCTAAAATGTAATTCCTACAGTTGTTTTATCCAATAGACACAATTGGCCTAGGTGCAAATGGGACCAGTTGCAATATTGTCAATTTTGCTTTAAATAGGTATTGCATTTGCACTGGGCAGTTATTTTACAATAATGTTAATGCCAACGGTCTGACACATTGACAAATTTTGCTTCCCACACGATGGTATCTGATAAATATATATCTAGATATTTGTAATGTGGCACTATGTCCAGCATGATGTTATTAAAAGTCATTCTGATAGGTGGCATCCGTCGGGGCTGATCAACATTATTTTAGATTTAGCCCCATTGATCTCCTGCAGATTGTTGCAAAGCCACCTTTGTCTGACTGAAAAGGATAAGATTATCCCCATATGTTAGATCGGTCAGTGAGAAAGATCCCAGATGAGGTGGATGCAGATTTGCATCATCCAAGATCTGGGAGAGATCCAACATAAACAAATTAAACAGGTGTGGGGTTAGCACAGAGCCTTGTTTTAGCCAGAATGCGTAGGGATTTTCCTCGTGACCCGAAAATCACCGCTGCAGAAGAGCTGACCACTGGACTGACCTTGACAAACCCTGAGGACCTCCGGGTGTCATCAATAACCTGAGATCTCCCTTCAGAGTGGAGGTACCACTCTACAACCAAGCAAGAACCAACAAGCCAGTGAGGGTCACTTCACTGACCGGCCGATATCTCCTGAACCAGAGGTCACAGCCAGGCTTGTCAATGAACCAATGACCACCAGGACAACCCCCGCAAGTGTAGCAAGTTTGCACCCTCCAGGGCCGAATAATGCCAATCCCTGATTACTGGTCAGCTGACATCGGACAACCAGAAAACCAGCTCCCCCTGAGATGAAAAAAGATCAGCAGTAAGTCCCCATCAAGGGACTTCAGGGACACCCTGGACTTCCCACCAGAGTGTCACTGTTGTCCTGTAAGCAACCCTCCAAGAGACTCACCTCCAGCTCCAAAGGACCCCATTGCGCACAGCTCCTGGATCACCAACTCACTCTGCACCCGGCCACCCCATGCACTGCAATGAGGAAATAGCTGTGCCCACAGGGTCCCACACCGCTTGCAACCTCGACACCGGGAGGGGACCCCAAAGCACCACCTTTATATATGCAAGAACCACCCTTTTCCAAGCAGTCCCCTGGAGTGGCCCTGCACCTGCTATAATTGACTTTTCAGCACTGCTCCTGCCGGAACCAGGAGCCGCCTGAGCCTCTCCAGCTGGCACAGTGTGCCCACGGATGACCTCGACCAACCTGCAAAAGTGAAACCTGGTACATAACAGTGCGATTTTATATGCATTTTAAAGTGTCTGCCTATTGTTTCTTATGGTGTGTAATTACGTGCAGAAAGACTGTGTAGAAGGCTGGCCTGGTGTGTGGTGGGTACCTATGGTACTTACATCTTATACCAGTTCCAGATATCCCTAATTAGGAGCAGTCAAGGCTTATCTAGGAGACATGCAAAGCTCATGCAATACCACTGTAGTCACACGGTACTTACACACAGTGTTACAAAAAACAAGGTACTTTAAATTTAGTGACACAAATACCAAAATACCATAAAACTATACTCCCTTAAGAGGTAAGTAATACACAAAGTATATACACTAGTATGCAGAAATAGGCAAAAAACAGTTAGAAAACAGTGCAATGAGTGAAAATCGCAATAGATAGAATTAGCCGTAGGGGGAGCACAAACCATATACTAAGAAAGTTGAATGTGAAAGTCGGTCCCACAGCTAGGTAAGTATGGTGTGTAGAGGGGAGATGGGAGTACTATGAAAGCCCAAAGGAAAGTACCACCACCCACCTCAGCAACCAGGAAAGCAGGAGTGAATCACTGTAAATTCCCCAGATCACACACAGTGAAGAGAAGAAGAATGCAAAGCCCAGAAGAGACTGTAAGACACCCACAGTGGATTCCTGGACAAGAAGGCCTGTGGAAGAAGGGGGCCAAGTCCAAGAAGCAAAGCAGGGTCCAGAAAGGGCAGGAGTGCCTACCCACCAGGCTGAAGGTGCAAGAGGTGAGCCACCGGTGAAGAAGAAGAGTCAGCACTGCAACCAAGGAGATGCATTCAAGTTCCTGGAGGATGCAAGTGATGTTCCACGCCAGAAGGAGGATTGCAGTCGGGTTTGCATCTTTGGATTCCGTTAACACACAAAACTTGCGGTTAGTGAAAAGTGGAGCTGCTGGGGACCAGGATGGACCAGGTAGCCTATACCAAGAAGGGGGGAGTCAGAGGCTGCCCTCAGCAGTACAGAGAGCCCACAGAAGCTCAAGCAGTACCCACAGGAGTCCCACAGGAGAGGGACAAGAAAGTCAGAGAAGAGGCTGATGCAGCATTCCAAAAAAGGCTCCCACACCACTGGAGAACCACTGAGGGAGCTGTGAGTCACAGGAAGGAGTGCTGCGGGCTGGAGCTTCAAGAAGCCCCAAGATCTCATGGAAAAGATGTCAACAAGCCTTAGCAGCTGCAAAGGTTGCGGGAGGAACAATGGGTACTGTCCAGCGAGGGCAGGCAAAGGCTTACATCCACCCAAGTTGGACAGCTGGAAGAGAGAACCTTCAGGACCACTTCAGTCTACCACCCATAATGCAGAATCCACACAGCTTAGCAGGAGAAGGGGATCCACCCAGCCATCCGTCGATGCAGTTGGTTCCTGCAGAAGCAGGGAAGAGACTCCTTCACCCCAAGGGAGATTCCTTCTTCCTTCTGATGCAGGCTGAAGACGGGCTGTCCTCAGAGGATGCACGACAGGGGAAATGTTGCAGTTGCTGGAAGGAGCCACAGATACAATGTTGCAGAAGGCGTCTTGCTTCTTTGTTGCAGCTTGTAGGGTCTTGAAGAGTCCAGATGCAGTTTCTTCGGTTAGAAGTCAAAGTGGAGGTTGCAGAGGAATCCTACTGGAGTCTTGCAATCCAAATCTGAGGATCCACCCAAGAGAGAGACCCTAAATATCCCTGAAAGAGGGATTGGTCACCTAGCTGCGTAACCACTTATCAGGAGGGGGCTATGATGTCACCTGCTGTCACTGGCCACTCAGTCACTACCAGAGTTCGCTGCCAACCTTGGATCCAAGATGGCAAAACCCAGGGACCCTCTGGAGGAGCTCTGAGCACCGCCTCTAGGGTGGTGATGGACAGGGGAGTGGTCAGTCCCCTTTCCTTTGTTTATGTTGGGTTATGCAAGGAAGGCACCATATGTGCCCTTCAAAGCATTTCCAGTGGCTAGGGAGGCTACCCCTCCCAAGCCTGTAACACCTTTTTCCAAAGGGAGAGGGTGTAACACCCCTCTCTCAAAGGAAATCCTTTGCTCTGCCTTCCTGGGCTTGAGCTGCTCAGACAACAGGAGGGTAGAAACCTGTGTAGGAGGTGGCAGCAGCTTGGACTTCCCGGAAACCCTCAGAAGGCTGAAATGGCAATGCTGTGGGTCCTCTACAGAGCCCCCAGAGTGCATGGAATCATACAAACAATGCTTGCAAAAGCCTTTGGGTATGATTTCAATATGCTTGATACCAAACATGCCTATATTTGGAGTCATCATTATGTAGCTGGACACAGTTGATGACCTATGTCCAGTACATGTAAAATGGTGTCCCCACACTCACGAAGTCCAGTAAAATGGGCCTGGAGTTCATGGGGACACCTCTGCTAGTGCATGGGTGCCCTCACATACACAGGTACTTTGCACCCTGCCCTCTGGGATAGAAGGCCTGCCATGGGGATGACTTATAAGTGTCCTGGTGTAGTAGAGAATGGCATTGAAAGGATGCTTGCACCTTTTCACGCAGGCTGCAATGGCAGTTCTGCAGAACACTTTGCTTGGGCTCCCTATGGGTGCCAAAATATATGCTGCAGCCCATGGGAATCCCCTGGAACCGCAATGCCCTGGGCACCTGGGTCCCATATACGAGGGACTTATAATGGGACACCAGTGTGCCAATTGTAGATTAAATATAGGGTTTTGGGAGAGAGAGCATAATCAATGGGGTTTTGGTTAGCAGGATCACAGTGAACACAGTCAAACACATTGACATCAGGCAGAAAAAGGGAGTAACCATGGCAAGAAAGAGTGTACTTTCCTAAAGTCTGCATTTAATAAAACTTCACAAATGCATATCTTAAAAAGTACTGAACCAATTTTGATAATCTTGGTCTTAAAAATGATCAAAAGTATTTTTGTAAATTGGTCTTGCATGTAAGTTGCATGATTGATACGGTGAGTACAGCAGATGCTTTGCACTTCTCCAAGATTACCCTAACTGCTCGACCAAGCTACCTCAAAATTTAGAACATTAGGTAGTCTAGTTTTTACCTCTGGGAAACAATGTTTTCATGTTTTTTTGCACAATTTGCTGTCTCACTTTGGACACAGCTATATGCAAATCAGTCTTGGCCCTGCTCCAATAGAAACAGTCCAGCCCAAGTTGCCAAGCCAGGTCCTCCCTAAACCAAAACATAAGCAAACCAGGACTGGTTTCGCCCTGGTTAGGAGTGGCACATCAGGAAAAAAATATGTTGTGGCAGAAATGCAGAAAAACAAGAACAATTTTCCTTCCAGAATAACCAGCAATGCAGTATGCAGAATTAATGAGAATACTCAAAAAACTAAATTAAGTACATACACAGGTTAAATAGAGAACTGTAGCACATGGGGACGAGATATGATAGACAAAATGAAGTCACTAAACCAAGCCTAAGTTACTAAACCAAGCCGACAGAGCAGCAAACAATGGGGTTTAAAATGGTGGAGAAAGGTGTAGATATGAATGTTATTGGCTTACCATTGGTTACTTTGGTCATGTGAGTTGTGGTTTGATCCTACTTACCCTTAAGAGTGCTAGTGTTTTTTCTTTAGTTTTACTACTTTACAGCTGCTTAGTGACGAAGGGCGCACATAACCCTTGTGACACTGGTGCTGACATATAATCAATTACACAATAGGAACAAATGTGATTCCACTGAGAGTTGTGCAGAACTGAACAGATGAAATTGCCATAAGCCCTTAGTCTGTAGATGAAGAATGAATGTGAAAGTGGAAGGATTAGTGGTGCATCAAATGGTTTCTGACACATAGGGGCAGATTTACTACATGTTGGTGCAGGGCAGCACAGCTATCACCTTGCTGTGCTGCTCTGTGTCAAAGTGAAATGGCAGGAATGTGCCGTACCCATGGCATATGGTGTATTCCTGTTCTTTCTACCTGAGCTGCCACCACTTTGGCAGTCTAGCACCAACACAGATACCCTTGGACCATGGCACAAGGGTGTCTGCATTGCATACAGGGCTGTTTTTGTGCAGGACGGGGCACAATTAGAACTGGGGGTTCTGGTTGTCAAAGTATGCACCATATATAAGCACCACCACTTCTTGTTAGTGTAAGATAGCAACACACTTAGAGATAACCTGTCCTCACCCTCTGGTAGCTTACCATAGAGCAGGCAAACTTATCTAAAGAGGCAATCTGTAAAGTATTTGTACTACACACACACACACACACACAGAAACACACATTAACACAGTGAAAACACCACAAGTAGACTCCACACAGGTTTAGGAAAATATAGAATATTTATCTAAGTAAAACAAGACCAAAACTACAAAAATCCAATCAGCCGAAGTTGAGATATACATTTTTCAAGATTAAACAGAAAATAGTGCTTCGAAGTCAATAGTAGTCAAAAGTTTACTTGAGGTCACGAGAGACCGGTGCAAATCCAAACGTCAGGCCAACAGCGATGGACAGTACGCTGGGTACAGAACCTACGCAAGGTCCGCTGAAAAAGTGCTTGGTCGGAGCAAGAGTCAACATTGAGGAGCAAATGTGATCCGTTAATATTTTTCACTGTCGGGTCAAGGCGTCGCCGTCTAGTTCCATGAAGATGAATGTAATGTGTCATTGTCAGGCTGCCCAGGCTAGGAATCTGCTGCCATTAAACAGCCTCTGCGTCAAAGGGTGATGTGTCACTTCCAACCCGCATAGTGCAGACTATGCAACAGTTTTTAGCAGAAAGCAGCTGTGAAACCCATTTCTGAGGCCCAGGACTAGAGGGCGCACCTCAGGGAGGGTAAGACTCACAGATGGCAGAGTCCAGCAGCACCAGCAGAGTTTGCAGACAGTCTTTGATGTTCCTGAGACTGCAGGAGAACAGGGAGCAAGCCAACAAACCCTTAGAGTCACTGTGATTCCAAGTGAGATGGGGCCAGTACTAGTCCTCAGCAGGGCAGAGATCAGCAGGCAGTAGTCAGTAGGTAGCTCAGCAAAGCAGTGAAGCAGCTCCTCATAACAGTCAGTCAAGCAGAGTGGCAAACCTTGTAGCACAGGAGTCCTTACTCAAGCAGAGTTCTTCCCAGATCCAGGAATGTACTGATTTGATAGGGTCAGAACCCCAGTACATATACCCAAATGTGCCTTTGAAGTGGGTGTGACTTCAAAGAAGGCTCCCTGAAGTTCACAGAGATCCTTTCCTCTTAGTCCTGGCTCCAGACAACCAGTGGGGAGTAATCATTCTTTTCTGTGAGGACAGGCACTACCCTGTTCAAGTGTGTCAGCTCTCATCCATCCTTCCTGCCCAGGAAGGGCCATCAGAAGGCAGATGAATGCAGGTAAGTCCTTTGTGACACCCACCCTTCCTGTGTTTGTGGCTGTCTAGAGGGAAGGCACAAAGGTTGCTGTCACCCACCCCAGGGGTGTATTTGAGACAGGCTGCAAGGCACACAGAGCAGTAAGAGCAGAGACATTCCCACTTTCTAAAAGTGGCATTTCTAAAATAATAATGTTAAATCCAACTTTACTAGTAAAGAGGGTTTCTCATTACCCTTCCCATAATATAAAACATGTGGTAGCTACTACTTTCTGATCAGGAATTATAGCTTAAAAGTTTATTGAGTTATTCACAATACAGTCCTGTGAGAGGGGTATTCCTCACAGCAGTGAAAAAAATACTTTGTGAGTTTTTCACTATCAGGACATGTAAAACTTAAAAGTACAGGGCCTACCTTTTACTTACAAGGCACCCTGCCCTATGGGCTACCTGGAGCCTATGTTAAGGTTGACTTATAGGTAGTAAAAGGGGTGTCTAAGGCTTGGCAAGAGGTTTTAAATGCCAAGTCGAAGTAGCAGTGAAACTGCACACAAAGTCTCTGCAATGGCAGGCCTGAGACATGTGTAAAGGCCTACTTAAGTAGGTGGCACAATCAGTGCTGTGGGCCCTCTAGTAGCATTTCATTTAAAGGCCCTAATATATGGTACTCCACTTTACAAGAAACTTACATGTAAATTAAATGTGCCAGTCATGGATACGTTACCATATTTAGGGGAGAAGCACATTCATTTTAACAGTGGTCAGCAGTGGTAAAGTGCCTACAGTCCTCAGGTCAACAGAAAGATACAGCAAAAAAGTGCAGAAGACATGCAAAAAGATTGGGGGAAGACCACCCTAAGGCCATGAGGTCAAACAGACACATTCCATAACAAAAACAATCCCGAAAATGGAAAAAACAAGGCGAAATAAAGATTTCTTCTTGTTGCGCCACCCTGAGTAGGTGTACAGGTTTGATCCCCAGGTTTACTTGGCCTTGTAAATTGGGGGATAACTCAAAATCCATGGGTGTTGTGTGGAAACACCCATGGAATGCCCATGGAACACCTCCCTAATGCAGAGTAAGGCAATGCAGTGAGTTATAGATATGATTGAAAGGTTTGTGCTACCGTTGCGTCACAAAAAGTGATGCATGGGTGGCACAAGGGGCTCATAAATATGCCCTGTAGTCTGAAGCAATAATATAAATGCCCCCAAGACAATAAATAAAATGATTGCATTGTTTTCTCAATGTTTTATTGTTTTACAGATCGTAATGACTTTCGCAGTACATTTAAGTTATGACATATCACTAAATAAATTATATAATCTTATAAACTACAAATCTACTCCTAGCAATCATTCCGTTAGAATACTATAGTCAAAGACACAAAGAATGATGTTAGAAGATGAACTCCCATGTTACACTCCAGAGGGACCCCCCACCTGCTGTTCAGTCCCCAACTGAGGCCACCAAGTGCTAGATATTGCCTCCTCTTGCAGAGATCTGTACAGTTTCTTGAAAGGAAGTGTCCTCTGCACATCTAATTTAACCTGCTGACACTTTATGGTCTAAATACAATATTGTGAAATTAATTGCCCAGGAGAACCACGTGATGTTTTTAGCCCTTTTTGTATATTTGCTCCTGTACTGGCCACTGACCGTGAATAAATGGCTTGGTTATCAGAAAACACATTTTTTTGATCAAATGCTGTCTTGTGTGACGTTTAGTGCATCTCTGAAGGTCCTATGTCTACCTTTTCCTGTGATGAATCTCCCCCCTCTCACTTCCTGCACTGTTTGTTTCCCTCCACATCCAGGAGAAGCAGATCAAAGAGATGCCAATTTCCTTTGGGGACCTCACATTCAAAGGCAACAAGAAAGCCAAGGTGAGTGATGACTGAGGGGAGAAAGCTTGTCCTGGACAAGGCTTGTTCTAGCTCAAGGCAGCACTATGCAGCATTGGGACACCAGATGAATTTACAAAACTGTAAATGAGGAAGGTTGGACCCAATTGTAAAACCACGTTTGACATGAATTGAAAAGATAGGATCCTATGAAACCTATGCCACTGCAATTCAATGTGGCTTCTTCTCAAACACCAAGGGCATCTGTGAGTTTAGAAGTACTGAGGTGAATAGATTACTAGTGTTATGTGCTTGAATGTCCAGGCACCTAGGGCAGCCCTGGTCTCTGTCTCAAAGAACAAGCAAATACACAACATCCGGTGCCGTCATGTCATAGCGCAAAAGTATCAGAGTTGTTGGTGAGAAGATTGTTAAATGTTTAATGCCAGAGACCAATCTGCAAGTCAGCCTGAGCCCTAACATGTGAAAAAGCATCAGGAACTTTAAACTCTACCCATCAATGAACTTGATGTATGTATGTGCCAACTGTGTGGACTGTGTGGACCACCTCTGTCAGGAGGCGGGGAGGTGGCCGACCATGGTGCAGTCTTCACTACTGCTCAGGGTAAACCACCAGAGATGCCTGCAGCAAACATAGAAATCTGCAACTTTATCCTTTGGTCTATATTTATACTTTTCTAGTGCTGCATTTGCGTCATTTTTTGATGCAAAAGCTGTGCAAACTTACATAATACAATTATATATTGTAAGTTTGTGCTGTTTTTGTATAAAAAAAATGACACAAATGTGGCACTAAAAAAGTATAAATATGGGCCTTTAATTGTTAAGACAAAAGAATAAAGATCTCGCTGCATCAACCCAATACATTACTTAAACTACATGATAACACAAAGCCGGGTAGTTATTGAGTATCAGAGTTATACAGTAACTCAAAGAAATGCTAGGGCAATGATCATAACAGAGGAATGAAAAATAAGATTAAATAGATATATTACTTTTTTTTAAAATACATTTTAAATTCACTAAAAAATAATGCTAAGCTGAAGAAACTTGATTATTCGACCTGACCCTAAGTTAACGCAAGATATGCTGTGGCCTGAGAATCGGATATTCTTGTTGTTGACAAAGATACATCTGACTTCAATGCTTTGACAAACACCTTGTTTAAAGAATATTCAGGAATTTATATCCATCTCAAGCCTCTAGGCTTAAATAAGACAGTAAAAGGTAGGACATATCTTGACTAAAAAAGTACAAGTAGAAAGACTGAGGGGCATATTTACAAGACCTTTGCGCCACAATATGCCTGCGCCAGGCATAATGTATGCAAGGGGGGCATTTCGATGCAGGGAGGCCCGAATAAATGGTTTTACTATACCATTGTTTCCATCGTGTTTAATGGCTGCTAAGAGCAGGCATTAAAATGACGCACCCATTGTAGACAATGGGCCTTCCTGCACTTTGCTGCATTAGAATCAAAATGTTAACGCTATTGTAGCAAAGTGCCACATTACCATAAAAATTGCTGATGCTATTATGCTAACACCCACCATGGTGCACCGTATAATAAATACCGTGCAACCATGGTGTTGTTAGGTGCTGGTAGGGGGACGCAAGAAAAGTGGTGCATCATCTATGGTGCGCCACTTTCTTGTAAATATGGGCTGAGTATCAATCCAAAGTCTATCTGCAGATACTGACTTGTAAATCCATTCAGATTCTGCATTGGCCTGCTGGAAAATTGTTTTTAATCCTCCTAAATCAAAAAGGTTGTTTGTGAGAGAGATCCTCTTTTTGACATGGTTATCCCTCCACATTATACCTGATGTTGATATGTCCTAGAAATTGTAGGGCCCAGGGCCCCTACTAAACAGGTTCCCTGGGCCAGAGCTCTTTCCCTAAATCTGTTGTGATGCATTGGCACAATTGGACACACTCTTAACTACCACTATAACTCCCTGGTAAGTGGGTACCTATGTGCCCAGGGCATGGGGTAGTAGGTGTAAGCCTCTGAGGGCAGCAGCACTGATTGTGCCACCCTCTAGGTCTATGCATCCAGATGCACCCAGCACTGTCATTGCAGGCTGGAGGTTGTGCTGCAAACCTAAAGCACAAACTCAATATGGCCCACTGTCTGTATGCATGTCCACCATACACTGCATTTACTATGGGCAAGACACCCCTCTGGCAGGGCTTACAGGCTCCATATTATATGTGAGGGCATAACTGCATGACCCCCACTGTGTCCTTGCTAAACCTGGGACATAGTGAGTGAACAGAGCAGCCATTTTAATACATGTGCTGGACTCTGGTCAACATGAGTTTTCCAGCTATATGATGGCTACTCCGAACCCTTGGTTGTTTAGTATCAAACAACTCAGAATGATAAATCCAAACATGTACCAGTATTGGATTTATCCCTCTTTGTACCCAGGGGCCACCTTAGAGGTGCCCTCTGCAAAAGCTATCTATCCTTGCATGGTTGCTGACTGGTCCCAACCAGCTGCCATCTCCAGACAGCCAATATACAAACCTTGCAGGAGAGCCCTGCATCTACGGTTTGTAAGACAATGTCCTTCCTGGGTGGATGAGCTAACACCCGCCACCTCAGGAATGTACACTGTCCTGACGGTGAGCTTCAACGGGCTTACAGCCCTTGAACTTGACCTCCAAGAATGCTGCTGGCAGCAGCTGGCATCCCCGTTTGCAAACCTCCACTTTTGACGGGAGCAGCTTCACCTGGCATGCGCCACTCCTAAGGTGTTGCTGCGAGGCGGACCCCCTCTTTAATTTTCCTCCATCTTGAATGGAAGGAAAATAGCCAATTAGGTATAGTGCAGTGACCCTTCCCTCAGGAAGTGGTCACTATAGTGGGTGAGCCACCCAAATGTAAGTGTCCCATTGGACACTACCAGGTTCCACCCTAATGCGACCCCTAAATCCAGTATTTAGTGGGCATCCCTAGACTAAGAAATCAAATTTGAAAGGAAGAAGAGAAGACAGGCTAAGAAGAACCAAAGCCCAAGGACTGTGAACCTGCTGCACAAGACAAGGCGCCAAACTCTGCCCGCTGCACCTAGGACCTAACAAACAGCGCTGCGGAGGAGCTGACCACTGGACTGACCTCGACAAACCCTGAGGACCTCCAAGCCTCACCAATAGCCCGAGATCTCCCTTCAGAGTGGAGATACCACTCTACAACCAAGCAAGAACCAACAAGCCAGTAAGGGTCACTTCACTGACTGGCCGATATCTCTTGACCTGAAAGTTGCAGCTGGACCCGACAACACACTGACAACCACCAGGAAAAACCACACAAGTGTGCTAAGCTTACGTGTCCGAGCCATCCCAATACCCTGAGTGCTTGTCAGCTGACGTCGAACAACCAGAAAACCCAGTCCCCCCAGCTGAAAAAGGATTAGAAGTAAGCCCCAGTCGAGGGACTTGTGGAAAACCCTGGACCTCCCACCAGAGTGTCTCCGTTGTCCTGTAAGCAGCCCTCCAAGAGACTTACCTCCAGCTCCAAAGGACTCTGTTGTGCACACCTCCTGGCTCATCAACACGCTATGCACCCTTCTGCCCAGTGTCCTGAAACAAGGAACCAGCTGTGCCCACAGGGACCCATACCCCTTGTGAGCTTGACACCCCAAGGTGACCCCATGGCACCACCTTTAAACCTTCAGGAACCACCCTTTTCCAATTGATCCCCAGGAGTGGCCCTGCACATGCTCCAAGAGACTTTTCAGCACTGCTCCTGCCGGAACCGGAAGTCGCCTGAGCCTCTCCAGCTGACCCAGTATGCCCACTGATGACCTCGACCAACCTGCAAAAGCAGAACCTGGTAACATAACTACGATTTTATATGCATTTTTAAAAGTGACTGCCTATTGATTCCTATGGTGCGTAATTACGCACAGAAAGAAAGTATTTAATAAATCTTTAAAAGTTCATATCTTAAAAAGTACCAATTTTGATAATCTTGGTCTTAAATATTATATAACAATCTGTAAATTGGGCTTGAGTTATTCCTTTGAGTGTGTGAGTCTCCAAGATTAGCCTAACTGCTCGACCAAGCTACCTCAAAAATCAGAGCATTATGTGGTAAGTTCTTAGCTCAGGAAACCAATGTGTGGTTGCCTGGACCCCCTCCAGTGACTAGTTTTGCACACTACATAGAAGGCCAGCCTCCTACATTGTTCAGAATTAGTTTATATCATACATGAAACGTAAGGTAGACTCTTAGCTGGAAATTGTAATTTAAGGCCAGAACACACAAAGAATGTTAAAAAAAAGTTTTAAACCATTTACAGAACATGAAGTAAAACAATGGATTAATTTCCAGCTCACATTAGCAGTTGTACACTACATTGGAGCTGGTTTAATACAAAGCATTGAGAGATTTCAGTAGACAGACCCTTTTCTAATTAGATGGATATCACTTTTACTCTCTGTATAAAAAGATAGGCATATCACACAAATTACAATAATTAGTCTGGGCACCAAGGCCCATATTTATACTTTTGACGCAAAACTGCGCAAAAGCAGTTTTTCGTCAAAATGTTTAGGGCCAACTTGCACCATTCTGCAGCACCTTACATGCGTCAAGTATCCACTATGATGCACAATGGCGCTAAGAAATGGTTAGGTCTAAAATGTTGATGTTAACCCTCGCGCTCTGTCGTAAGGCAAAATGACAATAATGCTGCAAAACTGACTCAAATCCATTTGGCACCACGTAAAGATGTCACAAACTGATTTGCACCATTTTAACACCACATTTGCATCAACTTTAAATGTACAAGCAGGAAAAAGTGAAATTTAAAGGGAAGATGGAAGCAGTAGGCCAAGAGAGACCTCAGGGTAACCCCATACACCCAGGGACCAGCCAGGAGAGAAGTCCCAGGAGAAGGAAAAGAAAAAGAGAAAGTGTTGGTTCAGTGAGGAGGAGCACGGCACCCTTGTCAGAGAGGTGACGGAGCACCAACACCAGCTCTTCGTCACCTTCAAATTGCCAATTGGTAAGAGAAAGGCTATATGGCAGAAAATAGTGGACAAAATCAACAGTGTGGCAGTGGTGAAGCAAACTGTCACTGGGCGCGAGAAACACTGGCATGATTGCAAGTGCAGAACTAAGGAGAAAATGGCTAGGAACAGAAAGGCAGCTCTTCAAACTGGAGGTGGAAGTCCAGCACCACAGGAGGACCTGGATGAGATGGAGGAGATGGTTGCAGCGGTCATCCCGGAAAAGCTGGTCACAGGAATACAAGAACAGGACAGCGCAGACTTCCAACAGCCACCCCAAATGCAGGGTAAGTTGCGTTGGGGATATAACTGCCATTTTTACGAATGCCAGAAGGGGGAGGCACATAGGACACACACAATGTATGCTAAAGAATTGCAGCAGGACACATTGCCCATGAATCAAGATGCACTAATCACACATTCGCCTTGGTTGTGCTATGCACTACAACACATACATAACCTGGACATTCGTCAATTACCAGGGCTATATACCAACATGTACATATGCAGCACATTGGATGGAAGACACGTGCCTGTGGCTGTGTCACCACAACACCCCTTGCATAAAGTCAAACCTATTCAACCTACACAACTTAGACATCAGAGACGATGAATAAAGCCAATATCATTCCTGGGGTCGTGTCATGGTGGTGTCTTGGTGGTGTCTCTAGCAGACACACTTCGCTACCACCATGTCCCGCTGCTGAAACACGTGTGCTGCATCTTACAGCACACATTCACATGGAACCTTAGCCAATATCACTTGTACATGTGCAGGAAGGAACACCACCCTGCACATATACAAGAATTCCCTACAAGGCAGCCACATCTCAATAATGCTGCATCAATGCCTGTCTGGGTGCAGGGAAAACTAATCTGTGCAGCTGCGCAGGGAATTGCAGGGTGGTCCTGTATCACAGTAAACATGGCACCACCCAGCGTACCTAACCTGGTGCAATGTTGAGCTACACATATTGATGCTGATCAGAACTGTGCCACTAGAGAAAAGTTGGCACTGCAGATTGCAATCTGTAGAACAAAACACATACAAAGGGAACCCACAACAACTCCGACACAAGCATGTGAGACACGTTTGAATGGGGAAATCACACAAATACAACATATGGTGATGTATGTGAACATCTTGGTGCACAATATCACAATGACGGGCGGAGGATGGTGCATGGGCAAGTCCGATGTTGTTAAGACTGCCAGTGTGGTCTTCCTTCTGCGGTTGGCATTACGAGTTTCACACTAGGGTGGTGGGTGGAAACCCTGTCTCCTCATGTCAGCTCTGTAAGGAAGTCACCACAACATTGTTGCTGGATCAAACAGAGCCAGTGCCAATCTTGGGGTGCATTGGATGTGACAGCACACACTGCACTTTTCACAGCAAATCAGGCAGTGGAAAGCCCAAAGGGCCTGGTCATGGGGGCCCCTGCACTACCCATGCCAAGTGCTACCAGGTACTTTTCCAGGTAAAAGTAATTTGTTCCACATCCCAATCCTCTGATGTGTGTGGTGCCTCCTATGCCATTGGTGGTGATGGTGGAGAGGTAGAGGGGGCCACACACACACATCAGGGGTTAGAGATGTGGAATCCAAACTCCCGGCAGCTGCCATCTGTGGTATAACATATGGCATCACTGCAGCAAGGAGGAACTGCTGATTTTTCAATATAGCTGCAACATAGGCAAGCAGTGCATGGGCAGTGCAGGGGCACCCCACGGCACAGCACACCCCATTTCCCCAACCTTTGCACTCCTGATACGCCTTCCCCAATAGACTGCGCACCATGGTGGTAGTTAGGGGGAGTAACGTCAACATTTTTTCTCTAGTCCTGCTAAACACCCAGAGGCCCATTGATCATAATGGGAGCATATTTGTAATGCCTGCAAAGAGCAGGCGTTAAGAAATCTGCCACAAATGGGGTGCAGCAATCTAATTGTATTCTTTGTTTTAATTTGGAGGCCCCCTTTGCGCCAGAAAGCCCCCCTTGCATACATGTGTGCCAAGCCTTTCCAAAGTGGTGCAATGCATGCATTGCCCCACTTTGTAATGACAATGCGGGGTAAATGGCAGGTTTGCGCCGCCTTACTGTCAATATTATGACACTATGGCAGCGCAAATGTTGTGCTAGGGGCTCTTAAATATGCTCCTTCATGATCGTTATGCAGCGTTCATCATAAATGTGTCCTGCATTGGCTCGATTGTTCTACATTTAAACTGCAGGCCTCAAGTTGCTCAGAGACTCTTCATACAGGTTGCATACAACATGTTCACAACCATTACATGCAGCACTCAGAATTATCTGCAACTGTCAGTCAAATGCTAAATGCAGCCGATTGTATGGCAATAGAAGACTTACCAACAGTTCAGCCGATTTCAATGTCCAAATGATCTGGCAGATCCTGCTTTCCTGCCACCAGATCTGCCCACCGATGCTTGAGCTGGTGCTCATTGCGGCCGGTTTTGAAAATGCATGTCAGGTGGTATATCAACTATCCCCACCGCAGCCGCTTTGCCCTTGGTGGGGTAGCCGAGGATCACCCGGCCACCCAGTTGCAGCATCAGTGGCAGGTAATGGGCCACGAACTATATGAACCCCCCCTGTTCATCTGCGGACATTCTCCCCATCTTACCCTTCCCAGACATTTCCAACAGGGAAGGGACGTCACCCAAAATAATATATGGAAGGAAACTTAAGCCTAACAACTACCCCAAACTCCCCAAACTATCCCAAATAAACTACCCCAGACAGACATCCCGCAATAAAATGACAAATACAGTACACTTTCAAGACAAATTACAAGTAAATAGACAATTTAAACACCCAAAACACAGGACACAGCACAAGGGACACAACAAGGCTTCCAAACAGAACACAAACCAACCAGCACCTCCTAACCACAAACATACACAGTCACAGGGGAACAAACTGTGAAGTGAAGCTACCCTTACTGTACCATGCTTGCAGGCAGGATGTCCTGGTACATCAGTTCCTGGACATGTGTGTCTCATTTTTTGCATCATGTATGTTTTTTTTGACGCATGAGAGACATGCGTCAATTTTTCTCCATGGTGCACTGAGAGGAATGGTAACAGTGAAATGCTGCTCAGGGCCCAGGCGTCATTTTCTCCACGTTGCGGTGTGGTGTTGATGCATTTGCATCAGTTTTTTATGCATGTCAGAGTAGCATCATTTTTTGCATTGTAGCTCTTGAATGCACCCTAATGCCATTCACATGTTAAATGGGCTGTCCTACTATGTAGTATATGTTTTTTGCCTACATGTGCAAGTCTATGCATTACTGTCATTACGGTGACATTGGTATGTGAAACCAAAACGTGTATTCATGAGCCAGCTGTAGGCACTCACTCATACTTTGTGCATATGTGCATGTGTCCTATGCTGTGTCCACATCTATGTTGGCACATGTGTGCTATGTGTGTACATATGTGTATGACTAGTTGACTAGTGAGTAGCAGGTAGACTATATGGTCACGTCTGTGGTCATCATATGTATACATACCTACAAACATATTTATATTTAGGCCCTGTCCCAAACACATGCCAAGGCATTTGTCAGCCATTACATTTTGTACTCAGAGTATGCAGTGGACTGGGACTGCACTGACATCACGTATCCCTGGTCAAGTTGAGTGTGCATGTATGTGTGTCTAGTCACTGGTTACCTATCGTATTTAACTAGTAATATGCCTGCTACACATGTGCCATGAAGTTTCCCGTGCATCTTAGTTGCTGCAGATGTTATGGACACGTGTGTTGGCGAACAATGCTATATTCCTCATGTCTGTATAGACATGGTTTGTGTCATTTGTGTCACACATCACGACATTGCTGTGTCAACGGGATGCACAAGCTAACATTAATATCTTCCTGCATGGACAGAAGTTTGTTTTTTACTATTGCCTGTGTAGTCACATCACTGGCACCTATGTTCTGTATGTCACTATACAATTGATGCAAAAATGTTAACTCTCACAGGTTTTCTGGTACCTATGCCATTATTTTACTGCTAGGTTGGCCTTTGTATTGAATCCATACACATTTCCATGGCTGGTACATTGTGGTGGTACATGTGTGCAGAGATCTTTGGGATGTGCGTGCCTACCTAAAAATGTATACTCTGATTTCTCAACATCATGTTAGTCATGACTGTCACATACAATGCCGTACCACTGTGTAGCAGTGGGGCATAGATGGCAGGCCTACCCATCTTCATCAAGGTGTGAGTTCATGTGGCAACACAAACCCATGGATGCATGTGAAGGTGCAGGTTAA
This sequence comes from Pleurodeles waltl, assembly GCF_031143425.1. Lineage (NCBI taxonomy): Eukaryota > Metazoa > Chordata > Amphibia > Caudata > Salamandridae > Pleurodeles > Pleurodeles waltl. Next base: position 20,955,590 of record NC_090447.1, read on the forward strand.
TGGTGCTCCACTTCAATCTAATCCCCTCTGCACGTACATCAAGCATCTGACATTATAATGCGTTGATGTTGTCAGAGCAGTGGTGGGTGGGTTTATTGAGCCGGGATCTCTGCCATTAATGATACTTAATTTACAGCCTGTGCACACTCCCTAGCAGATTCCCTCCCTAGAAGACATGCACAAATGTGGTCATGCAGACCTGGTTGTTATGATTTCCAATGAAGCCTTCCCCTTGCAGGTACAGCGGTTGCGTGTTTACATATATAGGACATGAATGGATTTTTGGAGTCCAAAGTTGTGCCAATGTTCATCTTGTTTAGAGGTTATTTAACTGTTGTGACATCAATGTTGGACAAATTACATGGTACAGATGGTGTTGTATGTGACTGTCTCCTGTTCTGGTACCATGTGAAGGGCAAATACCATGATATGCTAGTTGCAAACACGTCTGGGTCATATACGAATGTGATCACCCTCTGTGTACATCAGTTAAAGTTTGACATGTAGAGATTGGTGCCTTACAGTGTCTTTTCCGGTGTATGCCTGGTCATTATCCGTTTTTTCAGCCATGACTGGTAAGGTATGTATTGTGTCCTCCATTGCTCCCAGTCTTTTGTCTGCTACCACCCTGAACACATCTTCTACAGAAACAATTCTGGTGATATAGGGACTGGATACAACATGTGACTTGTGTAATGTGGAGATATTCCCTTCTCCTACGCTGTCCACTTAGTAGTTAATGTCCCATTGGTGATATTAGTGAGATGTATTGAATGCCAGACACACATGACATTACACATGCCACAGCACTTTAATAGTCCCCACGTGACATGGCGTGTTGTATCAGCAAGTATTTGTTGGTATCTGAGAGCTATCCATCCACATCATCAGTTGAACATGCCAATGCAATTCTCCCAGCATGCCACAACCTAGCTGACTCTTACCATGACTGACTGATGTTGAGGTGTATTATCTTCTTAGTTCTATATTTATCCTTTATCAGATGCTAAAAATATGCCTGTGTCTACTCCCACTCTGTGTGATGTGGTCTCTGACAGAATAGGACAATGCTACACATGTTCGCACATGCTTCAGCTGATTGTGATTTGGTACATGTAAGAGCTATTTAGTTACATTTGGTACCATGCAATGGATCTGTCATTTGAGTGACAATGAGTGCTTTGTATTGCTATGTGCTGTGTAATGTTGTCATACAGGGCATAATGTGTAGACATGCAGACACAGGTCAATCATTGTGGATGATGGCTTACCTGTTGCTACCTAGGACGGACAACCATACATTTGTCTTCATATATTTCTCATTATTAGCAGTAGGAAGGCAAGCCAATTTGTGTGACAGATGTGCATCCTATATAGATAGGGTGTGTTACACACTCTGCCTACATTCCAGCCAGACTAACATTTGGCTAATGTATTCTCCTATTAAGCTTGAACAATACTATCTGGTTTGTGTTTGTATATGGATTCAACACCCCTAGCTGCTTTATTTCACTGCCAAGTCATTGACCATTCCCAAGCCAATGTGTATGTGCCATGCATGATTTATAGTCCTCCATATGTCAGGGATGTGGCCAATTGCAGTGCCAGAACATATTCCCATGGACACACTATGCAGGCTCAGCTTCCTGCATTGATTACATTCCATGGGCAATTACTGAAGGAACATTGTTACCTATGATGTTCCCCCCTTGGCACACATGTACCATGCAGGCATAGCTACAATCACACAGAGTAGTGACTGTGTTCAGTTCTAACATTACTTAAGCTCCACTTCTAGGCAGCCCCTACCTCATGTGTGCCCCCCTTGCATACAAACTTTTAGGCATGGTGTTGTGGTGGTGAATGGTCTATGAAATTGCACATTACCCGCGCGATAGCACAATTAATGTAGTGGCACATGGATCTAGGCCTTCAGATGTCATATGCCAGGGATTTGGGTTTCATTGATATGTGAGATGGAGTCTGTAGAACTTCCTACATCACCAAGGATGTATGTACCATGTTTCTGATACACTCCCTGAGGTTAGAGTCACATTCCAATGGTATCTGTATTGGATAACGAGTAGACCAAATAATGTTGTTAAACAAATTTTTATTGGAGGTATGTACAAAGTACTGTTTTGGTTGGCTAGCTATAAAAGTTCCCAACAATGGTCAGTCTCCTGCGAACTCCTGCAGCTGTGTCGGATTGTTCCCCCTCAAGGTCCTCAGCCGCATCATCCTCCTCCTCCTCATTGTGGACATCAACTTGTCCATCCCAGGGGACATTGTTTCTAACACACATGTTGTGCAGGATGGCACATACCAGTATAATCTTGCATACCTGCAGGGAAACATACAAGAGGCTTCCTCCTGTCAAGTCCAGGCACCTGAACCTGGACTTGAGTAGGCCAAATGTCCTCTCCACCACATTGTGTGTTTTCCTGTGTCCTTCATTGTAGGCATGCTGTTCATTGTTTGTTGGATTTGCAAATGGTGTCATGACCCACGGCTCTATGCCATTACCTGGTCAGCAGCAAAGATAAAAGGGTGAAATTTAGTAAAGACTTGTGAGGGATCTGAAATATTCCATAGCAGTAGTTGGTTGCAGTTTGAGTGGTGAATCAGAGGTGATTGTGGTATTGCGTGTGTACCTGGTCTTGTAATATGGTTCAATTTGACTTTGTTGATGTACATGACATTCTTGGCTACTGACTCAAGGCGATGTATTTGACCTTCTGGATTCCAATACATATGCTCATCATGTATGTAGCATGTTTTGTGTAGTCCATATTAGTAGCAGTGTCATTATGTTAGATGGAGGCTACCACCTCCTTGCAGAACAATGGTGCCAGATGTATAGCCAGCATAGTAGACCTACAAAGCCAGCTTATTTCGTCGATGTTGCCATGTGGCATTACGCATGCAGTACAACACTTAGTGGGCCTTAGTGGGAGATGATGGTTGTGTCGACCATCTTGGCCCTCATTACAAATCTGGCGGTCTCAAGACCACCAGACTCACAGTGGTGGTTGGACTGGTGTGGTCATGGAAGTATGACCGCCACATTATGGTCGTGGTGGACCCACCACAGTTGGACTGCCAACATCGCCAGGTTGCCAGCAGCCCGGCAGTCCCTGCGGTATTGATCAGCCAGGGCAGCGCTGTTTGCAGCCCTCCAGATTTGGACTCCTCAATCTGCCAGCCTTTGCATGGCGGTACCACCGCCATGCAAGGGCTGGCAAAATGGGGTTGTCAGGTGCCCCCTGAAGGCCCCTGAACTAGCCATGCACTTGGCAGGGGCAGTGACAGGGCCTCGATGGACATCCCTGTAGCGCTTTCAACTTCACAAATTAAAGGCAGTAGAAAGCGCAACCTGTGCTGCTGCACCTGCCCCAACAGTACATTGCAGTCGGCTCAATAACGAATTGAATGTTTAGGCCCACTTCCCAGCTGAGCCGGAAGGTGGAAACACTATTTCCACCCACAGGCCCAGCGGTGTACTCCTAATAGGGCCGGCGGGATTTAGACCGCAATGGTGGTCTGATGGTGGTGGAAGTTTGCCAAGCGGCCTCCACCGGACAACAAATTAATGATGAGTGCCCAGGTGTCCAAGGGTGTGCATCACATATTAGTATGAAGATCATATTTGGTACAGGTGTATATACTAACTTCTCAGTAATTGGATTTTGAGCCAGACTGACTACACATGCACAGTGCAGACTTTGGGAGGGGGGACCCTGTTATTTTTCTAAAGTGTCACTTAGTACAGTGCATGCATGGCCAGTCATGTCCTCCATACTTGTACAGGGGCCCAGTGTGGCATCCATGTACATTACAGTTTAGCAGTGAATCAGCACCATGGTGAACTATTGATAGTCTGCAGTGCAAGCATGATGGTGTTAAGGGGCGCTAAGTGGGACATGTGAGGTGTCAGTTGAGTAGTTGTGGCAGAGTTTCTCATGATTCTGCCCCATAGTCGTTAATGGCAGGTACATTAGTTGTTAATGGCAGGTACATTAATCTTCCTATGTGTGCAATACAAAGCATCCAACAGATGCATGTGCAGCCTACAGGTATGTCAGATATGTATGTGTAGATGAGCTGTAGTTGTTGTTGGCTCCACTTGGGTGGCATTTGATGTAGATTGTGTCTGAGTCTTGCACACCATGAATGAGGTGGGGATGTGCCTAGGTGTGACTTTCTTTACATGGCTATGCCATATGCCATTGACATGGAAGAGCTATTGTTGGTTTGCACTGATGTGTGTGAAGTGTATTTAGTAGTCAACCAGTGGGCACTTTGTTATAATCGATGCAGGAGACTCTCGAGTAGGTGTGGCATATTTATCTTTAATAGTCCGTATGTATAGAGAAGGGCGCCGCTGTCGCGTCTCCTGGCCTGCTTCTGCCTCCGTCAATGGTCCCTCGCAGAATGATGAGCCCTGAGACGCAACCGCCGGCTCCGCGCGACAGTTCGGGTTCGGCACGCAACACCGCGCGCCGAAACTACCCACAACATATGTTCTCCCTTTTAAAAAAAAAATAATAACAACATACATAGAGAAGAACAAATTACATAAGAGCATTACAAATCAAATCAAATCAAAAACATTTATAAAGCGCGCTACTCACCCGTGAGGGTCTCAAGGCGCTAGGGGAAGGGGGGATACTGCTGCTCGAAGAGCCAGGTTTTGAGCTGCCTCTGGAATGCAGGGTGGTCCTGGGTGGTCCTGAGGTTGGCGGGGAGGGAGTTCCATGTCTTGGCCGCCAGGTAGGAGAAGGATTTCCCACCATGACGTGATGCGGCGGATGTGAGGGACGGCGGCGAGTGCGAGGTTGGCGGAGCGAAGTTGACCCGGGCGTGTAGAAACGGAGGCGACGGTTGAGGTATTCGGGTCCCTTGTTGTGGAGGGCTTTGTGTGCGTGGGTGAGGAGCCAGAAGGTGATCCTTTTGCTGACGGGAAGCCAGTGCAGGTGTCTCAGGTGGGCGGAGATATGGCTGTTCCAGGGTATGTCGAGGACGAGGCAGGCGGAGGCGTTTTGTATTCGCTGCAGACGTTTCTGGAGTTTAGCGGTGGTTCCTGCGTATAGGGTGTTTCCGTAGTCCAGGCAGCTCGTGACGAGGGCATGGGTCACAGTTTTTCTGGTGTCGGCGGGGATCCAGCGGAAGATCTTACGGAGCATGCGGAGAGTGAGGAAGCAGGAAGATGATACAGCGTTGACTTGTTTGGTCATGGTGAGAAGCGGGTCCAGGATGAATCCGAACTTTTAACAATCACATAAGTGTGACTTTGAGATGACAATAATTTAAACATTCTTGCTAAACACTATGATATTCCCTGAGTTTCTTTACACAGATGCCAAAGGACTGAAAAATCTTAAACACTGTGAGAAAGTAACCTCTTTCTAGCCTTGTTACCACCACTTTTGGCCTATTTGTGAGTGTATGTCAGGGTGTTTTCACTGTCTCACTGGGATCCTGCCAGCCAGGGCCCAGTGCTCATAGTGAAAACCTTATGTTTTCAGTATGTTTGTTATGTGTCACTGGGACCCTGCTAGTCAGGACCCCAGTGCTCATAAGTTTGTGACCTATATGTATGTGTTCCCTGTGTGATGCCTAACTGTCTCACTGAGGCTCTGCTAACCAGAACCTCAGTGGTTATGCTCTCTCTTTACAGATTGTCACTAACAGGCTAGTGACCAATTTCACCAATTCAGATTGGCATACTGGAACACCCTTATAATTCCCTAGTATATGGTACTGAGGTACCCAGGGTATTGGGGTTCCAGGAGATCCCTATGGGCTGCAGCATTTCTTTTGCCACCCATAGGGAGCTCTGACAATTCTTACACAGGCCTGCCACTGCAGCCTGAGTGAAATAATGCACACATTATTTCAGAGCCATTTTCACTGCACTTAAGCAACTTATACGTCACCTATATGTCTAACCTTTACCTGGTAAAGGTTGGGTGCTAAGTTACTTAGTGTGTGGGCACCCTGGCACTAGCCAAGGTGCCCCCACATTGTTCAGGGCCAATTCCCCGGACTTTGTGAGTGTGGGGACACCATTACACGCGTGCACTACACATAGGTCACTACCTATGTGTAGCTTCACAATGGTAACTCCGAATATGGCCATGTAACATGTCTAAGATCATGGAATTGCCCCCTCTATGCCATCCTGGCATTGTTGGCACAATCCCATGATCCCACGGGTCTGTAGCACAGACCCGGGTACTGCCAAACTGCCTCTTCAGGGGTTTCACTGCAGCTGCTGCTGCTGCCAACCCCTCAGACAGGTTTCTGCCCTCCTGGGGTCCAGTCAGGCTTGGCCCAGGAAGGCAGAACAAAGGACTTCCTCAGAGAGAGGGTGTTACACCCTCTCCCTTTGGCAAAAGGTGTGAAGGCAGGGGAGGATTAGCCTCCCGCAGCCTCTGGAAATGCTTTCATGGGCACAGATGGTGCCCAATTTCTGCATAAGCCAGTCTACACCGGTTCAGGGACCCCTCAGCCCTGCTCTGGCGCGAAACTGGACCAAGGAAAGGGGAGTGACCACTCCCCTGACCTGCACCTCCCCTGGGAGGTGCCCAGAGCTCCTCCAGTGTGCTCCAGTCCTCTGCCATCTTGGAAACAGAGGTGCTGCAGTCACACTGGACTGCTCTGAGTGGCCAGGGCCAGCAGGTGACGTCAGAGACTCCTTCTGATAGGCTCCTTCAGGTGTTGCTCGCCTATCCTCTCTCCTAAGTAGCCAAACCCTCTTTTCTGGCTATTTAGGGTCTCTGCTTTGGGGAATTCCTTAGATAACGAATGCAAGAGCTCATCAGAGTTCCTCTGCATCTCTCTCTTCACCTTCTGCCAAGGAATCGACTGCTGACCGCGCTGGAAGCCTGCAAAACTGCAACAAAGTAGCAAAGACGACTACTGCGACCTTGTAACGCTGATCCTGCCGCCTTCTCAACTGTTTTCCTGGTGGTGCATGCTGTGGGGGTAGTCTGCCTCCTCTCTGCACTAGAAGCTCCGAAGAAATCTCCCGTGGGTCGACGGAATCTTCCCCCTGCAACCGCAGGCACCAAAGAACTGCATTACGGGTACCCTGGGTCTCCTCTCAGCACAACGAGCGAGGTCCCTTGAATCCAGCAACTCTGTCCAAGTGACTCCCACAGTCCAGTGACTCTTCAGTCCAAGTTTGGTGGAGGTAAGTCCTTGCCTCCTCACGCCAGACTGCATTGTTTGGAACCGTGTCTTTTGCAGCTACTCCGGCCTCTGTGCACTTCCGGCGGAAATCCTTTGTGCACAGCCAAGCCTGGGTCCACGGCACTCTAACCTGCATTGCACGACCTCCTGAGTTGTCCTCCGGCGGCGTGGGACTCTCTTATGCAACTTCGGGTGAGCACCCTTTCACTCTACTTTGTAGTGCCTGTTCCGGCACTTCTCTGGGTGCTGCCTGCTTCTGAGAGGGCTTGTTGTCTTGCTGGACGCCTCTTCTGTCCCCAGACGCAATTGGCAATATTCTGGTCCCTCCTGGGCCACAGCAGCATCCAAAAACTCTTACCGCACAATTTGCAGCTAGCAAGGCTTGTTTGCGGTCTTTCTTCAGGAAAACACTTCTGCACAACTTTTCATGACGTGGAACATCCATCCTCCAAAGGGGAAGTTTCTAGCCCTTGTCGTTCTTGCAGAATCTTCAGCTTCTACTGCCTAGTAGCAGCTTCTTTGCACCCACAGCTGGCATTTCCTGGGCATCTGCCCATCTCCGACTTGCTTGTGACTTTTGGACTTGGTCCCCTTGTTCCACAGGCCCTCTCGTCTGGAAATCCATCGTTGTTGCATGGCTGGTGTTGGTCTTTCCTGCAGAATACCCCTATCACGACTTCTGTGCTCTTTGGGGAACTTTAGTGCACTTTGCACTCATTTTTCAGGGTCTTGGGGTGGGCTATTTTTCTAACCCTCACTGTTTTCTTACAGTCCCAGCGACCCTCTACAAGGTCACATAGGTTTGGGGTCCATTCGTGGTTCGCATTCCACTTTTGGAGTATATGGTTTGTGTTGCCCCTATCCCTATGTGTCCCCATTGCATCCTATTGTAACTATACATTGTTTGCACTGTTTTCTAAGACTATACTGCATATTTTTGGTATTGTGTACATATATCTTGTGTATATTTGCTATCCTCATACTGAGGGTACTCACTGAGATACTTTGGCATATTGTCATAAAAATAAAGTACCTTTATTTTTAGTATATCTGTGTATTGTGTTTTCTTATGATATTGTGCAAGTGACACTAGTGGTACTGTAGGAGCTTCACTCGTCTCCTAGTTCAGCCTAAGCTGCTCTGCTAAGCTACCATTATCTATCAGCCTAAGCTGCTAGACACCCTATACACTAATAAGGGATACCTGGGCCTGGTGCAAGGTGTAAGTACCCCTTGGTACTCACTACAAGCCAGTCCAGCCTCCTACATTGGTTGTGCAGCGGTGGGATAAGTACTTTGCAACTACTTACCACTTTTGTCACTGTACTTTTCATAAGAGAAAAATATACAAAACAAGTTCAGTGTATGTACACCTAACCAAAAAGTTTTGCTTTTCTTCTCTCACTTCTTTTCTAAGTGCTGAAAAGTACCTCTAAACTTTCTAAAAAGTTCTTAAAAAGTTTTAAAAGTTTTTTTTTCTGTCTATCTAAAAGTTCTGAAAACCTTTTTTCTCACTTTTTTCTATCACTTAAACACTTTCTAAAATGTCTGGCACAGGCCAAACTGTTGATCTGTCCAAACTTGCTTATGATCACCTTAGCTAAAACAAAGGAGCAAGGAGTCTCTGCATAGAAAGAGGTTTAAGTGTAGGGAAGAATCCCTTTAGAGAACTGTTGGTGAATATGCTTGTTGAACAGGATAAGGCCAAAGGTGGCACTTCTGTTGAAAAGTTAGCTGATGGTTCCCAATCGGATCCTGGGGCACCCCAGCAAAAGATTTAGAAAGGAAACTTCCTAGCCTGCCCATTATCAGACAACCTAGCATAGCTGGTACTGATGTAGAGTCACACCATACTGAGAGTGTTGTCTCACATCACAGTAAGAGTATTCCTTCTCATCATAGTAGAAGTGATGTTTCTGTTAGCCAAGCTGTTAGGATGCCATCTGTTAGGGACAGGTCTCCTTCTGTCCATTCTCACCATACTTCTGTTTCTAGGCATGTCCCTCCCACCCACCCTGATGACAGAGTGTTAGAAAGGGAGCTCAATAGATTGAGAGTGGAGGAATCCAGGCTGAAGCTCAAGAAGCAACAGCTGGATTTAGATAGGCAGTCCTTAGAAATAGAAAGGGAAAGACAGAAAATTGGGTTTGAAACCCATGGTGGCAGCAGCAGTATTCCCCATAGTCATCCTGCAAGAGAGCATGATTCAAGGAATCTGCACAAGATAGTTCCCCCTTATAAGGAGGGGGATGACATTAACAAGTGGTTTGCTGCACTTGAGAGGGCCTGTGTTGTACAGGATGTCACTCAAAGGCAGTGGGCTGCTATCCTATGGCTATCATTTACTGGAAAGGGTAGGGATAGGCTCCTTACTGTGAAAGAAAGTGATGCCAATAATTTTACAGTTCTTAAGAATGCACTCCTGGATGGTTATGTCTTAACCACTGAACAGTACAGGGTGAAGTTCAGAGAGACCAAAAAGGAGTCTTCACAAGACTGGGTAGACTTTGTTGACCATTCAGTGAAGGCCTTGGAGGGGTGGTTACATGGCAGTAAAGTTACTGATTATGAAAGCCTGTATAACTTAATCCTGAGAGAGCATATTCTTAATAATTGTGTGTCTGATTTGTTGCACCAGTACCTGGTAGACTCTGATCTGACCTCTCCCCAAGAATTGGGAAAGAAGGCAGACAAATGGGTCAGAACAAGGGTGAACAGAAAAGTTCATACAGGGGGTGACAAAGATGGCAAGAAGAAAGATGGTGAAAAGTCTCAAGATAAGCATGGGGATAAGGGTAAAACCAAAGATCCTTCTTCAAATCTTAAACACTCTTCAGAGGGTGGGGATAAAACAAATTCTTCCTCTTCTTCTCAACCCACACACATTAAAAAGCCTTGGTGCTTTGTGTGTAAAAACAGAGGCCATAGGCCAGGGGATAAGTCCTGTCCAGGTAAACCCCCTGAGCCTACCACCACTAATACATCAAGCTCTAGTGCCCCTAGCAGTAGTGGTACTAGTGGTGGGACTGCTGGCAACAGTCAAGCAAAGGGTGTAGTTGGGTTCACTTATGGGTCCATCATAGAAACTGGGGTAGTCAGTCCCAAGACAGTTTCTGTCACACCTAGTGGCATTGGCCCTGCCACACTGGCTGCTTGTCCCCTTACAATGGATAAGTACAGGCAGACAGTTTCAATAAATGGTGTTGAGGCCTTGGCCTACAGGGACACAGGTGCCAGTATCACTTTGGTGACTGAAAACCTACTGCATCCTGAACAACACATCATTGGACAACAGTATAAGTTTATTGATGTCCATAACTCCACTAAGTTTCTTCCCTTAGCTATAGTTCAGTTTAGTTGGGGTGGAGTTACTGGCCCTAAGCAGGTGGTAGTATCACCTAACTTACATGTAGACTGTCTCTTAGGTAATGACCTAGAGGCCTCAGGTTGGGCTGACTTAGAGTTTTATGCCCATGCAGCCATGCTGGGCATCCCAGAGGAATTGTTCCCTCTCATTTCTACTGAAATGAAAAAGCAAAGGAGAGAAGGCCTGAAAACTCAGGATCCCTCTCCAACAACAGGTAAAAAGGGTATCACAGTATCCCCTAACCACCCTACCATTCAGGATACCATTCCTGTGGTGGGAGAAACCTCTCCTGGGGTGGCACCTGTTCCAAGGGAATCATCAGCTGGCAAAGCTGTACTCCCTGAGGTGGAAGTACCTCTCTGTGGGATAACTAACATTGGTGAGAAAAAGAACACCATTTTAGTTAACATGGAGCATCCCTCCAACCCTCCCAGAGAAACTTTAGTGCAGAAACCCTGCACTACCTCACAACACTTAGGACAGCATCCCTGCCCTAGTGTGGAGCTCATAGGACAGCATCCCTGCCCTGCTTCAACTAAAGAGAAACAGCATCCCTGCTCTCTCTTCCAGCCATATGGACAAAGTTTTTGCCCAGCTATGGCTTTACTGAGACAGCATCCCTGCCTGGCATTTCCATCATTACAAATAGGTTCAGTGGACAATTCCCACTGCTCTAAACTAAAACTTACTGATAGAAACTCTGAAAATACATCTTCACATTGTTGCTTAGCTAAAAAACTTCAAACAGGGTGGTTTACATCCCCACAGGGAAGTAACCATATAGTGGATGATAAAGGGAGTAACCAGTCTATTGCAGAGCTACTCTCTTCTTATCACCACTTAGACAATAAAGTCTCAACTGGCCAAGGTTAGCCTTATTGTCCTTCGTTTGGGGGGGGGGGGGTTGTGTGAGAAAGTAGCCTCTTTCTAGCCTTGTTACCCCCACTTTTGGCCTGTTTGTGAGTGTGTGTAAGGGTGTTTTCACTGTCTCACTGGGATCCTGCCAGCCAAGGCCCAGTGCTCATAGTGAAAACCATATGTTTTCAGTATGTTTGTTATGTGTCACTGGGACCCTGCTAGTCAGGACCCCAGTGCTCATAAGTTTGTGACCTATATGTATGTGTTCCCTGTGTGATGCCTAACTGTCTCACTGAGGCTCTGCTAACCAGAACCTCAGTGGTTATGCTCTCTCTTTACAGATTGTCACTAACAGGCTAGTGACCAATTTCACCAATTCAGATTGGCATGCTGGAACACCCTTATAATTCCCTAGTATATGGTACTGAGGTACCCAGGGTATTGGGGTTCCAGGAGATCCCTATGGGCTGCAGCATTTCTTTTGCCACCCATAGGGAGCTCTGACAATTCTTACACAGGCCTGCCACTGCAGCCTGAGTGAAATAATGCACACATTATTTCACAGCCATTTTCACTGCACTTAAGTAAATTATAAGTCACCTATATGTCTAACCTTTACCTGGTAAAGGTTGGGTGCTAAGTTATTTAGTGTGTGGGCACCCTGGCACTAGCCAAGGTGCCCCCACATTGTTTAGGGCCAATTCCCCTGACTTTGTGAGTGCGGGGACACCATTACACGCGTGCACTACACATACACCTATGTGTAGCTTCACAATGGTAACTCCGAATATGGCCATGTAACATGTCTAAGATCATGGAATTGCCTCCTCTATGCCATCCTGGCATTGTTGGCACAATCCCATGATCCCACGGGTCTGTAGCACAGACCCGGGTACTGCCAAACTGCCTCTTCAGGGGTTTCACTGCAGCTGCAGCTGCTGCTGCTGCCAACCCCTCAGACAGGTTTCTGCCCTCCTGGGGTCCAGCCAGGCTTGGCCCGGGAAGGCAGAACAAAGGACTTCCTCAGAGAGAGGGTGTTACACCCTCTCCCTTTGGAAAAAGGTGTGAAGGCAGGGGAGGAGTAGCCTCCCCCAGCCTCTGGAAATGCTTTCATGGGCACAGATGGTGCCCATTTCTGCATAAGCCAGTCTACACCGGTTCAGGGACCCCTCAGCCCTGCTCTGGCGTGAAACTGGACAAAGGAAAGGGGAGTGACCACTCCCCTGACCTGCACCTCCCCTGGGAGGTGCCCAGAGCTCCTCCAGTGTGCTCCAGACCTCTGCCATCTTGGAAACAGAGGTGCTGCTGGCACACTGGACTGCTCTGAGTGGCCAGGGCCAGCAGGTGACGTCAGAGACTCCTTCTGATAGGCTCCTTCAGGTGTTGCTAGCCTATCCTCTCTCCTAAGTAGCCAAACCCTCTTTTCTGGCTATTTAGGGTCTCTGCTTTGGGGAATTCCTTAGATAGCGAATGCAAGAGCTCATCAGAGTTCCTCTGCATCTCTCTCTTCACCTTCTGCCAAGGAATCGACTGCTGACCGCGCTGGAAGCCTGCAAAACTGCAACAAAGTAGCAAAGACGACTACTGCGACCTTGTAACGCTGATCCTGCCGCCATCTCGACTGTTTTCCTGGTGGTGCATGCTGTGGGGGTAGTCTGCCTCCTCTCTGCACTAGAAGCTCCGAAGAAATCTCCCGTGGGTCGACGGAATCTTCCCCCTGCAACCGCAGGCACCAAAGAACTGCATTACCTGTACCCTGGGTCTCCTCTAAGCGCGACGAGCGAGGTCCCTTGAATCCAGCAACTCTGTCCAAGTGACTCCCACAGTCCAGTGACTCTTCAGTCCAAGTTTGGTGGAGGTAAGTCCTTGCCTCCCCGCGCCAGACTGCATTGCTGGGAACCACATCTTTTGCAGCTACTCCTGCCTCTGTGCACTTCTGGTGGAAATCCTTTGTGCACAGCCAAGCCTGGGTCCACGGCACTCTAACCTGCATTGCACGACCTCCTGAGTTGTCCTCCGGCGGCGTGGGACTCTCTTGTGCAACTTTGGGTGAGCACCATTTCACTCTAATTTGTAGTGCCTGTTCTGGCACTTTTCTGGGTGCTGCCTGCTTCTGATAGGGCTCCTTGTCTTGCTGGATGCCCCTGCTGTCCCCAGACGCAATTGGCGACATTCTGGTCCCTCCTGGGCCACAGCAGCATCCAAAAACCATTACCGCACAATTTGCAGCTAGCAAGGCTTGTTTGTGGTCTTTCTTCAGGAAAACACTTCTGCACGACTTTTCATGATGTGTGACATCCATCCTCCAAAGGGGAAGTTTCTAGCCCTTGTCGTTCTTGCAGAATCCTCAGCTTCTACTGCCTAATAGCAGCTTCTTTGCACCCACAGCTGGCATTTCCTGGGCATCTGCCCATCTCCGACTTGCTTGTGACTTTTGGACTTGGTCCCCTTGTTCCACAGGTCCTCTCGTCTGGAAATCCATCGTTGTTGCATGGCTGGTGTTGGTCTTTCCTGCAGAATTCCCCTATCACGACTTCTGTGCTCTTTGGGGAACTTTAGTGCACTTTGCACTCACTTTTCAGGGTCTTGGGGTGGGCTATTTTTCTAACCCTCACTGTTTTCTTACAGTCCCAGCGACCCTCTACAAGGTCACATAGGTTTGGGGTCCATACGTGGTTCGCATTCCACTTTTGGAGTATATGGTTTGTGTTGCCCCTATCCCTATGTGTCCCCATTGCATCCTATTGTAACTATAGATTGTTTGCACTGTTTTCTAAGACTATACTGCATATTTTTGGTATTGTGTACATACAGTATATCTTGTGTATATTTGCTATCCTCATACTGAGGGTACTCACTGAGATACTTTGGCTTATTGTCATAAAAATAAAGTACCTTTATTTTTAGTATATCTGTGTATTGTGTTTTCTTATGATATTGTGCAAGTGACACTAGTGGTACTGTAGGAGCTTCACTCGTCTCCTAGTTCAGCCTAAGCTGCTCTGCTAAGCTACCATTATCTATCAGCCTAAGCTGCTAGACACCCTATACACTAATAAGGGATACCTGGGCCTGGTGCAAGGTGTAAGTACCCCTTGGTACTCACTACAAGCCAGTCCAGCCTCCTACAAACACTGATCTAATTTTCTCATTGTGATCTTCTAAACCCATCGTGTGAATCAACACATCATCCTGAAAGATTAGTATACCATAAACTTCCCCCAAACTTTTGTGCATGATGCGTTGGAACGCTGACGCCGCAGAAGCCAACCCAAATGGCATCCTGCAAAACTGGAAAGTGCCAAAGGGTGAATTGAAAGCTGTGTAATGGCGCAAACCCTCATCCAACTCAACCTGGTGATACGCAGATGCCAGATCAATCTTTGAAAACCATACTGAGCCCCTGAGCCCTTCGAGTAGGTCACTGATCTTGGGTAAAGGATACGAGTCCACCCATATTTCCTTATTGAGACTCCTGAGGTCCACACATAAACGTAGGTCTCCATTACATTTACGGGCAAAAAACAAAGGGAGAAAGCCACAAACTGGACTCAATAGGTTCAATTACACCATTCTGTTGAAGCTTGTTCAATTCATTTTTAAGATCTTCTCTTAAACTAAACGGCACCGACCTAACTTTATGTCTAACGGGAATGGCCCTATCCTTAACCTTTATCCTATGCTTGAAACCAGTAATCTTTCCCAAACCCTGGGCAAAAATACCAGGAAACTCATCTTCAAACGGTGCCTTGGCATCTGCGTTCTCCGCCACAAAAACTTGTTCTTTTGTTCCAGGTTTCAGTACCATACCAAACCAACCCTGATGGTACCACCCCAAAATGTTCAAACCCTTGTAGGCCACATAGATGTTACCAAAAATCCTCCGGCCCTTGAACACTAAACTGTCTTCTATGTAACCTTCTAACTCAATTTTCCTGCCTTCATAAGAGACCGGTGACCTATCAGGAGAGAATAACTTTCTGTCACCCCACATATTATGGAACAGATCTGATGAAATCATAGTAATACGTACACCAGAGTCCACCAATAAACGAAGCAATTTATCCCCAACCCAAATATCGACCATGGGATCTATGCATTGGTTTTGTTCCTTGACCCCTAAAACTTTATCTGTGACCACAACAATCATGTCTTGAAATGCTTTTACAAAAGATTCCTCTCTATTCTCCTCATCATCCTCCCCAACACACGTTACATTAGCTTGCTTATTACTTGTGGATTGACAGACTTTAGCAAAGTGACCAACTTTGCCACATTTCCTACACACAACGTTCTTTGCCGGACAAGTCTTTCCATCCTTGAAATGGGGCATGTTTCCACATCTAAAACAAATATTCGAAGCCCTAAAAAAAGGATTGTCGGGCTTCTTCAGCTCAGCATTCTTTGCTGCGCCCCTTTTTGTAACAACACTGACATGAAGAGGATCAGAGTCCTTCACAGCGGAGCTAGAAGAGAGTTCCATAAGAGAGATCTGAACCAGCTCCACACTCTTGGCTACTTTGATAGCCTCATCCAACGTTGGATTTCCCATGGAGAGTAATTTCTGCTGAATGTGTTTATTCGAACAATGACCAATGAACTGGTCTCTTATAAGCTGGTCTTGAAAATCCTGAAATTCACACTTGGAAGCCAGTTGTCTTAGAGCACTGACATATGCATCAACATCCTCACTTTGAACTTGCTGACGCTTGAAGAATTTGTGCCGCAAAACTACTAGACTCGGTATTACATCAAATCTTGTGGGCAACATTTTGGTAGTCATCAAATATTCATCTAGTTCTTCATCAATTTGCGGTAGGTCAGGTAAATGTTTGAAGATTTCTCTCCCTTTATACCCCAACGTATGTAAAAGCAAAAACAATTTCTTTCAGGGCAAAAACGAGAGGCTCCTATAGAACCCAGGTAGGTGTCAAAACCATCAAAACATTGTCTCAATGGAATGGGAGGGGCACCAGGAGTTTCCAGGAAAGGTGGTGGAGGATTGACTGATTGCTTTACTAAAGACCAGACGTGGTCCAATATTCTACTGGTGATGTATTTCAGTAGAGATTCAAACACGTAGTACTTCCAAGATGGCGCCTGAGAAGGTCATTCACAGTAGAAGGAAATACACGTTCTATATCACCAATACAACTGCTGAGAAATGATCCTCCACAGAGAAATACCCAGAATACCCTTATTTTCTTCAGGAAATCAATATGGAAGGCGCTCCACACGAAGACAGAACCAAGGAATGTTGTCTATAAGTCCTCTCATCAACCGCGTAGGAAGAAACCAGCTCGTCGCCAAATTTGCAATGTTATAATCGATGCAGGAGACGCTCGAGTAGGTGTGGCATATTTATCTTTAATAGTCCGTATGTATACAGAAGGGCGCCTCTGTCACGTCTCCTGGCCTGCTTCTGCCTCCGTCAACCGTCCCTCGCAGAATGCCGTGCCCCGAGACGCGACCGCCGGCTCCACGTGACAGTTCGGGTTCGGCACGCAACACCGCTCGCTGAACCTACCCACAACACACTTGTAGTGGTTTGTGGTATTCTTCTGTATGCAAAGGGGACATAGCTCCACCTGTCCTTCACGTGGTGTGGCTGTTAGTTTGTGGCTGTGTTATGTACATGTAGGTGTCTGCGTTTGTGATGTCCAATCATTAAGGTGTACTATGGCATGTTGTATATGTGTTATTGCCAGTTGATCTGTGGTCCCATGCCTATGTGTATTTGTTGTGATGTATATGTTGTTTGTCCTACAGGGTTGGTGTGTTGTGTGTGTTTTGATTGGTTAGTTGACTTACCAACAAGTAGGCCATTGCCATATTGTCCATCCATGAACCGCTCGTTCATGGTGGAGTGACGGAATATGTATGCATCATGGACGCTGCCGGGATACTTGGCTGAACTGTTCATCAAGAGCCCCACGGTGGTCCACAATGGCCTGCACATTAATCGAATTGGTGTGATTGTGGTTTCTGTAGAGATGTTCTGTGTCAGCAGGTGGCACCAGTTGCACATGGGTGCAGTCCATTGCACCCAGCACATGCGGAAACCCAGCAATTAGATAGGAACCTTACTTGGTCTCCTGATGCAGTTGCTGGGTGTTTGGGAAGCAGGTGTGGTTGGGAGTGAGGCAGATGATGGCATCCAGGACCTTAAGCAGGAAAACTGATATTGACGGCTGGGACACACCAGCCACTAATTCCCCTGTTGTCTGAAAGGATCCGGAAGCCAGCATGTGCAGAACAGTGAGCAGCGTTGTGATGGGTGGGATGATATTGGGAGTTTGCAGCCTGGCTGTAATGTCTGGAGCAATCTGGTTCAGCAGGCATAAAATGGACACCTGGTTGAGACGGTGTCTTGCTGTCCTCTGCCGAAATATCATCTCCTGCCTTCTGCGTTGCCTTTGTGGGTGCTGCGTGGTGTTTGGGGTTTCTGTTGTGGAAGAGGAGAGAGCTGCTGTCATTGTGGACGTCTGCAGCGTGTACACTGCTAGAGCAGTACAACTTCTATCTTGTCCTGGAGGTAGCAAATGAACCTTCTGTGAGTTTTTCTTAAGTAGTGGTGTACGTGCCTCATTTTAATGCCTGGTCAGACCCAGGTGTTGAAATTTGATGCAAAACGCACTTAACCTAATTTTTTGGGTCCGCCTACCAGCCGTGCATCATTTTATCATGGGGGACAAATATGGTCCTCTGGGCTTAGAGCCATTTTTTGGATGGGAACTTCTACCTTTCATCTCGTTGACGCAAGGTGGACTCACGCATCCCCAAAAATTATGTTAATGCCTATATTTTGGCGCTAGACGGATCTGTGCCAAATTTGCATTAAAAAATGGCACAAATTTAGCACAAACATGGTATAAATATGGGCCCAAGGTTTTAGCAGTTAAAGCATCATCTGTACTAGTAATTAGGTGATCAGCGAAGTTAGCCAGATTTCTAATGTTTAAATCATTCAAAACTACCGCTAGAGAAGAAGCAATAGCCCCTACTACATGTGAAGGACTATGTTTAGTTCTTCCACGACTCACTACTCACTCATCACCTATTTTCCCTACAAGATTCACCTTATGGAACACTGAAGCTAAGTAACAGCTGCCAACCAACATTGCAGGAAGTTGAAAATAAGCATTCTTCGCACACATGTAATAAATGCTAGAAAAAGCAGGATCCTTCTCTGACATTATTTGTTCTCCCACAACTTCCAGTCTCTGTAGACATTCACTCCAACCCACCAGCTGAGGATTTTAGACCTGCTTCTTTCTTCTCATGAAACAAAACCTTCCTTTTTGTTGCCAATCCAAATTTAGCTTTGGGTGTATACCTGCATCTTTCAACTTTTCCTCTTCCTTCTCCGGACACACCTTAGCCCCACTCTTTGCCTTTCTCTGAATACCTTCCTTCCTTTCTTCAAATTCTTCAAGAAAATCGTTCTCAGGTTCAGTCAATTTACACACAACTCTAGCCTTGTGAAATTAAGAAACCTCATTTTGTGTGACAGACCACTCTCTCTGCTGATTTTCACCCTAATATTCAGATTCAAGTTCTTATACAGAGGTACATAATCCAGAAGTAGCTCGTAGTTTGAAAAATAATACTTAAAGTGAACCTGTTTATAGAAAAGGCTCATGATTACCATGAAAGTCAACTCACAAAAATGCCAGGAGTAGGAGAAGTGACATCACATACCATTTAGCATTTACTTTCACTCATAAATGCATGCTTACACGTACAAAAGTATTTACACATTTACACTGGCATGCAACATACAGTGCAAAGCATTTCTAACTGACCTTACCTGCCAGGGTGGGTCATAGTCCAGGGGTCGCAAAGGAGGTCCAGGGATGGCAGCTGCGGCCCCTGGAGACTCCTAAATGATGGTCATGATGATTAAACTACAAGACAAACAATGAGTGGTGAATGGGGATCCTGGGACAGCTTTAGGGCGGCGCAAGCGGTGCATCCGCACTGGGTGCTGACCTAGATTGGGGGGGTGCTGACCTCAGGGGGGTGCTGTGTTTAGCAATGACTTTCAAAACTTGTGATTTAAAAGCACCTGCTGAAAAGTTCATTGTGCATCCAGCCTTCAGTAAACAATTAAAATGTCAAGATACATCTTATAATTAATGCTCCTGCTAGGGAGAGAGATGGAAGCTTTTTCTAGTGACAGCTTTGAATCGCCATAAAGTAGCAGAGAGGGTTAATATGCCTGCTGCAAAGAGAGGACTATGTTTTATGTGGATAGCTGAGTGGATGAGTAAATCCAGCTTTTACAAGCGAATTAAAACAAATTAATGTGTGTAAAAGGGGGGCCATGGACAGATGAGGGGCATGGGATAAGGGCGACAAAAAAGACTGTTGCACGGGGCGCCACCAGCACTAAAGCCGGCCCTGGTGGTAAGGAATATCAACTGCACTAGAGGCAGGTAAGTAAGTAGATATATAACAGTCCTGTGCATGGATGACTTATGCAAAGGTTGAACAAGGCTCTGGAGACACATCCCCAGGTAAAATCTTCATTTTAAATCTAAGTTGTTCCTGTAAATACGTTAAAGCAGGTTTGACATGGCAACCATGCGTGTGGTAGCCACATGGAAGCCGGAGGGGCTGGTCAATGCGCCGGAGAGGCTCTGGAAAGGGAGAGGTGGGTTCCCTTTAGTAAGCAGCCAGAGAGGCAGCAGTGAGGCAGTTGTAAGGCGGAGGCAGCAGCAGGGAGAGATCATTGGCAATAAGGCTGAGATTTTACATTTTTAGAAAGAGGGGATAAGTGTGTCTGCATTTTCTATTTCACCCTGACATTTTTGCCTAGTCAAGTATGTGATAACTGGTGCTTCCATGCCCTTTTATCTTTCTAGAGCCACCTGTGCCATTGAGCTACTGTGCCTTGGGCAGTGGATATTATACTTCTGAAGTGCTGCTAGTGCTGGTCCCAGGCATAGTGACAGGTCGCGACGGAGCTGCTCTGAGCTGGGCCAAGTTGACTCAATTGGTCCTCAACCATTTTATTGGCCATAATGGTAAACTATGATATGACCAAGCCTGGCATTGCACCCTGTGAATGTGGTCCCTACAACCAGAGTGTGACAGTGCAACTGATTTACAGACCTTGCATGTTTGGCCCAGTAACTCTGGAGAGGAGACTTGGGCTCAACCATTAGTTGCTAATTCATGTAAAAACGCTGATATCAAACATGTAATTAAAGTGCATGCAGACGTTCATAGCAATGCGATCACTGAATCAACCTCTGTGGCATCTACTCAAGGTATTTCACAGGGTGAGGGGATTCACAAGATGGATTAGGGGTCTTAGTTTCAGGGGCCAGGTAAAGTTAAGAGATTCTGACTCCCATATCTAATTGACTGGCCATCCACACAGGAGGTTAGTGACCTGGAAATAAAACAAAATGCAGTTTTTGTCCCCAAAAGCATTGCTAGATACTTTCTGGTTAGCCCATAAAAAACACTCTCCAAGGGAACATGTTTTAAATTATTCAAGATGGATGCCTTCAGTGAATAATCCATTTATTATCTAAATTGGTAAACGACACAGAGCTTCATATGGACATAAATTTATTAATATTTCAATTCCTTTCAGAAGTAAGAATGAAGGACCGAAAGCCCAAGTGTAAGAAAATCACGGTCCCTGTGATAAATATAGTTGACACGCCTGGGGGACCTGTGTCCATGGTGAGGATGGTGGTTAAAACTGCCTGTTGCAAGTTGACCCAAGAGGACTGTAGTGGTGCCTTTAAGGGTATAAAAATGACAAAAATGAAATAAATAAGGGCCACCATAAATAACAAACAACTAAAAGAATGCAGAAAAGCAGGAATACAGAAATAGGGAGAAGGGTGCTGTTCCTTAACCGCCTCAGTTAGTGAACAAGAGGAGGAGTTGGTGGAGGGACAGCAGGTGAGTTAAAGGAGCGGCATCAGTTGTCCTAAGTCGAGAAAACAGTTGCATAGAGGTGGCCGGCCTGGTAATGATTCTAAAATGTTTACCATTGTGTGGCCAACCCCAAAGTCAGATATAAACAGATTTGGATAAGGCAACTGACACTCATGGTAAGGGGGGGGGGTCCAAATGCGGGGACGGGACCAACGGTTCCTTAATTTGGCAAGTTTGTCACTTCCGTGGTTTGCTCCCATTGATTCCATCTGTTACATGCTCATGATATTAGGAGTGAACCTCATCACTCAATCCTTCCACACCTCTAGATCATGCATTCCCAGCAACAGAGGCCAAAGATAGTGGCCTCATTGGGAATTATAAGGTCTGCAAGAAAACTGCAAGCCCATGATGCTTCAACCAAAGATTTCCAGTGCCGAAAGCAGCTTATTATAGGCCTGATTTAGATCTTGGCGGTGTTACCGCCAAACTGATGCGGTGCCGAACCCGAGAAAATCGTCAAGTCAACTGTGTTCTGCGTGCTGTATTTAGATGTTACACACCTGCAGCCAGTGTACTCGTGGCGGTGCACTGACTGAGGGTTGACATTGTGAGACTCAATGAACAGTGGACATTAGCAGTGGCTGTGGAATAGAAGTAAGTGACACAAACACACACAGTACCTTTCCCATATGTGTCCCCTGCATGACACAATACACAACACATCACATACACACCCGTACCCATTGTGATTCCACCACATCATAACAGGTACATGCTGCAAACACACATTGATGGACAGCCATGACACAACATACACACACCATTGACTCTGCACCCACACACAGCACAACCACAACAGCCAGCACAACTACAAACTCAACTACACAAACACAATGACTGCCAGACAACAACACTCACCTGAATGATGTACGCAGCAACACAACAACAACACAACATACAAAAAAACATCAAACTAAGAAGCAGATGGAACACATACTGACACATTGTCAGCACCCATCCACCTCCCATCACCTCACCCAGCCAATCACTTCACATACACACATACACTTACTGACTCACACACACTACTTGCAGCACAACACAACAGGTATGTGTCCCCAACATGTGATGTCACAGTAATTTAAAGAAATGGCTGTGACATAAATATGTCTGCAGTGGTCCCGAACTCATGTGCAGCGTTCTCCTCAACCTGCACAGCCAATGTGGGTTCCTTACCAATGTATCTAGAGATGGGAGGGCTGTGTTTTCTCAGAGCTCAAGTGGCAGCAACGACTGAGGGTTTTGTCCAGTCATATCTAGCTGACAACAGGAGTGGACTCGGAAGAAAAGGTGAGTTGTCACCCCCTTTCCTCCTGATCCGCCAGGTCAGACTTGGAGGTCGTACTGCCACTTTTTGCTTGTTGGTAAGGCACAGCCAAATCTGCACGGTGCTAGGTGAGGCTGGAGTCCAAATACAGCCACTCTTTCATCTGGCCCCACGCCGGCGGATGGGAATCCTTGGCGTAGTCAGCGGGACTCAGACAGTCTTTTGCCAGTGGGTCAGCCAACATCTAAATCAGGCAAGCAGACCACTAAGCTGGCAGACGTGGCTTCCATTTAAAATGTGGTGGCGGACCTACCACCACCAACATCTAATTCAGGCCCTAAATCTCAGGATGACACTCTGGGGAAAAAAAGAAGAATTATTGGGTGAATCTGACAGGGATGTACCAATTCATTAAGTAATTCCTACTTTCTAAGGATTCCAGTTAACAAGACCTCTGTATTGTTAGTTACATTAGTGCAGAATTAATCTGTTATGAGACCATAAATGTCTTTTAGCTCACAACCCTGTGGTTGCCTTCTCCAGATGTGAGATATTTAGGTCTGGGAAGAGAGCTTGTGGTGGTTTATAATGCTGTCAAGTGTGATAAATATGCCTTGATATGTTGGGACAAGTGGGTCAATCTTCGAGAATCGGACATCTCTATTTGTTGTGTGCAGCCTTAGCCTTCCACAAATGAATATGCACATGCAAGGGCCAGAACTGTGATGTCCATGCTGTCTAGTGGGCGTTGCAGTAAAATAGTGTTGCGCAACTCTAATTGGTCTAGTCACTTAAAGCCCCCTAATTGGCCCTGGCAAAAATCTTCCTTGGTATCCAATAACATAGTCTTGCATTCTTAAGCAAAGAGGAAACAGGACTTACAAAGCAGATTCCAGTCTTGCTATGTTGCAGAACTTTGCAATTAACCTTCACTTTCAGGAGAGTACAGATGGGATGTAAATGTGCAATCAGCGTTTAAACACCATGGGTGATTGTCACCATATTAAGGTGGTGCAGTACATCACAGACATTAAGGAGCATATTTATCAGATTATCAAGCAGCGTAGAAAAGCATCATATGGAAAGGGCAGGAATGTGCCATATTTAACAATATTCTGCTCCTTCCTATAATTTCCCAATCCTGGCGCACAATGTACCACCTAGTGCCAATGCAGGCACCCCCGCACCATGGTGCAAGGGTGCCTGCATTATAAGAAGTGTTCCTTTTTCACAGAAAGGGACAACTTTTTGCACAGAAATAATCCTGTGAGGCTTTTTCCTATTTCAATGTGTACTATAAAATGCAGCACACATGGAAAGAGAAAGTAACGAGGAGAAATAAAGATATTTCTCCTTGTTACGCCTCACCCGGGGAGGTGCATCCTTTTGACACATTCCCAGGTCTACCACTAATGGTAAATCTGGGAATGCACCAAATTCCATGGATGGATGCATCAAAACACTTATGCTCCACCCATGGACTGCCTCCCTGGGGCAGAGTAATGAAACACATTGAATTGTGCTGCGCTGTGTTAGTCTAGATTTATCAAGCCACTCGAGGCCCGACACGGTGGCCTTGTGTGGATAGATAAATCATACGCAAGTGTTGTGTCGCTTTTGCGCCCCATGGCATGGTGCAAAAACAGTGCAACCCTTTGATAAGTATGCACCTCAATATTTTTTACTAATGCTTGTTTAGGTGGACTTCAGTTTACTTTTTTGTATCTGACTTCTTTTATGAAGCAGGAAACGACTTTGGTTATATCATCTAAGATGGTGTGGTCATATTTTTCCAGCATAATTTCTTAGTACACCACTGTGATTCTGATGCACAATTTCCGGCTGGTAAAAATGAATTATTAATGTTTCATAGAAACATAGACTTCATGTGTGGTGAACTCTTTTTGATTTCTAACATTTTCCTTCTGATGCTTTTTCTCCATAGTATATGCGCGTCACCAACAAGACTACTCCCAAAGAACTATGCCAAATGATGTGGACTTGTTGGCAGCTCAGTTTGCCCAACCTGCTGATCTCTGTGAAAGGAGGAGAAGAGAAATTCAGCAAACCCAAGCTGAGGAACCTCTTCAGTAAGGGACTCATTAAAGCAGCTCAGACGACAGGTGAGGACGGGCATCACACATCAGCAAAGAGAACCTGGAGACGTTGGGTTCAGTCCAACCAGTGAGATGGAATCATACAAATGTGCATAAGTATCCCTGTGTGCTCCTGACTCTTACTTCCCTTTAGAGCTGTTGGACACCTATTAGCTTCCTAAGTAGGTAGAGAGCTGCTGAATGCCAAGCATGGGTGCCTTATAACAAATTTTCTTTCACTTAGAAATGTTTTAGTTTTTTGTTTTCATTAATGTGGGTTTTCAGCCATACATTGAGACTCACATCCCAAACACCTGACGGGTAAAATTCACATGAAGGGGTAAGTCCTGGGTAGTCCAGTTGGCTGAAGAGAAACTCCCATTCCAGCTGTGGCTCTCCTTCTCCAATTGTGATATTAGTTTATTTGTGTCGTTTCCAGTTCTACAGTAAGTGACAGGTATATTCTCATGTAAATAGCACTGTTTTCTGAAAACCTCTTGGAGAAGGATGCTGAGTTTCCCACTCTCCCATACACAAACCCTATTGACTGTTAGCACCACCGAGGATCCCAAAAGGATATCACATGGGACTCACCACATAGATTGACGGGACAGCCATCTTCTACAAACAATGGAGAAACATACATTTTGCCACCACTCAAATCCTTTAATAACAGTCTATTGACACATCTACTTCACTATTTACTTATGTCATCAGAATGCAAGATCCGTGGTCTGGCCTCTCTCTTTGCTTCTATTCCTGGGGTTCTAACATACACCTTTAAGACAAACATTACATCACAGAAAGTCCATTTGAATACTCACATCAGCATGCCCGGCTTATCTTTGCACATTCTTGTCAATGTAGGAGCCTGGATCATCACTGGTGGCTGCCACACTGGTATGACGAAGATTGTTGGAGAAGCCGTGCAGGATTTCAGCATGAGGGGCATCAGCTACAGCAACTATGAAATTGTCACCATCGGCGTCGCCCCCTGGAGCATCATCCACAACAACGACCACCTGATCAGTGGAAAGGTGAGGGAAAGCAACATTGGAAAAAGGTTAGAGAGTGCATCTGTGACCAGGAATGTGAATGGCAAAAGGGGAGGGCAGCTGCCCATGGAGGACATTGTGAGAGATTCTGGATGGGTAGGAACATCCAGACACTGTGAACGTCACTGGTGAGATGCATAGAGGACAGATAGAGGGTGGGAGGACGCTCAAGAGCTGGACAGTTTCCAATTCTATCATGGAAAATCCAATGCGGCAACTATTCAACATTAGTACCCTGGCGTGCTGACAGGAAATGTGTTATAGTTTATCTTTTACACACTCTGATCATGTGACCTCCTGAAGTAATGTGATGTATCCCTTGTTAGAAGTTATGTTTTTTTATTTGGCCAAAACACTTTGATGCACAAGCTTTAGTTGTTTCACTGCTTCATGTTTTCCCAAAACTATTATTGTAAAAACACATACTAGTACATATACATGCAAGGGCTTTCAGCCAGCGATCCTCATCTATTGGTTTGTTTAAATGTCATTCACAGTTTGCTTCCGCCCACCAAAGTACACAGCCTTCAGTTACGATATGCCTTGCACTGTGAGTGATGACATTTTTTCCAATTCACATGTGCACATCCAACTGAAAATTACACTTTCTCTGAAGAGGTGGTTGTATACAGCAATGTGGGGAGCCAGGAGAGTGGAAGGAACTAAAATGCAAAGTAAATCTTCCTTTTAAGCATCCACAATTGCATTATAGAGTTGGCAGAGTGAATTTCATTGCTGTAAATAATGTTCTCCCCAGTTCAAAATCGCTATTGCAGGCTACCCACTGTTGTCTGCTACCTGCGAGACTACAGGGCCACTCAGGAATGAGATAATATGTGTACAAGTCAAAGCCTTAAGATGAACGTTTTCTCACTTTTCATCTCTGCAGCATCATATGCTGCCCTGTGCGACCAGTGGACTAGTTGGGCCAGGTAAAGCTATAACCTGCCACCTTGGAACTACCTATCTACATTGGGCAAAACAACAAAGGACACAGAAATATAAAATATTGTGCTGTGCAATTACTTTTAATGTTATTTCATCTTGTGAGGAGATTGTATTCATTTATTAAGTTCTTGGTTGCACATACGAGGATGGAGCAGCACAAAGTCACCACAGCAGCGACACCGCCTGCGACGGGACATTCCGTGGAGCTCTATAGAACCTCCATAACATCCTACCTACCTACACCCACATTCTAAAAACACACCCACTGCTACACATCCCTTTTCCATAAAATAAAAAAATAAGCTAACATAAACTTGACACACCCATACACCCATATTCCCCTTTTCAATAACATATTTTTATTCCAAAATGCATTTACTCACATATAAAATACTCTAATGTTCTGGGTTTTCTTAAAAACTCTGGAAGTAGTAATTTTTCCGTCACCTTCACCTCACAGTTTCTCTTCAGGGAAAATTCTTACTGTCTTCTTCCTCTTGCCTTCATTCATAGTCCTGCTCCTCTCTACCACATCCTGTGACACAACACTTTTCTCACTAATCCTGCTGGTCTCTTCTTCTTCCTGTGACCCACCCAACCATTAATACTTTTTACCTTTTACACTCTGCAAATGATCTACTATCTTCATTTCATTGGTAGTTCCACTTTTAGCAATAGCAATAAAACTCATATGACAGATACTGCCATCATCTAGTTCAACAGTGTTCTTCATAATTCTAACCCTTTTAGGGCTGCTGAATTGGCTTTCTCCTTTAGTCACTCTTTGGCTGACTTAGTTACAAACTGAACTTGACTTCTCACTTCTGGATACAGGGTTGGCGAATACACCCGGGCTTCTACAGGTTCTGGATAATCACAGATAGGGGCGACCCTTTCTAGTAGCCACGGTGCCGCTTGACAGGAAACGCCAAAGCAGACCGTACCCTCCAGAAAGAGTCCCAGAGGGAAAAACCCCAAGCACTGGGGAAAAACCTCAAACAGGAACTCCTGAAGAGAAGAACAAAAAACAGGACTTGACAACAGGAACAAAAATAGGCAAAAATGTTTCAAGGCAAAAAAGCAAGCAGGAACGAAGAACAGGAGTGAAGAGCACAACCAAAAGGAAGTGTTTGCAACGCAAGGTAGAGCAAGACTGACTGGTTTATATACTGAAAAAGGGGAAGTGACATTACAGGAAAGGGAAAAAAACACCATCTTGAACTGGGAAAAGCCCATAGACAAGAATAGGAAAAGGAAAGCAGTATATAAGAAAAGAGAGCATGCTGGGAATACAAACAGGAAGAAGACAAGATGGACACAAGAATGGACATGAAGAAAACAAAGGCAAGAAGGAAAAAGACCAGAGAAAAACACCACCAACAGAAAAGACGAAAAAATTTCTACAGGTAAGGGTAACGCGACAGGGAGCGTAATACACGCTTCCCAGGACACGCTACCAAAAATGTAGGTAATGGCGCTCCAAATGTCGGCAGCGCGTCCCTGCCGCGGAGGCAGAGAGGTGCTGCGTCAAGGTGCGGCGTTACATACTTTACATGAACCCATTGCCCATCTTTTACATGCACTTCTGTCACTCCATGTTTATTGTTACAATACTTATTTTTTTTTTCTTGTGAGTCCAGAATGCACTTACTCACATTTGCCTCCCAATTCAATTGTTTACTCCTGCTCATCCACTCAGGGTTTACTCTGGAATAAGACAATCTGCCTGTCATTAACCCAAAAGGATTTTCACCTACAGTTTTGTGGGGTGTCATTCTGTACGCCCATATAATTCCTTTGAGTTCATATTCCCATTTTTTGTTTCTTTTGTTTGCAATTTGAATAATACCCTTAATCACTATATTTACTCTCTCTACCACAGATTTAGCCCTGGGATGATACAATGCAGTACCTTTCTGTTCTATGCAAGCCATCTTTACAAACATTCTCATTTTCTCTGACTTGAATTGTATACCATTACCAGCTAAAATAGTTACTGGGAATCTTCCCCAAGAAATACTTCTTCCAGAAATTCGATCACTACTTTGGTGGTTTTTAACCACTGTCAAGTCAATAAACCTGGAGAACATGTCCGCCAGAATTATTATGTATTTACATGTGCCATCCACCATATAATAAGGCTGAGTATGTCCAAAGCTATCTCATCCCAGGGCATTTTGGGACATCTCATTGAGGACATGGGTGGAGTCAACATTTTCTGAGATTTGTCACTAGTTTCACAATCAACAAACTCTCGTACATATCTCTCAGTTTCTCAATCCACCTTAGGACATTAATGCAGCATTTTTATACTTCTTTTTGTACTTGTGATACTAGAATGCCATTCATGTCCAATGGATAAAATCCTCTACCTGATGCCACAGGGGGGAATGACCTTTCCACCCCTGCACACAAACACATTAGGGATCCTGGTCCTGTTCTTTCAGAGGTATTGGCATTCTGCTTAAATAATTTGCAGTAAGATTTTTAGCTCCAGATACATATTGTACATTATATAAGAAGTCTTGAACTCTCATAGATAATCTAGCAATCCTTGCTGATGCCCTAGACAAACCTTCTTTGGTCAGTAATTTGGTGAGAGGTTTGTGGTCAGACCTCAAAATGATTTTTTCCCCCTAATGAACGTACAAAAGAGCTCCACGGCCCACACATGCCTGGATGTCTCTCTTTATCATGGAGTACTTCTCTGTGGGTAATAAAGAATGAGACACAAAAGCAATTACAAATTCTTTACCCCATTAGTTCCTTTGAGTCAATACAGCACATAGGGCCAGATGTACGAATTTTGGGGTTTGCGACTCGCAAATTGCGAGTCACAAACCCGGATGCAGGATGGTGTCCCTGACACCATCTGCAAATCGCAAGGAGGTCGCAAAGACCCACCTCATTAATATTACGACCCCCTTGCAATTCGCAGCACTCACAGGGAGCGTGGCCTGCTGGAGACAGCAGACCACCATGTCTGTGACTGCTTTTAAATAAAGCAGTTTTTTTTTGTATTGCAGCCGGTTTTCATTAAAGGAAATCGAGTTGCAATACAAATGAAAAAATGAAACGTTTTTGTTTCATTTTTTCAGAGCAGGCAGTGGTCCATAGGACCACTGCCTGCTCTGAATTTTTTTTTCAGGGCCATTCACGAATGGGTTACCACCAGTTTGACACTGGTGGTAACTGCGAATTGCTTTGCGACCGCGTTCGCGGTCACAAAGCAATTCTACATTGCGATGCGAATCGTAAATAGGAAGGGGAACACCCCTTCCTATTTGCGAGTCACATTCCTATTTTGCTTGGGGATCAAAGCCCTGTAACATGGGAGCATTAGCAATAGCTTCCTTGATATTATAAACGCTTTTTGACATATGTCATTCCACTCATGCATGGTTTTATTCTTCAATAACAGTTTCATTTCATGAGTTTTGGGTGAGAAACTTTCTACAAATTTTGAAAAGGATTCAGCTGATCCTAGAAACAATCTCAACTCGTCCTTGGATTTTGGGGATGGAGCACTTACAATAGCCTCCACAAGCTTGTTTTCTCGTTTAATTCCTTAATGGCTGATTTCATGATCCAAGTAGGTGACCTTCTTTTGAGAGAATCTGCATTTACTGCTCTCTGCTGACAACTCTCTTTCTTCCATCAACCTCTGAAACACATCTGCAGCCGATACCAATCCAAATAGCATGTGCTTGAATTGATAACAACTGAACAGTGTGCAGAATGCAGTGAGATATCTGCTGCTGTGATCTCACACTACCTGGTGATACAGCGCAGACAACTCCAGGGTAGAAAACCACTTAACCTTTCTCTTCAAAGACATCATTTTATCTATGTGAGGTAGTGGGAATTGAGCCACCAAAATATTGTTGTTCAGCCCTCTCAAGTCCACACACTAACATATCTTGCCATTGGCCTTGCGTGCTATGACTAATAGCGAAACCCATTCAGACGCTTCTACAGATTCAATGATTTGTAACTCAAGTAACTTCTCCAACTCTTTTTGCACTTCTTCCCTCACGATGAAAGGAATATTGCTTGCCTTATTAATTTTAGGTGTAGCTCCTTCCTTAAGTTGGATGTGATAAGTGAACCCTTTAACTTAACCAATTTGTTTTTGGAAAACACCTGGAAATTCCGCTACTTCCCATCTTTTGGTGTCCCCCTCTTCACACACTACTAGAACCTTTTCAACACTATTGGGATCCAGAATTATATTCAATTTTCTTTGATCTTTCCAGGCCAATCATGAAGGTCCTTCTTTGGCTACATGATGTTTACACACTGCATGCCTGTTCTTGAATCTAAAGACTAGTTGCTTGAACCTCACCATGTCTATCCTGTCTCCTGTATAACTCTGTCAATGTCCAGGGATTCCAATTGATCACCAAAAGTACTGACAAAAACTTTCAGTAATGATAGTGTACGGGAACCCAGAGCCAGCTGCCACCTTCAATAGAACTCCTCCAAATGATATCCCACACAAAGGTTTACGATTGCCTTTGGAGATATTCAGCAGCACTTCTTTCCACCCTGCATGACTAACCGTTTCCTCGCTCTCTTCATTGTCTCATGAGGACACTTCCTCTTCACTGTCTCTCACACATGCAACGTTGGTACATTTGTTTTCTTTTTTCTTACACACTCTTAGGTAATTCCCTATTATTCCCCATTCTAAACATTTGGCAGCTTCAGCTGGACATCGGTCAAACCTAGCTGAATGTGTTGTGCTGCCACATCGTAAGCAAGTAATATTAATACTTATTGCTTGCTCTAAGTGTCAAGTTCTGCCTTCCTGAAAATTGCTATGATGTCCTTGAGGTTAGCCTCACCTTTCACCCACAATCTTTCTTGTATGGATTTATTCTTCGCATACATTATGATGTGATCGTGAACCAGTTAGTCATGCAAATTTTGAAATCTACAGGAGATTGCTAATTCTTCAATGCTCTCGTACTTCTCTTGTTTTCTTTGAAAGAACACATGATGTGTTACTGCAGTGCACACAGTGGGTGAAAAATGCTCATCTAAATCCTGGACTGCACTTTTAAAAACATCAATATCACCTCCACCTCTGTCAGGTTTCTGTCATTGGTTATAAATGTGCAATCCTATTGGACCTAATTAGTACATCAGGATTATTTTCTTTCTCTCAGCTGTGACTGAACCAATACTGTATTCCATGTGGTCCATATAGTCCAGGAAATACTCTTTCCATTCACTCCATTGTACTAATGGGTCCCCTGGAGATGCCAAGAATTTTTTAGGTGAACTTAAGAGTACAGGATGTGCACTTCCTCCATTTGAAGCTCTGAAATTTCATTGGATGGCATAATGGCACTGCAGCACCAACACCGACTGACGCCAGGACATTGCATGCAACACTTTAGATGCAATAGAACGTCTGCACAATTCTACCTAATCCTGCATGCTAATAACTTACCCATTACTACATGCTGTTTTACATCTTTCCTTTTTAAAAAAAAGAAAACTGGAAACAGATAAAAAACTTTGAGCCCTAACATAATGTTTGTCAAAAAATGTTTGTTAATGGCATCATAAAGACAATAAACTACATAACTGTTAGTTGCACAGAAGCCAGGCATGATGGCAGTAATGTCTCCATGAAAGCGAGTGCTCCAATGATGTCCAACGTTACTTTCTTTTATATTTTACTGCCAATGAGTTACAGCTCATTGAAACAAGCAGCCCACCAAGATAGAAGGTATTAACAGGACACCAGGCGCTTAATGATGGGAGCTGTGGTTTGTTTGTTTGAAATTTGATAGATTCCTTTCATATTGTTCTTTCCCCTTTTAGCCTTCATGCATGGCTGCCAAGCTTTCAGTTTGCTTGCATGTGACATTTCTATGCTTCAGTTACGGTTATGAGTGCCATTTCTACGCTTTCAGTGTGGTTATTGTAGGAGGCTGGCCTGGTTTGTAGGGGGCACCTAAGTTACTTACACCTTATACCAAGTCCAGGTATCCCTTATTAGTGAAATGCAGACAGTGTCTAGAAGCCAGGCTCTCTAGGGGTAGCTGTAGCTGAGCAGCCAAGGCTTATCTAGGAGACATGTAAAGCTCATGCAATACCACTGTAGCCCCACAGTACGCACACACATGAAAGAAAATACTGTGTTAGAAAACTGAAGGTACTTTATTTTGGTGACACAATTGCCAAACATACCATAGAGACTACACTCCCTTAAGAGGTAAGTAATACACAAGTCATATACACTGGTATGCAGAAATAGCTTTAAAAATAGTTAGAAATGGGCCTTGGTGGAAAACAAACCATATACTGAGAAAGTTGAATGTGAATGTGGTTTCCCACCTGGACAAGTGTACTGTGTAGAGGGGCACTGGAAGTATTAGAAAACACCAAAGGTAAGTAATAGAACAGACCCCAGAGCCTAGGAAAGGAGGAGTAAATCACAGTAACTTTCTTATGAAACACAAGACCATGAGAAAGGAGATATTGAAAGAACCAGAAGAGACTGCAAGACACCAAAATGGATTCCTGGACCTGAAGACGTGTGGAAGAAGGGGACCAAGTCCAAGAAGCACGGAAGAGTCCAGGGAAAACAGGAGCCCTGCTAATCTGACCCAGATGTCGAAGGATTAATAGCAGAAACTATGAAACCTAGGGAGACCATAACTGATTTTCTAGATACAATGAGAGACCGACACAGGCCCCCAGGTTGATTTCTTTTGCAAAATCCTCAAAAAGGGGATGCCCATTGAAATACAAAGCAGACTGGAGTGCATAGTAGGGATAGACATCAAGCCCTGGTGGGAGATACAAGCTCACATACTACATTATCACAAAAAGAAACAAGAAGGACAGGGAAAGACAGGAGCAAGCCCAGAGAGACACCACTACATTGGTCCAACTCATATTAAAAAAGACCACCCTTGAGGGGGCCGCATTGCAGTGAGCATGCAAATGGCACTAGTTCTGAAGGGAGCTACATCACAAAATCCCAGAGGGTTTCAACCTAGACAAATAGCAGAACACAGGGAGGTTGGCAACAGCCAGACCTTATAGAATGTTACTGTTTCCACAGAATGGGCCACATGGCCGTCAGGTGCAGACTAAAGGCATATCATGAACAGAGGTCGATAAGCCAGGGCCATTCCCCAAAATGATTCCTATCCACAGACCCATGTTCAGGGAAACCCGAATGCACTTTACTTCAGCCGCACTGAAGTCAGTCCACTGCCACACCAGTGCAACAGGGGTCAGGTAGTTGGACAGACACATTACAATATTAACCACAGACATGGAACCCAGCTCAACAAGAACTGGGACCACAACCAT
This sequence comes from Pleurodeles waltl, assembly GCF_031143425.1. NCBI lineage: Eukaryota > Metazoa > Chordata > Amphibia > Caudata > Salamandridae > Pleurodeles > Pleurodeles waltl. The sequence goes on from NC_090447.1 coordinate 20,989,679, forward strand.
GACAGGGAGGGGTAATTGTTTGTAGAAGCAATGCCTGTAAACAAGCGCAGAACCCAAATGTGCATAAGTTGAAATCCAAATGCGAAGCATACATTTCACGTGCACCTCAGGGAAAGGGAGTCTAAAAATATCCGTCACCGCTCCAGGCGAGAATAGAGCGCAGAAATATGCTCACCCTCACATCATGCCTGGCAATTAGCCAACACACAGCCAAATCGCAAGACCTCACATACACTGTCTGGAGGGAACAACAATCCCAATCTTGGACACTGCAAAATCAGCAGCACATGGGAGCCACGGAACAACTCTCCGTCCTCTCCGGTTCACGACAATTGAGATAACGTATCAGGTGAAGATCTAGGAAAGCACCTAAATTCCAATGAAAAGGACCCCAAAGCTAACCCAAAAAGAAGTCTCTACAGTAGAGAAAGGGCATAGTCAACTCACCTGACGACACTAGGGAGGGTTATGTTTCATGCCACATGATGGGACTAGAGGGGTATTCACATGACCTCAGGGCATGTTGCAATGGCTAAACATTCAGCTCTGACACGTTTCCCCTTTATACATCGCCCCACATGAGTGTTGGTCAAAAAACATTGCCCGCACCAATGGCACCCACATGCACACACTAGGATACAGGAGGGCTGGCAACACCCACAGAGCACCAGATAATAATTAAAATTACCCACATACCCATTTAAAGGTTTTTACTGTCATACAGCTAATCAGGCATGTAAAGGCCCAACAACCCATAAAATGAATCCGTTTATAAACAATAATCAATTTTATTCAAATTATATAACCCGAGTGGGGCCACTTTCTGGTGCCTCACTAAAACTGCAGAAAATTTAGGAATTCCTGGGAAATAATTGGCACCAGCACATGTAAGAATGCATTGTTTGTTCAAATAACAAACCAAACATAGCTCTTTTCCAACAGGTCTGCATTCAAGCCTCCAAGTGCACCACGTTTACAGCAACCACATCAATAATCTCAACAGGACCACCTTACAGTGAGCCACATTGTGAACTCTTTTCCTGAATCACCACATCAACAAACCCAACCAAATCAAGAATTCTGAACTGCACCACAAACTTTTTAAACTGTTAAAACTAAGAAACTCCAAACACCAGAGAGCTACAGATACTGGAATTCATCCCAAGACCTGCAACGTTCAGAAAATGATGGGGTATATTTAAGTAAAGTGGCGCTGCACACAGTGCAGTGCCATGTTTTTTGTGTCCTTTAGCGCCCCACCACCGCCACCATGTGTGTGCCATATTTAAGATATGTGGGAGCAAGGGCAGGAAACCACACAAAGGGTACAATGAGTGGCCCCACCTGGCATTCACCACCCGTAAGGTGCTGCCTGTGACGTGGACCCTCCATTGTATTTTCCTCCACCTTAGGAAAATAGCCAATTAGGTTTAGGGAAGTGACCCTTCCCAAAGGTAACTGTCCCACTGGACACTACAAGGTTCCCCCTAAAGCGCCCAATAAATTCAGTATTTAGTTGGCACCCCCAGAGTAAGAAAGCTGTTTCAAAGGATACAAAGAAGACCAGCTCCAAGAAGAACCAAGGCACGAGATCTGTGCACCTGCTGCACAAGAAAAGGCCCCCAACCCTGCCTGCTGCACCCAGAACCCGACAATTGCCACTGCAGAGAAGCTGAACAGGGGACTGACCTCCAAAAACTGAAAGGTCCTCCAGGCTTCACTAATCACCCAAGAACTCCCTCAAGAGTGTAGGTACCACTCTGCAACAACCCAAGAACCAGCAACACAGTGAGGGTCACTTCACTGATTGGCTGATATCTCCCAAACTGGAAGTCACAGCCAGACCCGATAAAACACCGACCACCATGAGGGCGAGTGCTGCAAGTGTGATAGGTTTGCTGGCACTACACCCTCCAGTGGCGGAACCGTACTAATACACTGTGTACTAGTCATTTGACTTCAGACACCAGGAAAACCAGCTTGCCCAGAGCTGAAACCCTAGTCAAGGGGCTTCAGTAACATCTGAGATTTACAGCCAGAATGCCTCTGTTGTCCTGTAAGCGACCTTTAAAAAGACCTACCTCCAGATCCAAAGGGCTCCTTTGCACACAACCTCTGGCTCACCAATTTGCACTGCACCCAACCTCCTCGTGCCCTGCAAAAAAGAACCAGCTATATCCCAAGGATCCCTCACCCCTTGCGACCTCAACACTCCAAAGGGACCCTCAGGCACTACCTTTAAATCTGCAAGAACAGACCTTTTCCAAGTGGACCCCCTCAGTGGCCCTGCACTAGCTCCCAGAGACTTTTCACCACTTCTCCCGCCGGAACCGGGATCCGCCCGAACTCCTCAGCTGGCACAGCGTGCCCACCGACGAACTCGACCAACCTGCAAAAGCGGCCCTTGGTAAAGCAACCGTGAGATTTTATATGTAGTTTTAAAGGTGTCTTCCTAGTGATTCCTATGGTGCGTAACTATGTACAGAAAGACTGCATTTATTAAAATTTCAAAAATCCATGTCTTCAAAAGTACTTTACCAATTTTGATAATCTTGATATTAAAATTTAATAAAAATCTGAACTATTTTTGTAAATTGGTATCAAGTTATTCCTTTGAGTGTGTGACTTGCATGATTGATACTGTGAGTACAACAAATGCTTTGCACTACTCTAAGATTGGCCTAACTGCTCGACCAAGCTACCTAAACAATTAGAGCATTAGGTGATCTACCAATGTGTGGTTCCCTGGACCCCCTGCACAGTGTGCCTCATTTTGCACACTAAATAGAGGGCCAGCCTTCTGCAGTGTAGAAGCGGGGAAGCATGGAAGCATAAGAGCACAAAACACTGAATTCCAGATATACCGAACACAGACATTATCTGCAAATAAGAAATGTTAAAATAGCGAGTGACCATATGAGAAGACACTGAAACAAACTGCAATGAATGAGAAGGCATGAAGACAACAATAACAAAAACTAGAAGTCAATTATTTTCCATATCCATTCCTTTGCACATATGTAGGAAAATAAACTTCAGGTGTACCAACAAGAGAGTGAGAAGAAGCCAAAAAGAGCTTGCCTATCTTCACAGATACCAGTATCAAACAAAATAAAACACGCCGATTTTGTCATAAAAATAAATGTACCATCCTCTCTATTCCTAAACCCCAATGGCCACGGGGTGGAAAACCCCTTGGTTTTAAAAGAAGACCCTTAACCCACCAACCTAGTTGGTGGCATCCTTCATCATTGGGTTCCCATCCCTAACACCTAGCGTGTCAGGGGTGTGCTTCAACACCTGATTACAGCGGAGTGGGACTTTTACTGGGTAGGAATCCCAGTGAGAGAAAAGGTGAAGTTAAAATTGTTTTCCGGGCACCCACCTAATGGTGCAATTCAGGTGTCCTTTAAAAGGTGTTAAAACTGTGTTGGATGTCCGTGGAGCAAATTATGACCTCCAACATCATATTTTTAGGTCAACATGTTTCAGCCATTTTACCTCTGATGCCAATAGTCAGTATGGCTTTCGTCAGGACCAAAATAACCCATGTGCATCAAGGCATGCGATAATCACACAGTGGTCAGCTCACACGATGCCACACTTACAACCTGTTCTACATTTGAGATTGTCTAGGTCTGTGTCATCCTTTTTTTGAGTTCTTGTTTGGAATTTGGAAATAAAAGGGAGCTGGACATCGGAATGGACTGCAGAGGTATATAGCAATCCTAGAGGCTGTAGTGCCTGCAGTGTCTGGGCAATCATGCACAATAATGCACACGCATATAATGTGGTTCCAAGGGACATATTTATACTCTGTTTGCGCCGAATGTGCATCAAAAATTTTGACGCACATTCGGCGCAAACCATGCCCCATATTTATACTTTGCCACCTGACCCCACGGATGTCATAATTCCACCATGTGCGTCATTTTTTGGAAGCGGGAAACTGCCTTACATTAATGATATGCAAGGTAGGCGTTTCCTTCTAAAAAACTACTTTAAGGCCTATGCACCTTATTTATCCCCCAGCGTCATTTTGTGACAGAAATCCTTCAGTACTCATGATATGGCGTCTTCTGGTGCCCGTGGCTTTATCAGTCTTCTGAAAAGACCGCCAAAGTCATAATGAGGACCTTTGACTTACTATTGCCATCCAACATTGAAGTGACAAGCTACTTATATACTTTCACTAAATATAACTCTTGGGCATGGAGTATTGCTCACCTCTCTTCTATTATGGGCTGACAGTTCTTCTCACATCCATGGATCATTATTTGCCACCAACATCACTTGCTTCTCCTCCTTATTTGGCTACATCTTGTAAATAAGATCAAACTTGTAATACTAATAAAAGGGCAAAAAAGTCCCTGTTTTGCCAACTAAATCTTCATTGATTTAAAGATTGGAAGTTATCATGGATGAAATTACAACTTTGAAACCATTCCTATTGAGTCAAAAGCCACTCCTCAGAGGATGGAGGAGAAATTATCTACTTTGCAATCCAGGGTTTCTGAGGTGAGGCTGAGAATAAGTGATGCTCTGGACATTGCAGCTAAGGTAGTCTCATTGACCTAAAAAGCCATTCAACTTAAAAAGCATACCGAAGACTTGGAAAATCGTAATAAGCATAATAATTTACAAATTTATTGTAGTATCAGAAAAACCAGGCATGATTGAAATTCTTCAACTTTATATTCCCAAGATTTTTGGTCCAAAAGATGGTTTATCTCTCAACATACAACGCCCCCAGTGTGTTCAACTCAATCCTTGGCAAAACCCCTTGCGACCTCAACACTCAAAAGGAACCAAAAGGTGTCATCGCTTATTTATCTTCAATTCTCTGATCTATTAAAAGTTGTCTCTGCTACTAGACAACGGAAACAGATGTTATGGTCTGGTTAGAAGACCTTCTTCACAAAATATGTTGCAAGAACAACAGCCAGCAGACAGAAAGAATTTCTGTATCTCTGTCCTGCTTTGAGACCCATGTACGCCAGTGACTGTCTTATACATATATGCCTTTTTAAGGTCAGCTTCAAGACAAAACATCAAACTTTGACAATCTAAAAGATTTGAAGATGTTTATTATCCAGTATTAAACAAAAGAAAATGAGCCGCTTTTCTCACAAAAATATATAGCCCATCCTCTCTAATACTAAACCCCACTTGCTACTGGGTGGAAAATACCTTGGTTTTAAACGAAGACCAAAATTCTGTTAGACCCTTCCGAAAAGAGGTAAAATATGGGATGTAGTATGGGCCTACAATAGACTCAGAGAAACCGGTTTAACACACCTCTAACAAGCCCCATATAATAACTGTTCTTTGCCCTTCTTCCAATCACTGCTAATGTTACACATCTTGGTAGAAAATATATATGTGCCACAAAATAATATAAGGATAAATTAAAAGAATGATAGAACCTTTAGAATAAAAAATTGCCATACGATACATCCCCCGGACTTAAATGTACCACATCCCGCAAAAAAATATGTGCGCGCCATGGGTTGAGATTTAATAGAAAAACTTAAAGGTAAATACAGAAAGTGCCACACAGGGTTAAAAGAATGAGGAGCGGCTACCCCATCACATCAGAAGCACCCCCTGTTGGTAATGCAGAAGCACTGCATTGGCAGCATGGATGGGCTGCGGATGCACTGTGAAGGTAATCCCGCAGGTGATATTCCATGATTAAGTAAGTGGGGTAGGGGGCTGACTTTTTTATGGACTCTCTCTCTCTCTCGAGAGAGAGAGAGAGTACAAGGGATTAGAGAAATATCAATTTGCTAATTCTCCAATTGTGTGCATTAGTACAAGGCTCGCCACTTCGGAGCATCCATGGGGAATCTGCTACACCATGAGCAGGTAGTCAATCAGAGCGCATCAGCATGGTGCCACTCAAGGACACATTTATATGGGACAAATGATCACTACAATTGAGAAGATCAGAGTGTATGGCACACAACTTCACCACAATGTGTGTGTACATATGCACATTGTTACTGTTTTAAGCCATTTGATTACACACAGTACATTGAATCTTACATCGCGGGCAATAAATTGCACCCTTCACTGGTAGAAAAGTACAGATAGTTTCCAGCACATTTGAATGCATGTATGTAGTTTGATTTGGTCATTATTCAAGTAATATGGTGAGAATATTCACTGTGCATACTGCATGATGGTCATCTTGAAAACTTGGGGCCATATTTATACTTTTTGACGCACAACTGCGCCAACCCAGTTGTGAGTCAACAATTTCACCCCCGGCTAACGCCATTCCAACGCGCCATGCGCGTGCCTTATTTATGGAATGACGTTAGCCGGCGGACTGGTCTGAGTAAAAAAAGAATGACTCACACCAGGCTGCGCCGGCGTATGGGAAAATGGGGGTTTGTGCGTCAAAAAATGGTGCAAGTCAGGTGTGAGGCTAAAATCAGGCCTCAAACCGGACTTGCACCATTTTTTTTCACGCACAATCCCCATTGACATGACTCCTGTCTTAGCAAAGACAGGAGTCATGCCCCCTTGCCCAATGGCCATGCCCAAGGGACTTCTGTCCCCTGGGTATGGTCATTGGGCATAGTGGCATATAGGTGGGCCCAAATCAGGCCCCCCTATTCCACGTAAAAAAAATACGAACCTGAACTTACCTCTACTTCCCTGGGATGGGTCCCCCCATCCATTGGTGTCCTCCAGGGATGGGCGAGGGTGGCAGGGGGTGTCCCTGGGGGCAGGGGAGGACACCTCTGGACTTTTGAGCCCACAGATCCCTTAACGCCTGCCCTGACCCAGGCGTTAAAAAAACGGTGCAAATCAGGCTATGCGCCTTTTTTTAATGCCCACCCCCTCCTGTAGCAGTACAAGGGGGGATGTGGCAGGTTGGCAGAGGTCTTCACCGAAATGAGGGCCAAAGTCTTGTTTGGAAGAATAAGTGAGTCAAATTAGTAGCTCTCTGCAGAAAGCAAGGCGTTTGTAGAGTATATTGTAGGGAGCCATGTTGACCATCACCAGCAGTGAAGTGATAATCTACAATAGTCCTTTTAAATTCATTTAGAATTCTGGAATCCGCATTGAAGTATTCAAAAGGTTTCTTGGAGAACAGCACAGTACCTGCCTCAAGTCCAAGCAGACAGCTCCCAACTCCCACTATGTATTCTAGAGCCAGAACTTCTAAAGCAGAGCCTAGCAAGAGATCAGTATTGGAATAAAAAAACAATTTCTTTGAAGTAACAAGCACAATAAATATAACTCATCTACCCTTTTAAACAGATAAACCCACTGCCAAGAAATAACAATACACTACAAAACAAAAAATATGTAACTCTACACAATCCCACTTGAACATCACAGACTTTAAAACATGAGCACACTACACAAAATGTACAGATTTTCAGACCTACTGTCATGATTATTTTGCTTGACCTTTGAAGCCACACTTCAAACAAGTCTTGTCTTACTGAGATAGTATGTGGTACCTCTTCTTTGCCGCAGTCACATGTGGCCGCTCTTCCGACATTCCAAACTTTGCCATCTTGGGTGACCACACTGTTTCTGTTGATCTTGACTACTCTTATAGCCTTACCAAAATTTGGATCACTGACCCACTGCCTACTACAAACGAAGACTCCTTGACTTTCAATTTAGCATCATAACTTCCACCTTTTTCTGTTTCCCTTCAAATCTTTTGGCCACTTTTACTCCAGCCTCATCCTTTACATTCTACTTTTTTTCAAACCACCATAGACACAATTTAGAGAGTGGATCTCTCCTTTAAAGCAGTTTAAACTGACTAAATTCTGTGGTGGTTTGCCGTGTGATGCATTTAAACCATAACTTCTCCCTCAGTTTGCCTTTCCACTCACCTTCAAACCCACATACTCACAAAATGCTTTCCTTCAGTATATGGTTAAATCTTTCCACCTGTCGATGTCCATGAGGCTTGTACAGTGCAGTGGTTACATGGCAAATATTACAGTACCTAAGAAATCTTTCCATATCATGTGACTTCTACTACATACCATCATCGGTGATTAGAACATCGCGATAACCTTTCCTAGGAACAGCTCCTTGAAGAACTCAATCACTGCAGCAGTAATTTTCCTTCAGGCCATCTAGAGTAATAGTCCACCAGGGCCACGGCAAATCATGCAGTCCTGCAGCAACAAATGATAAAGTCCAGGAAATGTCAAAACCCACTTTCATCCATGTAAGCTCCCGCCAACCAACTGGACACAAGGTGTAGGTGCAGCCCTTAGCATATTTTTACATTGGCAAACACTGTCCTGTACAACTCTATTCAATACCCTCTCAAGACTAGGCCACCAAAACGTAGTTCTTGTCAATCTTTTCATAGATGACATTCCCAAATGTGACTCATGGACTATAGACACAAACGAGCAAGAGGTATACCCTTTCCTTCTTTAAACAGCATATTATCTTCCACTTCTAAACCTCCTGAAATAATTCAAAATGGGAACAATCCAGCTGCAATCTCTTTTTTCTTTGGCTACCTACTCCACAACATTCTTCAATAATGAATCACTCTCCTCATCAATCTTCCACATTTCTTCATTCATACCTTCAGGTTTTCCTGAGATCATTCCTGCTATTCTAGCTATCACTTTAGTGTCATCTGCTTTATTGTCACTTTACTTTTGAGCACACAGTAATCTGGACAGACAGTTTGCTGTGACATTGTTTATGCCAGCTACATGTTCCACTTTAATGCTGTATTCTTGGGGTCTAGCCATTGCTCTTGCAAATCATGCTGTGGCATGACACCCTCCTCTAGGAGACAAACCCCTACAAGGGGCTTGTGCTCCATTCTTAAGGTAAAACAAGAGCACCAAACATAATCATGGAAGAGTTCCACAGCCCACACACGTCAAAAACTCTCTCTCTCTAAACTCTATATTCTATACTCATACTATCTTTCGGTATCATTAGGAGTACGAGAAGCAAATGCTACATTCCACTACTCTTTCCCTCTCCTTTGTAATAATACATTTTGCTCCCCATACAAACTTGCTTCCACTGTACTAATGCATTCTTTGTTTATACAAAAAGGTTTCAAGGTAGGCGCCCTTACAATCTCCGATTTTACTAGTTCAAACACCTGCTGCTGTTTTTGTGACCATATAAACTTCATATTCCTCCTAGTCAGCTCTCTCAATGGTTCCATTTTGGTAGCAAAATCTCTGATGAATTTACTATACTATTCACACAGCCCTGTGAACGAGAACAATTTTTCTTTGTTGTCTGGGGCCTGTGCCTTGATAATAGCATCCACCAAAGATCTCTAGGGCTTCTTTGACAAAGTATGTCCCAAACACTCTCCCAATTAACAAAAGATATTACATTTATTCCCTTTTAATGTCAGACCATGTATTCTTTCAAATGCTCCATGTGTCCCTGCACACCACTGGAGAGACGATCCATGTCTTTAAATATGTGGTGGAATATTGCCCTCTGGAACACAGATGCCACTGACGCCAGGCCAAGAGGCATTCACCTTATATGAAATAGGCCTTGTGTGGTAATAAATACAGTCAAACACTTTTAATCCACTGCCAATTTATTTGGATGAAAGGCTGATGTTAGGTTGAGTATGGAAAACATGCTAGCACCCTTAAACATACTCACCACTTCATTGATATTGGACAACGGATGACAGTCAACCACAATATTGGCATTAAGTGCTTTAAGATCAATGCATAACCTCAAGGTCTTGTCTGTTTTGCACACTAAGACTATGGGTGACAATCATTTGGAAGATTTAGGGCCTGATTACAACTTTGGAGGAGGTGTTTATCTGTCCCAAAAGTGACGGTAAAGTGACGGATATACCACCAGCCGTATTACGAGTCCATTATATCCTATGGAACTCGTAATACGGCTGGTGGTATATCCGTCACATTTGGGACGGATTAACACCTCCTGCAAAGTTGTAATCAGGCCCTTAACCTCTTCAATGATATCCCCAGTCAACATTTCCTCCAGTATACTCTTCAGTTAATTCCTCACATTTATAGGCATCCTTCTTAATTTCTGTTTTACTGGTTGTGCCCCTTGCTTAAGTTTAATATGGTGAGTGTAACCCTCAAATTTACCTAGCCTTTCAGTGAACACATCAGAGAACTGAGAAATTAACCAGGTAGAATTGTTATGTTCATTCACCACTAACACTGGTTCTTTCCTATGTGGGTTCAACATGATGCCAATTTTATACTGATCCCTCCTGCCTAGCACATTTACTCCTTTGTCCACTACGTACTATGAGATTTGTGTGTCCCTTGCTTTGAATGTTATAACAACTTCTGTATAACCCATCATATTAATAAAGGAACAATTAAAGCTCTGAGCCACAATATTTGACTTTCTCAAATTACCTTCAGCCACAACATCACTAAAAAATTTGAAAAATCCTTTTGAGTAATTATGGTCCATGGGGACCCTGAGTCAGCCATAAGCTCCAACTCTTTGTCAAGTATCTGAACTTTGCACTTAAGAGGATTTCTAACCTCCCCTTCCTCCTCAGGAGTGTTCACTATCCCTTTTTCTTTCTCACTGTTTGTCTCTCAACCATACATGCATCTCACACAAGACACTTCCCGCACACAGACAGTCCTGCCCTTGGACGGACAAGCACCCCTCTTTTTGTCATCTTTCACATACACATGCAAAATGTCCCACCCATCCACATTTGTTGCACTCTTTCCCAATAGTAGGAGGCAGAGAAATTGAAGCCAAATGGTGAAAAGTGTCCACACCTGTAAGAAGTTACAGTTTTGTCACTCTTTCTCCATGCTTGCACATTTTTACAAGCAGATCTGTTACCAACAGGACACACTTCCATCACAGCCATACTTTTCTTGCTACTTTTCTGTATAGAGTTCCTCCATTTGTCAGACTGCTCAAGAGCTTTAGCTGTTGTAATGGCATCCTGCAGCCTAAGATCTCCCATTACCTATAAGTGTCCTTGTATTTTCTTACTTTTTAAATACACAATTATTTGACACCCTGGTCATTTAATCACTCATAGTGTCAAAATTACAATTCTTAGAAAGTGCCCTCAAGGCTGTAAGGAAATCATCAAATGATTCTCCTTCTCGTTAAGCCCTGGTATAAAATTTAAACCTGTTCAAAGCTATGCTGGAGGTAGGTTTAAGCCAGTTCTTGATACGTAACAAAGCCTTCCCAAACACATTGATATCTCCTTGCCCTTCCTGAGGAGCAATCTAAGGTAAAGCCCTAAATGTTACTTGCCCTTCTGAGCTTAGACAATGAAGGAATTCTTTTTTTTCTTTCAGCCCCCATTCTATCACAATCAATGGTCTTCAGACACATTAGAAACTCCTCTTTCCATCAGGCCCATGGAATAGGGGGATCACCTTTACTCTGTAAAAACTTAGCAGGGGGATCAAACTGCATGGCCACAACTTTCAATTGAAAATATAATCACCTTAAGCCAGAGTCCGTGTGATTCCTGAAGTACAGCACAACTATGCGCTGAATAATTAGCAACGTATCCCTAAATTATGAATATATAGCCCTCAGTCCTCCTTTTGGAACTTAAAATCCTCCAGTAGGGTAAAGATGACCTTACCAGGATCCACAAAGCCCAGCATATTATTCAGCTGCCACACAATATGTGCAGACTTCCCCCCAAAAATCTCCAAGTGGGATACACCAGCAATATTTGACTCCAAGGTTACATCTTTTTTGGAAAGCTTTGGTGCTACAGAATTTGAAAAATGACTAGGTCACAACTTTTTCTGTTTTTTCTTTCTGATCATTTCTAAAGTTTCTAGATTGCTAGGGTTGTCTTCCAGAAGACGAGATCATAGTTGAAAACAGGAGGTAAATACAGTCACTTGTTCAAAAAAGGGCTGCAGCAAAATCCGCTCCGTAAAGCAATCCTGACCCAGGAGAATCAGTTCCAGGCTTTATGTACATGTGTGTAGCAAGCAGAAGTTAAGGACTGCAGGAATACCCTCTTTTGATCTAAACCAAATCCAGTTGTATTCTGTGGTGCTGGTGGTGGAATCACTTCTTATAATGGTCACTGACCAATTACTGGTGATAAGTCCTATCTCAATACCCAGACAATTGCCAGAGTACACTCACTACTCTTTTGCTTTAGGTGCCGTCATCCTTACTGCAAATAATCCCAGCTATCCTGCTCTGGTGTACTTTCAGGATAGTAGAATCCCTATGTCAATCTAAACGATTCATAACAGATCGTTTAAACCGTGGAGAAGATCTGTGCCTCCGAGCAATCTGAGAAGGAGAGAGACTTCCTTGTACGTTTATATTCAGCTCTGCACTGCTGAAGCCCAGGATCCCATGTTCTTGTACTGGCCCTGGGGAGCTTATTGCTTTTAAATCCAACCAAGACCAGAGAAAATTATTGATGCCCAACCAAACCTGACGTGGGACATGTGAGCAGCACACTCATTGAAGAAGTGCAGAGATGAGGCAGGGGTTTAACCCTGTGAGCAACTCGATTGAAATGGCCTCTCTCATTGGTGAACCCCTGTTGTCCCTTCAGGTGGTGTGTGACCGTTTGACAGGCAACTGTGTTTTGATCCTGTGAGAGATGTTCTTTTTGGTTCGTCTGAAAATGTATTAGGAACTGAGCTTAAGCTAACATGAACTGTGATTACAATGTCCTCCATCTTCAAGTGATGTTGTACTTCACCATGCAATGATTAGTAATGTTCCTTGTTCTAAATAAAGAATTGTGAGCCTTGCACTAAAAGACGGTGAGCTTTCCCAGTGCTATCTCACCACAATCTACCTAACCAAGGACATACCAAATGTCTCAGACTATCAAGTGTAAAATGTATAAATGATAGTGCTTGAATAAACGGTGAGACTGACTGAATTCAATGTAATGGTGTTATGAGAGAATCTTCAAATGTATACTGTAGTAAAGTGTTTCTCTTTGCTTGCTCATCATTGGTGAGTATCCTGAGAACCATGTATGTGTGTTATAATGTATGAAATCCTTTTTCTAAAGTCCAATAAAAGGACACACTGTCCTCAGTATTCTGGAAGTCTCCATTTCCCAGTCTTATAAAGCAAATCTATGCTGGATTTTCCATAGAACTTTACTGAGTTCTGTGTACTTAAGTTTTATACACTTTGCTGCTAACCTTGTTGATAGCATATTTCACTTATTTTGTCTATTAATTCATAAGATAAACCTTTAAAACTTCTAACCACGTCTGTCATGCTTAATGAGAATGTTACAGTACTGATTATTGAATTTGATCTTACATGTTTTAGAGATGGGTCCAAACAGGGAGCACCAACTCTGTATAGGGACTACACCACTCAGTCTGAGCCATTGGCGTGCTCTTGGTAAGATTATGAAAGACAGGTTTGCGTGCCGACAGATTTTCTAGCAGAGCTGATGCTTCTGATTGGATCTGATTAGTAATAGACAAAGCCCAATTTGCTATAGAATGGATTACTGCACCCTCATGTTCCAGATGGTTTTCCCTTGAGATTCAAATTGACCGAGTCTTAACACAATCCTGGTTCCAGAAGACGAGATGGTTGAAGAAAGACGATGTGACAATCAATAAGGATTTGCACCCATGTGAAGGATGAGTGTGAAGTGAGCTAAGAGGTAGTATATGTTGAGGATATTGCTGTGAAATGAAATGGATGAACATTTAGAATAACCATTATGTGACATTAGCTCTTGTATTTGTGGGGATCAAAGTTATTGTGATTTTGATGACAGTTTTTGATTTTTGAACTTGACAAAGGTGTAAGTTGTTATGTGTATGACATAACATCAAAGAGAGGTACCTCTAGCATGAGTATTGAACTTCTGAACTTCTCTGCTTGGGTTAGGTGTACTGTGACGCGCTATCACTCACACCAAGATAGGGTTGTAAACTTTCTCTTGCATGAGTGTATTAATTGAAATCAGTGGTGGTTCATTCCTTGTTGTACGAGAGTAAGCATGCTGAGTATGGTCACTCCCATGGGCTGAAAGACTACTGTCATGTGAAAGTAGGTAATATTCCTGTCATTATAGAAATTTCTTTTTAGAAGAAGCAGAGAAATTAAAATTGGAGTTAGACATGGTTTAGGAAGCCTTGGATGTATTCAGACATTGCGTCATTATGATGCCATGCAGGAATTGGCTGGCAGATGACGTGGCCACGATGTGACAGGGTGACATTTAACAGAGACACACTGGTATTAGTAAGCAGTCCATGAACTCACTTCTATGGAGAAAGTGTGAGAGTGAGACAGAGTGTGATTGAGAAACTGTAGTATGGGAAACCCCTTGTCAAAAAAGAGAAGGATACGAATAAGGAGAAATATTCCCCAGAAGGTACACCAGTTTGTGAGAGATGACTTTTAAAAAAAAGGTTACACTTGTGCATGTGTCTTAGCCAATAGCACGCATACACACCCAGAGATGGAGATCTAAAGTTCCCACTGAGCGGAACTTTCAATATTCCTAGAATGGAGAATTTTAGATGAAGGAGATATGATTTGTAACCTCAGCCCAGTCCCACACAGTTTGAAGCTTTGAATCTTTGGAAGCAAGTGGCTAGTGAAAAGAAAAGGAAGAAATTTGCATTAAAAATCCGTGATAGGACTCACTCATCGGGAAGCTAGAAGGATGGTGCGAGGTGGACAAAATGAAGGGAAGAAGTTTTTTAGACCACTGGAGCTTACCCTTTGTTAGAGAGCGAAGACATAACAAAGGAGAAGCCTGGGGAGAAGGAAATGAGATGGAATCAGAGAGTGAGGATAATGGCACCTTCATAAGTGAGCTCCTCAGCATAAAGCCACTTCCATATAACAAGTGTTACAGCTCTGGTAGCAACTGAGACTAGGACAATCACTAAAGCCCCCACAGAAACTTGTGCACCTACCTCCTACTCAGACATTGGCATCTGAAGCAACAAGCACACCACCTTCATCAGACGCTTGAACTCTGAAAAAAAGCACTATGACCACAACCGTTTGTCATGAAGGAAGCCATTTATGAGTGCAGACTGGCATTTGTTAATTTAATTAATTGACCTACTCACATTCTCTTGTCTACTTTGCAGTCCATTTGAGGACGTCTTGTGATTATAACCTGTTGGCCAGAGGAAAGTTTGCTTCATGAAATAAAAAATGTAATTTATTGGTTTAGGTATTTCTTTTCAATGAGTGGGTATTGTACTTTCCTCGTTATACAAGTTGGTATCTCTTCCTTCTTAAAATTCTCCTTTTTTTGCAAATATTTTAGGTTGTTACCAAATTTGTAAAATGTTTATCTGCGATTTTATGATCCTATGAATGAAGAACAACTATTCAGTTCATTCATTGTGAGTGATACTTGTCCTGCCTGACTTTCTATCCTCAGACCAACCTGCAAGATTAAATCATGACTGTTTCACCCTGATCTCTCCTGAAGGTTAAGGTCTAAAAAAGAGGCACATGGCATTTTATTTAGCTGCTGTTTCTGTATTTCCAGAGACAGTGTCAATGCCTGTTACAAGAAATGCCTAACTTTCATTGACTTCTGCAAGCCCCAGAGAACTGACCTCACAGATTCTAGAATGATGTACATTTCTTATACCCAAATCCCAATGTCTTTTAGTTTCTCCTTGAAGTTATTTTACTAGCCCTGTGAAGGTACTATTTTCTAAATATACTTCTTAAATTGTCTTCGGAATTCCTGTCATCAGAGGTACAGATTCTTAAATTTATTTCCTTTCAGAGTGGTCACCGAGCTAAGAACTGTTTGTATGTGGAAAATCAAGGAAGCACCTGGTGTCTAGATAATAACCACTCTCACTTCATCCTGGTTGATGGTGGGACACAGGAGAAGTACGCAGCTGCTATCCTCCTAAGGACCATACTGGAAAAGTTCATCTCCAAGCAAACTGTGAAAAAACAAGGTAATTTTACCACTGTAAGAGTGACTGCCTCCTTATATGTAGAGTTGTGTGTGTACGGGCTCTTACGAATTACAAACCTACAAACTATAAAAGACACCTAGGGCTTCCTATTTTGGACAAGTCTGAAAATGTATTTAAAAATATATGAATCAAACAAAAATAGAGCAAGGAAATCCACAAAAATGAAAAAATTCCTAGCTGTCATACTGGAAAGTTTCAATTCTATTAAGGACACAAAGGCAAGGATAATGCTATCAATCAATCAATCAGGATTTGTAAAGCGCAGCTAATCACCTAACAGGGTTTCCAGGTGCTTGCAGGTCCCAGAGGCTGATTCGAACAGCTGGGTTGTGAGGGCCCTTTCAGAATTCTGGAAGAGAGGTGATGGCACAGAGTTGCAAGGTGCAATTGCAGAAAAAACAGCAGAAATGCAAAGAAAATGCAGTGAAAAAGAGGGAAAAGCAAAGAGAAGGCACACAAAACCAGGGGAAAAAGCACTGAGAATGCAGTGGAAAAGAGGGAAAAGCACGGTGAAGGCACACAAAAACGGGGGAAAGCAAGTAGAAGATAAGAGCAAGAGCGCTAGGCCTTGGACCTGCTCAACCAGGTCGCACTGCGGCCTCCATTAAGTAGGTCCTTGGAGGAGGGAGGGACACTGGGAGGTGGTGGCCGGGGCTGGCAGGAGCTGGAAAATAATGGGTAGCATGGGTGAGCGACGATGAGGGAAAAAGCAAGAAGAAAGAAGTGAGAACAAGGGAAAATTCAAGGCGATGGCACACAAAATCATGGGAAAAGTAAGGAGAAAGCATTGAAAATGAGGTAAAAGCAAGGAGAAAGCACACAAAAATTGGGGGAAAAGCAAAGAGATGACAGGAGCAAGAGCAATGCAGCATCAGGTGGAGAACTGGGCCTAGAGTGTGTTCCCCCACTGGGTGGTCCCCAATGTGAGAATGCGCTGTAGATATGGCTGACCTGAAGGTATTGATGAACCTACATGCCATACTGTCTGAGGCTAGGGAAGTGAGAAAATTCACTATATGGACAACTTCTGTCTCCACAGGATCCACGTGTCTCTGATGGCTCCAACCCATCCATCAAGACCAAGCTAATATGTATTGTTTGATTGTGCAGTTGACTGCCGCTACATTGTGTATTTTCAGAAGGACCCTGCATTGTATCCTGTATTTGGTCCAGCGTTTGACTGCGAACGAGCCTACCATCAATTCGAGGCAGATGATGTATGGGGATCTTTCGAGACAGGACCATTTTCCACCATTGGAGAAATCTCCACACTTTGCACCCCAGCCTCTTCCACCGGTATCAGATTAGAGAATAGGTCCAGGTGGGATCAGAAGGTCGCACGCCTATTCAACGCTTCTATGAGTGCGAGCCACCACTGTATCTACTCTCTGGCTTCGTCTGACAGGGGAACCCTCTGTGAGTATGTGAGTCACCACTGGAGGTAGAAGGCCTTCAGATGCTGCAGAGCCCAGTAGTGTAGGGGTCCCAGAAAGATGGCCTTTATTGAGAATGATAGGAGCCCCACCAGTGCTTAATTTGTGCTTGTTGCTTCCGGTGTGGAGCACCGGCACTTATTTTTGCAGGCCTGCACTTATTCTTCTGCCTTAAGCATTTGCTGCAAGCAAAAGACACATATGGGAAAGATGGAAGAAGAGAAAACTGGATACGCGTCAGTGGAAGAGAGCAGAAAGCTGCAAAAGTGAGATGAAGTGGCAGGGAGTGTCTTTAAATCGATTGAAGAGGCCCGAAATGGCTTCAGGATTATGCTGCCTCAGTATTCCCTGTTCCCAGATTTAATTGCAGCAGCCGCGTGTTTAAGAGGAGGGCTCTGGGTAACAGGACGTTTTTATTTACAAATTAAGCACTGAGCCCCTCTATCGCGTAATTTGCCAGATCGAGGAGGACGGTTTGGCCGCCAGTCTCCAGAACTCATGTTGGCTATCTTCCGAGAAGGAAGACTCAAGGTGGCCCGAACGAAGCCAACCTTGAACCCAGAAATACACTGGATTAAGTGGGGGACAGTGCCGACTTTGCCCTGTTGATGATATAGTCCAGAAGCTCTAGAAGATTGACGGTTATGATACGTCCAATAGGAGGGTCAAAGTGTAGCCCCGGCTTGCCGCTGTACAGAACCCGAATCACTTGTGTTGTACGTCTGTGGCTGATTACTTGTGAAATCTCCATGCTACTGGTGTGCTTCTGTGTGACTTTTAATGCCATGTATGGCACTCTTTGAGTGACACGTCATCACAAATGGACAAACCGTGAAACAGATACAGATTGGAATATACTTTGTGCAGTAAAATTGTTTAGAAAGGCCTTTAAAAGAGCCCAGAATGCAATGTAATCTTGTATAGAAACAAGGACAAACCGAAGGTGCCCATCATCAAGACATGGGACGACCTGTAAGTTATGCCATAGATTCTCACTTTTCCCTCATGCTTATGCCTATATATTTAGGTACACATAGAATTTCAAATATTTCAAATTGGTTATCTTTAGTTTGTTTTAGCACAATTTAGAACCTGGAAACTTCAGTTTGGCAGTACCCGGGTCTGTGCTAGAGACTCGGGGGATCATGGAATTGTCTCCCCAATGCCAGAATGGCATTGGGGTGACAATTCCATGATCCTAGACATGTTACATGGCCATGTTCGGAGTTACCATTGTGACGCTATACATATGTCGTGACATATGTATAGTGCACGCATGAAATGGTGTCCCAGCACTCACTAAGTACGGAGAATATGCCCTGAACGATGTGGGGGCACCTTGGCTAGTGCCAGGGTGCCCACACACTAAGTAACTTAGCACCCAACCTTCACCAGGTGAAGGTTAGACATATAGGTGACTTATAAGTTATTTAAGTGCAGAGGTAAATGGCTGTGAAATAACGTAGACGTTATTTCACTCAGGCTGCACTGGCAGGCCTGTGTAAGCATTGTCAGAGCTCCCTATGGGTGGCAAAAGAAATGCTGCAGCCCATAGGTATCTCCTGGAACCCCAATACCCTGGGTACCTCAGTACCATATACTAGGGAATTATAAGGGTGTTCCAGTATGCCAATGTGAATTGGTGAAATTGGTCACTAGCCTGTTAGTGACAATTTAGAAAGCAGAGAGAGCATAGCCACTGAGGTTCTGATTAGCAGAGCCTCAGTGAGACAGTTAGGCATCACACAGGGAACACACACATATAGGCCACAAACATATGAGCACTGGGGTCCTGGCTAGCAGGGTCCCAGTGACACATAACAAACATACTGAAAACATAGTGTTTTTACTATGAGCACTGTGCCCTGGCTAGCAGGATCCCAGTGAGACTGTGAAAACACCCTGACATATACTCACTAACAGGCCAAAAGTGGGGGTAACAAGGCTAGAAAGAGGCTACTTTCTCACACAACCCACCCCCAAATGAAGGACAATAAGGCTAACTGTGGCCAGTTGAGACTTTATTATCTAAGTGGTAATAAGTAGAGAGTAGCTCTGCAATAGACTGGTTACTCCCTTTATCATCCACTATATGGTTACTTCCCTGTTGGGATGTAAACCACCCTGTTTGAGGTTTTTTAGCTAAGCAACATTGTGAAGATATATTCTCAGAGTTTCTATCAGTAAGTTGTAGTTTAGAACAGTGGGAATTGTCCACTGGACCTATTTCTAGTGATGAGAATGCCAGACAGGGATGCTGTCTCAGTAAAGCCATAGCTGGGCAAAAACTTTGTCCATGTGGCTGTAAGAGAGAACAGGGATGCTGTTTCTCTTGAGTTGGAGCAGGGCAGGGATGCTGTCCTTTGAGCTCCACACTAGGGCAGGGCTGCTGTCCTAAGTGTTGTGAGGCAGTGCAGGGTTTCTGCACTAAAGGTTCTCTGGGAGGGTTGGAGGGATGCTCCATGTTAACTAAAATGGTGCTCTTTTTCTCACCAATATTAGTTATCCCACAGAGAGGTACTTCCACCTCAGGGAGTACAGCTATGCCAGCTGATGATTCCCTTGGTACAGGTGCCACCCCAGGAGAGGTTTCTCCCACCACAGGAATGGTATCCTGAATGGCAGGGTGGTTAGGGGATACTGTGATACCCTTTTTTACCTGTTGTTGGAGAGGGATCCTGAGTTTTTAGGCCCTTTTCTCTCCTTTGCTTTTTCATTTCAGTAGAAGTGAGAGGGAACAATTCCTCAGGGATACCCAGCATGGCTGCATGAATATAAAACTCTATCTCAGCCCAACCTGAGGCCTCTAGGTCATTACCTAAGAGACAATCTACAGGTAAGCTAGGTGACACTACCACCTGCTTAGGGCCAGTAACTCCACCCCAACTAAGCTGAACTATAGCTAATGGAAGAAACTTAGTGGAGTTATGGACATCAATAATCTTGTACTGTTGTCCAATGACATGTTGTTCAGGAGCCACCAGGTTTTCAGTCACCAAAGTTATACTGGCACCTGTGTCCCTGTAGGCCTGGGCCTCAACACCATTTATTGAAACTGTCTGCCTGTACTTATCCATTGTAAGGGGACAAGCAGCCAGTGTGGCAAAGGCCAATGCCACTAGGTGTGGCAGAAACTGTCTTGGGACCAACTACCCCAGTTTCTATGATGGACCCATAATTGAACCCAACTGCACCCTTAGCTTGACTGTTGCCAGCAGTCCCACCACTATTACCACTACTGCTAGGGGCACTAGAGCTTGATGTATTAGTGGTGGTAGGCTCAGGGGGTTTACCTGGACAGGACTTATCCCCTGGCCTATGGCCTTTATTTTTACACACAAAGCACCAAGGCTTTTTAATGTGTGTATGTTGTGAAGAAGAGGAAGAATGTGTTTTATCCCCACCCCCTGAAGAGTGTTTAGGATTTGAAGAAGGATCTTTGGTTTTACCCTTATCCCCATGCTTATCCTGAGATTTCTCACCATCTTTCTTCTTGCCATCCTTGTCACTCCCTGTATGAACTTTTCTGTTCACTCTTGTTCTGACCCATTTGTCTGCCTTCTTTCCCAATTCTTGGGGAGAGGTCAGATCTGAGTCCACTAGATATTGGTGTAACAAATCAGACACACAGTTATTCAGAATATGCTCTCTCAGGATTAGATCGTACAGATTTTCATAGTCAGAAACTTTACTGCCATGTAACCACCCCTCCAACGCCTTCACTGAATGGTCAACAAAGTCTACCCAGTCTTGTGAGGACTCTTTTCTGGTTTCTCTGAATGTAATCCTGTATTGTTCAGTGGTTAAGCCAAATCCATCCAAGAGTGCATTCTTCAAAACTGTAAAATTATTGGCATCACCTTCCTTCACAGTGAGGAGCCTTTCCATACCCTTTCCACTGAAAGATAGCCATAGGATAGCAGCCCACTGCCTTTGAGGGACCCCCTGTACCATACACGCCCTCTCAAGTGCAGCAAACCACTTGCTAATGTCATCCCCCTCCTTGTAAGGGGGAACTATCTTATGCAGATTCCTAGAATCATGTTCTCTCACAGGATTGCTCTCTGGAATACTGCTGCTGCCACCATGGGGTCCAAACCCCAACCTCTGTCTCTCTTTTTCTAACTCTAGGGATTCCCTTTTTAGAGCCAGCTTTTGCTGTTTAAGCTTCAGCCTGGACTCTTCCACTCTCAATCTATTGAGTTCCCTTTCTAACATCCTGTCATCAGGGTGGGTAGGTTTGGAATGCTTTGACACAGAAGAATGATGTGAATGAACAGAGGGAGACCTGTCCCTAACAGTTGGCACCCTAGCAACCTGGCCTGCAGGAACAAAAAACATCCCTACTGTGATGGGAGCTTCTATTACTACCAGCATTGCTAGGTGATCTGCTAAGGGGCAGGTTTGGAAGGGAACCCTGTACCACTCCCTCAAGGGCTTCCCCTGAGTCAGAGTGTGAGCTATCTATCAAATTTTCAGATGAGGTGCCACCCTGGGCCTTATCATTCTCAATAAGCATATTAGACAGTAACTCTCTAGAAGGGTTCTTTACTACCACTAAACCTCTACCAATGCAGAGACTCCTTAGGCTCTTAAAGTTAAGGTGGTCATAAGTAGCATTGACCAAATTAAGAGGGGTTCCTACATTAGATATGGTAGAAAAAGGTTTAGGGACAGATAAAATAGAGAAAAAGTTTTAGGACTTTTTAAAGAACAGGAAAAAAAACTTTTTCAACTTTTTGAAACTTTTAGAAAGTTTAGGAGTACTTTTCAGCACTTAACAGATAGTGTAAGAGAAGAAAAGCAAATGTTTTTGGTTAGGTGTACATACACTGAACTTGTTTTGTATATTATTCTCTTATGAAAAGTACAATATGACAAAGTGGTAAGTAGTTACAAGTACTTATCCCACCGCTGCACAACCAATGTAGGAGGCTGGCCTGGCTTGTAGTGGATACCAAGGGGTACTTACACTCTGTACCAGGTCCAGTTATCCCGTATTAGTGTAGAAGAGGTGTTTCTAGCAGCTTAGGCTGATAGAAGGTAGCTATAGCAGAGCAGCTTAGGCTGATAGAAGGTAGCTATAGCAGAGCAGCTTAGGCTGAACTAGGAGACATGCAAAGCTCCTACTATACCACTAGTGGCATATGCACAATATCATAAGAAAACACAATACACAGATATACTAAAAATAAAGGTACTTTATTTTTATGACAATATGCCAAAAGTATCTCAGTGAGTACCCTCAGTATGAGGATGCCAAATATACACAAGATATATGTACACAATACCAAAAATATGCAGTAATAGCAAAAGGAAGTAATGCAAGCAATGTAAAGTTACAGTAGATTGCAATAGGAGAACATAGGTATAGGGGCAACACAAACCATATACTCTAGAAGTGGAATGCGAACCACAAATGGATCCCAAACCTATGTGAGCTTGTAGAGGGTCACGGGCACTGTAAGAAAACAGTGAGGGTTAGAAAAATAGCCCACCCCAAGACCCTGAAAAGTAGGTGTAAAGTGCACCTATAACCCCCAGAGAGCACAGAAGTCGTGATAGGGGGTTTCTGCAAGGAAGACCAACACCAGCAAAGCAACCAAAGTGGATTTCCGGACCTGAGTACCTGAGTACCTGTGGAACAAGGGGACCAAGTCCAAGAGTCGTGACGATGTCGAGAATGGGCAGATGCCCAGAAAATGCCAGCTGAGGGTGCAAAGAAGCTGCCACTGGATGGTAGAAGCTGTGGATTCTGCAAGAAAGAAGACTGCTAGAAACTTCCCCTTGGAGGATGGATGTCCCACGTCATGAAGAAGCTTGCAGAGGTGTTCCCACGCAGAAAGACCGCAAACAAGCCTTGCTAGCTGCAAGGGTCAAGGTTAGGGTTTTTGGATGCTGCTGTGGCCCAGGAGGGACCAGGATGTGGCCACTTGGATGAGGAGACAGAGGGGGCACCCAGCAAGTCAGGGAGTCCTCAGAGAAGCAGGCAGCACCTGCAGAAGTACCGGAACAGGCACTTGGAAGAGGAGTGAACCGGAGTCCACCCGAAGACACAAAAGCGAGTCCCACGACGCCGGAGGACAACCCAGGAGGTTGTGCACTGCAGGTTAGAGTGTCGGGGACCCTGGCTTGGCTGTGCACAAAGGAAATCCTGGAAGAGTGCACAGGAGCTGGAGCAGCTGCAAATCATGCGGTACCCAGCAATGCAGTCTAGCGTGGGGAGGCAAGGACTTGCCTCCACCAAACAAGGACTGAAGAGTCACTGGACTGTGGGAGTCACTTGGACAGAGTTGCTAAGTTCCAGGGACCACGCTCGTTGTGCTGAGAGGGGACCCAGAGGACTGGTGATGCAGTCTTTTCATTGCCTGCGGTTGCAGGGGGAAGATTCTGTCGACCCACGGGAGATTTCTTCAGAGCTCCTGGTGCAGAAAGGACGCAGGCTACCCCCAGAGCATGCACCACCAGGAAACAGTCGAGAAGGCAGCAGGATCAGCGATACAAGGTTGCAGTAGTTGTCTTTGCTACTTTGTTGCGGTTTTGCAGGCGTCCTGAGCAGTCAGCGGTCGATCCTTTGCCAAAAGGTGAAGAGAGAGATGTAGAGGAACTCTGGTGAGCTCTTGCATTCGGTATCTAAAGAATTCCCCTAAGCAGAGACCCTAAATAACCAGAAAAGGATGTTTGGCTACCTAGGAAGGAGGATAGGCTAGTAACACAGGTAAGAGCCTATCAGAAGGAGTCTCTGACGTCATCTGATGGCACTGGCCACTCAGAGCAGTCCAGTGTGCCAGCAACACCTCTGTTTCCAAGATGGCAGAGGTCTGGAGCACACTGGAGGAGCTCTGTGCACCTCCCCTGGGAGGTGCAGGTCAGGGGAATGGTCACTCCTCTTTCCTTTGTCCAGTTTCACGCCAGAGCAGGGCTGGGGGATCCCTGAACCGGTGCAGACTGGCTTATGCAGAGATGGGCACCATCTGTGCCCATGAAAGCATTTCCAGAGGCTGGGGGAGGCTACTCCTCCGCAGCCCTGACACCTTTTTCCAAAGGGAGAGGGTGTAACACCCTCTCTCTGAGGAAGTCCTTTGTTCTGCTTTTCTGGGCAAGGCCTGGCTGGACCCCAGGAGGACAGAAACTTGTCTGAGGGGTTGGCAGCAGCAGCAGCTGCAGTGAAACCCCGGGAAAGGCAGTTTGACAGTACCCGGGTCTGTGCTAGAGACTCGGGGATCAAGGAATGTGACAATTCCATGATCTTAGACATGTTACATGGCCATGTTCGGAGTTACCATTGTGACGCTATACAGAGGTAGTGACCTATGGATAGTGCACGTGTGAAACGGTGTCCCCGCACTCACAAAGTCCGGGGAATTTGCCCTGAACAATGTGGGGGTACCTTGGCTAGTGCCAGGGTGCCCACATACTAAGTAACTTAGCACCCAACCTTCACCAGGTGAAGATTAGACATATAGGTGACTTATAAGTTACTTAAGTGCAGTGGTAAATGCCTGTGAAATAACGTGGACGTTATTTCACTCAGGCTGCAGTGGCAGGCCTGTGTAAGAATTGTCAGAGCTCCCTATGGGTGGCAAAAGAAATGCTGCAGCCCATAGGGATCTCCTGGAACCCCAATACCCTGGGTACCTCAGTACCATATACTAGGGAATTATAAGGGTGTTCCAGTTTGCCAATGTGAATTGGTAAAAATTGGTCACTAGCCAGCATAGCAGACATAAAGGTATAAGTAATGACTGACTCCATGTACTTTCCTCTGGTAGTTTGGTGTATGCTGTCTCACTTTAGCAGCTGTGACACTGTAGTAGGTGCTACAGGTATGTTCACTAATGGGAATACATAGTACTCCAGTTGCCTGTATAGTAGATGGAGATCTGGCGTTAGGGTTATGCATGGGGGCGTCTAGATCACCTGTGTCAAACAAGATGTATGACTGCATGTGGAGATGCACGTTTGACAGTGCCACATGTGTGACTCTACCCAGATATATGTCGGCAAGCTGCTGTATCATCCTACCCTCCTAGTGTTCCCAGGTCCATTAATCTGAAAAATTATGAATGTAGCTTTAAGATGTCAGTCCCATTTGTAAGGATCAGCTCTATGAGCTACATAGGGCATTGAATATTAGGTACAGGGCTTATTTGCCCTGTGTCCTGGAACAGGTATAAACTCCATGTGAGGGTGGCATCAGATTCAATCAAAAGGTATGGCCAGTATTGGACTGCTCAAATGGGTTTGAGGCGGTGCCCCCATTGTCCCTTCGTATTCATACAGTAGCGTATGTAAAGGTTGTAACGGATGGACATCCAACTATGGGGGGGGGTCTATTTTGTCTATGAGCCCTTACCATGCGTTTCCATGCCATTGACATGTGGACAAATAACTTGTATCCCAATGCCTTTGCTGTAGAGGAGCCAAGTGGCTAGGCTGTCCTATCCTTAGACAATGTGCAATGTAAATACTAGATGTGCCAATGCCCTATCAATAAGAGCACAACATATGGTATCACCTGCCTACATCATGTCTCAATGGTTACTTGGGGGCCGATCCTGTATGGTGGGACACGCATTGCTACACTTAACCTAGCTGATGTGGGCATTTTAGACAGGATTTGTATTGGCTCACCTCATATTTCAAGATTTGATGGATTTGCTGTACTACCATACAGGTTTTGTGTGTTTTATGCTGTTAGTGCAATGACAGTCGTGAAGGAGCATGTGTACAAGCAGCATCCACCTGTAAACTCATCAACTGTCACTACCTGCCCTGACCCCCCCACCAACCCCAGCATCACAGACACAACACCTGACACACCTGCAGGCACCACACCAACATTCACAAATCCAGCCACTACACCTATCCTACCCACAATCAGTACAATAGCAGACCCTCAGACATCCACCCCAGTCAGAACATCTGCAGAAACCACAACCTCAGACACTGGTTAAACGACTGCGCCAACACCCTCACCCGCTCAGGAAATCTTCCAACAACCTCACCAGCACCAAGGCCATCTGGTTCACCGCCGACTTTCAGACCTCCAAACGGGAATGCCAGAAAATCGAGAAGAAGTGACGCCACAAACCAACAGAGAGCAACCACGAAGCCCTCAAGATAGCCATCCGCAAGCACCACCAGCTCATCCGGACCACCAAAAGATCCTTCTACAAAGATCACATTGACAGCAACGCCCACGACAGCAAAGAGCTCTTCAGCATCGTCAAAGAACTCTCCAACCCCAGGTCATGCCCCATCGACCCCCCTCCATCGCAAGACCTCTGCGACTCCCTTGCCACCTTCTTCCAACCACAAGTTCATGGAAATCCACAACAGCTTCAACTCCTCGCCCCCCACGACCACCACGACCACTACCAACCCCAACGCAACCAACCACACCAACCTACTGCTCTCCTGGACCCACTCCAACGATGAGGACACCGCTAAAACCATGTTCACCATCCACTCCGGATCTCCCTCCGACCCCTTCACCCACCATGTCTTCAATAAAGTGAGCCACATCATCACCCCCCCAACTCCGCATAATCATCAACAGCTCCTTTGAGACTTCCACCTTCCCGGAGAGCTGGAAGCATGCCAACTTCAACACCCTACTAAAGGAACCCAAAGCTGACCCAGAAAATCTCAAGAATTACCGACCCATCTCCCTCCTTTCCTTCCTGGCGAAGGTCATCGAGAAAATCGTCAACAGCCAACTGACCCACTTCCTGGAGGACAAAAACACACTGGACATCTCCCAATCTGGATTCCGTAGGAACCACAGCACCAAGACTGCCCTCATCGCCGCAACCAAAGACATCAGGTCCATGCTCGACAAAGGCGAAACCGCAGCCCTCATTCTCCTGGACCTCTCGGCTGCCTTTCACACCATCTGCCACCACACCCTATGCACTCACCTCTATAATGCCTGGATCTGTCACAAGGCCCTGGACTGGATCATATCCTTCCTCTCCGTCAGAACTCAGAGAATCCGCCTCCCTCCCTTCCTGTTGGAAGCAACAAAAACCATCTCACGGCGTTCTCCAAGGATCTTCCCTCAGCCCAACCCTTTTTAACATCTACATGGCACTGCTCCCCAACATCGTCCTATCCCACAACCTCATCATCGTCTCCTACGCCAACGACACCCAGCTGATCCTCTCACTCACAAAAGACCACGCCACCGCTAAAACCAACCTCCATGACGGACTACATGCCATCGCCAACTGGATGGAGAAGAGCCGCCTCAAACTTAGCTCAGACAAGACAGAGATCCTCATCCTCGGCTACAACCACTCAGCATGGGACGACTCCTGGTGGCCAGCCACCCTAGGAACCGCACCTATACCCACCACCCATGCACGCAATCTAGGCTTCATCCTGGACTCATCACTCACCATGACCCATCAAGTAAATTCTGTTTCTTCTCCCTGCTTCAACACCCTCCTCATGCTGCGCAAGATCTTCAGATGGATTCCCATCGAAACAAGAAGGACTGTCACCCACGCCCTAGTCAGCAGCAAACTGGACTACGGTAACGTGCTCTATGCAGGAACCACAGCCAAGCTGTAGAAGAAACTTCAATGTATCCAGAATGACTCTGCACGCCTCATCCTCAATATCCTATGCCACCACCACATCTCAGCCCACCTCAGAGACCTACACTGGCTTCCAGTCACCAAGAGGATCACCTTCAAACTCCTCATCCATGCCCACAAAGCTCTTCACAACACAGGCCCTGCTTACCTAAACGAGCGACTCACCTTCCACGCTCCCAGCCACCAGCTCCGCTCCGCCAAGCTTGCCCTCGCTGCTGTCCCTCGCATCCATCGATCTACAGCCGTCAGCAGATCCTTCTTCTACCTAACCACCAAGACCTGAAACACCCTCCCCGTCCACCTATGGCAGACCCAGGACCGCCTGACCTTCAGGAAACGCCTGAAGATCTGGCTATTCGAGCAGTAGCAGATCCTTCTCACCCCCCTCACAGCGCCTTGATACCCTAGCGGGTGAGTAGTGTGCTTTACAAATGTTTGAATGATTGATTGAACCACAGACAGACCTACATGCAGCACATCCACCTTTCCTGCAGTCACTACCCCAACAGACAGTCACCCATCCACCATGACATCTTCCATCACCTCCACCCCCCTCCTCCCAAGACACATAAACACCCACACTCACCCACCCAACAGACACCAAGAACCCACAAGCATACCTCGCACACACATGACCCAAGGTATCTCCCTCCATACCCAAACCATTTTGCCAAGACCGTCTCCATGTGTCAAACAAAGCTTTCTTCTTGGAGTCAGGGCCAACCTGTTGTTGATTTAAAGGTTACATCTTTGTCCTGCATTTCTTTTCTAGGGCAGTTTTGGTCTTGGCTGATTTAGTTTGTGTTTGAGTAAGTTTTGTGCGAGTGGTGGTGTGCTACCAGTTTTACATGGGCAGCATGTGTGGTTGTGTGCGTAGCATTTGTCCCCCAGTGATGGGTGTGTATTGTGTACTGGGCATGTGTATGTTGGGGACATGTTGTTGTGTTGGTATTGTGTGGTGTTTTTGTTGACATGTGTTATTTGCGGTGTTGTGTGCCTTTGTGTGGTTGGACTGGGTGAGTGTGAGTGGAGAATGGTATGTCAGATACGTTGTGATGTGTGTTTGCGGGGTATGACGTATGCTGAGTTGCTTGGATGTGTGATTGTGTGTGTTAGTTCTCTGGTATTGACATGTTGTGTTGTATGTATGATTTGTCATGTGGTGGTGTCTGTTGTGGGTGCTTGCCAATGCTTTGCTGGTGTTGCGGTTGTGGTGTAGTTGTAACATTTGGTGGTGTTGTGTGTTGTGTGTGACTGTGCTGGTGCTATGTATCTGAGGGTTGATGTGTATTTCACATTTTCCTACAGTGACAGATAAGTGTGTGTACTCACAGTTGCTGTCGTCGTCCCTGGTTTTGTAGACATTGGGGTAATAGGATCAGTGGGAAGACGTGTAGTTCTGGTTCCATGGCGGCTCCGGGTGAGTATGGGTTCCTGAAGGTGAGTGTCTCCTTTTATAGAGTTGGTTTCCACCAGGGTTTCTGTGGTGGTGCGACTGCTTTGGAAATCTTGGCGGTGTCTCCACCGGCCTGCAGGTGGCTACTGTCGTCCGTGGCGGCCTGACCGCACTGGCAGTGACGGAAGTTGTTTGGCTGTATTCTGTTGAAATGACCACCATGGTCATAATTTGTCGGTCTTCTCCGCCAGCCTGTTGATGGTACAACCAACACCGCCAACATGCTGGTCCCGAGACAGCCAAACTCGTAATGACCCCCTCAATGGTTGAGGAGGTCTCAGTATCTTCAAAGTTTGGAGTCCAATGCGACTCTCAAGAGAAGGTGACCCAAGGTGGCACAAGTTCAGGGCTGGTTAACCCTGCAGGTGAATTCAGTCATGTTAATAGGGGAAAGGAGATCAATGATGAATATGTATTTGATATGGATTATGATCAAGGGGATATTGTAGCTGACTCAGAATTTAGAGAAAGTGAGATTTCCTTACAGAAACAGAAAGAGGTCTAAAAGATTCTTTAGGTTAAAAAAATGTGATCCTAAAGAAATTAGGCATCCCAGAAGCTCTGATTGGTGGCCTTTGGCTCATGTAGCAGAATATGTTAAAAGAAAGAAAAGGAAACCCTTGGAAAAAGACGAGCTAAACATTATAAGGGCTGATGGTCAAGGCCCATTATTGGAGAAAGGGTCACAATGACCCCTAATTTAGACCCAGAACTGATTACCTATTTATTAACGCTTGGAAGAGATCCAAGAAAGAGCCTAGAATGCTTGTCGAAACAGTGCAAGGATACACTTTTAGATGTAATGGGTACTCTAACCTGTATTTTTAATTTAGTAGAGGAGGAATACATTGATGGAGGTGATGTAGACCTGGAACTACTCAGAGGTTGGAGTCAGAGGGCAATTTGTTTCCTGGGAAATGACAATGCAAGCCTTGTGGCTAAGAGAAAGAAACAGGTTTTGTTTAGAATCAGCCCATAATTGAGTGACTTAGCCAAAAGTGGTGAGGGTACTAAGGGTCTTCTTTTTGGAGAAGTCTTGGTAAAATCTTTAGGAAAGATGTGGCAGCATTCACAGCTTTACAAAAAGCTCAAAGTTCCATGCGTAAAGTATTTCATGGAAACAATTTATATTAGAGGGCTGAGAGGAGAGGGTAACCTTCTGATAAATTGGATTTGGAAGAACAAATTACAGGCACATTAAATTTCTTCTCACAAAGAGATAGAGCAAGCAAAGGCAGATCGTCTAGAGGGAGAGGACAACAGTCCTCCCCGATGGTGAGTTTGGAGATTTCTACTGTTTTTTTCTACCTAAAGGTAGGAGGAAAGTTGACCTTTTTTAAGAAAGAGTGGCTAAAGATAACACAAGATGGTTGGGTATTGACTACCAGGCACAGTTTCAACATAGAGTTCGACAATATTTCTTGTCAGGACAGACAGCCCAGAGAACTTCAATTCAAAGAAGAGCAGAAAAGAGTGGTAAGAGAAGAAATAATTCAAATGTTAGAGAAACATGTTGCAATTCAGGTAAAGGAAGAGGAGAAATGTTTTGTAAGCAGTTTATTCTTGGTAAAAAAGAAGGACAAAGGCTGGAGACCGGTAATAAACCTTTGCCTGGTAAATCAGTATGACTCACCGTCATTTCAAAATGGAAGGAATAAACATTCTGAGAGATATTTTACAAGAGAAAGAATGGATGGTGAAATTAGATTTCAAAGATGCTTATTTCACTATTCCCATGGACAAAGAAAGTAAAATAAATTCTACAGTTCAGGTGGAATGGGATTCTTTACCACTACAGATGCCTACATTTTGGTCTTTCCCTCCCCATATGGTATTTTACAAAGGCCTACTGAGAGAGCAAGGTGTAAGGATGGTGATTTATATAGACAATATTATCTTAATGAACAGGACTGGGGAATGTTAGAGAAACAGTTCCAAATAGTGAGACAGTATTTAGAAAGACTGGGATTTATAGTGAATGTGGAGAAATCAATTTTGGAAGGAACTCAGCAATTAGAGTTTTTGGGATTCATTGTGGACACAGTGAAGGTACAACTCAGGTTGCTGGACAGGAAAGTAAAGTGGATAAACAGAAAAGTGAATCAGCTATCAGCAGCACCTCACCCAAACCTAGAAGTAAAGGTGATTTGGGGCAGCCTGACGCATGACACTCTATGATTTCTCAGGGAAGTTGTGGTGGAACAGATCTTACCCCTTTCACTCAGTTACGCATGCAAAAGGCAAACAGAAGCAGGATTTGGCTCAATACATTTTATTGAAACAACTGTGTTCTATGTAAAAAGAAATGTACTGCGATTAGTTGGACAATGACACACATCACTATTATTGAGGAGACCAGAAAAGCGAAAAAGATAAAAAGTCCCAACATTCTGTCACGCTAGTGAATCTAAAATCTGTACCTACACAACTACATATATACATGAGAACAATAGAAGTTTAAATCCTAATTGGCCCATAGTAGTCTCTGCAAGGAAACCCCATTCTCTTACCTGAGGGATAAGCAGGAAGGGGTCTGTCAGTCTGCTGGCAGCCCTCCTTAGTGGATGGAGAGAAAGCATCAAGTTTAGTTGAGGTGACCATATTACTACCACAGTTCCTAAACTGTTGCCACAGGGACAAAGCATTTATATTCTGCTTTAGTGCTGTGGGAAAAAGTCCTGTTGTCGGGGACATGGGCTCCTCTTGGTCCTTCTTCGAAGTAAGTTGTTCAAATCTCAGGCTCTGGTGTCAGGGGTGGCCCTTAAATTCTAGATTTAGAGGAGTTAGGCGTGTGGAGACTGGTAGCCAATGGGCAGCTAGCTCCTGCAAGTAATCCGCTCTAAGGTGATGTAGGTGTAGGTCACTCTTTCTACCATGGCAGCCTTCCCTTGACACTGGGGACCATATTTGTGGCCTGGTTTGCATCGCACTTAGGCTATGCAATATGGTGCAAAAACAACACAAACCTTAAGTGAGATTTATGAAGCCATGCAAGGCCACCTTGCATGGCCAAGTATGGTTTCATAAAACTTGACTAATGTAATGCCGCTGGGTTATACTACTCTGCACCAGGGAGGCATTTATATGGGTTTTGCGTGGGTGTTTCCATGCAAAATCTGTGAATTTTGCTGCATTCCTGGATTTATAAGAACTTGTAAACCTGGGAAGGAGCCAAAAACATTCACCTCCCAAGGAGAGGCATAACAAAGAGAAAAAAATTAATTTCATCTATTTTTTTCTTCTTTCTACATGTGCTGCTTTGTGCAGCACACATAGCAAGATAAAAAAGCCTTGCAGGATTGTTTTTGTGCAGGAAGGTGAAATGGTGCCTGTGTTGATGCTAGGCTGCAAAAAGGGTGCCAGCACAGGGGCAAAGGACAGGAATGCATTGTATTGGATAAATATTGTGCATTCCTACCTTTTCCCTGTGATGCAGGGGAGCAAGCAGGGTGACTTGCTGCACTAGCCCTGGGCCACAAAGCCCTTTAAATATGAGCCCTAATTCATGTCATTGCAGAGAAGGCATACTGTTTTACACCAAACCTGACATATCTAGGTGGTGCCATATTGGAGCTAGCAAACCTGGTCTGCTCTGGTGCAAGTCCAATGTTATCTTATGGCCCGCCTATCACTCATAGTGTACTTTAATGATAAAGACACTGTGGAGACATATAAGGTTGCACTTACATATGTACAATATAGTGCATCCTGCGTCCTGGGCATAGGAGGCTTTCTGTAGGGGTGAATAGAATCAGCCACATAATGCTGTTTTAATGGGATCAATCAACACTTTTCTGTTTGTCTTTACATTTAAACCAGCAATGGTGGTGGTATTACTATCTGTGTGCCTTCTACCCCAGAACCTGAACTGGTGATCTGGTGTATTGCTTTTCATGGATCTTTTCTAGGACTACTTCTCTCACTTTGGGGAGCCTCTCATCAGAAGCTTAAGTAGTCTTCTCTTCGCCCATTACAGAGTCACAATGCTTCACATTAGATAGATTAGTTCTGATTTATTAGACACCCTGTAATAGATTAAGATAAATCTTGGGGTCGCCAATTTTGTCTCTGGCACATTTCCAGGGACATCAAGATTAGGTACATATATTGGTAATCCAAATAGCATTTCATATGGAGTCGAAAGACCTGGTACTCATCTAGGCAGATAATGCTCTTTGGGCCCCATAAAAATTAATTAGTCATCTCAGTCCTGTACCTAATACCCCAGCTGTCAAGGCTTATTTAGGGATAGCCTTAGCTCACTTTACAACCCCTTGACCTTCTGGGCAAAAAAGATGCAAGTATGGCAGTTGTACTCCTACAGCAGACATAGCATCCCTGAATGTCAAGGACCTGAGAGAACATAGGACCATTGTCTGACAAAGATATGAACTGCTCCTGAAACTACTAGTCACATCAAGTCTTCTATGACTGCTCGAGCAGTGGCATTTCTTTGTGGCCAAACCCCAAAAAACATGGACTATGAATCAAAAGCAACTAATATATACTTGTAATGGTTTACCCTTGTATGTGGCTTGGCATGGTCGAGGAAATCACCCCAAAATGTAGACCTGAGGTGCTAAAGGAAGTCTATGTTGGTCTTGCAACAATATACTGTATTACTTGTTGACAAATATTGCATTGTTACACATATCTTTTAGCTTGCTTTGGTAAATACAGCCACCAGTATTGTTGCTGTAGCAATGACACATTGGAGTGTACAACCACTAAACTTGTGTTTATACCAGAATATCGCTCAAGGGGCCCTCACATTATTTTGAACAGAGGGAACATCTTATGACTCTTCAAGGCCATTTCAGAACTGAGTAATATTGGTTCTGCTGACATTGCCTCTATTGAATTTCTTGACTCAAGTGGGTCTCAAACTAGGGAATCTACCCTGGTTTCATTAATCTCCACCCCAATAGCTCAGTCCATTCTTGCCAAGAAAGACATATTCAACTCTTGGGGTCTTATAATTATTCCCTACAAGGAGTTGGGCTATCCTGTGCGGTTATCTGAATCCAAAAGTTTAACGGCTTCTATAGCACCAAAGCCTTTTTCAGTTTTGAAAAGTGCTCTGGGCAGCACCTCTACCATCAAAGGCACTACTAGCACAGGTTCCCGCTTGTTCAAACTGGGTGTCAAAAAAATGATACAGTTATACTCATACCACTCAAATCGCTCCCTCCTTGCCAAACATAAGCATGCCTGGTCGATAATCAATTCCTTTAAGCCAGGCACCCCATCTAGCTATTTCTCTTGCTCTTACAGATTTCATTTCCAAGAGGCTTTTATGGCCTTAAGGATGGGCAATTGTTTTTTTTTTAAACATTTACCCTTATGGCGGTTAACTCCGTGAGAGAGGGTGATGTGCAGGGTTTGTGGTTACGCGGTAGAAACAATTGAACATGTGGATTGTTTGTGTCCAGCTCTACTTAAAGAACGTAGAACTCTGCTTTGGAGTAAGTGGAAGAAACTGGAGATTCGCTCCTGTCGACAGGCAATTATTTAGTCCTTTGAACCTACAAATTTAATGTTGAATGTGTTACTGACCAAATTTATTAAAATCACCCAAAGCAAATTTAGGGGCACTGCAAGCAGTGGATAATTATGTTTGGAATTTTTACCCGCTCTTGCCTCTTTGGTCTGTAGTAATTCAGCAGGTTGCTGAGCTTTAATGTTGCACCTTGGGCTGTGATCCTTATTGGTGTCTAACCTAATGATCATTTAATGCACTAAAGCACTGTAGGGCTTTGAGCACTGTGAGCCCCTCTGTTTATTATGCATCATGTGGGGTTCTGGGCTGTGGCGGTCCGGCCTTATTTTTCTTGAATGTTTTATATTATTATGTGGGAATGTTTCTTACTGTAGTATGTGCATTTAAATTATGGAGTGTTTTTAGTGTGTATTTAACATTCGATTGCAAATGTATCATTGATTGTTCTTTTTTGTTTTAATTGTATTGGATTTTGTTATCTGTACAATAAATTATTCATTCATTTTTGACACGATAGCATGTATGCCACCATGTTCAGACCTTATCCCCTTGTTGGGCTGCTTTGGTTAAATCTAACCTAGCTCCCTCATTTGGGATAAGTATTTCTCCTACTCCGGTTCTGGAACGTTATCTGGAGTACTGATGTAATAGTATTTGGGGGAATGCCTTCAGATGTCTTTTCTCCTTTTAATGTTGTCTGAACAGCTGCCAAAATATTTGTGTAGTTCTTTCTTTGAGATTGGGTTACAGCCTCCAACTCTGAAGTTTGCACTGCTGTTGTTGCTGCCAAATCCACTGCACACTTTAGTAGGATGGTATGCTGATATTGAACAAAGAAAGCTTATCCTCGAGGATAGCCACCTTTACCTCAAAGATGCTCATGTGTGATTGACTACACTTTTGAATATCTGAATCCATTTAATTGTCAGAGTGGCAAATTAAATTGAAACCTTGAACGCAAAATGCTGAATCCAACACTATTAGTGTAGGAACTGGTAGATAGGACTTTAGTAGTGCAAGTAATAGGGCATATATTTCTGAGAACTGTGCAGTGGAATCACCTAAACTTTGGTATATGTGCACAGTTCTTTGGATTAGACATCTTCAAAAACTCCATGCAAAGCAGCACAATTAGCAAAGTATTTCTGTTTATTTTCAGCTGCATGATGTGTAGAGCCATCCATGTAGAACATGCTCTGGTATACGTGTATGGGTAATACATTAGGAGTTTGTGGTATTTTTTTGAGCTTTCTGAAGAAATTGTTCCACACAGGGTGTAGGGTCATATTCAAACTTTACATTAATTAAATATACAAAAGAGGCCCCTTGTACCTACTGCAGTGTAGAGTGTGAGCATTAGGTATGCTTGGTTAGTTGCCACCTCTATTGTATGTATAGGAGAAACTAAAATAGTTTGTTTCCCGTGTTTCAAAGGGCACCCTTTCAGTAAGGCCATCCCCAGTGCAGTAAGAGTTTTTTTTTCTGTAGTAATGAAGTATGCTTCAGTTGTAGAGCTACAATGTGGTCTGTAGGCTGTAGCATTTGTCCTTCATTTTAAACTACATATGTGTGGTGTGAGACACTGAGAATAACTGTCATTACTAGGTTTGTTTTGTTACTATAGATTGTAAATATCTGCTTGCAGTAAGTGTAAATTAGCTGCGTGGTTTTCCAGCCAATGTTTGTTTTTCCCAAAAACGTGGAAGATATCAAATCATACAAGAGCTTCACTCACTTAGCATAGTGTGGCAGATAAACCCTCACGAACTTAAGAAATCCCATCAGGGCTTGTAATTCTCCTAACGTATTTGGAGGGTGTAAAGGTAGCCCTCTTTGCAGGAAGTCAATCCTTTATCCTCCCTGGATAATTCATATCTAAGGAAAATTAAATTTAAAAGGCAGCTTTGGATTTCTTGAAATTGATTTTATACCCATAATGGTCTAACAATGTTGCTATCCTGTCCACCCTAGTCAGATGTCAGTCAAGTGATCATCTGTGATGTATGTCATCAATGTAAGATAGAGCAATGGGATCTTTTTGTAGGATTCTCATAATTCTTGCGGCAAAATGCAAATAAGGTCTGTCTTGTAGCTCATAGGCAATCTATTATAGGAGTATTGAATCCCATGGAATAAGGAAGCTGTTAGATACTGCTCTTTCAGGAGCTATTTGGCTAAAAGAAACTTGAAAAATCAAGTTTTTTTTTTTTTTGCACCAGGTTCATCAGTAGTCCATGTAAGTGTATATAGGCGAGCAAGTGTAAATACATGTTCAGTTAAACTCCTGTAAACTAAAGCTATGAAGTATGAATCATCACGTTTTAAATCAAGAAAATATGGGTGTTCATTATTGAACTACAACACACTACAATGTCTTGAAATTGCAGTTGATTTAAAATGGCATTTTTTGGAAATGGCCCTTTTAGCAGGGTTAGCCCCACACTTTTCACCTTCTTCCTACTATTTCTTCTGATCTGTTTTTGCTGGCTTATTGCCTCTGTGCACTTTACCACTGCTGATCAGTGCTAAAATGGAAGTGCTCCATATATGAATTGTATTGGTGTTTGGTTTATCCATGACTGACATACTTGATATACTAGTAAGTCCCTAGTAAAGTGCACTAGAGGTTTTTGTGTTTCACTATATTGCTGTGTGTTATGTGCTTATGAGATAAGCCTGACTGCTCGTGCCAAGCTACCAAGGGGGTGGGCAGGGTTTACCTGAGCTGGGTAGCTCTCTTATTTTGACTAGAGTGAGGGTCCCTACTCGGACAGGGAGCAAATCGACTGCCAACTGGAGACCCCATTTCTAACATTGTCTGCGGTGAGGATAGGAAGGACATGCATTTGCACTTGACTTATGGGGAGTGGTGTACACTACTACCATATCGCAGACCACTACGTACTTCATACAAGTTATTTGGTTTGGGATTTTTCCTTTGATCTATTTTTTGGTCTTGAGATCAAGTTACACTTTCTTCTACATTTCTCAGTCAAGAGTATCATCAGTTACATCCCTGGACTTGTTTCTTGAGGAGTATAGTTCTGAAACCTACCTTGTGAAGGAACTGAAGTCAGTTTGCAAAAGCCTCAAAGTCCAGGTTAGAGGCCTCATCAAGAAGGAGGAGATACAAAAGGTGCTGAGGGACTGAGTAGCAGCCAAAAATGCCAGTGGGCATTCTGAGGATCCAATTGGAGAGACTGTGGAGCCAACTCCAGGGGAAGATATTCTGAGGGTGCAGGAGCTGCTGGGGGGGAGGTGCCTCTGGGTTGGGCAGCTGACCCCGGAAGAGCAGGAGGAAAGGATGGAAATTAGGAGACATCAGATAGAGTTGGAGATGCTAAAAATGGAGGACCAAAGGAAGAAGCGATTCACGAGGAAAGGAAGATTCTTTTAGACCATGAGCTCAGAGTGAAGGAGCTGGATCATAGGAACAGATCCAGTAGCAACGGTGGCAGCAATACCTCAGTGTTGGAGGCTGGCCTGGTTTGTAGTGGGTACCAAAGGTGCTTGCACCTTATACCAGGTCCAGTTATTCCTTATTAGTCAAATGTAGTCAGTGTCAAGAAGCCAGGCTGTCTAGGGGTAGCTGAAGCCAAGCAGCCAAGGCTTATCTAGGTGACATGTAAAGCTCTTGCAATACCACTGTAGTCACAGAGTACTTACACACATGAAAGAAAATACTCAGTGTTACAAAAATAAAGGAACTTTATTTTTAGTGACACAATGCCAAAAATACCTTCAAAACTATATTACCTCAGGAGGTAAGTAATATACACCATATATACACTAGAATGCAGTAATAGCTGTAAAACCAGTTAGAAAACAGTGCAAATAGTGAAAATCGCAATAGGTTGCAATGGGCCTAGGGGGAACAAAAACCATATACTAAAATAGTGGAATGCTGTAGGAAAGTACCATCTTGCCTGGCATGTTACCCCCATATTTCACTGTATATATGTTGTTTTATTGTATGTGTCACTGGGACCCTGCCAGCCAGGGCCCCAGTGCTCATAAGTGTGCCCTGTATGTGTTCCCTGTGTGATGACTAACTGTCTCACTGAGGCTCTGCTAACCAGAAGTTGAAAATGTTTTTTTTCTGTTTCCTTAAAAAGTCCTGAAACTTTTTCTCTCTTTTATCTGTCCCTAAACCTTTTTCTATCATTTCTGATGTAGGACCTTCTCTTGATCTGGTCAGCTCAGCTTATGACCACCTTAACTGGAAGGGTTTGAGGAGTCTCTGCATTGATAGAGGTTTAGGGGTAGGGAAGAATCCCTCTAGAGAATTGTTCTCTTACATGCTTATTGAGAATGATAAGGCCTTAGCTGGCACATCCATTGAGAAGTTAGGAGATGGTTCACACTCTGACTCTGGGGCACCCCTAGTAAGAGTGTTAGATGGTAGCCTTCCCAACCTGCCCCTTAGCAGACCACCTAGCATAGCTGGTACTAATGTGAGCTCTCATCACAGTAGGGATGTTATTCCTGCAGGTCAGGTTGTTAGAGTGCCAACTGTTAGGGACAATTCTCCCTCTGTTCATTCACATCATTCTTCTGTGTCAAAGCATGCCCAACCCACCCACCCTGATGACAGAATGTTAGAAAGGGAACTCAATAGATTGAGAGTGGAAGAGTCCAGGCTGAAGCTTAAACAGCAACAGCTGGCTATAGACAGGGAATCTTTAGACTTAGAAAAAGAAAGACAGAGGAAAGTGGTTTATCTGGGACACCTTGTAGGTGGAGAACAGACTGCACCACTTCAGGGGAAAATCCAAACTATCATAGATTGGGTTCCCCCTACAACTCAGACCAAGGTGAGAGCCTTCTTAGGCCTCACCGGATATTACAAGAGGTTCATAAAGAACTATGGCTCCATAGCAGCCCCTCTTAATGACCTCACTTCTCGAAAATGCCTAAAAAGGTATTGTGGACAGCTAGCTGTCAGAAAGCTTTTGAGACGCTCAAACAGGCCATGTGCACTGCACCTGTCCTAAAAAGCCCATGATACTCCAAGACATTCATTGTTCAAACTGATGCATCTGAATTAGGGGTAGGGGCAGTCTTATCACAACTCAATTCTGAGGGCCAGGATCAACCTGTTGCTTTTATCAGCAGCAGGTTGACCCCTAGAGAAAAGCGTTGGTCTGCCATAGAGAGGGAGGCCTTTGCTGTGGTCTGGGCACTGAAGAAGTTGAAGCCATACCTGTTTGGCACTCACTTCATTGTTCAGACAGACCACAAACCTCTACTTTGGCTAAATCAAATAAAAGGTGAAAACCCTAAATTGTTGAGGTGGTCTATATCTCTACAGGGAATGGACTATACAGTGGAACATAGACCTGGGAGTAACCTCTCCAATGCAGATGGACTCTCCAGATATTTCCACTTAGACAATGAAGACTCATCAGGTCATGGCTAGTCTTATTGTCCTTCGTTTGGGGGGGGGGGTTGTGTAGGAAAGTACCATCTTGCCTGGCATGTTACCCCCATATTTCACTGTATATATGTTGTTTTAGTGTATGTGTCACTGGGACCCTGCCAGCCAGGGCCCCAGTGCTCATAAGTGTGCCCTGTATGTGTTCCCTGTGTGATGACTAACTGTCTCACTGAGGCTCTGCTAACCAGAACCTCAGTGGTTATGCTCTCTCTGCTTTCCAAATTGTCACTAACAGGCTAGTGACCAATTTCACCAATTCACGTTGGCATACTGGAACACGTTTATAATTCCCTAGTATATGATACTAAGGTACCCAGGGTATTGGGGTTCCAGGAGATCCCCATGGGCTGCAGCATTTCTTTTGCCACTCGTAGGGAGCTCTGACAATTCTTACACAGGCCTGCCACTGCAGCCTGAGTGAAATAACGTCCATGTTATTTCACAGCCATTTACCACTGCACTTAAGTAACTTATAAGTCACCTATATGTTTAACCTTTACCTGGGAAAGGTTGGGTGCTAATTTACTTAGTGTGTGGGCACCCTGGCACTAGCCAAGGTGCCCCCACATCGTTCAGGCCAAATTCCCTGGACTTTGTGAGTGCGGGGACACCATTACACGCATGCACTATACATAGGTCACTACCTGTGTATAGCGTCACAATGGTAACTCCGAACATGGCCATGTAACATGTCTAAGATCATGGAATTGTCACCCCAATGCCATTCTGGCATTGGGGAGACAATTCCATGATCCCCGAGTCTCTAGCACAGACCCGGGTACTGCCAAACTACCTTTCCCGGGGTTTCACTGCAGCTGCTGCTGCTGCCAACCCCTCAGACAGGTTTCTGCCCTCCTGGGGTCCAGCCAGGCTTGGCCCAGGAAGGCAGAACAAAGGACTTCCTCAGAGAGAGGGTGCTACACCCTCTCCCTTTGGAAAAAGGTGTCAGGGCTGCGGAAGAGTAGCCTCCCCCAGCCTCTTGAAATGCTTTGATGGGCACAGATGGTGCCGATCTCTGCATAAGCCAGTCTACACCGGTTCAGGGTTCCCCCAGCCCTGCTCTGGCGTGAAACTGGACAAAGGAAAGGGGAGTGACCACTCCCCTGACCTGCACCTCCCAGGGGAGGTGCCCAGAGCTCCTCCAGTGTGCTCCAGACCTCTGCCATCTTGGAAACATAGGTGCTGCTGGCACACTGGACTGCTCTGAGTGGCCAGTGCCAGCAGGTGATGTCAGAGACTCCTTCTGATAGGCTCTTACCTGTGTTGCTAGCCTTTCCTCCTTCCTAGGTAGTCAAACCT
Source organism: Pleurodeles waltl (assembly GCF_031143425.1). Taxonomy (NCBI): domain Eukaryota; kingdom Metazoa; phylum Chordata; class Amphibia; order Caudata; family Salamandridae; genus Pleurodeles; species Pleurodeles waltl. The sequence continues at coordinate 21,031,358 of NC_090447.1, forward strand.
CCTTTTCTGGCTATTTAGGGTCTCTGCTTTTGGGAATTCTTTAGATAACGAATGCAAGAGCTCATCAGAGTTCCTCTGCATCTCTCTCTTCACCTTCTCCCAAAGGATCGACCGCTGACTGCTCAGGACGCCTGCAAAACCGCAACAAAGTAGCAAAGACGACTACTGCAACCTTGTATCGCTGATCCTGCTGCTTTCTCACCTGTTTCCTGGTGGTTCATGCTCTGGGGGTAGCCTGCCTCTTTCTTGCACCAGGAGCTCTGAAGAAATCTCCCGTGGGACGACGGAATCCTCCCCCTGCAACCGCAGGCAACAAAAGACTGCATCATCGGTCCTCTGGGTCCCCTCTCAGCACGACGAGCGTGGTCCCTGGAACTCAGCAACTCTGTCCAAGTGACTCCCACAGTCCAGTGACTCTTCAGTCCAAGTTTGGTGTAGGTAAGTCCTTGCCTCCCCACACTAGACTGCATTGCTAGGTACCGCGTGATTGTAGGAGGCTGGACTGGCTTGTAGTGAGTACCAAGGGGTACTTGCACCTTGCACCAGGCCCAGTTATCCCTTATTAGTGTATAGGGTGTCTAGCAGCTTAGGCTGATAGATAATGGTAGCTTAGCAGAGCAGCTTAGGCTGAACTAGGAGACGTGTGAAGCTACTACAGTACCACTTAGTGTCATATGCACAATATCATAAGAAAACACAATACACAGTTATACTAAAAATAAAGGTACTTTATTTTTATGACAATATGCCAAAGTATCTTCGAGTGTACCCTCAGTGAGAGGATAGGAAATATACACAAGATATATATACACAATAGCAAAAATATGCAGTATAGTCTTAGAAAACAGTGCAAACAATGTATAGTTACAATAGGATGCAATGGGGAAACATAGGGATAGGGGCAACACAAACCATATACTCCAAAAGTGGAATGTGAACCACAAATGGACCCCAAACCTATGTGACCTTGTAGAGGGTCGCTGGGACTATTAGAAAATAGTGAGAGTTAGAAAAATAACCCTCCTCAAGACCCTGAAAAGTGAGTGCAAAGTGCACTAAAGTTCCCCTAAGGACAAAATAGTCGTGTTAGAGGAATAATGCAGGAAAGACACAAACAAGCAATGCAACAACTGTGGATTTCCAATCTAGGGTACCTGTGGAACAAGGGGACCAAGTCCAAAAGTCACAAGCAAGTCGGGGATGGGCAGATGCCCAGGAAATGCCAGCTGCGGGTGCAAAGAAGCTTCGACTGGGCAGAAGAAGATGAGGTTTCTGCAGGAACGAAAAAGAGCTAGAGACTTCCCCTTTGGTGGACGGATCCCTCTCGCCTTGGAGAGTCGTGCAGAAGTGTTTTCCCGCCGGAAGGACGCCAACAAGCCTTGCTACACGCAAATCGTGCGTTTGGCGTTTTTGGACGCTGCTGGGGCCCAGGAGGGACCAGGAGGTCGCAAATTGGATCTAAAGAGAGAGGGGACGTCGAGCAAGACAAAGAGCTCTCACTGAAGCAGGTAGCACCCGGAGAAGTGCCAGAAACAGGCACTACGAGGATGCGTGAAACGGTGCTCGCCGAAGTTGCACAAAGGAGTCCCACGTCGCCGGAGACCAACTTAGAAAGTCGTGCAATGCAGGTTAGAGTGCCGTGGACCCAGGCTTGGCTGTGCACAAAGGATTTCCGCCGGAAGTGCACAGGGGCCGGAGTAGCTGCAAAGTCGCGGTTCCCAGCAATGCAGCCCAGCGAGGTGAGGCAAGGACTTACCTCCACCAAACTTGGGCTGAAGAGTCACTGGACTGTGGGGGTCACTTGGACAGCATCGCTGGATTCGAGGGACCTCGCTCGTCGTGCTGAGAGGAGACCCAAGGGACCGGTAATGCAGCTTTTTGGTGCCTGCGGTTGCAGGGGGAAGATTCCGTCGACCCACGGGAGATTTCTTCGGAGCTTCTGGTGCAGAGAGGAGGCAGACTACCCCCACAGCATGCACAAGCAGGAAAACAGTCGAGAAGGCGGCAGGATCAGCGTTACAGAGTTGCAGTAGTCGTCTTTGCTACTATGTTGCAGGTTTGCAGGCTTCCAGCGCGGTCAGCGGTCGATTCCTTATCAGAAGGTGAAGAGAGAGATGCAGAGGAACTCGGCTGAGCTCATGCATTCGTTATCTAAAGTTTCCCCAGAGACAGAGACCCTAAATAGCCAGAAAAGAGGGTTTGGCTACCTAGGAGAGAGGATAGGCTACTAACACCTGAAAGAGCCTATCAGCAGGAGTCTCTGACGTCACCTGGTGGCACTGGCCACTCAGAGCAGTCCAGTGTGCCAGCAGCACCTCTGTTTCCAAGATGGCAGAGGTCTGGAGCACACTGGAGGAGCTCTGGACACCTCCCAGGGGAGGTGCAGGTCAGGGGAGTGGTCACTCCCCTTTCCTTTGTCCAGTTTCGCGCCAGAGCAGGGGCTAAGGGGTCCCTGAACCGGTGTAGACTGGCTTATGCAGAATTGGGCACCTCTGTGCCCAACAAAGCATTTCCGGAGGCTGGGGGAGGCTACTCCTCCCCTGCCTTCACACCATTTTCCAAAGGGAGAGGGTGTCACACCCTCTCTCAGAGGAAGTTCTTTGTTCTGCCATCCTGGGCCAGGCCTGGCTGGACCCCAGGAGGGCAGCTGCCTGTCTGAGGGGTTGGCAGCAGCAGCAGCTGCAGTGAAACCCCAGGAAGGGCAGTTTGGCAGTACCAGGGTCTGTGCTACAGACCACTGGGATCATGGGATTGTGCCAACTATGCCAGGATGGTATAGAGGGGGCAATTCCATGATCATAGACATGTTACATGGCCATATTCGGAGTTACCATGGTGAAGCTACATATAGGTAGTGACCTATATGTAGTGCACGCGTGTAATGGTGTCCCCGCACTCACAAAGTTCAGGGAATTGGCTCTGAACAATGTGGGGGCACCTTGGCTAGTGCCAGGGTGCCCTCACACTAAGTAACTTTGCACCTAACCTTTACCAGGTAAAGGTTAGACATATAGGTGACTTATAAGTTACTTAAGTGCAGTGTAAAATGGCTGTGAAATAACGTGGACGTTATTTCACTCAGGCTGCAGTGGCAGGCCTGTGTAAGAATTGTCAGAGCTCCCTATGGGTGGCAAAAGAAATGCTGCAGCCCATAGGGATCTCCTGGAACCCCAATACCCTGGGTACCTCAGTACCATATACTAGGGAATTATAAGGGTGTTCCAGTAAGCCAATGTAAATTGGTAAAATTGGTCACTAGCCTGTTAGTGACAATTTAAAAGTAATGAGAGAGCATAACCACTGAGGTTCTGGTTAGCAGAGCCTCAGTGAGACAGTTAGGCACCACACAGGGAACATATACATGCACACCTATGAGCACTGGGGCCCTGTGTGACAGGGTCCCAGTGACACATACATATAGGCCACAAACCTATGAGCACTGGGGTCCTGACCAGCAGGATCCCAGTGACACATAACAAACATACTGAAAACATAGTGTTTTCACTATGAGCGCTGAGGCCTGGCTATCAGGATCCCAGTGAGACAGTGAAAACAGTGACAAACACCCTGACATACACTCACAAACAGGCCAAAAGTGGGGGTAACAAGGCTAGAAAGAGGCTACCTTCTCACAGTGATTTGCAGCTGCTCCGGCTCCTGTGCACTCTTCCAGGATTTCCTTCGTGCACAGCCAAGCCTGGGTCCCCAACACTCTAACCTGCAGTGCACAACCTCCTGAGTTGTCCTCGGGCGTCGTGGGACTCCCTTTTGTGTCTTCGGATGAGCTCCAGTTCACTCCTCTTCCAAGTGCCTGCTGCGGTACTTCTGTGGGTGCTGCTTGCTTCTGTGAGGGCTCCCTAACTTGCTGGGCGCCCCCTCTGTCTCCTCCTCCAAGTGGCGACATCCTGTTCCCTACTGGGCCACAGCAGCATCCAAAAACCCTAACCGCAACCCTTGCAGCTAGCAAGGCTTTTTTGCGGTCTTTCTGCGTGGGAACACCTCTGCAAGCTTCTTCACGACGTGGGACAGCCATCCTGGAAAACAGGAGTAAATCACAGTAGGTTTCCTAGAACACCCAAGGAGTCGTAATAGAAGATAATGCAAGAACCAGAAGAGACCAACAATGGATTCCTGGATCTGAAGACCTGTGGAAGAACAGGGCCAGGTCCAAGAAGCACAGAATAGTCCAGGGAGAAAAGGAGCCCCTGCTAACCCGGATGACGGTGTAGGAGGCTGGCCTGGCTTATAGTGGGTACCTTGTGGCACTTACACTTTTTGCCAGGTCCAGTTATCCCTTATTAGTACATTAGAGGTGTTCTAGCAGCTTAGGCTGATAGAGGTAGCTATAGCAGAGCAGCTTAGGCTGAACTAGGAGACATGCAAAGCTCCTAATATACCAATTATATCACTTAGCACTATATCTGTAGAAAACACAATACTCAGAGTTACTAAAAATAAAGGTACTTTAGTTTAGTGACACTATGCTAAAAGTATCTCAGAGGATATCTTCCCTTAGGAGGTAAGTAATACACACAAAATATACACAAAGCAAATCAGGTAAGTAAACAGTTAGAAAAGTAGCGCAAACACTGCAAAACACAATAGAATGCAAAAGGAGAAAATAGGCCTAGGGGCAACACAAACCATATACTCCAAAAGTGGAATGCGAACCACGAATGGACCCCAGGCCTAGTGTAGTGTGTAGAGGGTCGCTGGGAGTGTAAGAAAACACCAAGGGGGTTCAAGATACCCCACCCCAAGACCCTGAAAAGTAGGAGTAAAGTTAGCCTACTACGCCAGAAAGACAGTAAAGTCGAGATAGGGGATTCTGCAATGACAACAACTGACTGCAAAGCACTGAAGACGGATTACTGGACCAGAGCACCTGTAAAGGAAGGGGACCAAGTCCAAGAGTCACACAAGTGTCCGGGGGGGGGGCAGGAGCCCACTCAACCCCAGATGAAGGTGCAAAAGGGCTGCCTTCAGGTGGAAGAAGCCAAATATTCTGCAACAACGGAAGGTGCCAGGAACTTCTGCCATGGGTCAGGAGATGTCCCATGGCATGCTGGAGAAAGCAGAGTTGTTTCCACACAGAAAGACCACAAACAAGCCTTGCTTGCTGCAAGAGTCACAGTTGAGGATTGTGGGTGCTGCCAGGGCGCAGGAAGGACCAGGAGGTTACCCTTTGGAGGAGGAGACAGAGGGGGCGCTCAGCAACACAGAAAGCCAATGCAGAAACAGGCAGCACTTGCAGAAGCACCAGAACAGGCACTTAGAAGATCTGAGGATGACGGTCAACTCAGAACAACAAAAGAGGGTCCCACGATGTCGGAGTCCAACTCAGCGAGTTGGGCAATGCAGGACGGAGTGCTGGGGACCTGGGCTAGGCTGTGCACAAAGGAAATCTTGCAAAAGTGCACAGGAGCCGAGCAGCTGCAGTTCACGCAGTTCACAGGATTACTGTCTGGCGTGGGGAGGCAAGGACTTATCTCCACCAAATTTGAACAGAAGGGCCACTGGACTGTCGGGGACACTTGGACCCAGCTCCTGTGTTCCAGGGACCACGCTCATCAGGATGAGAGGGGATCCAGAGAACCGGTGATGCAGACGTTTGGTGCCTGCGTTAGCAGTGGGAAAATTCAGTCGACCCACGGGAGATTTCTTCTTGGCTTCCAGTGTAGGGTGAAGGCAGATAGCCCTCAGAGCATGCACCACAAGGATACAGTCGAGAAAGCCGGCAGGATGAGGCACTACAATGTTGCTGGTAGTCTTCTTGCTACTTTGTTGTGGTTATGCAGGCCTCCTGGAGTAGTCAGCGGTGGATCCTTGGCAGAAGTCAAAGAGGTAAGTGCAGAGGAACTCTGGTGAGCTCTTGCATTCGGTATTCGGTGAGATACCTACAGGAGAGACCCTAAATAGCCCTCAGAGGAGGATTGGCTACAGAGAGAGAGGTAAGCTTCTATCAGGAGGGGTCTCTGACGTCAACTGCTGGCACTGGCCACTCAGAGGTGTCCATTGTGCCCTCACACCTCTGCATCCAAGATGGCAGAGGTCTGGGACACACTGGAGGTGCTCTGGGCACCTCCCCTTGGGAGGTGCTGGTCAGGGGAGTGGTCACTCCCCTTTCCTTTGTCCAGTTTCGCGCCAGAGCAGGACCGAGGGGATCCCTGAACTGGTGTAGACTGGCTTATGCAAGGAGGGCACCATCTGTGCCCTTCAGAGCATTTCCAGAGGCCATTAGAGGCTACTCTTCTCAGGCCCTTAACACCTATTTCCAAAGGGAGAGGGTGTAACACCCTCTCTCAGAGGAAATCCAGTGTTCTGCCTTCCTGGGACTGGGCTGCCCAGGCCCCAGGGGGGAAGAACCCTATCTGAGGGTTGGCAGCAGCGGTAGCTGCAGGGAAAACCCCAGAAAGTTAGTTTGGCAGTACCCGGGCTCCATGCTGGAGACCCAGGGATGCATGGAATTGTACCAGAATGGTATTGGAGTGACAATTCCATGATCCTAGACATGTTACATGGCCATTTTCGGAGTTACCATTGTGACGCTACATATAGGTATTGATCTATATGTAGTGCACGCGTGTAATGGTGTACCCACACTCACAAAGTCCAGGGAATTTGCCCTGAACAATGTGGGGGCACCTTGGCTAGTGCCAGAGTGCCTACACACTTTTAACTTTGCACCTAACCTTCACTAAGTGAGGGTTAGGCATATAGGTGACTTATAAGTTACTTAAGTGCAGTGTAAAATGGCTGTGAAATAACGTGGACGTTATTTCACTCAGGCTGCAGTGGCAGTCCTGTGTAATAATTGTCTGAGCTCCCTATGGGTGGCAAAAGAAATGCTGCAGCCCATAGGGATCCTCGGAACCCCGATACCCTGGGTACCTAGGTACCATATACTAGGGAATTATAAGGGTGTTCAAGTGTGCCAATCAGAAATGGTAAAATGTGTCACTAGTCTGCAGTGACATTTTTAAAAGCAGAGAGAGCATAAACACTGAGGTTCTGGTTAGCAGAGCCTCAGAGATACAGTTAGGTACCATACTGGGGTCATGGCTAGCAGGATCCCAGTGACACAGGCAAAAACAAACCTATACACAAGTAAAAAATGGGGGTAACATGCCAGGCAAGATGGTACTTTCCTGCAGAAGGTGCAAAAGAAGAACCACCAGTGAAGAAGAACAGTTAGTACTGCACCCAAGAAGATGGATTCAGGTTCCTGGTTGGTGCAGATGATGTCCCATTCCGGATGGATGATTGCAGTCTGGTTTGCGTCACTGGATTCTGCCAACAAGCCTTGACACATGCAAAACTCACACTTAGCAGAAAATGGCGCTGCCTGGGACCAGAAGGGACCTTTTGTCCTCTTCCCAGGAGAGGGATACAGATGGGGCTCTCAGAAGGTCAGAGAGCCCTCAGAAGACTAGGCAGTGTGCACAGGAGTCCTACAGCATGGGGACAAAGAAGATGCAAATGGAGGCCCACGCAGCCCGACACAAAGGGATCCCATGCCGCCGGAGAACCACTATGGAAGCTGTGCATCACAGGAAGGAGTGCTGGGGGTTCGGAGCTCTGCTGTGTACGAAGAACTTCATGGAAGGTCGCACACAAGCCTTGGCAACTGCAAACCATGAGGTGCATGGGGGTACTGTCTTGTGTGGGAAAGCAAGCTCTTACCTCTACCAAATTTGGACAGCTTGACCTTAGGACCGCCAGAACAACTTCTGTCCACCACCTATGTTGCTGGATCCACACACATCATCAGAAGAGGGGACCAGCACTACCGGTCATCGCTGCAGAGTGGTGCCTGCTGAAACAGGGAAGTGGCTCCTTCACTTCAAGGGAAATTCCTTTGGTTCTTCTGATGCAGGCTGAAGACAGGCAGTCCTTGGAGGATGCTCAACCTGGAAGTAGTTGCAGTTGCTGGCAGGAGCTGAATATACAATGTTGCAGAAGTCGTCTTTGCATCTTTGTTGCAGTTTGTAGAGTTCCTGGAGGGTCCAGATGCAGTTCTATCGGTAGACGAGGAAGTAAAGGACTCCTGCTGGAGTCTTGCAATCCGAATCTGAGAAAACACCCAGGAGAGAGACCCTAAATAACACTGAAAGGGGGATTGGTAAGCTACACAGTAAGCACCTATCAGGAGAGGGCTCTGACGTCACCTGCTGGCACTGGGCACTCAGATGCTACCAGAGTACCCCAATTCTTTGGAATCCAAGACGGCAAAACCCAGGGGCACTCTGGAGCAGCTCTGGGTACTACCCCTGGGGTGGTGATAGACAGGGGAGTGATCACTCCCCTTTCCTTTGTCCAATTTCACGCCAGAGCAGGGACTAGGGGCCCCTGAGCCGGTGTAGACTGGATTATGCAACAAGGGCACCATCTGTGCCCTTCAAAGCATTTCCAGAAGCTCTGGGAGGCTACCCCTCCCATCCTGTAACACCTATTTCCCTAGGGAGGGGGTCTAACGCCCCTCTCAAAGGAAATGCTGTATTCTACCCTCCTGGGATTGAGGTGCTCAATCACCAGGTTGGCAGAAGCCTGTCTGTGAGGTGGCAGCAGCTGGGACTGCCTGGAAAACCTCAGAAGGCTGGAATGGCAGTACTGGGGGTCCACTGTGGAGCCCCCTGAGTGCACAGAATTGTAAAACCTATACTGGAATCAGTATTGGGGTACAATTCCCAGGTGTTAGACACCTTACATGGCCACATTAGGAGTTACCATTGCGAAGCTGGACATAGGTATTGACCTATATCTAGTGCTTGTGTAAAATGGCATCCCGTCAAATAACGAAGTCTGGAAAATGGTCCTGGATGATGTGGGGGCACCTCTGCTAGTGCAGGGGTGTACTCACACACAGGTACTTTGCACCGGGTCTTCATGGTTGGAAGGCCTGACATATAGGTGACTTATAAGTGACCTGGTGCAGTGAAAATGGCTGTGAAAGGGTGCATGCACATTTGATGAAGGCTGCAATGGCAGTCATGCAGAAGTCTTCGCATGGGTTCCCTATGGGTGGCAAAATTAATGCTGCAGACCATAGGGATCCTCTGGAACCCCAATATCCTGGGTACCTAGGTACCACATACTAGGGACTTATAGGGGACTTATAAGGGGGCACCAGTAGGCCAATTTGGAATGAAATACTGGGTTACCAATATGTAGTGACACATTTGAGAGGAGAGAGAGCATAAGCACTGGGGTCCTGGTTATTAGGACTCCAGTGACACAGTAAAACACACTGACATCAGGCAGGAATTGGGAGTAACATGCCAAAAAGAGGGTACCTACCTACACAACCCCCAACCCCCAAATGAGGGAGAATAAAGCTAACCTTGCTCAGATGTGTCTTTATTGTCTAAGTGGAAATATCTGTAGAGTCCATCTGCAGTGGAGTGGTTACTCCCAGCCCTATGTTCCACTGTAAAGTCCATCCCTTGTAGGGAAATGGACCACCTCAACAATTTAGGGTTTTCACCTTTCATTTGTTTTAACCATAAGAGAGGCTTGTGGTCGGTCTGAACTATGAAGAGGGTCCCAAATAAGTAGAGTCTTAGGGCCAGATGTAGCAACTTCCCAATTGCGACTTGCAATTTGCGAGTCCCTGCGACTCGCAAATTGCAAGTCGCAATTTGGGATGCAGAAAGGTGTCTCAGACACCTTCTGCGAGTCGCTATGGGGTCGCAAAGACCCACCTCATTAATATTAATGAGGTGGGTCGCAATTTGCGTCCCCATATCGATTCAGGGCACTCACGGACATGGAGGCCTGCTGGGAACAGCAGACCTCCATGTCCGTGACTGCTTTTAAATAAAGCAGTTTTTTTTTTCAAAGTGCAACCCGTTTTCCTTAAAGGAAAACGAGCTGCACTTTGAAAAATAAACCAAAACCTTTTGTTTCGGTATTTTTCAGGGCAGGTAGTGGTCCATTGGACCACTGCCTGCTCTGAAAAATTATTTTTTGGTCCAGACACACAGGGGAAGGGGTCCCATGGGGACCCCTTCCCATTTGCGACTGGGTTACCATCCACTTCAAGTGGATGGTAACTGCGAGTCCATTTGCGACCGCGAAAATTGCATACCAGTGCGACTCGCAAATAGGAAGGGAACACCCCTTCCTATTTGTGACTCTGAAATGCATTTTGCGAGTCTGTTCCGACTCGCAAAATGCATTTCTACATACCAGATGGGCTTTAGCGACTCGCAAATGGCGTTTTTCGCCGTTTGCGAGTCGCTAAAGCTTTCCTACATCTGGCCCTTAGCTTCTTCACGGCCCAGATAACAGAAAAGGCCTCCCTCGCCATGGCCGACCAATGCTTTTCTCTAGGGGTCAACCTTCTACTAATAAAAGCAACAGATTGATCATGGACCTCCTAATTCAGTTTTGATAGCACTGCCCCAACCCCTAACTCTGAATCATCTGTCTGTACAATAAATTTATTTTAATAGTTAGTGCTTTTTAGGAAAGGTGCAGTACACATAGCCTGCTTAAGCTCTACAACAGCTTTCTGAGACCCCATTTCTAACAGCTTTTACATCACGTTTGGCATCAGGAGATATTGAGCCTGCAATTGTCGCTCACTCCTTGAGAAAATGACATGTGGAACCAATTATTTGTCCCATCCCACTTGAGTTCTGTGTAATACAGTAGCTTGCTTTAAAGCCCAGTCACTTGCATAATTTTCCTGAGCTCCTCATGTACTAGGAAAGAAAACTCTTGCTTTATTACATCTTCTCCTGGAAGTGCTTCCCTTATAAAAACCAGAGGCCATTGACCTTCTGCTGGAATAATGTCATATGTAACTAAAGGTAAGTATTTAGTTGCTACAAAAACCAGAATCACTGCTTGCAGGTCAGAAGCCCACACAGTGGTAGCCCCTTTCAGGGGCAAGAGCCCTCACACACCCCAAAGGGTGTCATGCTTCATCATTGGACAGCTCCACGTTGGGCTGGTGCAGCAATGCCCAAAGGGCCCCACTAGGGGGCTTTTTGCCAGAGATCCTTTCTGGTTGCGGATGTGAATGGTGAGGTGCATTGGAGATGTGGTGTTATGAGAGTGAGTAGATTGATGCAGGAAAGGTAAATTAAAAATGACTAGGAGAGATCCAAAATCAGTTCATTGTGTGGAAGCCCCTGTCATGATTAAAAACAACAGAGCGAGTCAGTAATGGGCGCAATGATCCTCCTGACTCAGGTTTATGAATGGAATCAGATCAACATGTTTCTTGCCTGTTTAATGTCTGACATGAATCATGGGAATTCTTCAGGACCAGAAACCCAGCCTACTCTCAGGGGAGTTGTGTTTAATGGATGGCCCTATGTAATCCACCCCTTACAAAATAAGTGTGTAGTGTCTGCCTGTTCTGTAAATAGCTGGCCTGCAAAGAAGCACAGAACCAATCTGTAGGAGGCTGGCCTGGCTTATAGTGGGTACCAAGGGTACTTACACTCTATGCCAGGTCCGGTTATCCCTTATTTGTGTAGAAGAGGTGTTTCTAGCAGCTTAGGGTGATAGAAGGTAGCTATGGCAAAGCAGCTTAGGCTGAACTAGGAGACATGTAAAGCTCCTACTATACCACCGGTGTCATGTGCACAATATCATAGGAAAACACAATACACAGAGTTACTAAAAATAAAGGTACTTTATTTTCATGACAATATGCCAAAAGTATCTCAGTGAGTACCCTCAGTATGAGGATAAGTTATATACACAAGATATATGTACACAAACCAAACTTAGGTAAGTAATAGCAAGAAAAGTAATGCAAACAGTGTAGAATTACAATAGATTGCAATAGGAGCACATAGGTATGGGGCAACACAAACCATATACTCCAAAAGTGGAATGCGAACCATGAATGGACCCCAAACCTATGTGAGCATGTAGAGGGTCGCTGGGACTGCAAGAAAACAGTGAGGGTTAGAAAAATAGCCCACCCCAAGACCCTGAAAGGTAGGTGTAAAGTGCACCTACTACCCCCAGAGAGCACAGAAGTCGTGATAGGGGGTTTCTGCAGGAAGAACAAACACCAGCAATGCAACAACAGTGGATTTCCAGACCTGAGTACCTGTAAGACAAGGGGACCAAGTCCAATAGTCGCGACAGTGTCGAGAATGGGCAGGAGCCCAGGAAATGCCAGCTGAGGGTGCAAGGAAACTGCCACCTGTTGGACGAAGCTTGGAGTTCTGCAAGAAAGAAGAGGACTAGGAATTTCTCCTTTGGAAGATGGGTGCCACGTGTTGCGATGAAGCTTGCAGAGGTATTCCCACGCAGAAAGACAGCAAAAAAGGCTTGCTAGCTGCAAGGGTCGCAGTAGAGGTTTTTGGGTGCTGCTGTGGCCCAGGAGAGACCAGGAGGTCGCCACTTGGAGGAGGAGACAGAGGGGGCGCCCAGTAACTCAGGGGGCCTTCACAGAAGCAGGCAGCACCCGCAGACGTACCTGAACAGGCACTTAGAAGAAAGGTGAACCAGAGTCCATGAAGTCACAAAAAGGAGCCCCACAACGCCGGAGGACAACTCAGAAGTTTGTGTACTGCAGGAAGGAGTGTCGGGGACCCAGGCTTGGCTGTGCATGAAGGAAATCCTGGAAAAGTACACAGGAGCCGGAGCAGCTGCAAATCACGCGGTACCCAGCAATGCAGTCTAGCGTGGGGAGGCAAGGACTTACCTCCACCAAACTTGGACTGAAGAGTCACTGGACTGTGGGAGTCACTTGGACAGAGTTGCTGAGTTCCAGGGACCAAGCTCGAGAGGGGACCCAGAAGACCAGTTTTGCAGTCTTTTGTGCCTGCGTTAGCAGGGGGGAGATGCCGTCGACCCACTGGAGATTTCTTCAGAGCTCCTGGTGCAGGGAGGAGGCAGGCTACCCCCAGAGCATGCACCACCTGGAAACAGTCGAGAAAGTCATCAGGATGAGGCGATAGAAGGTTGCTAGTAGTCGTCTTGCTACTTTGTTGCGGTTTTGCAGGCGTCCGGTCGATCCTTTGGCAGAAGGTGAAGAGGGAGATGCAGAGGAACTCTGGTGAGCTCTTGCATTCGTTATCTGAAGAATTCCCCATAGCAGGGACCCTAAATAGCCAGAAAAGGAGGTTTGGCTACCAGGTTAGGAGGATTGGCTACCAAGAAAGGTAAGAGCCTATCAGATGGGGTCTCTGATGTCACCTGCTGGCACTGGCCACTCAGAGCAGTCCAGTGTGCTTGCAACACCTCGGAATCCAAGATGGCAGAGGTCTGGGGCACACTGGAGGTGCTCTGGGCACCTCCCCTTTCCTTTGTCCAGTTTTGCGCCAGAGCATGGCTGGGGGATCCCTGAACCGGTGTAGACTGGCTTATGCAGAGATGGGCAGCATCTGTGCCCATCAAAGCATTTCCAGAGGCTGGGGGAGGCTACTCCTCCCCAGCCTTTCTCACCTTTTCCAAAGGGAGAGGGTGTAACACCCTCTCTCTGAGGAAGTCCTTTGTTCTGCCTTCCTGGGCTAGGGCTGCCTGGACCCCAGGGGGGCAGAAACCTGTCTGAGGGGTTGGCAGCAGCAGCAGCTGCAGTGAAACCCCAGAAACGCAGTTTGGCAGTACCCGGGTTCTGTGCTAGAGACCCGGGGGATCATGGAATTGTCTCCCCAATACCAGACAATTCCATAATCTTAGACATGTTACATGGCCATGTTCGGAGTTACCATTGTGATGCTACACATAGGTGGTGCCCTATGTGTAGGGCACACGTGTAATGGTGTCCCCGCACTCAGAAAGTCCGGGGAAATTGCCCTGAACAATGTGGGGGCACCTTGGCTAGTGCCAGGGTGCCCACACACTAAGTAACTCTGCACCCAACCTTCACCAGGTGAAGGTTAGACCTATAGGTGACTTATAAGTTACTTATGTGCAGTGGTAAATGGCTGCGAAATAACGTGGACGTTATTTCACTCAGGCTGCAGTGGCAGGCCTGTGTAAGAATTGTCAGAGCTCTCTATGGGTGGCAAAAGAAATGCTGCAGCCCATAGGGATCTCCTGGAACCCCAATACCCTGGGTACCTCAGTACCATATACAAGGGAATTATATGGGTGTACCATTATGCCAATGTGAATTGGTAAATTTAGTCACTAGCCTGTTAGTGACATTTTGGAAAGCAGAGAGAGCATAACCACTGAGGTTCTGGTTAGCAGAGCCTCAGTGAGACAGTTAGGTACCACACAGGGAACACATATAGGCCACAAACATATGAGCACTGGGGTCCTGGCTAGCAGGATCCCAATGACACATAACAAACAAACTGATAACATAGGGTTTTCACTATGAGCACTGGGCCCTGGGTAGCAGGATCCCAGTGAGACAGTAAAAACACTCAGATATATACTCACAAACAGGCCATAAGTGGGGGTAACAAGTCTATAAAGAGGCTACTTTCCTACACAATCAAATGAGGAAATGTTCTCATAGAAAGCCCCAAAACACAGTAGTGACATATAGTAAAGAAATCCTCATGCAGTGCAGTCATGAAAACCACAGCAGTCATTTTATTAACAAGGCTTAATCTGGTTTATCAATTTACTTGCTTGAAAATGTCAATTGAGCCCCTGATTCCTTTCACTTAAAAAGTTAGAAAGGGAAGGTAATGAGAGTGAAACAAAGTAAACTATGACCAAGACTTAAATAATCCAAAAAGCCAGTCATTCTCACCACCTGTCCCACAAGGAGAGATACTCACTTGAGTCCCATAGAGTGTCTTGCCAGAGACCTACTGCATCCTCTGCCCTCACCAGAGTGAAGACAGGAACCGGAGGTAGGCTTTTATATCTTGTTCCCATTGCCTAAACGAGAACAGCTGAGATTCGTGAACAATCAGGCTCTTAGAAAAACTAGACTGGAGCTTGTGTTCAAAGTATGGGTCATCTTGAGAATAGCATTGACTGTGAGCCTTTCTTTGTTTCTAAAAGGCACGTCTAAACAGTATCAAGCCAACAGGGCAATCCAAAAACCATCATGGAAAGGGTGTTTATTGTATATCAATGGTACACATGTCATGCCCCAATGTGAATCTGATAATCAGACATGGAAACAATATGATTATGGAAAAGATCGACTGCCATAATTATATTCCAGAAATAACTCATTAATATTATCACGCATATAATGAGGCTTATTATGTGTGGGTTATAATCGAATGGTTAACCAATCAGCACAATGATGGTTGGGCAGCCAACAATCACCAGATGTAGCTCATTATAATAGCACCACGTGCAACACTGTGTGTATGACAACATTGCGGGATTAAAATGAAATCCCAAAGAGACACATTAACTGGTAATGAGTGCATGGGATGTTATCCCCCTTTTAAAATAACAATCTTACGGTGATCGTCCATGCAGCCCTCCCATCATGCACTAGTGGTGCCTACAATCTATATACTGTTCAGATGTGTGTAAGTCAAGGACAGGGGCCCCAAAGGGGGCATCAAGATGAGACTGCGGTCCAGGGGATGTCATCGTTCAGCCTCTCCCTGTGTGTGGAAAGACAGAAACTCCACCTTTGTTTTTTCTGGACTAGAGCTTCCTTGAATATCTAGGGGATACTTTTTAAAACTGTCAACTGTATATCATTTGGTGTATGGTTATTGTCAGGAAGATGTGTGCCCATTTTCGTTGTTCTCTTAGCACAACTGATCTCACTGCAATGTTCCATGATGCATATCTTAACTGCCCTGGTTGGCATGCCTATTGTCAGGCCTTCAGATGAGGAAATCAGGCCAAACAGCCTGCATGAGCCACAAGGAAAATGACAAGACACTGGTGGTAAATCCCGTAGGGGATGTTGGTTCCCTTATCAATTTGTCTAGGTCTTGTGTGTGCAATGATGTCTCTAATGTTTGATGTACGTTTGAAGGCAAAGCGAAGAACAGCCAGGGACAGTGACCCTGTGTAGGAAAGTACCATCTTTCTTGGCATGTTACCCCCATTTTTACTTGTATGTCAGTATGCTTTTGCCTGTCTCACTAGGATCCTGCTGTTCAGAACCCCAGTGCTCACAGTTTATGGCCTAATGTGTGTGCGTGTATAGTGCTTAACTGTGTCACTGAGGCTCTGCTAATCAGAACCTCAGTGCTTATGGTCTTTCTACTTCTAAATTTGTCACTATAGGCTAGTGACTTCGTTTACCAATTTCAATTGGCACACTGGACCCCCCTTATAAGTCTCTAGTATATGGTACCTAGGTATCCAGGGCATCAGGGTTCTAGGGGATCGTTATGGGCTGCAGCATTTCTTTTGCCACCCATAAGAAGCTCAGACAAGCCCTTTCACAGGACTGCCACTGCAGCCTGCGTGAAATAACACACATGTTATTTCACAGCCATTTTCACTGCAGTTAAGTAACTTATAAGTCACCTATATGTCTAACCTTCACCTGCTGAAGGTTAGGTGCAAAGTTACTAAGTGTGAGGGCACCTTTGCACTAGCAAAGGTGCCCCAACATAATACAGGGCCATTTCCTGGGACTTTGTGAGTGCGGGGACACCATTACATGCGCACACTACATATAGGTCAATACCTATATGTAGCTTCACAATGGTAACTCTGAACATGGGCATGTAAGGTGTCTAAGATCATAGAATTGTCCCCCATTCCAAATATGGTATTGGGGAGCCAATTCCATGCATCCTGTAAGCTCCACCATGGACCCCCAGTACTGTCAAACCAGCTTTCTGAGGCTTGCACTGCAGCTACAGCTGCTGCCACCTCACAGACAGGGTTCTGCCCTCCTGGGGTCTAAGCAGCTCAGTCCCAGGAAGGCAGAACAAAGCACTTGCTTTGGGAGCAGGGTGTTACATCCTCTCCCTTTGGAAATAGGTGTTACAGGCTGGGGAGGGTTAGCCTCCCCTAGCTTGTGGAAATGCTTTGAAGGGCACAGATGCTGCCCTCCATGCATAAGCCAGTCTACACCAGTTCAGGGACCCTTTGTCTCCTGCTCTGGCATGAAACTGGACAAAGGAAAGGGGAGTGACCACTCCTGTGTCCATCACCACCCTAAGGGTGGTGCCCAGAGCTCCTCCAGTGTGTCCCAGACTTCAGCCATCTTGCTTTACAAGGTGTGGGGGCACTCTGAAGGGCTCTGAGTGGCCAGTGCTAGCAGGTGACATCACGGAACCCTCCTGATAGGTCCTTACCTGATACGATAGCCAATCCCCCTCTCAGGGCTATTTAGGGTCCCTCATGTGTGTTCTCTTCAGATTCTACTTGCAGGTTTCCAGCAGGATTCCTCTGCAACTACAACTTCATTCTCTGACCTCGGATCAACCGCAGCCTACTCCAGGAACTGCTGTAACAGCAACAAAGGATCCGCAAGGGATACTTTTTTCCTGCAACTTCAGCTCCAGCAACTGCAACAGTTTCCACGGTGTGCACGCTCTGAGGATTTCCTGTTTTCACCCTGCACCAGAAGGACCAAAGGAATCCCCTGTGGGGTGATGGAGGCACCTTCTAAGTCGACGACTCGTTCTCTTGGACTCCTCTCATAGCAACGAGCATGCTCCTTGGAACACAGAGGGTGGACCTCATTGACACAGACTGTCCTGAGGTCCTGCTGTCACAATTTGGTGGAGGTAAGACCTTGCCTTCCCCCAGAATGACAGTACCCCTGTGGCTTCTTCACCTCCTGAGGCCTCTGTGCACTATTTGCAAAATTCCTTTGTGCACATCCTGGCCCAGGTCCCCAGCACTCTATCCTGCGACACTCAACTCGCTGAGTTGATCTCCGGTGGCATGGGACCTTCTTTTGTAGTGCTGCACAAACCGTATTTTGTACCTCCTTTGTCCCCATGTCCTGGGACACCTGAGGGTGTTATCTGGTGCTCTGAGGGCCCTCTGAAGTGCTGAGAGCACTTTCTTCCTCCTTACACAGAGTTGAGGCCCCCAGGTCCCTCCTGGATCCAGATAGCACCTAGTTGATGCAAAACGCTGCTGGAGGAATCCAGCCCCAAAACTCGCCTACATCCATCTTCACAATGTGGGAAATCCTTTGCATCATGCAGGAACCCACTGGCATCTTCCTAGGGTGCATTTCTTTTGCACCCTCTTCTGGGTTGGCAGGGGCTCCTGTCCTTTATGGATCTTCTTTTGACTTCTGGACTTGGTCTCCTTCCTTTGCAGGTCTTCAGGTCCAGGAATCCACTGTTTGTTGTTTGAAGACTTGGTTGGTTCTTGCAATAATTCCAATCACAAGGTGTAGTGTGTCCTAAGGAAACTTGCAGTAATTAACTCCTGCTTTTCTGGGCTCTGGGGTGGGGTAATTTACTTACCTTTACTATAGTCTTACTCTCCCAGAGATTCTGCACACACTACACTTGTCTAGGGGGGAATTTGTGATTCACATTCCACTTTCTTAGTGTATGGTTTGTTTTGCCCCAAGACCTATTTTCTCCCATTGAATTCTATAGCATTTCCTATTGTTTGCACTATCCTATGTCTATTACTTGCCTTATTTTGGTGTCTAGTGTATACATTGTGTATAATACTTACCTGCAGAATGAGTATTGCCTCTAAGATGGTTTTGGTACTGTGTCACCCAAATAAACAAAATTTATCTGCATCTGTTTTGTTACTGTATTGAGCCCTCTGTAGTCTATGCAAAACCTCATTTCCCTTTTTCCTTCTTTGCTATGAGGTTTGGGGACAAGCACCACTGGCAAGGCCCAGGGGCTTTCTGAGTGCTCAATAACAGCTAGGTCAAACATTTGCTGAACCTCAGATTTAATACAGTCTCTGACATGGTCAGGCTGCCTATAAATCCTAGTTTTAGCAGGCAAACTGTCTCCAGTATCAATTGTGTGCTCACACCAAGTAGTCTGGCCTGGTGTAAGTGAAAAAAGTTCAGAAAACAGGCCTAGTAAATTCTTGCAGTCTTCCTTCCACTGCTGTGAGACAGTCTGCAAGTGCCACTCCTTCTACTGAGCCATCAGGTTCAGTGTTGGAGAAGAGATCAGAGAGAGGGTCACTCTCTTCCTCCTGCCCCTCATCTGTGGCCATGAGTTGGGTCATATCTGCCCTAGCATAGTAGGGTTTAAGGCGGTCTACATGAAGCACCCTAAGGGGGCTTCTTGCAGTGCCAAGGTCAACCAAATAGGTGGCCTCACCCTTTTTTCTCCACAATAAGATGTGGTCCACTCCATTTGTCTTGGAGTGCTCTTGGTGCCACAGGCGCCAATACTCACACCTTCTGTCCTGGTTGATAGTCAGTCAGGACAGTCTTCTGGTCATCCCATTGCTTTTGAAGCTCTTGGCTGGCCTGAAGGTTCTTAGTAGCCTTTTTCATATAGTCAGCCATTCTTGATCTGAGGTGAAGCACATAGTCCACAATGTCTTGTTTATTTTGACAATAGCAAGGGGACCCCAACAGAGTGACCAAAAATGAGTTCAAAGGGGCAGTAGCCCACTCCCTTCTGGGCTACCTCCCTGTAGGCAAAATAGGAGGCATGGCAGGAGAACATCTCATCTCCTTTTGAGTTCTTCAGAGACTCCCATTATCATGCCTTTGAGAGTTTTGTTAAATCTCTCAACCAGTCCATTTGTTTGTGGATGATAGGGTGTGGTAAATTTATAGGTTACACCACATGCCTTCCACATTGCTTTTAAACATGCAGACATGAAGTTACTACCCCTGTCTGATACTACCTCTTTAGGAAAGTCCACCCTGGAAAATATTCCAGGGGGGCCTTTGCCACTGCAGGAGCTGTATTGGTCCTTAAGGGGATGGCTTCTGGGTATTTTGTGGCATGGTCCACTACCACCAAGATGAACCTGTTTCGAGAAACAGTTGGAGGGTCAAGGGGCCAACAATGTCAACCCCTACCCTTTCAATGGGCACCCCAACCACAGGCAGTGGGATTAAGGGAGCCTTTGGGGTGCCACCAGTCTTGCCACTGGCTTGGCAAGGACACAAGATCAACACAACTCTTTTGTGTCCTCTGATATGTAAGGCCAGTGAAAGTGCCCCGACAAGTCTGTCCCAGGTCTTTCTTTGCCCCAGATGTCCAGCTAGGGGAATATCATGTGCAAGAGTTAGGAGGAATTCCCTATACTGCAAGGAAATGACGAGTCTCCTGGATGCACCAGGTTTAGGGTCCGTTGCCGCAGTATAAAGGAGATTGTTCTCCAATAAACTCTATGTGTGTCACTGATATACCCATTTTGCTGTTTGACAGCTTGCTGTCTTAGACCATCTAGTGTGGGACAGGTCTGCTGTGCCACACTCAGCTCCTCCCTGGCAGGCTCCCCTGCACCCAATAGCTCAGCTGTATCAGCTTGACGCTCCTTTGGTGTAGGTTCTGCATAAAGATTTGACTCCTCCTCATTAAAAGGGGAATCTTCTGGAGAGGGAGGGATAGTGGACAAGAGTTTGCCCTTTATATCCCTGGTTTTTGGGAGCAGTTGGTCCATTGTTCCAGGATTCAGGTTTCCCTGTCCTCTTTGTTTCCAGGCCTGAGCCCTGGTAAGAGCAAAGATATGCCAAGGAATGCCCAGCATTTCTGCATGAGCATCCAACTCCACTACTTGTCCAAGTAGGTGTTGCTCAAGGGCAACCAGTTTCTCCATCACCATAGTTCCTTTTGGGACAAGTGGGGTCACTTGCCCAATTGGCTTTGTTCTTATAGAGGCAACATCATGGCTTTTTCTGATGGTTAGAAGTGGATTTGTGCCCACCACTCCGCAGAGGATTTTTGTGGCCACTGATGAAGACTCTGACTTTTTCTCTTTGTCCCCACCCTTGTCATGTGACTTACCATCCTTCTTCTTGCTGTCCTTATCACCCCCTGTGTGAGTTTTTCTTCTCACCCTTGTTCTGACCCATTTGTCTGCCTTCTTTCCCAATTCTTGGGGAGAGGTCAGATCTGAGTCCACAAGATACTGGTGCAACAAATCAGACACAGAATTGTTAGTTAAGAATATGCTCTCTCAAGATTAGATTATATAAGCTTTCATAGTCGGACACCTTGCTACTATGCAACCAGCCCTCTAAGGCCTTCACTGATCAGTCCACAAAGTCTGTCCAATCTTGTGAAGACTCTTTTCTAGTTTCTTTGAACTTAATCCTATATTGCTCAGTGGTTAAGCCAAATCCATCCAAGAGTGCAGTCTTCAGAACATTGTAGTTATCTGAGTCATTTTCTCTGACAGTAAGGAGTCTATATCTCCCCTTTCCAGAGAAGGACAACCACAGAATAGCAGCACAATATACCTGAGGGACCCTCTGTACTTTACAGGCTCTCTCAAGTGCAGGAAACTACTTGTAAATGTCACCCCCCTCCTTGTAAGGGGGAACAATCTTATGCAGGTTTCTAGAATCAAATGTGTGTTCTTTAACTTTGAAACTTCTAAAACTACTGCTGTTGCTGCTGCCACCCTAGAGAACTAACCCCAACCCCCGTATTTCCCTTTCCACAGTTAGGAATTGCCTATCTAAGGCCAACTGTTGCTGCTGCAGCCTCAGTATGGCCTCCTCCAACCTCAGCTTTCTGACTTCCCTATCTAGAGACTAGTCCTCACGGTTGGATGTGTGGGACACTTCTGACACGGGAGTGAGCAGAGGTTGATCTTTCCCTAACTTGTGTTACTCTAGTGACCTGGCCTCTAAGTGTGAACGGTGCCCTACCTGTGTGTGACCCCTTCCCACTACCAGCTACGCTAATAGGTTTGTTAAGGGAAAGATCTGTGGAAGGACCCTCTCCTGGATCTTCAGGACCCTCTCCTGAATCTACCTGGCTGGATTCCCCTTCTACCTCCCCCTCTGTTTCTACATGACTATCAGAGTGTTCCTGATCATCTTGCAGGGGGAGATTCAAAAGAAAATCCTTATTGGGGATATTCCCAATCCCTAAACGTCTTTCTAAACAGAGACCCCTCAGACTTTTGAAATTAAGATTTTCATAAGTGGTCTTAACCCTGGGGGTAGCCTCAATAGAAGACATAGGTAGTCATTATGACCCCGACGAGAGGCAATAATGTGGCTTAGCCCCGACAGTAATACCGCCAATACCGCTAGGCTGCTGCAAGCTTGCAACCTGGCAGTCCCGGCGGTTGTAATCCGCCAGAGTAGCGCTGCCCTTGGGATTACGAGTCCCCAGGGCCCAGTAAACACCGCCATGGAAAGGCTGGCGGTATGGGAGACTCTGGGGGCCCCTGCACTTGGCATGGGCACTGCAGGGGGGCCCATGCACAGCCCCATCGCGCATTCCACTTTACAGCCAGTGGAATGTGCAACGGTGCTGCTGCACCTGACGCACCTAAACATTGCCGCTGGCTCGATTACGAGCCGGCTTCAATGTTGTGTTGAGTTTTCTGCTGGGCCAGCAGACAGAAACACTGTTTTACAGAGTTATTGGTGCATACAATGTGAGTTTTTGTGCTTACTGCATTAAAATCTGCATGTTACTGTAAATACTGTACACTTTACATTTGAAAACATGACAAATTTTAGCTGCCAAAATTTAACAAAAGATTATGTCATTATGACCCCTGTGCAAACAGGGACTTGCACTGGGATCGAAAAAAAACAAGCTGTTCATCATCATGGCTATTTTATTCTAGGTTCCCTTTTCTAACTTCACAATTTGTAGTAATAATTCAGTTTCAAAGATGTTTCTTGAGGGGCAGGTGCAGCTATCACTGCCTCGGCCGCTGCACTTTAAAATCTCTCAGCATGTCAGGAGCATTGCTATTTCGTGTTTGTGTTTTTCACAAGCCCTCCTTGAGCGCACCGGCCAGTTACAGAAAACATACGAGGCTCCATGTTTTCAGCATGTTTTCTGGACTACTTTTTCTTATTGCATACACAGTGCGATCTCGCTGGGCAGTAGTCGTGCACTCTGCATGACATCGACCCTGTTACATGGATAATTGCATAACTGCTGAAACATTTCCTACGAGTGAATTTCTGTTTCCTTATGTGTGCTCCTTCACGCTCACATATGTAAAATGGTATTACTTTTCATTTTCAATTTATGTGGCAATAAAAGTCCGGTTAGGACTTTACAACACTAAAAGCTCTAAGTCGAGCAAATGAGAGACCCACTGCATAGCAAATGCTTGTTTGACAAATTTTTAGGGTTGAGTGCGCAAGCACCCCGTCCCTGTTGTAATCTCTCTATGGGCTTTTAACCACACCCATGTTACGCCCGTCACTTTCATTGGTTTGTGGACTTGCCTTTTAAAATTTGCTTGCTTTCATTAGTGAAAGGCATGCATACGTCATGCATTTTCCGGTGTTTAGCCCTCCTCGAGCACACCGGCCAACTACTGAAAACATACTAGGGTCCATGTTTTCAGCATGGTTTCTGGACTACTTTCTCTTTTTTATTTCCTACGTAGGGCAGTCACGCTCCTTTTTTTCCTTTAAATTTATGTGGCAAGAAAAGTCCAATCAGGAGTTTACCACGCTAATAGCTCTAACTCAACGAAATGCTAGACCCATTGCATTGCAAATGCTTGTTGTATTTAGATCCCCGGCGAGAATTGTGGTTTCCCATCACAAACCGCTGGATGAGGAAAGACAAAAGCTGGAGTGGGAGGCGGTGAGGGCAATGATGCAGTGGGTGACATCATTACCTTTGAGTGAGGCCAGATCCGGAGACGATTGACGATACACCGGTGGTGGAGGTTCCATGACGCCAGGAGGTATTTGCAGACATTTTGACTCTAACGAGGGGGAGGGCTGGGT
Organism: Pleurodeles waltl; assembly: GCF_031143425.1. Lineage (NCBI taxonomy): Eukaryota > Metazoa > Chordata > Amphibia > Caudata > Salamandridae > Pleurodeles > Pleurodeles waltl. The sequence continues at coordinate 21,055,065 of NC_090447.1, forward strand.
CAAGTTTGTTTCCTAAGTGGTGAGACAGCTGTTTAGCTTCCCACTTCTCTTGCCCCCCTCCCACCCTGCCACCAAGACCTGAAGGATGCTGGAGGCTCCGGTTGTGAACTGTGGACTGGGAGGATAATGTACTGACCACTTGCGTATATCTTCGTGTGGATATGAATTAACTTACTGCATTATGTGATGTTGTGAACGCTGGGTCTGGGAGCATTGCACCTTTGAGAGGGTGGGCAGGGAAGAGCACGTTTGACCCCCATCATCAGTAGTATTGGTGTTTGTTTGGTTCTGAAAGAGTGCTTGAGAGTCTGAGTGGCTGTGAGGAGTGATTGCAGCACTATTGGGACCAGGACTCCTGACTGGTGTGCATGTAGTCGCGCCTAGGATACCCTGACTCATCATCAAATATTTTATTCGGTTCAAAAGAACCATAAAAGGCATAATCAGTTACATATGTAATTCTCATAAATACAATAAATAACAAAGTTAATAACAATTTCAAATATGAAAAGCAGCATATATAAAGTTTAACACAGCCTGTATTATCGTTCATTTCCTAGGTTATGTAAATAAAAAAAGGCCAGGTGGCTAGTCCTAATGCCAAGGGACAAGAATAGTGGACGTAAAAACCTTCTCCTGGTCATAACATATAAATTGCAAAAAAGGGCAAAGTGCAAAGTGCTTTGAAGTGACTTGCCATCACAGTGACATAGCAGATTTTCTTAAACCAGGTACCTAGGATGAGAAATGCTACTAGATAGTGAATAGTATTCAACCTGTGCTGCTCCGAGGTAATAATGTCAAGATATAACGTGAGATGTGATGGCTGGGACAGCCGCCTCTCCTGTTCCCCAGCTGTATCATTGATTAAATTTGAATAAAAATTGAATGCCAATATAGCTCCTTAATCCTCTTATTAGCTAGGGAGTCAGGGGCAAGAAAATATTGCCCTGCCCCAAGACGAGAGAATTTTGGAATTAACATATCCAAGCAGGGTAAATCCATCGACCAAGTCAATGACAAACAGTCCTTAATCACTGATCTGCACAGATGGGCTTTGGGATTTAACCAGACTTTTAACCAAAGCAATACAAGTTGCAGTCTTATAACGTCTGATATACCACTGAAGCCTATTTCTTCATGACAAAACCCTGTTGGGGTGGATTGCGGGACTGCTAATAGCCTTCTCAAAAACTTATTTTCATCTATCTAGAGACTCGTGCAATCAGTGTGGCCCCACACCCCTGCTCCAAACAATGCAATATAAGAGCATTTATTTTTAAAAACAGTCAGCATTTCTTTAACTGGTGTATGCCCCAGCTTTTTTGAAAATCTAAAAAGAGCATCTATGGCTCTTTGGAATTGCAGTACACGAACATTAAATAAAAACTTCCAGTTAAAATCAACATCAATTGGAACCCCCAGGTATGTAAAATTGGGAACCTTAAGTTCTTCTGCACCTTCCAGAACAAATGTATTATTTTTTGATAATTTTGGGCCGCTCTTCATCACAAATTACTTTGTTCTATTAATTGTAAGATCAAGGTTTCCAATAAACATATTAAAAGCATTTAGTAAAGATTGGAGACCATTTGCTGCCTTGAAATAAGTACAGCATTGTCCGCAGAAAGCAGAACTGGAATTGACTGGGTGTTGATGAGTGGCAAATCCTTTACCATATCACATAAAAAATCTTCTAGGCCATTTATATAGAGAAGGAAGAGAAAGGGAGCCAACACACATCCCTGTCTGACCCCCTTTAAGGAAACAACTTTTTCTGTTAAATCGCCCTCTTGAGTAAAACAAACCCGTGCTGGGGTGCAAGCATTGAGCCTACTGAGTAAGGCGATTATGTCTTTATCCACCCCCATGTTTAGCATAACAGTCCACCGTTTGGATCTGTCAACTGTGACAAAGGCACAGGACAGATCGGTAAAGGCTAAGTGTACACCCTGACTCCTGAAATAGGGATTTGTATGAGAGTGGTTTTGATGTGTCACTAGCTTTTCAGGGTGGGGTTTGTATGATTACACATTTTTCGATTCAGTGTGTTTACCCGGGGAGGAGTAGAAGTTGTTATGTCACAGTGTTTTTCTAGTTTCATGCAGCAGGTGGTTGGTTAGGTGCTGAGCTATGAAGCCACAGTACGGGTTGAATAGGGAGGGGCTGAGCTTCTCCCTTTGTCAGCATGGGGCTGTGTGGCTAAGAGTAACATGAATTTCCTGTGGGAAGACACATGAGAATGGTTGCTTGAAATGTGCATGGTCTGAATACTTTTATGAAAAAATATTGAGTGAATGCTTACCGGTGGAGACTGGGGTTACAGGTTGCCATTCTCCAGGAGACGCACCTGTTGGAGGCTGAGGTCCAGGAGCTCCAGAAAAATTAATAGCACAGTTTTTCTCTTGCACATATTCGAGTTATGCCTGGGGATTCTCTAGATAGCACTGCAGGTCCCCTTCAGGGTGTGAGGCTTCATGGCTGATATTGAGGGGAGTTTTCTCCTAGTCTATGGGAACTTGGATGGGTTGAAGATCCTGCTTCCTCAATCTGTATGCCTCTAAACATGACGATGCAGAGTTCTTTGCAGTGGAGAAGGGGGGAACTCTCGCCATATGTGGGGTGCCACTCATATGGGGTGGTGACTTTAATTGTGTGGTGAATAGGCATCTCCCTCAGTTCGGCATGAAGCCATGCATGGCAACCAACTGCCGGAGACCATGGATAGGATGGGTTGCAGAGATATAATTCGGGTGCTGAATCCAACTGACAGGGTATTCTCTTGTTATACGCTGAGATATAATGCATACAGCAAATTGGACCGGTTCCTAGTGACAGAGGAAGGCGCACAATATGTCTGGAAGGTGGAATATCAGTCCCACTTTCTGTCATGTGCTGTTGCTCCAGAATACTGGGAATGTGCTTTGAGAATGTGCTTAGAGACTGGCAGTCCTGTTGTGACAACTTCACCCTGAGGTTTTGTAGGACCCCATTTTTTTAGATGAACTTAGGGAGGTCCTGACTGATTATTTTAATACCAATTGGGGATTTGAGATGAGCTGCAGTGTGAAATGGAGAGCTTTAAAGGTGGTGGTACGTGGTGACTGCATCTCAAGTGTCTGCAGAATTGAACAGAGAGCGAATGGACTTTAGCCAGCCTCCAACATCGGGCTCCTACCCCTCAGGCAGAGGCTTTCGTGAGGCGCATCGTAAGGTGGCCGACTTGTGGGACAGACTGGACTATTTTGCCCAGAGAAAATACCGTCAGTGACTCCACCAAGAAGGGGATAAGTCAGGTGCATACTGGCCAGGCTGCTACAGAGAGAAAGACCTCATCCACTGATACTGTCTCTGGTTGCCCAAGATGGCTCTAGAGTATCTGGCCAGTTGGGCATAAATAAGTTACTTAAGACCCACAAGGCAGACATTTATGAGGGCTCGGTTACAGGTTTGACACACGCTATTGAAGTGCTTCTGGACCGAGTAGTGCTCCAGGTGCTTACGGATACCTAGAGGTGGTACCGGGGGGGGAAGCCCTGTCTAGAACAGATCACTGCAGTAATCCGGGATATAGTGAGTGGAAAATGCCCAGGCCTGGATGGTCTCTGGTTGAATTTTCCCAAACCTATTCGGGACTGCTGGGGCCGGGACTGCTTGAGGTACTATGCGAGTACTGTCTTACCCAGCACATCAAAGTTATTAGTGTAGTAAAGTAACCTCTTATTGGCATGTTACCCCCACTTTCTACCTGATGTCAGTGTCTATTGACTGAGTCACTGGGATACTGCTAGTCAGGACCCCAGTGCTAATGGTTTTTGGCCTGCTTGTCATTATGTTCCACTGTTTTTTGAAGTATGCTTGACTGTGTCACTGGAGTCCTGCTAACCAGGACCCCAGTGCTTATACTCTCTCTCCTCTCAAATTGATCACTACATACTGGTAACCCAGTATTTAATTCCAAATTAGCATATTGGTCACCTCTTTTAAGTCCCTAGTATATGGCACTTAGGTACCCAGGGCATTGGGGTTCCAGGTGATCCCTATGGGCTGCAGCATTACTTCTGCCACCCATAGGCAGCCCTTTGTAGGAGGCTGGCCTGGCTTATAGTGGGTGCCTGATGGTACTTACACCTTGTGCCGGGTCCAGTTATCTAGTAGATTAGTAGTGTTCTAGCAGCTTAGGCTGATAAAGGTAGCTATAGCAGAGCAGCTTTGGCTGAACTAGGAGACATGCAAAGTTCCTGTCTTACCACTTATATCACATAGCACTATATCATAAGAATCACAATACTCAGAGTTACTAAAAATAAAGGTACTTTATTTTAGTGACAATGTGCCAAAAATATCTCAGAAAATATACTCCCTTAGGAGGTAAATAAAATACACAAAATATACACACAAACCAAAATCAGGTAAGTAAACAGTTAGAAAAGTAGTGCAACCACTGTAGAATACAATAGGATGCAATAGGCCTAGGGGCAACACAAACCATATACTATGAAAATGGAATGCGAACCACTTAGGGACCCCAGGCCTAGTGTAGTGTGTAGAGGGTCTCTGGGAGTGTCAGAAAACACTAAGGGTGTCTAAGATATCCCACCCCAAAACCCTGAAAAGTAGGAGTAAAGTGACCCTACTTCCTCAGAAACACACTAAAGTCATGATAGGAGATTCTGCAAAGACCACAACTGACTGCAAAGTACTGAAGACGGATTCCTGGATCTGTAAAGGAAGGGGACCAAGTCCAAGAGTCACAAAAGTGTCCGGTGCGGCAGGAGCCCACTAAACCCCAGATGAAGGTGCACAATGGCTGCCTCTGGGTGGAAGAAGCTAAAGATTATGCAACAAGGGAAGATGCCAGGAACTTCTCCTTTGCACGGAAGATGTCCCACGGAATGGTGGAGGAAGGAGAGTTGTTTCTTTGGGGAAAGACCACAAGCAAGCCTTGCTAGCTGCAAAGGTCGTGGTTGAAGAAAAAGGGTGCTGCCCGTGCCCAGGAAGGACCAGGAGGTCGCTACTTGGAAGAGGAGGCAAAGGGGATGCTCAGCAATACAGAGAGCTCGAGCATAAGAAGGCAGCACCTGCAGAAGTACTTAAACATGTGTTCAATAAAACTGAGCATGGCGGTCGTCTCAACACTACAAAGGAGGGACCCACGAAGCAGGTGGTCAACTCAGTGAGTGGAGCAATGCAGGACGGAGTGCTGGGGACCTGTGCTGGGCTGTGCACAAAGGATTTCTTGCAAAAGTGCACAGAAGCCCTAGCAGCTGCAGTTCACACAGTACACAGGATTACTGTCTGGCGAGGGAGGGCAAGGACTTACCTCCGCCAAATTTGGACAGATGGACCACTGGACTGTCGGGGTCACTTGGATCCAGTATCTGTGTTCCAGGGACCATGCTTGTCATGATGAGAGGGGACCCAGAGGACTGGTGAAGCAGAAGTTTGGTGCCTGTGTTAGCAGGGGGAAGATTCAGTCGGCCCACTGGATATTTCTTCTTGGCTTCCAGTGCAGGGTGAAGACAGACAGCCCCCAGAGCATGCACCACCAGGAAACAGTTGAGAAAGCCGGTAGGATTAGGCGCTACAATGTCGCTGCTAGTCTTCTTGCTACTTTGCAGTCAGCAGTCGATCCTTGGCAGAAGTCGAAGAGGGAGATGCAGAGAACCCTGGTGAGCTCTTGCATTCGTTATCTGAGGAAAAACCCAAAGGAGAGACCCTAAATAGCCCTCAGAAGAGGATTGGCCAACTAGTCAGGTAAGCACCTATCAGGAGGGGTCTCTGACATCACCTGCTGGCACTGCCCACTTAGAGGCCTCCATTGTGCCCTCACACCTCTGGATTCAAGATGGCAGAGGTCTGGGACACACTGGAGGAGCTCTGGGCACTACCCCTGGGGTGGTGATGGATAGGGGAGTGGTCACTCCCCTTTTCTTTGTCCAGTTTCGCACCAGAGCAGGGGCTGGAGGATCCCTGAACTGGTGAAGACTGGCTATGCAATGGGGGCACCATCTGTGCCCTTCAAAGCATTTCCAGAGGCTGGGGGAGGCTACTCCTCTCCAGCCCTTAACACCTATTTCCAAAGGGAGAGGGTGTAACACTCTCTTTCAGAGGAAATCCTTTGTTCTGCCTTCCTGGAACTGGGCTGCCCAGACCCCAGGAGGGCAGAAGCCTGTCTGTGGGTTGGCAGCAGCGGTAGCTGCAGTGAAAACCCCAAAGAGCAGGTTTGGCAGTACCTGGGGTCCATGCTGGAGCTCCGGGGATGCATGGGATTGGCACCCCAATACCAGATTTGGCATGGGGAGACAATTCCATGATCTTAGACATGTTACATGGCCATATTCTGAGTTACCATTCTGAAGCTACATATAGGTATTGACCTATATGTAGTGCACGTGTGTAATGGTGTCCCCGCACTCACAAAGTCTGGGGAAATTGCCCTGAGCTATGTGGGGGCACCTTGGCTAGTGCCAGGGTGCCCTCATACTTAGTAACTTTGCACCTAACCTTCACTAAGTGAGGGTTAGACATAAAGGCGACTTTTAAGTTACTTAAGTGCCGAAAAAAATGGCTGTGATATGATGTGGATGTTATTTCACTCAGACTGCAGTGGCAGTCCTGTCTAAAAGTTGTCTGAGCTGCCTATGGGTGGCAAAAGAAATGCTGCAGCCCATAGGGATCTCCTGGAACCAGAATACCCTGAGTACATTGTATCTTCAGCTCCTGCCACCAACTGCAACAGTTTGCAGGTCGTGCATCTTCCGAGGACTGCCTGTCTTCAGCCTGCACCAGAAGAACCAAAGGAATCTCCTGTGGAGTGACAGAGTCACTTACCGGCTTCAGCAGGCACCTCTCTGCAGCGACGACCGGTGGCTTGTGTCCCGTCTCCAGACTACGAGCATGGATCCAGCAACACCGGTGGTAGACTAAAGTGACCCTGCCAGTCCCAAGGTCCAGCTGTCCAACTTTGGTAGAGGTAGGGGCTTGCCCCCCACGCAAGACAGTACCCCCTTCCATTGCGTGACTTGCTGTTGCCAAGGCTTGCGTGCAACCTTCCTAGAAGTTCTTAGTGCCCAGCACAACTTAGGACCCCAGCACTCCATCTTGTGACGCACAGCTTCCAGAGTGCTTCTCCGGTAGCGTGGTATCCCTTTGTGTCGTGCTTCATGGGCCTCCATTTGCACCTTCTTAGTCCCCATGCTGTGGGACTCCTGTGCATGCTACCTGGTCTTCTGAGGGCTCTCTGAGTTGCTGAGAGTCCCCTCTGTCTTCTCCTCCTGGGTAGAGTCCACCAGGTCCCTCCTGGTCCCGGGCAACACCATTTTCCGCTGACAGTGAGTTTTGTGTGTGCCAAGGCTTGTTGGTGGAATCCAACAACGCAAACCAGATTGCAATCATCCATCTGGTGTGGGACATTTTCTGCACCAACCAGGAAACCGCATCTGTCTTCTTGGGTTCACAACTGACTTTGTCTTCTCCCCAGTGGTTCCTCTTTTGCACCTTCATCCAGGTTAGCAGGGACTCCTGTTCTCCCTGGACTCTTCAGTGTTTCTTGGACTTTGACCCCTTTTTCCACAGGTCTTCAGGTCCAGGAATCGGTTGTTGGTGTCTTGCATTCTCTTCTGGTTCTTGCATAATCTTCTATCATAACTTCTTGTGTGTATCAGGAAACTTACTGTGATTTACTTCTGTTTTCCAGGGCTCTGGGGTGGGGTATATTGCTTACCTTTGGTGTTTTCTTACACTCCCAGCGCCCTCTACACACTACACTTGCCTGGGTTGGAAACCGACTTTCACATTCCACTATTTTAATACATGGTTTGTGTTCCCCCTTGGTCCGATTGTGATTTTCACTATTTGCACTGTTTTCTAACTGTTTACTTACCTGCTGTTGGATACTAGTGTATATATTGTGTATATTACTTACCTCCTAAGGGAGTATAGCTTCTTTCATCTGTGTGAGTACTGTGTGATTATAGTGGTGTTGCAAGAGCTTTGCATGTCTCCTAGTTCAGCCTTGGCTGCTCAGCTACAGCTACCCCTAGACAGCCTGGCTTCTAGACACTGACTACATTTCACTAATAAGAGATAACTGGACCTTGTATAAGGTGCAAGTACCTTTGGTACCCGCTACAATTTTGCAGGTCTTTAACTTTGGTGGCTTACAATGTCACCTTTTGGGGATTAAAGGCTTGTGTCTGCTCCAAGTTCTGGTGTTTTCCAGTCCGTGTCCTCGACCCGGGTAAGGTCATCACCGCTCTTAGCAAGTATGAACGTATATCGTTGATCTGTCTCCAAGTCAGAGGAGGCAGATGAATCCTGTACCATCTGCAGTCTCACAGGGATCATGTTCTTCTGCAGAGTTCGGGTTTAGTGGTGAAGAAATGGGGTCTGTTTCCTGAGTCTCAGGAGCTGCGAATCTGGGTGTCCTTATTGGTTCACTGGGAAAAATTATGTCAGATTTTGCAGCTATGATATTCTTAAAATGAAAAGTTTGAAAAAGGCAGTAGGCCTTATTTACTTATTGTGAGAAGCCTATGTTAAATGGAATACGTTTTTTAATGGTGAATTGTCACTACAATATGCAAAGGCCCATAGGCAGGCATTTTGTTACATGGAATTTTGCGGGTTATCATTATAGGCAAGGGTTTTGGTGGCCCAACCGAACAAGCCATAGAGATAGACGATGTGTTTTGTTCCTCATCTCTATCTCCACAGAACACTGTGTTAACATCTTGCTCTATAGAATGTTTGCTTTATATGGGCTGTTGGCCAGTTGGCTGGCAGGCTCCCTCCTTGCGACTTCGCCACAAAATAAATCCTTCTTACTTTCTGCAGTCTGGTGATTTACTGAGAGTCTTTTTACTGGTGAAAAAGATGGGATTTGAACCCACACGTGCAAAGCAAAATGGGTCCAGGGGTATGAAGAAAGAGGTTTCAAAGATGGGTAGAAAAAAGTTTGTGGTCACTTGTGGGTAGAGGTTTTGTGTTGGTGATTGGGTATACGTAAAAAAGGAACAATGGTAAACAAGTGTGTATCCAATTGTGAAGGTTAATCCCTACACTGCCCTTTAGAGTGATGGAAGTGTGTCAAAATGCAAGAGAGTGGTAAAATGCTGGCTTGCATTGCAGGGAGTGAGAAGAATCCAACATGTGGAAAGACCAGTGAAGGGTTCACCTCAGGGTGACAAAGTTTGTGCTTAGGAAGGATTATACAGGCATCTGGGTCAGTTAAAAATTGTGCTGAGATGTTCTAATGCGTGCAATGTTTCTCTCCAAGTATTGCTATTATTTCCATGTTTGGGTTAAAGATAATGTATTTCTGTGCTACTTTGCTTTCGATGTTTTCCCTGTGGTTTTGCTTATTTGCGTTCCGTTCTAGGATATGCATTATTATCTGTTTTAGATTGTTGTGCAAAATATGTTTCTATTGTTTAGGGGGGGAGATGTGTTAAATCCTGTTCATTTTCTCTATCTCTGCAAATCATTGTGTGTACATTCTTGTTCTGTAGAAATGTGTTTCATGTGGGTTGTTAGTCATTCGTCAGATAGGCTCCCTCTCCCCTCTACATTGCTTCAAAGTGAACCCTACTTACCTTCTCTAGTGTGGTGGTTGTAGGAAAGTACCATCTTGCCTGGCATGTTACCCCCATTTTTCACTGTATATATGTTGTTTTAGTTGTATGTGTCACTGGGACCCTGGTAACCCAGGGCCCCAGTGCTCATAAGTGTGCCTGAATGTGTTACCTGTGTAGTGACTAACTGTCTCACTGAGGCTCTGCTAATCAGAACCTCAGTGGTTATGCTCTCTCATTTCTTTCCAAATTGTCACTAACAGGCTAGTGACCATTTTTTCCAATTTACATTGGCTTACTGGAACACCCTTATAATTCCCTAGTATATGGTACTGAGGTACCCAGGGTATTGGGGTTCCAGGAGATCCCTATGGGCTGCAGCATTTCTTTTGCCACCCATAGGGAGCTCTGACAATTCTTACACAGGCCTGCCACTGCAGCCTGAGTGAAATAACGTCCAAGTTATTTCACAGCCATTTTACACTGCACTTAAGTAACTTATAAGTCACCTATATGTCTAACCTTTACCTGGTAAAGGTTAGGTGCAAAGTTACTTAGTGTGAGGGCACCCTGGCACTAGCCAAGGTGCCCCCACATTGTTCAGAGCCAATTCCCTGAACTTTGTGAGTGCGGGGACACCATTACACGCGTGCACTACATATAGGTCACTACCTATATGTAGCTTCACCATGGTAACTCCGAATATGGCCATGTAACATGTCTATGATCATGGAATTGCCCCCTCTATGCCATCCTGGCATAGTTGGCACAATCCCATGATCCCAGTGGTCTGTAGCACAGACCCTGGTACTGCCAAACTGCCCTTCCTGGGGTTTCACTGCAGCTGCTGCTGCTGCCAACCCCTCAGACAGGCAGCTGCCCTCCTGGGGTCCAGCCAGGCCTGGCCCAGGATGGCAGAACAAAGAACTTCCTCTGAGAGAGGGTGTGACACCCTCTCCCTTTGGAAAATGGTGTGAAGGCAGGGGAGGAGTAGCCTCCCCAGCCTCTGGAAATGCTTTGTTGGGCACAGAGGTGCCCAATTCTGCATAAGCCAGTCTACACCGGTTCAGGGACCCCTTAGCCCCTGCTCTGGCGCGAAACTGGACAAAGGAAAGGGGAGTGACCACTCCCCTGACCTGCACCTCCCCTGGGAGGTGTCCAGAGCTCCTCCAGGGTGCTCCAGACCTCTGCCATCTTGGAAACAGAGGTGCTGCTGGCACACTGGACTGCTCTGAGTGGCCAGTGCCACCAGGTGACGTCAGAGACTCCTGCTGATAGGCTCCTTCAGGTGTTAGTAGCCTACCCTCTCTCCTAGGTAGCCAAACCCTCTTTTCTGGCTATTTAGGGTCTCTGTCTCTGGGGAAACTTTAGATAACGAATGCAAGAGCTCATCCGAGTTCCTCTGCATCTCTCTCTTCACCTTCTGATAAGGAAACGACCGCTGACCGCGCTGGAAGCCTGCAAACCTGCAACATAGTAGCAAAGACGACTACTGCAACTCTGTAACGCTGATCCTGCCGCCTTCTCGACTGTTTTCCTGCTTGTGCATGCTGTGGGGGTAGCCTGCCTCCTCTCTGCACCAGAAGCTCCGAAGAAATCTCCCGTGGGTCGACGGAATCTTCCCCCTGCAACCGCAGGCACCAAAAAGCTGCATTACCGGTCCCTTGGGTCTCCTCTCAGCACGACGAGCGAGGTCCCTTGAATCCAGCGACTCTGTCCAAGTGACCCCCACAGTCCAGTGACTCTTCAGCCCAAGTTTGGTGGAGGTAAGTCCTTACCTCACCTCGCTGGGCTGCATTGCTGGGAACCGCGACTTTGCAGTTACTCCGGCCCCTGTACACTTCCGGTGGAAATCCTTTGTGCACAGCCAAGCCTGGGTCCACGGCACTCTAACCTGCATTGCACGACTTTCTAAGTTGGTCTCCGGCGACGTGGGACTCCTTTGTGCAACTTCGGCGAGCACCATTTCACACATCCTCCTAGTGCCTGTTTCTGGCACTTCTTCGGGTGCTACCTGCTTTAGTGAGGGCTCTTTGTCTTGATTCACGTCCCCTCTCTCTTCAGGTCCAATTTGCGACCTCCTGGTCCTTCCTGGGCCCCGGCAGCATCCAAAAACGCCAAACGCACGATTTGCAACTAGCAAGGCTTGTTGGCGTCCTTTCGGCGGGAAATCACTTCTGCACGACTCTCCAAGGCAAGAGGGATCCCTCCACCAAAGGGGAAGTCTCTAGCCCTTTTTGTTCCTGCAGAAACCTCAGCTTCTTCTGTCCAGTCGAAGCTTCTTTGCACCCGCAGCTGGCATTTCCTGGGCATCTGCCCATCTCCGACTTGCTTGTGACTTTTGGACTTGGTCCCCTTGTTCCACAGGTACCCTAGATTGGAAATCCACAGTTGTTGCATTGCTGGTTTGTGTCTTTCCTGCATTATTCCTCTAACACGACTACTTTGTCCTTAAGGGAACTTTAGTGCACTTTGCACTCACTTTTCAGGGTCTTGGGGAGGGTTATTTTTCTAACTCTCACTATTTTCTAATAGTCCCAGCGACCCTCTACAAGGTCACATAGGTTTGGGGTCCATTCGTGGTTCGCATTCCACTTTTGGAGTATATGGTTTGTGTTGCCCCTATCCCTATGTTTCCCCATTGCATCCTATTGTAACTATACATTGTTTGCACTGTTTTCTAAGACTATACTGCATATTTTTGCTATTGTGTATATATATCTTGTGTATATTTCCTATCCTCTCACTGAGGGTACACTCTAAGATACTTTGGCATATTGTCATAAAAATAAAGTACCTTTATTTTTAGTATAACTGTGTATTGTGTTTTCTTATGATATTGTGCATATGACACTAAGTGGTACTGTAGTAGCTTCACACGTCTCCTAGTTCAGCCTAAGCTGCTCTGCTAAGCTACCATTATCTATCAGCCTAAGCTGCTAGACACCCTATACACTAATAAGGGATAACTGGGCCTGGTGCAAGGTGCAAGTACCCCTTGGTACTCACTACAAGCCAGTCCAGCCTCCTACAGTGGTTTACTGTGGCTTTGCACTATGGTAATCCTTATTAGGCTATACTAGTAGGGATATTGTTTTGACTACTGTATTTTGTATTTGTAATTTTATTATGGCATACATGGGGCTGGCTTATTGGAATGATTATAAACCAGTACAATAATCTGAGTTGGCTATGGTGGAAAGCCACTGATAATAGGTATAGGCTAATTGTGTACAATGAAATTGAAGAATGTATGTTGGAACGATCCCTGCGGAACAACAAATGCCTGAACAACAAGGTCGGAACAACTACCTTGTTGTTAACACTAACGAAAAATCATTGTAAAGGCATTCATGGTAAAGGCATTAATGATAGGCATCCATTGTTCCTGCATGCGTCCCCCCTGGCCCCTCACCCCCACCCCTAAAATTGCCCCCCTTAAAACAACACCAACCCCCCACTCTTGCCCCTAAAACTACCCCATCCCCCACCTCCTCCCTAAAATTACCACGACCCCCACCCTACCCCAAAACCTAAAACAACAACAAAAACCCCCATCCCATCCCTGAAACCTAAGTACCCCCAACCCCCACCCCTAAAACTACTCCGAGCCCCCACCCTGCCCCTAAACCTAAACCCCCCAACCCCCCACCCCGCCCCTAAAATTACCCCACCCCCAACCCACCCCTAAAACCGAAAACCCCCACCCCGCCCCTACCCCTAAAACTGACCCTCACCCTACCCCCAAAACCTAAAACAACCCCAACTCCCACCCCATCCCTGAAACCTAAAGTACCCCAAGCCCCACCCCTAAAACTACTCCGAGCCCCCCAAACTGCCCCTAAACCTAAACCCCCCAACCCCCACCCACCCCTAAAATTGCCCGACCCCACCAACCCACCCCTAAAACCCCAACCCCCCACCCCAGCCCCCGCCCCCGCCCCTAAAACAGAAAATACGCCGACCCCCCACCCCTAAAACTAACACCATGACCCCCACCCCGCCCCTAAAACAGAAAATACCCTGACCCCCCACCCCCACCCCAAAAACTAAAACTCCGACCCCCCACCCCTGCCCCCACCCCTGAAACAGAAAATACCTGACCCCCCACCCCCGGCCCTAAAACTAAAACCCCGACCCCTCACCACCCGCCCCTGCCCCTAAAACAGAAAATACCCGACCCCCCACCCCGGCCCTAAAACTAAAACCCCAACCCCCCGCACCCCCTGCCCCTAAAACAGAAAATACCCCTACCCCCCACCCCGGCCCTAAAACTAAAACCCCAACCCCCCACCCCGCCCTAAAACAGAAAATACCCCGTCCCCTCACCCCACCCCTAAAACTAAAACCCCCACCCCGGCCCTAAAACTAAAACCCCGCCCCCCAACCCCGCACCTAAAACAGAAAATACCCCGACCCCCCACCCCACCCCTAAAACAGAAAATACCCCACCCCACTTACCTGAGTTGTCGCCTCGTCGTGTCGTCCTCCTCAGCCGACTCCCTTGTTTGTGCGTTAACCACGCGTTGTTCCGCTTTCGTTAAGCAGGACTTCGTTGTTCCGGAATCGGCCTTAAGGGCGTTTCCCTTGTGAAACACATGTGATAAAGTCAATAGAAATTTAAGGGCAATTTGTCTACAGAGATGTATTTTGTTACATGAAATGTCACAAATTACCTCTGTAGAGAAGAATTTTGGTGTTCGTATCACCTCTGAAAAACCCTAGAGAGAGAAGATTTGTATTGAAATAATTCTTGTTATGTTTCCTGTTAGCTGCCTGTCAGGATCTTGTAATAAAACAATAATTAAATAATACATACATACACACATAAATAAATATATATCTATACAGATACACATATGGCCTTTAGGTCAGCTCCATTATGCAAGTAGTCTGAGTGTCACTTACATTCTACCCCAATCCATGGCAGAGTAATGCACTGAATAATGGTTCACTCCACATCAGTTATTTGCTGTCCTGCCCTTTGAATTATGACATTTTCTGATCACATGTGTACATTTACCTGAAAATGAGTGTGCTTCAGTGTCAGGACTGATTTGCCAGTCATTTACTTTTCAGTTTTCTCCTTTCATAACCCCCCTTTCAATTATTTGATTCTCTTTTTATTTGAATGTTTCTTAAGAGCATACCATAGATCTAGAGGCAGTGCTGACACTCATTTGCTTGCCACTCATTTCATCTGCAGAGCGTCTCATGCCTCACTAGCACCAAACCAGGAGGCCGTTATGAAATGCAATCGTCCATAGCATATCATTGTTTTACCATTCCAAGATGGCCAGCGGAACATTTCTACATGTGAGGGCTATGCTGGAACTTTAAAACAATAAAATATTTGCAATACCTCTGCAAGTGGGACATTCTATGCTGTGTTCAGTTTTTTTTTTTAAGCATATGCCCTCTGTGTGCCATGGTTTCTTTTTTCTACTTGTAGTCTTCTAATTTATCTTAGATGTGTAGTTGAGTGTGTATGTGTTTTATTGCAGTTGTGCCAGAGGGTAAGTGGAAGAAAGAAGCAGTGGATGTATGAATTGAAGTATGAGTGCAAAGATGAGTTACAGATTGCTGTATGGTGACCTATTGGGTACATAAACCCATCAGTGACAAAAAAGCACTTTTATTCAAATGCCAGACCTGTTGGCATGGCCAGCGCCTGTTTATGTTATAGTATGTGAGACATTTGTATAGTGCAACATTCACCAATTACTTGACATTTTGGTGCATTTTGAAGACACCTGCCTTTGGCTGCAATGCATTCAATGGAGGCCCTTCACTGGGGAATTGAGTTTCAGAACAACATTGTGGTGGGAGAGTGGTTTGAAGGATTTGGGCTATCTATACATTGTGTATGAAGGTTGTCCATTCCAAATGTTGAACCTAACATCTCTAGATGGTGGTTTCATAGTGTGGTTTTATGTCTTGATGCCCACTCCCTCATCTGTGTCTTTGTTCTGTGGGGCCAGTTGAATGTGTGACCTTTGAAACATCCTAGGTGGTTGCTTGTTGTGTTTCCATGTTTTTTCCTGCACTTTTTTGTAGTTCTTGGATTTGAAGTCCCTCTGATATTGTGTATAGTGTCTTCCAGGTCAATGTTGCTCAGTTGTGAAAGTCCCATCATCCCTGTATCCTCTGTACCTGTGTCTCCCCACACTTTTGCTATCCCTCTGCCACCATAGTATATTTGAGGTCCTCTTCCTTTATCAGAGTTGTCTTTGAGGTTCTCTTTTTCCCTGTTCCCCGTCAAGCAAGACATGTTCCCTGTCTCTCGCGTTCCCTTTCTGAAAATGATGAGTGATAGCTCTGCCACCACTAGGAAGTGAGTAGTTTAATTGATGACTTGAGAAAATGTGTTTGAGTTCTGCGGTTTGTGACTGGTGAGATACATTTTGTCTGTCTGTAGTAAGGGTGAAATAAGTAGGAGGAGCAAGGAATGGCTCTTCTCATAGTGGCAGGTGAATTTGTGGTCGATTAACAGACTGTTCTGAGCCTTGGTGCTGGTTTGTTCTCAGAATGCTGCTGAGGGTATGAAGAATGTGTCTTGGTAACAGTCAGTAAGACAAACATAGGTGAAAATTGCTTCCAAGTTGAGCTACAGTGGATAGAGACTCATCAATAGTGCTTCAGTCTAAAAGTAACCTAAAGGTGTAAAAGCTCCAGAATAGGGCTGGGTTTGATTTATACCTTAACAATGCTGTAGGTGGATTTTTCTGCTTTAGAGGTGGCCTTTTGGGTTTTACTGTAACATTTAGGACATATTGGGGTTTAACCAGACATTCTATGTTTTTCTGTTTTAGGGGTCGCTTTATGTTTAACACATAACAAAGTTGTAGGTGTGGCTCTGTGTTTTATATTGTAACCTTATGTTCTATATAATTATAAAATATTGTGTTGATGTTATAGCTGTTTGTTTCATTTGATGTCAATTTTTTAGTGGTTCTTTTGTGTCCAATACTGCAGTAATGTGTTTTTCAATTGCAGGGTGGCTTAGTGGTTCATGATGTAACAGTTTGTTTTTCTGTTTTATTGGAAACTCTGTGCTTCATTGAATATCAATGTGTTTTTTTCGTTATAGGGTTGGTTTCATGCTGTAATGCGTTTCTTGTGTGGGCAAGTGTTGTGCTTTTGTGTGGTGACTAGCTTTGCATTCCATACCAAAACAAAAATGTTCTTCTGTTCTAGGAGAAGATATGTCAATCCCCACTGTGTGTGTCGTATTGGAGGAAAGTCTGGCCTCCCTGGAAGTAAGTATTGCTGTAGGGAGGGTGGAACACAATGAAGGTGTTCAAAGGTGGTGTAGTCTGAAAATGGGGATCAAAGGGATGAGAGATTTGAGCAGAGCATCTGCCCACTGGTAGCACGTCTAAGGAGGCTAAAGATAATCCACTCTACACTATTTTTTGGGGCGGGGTATGTGTAGTGAGTGTATTGCATTCCCAAGTGGATTCTCTTTGAGGTATTGAAGTGTTCACATATTTTCAAGACCTAAGTGGGTCTCATGTATGAACATGCACTGGGAATGACACCCACTCCAGGAGTTAGGGACACAGATATGTTCACTAGATACTGCAAGTCTGATGTGGGGGGGGGGGGGGGCTTCCACTACCTCTCCCAAAGGAGAGATTAAACATATGTTTCTGTTAATGCTGTCTACCATCTGCTTCCACTTTAGGAACCAGAACTTAGGAAACAGTAGCAACTGCCTCATTTCCAGGCCATTCCACAATAATTTAAACAAGTGCTGTCACAGCCATTAACAACAATTAATTTCTGTAAAAAATTGGGTTTCTGGTTGGCAGAGGTATGCACCCTGTCCAAGCAGGACCTACAATCCCAATCAAGGAAAGTCACAAACATACCTTAAAGTAAATTGTGCTGATCCTCTGGTAGCTTGGCGCAGAGCAGTCAGGTTTAACTTAAGAGTTAATGTGTAAAGTATTTGTGCAACACTACATACAGTAAAACAGTGAAAACACTACACAAAAAGATACACAACAGGTTAGAAAAATATTAATAATAATTTAATAAATAAATCAGGGCCAAAACATACAAAAATCCAATAGGTGGAACTTGAGATATGATTTTTTTAAACTAAACTGTAAAATAGTGCTTAGAACCAATAAACTCCTGTTCGAGTTATCTGGTCAAGCTGGCCGGGGAAAAGTCGAAGGTTGATGTCAACGCAGATGGAGCTCGGGCCAGATACAGGGACCCAATTGGGCCCGCTGAACAAAAGTACCTTGAATCCTGGTTATCTTGGATCCTGGTTTGTGTTGACTTTGAAGAAGATGCGGGGTGCAGCGGAAGAGATGTGTGTCTGTCAATCCAACAGCTGAGGGAGATGGATATATTTTCTCCATGGAGGAGTGAAGATGCATCAATTCTGAGGGTAATGCGCTGGTTGAGAATGTGATGCGTTGATTCTGCTCCTTTAGCTGAGGATGCATCGATTCTGAGGGTGATGCATTGGTTCCAAAGACAATGCACCAGGGTTGATCCATGCAACAGCAAAGATGCACAGGTTCCGATCCCTGGCAAAAATACATTAGTTCCACTTTAGATGCATGGGTTGGCTGAAGAAATACCTTAGGTGTCGCTTCCAAGGGTCCAGGACTGTATGGCACCACTTTGCAGGACAGACTCACAGATTGCAGACCCCAGGTGTGCTTCCAAGGGTCCAGGACTGTATGGCACCACTTGTCAGGACAGACTCACAGATTGCAGACCCCAGGTGTAGGAGGCTGGCCTGGTTTGTAGTGGGTACTTATGATACTTACACCTTATACCAGATCCAGTTATCCCTTATTAGTGAAATGTAGGAAGTGTCTGGAAGCCAGGCTCTCTATTTGTAGCTGTAGCTGAGCAGCCAAGGCGAATCTAGGAGACATGCAAAGCTCATTCAGTACCATTGTAGACATACAGTACTCACACACATGAAAGAAAATACTCAGTGTTACAAAAATAAAGGTACTTTATTTTGGTGACACAAATGCCAAAAATACCATACAGACTATACTCCCTTAGAAGCTAAGTAATACACAGATTATATACACTATTATGCAGAAATAGCTGTAAAAACAGTTAGAAAACAGTGCAAATAGTCAACATCACAATAGTTAGAAATGGGCCTATGGGCAAAACAAGCCTTATACTAAGAAAGTGGAATGCGACTGTTGGTTTCTCACTTAGGCAAGGGTAGTGAGTAGAGGGATGCTGGAAGTATTAGAAAACACCAAAGGCAAGTAATAGACCCCAACCCAGAGCCCGGGAAAGCAGGGGTAAATCACAGTAAGTTTCCTAGAACACACAAGAACATGAGAAAGAACATTATGGAAGAACCAGAAGAGATGGCAAGATACCAATGATCGATTCCTAGACCTGAAGACTTGTGGAAGATAGGAACCAAGACCAAGAAGCACTGAAGAGTCCAAGGAGAACAGGAGTCCCTGCTAACCCGGATGAAGGTGCAAAAAAAGAACCAGTGGTGAAGAACAACAGTCAGTACTGCACCCAAAAAGATAGATGCAAGTTCCTGGTTGCTGCAGATGATGTCCCACACCGGATGGAAGATTGCAGTCTGGTTTGCGTCGCTGGATTCCACCAACAAGCCTTGGCACACGCAAGCTCGTGGATAGCGGAAAATGATGCTGACCGGGACCAGGAGGGAGAGTCAGAGGGGGCACTCAGTAAGTCAGAGAGCCCTCAGAAGGCCAGGCTGTGTGCACAGTAGTCCCACAGCACGGGGACAAAGAAGGTACAAAAGGAGGCCCATCCAGCACTACAACAAAGGATCCCACGCTGACGGAGAACCATGCTGGAAGCTGTGCGTCACAGGATAGAGTGCTGGGGGCCAGAGCTGCATGGTGCATTAAGAACTTTGTGAAAGGATACCAACAAGCCTTGGCAACTGCAAAACACATTATGCCCGGGGTACATTCTTGCGCGGGGAGGGAAGCCCTTACCTCCACCAAAGGTGGACAGTAGGATGTCAGGATGGTCGGGACCACTTCAGTCCTCCACCCATGAGGCAGGATCCATGCAGCTCATCAGGAGAGGGGACCCACGCCACTGATCACCATTGAAGAGAGGTGCCTGCTGAAGCAGGGGAGGGGCTCCTTCACTCCAAGGGAGATTCCTTTGTTCTTCTGGTGCAGGCTAAAGACAGGCTGTTCTCTGAGTATGCAGGACTGGGAAACAATTGCAGTTGCTGGCAGGAGCGGAAGATACAATGTAGCAGATGTCATGCGCTCGGCTGCCCAATCATCCCGCCCTTAGGTGGAAATGAGGCACTGCTAGTTAGCCGGAGCAAAACCTCGAGTTGAGCAGCAGGCATCACCTGCGGTGGGTCGGACTCAGTCTCTCACACCTCAGGCGATTCTGCCTCACAAAATCCATTAGCCTCATTAGAATAATCTTTGAACAAATCTACCATCTAATCTGGCGAATCCGGAACAGGTAGCAATTGCAGTCAATATGAGACAACCCCTGACTGCACACTTATTGGCAAATGGCTTAAAGGCCCGGGGGGGTCCAGTCACATTTGTGGTGGACACACATGAAGCTTGTAGAACAGAACTTTTTTATTCTTGGGTCACATTTCCAGCAGTTGATGGGAACACAAACACATTTTATCACTATACACTTGCAAATGTACCTGGACAAATATAGAGCAAATGCATATTTAGAAATACCTTTATTTTATCAAGAACATAATAATTTGCTTGATGGCGCTCTACCCCACACAATATTACCAGTTAGGTTAGGACCTCTAAGTAATGATGGTACCTTGCCTTTATTGGCCACTTTTACACCTCACCCTGCAGTGGCAAACTTAGCAGTAACTGAAGTCCGTTGCTTAAATACTGAACTGAGGGCAACATAGTGCTGATTAGTACAGTTTTTAATGCAAACATTGAATACAAACCCAGCACGTACTGCTCCAGCGCAACCACATGCAGTGACGCAGTACTAACCCTGCAACTGTACATTAGAATATGGGTAAAGTACCCACTAAACGAGAAGAAATTCCTTTTTGGTTAGCTCAAAAAAATATACGCGCTGGAAGCAGTATTTCCCCATACGGGACCTCAGGATAAACATAGAATTCTAACAATGTGCTTGCCATTTGGGATGGTCCCCACAGTAGATAACTGTAATACATGGGGCACGGTATTTGCCGCGCTTTACACTACCGCACACAGTACACGGACACTTGCCAATTTTCCGGATGTGTTGAAACAAATTCAAGCTGAATACGGGGCCGCCCCGGCCCTAGATGTGGGGATGCAATTAATGAGAAATTTTGACACAGTATCCTCAATTATATTAAGTAACCTTAAAGGAGAAGTGGTCGCACTAGCAGTGTGCATGCTGCTCCGGGATGTTCCTCAACAGGATCAAGAACGCGAGCTGCCAAAGATTATCGCAGAGACTTATTCTAGCATTGGTCGAGATAGTCTAGGGGCCAGACCAACTAAACCACAATTTCAGGGCAAATATAATGAATATTTTTCTAAGCAAGCTCCTGAGGGTAACAAGAAATGCTTAGATAAAAAACAACGAACCCCTAAAAAAGAAAAGGGAAAACCTCCACGTCAGGAACCTAACCATACTGTCCCTGTAACCTTTGTTTGTTTTCAGTGAATTTCTACGATTTTTTACGTATTGTAATTTTAATTGCTATAAGTGAATACAGCCACTGCCTCGCACGTCCTTTGGCCGTGGGCAGTGGCAGTTGGCCACAATGCCTGGCCTGCTGCCAAGCTTTGAGGCCAACCCCCTATAAGCACTCAAACTTGCACCGTGCACAGCCTTCTCCTGTGTGCAGTAGGGGTTGCACGCAAGGACTGACCTGTAGTCAGTCCCTGGGCCCCCCAACCACACAACCCAAAGCTATGTATGGCACTTTGCGCATACAGTGCAGAAGTTGTCTGCAGTCTCTCTGGGTGTGAGAATAGGTGTAAGAGGCTGTATCGGGAGTAAGAGTGGCTGTGAGAGTGTCTGGGTGTGAGAGTGCATACATCAGTGTTTTAGTGAGTGTGTCAGTATGTATGTGGGTAAATCTGGATGTCAGTGGGTCTGTGAGTGGGTGTGACCATCTGAGTGGGTATGTGAGTTGGTCTGTAACTGTGTCAGTGGGTCTGAGGGGGTGCTTGAAAGTCTGACCGGGGCTGTTAGTGAGTGCATGAAGGTCTGAGTGAGTCTCTGAATGGGTGCATGAGTGTGTTTGTGAGTGGATGAATGAGTGTCTGAGAGGGTCTGTGAGTGAATGCGTAGGTGTCTGAATTGGTGTGTGAGTGGGAGAATTGATTGAAAGAGAGACAGAGAGAGCAAAAGAAAGTGAGAAGAAGAGGGATAGAGATTTTTAGTCTTTGATGTCTGATTTACTTAGAATGAGTTATTTGTTTCCAATTTAAAATAAAAAATGTTTTTTCTCTAGTATAATATTTGAAAAAAAGAAAATTGGAATTAGTCCAGCTAGATTCGAACCCCCAAAGCTCAGGGTGAATGTCTGGGATCTTTACACTGTGCAACAGGGATTTTATTTTTTAATTTTTGTTTTAGCCCTTTATGGACTATCTGGTCCCCATATATATATTTTTTAAATTTATTTTATTTTAATTAAAAAAATAAATGACTAAAACACCCTTTACGGGCTACCTGGCACTGCAGGAGAATCCTTAAGGCTTCCCCTGCAGTGCCACTGCTTCAGCAAGCACAGAGCTGCTTTTACAGCAGCTCCATGCTTGCTGAAGCATTTCATCTCTGCCCCCTGCATGCGTGCAGGGGGCAGAGATGAAAGCTCTGCTGTTTGACAGCGGGACCTGCTTTAAATGTCTCCCTGTTAAACAGCAGAGTGTTCGCTGTGGCTTGGCTGAAGCTGCATCGCTGCAGCCACGGCAAACAGCTACGTCCCTGGGGTTGACACCCCGGGACATAGCAGGAACCGGCACTGGGGGTGGCGGTCCCCAGGGCTATCAGTGGCTTCAAAAGTGGGGTTGTGTGTTCCCCCTCAAACTATGACATAGCCTAAAGGTGGTGGTTGCCAGGCTTGTGGGTCCCAAAGGTATCCCTTTTCTTTTTTTAAATATTTGCCCCGGGGAGGTGGTGGTCCCTGGGGCAGTGGGGGGGGGGGGCTGCGGGCCCCCCACATATTTTAAAAGGAAAGCCCTCCGGAGGTGGCGGTCCCCAGGGCAATGGGGGGGCATGCACCCCTGCATATTTATTAAGGAAAGCCCTGGGAAGGTGGCAGGCCCCAAGGCAGCAGGGGGGCCACAGGCCCCCTGCATATTTGAAAAGGAAAGCCTTGGGAAGGTGGCAGTCCCCTGGGCAGCGGGGGCCATGGGCTCCCCACATATGTTAAAATAAAAGCCCTGGGAGGTGGCGGTCCCCAGGGCAGCGGGGAGGCCGCCAGCACCCTGAATATTTAAAAAGGAAAACCCTCGGGAGGTGGCAGTACCCAGGCAAGTAGGGGAGCCGAGGGCCTTTGCATTAAAAAAAATAAAAGCTCAGAGGTGGTGGTCTCCTAAGTTGTGGTTGGGCTGGGATGCCCCACCACACACTAAAATGTTAATGCCCCTGGGACCTGGGCCACCTTTTAAAAAAAAATGTGCTGCAAATTCATAAACATCGCAAACTTGCAGCAAAAAGAAAATGAACAAAAATGTTTTTTTAATTTGGGGTGTCCTTCTGAAATCCCCCCCACCAGTGCTAAGGGCATCTCCACCCTGGGCCCTTATTTTTTATCTTTACTTTTTTTCTGGGACTTGGCTCAGCTGAGTCCCAAGATGTCTGTCAACACTTCCTAGTTTGAAATATTGGCAGCCAATCAGAGCTGTGCATTTCCCTGCATGAGCTCATCTTTGTGCAAAAAAAAGGGAGCACACTGCCTCACACTCCAGCAAAAAGTTGGCCCCAATGCATCTTGGTAAATGCAGTCAGATTCTTTCACATTAACAAAAGTAATCAAAGTCTGTCACCTTAGTAGGTGCAGCAAGTGCTGTGTATCTCTGGACACGTGTTTCTGGGTTTCGCCCGTCATCAGCAGAGAGCATCATATTTTGTGGGGTTGCTTGAAATGCCACCAAACGTCTTCTCAGGTTTATGTACCACTCTGGTGCGCAGGTGCCTCACCAAGGCTCGTCAGCCCGTTAGCTCAAGGGAGCCGTCATTCGACAAAGTGCAAAAAAATGGGAGCACACTGCCTCACACTCCAGCAAAAAGGCGGCCCCAATGCATCTTGGTAAATGAAGTCAGATTCTTTCACATTAACAAAAGTAATCAAAGTCTTTCACCTTAGTAGATGCAGCAAGTGCTGTGTATCTCTGGACACATGTTTCTGGGTTTCGCCCGTCATCAGCAGAGAGCAGCATATTTTGTGGGGTTGCTTGAAATGCCACCAAACGTCTTCTCAGGTTTATGTACCACTCTGGTGCGCAGGTGCCTCACCAAGGCTCGTCAGCCCGTTAGCTCAAGGGAGCCGTCATTCGACACAGTGCAAAAAAAAGGGAGCACACTGCCTCACACTCCAGCAAAAAGTTGGCCCCAATGCATCTTGGTAAATGCAGTCAGATTCTTTCACATTAACAAAAGTAATCAAAGTCTTTCACCTTAGTAGGTGTAGCAAGTGCTGTGTATCTCTGGACACGTGTTTCTGGGTTTCACCCGTCATCAGCAGAGAGCAGCATATTTTGTGGGGTTGCTTGAAATGCCACCAAACGTCTTCTCAGGTTTATGTACCACTCTGGTGCGCAGGTGCCTCACCAAGGCTCGCCAGCCCGTTAGCTCAAGGGAGCCATCATTCGACACAGTGCAAAAAAAAGGAAGCACACAGCCTCACACTCCAGAAAAAAGTTGGCCCCAATGCATCTTGGTAAATGCAGTCAGATTCTTTCACATTAACAAAAGTAATCAAAGTCTTTCACCTTAGTAGGTGCAGCAAGTGCTGTGTTTCTCTGGACAGTTGTTTCTGGGTTTCGCCCGTCATCAGCAGAGAGCAGCATATTTTGTGGGGTTGCTTGAAATGCCACCAAACGTCTTCCCAGGTTTATGTACCACTCTGGTGCGCAGGTGCCTCACCAAGGCTCGTCAGCCCGTTAGCTCAAGGGAGCCGTCATTCGACACAGTGCAAAAAAAAGGGAGCACACTGCCTCACACTCCAGCAAAAAGTTGGCCCCAATGCATCTTGGTAAATGCAGTCAGATTCTTTCACATTAACAAAAGTAATCAAAGTCTTTCACCTTAGTAGGTGCAGCAAGTGCTGTGTATCTCTGGACACGTGTTTCTGGGTTTCGCCCGTCATCAGCAGAGAGCAGCATATTTTGTGGGGTTGCTTGAAATGCCACCAAACGTCTTCTCAGGTTTATGTACCACTCTGATGCGCAGGTGCCTCACCAAGGCTCGTCAGCCCGTTAGCTCAAGGGAGCCGTCATTTGACACAGTGCAAAAAAAAGGGAGCACACTGCCTCACACTCCAGCAAAAAGTTGGCCCCAATGCATCTTGGTAAATGCAGTCAGATTCTTTCACATTAACAAAAGTAATCAAAGTCTTTCACCTTAGTAGATGCAGCAAGTGCTGTGTATCTCTGGACACGTGTTTCTGGGTTTCGCCCGTCATCAGCAGAAAGCAGCATATTTTGTGGGGTTGCTTGAAATGCCACCAAACGTCTTCTCAGGTTTATGTACCACTCTGGTGCGCAGGTGCCTCACCAAGGCTCGTCAGCCCGTTAGCTCAAGGGAGCCGTCATTCGACACAGTGCAAAAAAAAGGGAGCACACTGCCTCACACTCCAGCAAAAAGTTGGCCCCAATGCATCTTGGTAAATGCAGTCAGATTCTTTCACATTAACAAAAGTAATCAAAGTCTTTCACCTTAGTAGGTGCAGCAAGTGCTGTGTATCTCTGGACACATGTTTCTGGGTTTCGCCCGTCATCAACAGAGAGCAGCATATTTTGTGGGGTTGCTTGAAATGCCACCAAACGTCTTCTCAGGTTTATGTACCACACTGGTGCGCAGGTGCCTCACCAAGGCTCATCAGCCCGTTAGCTCAAGGGAGACGTCATTCGACACAGTGCAAAAAAAAGGGAGCACACTGCCTCACACTCCAGCAAAAAGTTGGCCCCAATGCATCTTGGTAAATGCAGTCAGATTCTTTCACATTAACAAAAGTAATCAAAGTCTTTCACCTTAGTAGATGCAGCAAGTGCTGTGTATCTCTGGACACGTGTTTCTGGGTTTCGCCCATTATCAGCAGAGAGCAGCATATTTTGTGGGGTTGCTTGAAATGCCACCAAACGTTTTCTCAGGTTTATGTACCACTCTGGTGCGCAGGTGCCTCACCAAGGCTCGTCAGCCCGTTAGCTCAAGGGAGCCGTCATTCGACACAGTGCAAAAAAAAGGGAGCACACTGCCTCACACTCCAGAAAAAAGTTGGCCCCAATGCATCTTGGTAAATGCTGTCAGATTCTTTCACATTAACAAAAGTAATCAAAGTCTTTCACCTTAGTAGGTGCAGCAAGTGCTGTGTATCTCTGGACACGTGTTTCTGGGTTTCGCCCGTCATCAGCAGAGAGCAGCATATTTTGTGGGGTTGCTTGAAATGCCACCAAACGTCTTCTTAGGTTTATGTACCACTCTGGTGCGCAGGTGCCTCACCAAGGCTCGTCAGCCCGTTAGCTCAAGGGAGCCGTCATTCGACACAGTGCAAAAAAAAGGAAGCACACTGCCTCACATTCCAGAAAAAAGTTGGCCCCAATGCATCTTGGTAAATGCAGTCAGATTCTTTCACATTAACAAAAGTAATCAAAGTCTTTCACCTTAGTAGGTGCAGCAAGTGCTGTGTTTCTCTGGACAGTTGTTTCTGGGTTTCGCCCGTCATCAGCAGAGAGCAGCATATTTTGTGGGGTTGCTTGAAATGCCACCAAACGTCTTCTCAGGTTTATGTACCACTCTGGTGCGCAGGTGCCTCACCAAGGCTCGTCAGCCCGTTAGCTCAAGGGAGGCGTCATTCGACACAGTGCAAAAAAAAGGGAGCACACTGCCTCACACTCCAGCAAAAAGTTGGCCCCAATGCATCTTGGTAAATGCAGTCAGATTCTTTCACATTAACAAAAGTAATCAAAGTCTTTCACATTAGTAGGTGCAGCAAGTGCTGTGTATCTCTGGACACGTGTTTCTGGGTTTCACCCGTCATCAGCAGAGAGCAGCATATTTTGTGGGGTTGCTTGAAATGCCACCAAACGTCTTCTTAGGTTTATGTACCACTCTGGTGCGCAGGTGCCTCACCAAGGCTCGTCAGCCCGTTAGCTCAAGGGAGCCGTCATTCGACACAGTGCAAAAAAAAGGAAGCACACTGCCTCACACTCCAGAAAAAAGTTGGCCCCAATGCATCTTGGTAAATGCAGTCAGATTCTTTCACATTAACAAAAGTAATCAAAGTCTTTCACCTTAGTAGGTGCAGCAAGTGCTGTGTTTCTCTGGACAGTTGTTTCTGGGTTTCGCCCGTCATCAGCAGAGAGCAGCATATTTTGTGGGGTTGCTTGAAATGCCACCAAACGTCTTCTCAGGTTTATGTACCACTCTGGTGCGCAGGTGCCTCACCAAGGCTCGTCAGCCCGTTAGCTCAAGGGAGGCGTCATTCGACACAGTGCAAAAAAAAGGGAGCACACTGCCTCACACTCCAGCAAAAAGTTGGCCCCAATGCATCTTGGTAAATGCAGTCAGATTCTTTCACATTAACAAAAGTAATCAAAGTCTTTCACATTAGTAGGTGCAGCAAGTGCTGTGTATCTCTGGACACGTGTTTCTGGGTTTCACCCGTCATCAGCAGAGAGCAGCATATTTTGTGGGGTTGCTTGAAATGCCACCAAACGTCTTCTCAGGTTTATGTACCACTCTGGTGCGCAGGTGCCTCACCAAGGCTCGCCAGCCCGTTAGCTCAAGGGAGCCATCATTTGACACAGTGCAAAAAAAAGGAAGCACACAGCCTCACACTCCAGCAAAAAGTTGGCCCCAATGCATCTTGGTAAATGCAGTCAGATTCTTTCACATTAACAAAAGTAATCAACGTCTTTCACCTTAGTAGATGCAGCAAGTGCTGTGTATCTCTGGACAGTTGTTTCTGGGTTTCGCCCGTCATCAGCAGAGAGCAGCATATTTTGTGGGGTTGCTTGAAATGCCACCAAACGTCTTCTCAGGTTTATGTACCACTCTGGTGCGCAGGTGCCTCACCAAGGCTCGTCAGCCCGTTAGCTCAAGGGAGCCGTCATTCGACACAGTGCAAAAAAAAGGGAGCACACTGCCTCACACTTGTGAGAAGGTAGCCTCTTTCTAGCCTTGTTACCCCCACTTTTGGCCTGTTTGTGAGTGTATGTCAGGGTGTTTGTCACTGTTTTCACTGTCTCACTGGGATCCTGATAGCCAGGCCTCAGGGCTCATAGTGAAAACACTATGTTTTCAGTATGTTTGTTATGTGTCACTGGGATCCTGCTGGTCAGGACCCCAGTGCTCATAGGTTTGTGGCCTATATGTATGTGTCACTGGGACCCTGTCACACAGGGCCCCAGTGCTCATAGGTGTGCATGTATATGTTCCCTGTGTGGTGCCTAACTGTCTCACTGAGGCTCTGCTAACCAGAACCTCAGTGGTTATGCTCTCTCATTACTTTCAAATTGTCACTAACAGGCTAGTGACCAATTTTACCAATTTACATTGGCTTACTGGAACACCCTTATAATTCCCTAGTATATGGTACTGAGGTACCCAGGGTATTGGGGTTCCAGGAGATCCCTATGGGCTGCAGCATTTCTTTTGCCACCCATAGGGGGCTCTGACAATTCTTACACAGGCCTGCCACTGCAGCCTGAGTGAAATAACGTCCACGTTATTTCACAGCCATTTTACACTGCACTTAAGTAACTTATAAGTCACCTATATGTCTAACCTTTACCTGGTAAAGGTTAGGTGCAAAGTTACTTAGTGTGAGGGCACCCTGGCACTAGCCAAGGTGCCCCCACATTGTTCAGAGCCATTTCCCTGAACTTTGTGAGTGCGGGGACACCATTACACGCGTGCACTACATATAGGTCACTACCTATATGTAGCTTCACAATGGTAACTCCGAATATGGCCATGTAACATGTCTATGATCATGGAATTGCCCCCTCTATGCCATCCTGGCATAGTTGGCACAATCCCATGATCCCAGTGGTCTGTAGCACAGACCCTGGTACTGCCAAACTGCCCTTCCTGGGGTTTCACTGCAGCTGCTGCTGCTGCCAACCCCTCAGACAGGCATCTGCCCTCCTGGGGTCCAGCCAGGCCTGGCCCAGGATGGCAGAACAAAGAACTTTCTCTGAGAGAGGGTGTGACACCCTCTCCCTTTGGAAAATGGTGTGAAGGCAGGGGAGGAGTAGCCTCCCCCAGCCTCTGGAAATGCTTTCTTGGGCACAGATGTGCCCAATTCTGCATAAGCCAGTCTACACCAGTTCAGGGACCCCTTAGCCCCTGCTCTGGCACGAAACTGGACAAAGGAAAGGGGAGTGACCACTCCCCTGACCTGCACCTCCCCTGGGAGGTGTCCAGAGCTCCTCCAGTGTGCTCCAGACCTCTGCCATCTTGGAAACAGAGGTGCTGCTGGCACACTGGACTGCTCTGAGTGGCCAGTGCCACCAGGTGACGTCAGAGACTCCTGCTGATAGGCTCCTTCAGGTGTTAGTAGCCTATCCTCTCTCCTAGGTAGCCAAACCCTCTTTTCTGGCTATTTAGGGTCTCTGTCTCTGGGGAAACTTTAGATAACGAATGCATGAGCTCAGCCGAGTTCCTCTGCATCTCTCTCTTCACCTTCTGATAAGGAAACGACCGCTGACCGCGCTGGAAGCCTGCAAACCTGCAACATAGTAGCAAAGACGACTACTGCAACTCTGTAACGCTGATCCTGCCGCCTTCTCGACTGTTTTCCTGCTTGTGCATGCTGTGGGGGTAGCCTGCCTCCTCTCTGCACCAGAAGCTCCGAAGAAATCTCACGTGGGTCGATGGAATCTTCCCCCTGCAACCGCAGGCACCAAAAAGCTGCATCACCGGTCCCTTGGGTCTCCTCTCAGCACGACGAGCGAGGTCCCTCGAATCCAGCGACTCTGTCCAAGTGACCCCCACAGTCCAGTGACTCTTCAGTCCAAGTTTGTTGGAGGTAAGTCCTTGCCTCACCTCGCTGGGCTGCATTGCTGGGAACCACGACTTTTCAGCTACTCCGGCCCCTGTGCACTTCCGGCGGAAATCCTTTGTGCACAGCCAAGCCTGGGTCCACGGCACTCTAACCTGCATTGCACGACTTTCTAAGTTGGTCTCCGGCGACGTGGGACTCCTTTGTGCAACTTCGGCAAGCACCGTTTCACGCATCCTTGTAGTGCCTGTTTCTGGCACTTCTCCGGCTGCTACCTGCTTCAGTGAGGGCTCTTTGTCTTGCTCGACGTCCCCTCTCTCTTCAGGTCCAATTTGCGACCTCCTGGTCCCTCCTGGGCCCCAGCAGCGTCCAAAAACGCCAAACGCACGATTTGCGCCTAGCAAGGCTTGTTGGCATCCTTCCGACAGGAAAATACTTCTGCACAACTCGCCAAGGCAAGAGGGATCCGTCCACCAAAGGGGAAGTCTCTAGCCCTTTTCGTTCCTGCAGAAACCTCAGCTTCTTCTGTCCAGTCGAAGCTTCTTTGCACCCGCAGCTGGCATTTCCTGGGCATCTGCCCATCTCCGACTTGCTTGTGACTTTTGGACTTAGTCCCCTTGTTCCACAGGTACCCTAGATTGGAAATCCACAGTTGTTGCATTGCTGGTTTGTGTCTTTCCTGCATTATTCCTCTAACACGGCTACTTTGTCCTTAGGGGAACTTTAGTGCACTTTGCACTCACTTTTCAGGGTCTTGGGGAGGGTTATTTTTCTAACTCTCACTATTTTCTAATAGTCCCAGCGACCCTCTATAAGGTCACATAGGTTTGGGGTCCATTCGTGGTTCGCATTCCACTTTTGGAGTATATGGTTTGTGTTGCCCCTATCCCTATGTTTCCCCATTGCATCCTATTGTAACTATACATTGTTTGCACTGTTTTCTAAGACTATACTGCATATTTTTGCTATTGTGTATATATATCTTGTGTATATTTCCTATCCTCTCACTGAGGGTACACTCTAAGATACTTTGGCATATTGTCATAAAAATAAAGTACCTTTATTTTTAGTATAACTGTGTATTGTGTTTTCTTATGATATTGTGCATATGACACTAGGTGGTACTGTAGTAGCTTCACACGTCTCCTAGTTCAGCCTAAGCTGCTCTGCTAAGCTACCATTATCTATCAGCCTAAGCTGCTAGACACCCTATACACTAATAAGGGATAACTGGGCCTGGTGCAAGGTGCAAGTACCCCTTGGTACTCACTACAAGCCAGTCCAGCCTCCTACATTGGTTGTGCAGTGGTGGGATAAGTGCTTGAGACTACTTACCACTCTTGTCATTGTACTTTTCATAAGAGAAAAATATACAAAACAAGGTCAGTGTATATACACATAGCCAAAATGTTTTGCATTTCCTCTTTTCACTCTTTTCTAAGTGCTGAAAAGTACCTCTAAACTTTCAAAAAGTTCTTAAAAGTTTTAAAAGTTTTTTTCTGTCTTTCCAAAAAGTTCTGAAAACTTTTTTCTCTTTTTCTATCACTTTAACTCTCTCTAAAAATGTCTGGCACAGGCCAAAGTGTTGATCTGTGCAAACTTGCATATGACAACCTTAGCTGGAAAAGAGCAAGGAGTCTCTGTATAGAGAGAGGTTTGAGTGTAGGGAAGAATCCTTCCTTGGAACTGTTACTTAACATGCTTAGAGAACAGGATAAGGCCATAGGTGCCCCATCTGTTGAAAAAGTACCTAATAGTTCCCAATCTGATTCAGGGACTCCCCCAGGAAAAGATTCAGGAAAGAAACTTCCTAGCCTGCCCATTACTAGACAATCTAGCATAGATGGTAATGATGATGAGCCACACCAAATAAATAGTGTTGTCTCACATCATAGCAAAAGCATTTATTCTCACCATACTGGTAGTAATGTTTCTGTAAACCAAGCTGTTAGGGTGGCTCCTGTAAGGGACAGGTCTCCTTCTGTTCATTCCCATCATAGCTCTGTTTCTAGAAATGTCCCTCCCACCAACCCTGATGACAGAATGTTAGAGAGGGAACTCAATAAGTTGAGGGTGGAACAAACCAGACTGAAGCTTAAAAAGCAACAGCTGGATTTGGATAGACAGTCTTTTGAATTAGAGAAGGAAAGAGAGAAGTTGGGTTTAGATACCCATGGTGGCAGCAGCAGTATTCCCCATAGTCATCCTGCAAAAGAGCATGATTCCAGGAATCTGCACAAGATAGTTCCCCCTTATAAGGAGGGGGATGACATTAACAAGTGGTTTGCTGCACTTGAGAGGGCCTGTGTTGTACAGGATGTCCCTAAAAGGCAGTGGGCTGCTATCCTATGGCTATCATTTAGTGGAAAAGGTAGGGATAGGCTCCTTACTGTGAAAGAAAATTATGCTAATAATTTCCAAGTTCTTAAGAATGCACTCCTGGATGGTTATGGCTTAACCACTGAACAGTACAGGATAAAGTTCAGAGAGACCAAAAAGGAGTCTTCACAAGACTGGGTTGATTTTATTGACCATTCAGTGAAGGCCTTGGAGGGGTGGTTACATGGCAGTAAAGTTACTGATTATGAAAGCCTGTATAACACAATCCTGAGAGAGCATATACTTAATAATTGTGTGTCTGATTTGTTGCACCAGTACCTGGTAGACTCTGATCTGACCTCTCCCCAAGAATTGGGAAAGAAGGCAGACAAATGGGTCAGAACAAGGGTGAACAGAAAAGTTCATACAGGGGTGACAAAGATGGCAATAAGAAGAAAGATGGTGAAAAATCTCAAGATAAGCATGGGGATAAGGGTAAAACCAAAGATCCCACTTCAAATCTTAAACACTCTTCAGAGGGTGGGGATAAAACAAATTCTTCCTCTTCTTCCCAACCTGCACACATTAAAAAGCCTTGGTGCTTTGTGTGTAAAAATAGAGGCCATAGGCCAGGGGATAAGTCCTGTCCAGGTAAACCCCCTGAGCCTACCACCACTAATACATCAAGCTCTAGTGCCCCTAGCAGTAGTGGTACTAGTGGTGGGACTGCTGGCAACAGTCAAGCAAAGGGTGTAGTTGGGTTCACTTATGGGTCCATAGTAAAAACTGGGTTATTGTCAGTCCCAAGACAGTTTCTGTCACACCTAGTGGCACTGGCCTTGCCACACTGGCTGCTTGTCCCCTTACAATGGATAAGTACAGGCAGACAGTTTCAATAAATGGTGTTGAGGCCTTGGCCTACAGGGACACAGGTGCCAGTTTCACTTTGGTGACTGAAAACCTAGTGCCTCCTGAACAACACATCATTGGACAACAGTATAAGATTATTGATGTCCATAACTCCACTAAGTTTCTTCCCTTAGCTATAATTCAGTTTAGTTGGGGTGGAGTTACTGGCCCTAAGCAGGTGGTGGTATCACCTAGCTTACCTGTAGACTGTCTCTTAGGTAATGACCTAGAGGCCTCAGGTTGGGCTGATGTAGAGTTTTATGCACATGCAGCCATGCTGGGCATCCCTGAGGAATTGTTCCCTCTCATTTCAAGTGAAATGAAAAAGCAAAGGAGAGAAGGCCTGAAAACTCAGGATCCCTCTCCATCAACAGGTAAAAAGGGTATCACAGTATCCCCTAACCACCCTACCATTCAGGATACTATTCCTGTGGTGGGAGAAACCTCTCCTGGGGTGGCACCTGTTCCAAGGGAATCATCAGCTGGCAAAGCTGGACTCCCTGAGGTGGAAGTACCTCTCTGTGGGATAACTAACATTGGTGAGAAAAACAGCACCATTTTAGTTAACATGGAGCATCCCTCTAACCCTCCCAGAGAAACTTTAGTGCAGAAACCCTGCACTACCTCACAACACTTAGGACAGCATCCCTGCCCTAGTGTGGAGCTCATAGGACAGCATCCCTGCCCTGCTCCAACTCAAGAGAAACAGCATCCCTGTTCTCTATTCCAGCCAGATGGACAACGTTTTTGCCCAGCTATGGCTTTTCTGAGACAGCATCCCTGTCTGGCATTTCCATCACTACAAATAGGTTCAGTGGACAATTCCCACTGCTCTAAACTAAAACTTACTGATAGAAACTCTGAAAATACATCTTCACATTGTTGCTTAGCTAAAAAACTTCAAACAGGGTGGTTTACATCCCCACAGGGAAGTAACCATATAGTGGATGATAAAGGGAGTAACCAGTCTATTGCAGAGCTACTCTCTACTTATCACCACTTAGACAATAAAGTCTCAACTGGCCAAGGTTAGCCTTATTGTCCTTCGTTTGGGGGGGGTTGTGTGAGAAGGTAGCCTCTTTCTAGCCTTGTTACCCCCACTTTTGGCCTGTTTGTGAGTGTATGTCAGGGTGTTTGTCACTGTTTTCACTGTCTCACTGGGATCCTGATAGCCAGGCCTCAGTGCTCATAGTGAAAACACTATGTTTTCAGTATGTTTGTTATGTGTCACTGGGATCCTGCTGGTCAGGACCCCAGTGCTCATAGGTTTGTGGCCTATATGTATGTGTCACTGGGACCCTGTCACACAGGGCCCCAGCGCTCATAGGTGTGCATGTATATGTTCCCTGTGTGGTGCCTAACTGTCTCACTGAGGCTCTGCTAACCAGAACCTCAGTGGTTATGCTCTCTCATTACTTTCAAATTGTCACTAACAGGCTAGTGACCAATTTTACCAATTTACATTGGCTTACTGGAATACCCTTATAATTCCCTAGTATATGGTACTGAGGTACCCAGGGCATTGGGGTTCCAGGAGATCCCTATGGGCTGCAGCATTTCTTTTGCCACCCATAGGGAGCGATGACAATTCTTACACAGGCCTGCCACTGCAGCCTGAGTGAAATAACGTCCACGTTATTTCACAGCCATTTTACACTGCACTTAAGTTACTTATAAGTCACCTATATGTCTAACCTTTACCTGGTAAAGGTTAGGTGCAAAGTTACTTAGTGTGAGGGCACCCTGGCACTAGCCAAGGTGCCCCCACATTGTTCAGAGCCAATTCCCTGAACTTTGTGAGTGCGGGGACACCATTACACGCGTGCACTACATATAGGTCACTACCTATATGTAGCTTCACAATGGTAACTCCGAATATGGCCATGTAACATGTCTATGATCATGGAATTGCCCCCTCTATGCCATCCTGGCATAGTTGGCACAATCCCATGATACCAGTGGTCTGTAGCACAGACCCTGGTACTGCCAAACTGCCCTTCCTGGGGTTTCACTGCAGCTGCTGCTGCTGCCAACCCCTCAGACAGGCATCTGCCCTCCTGGGGTCCAGCCAGGCCTGGCCCAGGATGGCAGAACAAAGAACTTCCTCTGAGAGAGGGTGTGACACCCTCTCCCTTTGGAAAATGGTGTGAAGGCAGGGGAGGAGTAGCCTCCCCCAGCCTCTGGAAATGCTTTCTTGGGCACAGATGTGCCCAATTCTGCATAAGCCAGTCTACACCGGTTCAGGGACCCCTTAGCCCCTGCTCTGGCGCGAAACTGGACAAAGGAAAGGGGAGTGACCACTCCCCTGACCTGCACCTCCCCTGGGAGGTGTCCAGAGCTCCTCCAGTGTGCTCCAGACCTCTGCCATCTTGGAAACCGAGGTGCTGCTGGCACACTGGACTGCTCTGAGTGGCCAGTGCCACCAGGTGACGTCAGAGACTCCTGCTGATAGGCTCCTTCAGGTGTTAGTAGCCTATCCTCTCTCCTAGGTAGCCAAACCCTCTTTTCTGGCTATTTAGGGTCTCTGTCTCTGGTGAAACTTTAGATAACGAATGCATGAGCTCAGCCGAGTTCCTCTGCATCTCTCTCTTCACCTTCTGATAAGGAAACGACCGCTGACCGCGCTGGAAGCCTGCAAACCTGCAACATAGTAGCAAAGACGACTACAGCAACTCTGTAACGCTGATCCTGCCGCCTTCTCGACTGTTTTCCTGCTTGTGCATGCTGTGGTGGTAGCCTGCCTCCTCTCTGCACCAGAAGCTCCGAAGAAATCTCCCGTGGGTCGACGGAATCTTCCCCCTGCTACCGCAGGCACCAAAAAGCTGCATCACGGTCCCTTGGGTCTCCTCTCAGCACGACGAGCGAGGTCCCTCGAATCCAGCGACTCTGTCCAAGTGACCCCCACAGTCCCGTGACTCTTCAGTCCAAGTTTGGTGGAGGTAAGTCCTTGCCTCACTTCGCTGGGCTGCATTGCTGGGAACCGCGACTTTGCAGCTACTCCAGCCCCTGTGCACTTCCGGCGGAAATCCTTTGTGCACAGCCAAGCCTGGGTCCACGGCACTCTAACCTGCATTGCACGACTTTCTAAGTTGGTCTCCGGCGACGTGGGACTCCTTTGTGCAACTTCGGCGAGCACCGTTTCACGCATCCTCGTAGTGCCTGTTTCTGGCACTTCTCCGGGTGCTACCTGCTTCAGTGAGTGTTCTTTATCTTGCTCGACGTCCCTTCTCTCTTCAGGTCCAATTTGCGACCTCCTGGTCCCTCCTGGGCCCCAGCAGCGTCCAAAAACGCCAAATGCACGATTTGCGCTAGCAAGGCTTGTTGGCGTCCTTCCGGCGGGAAAACACTTCTGCACGACTCTCCAAGGCAAGTGGGATCCGTCCACCAAAGGGGAAGTCTCTAGCCCTTTTCGTTCCTGCAGAAACCTCAGCTTCTTCTGTCCAGTCGAAGCTTCTTTGCACCCGCAGCTGGCATTTCCTGGGCATCTGCCCATCTCCGACTTGCTTGTGACTTTTGGACTTGGTCCCCTTGTTCCACAGGTACCCTAGATTGGAAATCCACAGTTGTTGCATTGCTGGTTTGTGTCTTTCCTGCATTATTCCTCTAACACGAATACTTTGTCCTTAGGGGAACTTTAGTGCACTTTGCACTCACTTTTCAGGGTCTTGGGGAGGGTTATTTTTCTAACTCTCACTATTTTCTAATAGTCCCAGTGACCCTCTACAAGGTCACATAGGTTTGGGGTCCATTCGTGGTTCGCATTCCACTTTTGGAGTATATGGTTTGTGTTGCCCCTATCCCTATGTTTCCCCATTGCATCCTATTGTAACTATACATTGTTTGCACTGTTTTCTAAGACTATACTGCATATTTTTGCTATTGTGTATATATATCTTGTGTATATTTCCTATCCTCTCACTGAGGGTACACTCTAAGATACTTTGGCATATTGTCATAAAAATAAAGTACCTTTATTTTTAGTATAACTGTGTATTGTGTTTTCTTATGATATTGTGCATATGACACTAGGTGGTACTGTAGTAGCTTCACACGTCTCCTAGTTCACCCTAAGCTGCTCTGCTAAGCTACCATTATCTATCAGCCTAAGCTGCTAGACACCCTATACACTAATAAGGGATAACTGGGCCTGGTGCAAGGTGCAAGTACCTCTTGGTACTCACTACAAGCCAGTCCAGCCTCCTACAACACTCCAGCAAAAAGTTGGCCCCAATGCATCTTGGTAAATGCAGTCAGATTCTTTCACATTAACAAAAGTAATCAAAGTCTTTCACCTTAGTAGATGCAGCAAGTGCTGTGTATCTCTGGACACGTGTTTCTGGGTTTCGCCCATTATCAGCAGAGAGCAGCATATTTTGTGGGGTTGCTTGAAATGCCACCAAACGTCTTCTCAGGTTTATGTACCACTCTGGTGCGCAGGTGCCTCACCAAGGCTCGTCAGCCCGTTAGCTCAAGGGAGCCGTCATTCGACACAGTGCAAAAAAAAGGGAGCACACTGCCTCACACTCCAACAAAAAATTGGCCCCAATGCATCTTGGTAAATGCAGTCAGATTCTTTCACATTAACAAAAGCAATCAAAGTCTTTCACCTTAGTAGGTGCAGCAAGTGCTGTGTATCTTTGGACACGTGTTTCTGGGTTTCGCCCGTCATCAGCAGAGAGCATCATATTTTGTGGGGTTGCTTGAAATGCCACCAAACGTCTTCTCAGGTTTATGTACCACTCTGGTGCGCAGGTGCCTCACCAAGGCTCGTCAGCCCGTTAGCTCAAGGGAGCCGTCATTCGACAAAGTGCAAAAAAATGGGAGCACACTGCCTCACACTCCAGCAAAAAGTCGGCCCAATGCATCTTGGTAAATGCAGTCAGATTCTTTCACATTAACAAAAGTAATCAAAGTCTTTCACCTTAGTAGATGCAGCAAGTGCTGTGTATCTCTGGACACATGTTTCTGGGTTTCGCCCGTCATCAGCAGAGAGCAGCATATTTTGTGGGGTTGCTTGAAATGCCACCAAACGTCTTCTCAGGTTTATGTACCACTCTGGTGCGCAGGTGCCTCACCAAGGCTCGTCAGTCCGTTAGCTCAAGGGAGCCGTCATTCGACACAGTGCAAAAAAAAGGGAGCACACTGCCTCACACTCCAACAAAAAATTGGCCCCAATGCATCTTGGTAAATGCAGTCAGATTCTTTCACATTAACAAAAGCAATCAAAGTCTTTCACCTTAGTAGGTGCAGCAAGTGCTGTGTATCTCTGGACACGTGTTTCTGGGTTTCGCCCGTCATCAGCAGAGAGCAGCATATTTTGTGGGGTTGCTTGAAATGCCACCAAACGTCTTCTTAGGTTTATGTACCACTCTGGTGCGCAGGTGCCTCACCAAGGCTCGTCAGCCCGTTAGCTCAAGGGAGCCGTCATTCGACACAGTGCAAAAAAAAGGAAGCACACTGCCTCACACTCCAGAAAAAAGTTGGCCCCAATGCATCTTGGTAAATGCAGTCAGATTCTTTCACATTAACAAAAGTAATCAAAGTCTTTCACCTTAGTAGGTGCAGCAAGTGCTGTGTATCTCTGGACAGTTGTTTCTGGGTTTCGACTGTCATCAGCAGAGAGCAGCATATTTTGTGGGGTTGCTTGAAATGCCACCAAACGTCTTCTCAGGTTTATGTACCACTCTGGTGCGCAGGTGCCTCACCAAGGCTCGTTAGCCCGTTAGCTCAAGGGAGGCGTCATTCGACACAGTGCAAAAAAAAGGGAGCACACTGCCTCACACTCCAGCAAAAAGTTGGCCCCAATGCATCTTGGTAAATGCAGTCAGATTCTTTCACATTAACAAAAGTAATCAAAGTCTTTCACCTTAGTAGGTGCAGCAAGTGCTGTGTATCTCTGGACACGTGTTTCTGGGTTTCACCCGTCATCAGCAGAGAGCAGCATATTTTGTGGGGTTGCTTGAAATGCCACCAAACGTCTTCTCAGGTTTATGTACCACTCTGGTGCGCAGGTGCCTCACCAAGGCTCGCCAGCCCGTTAGCTCAAGGGAGCCATCATTCGACACAGTGCATAAAAAAGGAAGCACACAGCCTCACACTCCAGAAAAAAGTTGGCCCCAATGCATCTTGGTAAATGCAGTCAGATTCTTTCACATTAACAAAAGTAATCAAAGTCTTTCACCTTAGTAGGTGCAGCAAGTGCTGTGTTTCTCTGGACAGTTGTTTCTGGGTTTCGCCCGTCATCAGCAGAGAGCAGCGTATTTGGTGGGGTTGCTTGAAATGCCACCAAACGTCTTCCCAGGTTTATGTACCACTCTGGTGCGCAGGTGCCTCACCAAGGCTCGTCAGCCCGTTAGCTCAAGGGAGGCGTCATTCGACACAGTGCAAAAAAAGGGAGCACACTGCCTCACACTCCAGCAAAAAGTTGGCCCCAATGCATCTTGGTAAATGCAGTCAGATTCTTTCACATTAACAAAAGTAATCAAAGTCTTTCACCTTAGTAGGTGCAGCAAGTGCTGTGTATCTCTGGACACGTGTTTCTGGGTTTCACCCGTCATCAGCAGAGAGCAGCATATTTTGTGGGGTTGCTTGAAATGCCACCAAACGTCTTCTCAGGTTTATGTACCACTCTGATGCGCAGGTGCCTCACCAAGGCTCGTCAGCCCGTTAGCTCAAGGGAGCCGTCATTCGACACAGTGCAAAAAAAAGGGAGCACACTGCCTCACACTCCAGCAAAAAGTTGGCCCCAATGCATCTTGGTAAATGCAGTCAGATCCTTTCACATTAACAAAAGTAATCAAAGTCTTTCACCTTAGTAGATGCAGCAAGTGCTGTGTATCTCTGGACACGTGTTTCTGGGTTTCGCCCGTCATCAGCAGAGAGCAGCATATTTTGTGGGGTTGCTTGAAATGCCACCAAACGTCTTCTCAGGTTTATGTACCACTCTGGTGCGCAGGTGCCTCACCAAGGCTCGTCAGACCGTTAGCTCAAGGGAGCCGTCATTCGACACAGTGCAAAAAAAAGGGAGCACACTGCCTCACACTCCAGCAAAAAGTTGGCCCCAATGCATCTTGGTAAATGCAGTCAGATTCTTTCACATTAACAAAAGTAATCAAAGTCTTTCACCTTAGTAGGTGCAGCAAGTGCTGTGTATCTCTGGACACGTGTTTCTGGGTTTCGCCCGTCATCAACAGAGAGCAGCATATTTTGTGGGGTTGCTTGAAATGCCACCAAACGTCTTCTCAGGTTTATGTACCACACTGGTGCGCAGGTGCCTCACCAAGGCTCATCAGCCCGTTAGCTTAAGGGAGCCGTCATTCGTCACAGTGCAAAAAAAAGGGAGCACACTGCCTCACACTCCAGAAAAAAGTTGGCCCCAATGCATCTTGGTAAATGCAGTCAGATTCTTTCACATTAACAAAAGTAATCAAAGTCTTTCACCTTAGTAGGTGCAGCAAGTGCTGTGTATCTCTGGACAGTTGTTTCTGGGTTTCGCCCGTCATCAGCAGAGAGCAGCATATTTTGTGGGGTTGCTTGAAATGCCACCAAACGTCTTCTCAGGTTTATGTACCACTCTGGTGCGCAGGTGCCTCACCAAGGCTCGTCAGCCCGTTAGCTCAAGGGAGTCGTCATTCGACACAGTGCAAAAAAAAGGGAGCACACTGCCTCACACTCCAGCAAAAAGTTGGCCCCAATGCATCTTGGTAAATGCAGTCAGATTCTTTCACATTAACAAAAGTAATCAAAGTCTTTCACTTTAGTAGATGCAGCAAGTGCTGTGTATCTCTGGACACGTGTTTCTGGGTTTCGCCCATCATCAGCAGAGAGCAGCATATTTTGTGGAGTTGCTTGAAATGCCACCAAACGTCTTCTCAGGTTTATGTACCACTCTGGTGCGCAGGTGCCTCACCAAGGCTCGTCAGCCCGTTAGCTCAAGGGAGCCGTCATTCGACACAGTGCAAAAAAAAGGGAGCACACTGCCTCACACTCCAGCAAAAAATTGGCCCCAATGCATCTTGGTAAATGCAGTCAGATTCTTTCACATTAACAAAAGTAATCAAAGTCTTTCACCTTAGTAGATGCAGCAAGTGCTGTGTATCTCTGGACACGTGTTTCTGGGTTTCGCCCATTATCAGCAGAGAGCAGCATATTTTGTGGGGTTGCTTGAAATGCCACCAAACGTCTTCTCAGGTTTATGTACCACCCTGGTGCGCAGGTGCCTCACCAAGGCTCGTCAGCCCGTTAGCTCAAGGGAGCCGTCATTCGACACAGTGCAAAAAAAAGGGAGCACACTGCCTCACACTCCAGAAAAAAGTTGGCCCCAATGCATCTTGGTAAATGCTGTCAGATTCTTTCACATTAACAAAAGTAATCAAAGTCTTTCACCTTAGTAGGTGCAGCAAGTGCTGTGTATCTCTGGACACGTGTTTCTGGGTTTCGCCCGTCATCAGCAGAGAGCAGTATATTTTGTGGGGTTGCTTGAAATGCCACCAAACGTCTTCTTAGGTTTATGTACCACTCTGGTGCGCAGGTGCCTCACCAAGGCTCGTCAGCCCGTTAGCTCAAGGGAGCCGTCATTCGCCACAGTGCAAAAAAAAGGAAGCACACTGCCTCACACTCCAGAAAAAAGTTGGCGCCAATGCATCTTGGTAAATGCAGTCAGATTCTTTCACATTAACAAAAGTAATCAAAGTCTTTCACCTTAGTAGGTGCAGCAAGTGCTGTGTATCTCTGGACAGTTGTTTCTGGGTTTCGCCTGTCATCAGCAGAGAGCAGCATATTTTGTGGGGTTGCTTGAAATGCCACCAAACGTCTTCTCAGGTTTATGTACCACTCTGGTGCGCAGGTGCCTCACCAAGGCTCGTCAGCCCGTTAGCTCAAGGGAGGCGTCATTCGACACAGTGCAAAAAAAAGGGAGCACACTGCCTCAAACTCCAGCAAAAAGTTGGCCCCAATGCATCTTGGTAAATGCAGTCAGATTCTTTCACATTAACAAAAGTAATCAAAGTCTTTCACCTTAGTAGGTGCAGCAAGTGCTGTGTATCTCTGGACACGTGTTTCTGGGTTTCACCCGTCATCAGCAGAGAGCAGCATATTTTGTGGGGTTGCTTGAAATGCCACCAAACGTCTTCTCAGGTTTATGTACCACTCTGGTGCGCAGGTGCCTCACCAAGGCTCGCCAGCCCGTTAGCTCAAGGGAGCCATCATTCGACACAGTGCAAAAAAAAGGAAGCACACAGCCTCACACTCCAGCAAAAAGTTGGCCCCAATGCATCTTGGTAAATGCAGTCAGATTCTTTCACATTAACAAAAGTAATCAAAGTCTTTCACCTTAGTAGATGCAGCAAGTGCTGTGTATCTCTGGACAGTTGTTTCTGGGTTTCGCCCGTCATCAGCAGAGAGCAGCATATTTTGTGGGGTTGCTTGAAATGCCACCAAACGTCTTCTCAGGTTTATGTACCACTCTGGTGCGCAGGTGCCTCACCAAGGCTCGTCAGCCCGTCAGCTCAAGGGAGCCGTCATTCGACACAGTGCAAAAAAAAGGGAGCACACTGCCTCACACTCCAGAAAAAAGTT
Organism: Pleurodeles waltl; assembly: GCF_031143425.1. Taxonomy (NCBI): domain Eukaryota; kingdom Metazoa; phylum Chordata; class Amphibia; order Caudata; family Salamandridae; genus Pleurodeles; species Pleurodeles waltl. The sequence goes on from NC_090447.1 coordinate 21,097,617, forward strand.
GGCCCCAATGCATCTTGGTAAATGCTGTCAGATTCTTTCACATGAACAAAAGTAATCAAAGTATTTCACCTTAGTAGATGCAGCAAGTGCTGTGTATCTCTGGACACATGTTTCTGGGTTTCGCCCGTCATCAGCAGAGAGCAGCATATTTTGTGGGGTTGCTTGAAATGCCACCAAACGTCTTCTCAGGTTTATGTACCACTCTGGTGCGCAGGTGCCTCAACAAGGCTCGTCAGCCCGTTAGCTCAAGGGAGCCGTCATTCGACACAGTGCAAAAAAAAGGGAGCACACTGCCTCCCACTCCAGCAAAAAGTTGGCCCCAATGCATCTTTGTAAATGCTGTCAGATTCTTTCACATTAACAAAAGTAATCAGTCTTTCACCATAGTAGGTGCAGCAAGTGCTGTGTATCTCTGGACACGTGTTTCTGGGTTTCGCTCGTCATCAGCAGAGAGCAGCATATTTTGTGGGGTTGCTTGAAATGCCACCAAACGTCTTCTCAGGTTTATGTACCACTCTGGTGCGCAGGTGCCTCACCAAGGCTCGTCAGCCCGTTAGCTCAAGGGAGCCGTCATTCGACACAGTGCAAAAAAAAGGGAGCACACTGCCTCACACTCCAGCAAAAAGTTGGCCCCAATGCATCTTGGTAAATGCAGTCAGATTCTTTCACATTAACAAAAGTAATCAAAGTCTTTCACCTTAGTAGGTGCAGCAAGTGCTGTGTATCTCTGGACACGTGTTTCTGGGTTTCGCCCGTCATCAGCAGAGAGCAGCATATTTTGAGGGGTTGCTTGAAATGCCACGAAACGTCTTCTCAGGTTTATGTACCACTCTGATGCGCAGGTGCCTCACCAAGGCTCGTCAGCCCGTTAGCTCAAGGGAGCCGTCATTCGACACAGTGCAAAAAAAAGGGAGCACACTGCCTCACACTCCAGCAAAAAGTTGGCCCCAATGCATCTTGGTAAATGCAGTCAGATTCTTTCACATTAACAAAAGTAATCAAAGTCTTTCACCTTAGTAGATGCAGCAAGTGCTGTGTATCTCTGGACACGTGTTTCTGGGTTTCGCACATTATCAGCAGAGAGCAGCATATTTTGTGGGGTTGCTTGAAATGCCACCAAACGTCTTCTCAGGTTTATGTACCACTCTGGTGCGCAGGTGCCTCACCAAGGCTCGTCAGCCCGTTAGCTCAAGGGAGCCGTCATTCGACACAGTGCAAAAAAAAGGGAGCACACTGCCTCACACTCCAGCAAAAAGTTGGCCCCAATGCATCTTGGTAAATGCTGTCAGATTCTTTCACATTAACAAAAGTAATCAAAGTCTTTCACCTTAGTAGATGCAGCAAGTGCTGTGTATCTCTGGACACGTGTTTCTGGGTTTCGCCCGTCATCAGCAGAGAGCAGCATATTTTGTGGGGTTGCTTGAAATGCCACCAAACGTCTTCTCAGGTTTATGTACCACTCTGGAGCGCAGGTGCCTCACCAAGGCTCGTCAGCCCGTTAGCTCAAGGGAGCCGTCATTCGACACAGTGCAAAAAAAAGGGAGCACACTGCCTCACACTCCAGCAAAAAGTTGGCCCCAATGCATCTTTGTAAATGCTGTCAGATTCTTTCACATTAACAAAAGTAAGCAAAGTCTTTCACCATAGTAGGTGCAGCAAGTGCTGTGTATCTCTGGACACGTGTTTCTGGGTTTTGCTCGTCATCAGCAGAGAGCAGCATATTTTGTGGGGTTGCTTGAAATGCCACCAAACGTCTTCTCAGGTTTATGTACCACTCTGGTGCGCAGGTGCCTCACCAAGGCTCGTCAGCCCGTTACCTCAAGGGAGCCGTCATTCGACACAGTGCAAAAAAAAGGGAGCACACTGCCTCACACTCCAGCAAAAAGTTGGCCCCAATGCATCTTGGTAAATGCAGTCAGATTCTTTCAGATTAACAAAAGTAATCAAAGTCTTTCACCTTAGTAGGTGCAGCAAGTGCTGTGTTTCTCTGGACACGTGTTTCTGGGTTTCGCCCGTCATCAGCAGAGAGCAGCATATTTTGTGGGGTTGCTTGAAATGCCACCAAACGTCTTCTCAGGTTTATGTACCACTCTGGTGCGCAGGTGCCTCACCAAGGCTCGTCAGCCCGTTAGCTCAAGGGAGCCGTCATTCGACACAGTGCAAAAAAAAAGGAGCACACTGCCTCACACTCCAGCAAAAAGTTGGCCCCAATGCATCTTGGTAAATGCAGTCAGATTCTTTCACATTAACAAAAGTAATCAAAGTCTTTCACTTTAGTAGATGCTGCAAGTGCTGTGAATCTCTGGACACGTGTTTCTGGGTTTCGCCCATCATCAGCAGAGAGCAGCATATTTTGTGGACTTGCTTGAAATGCCACCAAACGTCTTCTCAGGTTTATGTACCACTCTGGTGCGCAGGTGCCTCACCATTGCTCGTCAGCCCGTTAGCTCAAGGGAGCCGTCATTCAACACAGTGCAAAAAAAAGGGAGCACATTGCCTCACACTAAAGCAAAAAGTTGGCGCCAATGCATCTTGGTAAATGCAGTCAGATTCTTTCACATTAACTAAAGTAATCAAAGTCTTTCACCTTAGTAGGTGCAGCAAGTGCTGTGTATCTCTGGACAGATGTTTCTGCGTTTCGCCTGTCATCAGCAGAGAGCAGCATATTTTGTGGGGTTGCTTGAAATGCCACCAAACGTCTTCTCAGGTTTATGTACCACTCTGGTGCGCAGGTGCCTCACCAAGGCTCGTTAGCCCGTTAGCTCAAGGGAGACGTCATTCGACACAGTGCAAAAAAAAGGGAGCACACTGCCTCACACTCCAGCAAAAAGTTGGCCCCAATGCATCTTGGTAAATGCAGTCAGATTCTTTCACATTAACAAAAGTAATCAAAGTCTTTCACCTTAGTAGGTGCAGCAAGTGCTGTGTATCTCTGAACACGTGTTTCTGGGTTTCACCCGTCATCAGCAGAGAGCAGCATATTTTGTGGGGTTGCTTGAAATGCCACCAAACGTCTTCTCAGGTTTATGTACCACTCTGGTGCGCAGGTGCCTCACCAAGGCTCGCCAGCCCGTTAGCTCAAGGGAGCCATCATTCGACACAGTGCAAAAAAAAGGAAGCACACAGCCTCACACTCCAGCAAAAAGTTGGCCCCAATGCATCTTGGTAAATGCAGTCAGATTCTTTCACATTAACAAAAGTAATCAAAGTCTTTCACCTTAGTAGGTGCAGCAAGTGCTGTGTTTCTCTGGACAGTTGTTTCTGGGTTTCGCCCGTCATCAGCAGAGAGCAGCATATTTTGTGGGGTTGCTTGAAATGCCACCAAACGTCTTCCCAGGTTTATGTACCACTCTGGTGCGCAGGTGCCTCACCAAGGCTCGTCAGCCCGTTAGCTCAAGGGAGCCGTCATTCGACACAGTGCCAAAAAAAGGGAGCACACTGCCTCACACTCCAGCAAAAAGTTGGCCCCAATGCATCTTGGTAAATGCAGTCAGATTCTTTCACATTAACAAAAGTAATCAAAGTCTTTCACCTTAGTAGGTGCAGAAAGTGCTGTGTATCTCTGGACACCGGTTTCTGGGTTTCGCCCGTCATCAGCAGAGAGCAGCATATTTTGTGGGGTTGCTTGAAATGCCACCAAACGTCTTCTCAGGTTTATGTACCACTCTGATGCGCAGGTGCCTCACCAAGGCTCGTCAGCCCGTTAGCTCAAGGGAGCCGTCATTCGACACAGTGCAAAAAAAAGGGAGCACACTGCCTCACACTCCAGCAAAAAGTTGGCCCCAATGCATCTTGGTAAATGCAGTCAGATTCTTTCACATTAACAAAAGTAATCAAAGTCTTTCACCTTAGTAGGTGCAGCAAGTGCTGTGTATCTCTGGACAGTTGTTTCTGGGTTTCGCCCGTCATCAGCAGAGAGCAGCATATTTTGTGGGGTTGCTTGAAATGCCACCAAGCGTCTTCCCAGGTTTATGTACCACTCTGGTGCGCAGGTGCCTCACCAAGGCTCGTCAGCCCGCTAGCTCAAGGGAGCCGTCATTCGACACAGTGCAAAAAAAAGGGAGCACACTGCCTCACACTCCAGCAAAAAGTTGGCCCCAATGCATCTTTGTAAATGCTGTCAGATTCTTTCACATTAACAAAAGTAATCAAAGTCTTTCACCTTAGTAGGTGCAGCAAGTGCTGTGTATCTCTGGACAGTTGTTTCTGGGTTTCACCCGTCATCAGCAGAGAGCAGCATATTTTGTGGGGTTGCTTGAAATGCCACCAAGCGTCTTCCCAGGTTTATGTACCACTCTGGTGCGCAGGTGCCTCACCAAGGCTCGTCAGCCCGTTAGCTCAAGGGAGCCGTCATTCGACACAGTGCAAAAAAAAGGGAGCACACTGCCTCACACTCCAGCAAAAAGTTGGCCCCAATGCATCTTTGTAAATGCTGTCAGATTCTTTCACATTAACAAAAGTAATCAAAGTCTTTCACCATAGTAGGTGCAGCAAGTGCTGTGTATCTCTGGACACGTGTTTCTGGGTTTCGCTCGTCATCAGCAGAGAGCAGCATATTTTGTGGGGTTGCTTGAAATGCACCAAACGTCTTCTCAGGTTTATGTACCACTCTGGTGCGCAGGTGCCTCACCAAGGCTCGTCAGCCCGTTAGCTCAAGGGAGCCGTCATTCGACACAGTGCAAAAAAAAGGGAGCACACTGCCTCACACTCCAGCAAAAAGTTGGCCCCAATGCATCTTGGTAAATGCAGTCCGATTCTTTCACATTAACAAAAGTAATCAAAGTCTTTCACCTTAGTAGGTGCAGCAAGTGCTGTGTATCTCTGGACAGTTGTTTCTGGGTTTCGCCCGTCATCAGCAGAGAGCAGCATATTTTGTGGGGTTGCTTGAAATGCCACCAAGCGTCTTCCCAGGTTTATGTACCACTCTGGTGCGCAGGTGCCTCACCAAGGCTCGTCAGCCCGTTAGCTCAAGGGAGCCGTCATTCGACACAGTGCAAAAAAAAGGGAGCACACTGCCTCACACTCCAGCAAAAAGTTGGCCCCAATGCATCTTTGTAAATGCTGTCAGATTCTTTCACATTAACAAAAGTAATCAAAGTCTTTCACCTTAGTAGGTGCAGCAAGTGCTGTGTATCTCTGGACAGTTGTTTCTGGGTTTCACCCGTCATCAGCAGAGAGCAGCATATTTTGTGGGGTTGCTTGAAATGCCACCAAGCGTCTTCCCAGGTTTATGTACCACTCTGGTGCGCAGGTGCCTCACCAAGGCTCGTCAGCCCGTTAGCTCAAGGGAGCCGTCATTCGACACAGTGCAAAAAAAAGGGAGCACACTGCCTCACACTCCAGCAAAAAGTTGGCCCCAATGCATCTTTGTAAATGCTGTCAGATTCTTTCACATTAACAAAAGTAATCAAAGTCTTTCACCATAGTAGGTGCAGCAAGTGCTGTGTATCTCTGGACACATGTTTCTGGGTTTCGCTCGTCATCAGCAGAGAGCAGCATATTTTGTGGGGTTGCTTGAAATGCCACCAAACGTCTTCTCAGGTTTATGTACCACTCTGGTGTGCAGGTGCCTCACCAAGGCTCGTCAGCCCGTTAGCTCAAGGGAGCCGTCATTCGACACAGTGCAAAAAAAAGGGAGCACACTGCCTCACACTCCAGCAAAAAGTTGGCCCCAATGCATCTTGGTAAATGCTGTCAGATTCTTTCACATTAACAAAAGTAATCAAAGTCTTTCACCTTAGTAGATGCAGCAAGTGCTGTGTATCTCTGGACACGTGTTTCTGGGTTTCGCCCGTCATCAGCAGAGAGCAGCATATTTTGTGGGGTTGCTTGAAATGCCACCAAACGTCTTCTCAGGTTTATGTACCACTCTGGTGCGCAGGTGCCTCACCAAGGCTCGTCAGCCCGTTAGCTCAAGGGAGCCGTCATTCGACACAGTGCAAAAAAAAGGGAGCACACTGCCTCACACTCCAGCAAAAAGTTGGCCCCAATGCATCTTTGTAAATGCTGTCAGATTCTTTCACATTAACAAAAGTAATCAAAGTCTTTCACCATAGTAGGTGCAGCAAGTGCTGTGTATCTCTGGACACGTGTTTCTGGGTTTTGCTCGTCATCAGCAGAGAGCAGCATATTTTGTGGGGTTGCTTGAAATGCCACCAAACGTCTTCTCAGGTTTATGTAATACTCTGGTGTGCAGGTGCCTCACCAAGGCTCGTCAGCCCGTTAGCTCAAGGGAGCCGTCATTCGACACAGTGCAAAAAAAAGGGAGCACACTGCCTCACACTCCAGCAAAAAGTTGGCCCCAATGCATCTTGGTAAATGCAGTCAGATTCTTTCACATTAACAAAAGTAATCAAAGTCTTTCACCTTAGTAGGTGCAGCAAGTGCTGTGTATCTCTGGACACGTGTTTCTGGGTTTCGCCCGTCATCAGCAGAGAGCAGCATATTTTGTGGGGTTGCTTGAAATGCCACCAAACGTCTTCTCAGGTTTATGTACCACTCTGGTGCGCAGGTGCCTCACCAAGGCTCGTCAGCCCGTTAGCTCAAGGGAGCCGTCATTAGACACAGTGCAAAATAAAAGGGAGCACACTGACTCACACTCCAGCAAAAAGTTGGCCCCAATGCATCTTGGTAAATGCAGTCAGATTCTTTCACATTAACAAAAGTAATCAAAGTCTTTCACTTTAGTAGATGCAGCAAGTGCTGTGTATCTCTGGACACGTGTTTCTGGGTTTCGCCCATCATCAGCAGAGAGCAGCATATTTTGTGGAGTTGCTTGAAATGCCACCTAACGTCTTCTCAGGTTTATGTACCACTCTGGTGCGCATGTGCCTCACCATTGCTCGTCAGCCCGTTAGCTCAAGGGAGCCGTCATTCAACACAGTGCAAAAAAAAGGGAGCACATTGCCTCACACTCCAGCAAAAAGTTGGCGCCAATGCATCTTGGTAAATGCAGTCAGATTCTTTCACATTAACAAAAGTAATCAAAGTCTTTCACCTTAGTAGGTGCAGCAAGTGCTGTGCATCTCTGCACAGTTGTTTCTGAGTTTCGCCTGTCATCAGCAGAGAGCAGCATATTTTGTGGGGTTGCTTGAAATGCCACCAAACGTCTTCTCAGGTTTATGTACCACTCTGGTGCGCAGGTGCCTCACCAAGGCTCGTTAGCCCGTTAGCTCAAGGGAGGCGTCATTCGACACAGTGCAAAAAAAAGGGAGCACACTGCCTCACACTCCAGCAAAAAGTTGGCCCCAATGCATCTTGGTAAATGCAGTCAGATTCTTTCACATTAACAAAAGTAATGAAAGTCTTTCACCTTAGTAGGTGCAGCAAGTGCTGTGTATCTCTGAACACGTGTTTCTGGGTTTCACCCGTCATCAGCAGAGAGCAGCATATTTTGTGGGGTTGCTTGAAATGCCACCAAACGTCTTCTCAGGTTTATGTACCACTCTGGTGCGCAGGTGCCTCACCAAGGCTCGCCAGCCCGTTAGCTCAAGGGAGCCGTCATTCGACACAGTGCAAAAAAAAGGGAGCACACTGCCTCACACTCCAGCAAAAAGTTGGCCCCAATGCATCTTGGTAAATGCAGTCAGATTCTTTCACATTAACACAAGTAATAAAAGTCTTTCACCTTAGTAGGTGCAGCAAGTGCTGTGTATCTCTGGACACGTGTTTCTGGGTTTCGCCCGTCATCAGCAGAGAGCAGCATATTTTGTGGGGTTGCTTGAAATGCCACCAAACGTCTTCTCAGGTTTATGTACCACTCTAATGCGCAGGTGCCTCACCAAGGCTCGTCAGCCCGTTAGCTCAAGGGAGCCGTCATTCGACACAGTGCAAAAAAAAGGGAGCACACTGCCTCACACTCCAGCAAAAAGTTGGCCCCAATGCATCTTGGTAAATGCAGTCAGATTCTTTCACATTAACAAAAGTAATCAAAGTCTTTCACCTTAGTAGATGCAGCAAGTACTGTGTATCTCTGGACACGTGTTTCTGGGTTTCGCCCGTCATCAACAGAGAGCAGCATATTTTGTGGGGTTGCTTGAAATGCCAGCAAACGTCTTCTCAGGTTTATGTACCACACTGGTGCGCAGGTGCCTCACCAAGGCTCATCAGCCCGTTAGCTCAAAGGAGCCGTCATTCGTCACAGTGCAAAAAAAGGGAGCACACTGCCTCACACTCCAGAAAAAAGTTGGCCCCAATGCATCTTGGTAAATGCAGTCAGATTCTTTCACATTAACAAAAGTAATCAAAGTCTTTCACCTTAGTAGGTGCAGCAAGTGCTGTGTATCTCTGGACAGTTGTTTCTGGGTTTCGCCCGTCATCAGCAGAGAGCAGCATATTTTGTAGGGTTGCTTGAAATGCCACCAAACGTCTTCTCAGGTTTATGTACCACTCTGGTGCGCAGGTGCCTCACCAAGGCTCATCAGCCCGTTAGCTCAAGGGAGCCGTCATTCGTCACAGTGCAAAAAAAAGGGAGCACACTGCCTCACACTCCAGAAAAAAGTTGGCCCCAATGCATCTTGGTAAATGCAGTCAGATTCTTTCACATTAACAAAAGTAATCAAAGTCTTTCACCTTAGTAGGTGCAGCAAGTGCTGTGTATCTCTGGACAGTTGTTTCTGGGTTTCGCCCGTCATCAGCAGAGAGCAGCATATTTTGTAGGGTTGCTTGAAATGCCACCAAACGTCTTCTCAGGTTTATGTACCACTCTGGTGCGCAGGTGCCTCACCAAGGCTCGTCAGCCCGTTAGCTCAAGGGAGCCGTCATTCGACACAGTGCAAAAAAAAGGGAGCACACTGCCTCACACTCCAGCAAATTGTCGGCCCCAATGCATCTTGGTAAATGCAGTCAGATTCTTTCACATTAACAAAAGTAATCAAAGTCTTTCACCTTAGTAGGTGCAGCAAGTGCTGTGTATCTCTGGACACGTGTTTCTAGGTTTCGCCCGTCATCAGCAGAGAGCAGCATGTTTTGTGGGGTTGCTTGAAATGCCACCAAACGTCTTCTCAGGTTTATGTACCACTCTGGTGCGCAGGTGCCTCACCAAGGCTCGTCAGCCCGTTAGCTCAAGGGAGCCGTCATTCGAGACAGTGCAAAAAAAGGGAGCACACTGCCTCACACTCCAGCAAAAAGTTGGCCCCAATGCATCTTGGTAAATGCAGTCAGATTCTTTCACATAAAAAAAGTAATCAAAGTCTTTCACCTTAGTAGGTGCAGCAAGTGCTGTGTATCTCTGGACACATGTTTCTGGGTTTCGCCCGTCATCAGCAGAGAGCAGCATATTTTGTGGGGTTGCTTGAAATGCCACCAAACATCTTCTCAGGTTTATGTACCACTCTGGTGCGCAGGTGCCTCACCAAGGCTCGTCAGCCCGTTAGCTCAAGGGAGCCGTCATTCAACACAGTGCAAAAAAAAGGGAGCACATTGCCTCACACTCCAGAAAAAAGTTGGCCCCAATGCATCTTGGTAAATGCAGTCAGATTCTTTCACATTAACAAAAGTAATCAAAGTCTTTCACCTTAGTAGGTGCAGCAAGTGCTGTGCATCTCTGCACAGTTGTTTCTGAGTTTCGCCTGTCATCAGCAGAGAGCAGCATATTTTGTGGGGTTGCTTGAAATGCCACCAAACGTCTTCTCAGGTTTATGTACCACTCTGGTGCGCAGGTGCCTCACCAAGGCTCGTTAGCCCGTTAGCTCAAGGGAGGCGTCATTCGACACAGTGCAAAAAAAAGGGAGCACACTGCCTCACACTCCAGCAAAAAGTTGGCCCCAATGCATCTTGGTAAATGCAGTCAGATTCTTTCACATTAACAAAAGTAATGAAAGTCTTTCACCTTAGTAGGTGCAGCAAGTGCTGTGTATCTCTGAACACGTGTTTCTGGGTTTCACCCGTCATCAGCAGAGAGCAGCATATTTTGTGGGGTTGCTTGAAATGCCACCAAACGTCTTCTCAGGTTTATGTACCACTCTGGTGCGCAGGTGCCTCACCAAGGCTCGCCAGCCCGTTAGCTCAAGGGAGCCGTCATTCGACACAGTGCAAAAAAAAGGGAGCACACTGCCTCACACTCCAGCAAAAAGTTGGCCCCAATGCATCTTGGTAAATGCAGTCAGATTCTTTCACATTAACACAAGTAATAAAAGTCTTTCACCTTAGTAGGTGCAGCAAGTGCTGTGTATCTCTGGACACGTGTTTCTGGGTTTCGCCCGTCATCAGCAGAGAGCAGCATATTTTGTGGGGTTGCTTGAAATGCCACCAAACGTCTTCTCAGGTTTATGTACCACTCTAATGCGCAGGTGCCTCACCAAGGCTCGTCAGCCCGTTAGCTCAAGGGAGCCGTCATTCGACACAGTGCAAAAAAAAGGGAGCACACTGCCTCACACTCCAGCAAAAAGTTGGCCCCAATGCATCTTGGTAAATGCAGTCAGATTCTTTCACATTAACAAAAGTAATCAAAGTCTTTCACCTTAGTAGATGCAGCAAGTACTGTGTATCTCTGGACACGTGTTTCTGGGTTTCGCCCGTCATCAACAGAGAGCAGCATATTTTGTGGGGTTGCTTGAAATGCCAGCAAACGTCTTCTCAGGTTTATGTACCACACTGGTGCGCAGGTGCCTCACCTAGGCTCATCAGCCCGTTAGCTCAAAGGAGCCGTCATTCGTCACAGTGCAAAAAAAGGGAGCACACTGCCTCACACTCCAGAAAAAAGTTGGCCCCAATGCATCTTGGTAAATGCAGTCAGATTCTTTCACATTAACAAAAGTAATCAAAGTCTTTCACCTTAGTAGGTGCAGCAAGTGCTGTGTATCTCTGGACAGTTGTTTCTGGGTTTCGCCCGTCATCAGCAGAGAGCAGCATATTTTGTAGGGTTGCTTGAAATGCCACCAAACGTCTTCTCAGGTTTATGTACCACTCTGGTGCGCAGGTGCCTCACCAAGGCTCATCAGCCCGTTAGCTCAAGGGAGCCGTCATTCGTCACAGTGCAAAAAAAAGGGAGCACACTGCCTCACACTCCAGAAAAAAGTTGGCCCCAATGCATCTTGGTAAATGCAGTCAGATTCTTTCACATTAACAAAAGTAATCAAAGTCTTTCACCTTAGTAGGTGCAGCAAGTGCTGTGTATCTCTGGACAGTTGTTTCTGGGTTTCGCCCGTCATCAGCAGAGAGCAGCATATTTTGTAGGGTTGCTTGAAATGCCACCAAACGTCTTCTCAGGTTTATGTACCACTCTGGTGCGCAGGTGCCTCACCAAGGCTCGTCAGCCCGTTAGCTCAAGGGAGCCGTCATTCGACACAGTGCAAAAAAAAGGGAGCACACTGCCTCACACTCCAGCAAATTGTCGGCCCCAATGCATCTTGGTAAATGCAGTCAGATTCTTTCACATTAACAAAAGTAATCAAAGTCTTTCACCTTAGTAGGTGCAGCAAGTGCTGTGTATCTCTGGACACGTGTTTCTAGGTTTCGCCCGTCATCAGCAGAGAGCAGCATGTTTTGTGGGGTTGCTTGAAATGCCACCAAACGTCTTCTCAGGTTTATGTACCACTCTGGTGCGCAGGTGCCTCACCAAGGCTCGTCAGCCCGTTAGCTCAAGGGAGCCGTCATTCGAGACAGTGCAAAAAAAGGGAGCACACTGCCTCACACTCCAGCAAAAAGTTGGCCCCAATGCATCTTGGTAAATGCAGTCAGATTCTTTCACATAAAAAAAGTAATCAAAGTCTTTCACCTTAGTAGGTGCAGCAAGTGCTGTGTATCTCTGGACACATGTTTCTGGGTTTCGCCCGTCATCAGCAGAGAGCAGCATATTTTGTGGGGTTGCTTGAAATGCCACCAAACATCTTCTCAGGTTTATGTACCACTCTGGTGCGCAGGTGCCTCACCAAGGCTCGTCAGCCCGTTAGCTCAAGGGAGCCTTCATTCGACACAGTGCAAAAAAAAGGGAGCACACTGCCTCACACTCCAGAAAAAAGTTGGCCCCAATGCATCTTGGTAAATGCAGTCAGATTCTTTCACATTAACAAAAGTAATCAAAGTCTTTCACCTTAGTAGGTGCAGCAAGTGCTGTGTATCTCTGGACAGTTGTTTCTGGGTTTCGCCCGTCATCAGCAGAGAGCAGCACATTTTGTGGGGTTGCTTGAAATGCCACCAAACGTCTTCTCAGGTTTATGTACCACTCTGGTGCGCAGGTGCCTCACCAAGGCTCGTCAGCCCGTTAGCTCAAGGGAGCCGTCATTCGACACAGTGCAAAAAAAAGGGAGCACACTGCCTCACACTCCAGCAAAAAGTTGGCCCCAATGCATCTTGGTAAATGCAGTCAGATTCTTTCACATTAACAAAAGTAATCAAAGTCTTTCACCTTAGTAGGTGCAGCAAGTGCTGTGTATCTCTGGACACGTGTTTCTGGGTTTCACCCGTCATCCGCAGAGAGCAGCATATTTTGTGGGGTTGCTTGAAATGCCACCAAATGTCTTCTCAGGTTTATGTACCACTCTGGTGCGGAGGTACGTCACCAAGGCTCACCAACCCGTTAGCTCAAGGGAGCCGTCATTCGACACAGTGCAAAAAAAAGGGAGCACACTGCCTCACACTCCAGCAAAAAGTTGGCCCCAATGCATCTTGGTAAATGCAGTCAGATTCTTTCACATTAACAGAAGTAATCAAAGTCTTTCACCTTAGTAGGTGCAGCAAGTGCTGTGTTTCTCTGGACAGTTGTTTCTGGGTTTCGCCCGTCATCAGCAGAGAGCAGCATATTTTGTGGGGTTGCTTGAAATGCCACCAAACGTCTTCCCAGGTGTATTTACCACTCTGGTGTGCAGGTGCCTCACCAAGGCTCGTCAGCCCGTTAGCTCAAGGGAGCCGACATTCGACACACTGCAAAAAAAACGGAGCACACTGCCTCACACTCCAGCAAAAAGTTGGCCCCAATGCATCTTCGTAAATGCAGTCAGATTCTTTCACAATAACAAAAGTAATCAAAGTCTCTCACCTTAGTAGGCACAGCAAGTGCTGTGTATCTCTGACACGTGTTTCTGGGTTTCGCCCGTCATCAGCAGAGAGCAGCATATTTTGAGGGGTTGCTTGAAATGCCACGAAACGTCTTCTCAGGTTTATGTACCACTCTGATGCGCAGGTGCCTCACCAAGGCTCGTCAGCCCGTTAGCTCAAGGGAGCCGTCATTCGACACAGTGCAAAAAAAAGGGAGCACACTGCCTCACACTCCAGCAAAAAGTTGGCCCCAATGCATCTTGGTAAATGCAGTCAGATTCTTTCACATTAACAAAAGTAATCAAAGTCTTTCACCTTAGTAGATGCAGCAAGTGCTGTGTATCTCTGGACACGTGTTTCTGGGTTTCGCCCATTATCAGCAGAGAGCAGCATATTTTGTGGGGTTGCTTCAAATGCCACCAAACGTCTTCTCAGGTTTATGTACCACTCTGGTGCGCAGGTGCCTCACCAAGGCTCGTCAGCCCGTTAGCTCAAGGGAGCCGTCATTCGACACAGTGCAAAAAAAAGGGAGCACACTGCCTCACACTCCAGCAAAAAGTTGGCCCCAATGCATCTTGGTAAATGCTGTCAGATTCTTTCACATTAACAAAAGTAATCAAAGTCTTTCACCTTAGTAGATACAGCAAGTGCTGTGTATCTCTGGACACGTGTTTCTGGGTTTCGCCCGTCATCAGCAGAGAGCAGCATATTTTGTGGGGTTGCTTGAAATGCCACCAAACGTCTTCTCAGGTTTATGTACCACTCTGGTGCGCAGGTGCCTCACCAAGTGTGAGAAGGTAGCCTCTTTCTAGCCTTGTTACCCCCACTTTTGGCCTGTTTGTGAGTGTATGTCAGGGTGTTTGTCACTGTTTTCACTGTCTCACTGGGATCCTGATAGCCAGGCCTCAGTGCTCATAGTGAAAACACCATGTTTTCAGTATGGTTGTTATGTGTCACTGGGATCCTGCTAGTCAGGACCCCAGTGCTCATAGGTTTGTGGCCTATATGTATGTGTCACTGGGACCCTGTCACACAGGGCCCCAGTGCTCATAGGTGTGCATGTATATGTTCCCTGTGTGGTGCCTAACTGTCTCACTGAGGCTCTGCTAACCAGAACCTCAGTGGTTATGCTCTCTCATTACTTTCAAATTGTCACTAACAGGCTAGTGACCATTTTTACCAATTTACATTGGCTTACTGGAACACCCTTATAATTCCCTAGTATATGGTACTGAGGTACCCAGGGTATTGGGGTTCCAGGAGATCCCTATGGGCTGCAGCATTTCTTTTGCCACCCATAGGGAGCTCTGACAATTCTTACACAGGCCTGCCACTGCAGCCTGAGTGAAATAACGTCCACGTTATTTCACAGCCATTTTACACTGCACTTAAGTAACTTATAAGTCACCTATATGTCTAACCTTTACCTGGTAAAGGTTAGGTGCAAAGTTACTTAGTGTGAGGGCACCCTGGCACTAGCCAAGGTGCCCCCACATTGTTCAGAGCCAATTCACTGAACTTTGTGAGTGCGGGGACACCATTACACGCGTGCACTACATATAGGTCACTACCTATATGTAGCTTCACCATGGTAACTCCGAATATGGCCATGTAACATGTCTATGATCATGGAATTGCCCCCTCTATGCCATCCTGGCATTGTTGGTACAATTCCATGATCCCAGTGGTCTGTAGCACAGACCCTGGTACTGCCAGACTGCCCTTCCTGGGGTTTCACTGCAGCTGCTGCTGCTGCCAACCCCTCAGACAGGCAGCTGCCCTCCTGGGGTCCAGCCAGGCCTGGCCCAGGATGGCAGAACAAAGAACTTCCTCTGAGAGAGGGTGTGACACCCTCTCCCTTTGGAAAATGGTGTGAAGGCAGGGGAGGAGTAGCCTCCCCCAGCCTCTGGAAATGCTTTGTTGGGCACAGATGTGCCCAATTCTGCATAAGCCAGTCTACACCGGTTCAGGGACCCCTTAGCCCCTGCTCTGGCGCGAAACTGGACAAAGGAAAGGGGAGTGACCACTCCCCTGACCTGCACCTCCCCTGGGAGGTGTCCAGAGCTCCTCCAGTGTGCTCCAGACCTCTGCCATCTTGGAAACAGAGGTGCTGCTGGCACACTGGACTGCTCTGAGTGGCCAGTGCCACCAGGTGACGTCAGAGACTCCTGCTGATAGGCTCCTTCAGGTGTTAGTAGCCTTTCCTCTCTCCTAGGTAGCCAAACCCTCTTTTCTGGCTATTTAGGGTCTCTGTCTCTGGGGAAACTTTAGATAACGAATGCATGAGCTCAGCCGAGTTCCTCTGCATCTCTCTCTTCACCTTCTGATAAGGAATCGACCGCTGACCGCGCTGGAAGCCTGCAAACCTGCAACATAGTAGCAAAGACGACTACTGCAACTCTGTAACGCTGATCCTGCCGCCTTCTCGACTGTTTTCCTGCTTGTGCATGCTGTGGGGGTAGTCTGCCTCCTCTCTGCACCAGAAGCTCCGAAGAAATCTCCCGTGGGTCGACGGAATCTTCCCCCTGCAACCGCAGGCACCAAAAAGCTGCATTAACGGTCCCTTGGGTCTCCTCTCAGCACGACGAGCGAGGTCCCTCGAATCCAGCGACACCGTCCAAGTGACCCCCACAGTCCAGTGACTCTTCAGCCCAAGTTTGGTGGAGGTAAGTCCTTGCCTCACCTCGCTGGGCTGCATTGCTGGGAACCGCGACTTTGCAAGCTTCTCCGGCCCCTGTGCACTTCCGGCGGAAATCCTGTGTGCACAGCCAAGCCTGGGTCCACGGCACTCTAACCTGCATTGCACGACTTTCTAAGTTGGTCTCCGGCGACGTGGGACTCCTTTGTGCAACTTCGGCGAGCACCGTTTCACGCATCCTCGTAGTGCCTGTTTCTGGCACTTCTCCGGGTGCTACCTGCTTCAGTGAGGGCTCTTTGTCTTGCTCGACGTCCCCTCTCTCTGCAGGTCCAATTTGCGACCTCCTGGTCCCTCCTGGGCCCCAGCAGCGTCCAAAAACGCCAAACGCACGATTTGCGTGTAGCAAGGCTTGTTGGCGTCCATCCGGCGGGAAAACACTTCTGCACGACTCTCCAAGGCGTGGGGGATCCATCCTCCAAAGGGGAAGTCTCTAGCCCTTGTCGTTCCTGCAGTATTCACAGTTCTTCAGCCTAGTAAGAGCTTCTTTGCACCAACCGCTGGCATTTCTTGGGCATCTGCCCATCTCCGAGCTGCTTGTGACTTTTGGACTTGGTCCCCTTGTTCCACAGGTACCTTCAGACAGGAATCCATCGTTGTTGCATTGCTGATTTGTGTTTTCCTTGCATTCTCCCTCTAACACGACTATTTTGTCCTTAGGGGAACTTTAGTGCACTTTGCACTCACTTTTCAGGGTCTTGGGGAGGGTTATTTTTCTAACTCTCACTATTTTCCAATAGTCCCAGCGACCCTCTACAAGGTCACATAGGTTTGGGGTCCATTCGTGGTTCACATTCCACTTCTGGAGTATATGGTTTGTGTTGCCCCTATCCCTATGTTTCCCCATTGCATCCTATTGTAACTATACATTGTTTGCACTGTTTTCTAAGACTATACTGCATATTTTTGCTATTGTGTATATATATCTTGTGTATATTTCCTATCCTCTCACTGAGGGTACACTCTAAGATACTTTGGCATATTGTCATAAAAATAAAGTACCTTTATTTTTAGTATAACTGTGTATTGTGTTTTCTTATGATATTGTGCATATGACACTAAGTGGTACTGTAGTAGCTTCACACGTCTCCTAGTTCAGCCTAAGCTGCTCTGCTAAGCTACCATTATCTATCAGCCTAAGCTGCTAGACACCCTATACACTAATAAGGGATAACTGGGCCTGGTGCAAGGTGCAAGTACCCCTTGGTACTCACTACAAGCCAGTCCAGCCTCCTACACCAAGGCTCGTCAGCCCGTTAGCTCAAGGGAGCCGTCATTCGTCACAGTGCAAAAAAAAGGGAGCACACTGCCTCACACTCCAGCAAAAAGTTGGCCCCAATGCATCTTTGTAAATGCTGTCAGATTCTTTCACATTAACAAAAGTAATCAAAGTCTTTCACCATAGTAGGTGCAGCAAATGCTGTGTATCTCTGGACACCTGTTTCTGGGTTTTGCTCGTCATCAGCAGAGAGTAGCATATTTTGTGGGGTTGCTTGAAATGCCACCAAACGTCTTCTCAGGTTTATGTAATACTCTGGTGTGCAGGTGCCTCACCAAGGCTCGTCAGCCCGTTAGCTCAAGGGAGCCGTCATTCGAAACAGTGCAAAAAAAAGGGAGCACACTGCCTCACACTCCAGCAAAAAGTTGGCCCCAATGCATCTTGGTAAATGCAGTCAGATTCTTTCACATTAACAAAAGTAATCAAAGTCTTTCACCTTAGTAGGTGCAGCAAGTGCTGTGTATCTCTGGACACGTGTTTCTGGGTTTCGCCCGTCATCAGCAGAGAGCAGCATATTTTGTGGGGTTGCTTGAAATGCCACCAAACGTCTTCTCAGGTTTATGTACCACTCTGGTGCGCAGGTGCCTCACCAAGGCTCGTCAGCCCGTTAGCTCAAGGGAGCCGTCATTAGACACAGTGCAAAAAAAAAGGGAGCACACTGACTCACACTCCAGCAAAAAGTTGGCCCCAATGCATCTTGGTAAATGCAGTCAGATTCTTTCACATTAACAAAAGTAATCAAAGTCTTTCACTTTAGTAGATGCAGCAAGTGCTGTGTATCTCTGGACACGTGTTTCTGGGTTTCGCCCATCATCAGCAGAGAGCAGCATATTTTGTGGAGTTGCTTGAAATGCCACCTAACGTCTTCTCAGGTTTATGTACCACTCTGGTGCGCAGGTGCCTCACCATTGCTCGTCAGCCCGTTAGCTCAAGGGAGCCGTCTTTCAACACAGTGCAAAAAAAAGGGAGCACATTGCCTCACACTCCAGCAAAAAGTTGGCGCCAATGCATCTTGGTAAATGCAGTCAGATTCTTTCACATTAACAAAAGTAATCAAAGTCTTTCACCTTAGTAGGTGCAGCAAGTGCTGTGTATCTCTGCACAGTTGTTTCTGAGTTTCGCCTGTCATCAGCAGAGAGCAGCATATTTTGTGGGGTTGCTTGAAATGCCACCAAACGTCTTCTCAGGTTTATGTACCACTCTGGTGCGCAGGTGCCTCACCAAGGCTCGTTAGCCCGTTAGCTCAAGGGAGGCGTCATTCGACACAGTGCAAAAAAAAGGGAGCACACTGCCTCACACTCCAGCAAAAAGTTGGCCCCAATACATCTTGGTAAGTGCAGTCAGATTCTTTCACATTAACAAAAGTAATCAAAGTCTTTCACCTTAGTAGGTGCAGCAAGTGCTGTGTATCTCTGAACACGTGTTTCTGGGTTTCACCCGTCATCAGCAGAGAGCAGCATATTTTGTGGGGTTGCTTGAAATGCCAGCAAACGTCTTCTCAGGTTTATGTACCACTCTGGTGCGCAGGTGCCTCACCAAGGCTCGCCAGCCCGTTAACTCAAGGGAGCCATCATTCGACACAGTGCAAAAAAAAGGAAGCACACAGCCTCACACTCCAGAAAAAAGTTGGCCCCAATGCATCTTGGTAAATGCAGTCAGATTCTTTCACATTAACAAAAGTAATCAAAGTCTTTCACCTTAGTAGGTGCAGCAAGTGCTGTGTTTCTCTGGACAGTTGTTTCTGGGTTTCGCCCGTCATCAGCAGAGAGCAGCATATTTTGTGGGGTTGCTTGAAATGCCACCAAACGTCTTCCCAGGTTTATGTACCACTCTGGTGCGCAGGTGCCTCACCAAGGCTCGTCAGCCCGTTAGCTCAAGGGAGCCGTCATTCGACACAGTGCAAAAAAAAGGGAGCACACTGCCTCACACTCCAGCAAAAAGTTGGCCCCAATGCATCTTGGTAAATGCAGTCAGATTCTTTCACATTAACAAAAGTAATCAAAGTCTTTCATCTTAGTAGGTGCAGCAAGTGCTGTGTATCTCTGGACACGTGTTTCTGGGTTTCGCCCGTCATCAGCAGAGAGCAGCATATTTTGTGGGGTTGCTTGAAATGCCACCAAACGTCTTCTCAGGTTTATGTACCACTCTGGTGCGCAGGTGCCTCACCAAGGCTCGTCAGCCCGTTAGCTCAAGGGAGCCGTCATTCGACACAGTGCAAAAAAAAGGGAGCACACTGCCTCACACTCCAGCAAAAAGTTGGCCCCAATGCATCTTGGTAAATGCAGTCAGATTCTTTCACATTAACAAAAGTAATCAAAGTCTTTCACCTTAGTAGGTGCAGCAAGTGCTGTGTATCTCTGGACACGTGTTTCTGGGTTTCGCCCGTCATCAACAGAGAGCAGCATATTTTGTGGGGTTGCTTGAAATGCCAGCAAACGTCTTCTCAGGTTTATGTACCACTCTAATGCGCAGGTGCCTCACCAAGGCTTGTCAGCCCGTTAGCTCAAGGGAGCCGTCATTCGACACAGTGCAAAAAAAAGGGAGCACACTGCCTCACACTCCAGCAAAAAGTTGGCCCCAATGCATCTTGGTAAATGCAGTCAGATTCTTTCACATTAACAAAAGTAATCAAAGTCTTTCACCTTAGTAGATGCAGCAAGTACTGTGTATCTCTGGACACGTGTTTCTGGGTTTCGCCCGTCATCAGCAGAGAGCAGCATATTTTGTGGGGTTGCTTGAAATGCCACCAAACGTCTTCTCAGGTTTATGTACCACTCTGGTGCGCAGGTGCCTCACCAAGGCTCGTCAGCCCGTTAGCTCAAGGGAGCCGTCATTCGACACAGTGCAAAAAAAAGGGAGCACACTGCCTCACACTCCAGCAAAAAGTTGGCCCCAATGCATCTTGGTAAATGCAGTCAGATTCTTTCACATTAACAAAAGT
Source organism: Pleurodeles waltl (assembly GCF_031143425.1). Lineage (NCBI taxonomy): Eukaryota > Metazoa > Chordata > Amphibia > Caudata > Salamandridae > Pleurodeles > Pleurodeles waltl. Next base: position 21,117,507 of record NC_090447.1, read on the forward strand.
AATCAAAGTCTTTCACCTTAGTAGGTGCAGCAAGTGCTGTGTATCTCTGGACACGTGTTTCTGGGTTTCGCCCGTCATCAACAGAGAGCAGCATATTTTGTGGGGTTGCTTGAAATGCCAGCAAACGTCTTCTCAGGTTTATGTACCACACTGGTGCGCAGGTGCCTCACCAAGGCTCATCAGCCCGTTAGCTCAAGGGAGCAGTCATTCGTCACAGTGCAAAAAAAAGGGAGCACACTGCCTCACATTCCAGAAAAAAGTTGGCCCTAATGCATCTTGGTAAATGCAGTCAGATTCTTTCACATTAACAAAAGTAATCAAAGTCTTTCACCTTAGTAGGTGCAGCAAGTGCTGTGTATCTCTGGACAGTTGTTTCTGGGTCTCGCCCGTCATCAGCAGAGAGCAGCATATTTTGTAGGGTTGCTTGAAATGCCACCAAACGTCTTCTCAGGTTTATGTACCACTCTGGTGCGCAGGTGCCTCACCAAGGCTCGTCAGCCCGTTAGCTCAAGGGAGCCTTCATTCGACACAGTGCAAAAAAAAGGGAGCACACTGCCTCACACTCCCGAAAAAAGTTGGCCCCAATGCATCTTGGTAAATGCAGTCAGATTCTTTCACATTAACAAAAGTAATCAAAGTCTTTCACCTTAGTAGGTGCAGCAAGTGCTGTGTATCTCTGGACAGTTGTTTCTGGGTTTCGCCCGTCATCAGCAGAGAGCAGCAGATTTTGTGGGGTTGCTTGAAATGCCACCAAACGTCTTCTCAGGTTTATGTACCACTCTGGTGCGCAGGTGCCTCACCAAGGCTCGTCAGCCCGTTAGCTCAAGGGAGCCGTCATTCGACACAGTGCAAAAAAAAGGGAGCACACTGCCTCACACTCCAGCAAAAAGTTGGCCCCAATGCATCTTGGTAAATGCAGTCAGATTCTTTCACATTAACAAAAGTAATCAAAGTCTTTCACCTTAGTAGGTGCAGCAAGTGCTGTGTATCTCTGGACACGTGTTTCTGGGTTTCACCCGTCATCCGCAGAGAGCAGCATATTTTGTGGGGTTGCTTGAAATGCCACCAAATGTCTTCTCAGGTTTATGTACCACTCTGGTGCGGAGGTACCTCACCAAGGCTCGCCAGCCCGTTAGCTCAAGGGAGCCGTCATTCGACACAGTGCAAAAAAAAGGGAGCACACTGCCTCACACTCCCGAAAAAAGTTGGCCCCAATGCATCTTGGTAAATGCAGTCAGATTCTTTCACATTAACAGAAGTAATCAAACTCTTTCACCTTAGTAGGTGCAGCAAGTGCTGTGTTTCTCTGGACAGTTGTTTCTGGGTTTCGCCCGTCATCAGCAGAGAGCAGCATATTTTGTGGGGTTGCTTGAAATGCCACCAAACATCTTCCCAGGTGTATTTACCACTCTGGTGTGCAGGTGCCTCACCAAGGCTCATCAGCCCGTTAGCTCAAGGGAGCCGACATTCGACACACTGCAAAAAAAACGAAGTACACTGCCTCACACTCCAGCAAAAAGTTGGCCCCAATGCATCTTCGTAAATGCAGTCAGATTCTTTCACATTAACAAAAGTAATCAAAGTCTTTCACCTTAGTAGGCACAGCAAGTGCTGTGTATCTCTGACACGTGTTTCTGGGTTTCGCCCGTCATCAGCAGAGAGCAGCATATTTTGAGGGGTTGCTTGAAATGCCACGAAACATCTTCTCAGGTTTATGTACCACTCTGATGCGCAGGTGCCTCACCAAGGCTCGTCAGCCCGTTAGCTCAAGGGAGCCGTCATTCGACACAGTGCAAAAAAAAGGGAGCACACTGCCTCACACTCCAGCAAAAAGTTGGCCCCAATGCATCTTGGTAAATGCAGTCAGATTCTTTCACATTAACAAAAGTAATCAAAGTCTTTCACCTTAGTAGATGCAGCAAGTGCTGTGTATCTCTGGACACGTGTTTCTGGGTTTCGCCCATTATCAGCAGAGAGCAGCATATTTTGTGGGGTTGCTTGAAATGCCACCAAACGTCTTCTCAGGTTTATGTACCACTCTGGTGCGCAGGTGCCTCACCAAGGCTCGTCAGCCCGTTAGCTCAAGGGAGCCGTCATTCGACACAGTGCAAAAAAAAGGGAGCACACTGCCTCACACTCCAGCAAAAAGTTGGCCCCAATGCATCTTGGTAAATGCTGTCAGATTCTTTCACATTAACAAAAGTAATCAAAGTCTTTCACCTTAGTAGATACAGCAAGTGCTGTGTATCTCTGGACACGTGTTTCTGGGTTTCGCCCGTCATCAGCAGAGAGCAGCATATTTTGTGGGGTTGCTTGAAATGCCACCAAACGTCTTCTCAGGTTTATGTACCACTCTGGTGCGCAGGTGCCTCACCAAGGCTCGTCAGCCCGTTAGCTCAAGGGAGCCATCATTCGTCACAGTGCAAAAAAAAGGGAGCACACTGCCTCACACTCCAGCAAAAAGTTGGCCCCAATGCATCTTTGCAAATGCTGTCAGATTCTTTCACATTAACAAAAGTAATCAAAGTCTTTCACCATAGTAGGTGCAGCAAGTGCTGTGTATCTCTGGACACGTGTTTCTGGGTTTCGCTCGTCATCAGCAGAGAGCAGCATATTTTGTGGGGTTGCTTGAAATGCCACCAAACGTCTTCTCAGGTTTATGTACCACTCTGGTGTGCAGGTGCCTCACCAAGGCTCGTCAGCCCGTTAGCTCAAGGGAGCCGTCATTCGACACAGTGCAAAAAAAAGGGAGCACACTGCCTCACACTCCAGCAAAAAGTTGGCCCCAATGCATCTTGGTAAATGCAGTCAGATTCTTTCACATTAACAAAAGTAATCAAAGTCTTTCACCTTAGTAGGTGCAGCAAGTGCTGTGTATCTCTGGACACGTGTTTCTGGGTTTCGCCCGTCATCAGCAGAGAGCAGCATATTTTGTGGGGTTGCTTGAAATGCCACCAAACGTCTTCTCAGGTTTATGTACCACTCTGGTGCGCAGGTGCCTCACCAAGGCTCGTCAGCCCGTTAGCTCAAGGGGGCTGTCATTCGACACAGTGCAAAAAAAAGGGAGCACACTGCCTCACACTCCAGCAAAAAGTTGGCTCCAATGCATCTTGGTAAATGCATTCAGATTCTTTCACATTAACAAAAGTAATCAAAGTCTTTCACCTTAGTAGATGCAGCAAGTGCTGTGTATCTCTGGACACGTGTTTCTGGGTTTCGCCCGTCATCAGCAGAGAGCAGCATATTTTGTGGGGTTGCTTGAAATGCCACCAAACGTCTTCTCAGGTTTATGTACCACTCTGGTGCGCAGGTGCCTCACCAAGGCTCGTCAGCCCGTTAGCTCAAGGTAGCCGTCATTCGACACAGTGCAAAAAAAAGGGAGCACACTGCCTCACACTCCAGCAAAAAGTTGGCCCCAATGCATCTTGGTAAATGCAGTCAGATTCTTTCACATTAACAAAAGTAATCAAAGTCTTTCACCTTAGTAGGTGCAGCAAGTGCTGTGTATCTCTGGACACGTGTTTCTGGGTTTCGCCCGTCATCAGCAGAGAGCAGCATATTTTGTGGGGTTGCTTGAAATGCCACCAAACGTCTTCTCAGGTTTATGTACCACTCTGGTGCGCAGGTGCCTCACCAAGGCTCGTCAGCCCGTTAGCTCAAGGGAGCCGTCATTCGACACAGTGCAAAAAAAAGGGAGCACACTGCCTCACACTCCAGCAAAAAGTTGGCCCCAATGCATCTTGGTAAATGCAGTCAGATTCTTTCACATTAAAAAAAGTAATCAAAGTCTTTCACCTTAGTAGGTGCAGCAAGTGCTGTGTATCTCTGGACACGTGTTTCTGGGTTTCGCCCTTCATCAGCAGAGAGCAGCATATTTTGTGGGGTTGCTTGAAATGCACCAAACGTCTTCTCAGGTTTATGTACCACTCTGGTGCGCAGGTGCCTCACCAAGGCTCGTCAGCCCGTTAGCTCAAGGGAGCCGTCATTCGACACAGTGCAAAAAAAAAGGGAGTACACTGCCTCACACTCCAGCAAAAAGTTGGCCCCAATGCATCTTGGTAAATGCAGTCAGATTCTTTCACATTAACAAAAGTAATCAAAGTCTTTCACTTTAGTAGATGCAGCAAGTGCTGTGTATCTCTGGACACGTGTTTCTGGGTTTCGCCCATCATCAGCAGAGAGCAGCATATTTTGTGGAGTTGCTTGAAATGCCACCAAACGTCTTCTCAGGTTTATGTACCACTCTGGTGCGCAGGTGCCTCACCATTGCTCGTCAGCCCGTTAGCTCAAGGGAGCCGTCATTCAACACAGTGCAAAAAAAAGGGAGCACATTGCCTCACACTCCAGCAAAAAGTTGGCGCCAATGCATCTTGGTAAATGCAGTCAGATTCTTTCACATTAACAAAAGTAATCAAAGTCTTTCACCTTAGTAGGTGCAGCAAGTGCTGTGTATCTCTGGACACGTGTTTCTGGGTTTCGCCCGTCATCAGCAGAGAGCAGAATATTTTGTGGGGTTGCTTGAAATGCAACCAAACGTCTTCTCAGGTTTATGTACCACTCTGGTGCACAGGTGCCTCACCAAGGCTCGTCAGCCCGTTAGCTCAAGGGAGCCGTCATTACTGTGCAAAAAAAAGGGAGCACACTGCCTTTAGGTCACAAATGCTGGAATGGAAGACAGGGTGCTTCCCATTTTGACTGTTGTAAATAAGGCTCCCGTGAGCCTCAGAGCTGACGAGCTCGGGTGAAGCACCTGTGCGCCTTCTTGAGTGGTACTTAAACCTGTGAATACTTTCAAGGCGGCATTTCAAGCAACCCCGCCAGCTACACGTTGCACTTCGCTGATGACGGCCAAATAGCCTGAAACACGTGTCCGAAGATACAGCACTCGCCGCACCAACTTATGGTGAAAAACTTTCAAAACTCTATTCAAATTTGTGCTAATGACTGCATTTACCATGATTCCATGAGGTCACAAATGCTGGAATGGAAGACAGGGAGCTCCCCATTTTGACTGATGAGCTCATCTTTGTTTATGAATACTTTGCGGCCAGAGATATAAAAATGTGAATTTCCCTAAATTTCACCAAATCCACCAAACGGATTTACTCCAAATAAGCAAAAGTTTAAACTACATACCGACAGCTAGCTTTCGGCCCAATTTGGTGTCATTCCGCCCAGTGCTTCAGCCTGCAGTCGTGTCTATAGAATCCTATGGAAATTAACATGGCAAACGCAATGTTTTTTGAGGCCCCTTTTTCTCAGTCCCCACTTGACAGATCATTCCAAAACTTTCCATGTGCAACAAGAATAACCACAATACTTTTTTGGGGAAAAGATTGTGAAGAACGGTGCCAAAGATATAGGCAAGTCCAAAAACACTTTTTCTATGGAAACATTGTCCTAACTATAGCTACCTACTGGCGACCACTAGTAGGCAATATACACAAATGTGTGTGTGTGTGTGTGTGTGTGTGTGTGGGTGTGCATGTACATGCGTGAGTTGTTGAATGAGAGGTTGAATAGAGGAATGAGTAGGTGTGTGAGTGACTCTGTGGATGATGTCATCAGTAATGTAATTTGAGATGTCATCAGTTATATCACTGACCATGTCATGAATGAAGAAAGATGTGAGGTCATAAGCAGCGCATTGTGGGGGAGTAAGTTACAGTTAGTCCAGGTAACTAAATCTGTGGAATTTCAATGGATTTGTATGAGTGAAATGAGAGCCTAACAATAACGTCCCTCTAACCTTTGTTTTTTCAGTGAATATATCTATATTCACAAAAAAAATATATATCCTCTGGCAGGCGCCAGTAGTGAGTAACTTGTTATAGTTAGGACCTAGTTTCAATAGGAAGAGTGTTTTTTGTTTTCTCAATAACTTTAGCACCGCTTGACGAATCTTCACAAATTTTTCCAAACATATACTTCAGTCAGTTCAGCTGCTGTTTTCAACATTTTGGGGTGATCTATCAAGTTGGACCTGAGAAAAGGGGGATTCCCAAAATGTATTTTCCCCATGCATTTCCCCTTAGGGTCTTTAAACTCACCTGTGACCTGATTTGCTAAACAAAATTACACCATATTTGGCAAGAATATAGATGCTGGTATGCAGATTGTGCTTTTTGTGATTTGGTGTAAACCCATTCAGTAGTTTTAAAGAAATTAAAGTACAAAAAATATAGATATCTAGGGACACAGATTATCTGCGGATCCAACTACCCCCATGCTGATATCTGATTGGCTGCCAACACTTCGACAAGGAAGTGTTGTCAGCCATCTTAAGACGCTGCTTTAGCCAAGTCCCACATAAAAAGTTTAAAAAAAAGAAAAGGGACAAGGGTAGGGTCACTCTGAGCCCCTAGCCTTGGTGTAGGGGGTCCCTCATGGATCCCGCCAGGGCTAAAATGCAATTAAAAAAATTAATCCTCTGAAAAATCTACAGATGGATCTGCAGATTTGTCCACATTTTTTTTTTTTTTTTAAACAGGGCGGTCTCCTGCCCTTTTCTTTTCTTTTTCCCCAGGTGGGCCGAGTCCTGGGTACATTTGGGGATCACATTAGCCCCGGGGACCACCATCACCCCAGGGCAATTATGCAAAAATATGCAGGGGTCACGTGGCGCCACTGCACCCCAGGGTGACCCATACACCCCGCAGCCCTGAAGATTGCCACCTCCCCAGGTCAATTTATCCAATTAAGGGGGGCCATGCAGCCCCCTCTCAGCCCCAGGGACTGCCACCTCCCCAGGGCTTAAATTAAACAGAGATCAAGAAACGGCACAGGTTTGGGTAATTATAGGGGGTTGGAAGCAGGGCCTGGCCTTTGAACTTGTGTGGTTCGGGGTTGGGTGGTTATAGGGATGGCCAACCCCTGCCGCGCCCTAGGGTAACTATAATTTATGCCCTCGCCATGCACTGCTATTTACCCCAGATACTACAGCACTCATGACAACTTCTATAACGTCATTAAACATATAAATGAAACATTAGCAGTCATATTAATCTGTACAAGGCGGGGGTGGAAGCTATAGTTACCTTAGGGTGTGAGTTATAGTTAGTTTGATAACTCTAGCTATAACTGCTGAATTTCTAAGGTTTTGTATGAGTAAATTTAGAACCTAAATATAATGCCCCTGTAACCTTTGTTTTTTTCAGTGAATTATTATATATATATATATATATATATAAAACAGTGCTCCCCTTCTGCACATCACCCTGAGCTGAGCTGATGCACGTTCACCTTGATGCCCATGCGATGGCAGAAGAGTCCTATTGTGCTGTGTGAGTGAAGAACGTTTGCTGTTGTAACCCCACATAGCCCTTGTGTGTTCTGAAGCTCACTTGGCTCATTCTTTGTGGTTTGATCTTTCTGTAGAGGTTTCTAGATTGGAATAGAAAGCAAAGCCTGGTCATAGCCTTTTGTAGAAGAAGGGAATGGGTGCAGCCAGTTAAAGGTGCCACAATGTATTGGAAAGACTGGGATGTGTGAGGAAACTAGTAACCCCTCCTTCTACTGTTCATCGATGATGTGCTTTGAGGCTTTGTGTAACTGTTGTAAAAAGCTTCTACTGATTGTACTTTTGCATGCAGTGATCACCTTGTGAAAGGCTCCTTTGCTTTGTTTCAGACTATTCACTGCTCCATGATTAACAACATGCCATGTGTGGTTGTGGAGAGTTCAGGAGGTGTTGCTGATGTCATGGCCCAGGTGGCTGATATGGAGTCTTCAAAAATCACAAGCGCCTGGGTCCTCAAGAACCTGAGCAGTCTTTTTCAGGATACTATTGATGATTTGAAGATTATCGAGTGGAAAAAGAAGGTGAGACCCCCTCTATAGCTGGATGCACACTAGACCTATCAAACAAAATAAGGCTATTCCAGAGGCTGACAGTGTGGTTTCTAGTTCTATCACTCAAGTGAGGTGCAGCCCGCAGCCCATCAAACAAAATGAAGTTATTCCAGAGCCTGATAGTGCGGTTTCTAGTTCTATCATTCAAGTGAGGTGCAGCCCACAGCAAAATGTGCAGCATATTTCCATCACTCAAAAGGCAGCCCAGCCCGGAGATGAATGCTTGTTTTACTTCCGACACTCAGTGTGAGGTCTAGTACAGATATGGAAACAAGTTTTTCTGCTACCATTCAAGGAGATGCAGAGCCCAGATCTGGACTCATACTTTAATTCTTTCATACAAGGTGAGACCCAGTCCAGAGCTCAATGCACACTTTAATTCCAACACTTAAGTATAGAACTGGACACTAACATAACTCATGACATGATATTGGCATTGATGACATCACTGATAGAGTTTCTGGCTGTACACGTGTGAGCACATCTGACTATATTTGGCTTGTTAGTTGATAAGGGGATGTGTTAGAGGTGCGATGGACCTTTTGACTCATTTAAGATGTTCACACCCTAAATCAATGCAGGGCATAAATATCATCGAATCCGACAATTACATTTTTTTGGAGTCAGTAAATTTCATGCACCATGACCATTTGGTCACGAATAACCACACCTTTAGTAAAAGTTAAAATGTTTTTTTCCCTAGATTAACAATGCTAGTATCACATAAATTAATCTCAAAACCATATGATATAAGTATAAAAAAAACACTGGTTGACCAAATTTTCTAAACAATCTCAGCTTAATTAACCCCTTCGCTGCCAGGCCTTTTCCCCCTCCTGTGCCGAGCCTTTTTTTGGCTATTTGGAGCAGTTCGCGCTTAGGCCCTCATAACTTTTTGTTCACATAAGCTACCCACGCCAAATTTGCGTCCTTTTTTTCCAACATCCTAGGGATTCTAGAGGTACCCAGACTTTGTGGGTTCCCCAGAAGGAGGCCAAGAAATTAGCCAAAAAACAGTGAAAATTTCGTTTTTTTCAAAAAAATTGGAAAAATGGGCTGCAGAAGAAGGCTTGTTTTTTTTTCCCTGAAAAGGGCATCAACAAAGGGTTTGCGGTGATAAAATCAGACTTGAATCAGAAAACCCAATTTTTCAACACAATTTTGGCATTTTACGGGGACATACCCCATTTTTACGATTTTTTGTGCTTTCAGCCTCCTTCCAGTCAGTGACAGAAATGGGCATGAAACCAACGCTGGATACCAGAAACCGCAACATTTTTGAAAAGTAGACAAAAATCTGAATTCAGCAAGGGGTAATTTGTGTAGATCCTACAAGGGTTTCCTACAGAAAATAACAACTGAAAAAGAAAAATATTGAAATTGAGGTGAAAAAAACATAAATTTTTCTCTACGTTTTACTCTGTAACTTTTTCCAGCAATGTCAGATTTTCGAAAGCAATATACCGTTACGTCTGCTGGACTCTTCTGGTTGCGGGGATATATAGGGCTTATAGGTTCATCAAGAACTCTAGGTACCCAGAGCCAATAAATGACCTGCACCCTGCAGTGGGTTTTCAATCTATGCCGGGTATACAGCAATTCATTTGCTGAAATATAAAGAGTAAAAAATAGCTATCAAGAAAACCGTTGTATTTCAAAAATGGGCACAAGATAAGGTGTTGAGAAGCAGTGGTTATTTGCACATCTCTGAATTCCGGGGTGCCCATACTAGCATGTGAATTACAGGGCATTTCTCAAATAGACGTCTTTTTTACACACTGTCTTACATTTGGAAGGAAAAAATGTGGAGAAAGACAAGGGGCAATAACACTTGTTTTGCTATTCTATATTCCCCCAAGTCTCCCGATAAAAATGATACCTCACTTGTGTGGGTAGGCCTAGCGCCCGCGACAGGATATGCCCCAAAACACAACGCGGACACATCACAGAAAACAGAGGTGTTTTTTGCAAAGTGCCTACCTGTAGATTTTGGCCTGTAGCTCAGCCGCCACCTAGGGAAACCTACCAAACCTGTGCATTTCTGAAAACTAGAGACCTAGGGGAATCCAAGATGGGGTGACTTGTGTGGCTCGGACCAGGTTCTGTTACCCAGAATCGTTTGCAAACCTCAAAATTTGACTAAAAAACACATGTTCCTCACATTTCTGTGGCAGAAAGTTCTGGAATCTGAGAGGAGCCACAAATTTCCTTCCACCCAGCGTTCCCCCACGTCTCCCGATAAAAATGATACCTCACTTGTGTGGGTAGGCCTATCGCCCGTGACAGGAAATGCCCCAAAGCGCAACGTGGACACAGCCAAATTGGTGAAGGAAAACAGAGGTGTTTTTTGCAAAGTGCCTACCTGTAGATTTTTGCCTGTAGCTCAGCCGCCACCTAGGGAAACCTACCAAACCTGTGCATTTCTGAAAACTAGAGACCTAGGGGAATCCAAGATGGGGTGACTTGTGTGGCTCGGACCAGGTTCTGTTACCCAGAATCCTTTGCAAACCTCAAAATTTGGCTAAAAAACACATGTTACTCACATTTCTGTGGCAGAAAGTTCTGGAATCTGAGAGGAGCCACAAATTTCCTTCCACCCAGCGTTCCCCCACGTCTCCCGATAAAAATGATACCTCACTTGTGTGGGTAGGCCTAGCGCCCGTGACAGGAAATGCCCCAAAGCGCAACGTGGACACAGCCAAATTGGTGAAGGAAAACAGAGGTGTTTTTTGCAAAGTGCCTACCTGTAGATTTTGGCCTGTAGCTCAGCCGCCACCTAGGGAAATCTACCAAACCTGTGCATTTCTGAAAACTAGAGACCTAGGGGAATCCAAGATGGGGTGACTTGTGTGGCTCGGACCAGGTTCTGTTACCCAGAATCCTTTGCAAACCTCAAAATTTGGCTAAAAAAACACTTGTTCCTCACATTTCTGTGGCTGAAAGTTCTGGAATCTGAGAGGAGCCACAAATTTCCTTCCACCCAGCGTTCCCCCACATCTCCCGATAAAAATGATACCTCACTTGTGTGGGTAGGCCTAGCGCCTGTGACAGGAAATGCCCCAAAGCGCAACGTGGACACAGCCAAATTGGTGAAGGAAAACAGAGGTGTTTTTTGCAAAGTGCCTACCTGTAGATTTTGGCCTGTAGCTCAGCCGCCACATAGGGAAACCTACCAAACCTGTGCATTTTTTAAACCTAGAGACCTAGGGGAATCCAAGATGGGGTGACTTGTGTGGCTCGGACCAGGTTCTGTTACCCAGAATCCTTTGCAAACCTCAAAATGTGGCTAAAAAAAACACATATTCCTCACATTTCTGTGGCAGAAAGTTCTGGAATCTGAGAGGAGCCACGAATTTCCTTCCACCCAGCGTTCCCCCACGTCTCCCGATAAAAATGATACCTCACTTGTGTGGGTAGGCCTAGCGCCCGTGACAGGAAATGCCCCAAAGCGCAACGTGGACACAGCCAAATTGGTGAAGGAAAACAGAGGTGTTTTTTGCAAAGTGCCTACCTGTTGATTTTGGCCTGTAGCTCAGCCGCCACCTAGGGAAACCTACCAAACCTGTGCATTTCTGAAAACTAGAAACCTAGGGGAATCCAAGATGGGGTGACTTGTGTGGCTCGGACCAGGTTCTGTTACCCAGAATCCTTTGCAAACCTCAAAATTTGGCTAAAAAAACACATGTTCCTCACATTTCTGTGGCAGGAAGTTCTGGAATCTGAGAGGAGCCACGAATTTCCTTCCACCCAGCGTTCCCCCACGTCTCCCGATAAAAATTATACCTCACTTGTGTGGGTAGGCCTAGCGCCCGCGACAGGAAACGCCCCAAAGCGCAACGTGGACACATCCAAATTTGTGAAGGAAAACAGAGGTGTTTTTTGCAAAGTGCCTACCTGTAGATTTTGGCCTGTAGCTCAGCCGCCACCTAGGGAAACCTACCAAACCTGTGCATTTCTGAAAACCAGAGACCTAGGGGAATCCAAGATGGGGTGACTTGTGTGGCTCGGACCAGGTTCTGTTACCCAGAATCCTTTGCAAACCTCAAAATTTGGCTAAAAAAACACATGTTCCTCACATTTCTGTGGCAGAAAGTTCTGGAATCTGAGAGGAGCCACAAATTTCGTTCCACCCAGCGTTCCCCACGTCTCCCGATAAAAATGATACCTCACTTGTGTGGGTAGGCCTAGCGCCCGTGACAGGAAATGCCCCAAAGCGCAACGTGGACACAGCCAAATTGGTGAAGGAAAACAGAGGTGTTTTTTGCAAAGTGCCTACCTTTAGATTTTGGCCTGTAGCTCAGCCGCCACCTAGGGAAACCTACCAAACCTGTGCATTTCTGAAAACTAGAGACCTGGGGGAATCCAAGATGGGGTGACTTGTGTGGCTCGGACCAGGTTCTGTTACCCAGAATCCTTTGCAAACCTCAAAATTTGGCTAAAAAAACACATGTTCCTCACATTTCTGTGGCAGAAAGTTCTGGAATCTGAGAGGAGCCACAAATTTCCTTCCACCCAGCGTTCCCCCACGTCTCCCGATAAAAATTATACCTCACTTGTGTGGGTAGGCCTAGCGCCCGTGACAGGAAATGCCCCAAAGCGCAACGTGGACACAGCCAAATTGGTGAAGGAAAACAGAGGTGTTTTTTGCAAAGTGCCTACCTGTAGATTTTGGCCTGTAGCTCAGCCGCAACATAGGGAAACCTACCAAACCTGTGCATTTCTGAAAACTAGAAACCTAGGGGAATCCAAGATGGGGTGACTTGTGTGGCTCGGACCAGGTTCTGTTACCCAGAATCCTTTGCAAACCTCAAAATTTGGCTAAAAAAACACATGTTCCTCACATTTCTGTGGCAGGAAGTTCTGGAATCTGAGAGGAGCCACGAATTTCCTTCCACCCAGCGTTCCCCCACGTCTCCCGATAAAAATTATACCTCACTTGTGTGGGTAGGCCTAGCGCCCGCGACAGGAAACGCCCCAAAGCGCAACGTGGACACATCCAAATTTGTGAAGGAAAACAGAGGTGTTTTTTGCAAAGTGCCTACCTGTAGATTTTGGCCTGTAGCTCAGCCGCCACCTAGGGAAACCTACCAAACCTGTGCATTTCTGAAAACCAGAGACCTAGGGGAATCCAAGATGGGGTGACTTGTGTGGCTCGGACCAGGTTCTGTTACCCAGAATCCTTTGCAAACCTCAAAATTTGGCTAAAAAAACACATGTTCCTCACATTTCTGTGGCAGAAAGTTCTGGAATCTGAGAGGAGCCACAAATTTCGTTCCACCCAGCGTTCCCCACGTCTCCCGATAAAAATGATACCTCACTTGTGTGGGTAGGCCTAGCGCCCGTGACAGGAAATGCCCCAAAGCGCAACGTGGACACAGCCAAATTGGTGAAGGAAAACAGAGGTGTTTTTTGCAAAGTGCCTACCTTTAGATTTTGGCCTGTAGCTCAGCCGCCACCTAGGGAAACCTACCAAACCTGTGCATTTCTGAAACCTAGAGACCTAGGGATATCCAAGATGGGGTGACTTGTGTGGCTCGGACCAGGTTCTGTTACCCATAATCCTTTGCAAACCTCAAAATTTGGCTAAAAAAAACACATGTTCCTCACATTTCTGTGGCAGAAAGTTCTGGAATCTGAGAGGAGCCACGAATTTCCTTCCACCCAGCGTTCCCCCACGTCTCCCGATAAAAATGATACCTCACTTGTGTGGGTAGGCCTAGCGCCCGTGACAGGAAATGCCCCAAAGTGCAACGTGGACACAGCCAAATTGGTGAAGGAAAACAGAGGTGTTTTTTGCAAAGTGCCTACCTGTAGATTTTGGCCTGTAGCTCAGCCACCACCTAGGGAAACCTACCAAACCTGTGCATTTCTGAAAACTAGAAACCTAGGGGAAACCAAGATGGGGTGACTTGTGTGGCTCGGACCAGGTTCTGTTACCCAGAATCCTTTGCAAACCTAAAAATTTGGCTAAAAAAACACATGTTCCTCACATTTCTGTGGCAGGAAGTTCTGGAATCTGAGAGGAGCCACTAATTTCCTTCCACCCAGCGTTCACCCACGTCTCCCGATAAAAATGATACCTCACTTGTGTGGGTAGGCCTAGGGCCCGTGACAGGAAATGCCCCAAAGCGCAACGTGGACACAGCCAAATTGGTGGAGGAAAACATTGGTGTTTTTTGCAAAGTGCCTACCTGTAGATTTTGGCCTGTAGCTCAACCGCCACATAGGGAAACCTACTAAACCTGTGCATTTCTGAAAACTAGAGACCTAGGGGAATCCAAGATGGGGTGACTTGTGTGGCTCGGACCAGGTTCTGTTACCCAGAATCCTTTGCAAACCTCAAAATTTGGCTAAAAAAACCACATGTTCCTCACATTTCTGTGGCAGAAAGTTCTGGAATCTGAGAGGAGCCACGAATATCCTTCCACCCAGCGTTCCCCCACGTCTCCCGATAAAAATGATACCTCACTTGTGTGGGTAGGCTTAGCGCCCGTGACAGGAAATGCCCCAAAGCGCAACGTGGACACAGCCAAATTGATGAAGGAAAACAGAGGTGTTTTTTGCAAAGTGCCTACCTGCAGATTTTGGCCTGTAGCTCAGCCGCCACATAGGGAAACCTACCAAACCTGTGCATTTCTGAAAACTAGAGACCTAGGGGAATCCAAGATGGGGTGACTTGTGTGGCTCGGACCAGGTTCTGTTACCCAGAATCCTTTGCAAACCTCAAAATCTGGCTAAAAAAACACATGTTCCTCACATTTCTGTGGCAGAAAGTTCTGGAATCTGAGAGGAGCCACGAATTTCCTTCCACCCAGCGTTCCCCCACATCTCCCGATAAAAATGATACCTCACTTGTGTGGGTAGGCCTAGCGCCCGTGACAGGAAATGCCCCAAAGCGCAACGTGGACACAGCCAAATTGGTGAAGGAAAACAGAGGTGTTTTTTGCAAAGTGCCTACCTGTAGATTTTGGCCTGTAGCTCAGCCGCCACCTAGGGAAACCTACCAAACCTGTGCATTTCTGAAAACTAGAAACCTACGGGAATCTAAGATGGGGTGACTTGTGTGGCTCGGACCAGGTTCTGTTACCCAGAATCCTTTGCAAACCTCAAAATTTGGCTAAAAAAAACACATGTTCCTCACATTTCTGTGGCAGAAAGTTCTGGAATCTGAGAGAAGCCACGAATTTCCTTCCACCCAGCGTTCCCCCACGTCTCCCGATAAAAACGATACCTCACTTGTGTGGGTAGGCCTAGCGCCCGTGACAGGAAATGCCCCAAAGCGCAACGTGGACACAGCCAAATTGGTGAAGGAAAACAGAGGTGTTTTTTGCAAAGTGCCTACCTGTAGATTTTGGCCTGTAGCTCAGCCGCCACATAGGGAAACCTACCAAACCTGTGCATTTCTGAAAACTAAAGACCTAGGGGAATCCAAGATGGGATGACTTGAGTGGCTCGGACCAGGTTCTGTTACGCAGAATCCTTTGCAAACCTCAAAATTTGGCTAAAAAAAACACAGGTTCCTCACATTTCTGTGGCAGAAAGTTCTGGACTCTGAGAGGAGCCACGAATTTCCTTCCACCCAGCGTTCCCCCACGTCTCCCGATAAAAATTATACCTCACTTGTGTGGGTAGGCCTAGCGCCCGTGACAGGAAATGCCCCAAAGCGCAACGTGGACACAGCCAAATTGGTGAAGGAAAACAGAGGTGTTTTTTGCAAAGTGCCTACCTGCAGATTTTGGCCTGTAGCTCAGCCGCCACATAGGGAAACCTACCAAACCTGTGCATTTCTGAAAACTAGAGACCTAGGGGAATCCAAGATGGGGTGACTTGTGTGGCTCGGACCAGGTTCTGTTACCCAGAATCCTTTGCAAACCTCAAAATTTGGCTAAAAAAACACATGTTCCTCACATTTCTGTGGCAGAAAGTTCTGGAATCTGAGAGGAGCCACAAATTTCCTTCCACCCAGCGTTCCCCCACGTCTCCCGATAAAAATTATACCTCACTTGTGTGGGTAGGCCTAGCGCCCGTGACAGGAAATGCCCCAAAGCGCAACGTGGACACAGCCAAATTGGTGAAGGAAAACAGAGGTGTTTTTTGCAAAGTGCCTACCTGTAGATTTTGGCCTGTAGCTCAGCCGCAACATAGGGAAACCTACCAAACCTGTGCATTTCTGAAACCTAGAGACCTAGGGATATCCAAGATGGGGTGACTTGTGTGGCTCGGACCAGGTTCTGTTACCCATAATCATTTGCAAACCTCAAAATTTGGCTAAAAAAAACACATGTTCCTCACATTTCTGTGGCAGAAAGTTCTGGAATCTGAGAGGAGCCACGAATTTCCTTCCACCCAGCGTTCCCCCACGTCTCCCGATAAAAATGATACCTCACTTGTGTGGGTAGGCCTAGCGCCCGTGACAGGAAATGCCCCAAAGTGCAACGTGGACACAGCCAAATTGGTGAAGGAAAACAGAGGTGTTTTTTGCAAAGTGCCTACCTGTAGATTTTGGCCTGTAGCTCAGCCACCACCTAGGGAAACCTACCAAACCTGTGCATTTCTGAAAACTAGAAACCTAGGGGAATCCAAGATGGGGTGACTTGTGTGGCTCGGACCAGGTTCTGTTACCCAGAATCCTTTGCAAACCTCAAAATTTGGCTAAAAAAACACATGTTCCTCACATTTCTGTGGCAGGAAGTTCTGGAATCTGAGAGGAGCCACTAATTTCCTTCCACCCAGCGTTCACCCACGTCTCCCGATAAAAATGATACCTCACTTGTGTGGGTAGGCCTAGGGCCCGTGACAGGAAATGCCCCAAAGCGCAACGTGGACACAGCCAAATTGGTGGAGGAAAACAGAGGTGTTTTTTGGAAAGTGCCTACCTGTAGATTTTGGCCTGTAGCTCAACCACCACATAGGGAAACCTACCAAACCTGTGCATTTCTGAAAACTAGAGACCTAGGGGAATCCAAGATGGGGTGACTTGTGTGGCTCGGACCAGGTTCTGTTACCCAGAATCCTTTGCAAACCTCAAAATTTGGCTAAAAAAAACACATGTTCCTCACATTTCTGTGGCAGAAAGTTCTGGAATCTGAGAGAAGCCACGAATTTCCTTCCACCCAGCGTTCCCCCACGTCTCCCGATAAAAACGATACCTCACTTGTGTGGGTAGGCCTAGCGCCCGTGACAGGAAATGCCCCAAAGCGCAACGTGGACACAGCCAAATTGGTGAAGGAAAACAGAGGTGTTTTTTGCAAAGTGCCTACCTGTAGATTTTGGCCTGTAGCTCAGCCGCCACATAGGGAAACCTACCAAACCTGTGCATTTCTGAAAACTAGAGACCTAGGGGAATCCAAGATGGGATGACTTGTGTGGCTCGGACCAGGTTCTGTTACCCAGAATCCTTTGCAAACCTCAAAATTTGGCTAAAAAAAACACAGGTTCCTCACATTTCTGTGGCAGAAAGTTCTGGACTCTGAGAGGAGCCACGAATTTCCTTCCACCCAGCGTTCCCCCACGTCTCCCGATAAAAATTATACCTCACTTGTGTGGGTAGGCCTAGCGCCCGTGACAGGAAATGCCCCAAAGCGCAACGTGGACACAGCCAAATTGGTGAAGGAAAACAGAGGTGTTTTTTGCAAAGTGCCTACCTGCAGATTTTGGCCTGTAGCTCAGCCGGAACATAGGGAAACCTACCAAACCTGTGCATTTCTGAAAACTAGAGACCTAGGGGAATCCAAGATGGGGTGACTTGTGTGGCTCGGACCAGGTTCTGTTACCCAGAATCCTTTGCAAACCTCAAAATTTGGCTAAAAAAACACATGTTCCTCACATTTCTGTGGCAGAAAGTTCTGGAATCTGAGAGGAGCCACAAATTTCCTTCCACCCAGCGTTCCCCCACGTCTCCCGATAAAAATTATACCTCACTTGTGTGGGTAGGCCTAGCGCCCGTGACAGGAAATGCCCCAAAGCGCAACGTGGACACAGCCAAATTGGTGAAGGAAAACAGAGGTGTTTTTTGCAAAGTGCCTACCTGTAGATTTTGGCCTGTAGCTCAGCCGCCACCTAGGGAAACCTACCAAACCTGTGCATTTCTGAAAACTAGAAACCTACGGGAATCTAAGATGGGGTGACTTGTGTGGCTCGGACCAGGTTCTGTTACCCAGAATCCTTTGCAAACCTCAAAATTTGGCTAAAAAAAACACATGTTCCTCACATTTCTGTGGCAGAAAGTTCTGGAATCTGAGAGAAGCCACGAATTTCCTTCCACCCAGCGTTTCCCCACGTCTCCCGATAAAAACGATACCTCACTTGTGTGGGTAGGCCTAGCGCCCGTGACAGGAAATGCCCCAAAGCGCAACGTGGACACAGCCAAATTGGTGAAGGAAAACAGAGGTGTTTTTTGCAAAGTGCCTACCTGTAGATTTTGGCCTGTAGCTCAGCCGCCACATAGGGAAACCTACCAAACCTGTGCATTTCTGAAAACTAAAGACCTAGGGGAATCCAAGATGGGATGACTTGTGTGGCTCGGACCAGGTTCTGTTACCCAGAATCCTTTGCAAACCTCAAAATTTGGCTAAAAAAAACACAGGTTCCTCACATTTCTGTGGCAGAAAGTTCTGGACTCTGAGAGGAGCCACGAATTTCCTTCCACCCAGCGTTCCCCCACGTCTCCCGATAAAAATTATACCTCACTTGTGTGGGTAGGCCTAGCGCCCGTGACAGGAAATGCCCCAAAGCGCAACGTGGACACAGCCAAATTGGTGAAGGAAAACAGAGGTGTTTTTTGCAAAGTGCCTACCTGCAGATTTTGGCCTGTAGCTCAGCCGCCACATAGGGAAACCTACCCAACCTGTGCATTTCTGAAAACTAGAGACCTAGGGGAATCCAAGATGGGGTGACTTGTGTGGCTCGGACCAGGTTCTGTTACCCAGAATCCTTTGCAAACCTCAAAATTTGGCTAAAAAAACACATGTTCCTCACATTTCTGTGGCAGAAAGTTCTGGAATCTGAGAGGAGCCACAAATTTCCTTCCACCCAGCGTTCCCCCACGTCTCCCGATAAAAATGATACCTCACTTGTGTGGGTAGGCCTAGGGCCCGTGACAGGAAATGCCCCAAAGCGCAACGTGGACACAGCCAAATTGGTGAAGGAAAACAGAGGTGTTTTTTGCAAAGTGCCTACCTGTAGATTTTGGCCTGTAGCTCAGCCGCAACATAGGGAAACCTACCAAACCTGTGCATTTCTGAAACCTAGAGACCTAGGGATATCCAAGATGGGGTGACTTGTGTGGCTCGGACCAGGTTCTGTTACCCATAATCATTTGCAAACCTCAAAATTTGGCTAAAAAAAACACATGTTCCTCACATTTCTGTGGCAGAAAGTTCTGGAATCTGAGAGGAGCCACGAATTTCCTTCCACCCAGCGTTCCCCCACGTCTCCCGATAAAAATGATACCTCACTTGTGTGGGTAGGCCTAGCGCCCGTGACAGGAAATGCCCCAAAGTGCAACGTGGACACAGCCAAATTGGTGAAGGAAAACAGAGGTGTTTTTTGCAAAGTGCCTACCTGTAGATTTTGGCCTGTAGCTCAGCCACCACCTAGGGAAACCTACCAAACCTGTGCATTTCTGAAAACTAGAAACGTAGGGGAATCCAAGATGGGGTGACTTGTGTGGCTCGGACCAGGTTCTGTTACCCAGAATCCTTTGCAAACCTCAAAATTTGGCTAAAAAAACACATGTTCCTCACATTTCTGTGGCAGGAAGTTCTGGAATCTGAGAGGAGCCACTAATTTCCTTCCACCCAGCGTTCACCCACGTCTCCCGATAAAAATGATACCTCACTTGTGTGGGTAGGCCTAGGGCCCGTGACAGGAAATGCCCCAAAGCGCAACGTGGACACAGCCAAATTGGTGGAGGAAAACAGAGGTGTTTTTTGCAAAGTGCCTACCTGTAGATTTTGGCCTGTAGCTCAACCACCACATAGGGAAACCTACCAAACCTGTGCATTTCTGAAAACTAGAGACCTAGGGGAATCCAAGATGGGGTGACTTGTGTGGCTCGGACCAGGTTCTGTTACCCAGAATCCTTTGCAAACCTCAAAATTTGGCTAAAAAAAACACATGTTCCTCACATTTCTGTGGCAGAAAGTTCTGGAATCTGAGAGAAGCCACGAATTTCCTTCCACCCAGCGTTCCCCCACGTCTCCCGATAAAAACGATACCTCACTTGTGTGGGTAGGCCTAGCGCCCGTGACAGGAAATGCCCCAAAGCGCAACGTGGACACAGCCAAATTGGTGAAGGAAAACAGAGGTGTTTTTTGCAAAGTGCCTACCTGTAGATTTTGGCCTGTAGCTCAGCCGCCACATAGGGAAACCTACCAAACCTGTGCATTTCTGAAAACTAGAGACCTAGGGGAATCCAAGATGGGATGACTTGTGTGGCTCGGACCAGGTTCTGTTACCCAGAATCCTTTGCAAACCTCAAAATTTGGCTAAAAAAAACACAGGTTCCTCACATTTCTGTGGCAGAAAGTTCTGGACTCTGAGAGGAGCCACGAATTTCCTTCCACCCAGCGTTCCCCCACGTCTCCCGATAAAAATTATACCTCACTTGTGTGGGTAGGCCTAGCGCCCGTGACAGGAAATGCCCCAAAGCGCAACGTGGACACAGCCAAATTGGTGAAGGAAAACAGAGGTGTTTTTTGCAAAGTGCCTACCTGCAGATTTTGGCCTGTAGCTCAGCCGGAACATAGGGAAACCTACCAAACCTGTGCATTTCTGAAAACTAGAGACCTAGGGGAATCCAAGATGGGGTGACTTGTGTGGCTCGGACCAGGTTCTGTTACCCAGAATCCTTTGCAAACCTCAAAATTTGGCTAAAAAAACACATGTTCCTCACATTTCTGTGGCAGAAAGTTCTGGAATCTGAGAGGAGCCACAAATTTCCTTCCACCCAGCGTTCCCCCACGTCTCCCGATAAAAATTATACCTCACTTGTGTGGGTAGGCCTAGCGCCCGTGACAGGAAATGCCCCAAAGCGCAACGTGGACACAGCCAAATTGGTGAAGGAAAACAGAGGTGTTTTTTGCAAAGTGCCTACCTGTAGATTTTGGCCTGTAGCTCAGCCGCCACCTAGGGAAACCTACCAAACCTGTGCATTTCTGAAAACTAGAAACCTACGGGAATCTAAGATGGGGTGACTTGTGTGGCTCGGACCAGGTTCTGTTACCCAGAATCCTTTGCAAACCTCAAAATTTGGCTAAAAAAAACACATGTTCCTCACATTTCTGTGGCAGAAAGTTCTGGAATCTGAGAGAAGCCACGAATTTCCTTCCACCCAGCGTTCCCCCACGTCTCCCGATAAAAACGATACCTCACTTGTGTGGGTAGGCCTAGCGCCCGTGACAGGAAATGCCCCAAAGCGCAACGTGGACACAGCCAAATTGGTGAAGGAAAACAGAGGTGTTTTTTGCAAAGTGCCTACCTGTAGATTTTGGCCTGTAGCTCAGCCGCCACATAGGGAAACCTACCAAACCTGTGCATTTCTGAAAACTAGAGACCTAGGGGAATCCAAGATGGGATGACTTGTGTGGCTCGGACCAGGTTCTGTTACCCAGAATCCTTTGCAAACCTCAAAATTTGGCTAAAAAAAACACAGGTTCCTCACATTTCTGTGGCAGAAAGTTCTGGACTCTGAGAGGAGCCACGAATTTCCTTCCACCCAGCGTTCCCCCACGTCTCCCGATAAAAATTATACCTCACTTGTGTGGGTAGGCCTAGCGCCCGTGACAGGAAATGCCCCAAAGCGCAACGTGGACACAGCCAAATTGGTGAAGGAAAACAGAGGTGTTTTTTGCAAAGTGCCTACCTGCAGATTTTGGCCTGTAGCTCAGCCGGAACATAGGGAAACCTACCAAACCTGTGCATTTCTGAAAACTAGAGACCTAGGGGAATCCAAGATGGGGTGACTTGTGTGGCTCGGACCAGGTTCTGTTACCCAGAATCCTTTGCAAACCTCAAAATTTGGCTAAAAAAACACATGTTCCTCACATTTCTGTGGCAGAAAGTTCTGGAATCTGAGAGGAGCCACAAATTTCCTTCCACCCAGCGTTCCCCCACGTCTCCCGATAAAAATTATACCTCACTTGTGTGGGTAGGCCTAGCGCCCGTGACAGGAAATGCCCCAAAGCGCAACGTGGACACAGCCAAATTGGTGAAGGAAAACAGAGGTGTTTTTTGCAAAGTGCCTACCTGTAGATTTTGGCCTGTAGCTCAGCCGCAATATAGGGAAACCTACCAAACCTGTGCATTTCTGAAACCTAGAGACCTAGGGATATCCAAGATGGGGTGACTTGTGTGGCTCGGACCAGGTTCTGTTACCCATAATCATTTGCAAACCTCAAAATTTGGCTAAAAAAAACACATGTTCCTCACATTTCTGTGGCAGAAAGTTCTGGAATCTGAGAGGAGCCACGAATTTCCTTCCACCCAGCGTTCCCCCACGTCTCCCGATAAAAATGATACCTCACTTGTGTGGGTAGGCCTAGCGCCCGTGACAGGAAATGCCCCAAAGTGCAACGTGGACACAGCCAAATTGGTGAAGGAAAACAGAGGTGTTTTTTGCAAAGTGCCTACCTGTAGATTTTGGCCTGTAGCTCAGCCACCACCTAGGGAAACCTACCAAACCTGTGCATTTCTGAAAACTAGAAACGTAGGGGAATCCAAGATGGGGTGACTTGTGTGGCTCGGACCAGGTTCTGTTACCCAGAATCCTTTGCAAACCTCAAAATTTGGCTAAAAAAACACATGTTCCTCACATTTCTGTGGCAGGAAGTTCTGGAATCTGAGAGGAGCCACTAATTTCCTTCCACCCAGCGTTCACCCACGTCTCCCGATAAAAATGATACCTCACTTGTGTGGGTAGGCCTAGGGCCCGTGACAGGAAATGCCCCAAAGCGCAACGTGGACACAGCCAAATTGGTGGAGGAAAACAGAGGTGTTTTTTGCAAAGTGCCTACCTGTAGATTTTGGCCTGTAGCTCAACCACCACATAGGGAAACCTACCAAACCTGTGCATTTCTGAAAACTAGAGACCTAGGGGAATCCAAGATGGGGTGACTTGTGTGGCTCGGACCAGGTTCTGTTACCCAGAATCCTTTGCAAACCTCAAAATTTGGCTAAAAAAAACACATGTTCCTCACATTTCTGTGGCAGAAAGTTCTGGAATCTGAGAGGAGCCACGAATTTCCTTCCACCCAGCGTTCCCCCACGTCTCCCGATAAAAATGATACCTCACTTGTGTGGGTAGGCTTAGCGCCCGTGACAGGAAATGCCCCAAAGCGCAACGTGGACACAGCCAAATTGATGAAGGAAACCAGAGGTGTTTTTTGCAAAGTGCCTACCTGCAGATTTTGGCCTGTAGCTCAGCCGCCACATAGGGAAACCTACCAAACCTGTGCATTTCTGAAAACTAGAGACCTAGGGGAATCCAAGATGGGGTGACTTGTGTGGCTCGGACCAGGTTCTGTTACCCAGAATCCTTTGCAAACCTCAAAATCTGGCTAAAAAAACACATGTTCCTCACATTTCTGTGGCAGAAAGTTCTGGAATCTGAGAGGAGCCACGAATTTCCTTCCACCCAGCGTTCCCCCACATCTCCCGATAAAAATGATACCTCACTTGTGTGGGTAGGCCTAGCGCCCGTGACAGGAAATGCCCCAAAGCGCAACGTGGACACAGCCAAATTGGTGAAGGAAAACAGAGGTGTTTTTTGCAAAGTGCCTACCTGTAGATTTTGGCCTGTAGCTCAGCCGCCACCTAGGGAAACCTACCAAACCTGTGCATTTCTGAAAACTAGAAACCTAGGGAATCTAAGATGGGGTGACTTGTGTGGCTCGGACCAGGTTCTGTTACCCAGAATCCTTTGCAAACCTCAAAATTTGGCTAAAAAAAACACATGTTCCTCACATTTCTGTGGCAGAAAGTTCTGGAATCTGAGAGAAGCCACGAATTTCCTTCCACCCAGCGTTCCCCCACGTCTCCCGATAAAAACGATACCTCACTTGTGTGGGTAGGCCTAGCGCCCGTGACAGGAAATGCCCCAAAGCGCAACGTGGACACAGCCAAATTGGTGAAGGAAAACAGAGGTGTTTTTTGCAAAGTGCCTACCTGTAGATTTTGGCCTGTAGCTCAGCCGCCACATAGGGAAACCTACCAAACCTGTGCATTTCTGAAAACTAGAGACCTAGGGGAATCCAAGATGGGATGACTTGTGTGGCTCGGACCAGGTTCTGTTACCCAGAATCCTTTGCAAACCTCAAAATTTGGCTAAAAAAAACACAGGTTCCTCACATTTCTGTGGCAGAAAGTTCTGGAATCTGAGAGGAGCCACGAATTTCCTTCCACCCAGCGTTCCCCCACGTCTCCCGATAAAAATGATACCTCACTTGTGTGGGTAGGCCTAGCGCCCGTGACAGGAAATGCCCCAAAGCGCAACGTGGACACAGCCAAATTGGAGAAGGAAAACAGAGGTGTTTTTTGCAAAGTGCCTACCTGCAGATTTTGGCCTGTAGCTCAGCCGCCACATAGGGAAACCTACCAAACCTGTGCATTTCTGAAAACTAGAGACCTAGGGGAATCCAAGATGGGGTGACTTGTGTGGCTCGGACCAGGTTCTGTTACCCAGAATCCTTTGCAAACCTCAAAATCTGGCTAAAAAAACACATGTTCCTCACATTTCTGTGGCAGAAAGTTCTGGAATCTGAGAGGAGCCACGAATTTCCTTCCACCCAGCGTTCCCCCACATCTCCCGATAAAAATGATACCTCACTTGTGTGGGTAGGCCTAGCGCCCGTGACAGGAAATGCCCCAAAGCGCAACGTGGACACAGCCAAATTGGTGAAGGAAAACAGAGGTGTTTTTTGCAAAGTGCCTACCTGTAGATTTTGGCCTGTAGCTCAGCCGCCACCTAGGGAAACCTACCAAACCTGTGCATTTCTGAAAACTAGAGACCTAGGGGAATCCAAGATGGGGTGACTTGTGTGGCCCGGACCAGGTTCTGTTACCCAGAATCCTTTGCAAACCTCAAAATCTGGCTAAAAAAACACATGTTCCTCACATTTCTGTGGCAGAAAGTTCTGGAATCTGAGAGGAGCCACGAATTTCCTTCCACCCAGCGTTCCCCCACATCTCCCGATAAAAATGATACCTCACTTGTGTGGGTAGGCCTAGCGCCCGTGACAGGAAATGCCCCAAAGCGCAACGTGGACACAGCCAAATTGGTGAAGGAAAACAGAGGTGTTTTTTGCAAAGTGCCTACCTGTAGATTTTGGCCTGTAGCTCAGCCGCCACCTAGTGAAACCTACCAAACCTGTGCATTTCTGAAAACTAGAAACCTAGGGGAATCTAAGATGGGGTGACTTGTGTGGCTCGGACCAGGTTCTGTTACCCAGAATCCTTTGCAAACCTCAAAATTTGGCTAAAAAAAACACATGTTCCTCACATTTCTGTGGCAGAAAGTTCTGGAATCTGAGAGAAGCCACGAATTTCCTTCCACCCAGCATTCCCCCACGTCTCCCGATAAAAATGATACCTCACTTGTGTGGGTAGGCCTAGCGCCCGTGACAGGAAATGCCCTAAAGCGCAACGTGGACACAGCCAAATTGGTGAAGGAAAACAGAGGTGTTTTTTGCAAAGTGCCTACCTGTAGATTTTGGCCTGTAGCTCAGCCGCCACATAGGGAAACCTACCAAACCTGTGCATTTCTGAAAACTAGAGACCTAGGGGAATCCAAGATGGGGTGACTTGTGTGGCTCGGACCAGGTTCTGTTACCCAGAATCCTTTGCAAACCTCAAAATTTGGCTAAAAAAAACACAGGTTCCTCACATTTCTGTGGCAGAAAGTTCTGGACTCTGAGAGGAGCCACGAATTTCCTTCCACCCAGCGTTCCCCCACGTCTCCCGATAAAAATTATACCTCACTTGTGTGGGTAGGCCTAGCGCCCGTGACAGGAAATGCCCCAAAGCGCAACGTGGACACAGCCAAATTGGTGAAGGAAAACAGAGGTGTTTTTTGCAAAGTGCCTACCTGCAGATTTTGGCCTGTAGCTCAGCCGCCACATAGGGAACCCTACCAAACCTGTGCATTTCTGAAAACTAGAGACCTAGGGGAATCCAAGATGGGGTGACTTGTGTGGCTCGGACCAGGTTCTGTTACCCAGAATCCTTTGCAAACCTCAAAATTTGGCTAAAAAAACACATGTTCCTCACATTTCTGTGGCAGAAAGTTCTGGAATCTGAGAGGAGCCACATATTTCCTTCCACCCAGCGTTCCCCCACGTCTCCCGATAAAAATTATACCTCACTTGTGTGGGTAGGCCTAGCGCCCGTGACAGGAAATGCCCCAAAGCGCAACGTGGACACAGCCAAATTGGTGAAGGAAAACAGAGGTGTTTTTTGCAAAGTGCCTACCTGTAGATTTTGGCCTGTAGCTCAGCCGCAACATAGGGAAACCTACCAAACCTGTGCATTTCTGAAACCTAGAGACCTAGGGATATCCAAGATGGGGTGACTTGTGTGGCTCGGACCAGGTTCTGTTACCCATAATCATTTGCAAACCTCAAAATTTGGCTAAAAAAAACACATGTTCCTCACATTTCTGTGGCAGAAAGTTCTGGAATCTGAGAGGAGCCACGAATTTCCTTCCACCCAGCGTTCCCCCACGTCTCCCGATAAAAATGATACCTCACTTGTGTGGGTAGGCCTAGCGCCCGTGACAGGAAATGCCCCAAAGTGCAACGTGGACACAGCCAAATTGGTGAAGGAAAACAGAGGTGTTTTTTGCAAAGTGCCTACCTGTAGATTTTGGCCTGTAGCTCAGCCACCACCTAGGGAAACCTACCAAATCTGTGCATTTCTGAAAACTAGAAACCTAGGGGAATCCAAGATGGGGTGACTTGTGTGGCTCGGACCAGGTTCTGTTACCCAGAATCCTTTGCAAACCTCAAAATTTGGCTAAAAAAACACATGTTCCTCACATTTCTGTGGCAGGAAGTTCTGGAATCTGAGAGGAGCCACTAATTTCCTTCCACCCAGCGTTCACCCACGTCTCCCGATAAAAATGATACCTCACTTGTGTGGGTAGGCCTAGGGCCCGTGACAGGAAATGCCCCAAAGCGCAACGTGGACACAGCCAAATTGGTGAAGGAAAACAGAGGTGTTTTTTGCAAAGTGCCTACCTGTAGATTTTGGCCTGTAGCTCAGCCGCCACATAGGGAAACCTACCAAACCTGTGCATTTCTGAAAACTAGAGACCTAGGGGAATCCAAGATGGGATGACTTGTGTGGCTCGGACCAGGTTCTGTTACCCAGAATCCTTTGCAAACCTAAAAATTTGGCTAAAAAAAACACAGGTTCCTCACATTTCTGTGGCAGAAAGTTCTGGACTCTGAGAGGAGCCACGAATTTCCTTCCACCCAGCGTTCCCCCACGTCTCCCGATAAAAATGATACCTCACTTGTGTGGGTAGGCCTAGCGCCCGTGACAGGAAATGCCCCAAAGCGCAACGTGGACACAGCCAAATTGGTGAAGGAAAACAGAGATGTTTTTTGCAAAGTGCCTACCTGCAGATTTTGGCCTGTAGCTCAGCCGGAACATAGGGAAACCTACCAAACCTGTGCATTTCTGAAAACTAGAGACCTAGGGGAATCCAAGATGGGGTGACTTGTGTGGCTCGGACCAGGTTCTGTTACCCAGAATCCTTTGCAAACCTCAAAATTTGGCTAAAAAAACACATGTTCCTCACATTTCTGTGGCAGAAAGTTCTGGAATCTGAGAGGAGCCACAAATTTCCTTCCACCCAGCGTTCCCCCACGTCTCCCGATAAAAATTATACCTCACTTGTGTGGGTAGGCCTAGCGCCCGTGACAGGAAATGCCCCAAAGCGCAACGTGGACACAGCCAAATTGGTGAAGGAAAACAGAGGAGTTTTTTGCAAAGTGCCTACCTGTAGATTTTGGCCTGTAGCTCAGCCGCAACATAGGGAAACCTACCAAACCTGTGCATTTCTGAAACCTAGAGACCTAGGGATATCCAAGATGGGGTGACTTGTGTGGCTCGGACCAGGTTCTGTTACCCATAATCATTTGCAAACCTAAAAATTTGGCTAAAAAAAACACATGTTCCTCACATTTCTGTGGCAGAAAGTTCTGGAATCTGAGAGGAGCCACGAATTTCCTTCCACCCAGCGTTCCCCCACGTCTCCCGATAAAAATGATACCTCACTTGTGTGGGTAGGCCTAGCGCCCGTGACAGGAAATGCCCCAAAGTGCAACGTGGACACAGCCAAATTGGTGAAGGAAAACAGAGGTGTTTTTTGCAAAGTGCCTACCTGTAGATTTTGGCCTGTAGCTCAGCCACCACCTAGGGAAACCTACCAAACCTGTGCATTTCTGAAAACTAGAAACCTAGGGGAATCCAAGATGGGGTGACTTGTGTGGCTCGGACCAGGTTCTGTTACCCAGAATCCTTCGCAAACCTCAAAATTTGGCTAAAAAAACACATGTTCCTCACATTTCGGTGGCAGGAAGTTCTGGAATCTGAGAGGAGCCACTAATTTCCTTCCACCCAGCGTTCACCCACGTCTCCCGATAAAAATGATACCTCACTTGTGTGGGTAGGCCTAGGGCCCGTGACAGGAAATGCCCCAAAGCGCAACGTGGACACAGCCAAATTGGTGGAGGAAAACAGAGGTGTTTTTTGCAAAGTGCCTACCTGTAGATTTTGGCCTGTAGCTCAACCACCACATAGGGAAACCTACCAAACCTGTGCATTTCTGAAAACTAGAGACCTAGGGGAATCCAAGATGGGGTGACTTGTGTGGCTCGGACCAGGTTCTGTTACCCAGAATCCTTTGCAAACCTCAAAATCTGGCTAAAAAAACACATGTTCCTCACATTTCTGTGGCAGAAAGTTCTGGAATCTGAGAGGAGCCACGAATTTCCTTCCACCCAGCGTTCCCCCACATCTCCCGATAAAAATGATACCTCACTTGTGTGGGTAGGCCTAGCGCCCGTGACAGGAAATGCCCCAAAGCGCAACGTGGACACAGCCAAATTGGTGAAGGAAAACAGAGGTGTTTTTTGCAAAGTGCCTACCTGTAGATTTTGGCCTGTAGCTCAGCCGCCACCTAGGGAAACCTACCAAACCTGTGCATTTCTGAAAACTAGAAACCTAGGGGAATCTAAGATGGGGTGACTTGTGTGGCTCGGACCAGGTTCTGTTACCCAGAATCCTTTGCAAACCTCAAAATTTGGCTAAAAAAAACACATGTTCCTCACATTTCTGTGGCAGAAAGTTCTGGAATCTGAGAGAAGCCACGAATTTCCTTCCACCCAGCGTTCCCCCACGTCTCCCGATAAAAACGATACCTCACTTGTGTGGGTAGGCCTAGCGCCCGTGACAGGAAATGCCCCAAAGCGCAACGTGGACACAGCCAAATTGGTGAAGGAAAACAGAGGTGTTTTTTGCAAAGTGCCTAC
The DNA here is from genome assembly GCF_031143425.1 of Pleurodeles waltl. Lineage (NCBI taxonomy): Eukaryota > Metazoa > Chordata > Amphibia > Caudata > Salamandridae > Pleurodeles > Pleurodeles waltl. The sequence goes on from NC_090447.1 coordinate 21,146,891, forward strand.
CTGTAGATTTTGGCCTGTAGCTCAGCCGCCACATAGGGAAACCTACCAAACCTGTGCATTTCTGAAAACTAGAGACCTAGGGGAATCCAAGATGGGATGACTTGTGTGGCTCGGACCAGGTTCTGTTACCCAGAATCCTTTGCAAACCTCAAAATTTGGCTAAAAAAAACACAGGTTCCTCACATTTCTGTGGCAGAAAGTTCTGGACTCTGAGAGGAGCCACGAATTTCCTTCCACCCAGCGTTCCCCCACGTCTCCCGATAAAAATGATACCTCACTTGTGTGGGTAGGCCTAGCGCCCGTGACAGGAAATGCCCCAAAGCGCAACGTGGACACAGCCAAATTGGTGAAGGAAAACAGAGGTGTTTTTTGCAAAGTGCCTACCTGCAGATTTTGGCCTGTAGCTCAGCCGCCACATAGGGAAACCTACCAAACCTGTGCATTTCTGAAAACTAGAGACCTAGGGGAATCCAAGATGGGGTGACTTGTGTGGCTCGGACCAGGTTCTGTTACCCAGAATCCTTTGCAAACCTCAAAATCTGGCTAAAAAAACACATGTTCCTCACATTTCTGTGGCAGAAAGTTCTGGAATCTGAGAGGAGCCACGAATTTCCTTCCACCCAGCGTTCCCCCACATCTCCCGATAAAAATTATACCTCACTTGTGTGGGTAGGCCTAGCGCCCGTGACAGGAAATGCCCCAAAGCGCAACGTGGACACAGCCAAATTGGTGAAGGAAAACAGAGGTGTTTTTTGCAAAGTGCCTACCTGTAGATTTTGGCCTGTAGCTCAGCCGCCACCTAGGGAAACCTACCAAACCTGTGCATTTCTGAAAACTAGAGACCTAGGGGAATCCAAGATGGGGTGACTTGTGTGGCCCGGACCAGGTTCTGTTACCCAGAATCCTTTGCAAACCTCAAAATCTGGCTAAAAAAACACATGTTCCTCACATTTCTGTGGCAGAAAGTTCTGGAATCTGAGAGGAGCCACGAATTTCCTTCCACCCAGCGTTCCCCCACATCTCCCGATAAAAATGATACCTCACTTGTGTGGGTAGGCCTAGCGCCCGTGACAGGAAATGCCCCAAAGCGCAACGTGGACACAGCCAAATTGGTGAAGGAAAACAGGGGTGTTTTTTGCAAAGTGCCTACCTGTAGATTTTGGCCTGTAGCTCAGCCGCCACCTAGTGAAACCTACCAAACCTGTGCATTTCTGAAAACTAGAAACCTAGGGGAATCTAAGATGGGGTGACTTGTGTGGCTCGGACCAGGTTCTGTTACCCAGAATCCTTTGCAAACCTCAAAATTTGGCTAAAAAAAACACATGTTCCTCACATTTCTGTGGCAGAAAGTTCTGGAATCTGAGAGAAGCCACGAATTTCCTTCCATCCAGCATTCCCCCACGTCTCCCGATAAAAATGATACCTCACTTGTGTGGGTAGGCCTAGCGCCCGTGACAGGAAATGCCCCAAAGCGCAACGTGGACACAGCTAAATTGGTGAAGGAAAACAGAGGTGTTTTTTGCAAAGTGCCTACCTGTAGATTTTGGCCTGTAGCTCAGCCGCCACATAGGGAAACCTACCAAACCTGTGCATTTCTGAAAACTAGAGACCTAGGGGAATCCAAGATGGGGTGACTTGTGTGGCTCGGACCAGGTTCTGTTACCCAGAATCCTTTGCAAACCTCAAAATTTGGCTAAAAAAAACACAGGTTCCTCACATTTCTGTGGCAGAAAGTTCTGGAATCTGAGAGGAGCCACGAATTTCCTTCCACCCAGCGTTCCCCCACGTCTCCCGATAAAAATGATACCTCACTTGTGTGGGTAGGCCTAGCGCCCGTGACAGGAAATGCCCCAAAGCGCAACGTGGACACAGCCAAATTGGTGAAGGAAAACAGAGGTGTTTTTTGCAAAGTGCCTACCTGTAGATTTTGGCCTGTAGCTCAGCCGCCACATAGGGAAACCTACCAAACCTGTGCATTTCTGAAAACTAGAGACCTAGGGGAATCCAAGATGGGATGACTTGTGTGGCTCGGACCAGGTTCTGTTACCCAGAATCCTTTGCAAACCTCAAAATTTGGCTAAAAAAAACACAGGTTCCTCACATTTCTGTGGCAGAAAGTTCTGGACTCTGAGAGGAGCCACGAATTTCCTTCCACCCAGCGTTCCCCCACGTCTCCCGATAAAAATTATACCTCACTTGTGTGGGTAGGCCTAGCGCCCGTGACAGGAAATGCCCCAAAGCGCAACGTGGACACAGCCAAATTGGTGAAGGAAAACAGAGGTGTTTTTTGCAAAGTGCCTACCTGCAGATTTTGGCCTGTAGCTCAGCCGCCACATAGGGAAACCTACCAAACCTGTGCATTTCTGAAAACTAGAGACCTAGGGGAATCCAAGATGGGGTGACTTGTGTGGCTCGGACCAGGTTCTGTTACCCAGAATCCTTTGCAAACCTCAAAATTTGGCTAAAAAAACACATGTTCCTCACATTTCTGTGGCAGAAAGTTCTGGAATCTGAGAGGAGCCACAAATTTCCTTCCACCCAGCGTTCCCCCACGTCTCCCGATAAAAATTATACCTCACTTGTGTGGGTAGGCCTAGCGCCCGTGACAGGAAATGCCCCAAAGCGCAACGTGGACACAGCCAAATTGGTGAAGGAAAACAGAGGTGTTTTTTGCAAAGTGCCTACCTGTAGATTTTGGCCTGTAGCTCAGCCGCAACATAGGGAAACCTACCAAACCTGTGCATTTCTGAAACCTAGAGACCTAGGGATATCCAAGATGGGGTGACTTGTGTGGCTCGGACCAGGTTCTGTTACCCATAATCATTTGCAAACCTCAAAATTTGGCTAAAAAAAACACATGTTCCTCACATTTCTGTGGCAGAAAGTTCTGGAATCTGAGAGGAGCCACGAATTTCCTTCCACCCAGCGTTCCCCCACGTCTCCCGATAAAAATGATACCTCACTTGTGTGGGTAGGCCTAGCGCCCGTGACAGGAAATGCCCCAAAGTGCAACGTGGACACAGCCAAATTGGTGAAGGAAAACAGAGGTGTTTTTTGCAAAGTGCCTACCTGTAGATTTTGGCCTGTAGCTCAGCCACCACCTAGGGAAACCTACCAAACCTGTGCATTTCAGAAAACTAGAAACCTAGGGGAATCCAAGATGGGGTGACTTGTGTGGCTCGGACCAGGTTCTGTTACCCAGAATCCTTTGCAAACCTCAAAATTTGGCTAAAAAAACACATGTTCCTCACATTTCTGTGGCAGGAAGTTCTGGAATCTGAGAGGAGCCACTAATTTCCTTCCACCCAGCGTTCACCCACGTCTCCCGATAAAAATGATACCTCACTTGTGTGGGTAGGCCTAGGGCCCGTGACAGGAAATGCCCCAAAGCGCAACGTGGACACAGCCAAATTGGTGGAGGAAAACAGAGGTGTTTTTTGCAAAGTGCCTACCTGTAGATTTTGGCCTGTAGCTCAACCACCACATAGGGAAACCTACCAAACCTGTGCATTTCTGAAAACTAGAGAGCTAGGGGAATCCAAGATGGGGTGACTTGTGTGGCTCGGACCAGGTTCTGTTACCCAGAATCCTTTGCAAACCTCAAAATTTGGCTAAAAAAAACACATGTTCCTCACTTTTCTGTGGCAGAAAGTTCTGGAATCTGAGAGAAGCCACGAATTTCCTTCCACCCAGCGTTCCCCCACGTCTCCCGATAAAAACGATACCTCACTTGTGTGGGTAGGCCTAGCGCCCGTGACAGGAAATGCCCCAAAGCGCAACGTGGACACAGCCAAATTGGTGAAGGAAAACAGAGGTGTTTTTTGCAAAGTGCCTACCTGTAGATTTTGGCCTGTAGCTCAGCCGCCACATAGGGAAACCTACCAAACCTGTGCATTTCTGAAAACTAGAGACCTAGGGGAATCCAAGATGGGATGACTTGTGTGGCTCGGACCAGGTTCTGTTACCCAGAATCCTTTGCAAACCTAAAAATTTGGCTAAAAAAAACACAGGTTCCTCACATTTCTGTGGCAGAAAGTTCTGGACTCTGAGAGGAGCCACGAATTTCCTTCCACCCAGCGTTCCCCCACGTCTCCCGATAAAAATGATACCTCACTTGTGTGGGTAGGCCTAGCGCCCGTGACAGGAAATGCCCCAAAGCGCAACGTGGACACAGCCAAATTGGTGAAGGAAAACAGAGGTGTTTTTTGCAAAGTGCCTACCTGCAGATTTTGGCCTGTAGCTCAGCCGGAACATAGGGAAACCTACCAAACCTGTGCATTTCTGAAAACTAGAGACCTAGGGGAATCCAAGATGGGGTGACTTGTGTGGCTCGGACCAGGTTCTGTTACCCAGAATCCTTTGCAAACCTCAAAATTTGGCTAAAAAAACACATGTTCCTCACATTTCTGTGGCAGAAAGTTCTGGAATCTGAGAGGAGCCACAAATTTCCTTCCACCCAGCGTTCCCCCACGTCTCCCGATAAAAATTATACCTCACTTGTGTGGGTAGGCCTAGCGCCCGTGACAGGAAATGCCCCAAAGCGCAACGTGGACACAGCCAAATTGGTGAAGGAAAACAGAGGTGTTTTTTGCAAAGTGCCTACCTGTAGATTTTGGCCTGTAGCTCAGCCGCAACATAGGGAAACCTACCAAACCTGTGCATTTCTGAAACCTAGAGACCTAGGGATATCCAAGATGGGGTGACTTGTGTGGCTCGGACCAGGTTCTGTTACCCATAATCATTTGCAAACCTAAAAATTTGGCTAAAAAAAACACATGTTCCTCACATTTCTGTGGCAGAAAGTTCTGGAATCTGAGAGGAGCCACGAATTTCCTTCCACCCAGCGTTCCCCCACGTCTCCCGATAAAAATGATACCTCACTTGTGTGGGTAGGCCTAGCGCCCGTGACAGGAAATGCCCCAAAGTGCAACGTGGACACAGCCAAATTGGTGAAGGAAAACAGAGGTGTTTTTTGCAAAGTGCCTACCTGTAGATTTTGGCCTGTAGCTCAGCCACCACCTAGGGAAACCTAGTAAACCTGTGCATTTCTGAAAACTAGAAACCTAGGGGAATCCAAGATGGGGTGACTTGTGTGGCTCGGACCAGGTTCTGTTACCCAGAATCCTTTGCAAACCTCAAAATTTGGCTAAAAAAACACATGTTCCTCACATTTCTGTGGCAGGAAGTTCTGGAATCTGAGAGGAGCCACTAATTTCCTTCCACCCAGCGTTCACCCACGTCTCCCGATAAAAATGATACCTCACTTGTGTGGGTAGGCCTAGGGCCCGTGACAGGAAATGCCCCAAAGCGCAACGTGGACACAGCCAAATTGGTGGAGGAAAACAGAGGTGTTTTTTGCAAAGTGCCTACCTGTAGATTTTGGCCTGTAGCTCAACCACCACAAAGGGAAACCTACCAAACCTGTGCATTTCTGAAAACTAGAGACCTAGGGGAATCCAAGATGGGGTGACTTGTGTGGCTCGGACCAGGTTCTGTTACCCAGAATCCTTTGCAAACCTCAAAATTTGGCTAAAAAAAACACATGTTCCTCACATTTCTGTGGCAGAAAGTTCTGGAATCTGAGAGGAGCCACGAATTTCCTTCCACCCAGCGTTCCCCCACGTCTCCCGATAAAAATGATACCTCACTTGTGTGGGTAGGCTTAGCGCCCGTGACAGGAAATGCCCCAAAGCGCAACGTGGACACAGCCAAATTGATGAAGGAAACCAGAGGTGTTTTTTGCAAAGTGCCTACCTGCAGATTTTGGCCTGTAGCTCAGCCGCCACATAGGGAAACCTACCAAACCTGTGCATTTCTGAAAACTAGAGACCTAGGGGAATCCAAGATGGGGTGACTTGTGTGGCTCGGACCAGGTTCTGTTACCCAGAATCCTTTGCAAACCTCAAAATCTGGCTAAAAAAACACATGTTCCTCACATTTCTGTGGCAGAAAGTTCTGGAATCTGAGAGGAGCCACGAATTTCCTTCCACCCAGCGTTCCCCCACATCTCCCGATAAAAATGATACCTCACTTGTGTGGGTAGGCCTAGCGCCCGTGACAGGAAATGCCCCAAAGCGCAACGTGGACACAGCCAAATTGGTGAAGGAAAACAGAGGTGTTTTTTGCAAAGTGCCTACCTGTAGATTTTGGCCTGTAGCTCAGCCGCCACCTAGGGAAACCTACCAAACCTGTGCATTTCTGAAAACTAGAAACCTAGGGGAATCTAAGATGGGGTGACTTGTGTGGCTCGGACCAGGTTCTGTTACCCAGAATCCTTTGCAAACCTCAAAATTTGGCTAAAAAAAACACATGTTCCTCACATTTCTGTGGCAGAAAGTTCTGGAATCTGAGAGAAGCCACGAATTTCCTTCCACCCAGCGTTCCCCCACGTCTCCCGATAAAAACGATACCTCACTTGTGTGGGTAGGCCTAGCGCCCGTGACAGGAAATGCCCCAAAGCGCAACGTGGACACAGCCAAATTGGTGAAGGAAAACAGAGGTGTTTTTTGCAAAGTGCCTACCTGTAGATTTTGGCCTGTAGCTCAGCCGCCACATAGGGAAACCTACCAAACCTGTGCATTTCTGAAAACTAGAGACCTAGGGGAATCCAAGATGGGATGACTTGTGTGGCTCGGACCAGGTTCTGTTACCCAGAATCCTTTGCAAACCTCAAAATTTGGCTAAAAAAAACACAGGTTCCTCACATTTCTGTGGCAGAAAGTTCTGGACTCTGAGAGGAGCCACGAATTTCCTTCCACCCAGCGTTCCGCCACGTCTCCCGATAAAAATGATACCTCACTTGTGTGGGTAGGCCTAGCGCCCGTGACAGGAAATGCCCCAAAGCGCAACGTGGACACAGCCAAATTGGTGAAGGAAAACAGAGGTGTTTTTTGCAAAGTGCCTACCTGCAGATTTTGGCCTGTAGCTCAGCCGCCACATAGGGAAACCTACCAAACCTGTGCATTTCTGAAAACTAGAGACCTAGGGGAATCCAAGATGGGGTGACTTGTGTGGCTCGGACCAGGTTCTGTTACCCAGAATCCTTTGCAAACCTCAAAATCTGGCTAAAAAAACACATGTTCCTCACATTTCTGTGGCAGAAAGTTCTGGAATCTGAGAGGAGCCACGAATTTCCTTCCACTCAGCGTTCCCCGACATCTCCCGATAAAAATTATACCTCACTTGTGTGGGTAGGCCTAGCGCCCGTGACAGGAAATGCCCCAAAGCGCAACGTGGACACAGCCAAATTGGTGAAGGAAAACAGAGGTGTTTTTTGCAAAGTGCCTACCTGTAGATTTTGGCCTGTAGCTCAGCCGCCACCTAGGGAAACCTACCAAACCTGTGCATTTCTGAAAACTAGAGACCTAGGGGAATCCAAGATGGGGTGACTTGTGTGGCCCGGACCAGGTTCTGTTACCCAGAATCCTTTGCAAACCTCAAAATCTGGCTAAAAAAACACATGTTCCTCACATTTCTGTGGCAGAAAGTTCTGGAATCTGAGAGGAGCCACGAATTTCCTTCCACCCAGCGTTCCCCCACATCTCCCGATAAAAATGATACCTCACTTGTGTGGGTAGGCCTAGCGCCCGTGACAGGAAATGCCCCAAAGCGCAACGTGGACACAGCCAAATTGGTGAAGGAAAACAGAGGTGTTTTTTGCAAAGTGCCTACCTGTAGATTTTGGCCTGTAGCTCAGCCGCCACCTAGTGAAACCTACCAAACCTGTGCATTTCTGAAAACTAGAAACCTAGGGGAATCTAAGATGGGGTGACTTGTGTGGCTCGGACCAGGTTCTGTTACCCAGAATCCTTTGCAAACCTCAAAATTTGGCTAAAAAAAACACATGTTCCTCACATTTCTGTGGCAGAAAGTTCTGGAATCTGAGAGAAGCCACGAATTTCCTTCCACCCAGCATTCCCCCACGTCTCCCGATAAAAATGATACCTCACTTGTGTGGGTAGGCCTAGCGCCCGTGACAGGAAATGCCCCAAAGCGCAACGTGGACACAGCCAAATTGGTGAAGGAAAACAGAGGTGTTTTTTGCAAAGTGCCTACCTGTAGATTTTGGCCTGTAGCTCAGCCGCCACATAGGGAAACCTACCAAACCTGTGCATTTCTGAAAACTAGAGACCTAGGGGAATCCAAGATGGGGTGACTTGTGTGGCTCGGACCAGGTTCTGTTACCCAGAATCCTTTGCAAACCTCAAAATTTGGCTAAAAAAAACACAGGTTCCTCACATTTCTGTGGCAGAAAGTTCTGGAATCTGAGAGGAGCCACGAATTTCCTTCCACCCTGCGTTCCCCCACGTCTCCCGATAAAAATGATACCTCACTTGTGTGGGTAGGCCTAGCGCCCGTGACAGGAAATGCCCCAAAGCGCAACGTGGACACAGCCAAATTGGTGAAGGAAAACAGAGGTGTTTTTTGCAAAGTGCCTACCTGCAGATTTTGGCCTGTAGCTCAGCCGCCACATAGGGAAACCTACCAAACCTGTGCATTTCTGAAAACTAGAGACCTAGGGGAATCCAAGATGGGGTGACTTGTGTGGCTCGGACCAGGTTCTGTTACCCAGAATCCTTTGCAAACCTCAAAATTTGGCTAAAAAAACACATGTTCCTCACATTTCTGTGGCAGAAAGTTCTGGAATCTGAGAGGAGCCACGAATTTCCTTCCACCCAGCGTTCCCCCACGTCTCCCGATAAAAATGATACCTCACTTGTGTGGGTAGGCCTAGCGCCCGTGACAGGAAATGCCCCAAAGCGCAACGTGGACACAGCCAAATTGGTGAAGGAAAACAGAGGTGTTTTTTGCAAAGTGCCTACCTGTAGATTTTGGCCTGTAGCTCAGCCGCCACCTAGGGAAACCTACCAAACCTGTGCATTTCTAAAAACTAGAGACCTAGGGGAATCCAAGATGGGGTGACTTGTGTGGCTCGGACCAGGTTCTGTTACCCAGAATCCTTTGCAAACCTCAAAATTTGGTTAAAAAAACACATGTTCCTCACATTTCTGTGGCAGAAAGTTCTGGAATCTGAGAGGAGCCACGAATTTCCTTCCACCCAGCGTTCCCCCACGTCTCCCGATAAAAATGATACCTCACTTGTGTGGGTAGGCCTAGCGCCCGCGACAGGAAACGCCCCAAAGCGCAACGTGGACACATCCAAATTTGTGAAGGAAAACAGAGGTGTTTTTTGCAAAGTGCCTACCTGTAGATTTTGGCCTGTAGCTCAGCCGCCAGGTAGGGAAACCTACCAAACCTGTGCATTTCTGAAAACTAGAGACCTAGGGGAATCCAAGATGGGGTGACTTGTGTGGCTCGGACCAGGTTCTGTTTCCCAGAATCCTTTGCAAACCTCAAAATTTGGCTAAAAAAACACACGTTCCTCACATTTCTGTGGCAGAAAGTTCTGGAATCTGAGAGGAGCCACAAATTTCCTTCCACCCAGCGTTCCCCCACGTCTCCCGATAAAAATGATACCTCACTTGTGTGGGTAGGCCTAGCGCCCGTGACAGGAAACGCCCCAAAGCGCAACGTGGACACATCCAAATTTGTGAAGGAAACCAGAGGTGTTTTTTGCAAAGTGCCTACCTGTAGATTTTGGCCTGTAGCTCAGCCGCCACCTAGGGAAACCTACCAAACCTGTGCATTTCTGAAAACTAGAGACCTAGGGGAATCCAAGATGGGGTGACTTGTGTGGCTCGGACCAGGTTCTGTTACCCAGAATCCTTTGCAAACCTCAAATTCTGTCTAAAAAAACACATTCTCCACACATTTCGGTGACTGAAAGTTCTGGAATCTGAGTGGTTCCACAAATTTCCTTCCACCCAGCGTTCCCTTAAGTCTCCCGATAAAAATGATACCTCACTTGTGTGGGTGGGCCAGGTGCCTGCAACAGAATAAGGCCCAAAACTTGTAGAGATAGAGGGGATAGCACAGCAAGTTTATAAGGACATATTCTTTTATACATCTTTAGACTGACTCTGCTTTGGGGACCCACATAAGTGAGGTGTGATTTTACTTGGGAGGCTGAGGGGAACACTGGGGAGTAGGAATTTTGTGCTGGAGTGGTGATCCTACGAAGAAAAGTAAGGAAAATATGCTTTTTTAAGCACATTTTGAGGTTTACAGAGGAGTCTGGGTAAGAAAATGTTGGGGGATCCACGCAAGCCACAACTCCCTGGACTCCTTGGGGTGTCTAGTTTTATAAAATGTCTGGGTTTGGTAGGTTTCCCTAGATGAAGGCCGCACACAGGACCAAAAACATAGGTGCCCTCTCCCCCCCAAACACAGGTAGTTTTGTAATATATCGTTTTGATGTGCCCACATACGTCCATGATGTGCCAAACACTAAAATTTTGAAAAGAAACACAGTTAGGTTATGTGAAAAAGACCCCTCACCCACCAACCAAGTTGGTGGCATGCTTCATCATCGGGGTCCCACCTGAGGCACCTAGCGTGTCACAGGTGTGCTGCGACGCCTGATTACAGCGGAGCAGGTTTTGTCATTTTTACCACACATACTGGTTGGATTTGGCACGAGGGTGAGTGATGGTTCAGTGGATCAAATTTTACTAACAAGAGCTTTCACAAAAATGAAATGCACTGTTAGTAACTGAAAGGCAAAAAACTGAACCAATGACTCACAGCTCGTGAGCTGTAAAGCCGCGACAAGGCACCAACCGCTTTACAGTCCATTCACACAACTTTCATACATGACACACACAAGGCCATTCACACCGCCAGCCACGGGCCCAGCACATTACAACACTCACATCGACAGACAGCGCCACTCAAGGGCCCATCACTTACATATGCCCACATGCCTGATACAACAATCACACCAGCTGATGGGAGTGTGTGGACTGGTGTTTGGCTGGCAGTGTGTTGCAGTAGCCAACAGCAAGTCAATATGTACACTCTCAGCCAAGCCCCACTCCACCCACAATGGCATCATTTTTTTTTTTTTTTTTTTTAACAGAGGAACCCCTAACTAAGTAGAAAGAATTACAAAACTACAAACACAAAAGCTCTAACTAAGAACATGACAGAAATGCTAACCATGAAACTAAACACATGAAAATACAAAACAGACATGAGTTTACACTCATGGTTGTTCCCAGAAATTCTTCTGGGTGTGGTAATTCTTAAAACAAGCACCGACACACAGCCCAGGCTTTGAAGGACAATCTGGGCAGTACATTCGAGTCTCCCTCCGGATACCTCTTCGAAAACACACTCTACATTTCTTAGCTGGAAAGTCTTTTTTGGATGTGGGAGGAATGTGCTCAGCAAAGTGGCGATCTTTCAATCTAGCCACATCCTCCACCACTGCTTCTCTAGGAACTCTGGCCTGTTCCACCACAATAAGGCTCTCTATCACTGACTCCTGAAATTTCACAAATGTCATCTTTGACTCTGGAGACCTATCCCTAAACACAATAAAAGCATTGAAGGTTGCTAAGTGGAAGAGGTGAAGTGCTAACTTCTTATACCAAACGTAAGACTTACGAATAGCAGTATAAGGTTCCAACCTCTGGTCAACTCTATCTACACCTCCCATGTGCTTATTATAATCTAAAATGCACACAGGTTTGCGCACTTCAGCAACCTGGCCCCAAACAGTCACAGGGGAAGTACTCTCATCATGGATGGTACTTAGCATGTAGACATCCCTCTTGTCTGAAAATTTCAAAGCTAGCAGCTCCTCGTTCCGCAAGGCACAGCACTGTCCTCTCTCAAGTTTTTTACAGACAAGCTCCCTTGGATAGCCTTTCCGGTTAGAACGGATTGTGCCACCAGCAACTGTGTCCACTCTAAACAATTCCTTGAACAATTGCACACCAGTGTAGAAGTTATCTACATACAAATGGTGACCTTTGTTGAACAGTCGTCTACCAAGATCCCACACAATTTTCTCAGTAACTCCAAAAGTGGGAGGACAACCAGGGGGGTCAATATTGGAATCCCTACCAGTGTACACACGGAAACTATACACATATCCTGTCCTACTTTCAGACAGCATATACAATTTAATTCCATATCATGCCCTTTTGCTAGGAATGTACTGCCTAAAAACCAAACGACCCTTGAAGAGGACCAAAGACTCGTCCACACTTAACTCTTTGCCTGGAACATAGACCTCCGAAAACCGATCTACAAAATGATCAAGGACAGGCCTAATCTTAAAAAGACGGTCAAAATCTGGGTGATCTCGTGGCAAGGCTAATGCATTGTCAACAAAATGCAGCATCCTAAGAAGAAGCAAATACCGATTACGACTCATGGTCGCTGGAAATATAGCTGTTGCCATCAAGGGACTAGTAGACCAATAAGAAGCCAGTGACGGCTTCCTTATCAACCCCATCAAAAAAGTCAAACCCAAAAACTTTTTTAACTCCTCCAAATTTGTGGGAATCAACTGGGCAGCTCTAGAGTGTGGCCTAAGTCTAGCAGCGTTGTCCCTCAAATGCCGCTCCGCATACAAATTAGTCTGCTCAACAATCTCTTCCAAAAACACATCATCCATGAATAACTCAAAGAAATTGATAGGCATAAAGTTCTCTGTATTGGCGTTACACCCCGGGAGACCAGTAAAGGCAGGCAACTCTGGCTGCTCCATGTTTGGGGCAACCCAGACATCAGGTCTTATAACGGGAAACCTTTCAGCCCCAGGTTGCTGCACTATTGGCACATCAATGTCCTCCTCTAAAACAGGCCCTTCATCTGCACTGAGTGTGGCTTCATCATCAGAAGATTCCCCTCCAAGAGAAACATCACTGCCAGAATCTCTGACTTCCTCCTCTGCCTCAGATGCAGAGTCTGTCTCATAGTCATGATCAGACTGTGACTCAAAAAGCATACCAACCACCTGCTGAGCGGTCATCCTGCGGCTAGCCATGATCTCTCCTGCTAAAATTAACTGGACAAATTCACCACCAACAATCAGCACTGTGTAAGACAAGTAACAAAGTGTAGCTTTGTTAGTAAGAGTTATAAACTCAAAAACTATACCGCTCACTTGCCTGAAAAAGCTTGATTCACCAGCAACTACACAGCAATCACCAATGATATCCCACTAAAAATAAAGAAAGAAAGGCAAATTAGAAATAAGACAAAAGAAATATCATTGTGCACAAACCTAAGGACAAATTCACACACAATCCTGCATTTAGTACACCCCCTACTAACATGTCATTCATGCATGGCAACAATACTCCTTTGGAGTAAATTGTTTTTACTTACCTAAAACATGCAACTGTGCAAACAGCAGGTCAACCACCGCCAAAACCGCAAGGAGCCACAGCAAATAAAGCAAAAGCTTTGAACTAGAACAAAAAGGAGGAAAACATTTTTTATCACAAATGCAAAGACTTCTTCAGTTGACAAACACCCCACCATCAAACATTTAGAAATTGGTGCCTAAGTGGATTCTGCCATAGGGGCAGATGGGCCTACTAATAAAATAGGCCTGTCTACCCCAAGGAAGCCAGAAAATACCTTTAGTAGTGTGTCCCCATGGAGAGCGACCCTTGCCAAAGGGGACAGCCCTCAAAAAAAAAAAAAAAACACACACAACACTATCCCTGGTGCCTAAGTGGCTTCTACCCCCCTTGGGGGCAGGTGGGCTTAACAAAATAGGCCCATCTGCCCACAGGGGGTGTAGAAATGGGCAACAGGTCAATGCCCCCCTTGGGGGGGGCGCCTCGTGACCAAGGGGACGCCCCCCCACAAAAATAAACAAATACAAAAAATCCCTGGCGTTCTAGTGGTTTCTGCCCCCCTTTGGGGCAGACCAGCCTAAAAATAATAGGCTGATCTGTCTCCAAGGGGTGCAGAAATGGCCTGGGTACATGTGCCCCCAAAGTGGGGGGCGACTCTTGCCCAAGGCCCCCCCCCCATCCACTAACACACACACACACTATCCCTGGTGTCTAAGTGGCTTCTGCCCCCCTTGGGGGCAGGTGGGCCTAAGAAAATAGGCCCATCTGCCCCCAGGGGGTGTAGAAATGGGCAACAGGTCAATGCCCCCCTTGGGGGGGCACCCCGTGACCAAGGGGACGCCCCCCCACAAAAATAAACAAATAAAAAAAAATCCCTGGCGTTCTAGTAGTTTCTGCCCCCCTTGGGGGCAGACCAGCCTAAAAATAATAGGCTGATCTGTCTCCAAGGGGTGCAGAAATGGCCTGGGTACATGTGCCCCCAAAGTGGGGGGCGACACTTGCCCAAGGCCCCCCCCCATCCACTAACACACACACACACACACACACACACACTATCCCTGGTGTCTAAGTGGCTTCTGCCCCCCTTGGGGGCAGGTGGGCCTAAGAAAATAGGCCCATCTGCCCCCAGGGGGTGTAGAAATGGGCAACAGGTCAATGCCCCCCTTGGGGGGGCGCCCCGTGACCAAGGGGACGCCCCCCCACAAAAATAAACAAATAAAAAAATCCCTGGCGTTCTAGTAGTTTCTGCCCCCCTTGGGGGCAGACCAGCCTAAAAATAATAGGCTGATCTGTCTCCAAGGGGTGCAGAAATGGCCTGGGTACATGTGCCCCCAAAGTGGGGGGCGACCCTTGCCCAAGGCCCCCCCCAACCACTAACACACACACACACATACACACACTATCCCTGGTGTCTAAGTGGCTTCTGCCCCCCTTGGGGGCAGGTGGGCGTACGAAAATAGGCCCATCTGCCCCCAGGGGGTGTAGAAATGGGCAACAGGTCAATGGCCCCCTTGGGGGGGTGCCCCGTGACCAAGGGGACGCCCCCCCACAAAAATAAACAAATAAAAAAAAATCCCTGGTGTTCTAGTAGTTTCTGCCCCCCATGGGGGCAGACCAGCCTAAAAATAATAGGCTGATCTGTCTCCAAGGGGTGCAGAAATGGCCTGGGTACATGTGCCCCAAAGTGGGGGGCGACCCTTGCCCAAGGCCCCCCCCCCCATCCACTAGCACACACACTATCCCTGGTGTCTAAGTGGCTTCTGCCCCCCTTGGGGGCAGGTGGGCCTACAAAAATAGGCCCATCTGCCCCCAGGGGGGGCAGAAATGGCCAACAGGTCAATGCTTCCCTTGGGGGGGCGCCCCGTGCCCAAGGGGACGCCCCCCCACAAAAATAAACACATAAAAAAAAATCCCTGGCGTTCTAGTGGTTTCTGCCCCCCTTGGGGCAGATCAGCCTAAAAATAATAGGCTGATCTGCCCTCAAGGGGGGCAGAAATGGCCCTAAAAGACATGCCCCCCAAAGGGGAGCGACCCTTGCCCAAGGGGGCGCCCCCCCATCCACTACACACACAATCCCTGGTGCCTAAGTGGCTTCTGCCCCCCTTGGGGGCAGATGGACCTAAAAAAAATAGGCCGATTTGCCCCCAAGGGGGGCAGAAAAGGCCAACAGTTCTCGGCCCCCCCCCACATAAATACACATAAAAATCCTGTGCGGCGAGGATCCCATAATGAAGTCAGCGCGCGATCGCGCGCTGACGTCATTATGGGGGGGTGGGGGGGAAGCTTCCCCTTCCATCCCTGACTTTCGGGGGTGGGGGGGAAGCACACAGAGGGAGCGAGAGCGCTCCCTCTGGGCTGTGTGCCGAGGACGTAGTGGTTACGTCCTCGGCACAGCAGCACTGTGCCGCAGGACGTAACCACTACGTCCGCGGCACAGAAGGGGTTAAAGCATTTATAACTAATCCCTATATAGCCAAAGTACAGACCAACAATGAGAGTAATTGCACATTGGAAATAGCATACATTTGAATTCAGCAAATGACTAACATTAAAAAGCAATTTAGTTGAATGGAGGAATACTCCCTATCCTCAGATTAGCATTAGCATGTTTGGACTTCATGCAAAAAGGATTAGTCAACATGAATTTAGAAAACATCTCACTATGGTTCTATCAAAAAGCAGCAATTGGTACCAAGAAACAAAGACAAATCAACAATAAAACATTGGCTATTAGTATACCTTTACTTATGGATCATCAAGCTGTGATAATCTATGTCAGGCGGATATCAGTTTGGTCAACATCAGCAATTGGGCTAGGAAAGGGAATAGTTCGGTAGGTGGACTCTAATCAACCCGAACCCTTATAAGCAAAGTCTAAGGACCAAAGTCCAAATCAAGATTTAAGTAATAAAAAGTCTCTAGGAGCTCAATAGCTCCTTCAGCATGAGTAATCAATAGCATACCAACGAGCGGAGAATAGAAGTAAAATGCTACCCTTGAGTGAATGGTGAATGCTGAATGGTGTCATCCTTGGTTTGCTAAGTTAAGTTAAAGTTGTCCAGAAATTTACCACATTGCCATTGGCCAGAAAATCTTAAATTTTGGCATTTGTCCAGCAAAATTAATATTTCTAATCTAAGATATAACTAAACTAAACAGTCTTTCACACGGTAATGATTGGCTCCTCTTTTCATGCGCACTTCATTTAACTCGTCGAGAAACAATTTTTGTAACTATCTGTCCTTTCGTTAGTATATCCATTGTTAGTTCCTTTGGAAGATCGCTTTCTCACGCTTTGAGTTAACAGTTTAGAACATTCAGGTTTCTACACATTTCCTCACGAGAAAATAGTTTGCTACTGCTACGATTCGGTCAACCTTCAGTTAGAGCCATACATCTTTATTATTCAGTAAACATGTGATCATACTTTATTTTGACATGGCAATTTTCAATATGAGGCTGTGCAATACTAAGGCCTAGACCTCGCTAACTTGAGGCCTATCATTAATTTAAGCCAATACATAGCATTTCATCAGAAGTATAACATATTACTGCAAATTTCACATTCATATACGTTCTGAATAATCATCAATTCGCTTTTAGTAAAAAATTACATAGTAAGTGGTAACCATTCACGTAGGCACGTTTTTCGAGTTGTGCATTATTTTCTATGGTAATTCATTTTCTATGCAGATTAAAAATACAGAATACATGAAATATGTTTTAGTATAATTTGAGAGCCCACACACGTGGATGCATAGTATAGAAAAAGAATAAGTCCAGGAGGCAAGTTTGCTTGTGCATGTTGAAAGTGATATGGTGCACCATTTCAAATAACTAAGGTTTGGGGGTACAAGTATTACTTCTTGTTAAACAAGGTAAAGGCAGAGGGCACCTGATGTGGGTTGCAGAGGTATATCTCAAAGTAGATTGTGGCTTAAAGCCAAAGACTGTTGCTACAAATCTGTGAGAAAGCCTAATACTCCAGTTGACAACAGAGTCTACCAGTGGGTCTCTGGGCACGGGCCTGTGTTTAAACTCTGTGGAACAATGACATGTGTAAAGTTTAGGATATTTATTTTCAGGACTCCATAGACAATTTGGGGACATTGCCGTTTGAATAGTGTATAGTGTTGGGGCTTCCCACTTAGACATGGTTTATCTCACACTGGGGTCGTAAGCATTTTAAAGGTCATATGCCATTGTCTCCATCTTAGTTGTATCAATCTACAGAAGGTTTTCGATGGAGCCTAGCAGAAGGTATCTTTTCAGTGGCAAATACATACCTGTTTGTGAGAAAGTAGCCTCTTTCTAGCCTTGTTACCCTCACGTTTGGCCTGTTTGTGAGTATATGTCAGGGTGTTTTCACTGTCTCACTGGGATCCTGCTAGCCAGGCCCAGTGCTCATAGTGAAAACCCTATGTTTTCAGTATGCTTGTTATGTGTCACTGGAACCCTGCTAGTCAGGACACCCAGTGCTCATAAGTTTGTGACCTATATGTATGTGTTCCCTGTGTGATGCCTAACTGTCTCACTGAGGCTCTGCAAACCAGAACCTCAGTGGTTATGCTCTCTCTGTACAAATTGTCACTAACAGGCTAGTGACCAATTTCACCAATTCATATTGGCATACTGGAACACCCTTATAATTCCCTAGTATATGGTACTGAGGTACCCAGGGTATTGGGGTTCCAGGAGATCCCTATGGGCTGCAGCATTTCTTTTGCCACCCATAGGGAGCTCTGACAATTCTTACACAGGCCTGCCACTGCAGCCTGAGTGAAATAACGTCCACGTTATTTCACAGCCATTTACCACTGCACTTAAGTAACTTATAAATCACCTATATGTCTAACCTTTACCTGGTAAAGGTTGGGTGCTACGTTCCTTAGTGTGTGGGCACCCTCGCACTAGCCAAGGTGCCGCCACATTGTTCAGGGCAAATTCCCCGGACTTTGTGAGTGCGGGGACACCATTACACGCGTGCACTACATATAGGTCACTACCTATGTATAGCGTCACAATGGTAACTCCGAACATGGCCATGTAACATGTCTCAGATCATGGAATTGTCACCCCAATGCCATACTGCCAAACTGCCTTTCGCGGGGTTTCACTGCAGCTGCTGCCAACCCCTTAGACAGGTTTCTGCCCTCCTGGGGTCCAGCCAGGCTTAGCCCAGGAAGGCAGAACAAAGGACTTCCTCAGAGAGAGGGTGTTACACCCTCTCCCTTTGGAATAAGGTGTCAGGGCTGGGGAGGAGTAGCCTCCCCCAGCCTCTGGAAATGCTTTGATGGGCACAGATGGTGTCCATCTCTGCATAAGCCAGTCTACACCGGTTCAGGGATCCCCCAGCCCTGCTCTGGCGTGAAACTGGACAAAGGAAAGGGGAGTGACCACTCCCCTGACCTGCACCTCCTCCAGTGTGCTCCAGACCTCTGCCATTTTGGAAACAGAGGTGCTGCTGGCACACTGGACTGCTCTGAGTGGCCAGGGCCAGCAGGTGACGTCAGAGACTCCTTCTGATAGGCTCTTCAGGTGTTGCTAGCCTATCCCCTCTCCTAAGTAGCCAAACCTCCTTTTCTGGCTATTTAGGGTCTCTGCTTTGGGTAATTCTTTAGCTAACGAATGCAAGAGCTCCTCAGAGTTCCTCTGCATCTCTCTCTTCACCTTCTGCCAAGGAATCGACTGCTGACCGCGCTGGAAGCCTGCAAAACTGCAACAAAGTAGCAACGACGACTACTGCGACACTGTAACGCTGATCTAGCCGCCTTCTCAACTGTTTTCCTGGTGGTGCATGCTGTGGGGGTAGTCTGCCTCCTCTCTGCACTAGAAGCTCCGAAGAAATCTCCTGTGGGTCGACGGAATTGTCCCCCTGCAACCGCAGGCACCAAAGAACTGCATCACCGGTCCTCTGGGTCTCCTCTCAGCACGACGAGCGAGGTCCCTTGAACTCAGCAACTCTGTCCAAGTAACTCCCACAGTCTAGTGACTCTTCAGTCCAAGTTTGGTGGAGGTAAGTCCTTGCCTCCTCACGCTAGACTGCATTGCTGGGAACCGCGTTTTTTGCAGCTACCCCGGCTCCTGTGCACTCACCGAGGATTTCCTTTGTGCACAGCCAAGCCTGGGTCCACGGCACTCTAACCTGCATTGCACGACCTCCTGAGTTGTCCTCCGGCGGCGTGGGACTCTCTTGTGCAACTTCGGGTGAGCTCCGTTTCACTCCACTTCATAGTGCCTGTTCCGGCACTTCTGCGGGTGCTGCCTGCTTCTGAGAGGGCTCCCTGTCTTGGTGGGCACCCCCTCTGTCCCCTGACGCAATTGGTGACATCCTGGCCCCTCCTGGGCCACAGCAGCATCCAAAAACCCTAAGCGCAACCCTTGCAGCTAGCAGGGCTTGTATGCGGTCTTTCTGCAGGAAAACACTTCTGCACGACTCTTCACGACGTGGGACATCTATCCTCCAAAGGGGAAGTTTCTACCCCTTGTTGTCCATGCAGAATCCTCAGCTTCTACCATCCGGTGGCAGCTTCTTTGCATCCACAGCTGGCATTTCCTGGGCATCTGCCCACTCCCGACTGATCATGACTTTTGGACTTGGTCCCCTTGTCTCACAGGTACCCTCGACTGGAAATCCATCATTGTTGCATTGCTGGTTTGTGTCTTTCCTGCAGAATTCCCCTATCACGACTTCTATGTCCGCTGGAAGCCTGCAAAACTGCAACAAAGTAGCTAAGACGACTACTGCAACTCTGTAACGCTGATCCTGCCGCCTTCTCGACTGTTTTCCTGGTGGTGCATCCTGTGGGGGTAGTCTGCCTCCTCTCTGCATCAGAAGCTGTGAAGAAATCTCCTGTGGGTCGACGAAATCTTCCCCCTGCAACCGCAGGCACCAAAAAGCTGCATCACCGGTCCCTTGGGTCTCCTCTCAGCACGACGAGCGAGGTCCCTCGAATCCAGCAACACTGTGCAAGTGACCCTCACAGTCCAGTGACTCTTCAGTCCAAGTTTGGAGGAGGTAAGTCCTTGCCTCCCCACGCCAGACTGCATTGCTGGGAACCGCGACTTTTGCAGCTACTCCGGCCTCTGTGCACATCCGGCGGAAATCCTTTGTGCACAGCCAAGCCTGGGCCCACGGCACTATAACCTGCATTGCACGACTTTCTAAGTTGGTCTCCGGCGATGTGGGACTCCTTTGTGCAACTTCAGGTGAGCACTGTTTCACTCTTCTTTGTAGTGCCTTTTCTGGCACTTCTGCGGGTGCTGCCTGCTTCTGAGAGGGCTCCTTGTCTTGCTCGACGCCTCCTCTGTCCCCAGACGCAATTGGCGACATCCTGGTCCATCCTGGGCCACAGCAGCATCCAAAAACGCTAACGCATGACTTGCAGCTAGCAAGGCTTGTTGGCGTCCTTTCGGCGGGAAAACACTTCTGCACAACTCTCCACGGCGTGGGGGATCCATCCTCCAAAGGGGAAGTCACTAACCCTTGTCTTTCCTGCATAATCCTCAGCTTCTTCTTTCCAGTAGAAGCTTCTTTGCACCCACAGCTGGCATTTCCTGGGCATCTTCCCATCTCCGACTTGATTGTGACTTTAGGACTTGGTCCCCTTGTTCCACAGGTACCCTCATCTGGAAATCCATCGTTGTTGCATTGCTGGTGTTGGTCTTTCCTGCAGAATTCCCCTATCACGACTTCTGTGCTCTTTGGGGAACTTAGGTGCACTTTGCACCCACTTTTCAGGGTCTTGGGGTGGGCTATTTTTCTAACCCTCACTGTTTTCTTACAGTCCCAGCGACCCTCTACAAGCTCACATAGGTTTGGGGTCCATTCGTGGTTCGCATTCCACTTTTGGAGTATATGGTTTGTGTTGCCCCTGTACCTATGTGTTCCTATTGCATTGTATTGTGACTATACATTGTTTGCACTGTTTTCTATTGCTATTACTGCATATTTTGGTATTGTGTACATATATCTTGTGTATATTTGCTATCCTCATACTGAGGGTACTCAATAAGATACTTAGGCATATTGTCATAAAAATAAAGTACCTTTATTTTTAGTACATCTGTGTATTGTGTTTTCTTATGATATTGTGCATATGACACTAGTGGTACTGTAGGAGCTTCACTCGTCTCCTAGTTCAGCCTAAGCTGCTCTGCTAAGCTACCTTTTCTATCAGCCTAAGCTGCTAGACACCCCTATACACTAATAAGGGATACCTGGGCCTGGTGCAAGGTGTAAGTACCCCTTGGTACTCACTACAAGCCAGTCCAGCCCCCTACAGGTACTCACTGAGATACTTTGGCATATTGTCATAAAAATAAATTACCTTTATTTTTAGTATATCTGTGTATTGTGTTTTCTTATGATATTGTGCATATGACACCAGTGGTATAGTAGGAGCTTTGCATGTCTCCTAGTTCAGCCTAAGCTGCTCTTCCATAGCTACCTTCTCTCAGCCTAAGCTGCTAGAAACACCTCTTCCACACTAATAAGGGATAACTGGTCCTGGTACAAAGTGCAAGTACCCCTTGGTACCCACTACAAGCCAGGCAAGCCTCCTACACTGTTAACCTCTAGATTTGAATATGTCTTTAGGAAGGCAATCCTATTTAGATGAACAGAGTAAGAAGTGTGTTTGGAGGGTGGAGGTTTAAAAAGGGGCCAGTCCTATTAAAGTCTATAGTTGCATTCTGTTTGTTATTTTGATGGATAGCAATAAAAAGAGGTTAACATCTACCACATGTGGTTCACTTGACATATAGGCTGTGTGTGCAGCACATTGTCAAAGTGTACCTTCAGTATTACATGATTGGTGATAGAAAATTGGTCACAAATGTAGGGTGCTAAATTAATCCAAGTTGGCAAACCCAATAGGATACTGTCACAATGACTGGATGATGTGTCCAGTGATATCATCATTAATGTAATCAACAATGTAATTTAACATGTCATGAGTGATGAAATATGTGAGGTCATAAGCAGTGCTTGGCGGAGGCTCAAGTTATAGTTACCTCAGTAAACTAGTAAAGTATAGCTGGCTATTTCAGTGTTTTTTTAAACAGGATTTTATTTTCATTTTAACACCTCACTATGAAATCATTTTAAACTTTTCTTTTTTCAGTGAATTTCAGTTTTTTATCATATTCAAAGTTGAGCATACGCCCAACCCCTCAGACAACCTGCAGCCACCATCCCCACTGCACATTAGCCAAGCCAGCACTGTGCTTTACGTTGTGGGGGGTTGGCCACAGGGCCCAGCTAGCAGCCAACTCTGCACCAGACTCTTCTCTCAAGCAAACTAAATCCTTCAAGGAGCATTTCTACCTTTCTAGGGCTGATATTTTGCACTATATCGGCTTACAATAATAGTATATCCACTACATAACAAGCTAATATGATAATTACTGCTTCTATCTCCACCTTTGCACACCTTGGGAGGCGAGCACAGGAAAAGTTAATGTAAGTATTTATTTACTTACTTTGCACTGTCGTGGTAGGGGATGTAGTGGGTGGGATATTGTTGGCATGCAATATATCACATCTCATGCATTGAAAACAATATGGAGGTTTTCACTGAGTATTAACACCTAAGTAAGTATAGATATTCTATACCTAACTCCACAAATATGTACCTTTACAATATATGGAGTTGACAAGGTATGTAGATGTGAAGTTAGTAATGGTAAGTCTGTGCTTCCTCTACATGCACTTACCTTTCGCTATTTTGGCCTTAGACATTTTGATGCTATTCTAGTACCACACTGTTCATGTCCTTGATCTTCTATAGTACAATCCACCATATGGTTGCCTAGAGAGATCCTAAGGTCTAGAGCACCTGTGTTGTCTGCAACACCTAAGGCACCTTCTTATCTGAGACCCTTTTCTTCACCTTTTCCTGGATAAGTTTGAAAAATGTAATGCGATGATGAAAAGTGAAGCCATGGTGGAAAGCAGTGCCCAGGTGCCCCTGGGGAGTGTCAGAGCAGACAGTCTCCACCTGCAATGTCTCTAGGGCCCCACAATACAAGACATCCTACCATATTGATGAAAGACACTCTCTAGGGTGAAAAACCTGATTATGATCATCTCCATGTCTGTGGCGCTCCCAGGACATGTTCACTGTGTACCTTTGTGGTGTTCGCTGCCTGGAAATATGTGGTTACAATCTGTCTATCATGCAGTGACATTTCACTCACTCCTTACAGAATCATGCTGATCCCATACTCAGCATGTAAATTTTAGGTAGCCACCTTGCTGCTTCAGCAAGATGAGGAGGTCTTTTCATCTTCGCCACCATTCCTCATGCTTAAAGCACGGAGTCAGGGAGACTGGTATAGTATATAACGTACACAGGAGATCGATTTTCTCAATCTAGTACGGTGTGCATATTTGGGATTACCATTGATTTTTGGATTATTTTCCAGCTGAAGGACATTGTGCGCTGGAGCCATCTGCTCACCGTCTTCACGGAGGAAAGAGGCAGCACACAGGATTTTGATGTCACTATGCTCCATGCTGTCCTCAAAGGTGAGCAAAGGCCACACTACAAATCTTCTATAACAACTAACAAATGTATTTGTAAAGCACACGTTCACGTCTTCGGGCATCTTGGTGCTGAATAACAGGTCTTTATTGTTCCTCTACCCAGTAGTACTCATTTTATTGACCTCAGTAGGATGAATTGCTGTGTGAACCTGCCTGGATTAGAAACTGCAGCCATGAAGTCAAGCATAGGTTCCTGGAGTGGATGCCTTAGCCCACTGGGCCACCAGACCCATTTGAGATATAGCACATAACATATTGCAAATGATACATAAAATAAAAATACATAGTAGCAGGCATAATGCTGCTAGATCTGTGTTTTTTCTATTTGCTAGCATGGGTGTTCTAATGTTCCAGAAGTGCCTATAACTATAATTGGGCCATGTCATTGCATTTGTGGTTCTTATGTCTCAACCATAAGTTTCCATAATACAGGTTTTAATTGTTTGTTTTCAGTTTGGCAACCATGTTTTTATTTCATTATTTTTTTATATTTTTTGTGAATCCTGTTGTGATCCACAGCTGATCATTAATCCTGTGATCACACTTCTGGTTCATGTACGGAATTGTCTGGTTCATGATCCTATAGAGATAGTAATCCTATTTTGCCTTGTGAACCACTGATGCCCATTTAGTGAACCATGTTTGCTTTGTACCACAGATTCATGAAATGTTTTTGACTCAATTATGCCAACAGCCTTGTTTCACAAATTTTGGATCAATGCTGGTGACCCTTTCTCCTTTTTCTGATCAGTGGAGGTTTTAGCCCAATCCTGCCTGGCAAAGCTGTGACCATCTTGCCCTGTCATTCCCTGTCAAAAACTTTGCAGCATGTGGTTTGTGAACAGGAATGTCTAGACTGTGAACTTTTTAAAGGACAGAATAGTTTTTTTTCTCTTCCTTAAACCATGCAAAGCTGGCCTGCTTACCAGCAATGCCAAATTTCAAACAAGAAGTAATATCAGTCAATCAAATGTATTTTCTAAACCGAAGTTCAGAAATCTTCTTTAACTCAAAACTACTTAAATGAATTTCATTCCATTAAAAAAAAGAGATCTAGTAAGATGGTATTTCTGTCTAGAAAAAATTAACATGAGAGTTTCATATGGGTCCCTCAAAATGTGCCGCTCTTTGAAAATAACCATTGACTCCCCTGACCAATGTGCCCAACATTTTGATGTGAGAATCAGATGCGGGTGAGCTATGCACCTAGAAAATGTGGTACCAGTCAAAAGTAATTAACAAGACAAAAAAAGGGAACTATCTGTAAGTATCAGAGGACTTGAATATATCAGATAAGGGTACCCCAAAAGAAAACATGATTTCATGTCCAGGAAACAGGGAACAAAAGTAATGAGCAATAACACTTCCCGCTAACCTATCAACATTGAACAGTGGAATTAATCAAACATGGAGAGACCCAAGAAAAATTATTTTATTCACATTTTTATTTTAAATGATTAATTTTCTAACATTATTTCTTATTCTCATGTATAACTTTTTTGATGTAGATACAATACTTAAAATTCTTATATTAATTTTGTAAACAAAACTACATGCTATATAAAGACAAATCCACACAATACTTTACATTGCAATGTGTCGATCACCCCACATGTCAATCACTCTCCCACTCGTTCAACACTACCATGCACTGTATATAGACATATATATACATCTTTACACTCCTAGATTATTATTCTTTAACACTGCACCAAGGAGACCACTCTTTCTTGGACTTCCATTGATGTGTCCTGATCTGGGCATTTACTAAATGTTTTGGTAAAAAGTATGTTTTAGTGGTATGCAGTTTCTTGTAACCACCTTCTTCAGTACGTGAAGGATAGTGTTATTTATTTTCCTTTACTTAATATTTTTTGTTTGATCACAAAATGTAGGAAAAAACATGAAACCAACTCAAAGAGGCATGGCTATTTAATAATTGTAATATTCAGTGTTTTAATAAGTCGAAGTACAGTTCAAAAGGGCAACCACTTACCCATAGAGATGGCATATGCTTTATACAACCTACAGGACGCGTTTAGTTCAGATTGTGTCAAGTTGCCAGCAGTAAAATAAAAAAAGTGTTATTAATTGGAATGCCCCTAATTGGGTAATACATAACAACTATAGCTGCAACACTCCTGGCAGCATGGTAATAATGTTAATAATACATCTCTCCAACTCAAATTGAAAATTAAACCATTTTTCTCAGAACAACATCTTATAAGTACTGAAAATACACACATTTCATTTTGAATATATGATTTTTGGCATTCATATAATAATTCACCCAAGCAAAAACTTATATAGCAATAGGCTGGGCTGTACACAGGAGAGCTACTGACAGGGACCTGGAGAGCTACTGCTAGCTCACGAGCTACTCGTTAAAGATGCCTGCTTTAAACCTTTCTCTAAGCTTGCTAGGCATTTCATGCTGATCATGCATTTTCTAGATAAATTGTGCTTAGTGGATATGTGCTACTGTTCCATGCAAATGTTGGTAGCTGAACTAGAATGTCACTTGCATGTCAACCTGTTGTTCACCTGTTTCTTTGCAGCATCACAAAGCATTGAGAACTGGGCCTGCCAACTCAAACTGGCTATGTTATGGAACCACCACGATATTGCAAAGAGAGAAATCTTCGAGCGTGGGTGGAGCTGCAAGGTGAGAGGAGCTCAACTGTTTTAAATTGCCCCTATATTGTCTCAGAATCATTAGTTTATTTGTGGCCTGGAACCTGAGCTGATTAGATAGTGAAACCACTAATCCATAATCCTTGTAATGGTGTCATATAGCATTATCTTCTTCAGGAGTTTCTCTCTTTGTTTGGTTTACTGTTCGTTAGTCATGTGTGCAGTATTGTTGTGTGTCATCTACAGCTGGTATCTCCGGCCTCTTTGTTCACTCAGTGATGGCTAGATCTGATTTATATTGTGCCATCGTGCAGCAGTTAGTGATGATATCTCTTGGTCTCTGTGTGTCTGGTCATTGATGACAAGTTATGGTTATGATTTGTGGGTTACACGCCACTGGAGTGTCTTATCTGAGTGTTGGGTCATTGGTATGGTACTTCTGTTCTTTTACATCTCTGCCTATGGCTTCTGGCTGCTAGACCTGATTATATTATCAGTGCGCAATAGATGCTGCTGGAATCTCTTATCTCTGTTCTGGGTCACTGAGACCTGGTCTTAGTTAGGATGACATTGTATGATTATCTGCTGGGAGTGTTTCTTATTTGTTTGTTTTCTTAGATTTTATTTCTCTTTTAGAGGAGTCATAAATGGGCATGATTGTTTTTTTTTGTTATTTTGTAGTCTATACAACTGTTCTATCTTCCATTCAATTTGATTAATTGATAGGTTCTCTTGTATTTTTATCTATTGGTGATATATTGCCCTGGACCTTTGTGCTATATCTGCGCTAAGCTTTAATATTACCCCAACCCTCCATTATTATTCAAGTTTCAGGGCAACATTGCATAACATCTTAGTGGTCCCTGATTCCATAGAGCTGAACCTAAATGCCCCCACAACCAGCCATATCAGGGTCAAAGGTGTAGTCTTACACCTTTACTCTCAAGTTGGCTAATCTTTCTTCCTGATTATCCCTGATCACTGAAGAAATATAACAGGAAAGATAGGAACCTCTTCTTTTTGAAAATGCTTTCTCTGTGTTGAAGCTTCATGTAGGACCACAAACGTCATAGCAGGTCTTCCACGTCCCAGCAAGGAGACTGGATGGCTAAAGTTTAGACAACTTCACTACAGCCAATCTGCCCCTAACTTAACCCTGTCTTCCTGCAGTGTAAGAAGAAACTCCTACCCCACCTGAGACCACAAGGTCTCAGTGGGATCCACTCTCACTACTGTCACAGGGAATTTGTGTCTCAAAACCCAACCGACCCATGAGTAGGAGTCACATATCTTCCCTCAGATAAAATGAAAGCTATATTAGAAATGTAAACACCCCATTTTTTGAATATTCTAAAAATAACTTTGACAGCTTCCTATGCAGGAAACTAACAGATTAACAACCGATGGACAGATTTATAACCAACAGGTATAATTGGCAAAAGGACAAAAAGAGGCTCCTAGTGGATCTGTGGCTACAGCTCGCTTCCGACTACCTCCCAAAAAAATGTCATAATGGGATAGTCATAGCAGCAAAACTTGGTTTTAAATAAGGCGTATATATTTATTACTTTAAATATTATGACTGTGGAGAGATTACAGGTATCTCTTACAGCAACCAGTTAAAAAATTTACCCGCTGATCTGTTCTGCAGGGTTGAAAACATTCTAAAATGGTAATATAAAGGTACAAAGATAGGTGCATTAGTCAAATGGGTAGGGTGCTCAGAGAAGTGACAGAAATATGGATGCTAGTCTTTGAATGGCATGTTCCCCGACAGTCTCAACGTTTACTGTGAACTCGCCTACGGCGGTGGACCTAGAAGAGGCTTGGGAGGTTGCCTTTAAAGAAATCCAGATTCAACTCATCTGGAATGCATTCACTAGAAAAAGGGCTTCGCTTACAGTTGTGCAGACCAGCAGGTCACCACACTCTATGTGGGATTTCCCTAATGGGTATCCTCCATTATCTCAACTGTGGTTGATGCAACCAACACATTTCTATTTAGCATTCACACCTATTCAGATATTCATCTATTCATAGGTAACATCATAATGAAGGTGTGTTTTTAGAACTCCACATCTTGAAACTGAGTTTAATTGCAAAGGGGAATTAAGCAGGATTTTATGAACACTACAACATATAGAAAGCACTGTGCCAGTGAGCCCTATGGGCCCAATAGTAATTTGAAGGAATTCAATATGGTGTTCATGAACACATAGGGTGCCCCAGTCCTGTATATGAAATGTTACTGTAAAATTACAGTCACCAGGCTGGACTATGACAGGCCCACATTATTTTAAGGCTCACCTGCTTTGTACTGAGCAGGGCAAGAGGTTATCTAAGTTTGGGTATAAGAGTTAAGCCTTTCTTGAGAAAAGGGAATAAAAGAACTAAAACCCCACATTTAAAGCAATTCTGAAACCGTTGCCCAGGTGGTAGTGGGTTTTGTGACATCTAATATAGCTGAACAGATGAACGAGCAGCCCCAAAAGGGAGCAGGGCTTGTGTATCAGCAAAACACTGGTACTAAAATGGAAAAAAAAAACATTAAGACAGATGGGTCCATCTGCACCATTCTCAAAGAAAAATAGTGTAAAAATTTGTATTGCACTTCATCAGAAACTGCCAAATCTGAGTTAGACTTGTTTTTTCACAAATTCACTTAGATCAGCAAAAAAAGTCCCATTTCAAAGAAATCTGGCTTCTGTAACTCTGCTGGTGAGTTTTTTTGTCAGGGTTCACAGACTTGAATCTGGATCTCAACAGTCCTTTGTTGCATCTGGTGAAGCTGGTGCTAAAGTCGCAACAACCATTTCTGTGTTGCAAGCATGTTTTACCAGGTTGACCTTACACTTGGCAACTGTCTCATTACCCAATGTGATAACGTGTATGTCCAAAGAGCCTCTGTTGAGAGTACTCTCAATTATAGCAACTTAGAGTGGGACTGTTTCACAAGGGCACATTTCCAATTCTGTAGCCAAGGAGCTGGATGGCAACAATAAAGGCTTTGCAAAAAGAGCAAGCTTTGTGTCTAGAAGTAAACAGTACAATCTCCTTGGGCATTTATATATTGATCTCCTTTACCAGGACAAACTGATCATCAGCAGAATAGATCTTAAGGTCAAACTTACCCACAACAAAGAAGAGAAGCATTCTGTCTAACCTGCTGTGATGCTGAACAAAATAAACTGGTGATGCAGTCAGCTAGTTTATTTTAAAAGAGAGGGGAAAGTATCACCCAGCGTCAGGTGGACATGTGTTGATGCTTCACAATTGCAAATGTTCAGTACCCCACTGAGAGAGTCGCCCTGAAGATATTCAACCTATCTTCTGGGACAAGGTTAACCCAACAGCAAAATGTATTATTAGAACAGGTTTCAAACCGTATTACCAGTGGGTTTGTCAGTAACACTGCCTTTAGCAAAGTTTATGCCTCAAACCTTGCAATTTCAAACACTACAGCATCACCTACATTATGCTGTTCCACAGAGGGGTTGTGATTCCTACAAAAACGTACACAGCCCACACAATTTTGTTAGCAAATATCTAGGGCTGGACTTTATAACTGAAAAGCATTTACTGATTCTGGCATCATTGTGTCAAAAGCAGGATAGTGCCAGGGTATGCATTGTTTGTATTTGATTTGAAGCCGTATGTGAAGCTTATGACTGTTGTAACTCAGTCATAAATGGAAAAGAGAAGCTAAAATACATTTTAAACATAACATATTTATATTCTTCTCCTCGGGTTTTCTATTCTCTGACAAGGCAGCTTTGTTTTTAGATAAAGACATGGTTACCATGCTTCACAGTACATGCCATTTTCTACACACATTTATACAATTCCCTATCTATAACACCTATGCTCTCCCATATTTACTAAAGAAAAATGATGCTACAACAAATGCAATTAAAACAGCTTACACATTTCGTTCAAAGTGTAAAGCAATGTAGGCAAAAAGCCAAGATAGTAATTCAAACATGTCCAATTACACATATACATTGGTTATTGTAATTCACTTTTGCAAAATAATGTCCAAAGAAACGGTGATTTAGAACAGGTTTTTTAGGATGTCAGCGTTAAACCCTCATCATTCCTTAATAGCAATGGCTGGGGGGAAAAAGTTATGTGGGCAGTGTTGAGCATGACTGAAAAATGACTAGTAATGGTCGTTGGGGCAATAGAAGAGGGAGGTGTTCAGCATTACCTGAAGCTGTAGAAGGAATGCTGAGTTCTGCATCTACTAGCATGGATTTAAACCAGATATTGAGGCTTTCTGTTATGATAGTATTTGAGGTGGTGCCATCCTCCCCTTTCTGATCCCTGTTTTCGACACAGAGATGGAGGGGCATCACCCAATGCCTTATCTGGCACCAACAGGAGCTTTGCCTCCTCAATAAGATCCTGATCCTCTTTGGTTAGGAATCAGGGAGAACTGCGAGGGGTCGCTGGACCCTGAAGAATACCAGCCATATAAAGAGAACACTAACGTTGATTGGTGTGAGCAACTGGATGAAGCCAGTGGATGAAGACTAATGTCTTGATGGAGGTGCTGCAACCAGGAGTCTCTCTCTCAGAACCACTACTTCCGTTTATTGAGGCCCTCACTGGTGTCCGTTTGTGGACTTGGTCCAAACCCAACACAGGGGCTCCTGTGATTAGGACGATTATCCTCTGTTACTGTCCTACCCAGGGACCCAAATGTCTTCACCCAACACTCTGCCTCAGAGAGCTTGGTGGTCCAAGCCTCAAAGTCTCATGTCAGTCCTGGCGCATTCCCTACTGCCCTTCCCCCACATAGGGAACCCAAGAGGATGAACTCTTTGGGGGAGATAATTTCTACTGCCAGCCTGGCATTGCGTTCTGTGAACACTGCATGACTTTTGGGCCACCACACCCACCTTTGTGGGACCAGTTGCGCAGGTGCTGCCAACGGTCCCAGAGGAGGCCTTGGCCATGCTTTCTCATGCTGTTGCTGATAGGAGAGATGCAGTGAAGTTACTATTTGTTGTGGATTTGACACAACAGACTCACTAGGCAGATCGGTTTCATCGATGGTGGTCTTGAGGCCCCATACCTAGTTGATGATGACTGGCTTTTAGGGGGATGCCCAATCATCTCTTATGGACATGCCCTTTGATGACACCCCTCTCTTCAGAGACAAAGGGCCTCATTATGACTCTGGAGGTTTTTTGACCGCCAGGGTAAAGGTGGCGGTTTCACTTCCAACAGGCTGGCATTGAGGACCGCCACATAATGAGTGTGGCGGGTTGCTTCGGCCATCCCGCTACATATCCACTCATACTGTCAGGACGTTTGGAGCCTCTGGGCTGGTGATGAGCATCTCCGACCTGGTGATCCACAGAAGACCGCCGGTGGTATTGTGAGACGCCTTTTTACCAGGGTTTCTGTGGCTGTAGCACCGCTACGAAAACCCTGGTAGAAATGCTACCGGTGACAGGGAATTTCTTCCCTGTCACTGGTAGACGACTCCCCTACTTACCCCCGGCAAGAATAATCCCCCCTACCAAGTAGAGCATCAAAGTCATAATGAGGGCCAAAGTGTATTTGGTGCTGGAATGCTTTAAGGACAGTCGAGCTACGTCCAAGTCTTTAGGCTCTCTATGGCCTCAAGTCACCCTTAATCTGCCTCAATGCTCCTTTTGTGGCATAGGAAGGAGTTTCAAGACATGCCAATACCCTCCCAGTCACTATGCTATGTATGTTTCCCAGCTTCTGCATGGCCACGGGTGTGTTACACACAGACCTTGTGTGTCAGGCAGCTAGTGGTCAGGTCAGTCCACCATCCTCTTGGCAGCTGTAGCCTCCAAACCCCCCTAATCTGCCTTCTTACCAAAATGGACACCCAGTTGATGGCAGGATTGCCGTCACCTTCCCCACTGGCAGTCCATAGCATTATACAGGTGAGTTTTGCAAATTGTCTGAAGGGGCTATTCCCTCCCCTTCATGCCAAACCCTCCCTACATCCTACTTGCTCCCAAATCCGCTAGCAAGTCACAGCTCTCTTGGCCACAGGGGCTATGGGTTCATGGTTGTTATTTCCGCTACTTCATTTTGCCCAAAAAGGACAGAGGCCCTCCCCCTCTCCTCGACTAACAGCCTTTCAACTACTTCTTCAAGAAGGAGAAGATCATTTTCAAATCACTGTGCTCCCTTTTGGCCTTACCAGCGCCCCTCAGGTGTTTACCAGAGTGATGGTGCTCATTGCAGCTCATTTGAAGAGATCATGGGTTCCAGTTTTCCCCATCTTCATGATTGGCTGTTAAAGGCAAGCTTGCCCCAGGCAGTTGTCTCCTACCTCCAGACTACAGTGGACCTTCTGCACTCACTAGGGTTTACTATCAACATGCCAAAGTCACACCTGACTACCTCTCAGATGCTCCATTTCATCTGAGCTGTTCTGGGCACGGTTCAGTTTTGGGCGTATCTTCCCAAGCGGCGAGTCCAGGATATTCAGGCTATTATCCCATTGTTTCAGCCCCTATCCTGGATTTCCGTGTTGAGACTCATGGCCTATTGCATCCTGCTGATAAAGAAAGGATGCTGGCATGTGCAGGCTCTGCAGTTGGACCTGAAGTTCTATTGGGCAATACATCAGGGTAATCAATCCCATATAGTCCAGATCTTGGAGGGAACTGCAAAACATCTGTAGTTGTGGCTTATGAATCACAATTGGGTCAGAGACAGACCCCACTCTCTTCCCCAGCCAAATCTCACAGCAGTGACAGATGCATCATTCCGGGATGGGGCTGCCATATTGGAGAGGTGGAGATCAGAGGACTCTGGTGGAATCGGGGATCCACATCAACCAGTTTGAGCTCTGAGCGATACATTTGGCATTGAAGGCCTTTCTACCCTCCATCAAGGTAAGACTAGTGGCAATATTCACAGACAACACCATCGCCATGTGGTGCTGCAACAGAAAGGACGGGTGGGGTTGTGGACCCTTTGTCAAGAGGCCCTAAATCTCTGAACATGACTGGAACAGAAGGGCATAACCCTGGTGGTTCAATAACTGGAAAGCTCTCTGAACGCCAGAGCAGAAAAACTCAGCCATCAATACCTAGAGGATTACGAGTGGCGTCTCCATCCAGAGGTGTCACAAGGTCTATTTCTACAGCTGCAGGAGTCTTGATTAGATCTGTTTGCCTCTGCTGAGAACACGCAATGTCAGCAATTTTGCATGCTGTAGGTTTCCAGGAGGCTCTCATTGTAGGAGGCTGGAATGGTTTGTAGTGGGTACCTTGGGTACTTACACCTTATACCAGGTCAGTTATCCCTTATTAGGGAAATGTAGTAGTGTTCTAGCAGCTTAGGCTGATAGAGGTAGCTGTAGCAGAGCTGCTTAGGCTGAACTATGAGACATGCAAAGCTCCTGCATTACCACTATAGTTACACAGTACTAATTAACAAGGAACTCAGTGTTACCAAAAAGAAAGGTAGTTTATTTTAGTGACACAAGGCCAAAAATATCTTATAGACAATACTCCTTCTGGAGGTAAGTATTATACACAATATATACACTAGACACCAAAATAAGGTTAGTACATAGCCATAGGATAGTGCAAACAATAGGAAACGCTATAGAATGCAATAGGAGAAAATAGGTCCAGGGGCAACACAAACCATATACTGGAATGCGAGCCCTCCAGAGTGCCCCCACACCTTGCAAAGCAAGATGACTGAAGTCTGGGAAACACTGGAGGAGCTCTGGGCACCACCCCTGGGATGGTGATGGACAGGGGAATGGTCACTCCCCTCTCCTTTGTCCAGTTTCTCGCCAGAGCAGGGGAGAAGGGGTCCCTGAACTGGCGTAGACTGGTTTATGCAAGGAGGGCTACCCCTCCCCAGCCTGTAACATCTATTTCCAAAGGGAGAGGATGGAACACCCTGCTCTCAGAGGAAATGCTTTGTTCTGCCTTCCTGGGACTGGGTTGCCAAGACCCCAGGAGAGCAGAACCCTGTCTGTGAGGTGACAGCAGCTGTAGCTGCAGTACAAGCCTCAGAGAGCTGGTTTGGCAGTACTGGGGGTCCATGGTGGAGCCCCCAGGATGCATGGAATTGGCTCCCCAATCCCAGATTTGGAATGGGGGAACAATTTAATATCTTAGACATGTTACATGGCCATATTCGGAGTTACCATTGTGAAGATACATATATGTATTGATCTATATGTAGTGCACATGTGTAATGGCATCCCCGCACTCACAACGTCTGTGGAAATGGCCCTGAACCATGTGAGGGCACCTTTGCTAGTGCAAGGGTGCCCTCACACCTAGTAACTTTGCAACTAACCTTCAGCAAGTGAAGGTTAGGCATATAGGTGACTTAAAAGTTACTTAAGTGCAGTGAAAATGGCTGTGAAATAATGTGTGCATTATTTCATGCAGGCTGAAATGGAAGGCCTGTGCAAGGGTTTGTCTGAGCTCCCTATGGGTGGCAAAAGAAATGCTGCAGCTCATATGGATCTCCTGGAACACCAATGCCCTGGGTACCTAGGTACCATATACCTGGGACTTATAAGAGGGGTCCCGTATGCCAATTGAAATTGGTAAATGTAGCCACTGACCTACAGTGACAAATTAAAAAGCAGAGAGAGCATAAGCACTGAGGTTCTGGTTAGCAGAGCCTCAGTGACACAGTTAGGCACTACACAGGCATGCACATTAGGCCACAAACTATGAGCACTGGGGTCCTGGCTACCAAGATCCCAATAAGACAGGCAAAACACACTGACACATAGGTTTTTATCTATGAGCACTGGGGTCCTGGGTAGCATGATCCCAGTGACACAGTAAAAACACACTGACACACACACAAACAGGTCAAAAGTGGGGGTAACCATGCAAGAAAGAGGCTACTTTCCTACATCTGGCTCCACGAGGAACCACCACGTTATCTTCCAGCAGAGCCAGCAGCAGGGAATAGGCTACCACCTCACCCATGATTTTCCCCAGAAGTTTACAAACCTGCTGCCAAACTAATTGTATACGTGGGCAGTGCATGCCATGTGTGAGAAACTAGAGTCATCCTGACCACAACAAGAGCAACAAGGGTCCCCCCCTAATCCAAACGTATCTAAAGAGTCAAGCCAGGGTGGAATAATTCTGTTAAGATATTTAAAGTGGATCAGCCGATGGGAGCCATTTAGAGAAATGGTGTGAATAACTGAACAACAATAAGCCCAGTGCTTTTCAGTAATAGCAATACCGAGACCCGCATGCCACTCCTCACATGCCTTAGAGGGACCAGGCCTCTCAATGTCTCGCATGTAAGAATATAAGCCAGACACTGCTCTTTGAGGAGTTGCCAATTGTATCAAATGTGTAAGTTCAGACACCTCCGGGGCTCTGCCAGTGTGTCATTCAACAAGGCCCACAACACATTTCGTGCCCAGAAATAATGAAATCACGCAAGTGGTGTAGGTTTGGCCACCTGCGCATGGATCTGCTCCCAGTCTCAAAGCATCTTATCCTGATAGAAGTCACCCAAACACTATATGCTAAGTTTATAAAGTGCCTCTATTACCTCCTGCTACCGCTCCAGTAAAAACTAGCGACACCACTCCAACAGTAGACTCGGAGAATAAAGCAGGGCTGCTCGCTGCACATTTGCTAGTTTCTTCAAAAGATACCTTGTTGTACCAAGTGGGTCTATTGCATGGTATTGATGCACGGGCCAGTCAAGCAGTAAACAGGGTAGTGACAAAAGATCCACCCCATTGTGTTCTAACCAGAGATGTGGCACATCAGGGTGGGCAAGTAGCCAGTAGAAAGCAAACATATCTTGCACCGCTCTATAATACAGTTGGAGGTCTGGTGTGCCAAGGCCACCAGCCAAATAGGGTAGTGTGAGCATGCCCCACTGCACTTGTGGCTGTTTTTCAGGCCACACTAAACGCAACATCAGGGAGCGCAAGGAGCAAAACATTGTGGCTGGCAACAATTTAGGGATATTCACAAAAAAAGAACAAGAAGTGAGGAATTACAACCATCTTCATTATGGAGATGCAGCCAATGAGAGAAAGAGGGAGAAATATTCAATGTTAGGCTTCCCATAGTTCTCCCATATCACCACCTCAGGATCAGTTTGAACCTGCACACCCAAGTATTGCACCGGCTTGGTGGTCCACCTGAGTGAAAACTCTAGGGGAACAGGTTCTGTGGACTCCAATAGTGGAAAAATAAGAGATTTGTCCCAGTTAACTCGTAGTCTAGAATGGCCTACAAAGCGCACCACCTCCTGTAGCATTGGGGTAAGTTAAATTGTGGGTCACAGACATAAAGGAGGGTGCTGTCAGCGTATGCAAAAATTATTAAATTGTAGGGGGGAAGCGCATGCCACGGTGAGCAAGATACTCATGCAAAGCACATGCAAGGGCTCCGCCCCCAGTTCATAAAGCAGGGGGAGAGGGGACAGCCCTGCTGCATGTCCCTGGAGATGACAATTGGTTTTGATATTAGCCCATTATCCCACACGAAGGCAAGGGAGCCCCTGTACAACACCTGGACAGCTCATAAGAAGACCTCCCCCACACTAATTAGACACAAAACCAATATCATGAATTCCTGTTCAACTAAGTCAAAGGCTTTTTCTGCATCCCAAAAATAGCTGCAGCACGGCCATCAGGGTCTAAACAAGAAATTGCTCCAAAGAGAGTTTAAAGTATAAATCCTGACTGTTCTGGACCACCTATACTAGGAAGAAGGGGCGCCAGCCTGTTAGCCAACACCGTTGTAAACAATTTGGTGTCAGTATTAAGGATTGATAAAGGCTGAATACAGGAACATTGATCAACCGGCTTGCCAGGTTTGAGCAAAGCAATCAACAATGCTTTGGGCATGGTTGGCGGCATGATCCCATTTCCGGCCATTTCTTCAAACAAATTAACCAAATAAGGGAAAGGTTTGTCCGAAAAGGCCTTGTAAAAGCATTTGTCAGCCCATCAGAACCCAGAGCTTTACCTTCAGGCATATCCTGTAGCGCTGCAGCAATCTCTGGAGTCATAAGGCCCTCCCTGTGTGAGTCCAACAGCCACGTCATTGCAATGTTTTCCAAAAAGTCAGCTGTAGCCTGCTCATCACATGTAATCCGTGACGTATACAGTATAGGTCATGATAATACCAGCGGAATCTCCCCCAACCTGCGGGTCTCCACTCACCGGCACCCCTGGTCACCTCTCACATAAACCCTGGATGTAGCATATCTGCAGAGGTATGTCACCTCATCACTTGCTAGTGCTTGCTCATTGTATTGAGCCAGTTTGAAATGGATCTGACATAGCAGCATCCACCGCATGAGTGCTTTCCAGTTCCCCCAAATCCACTTGTAATTTCCGCAGATGGTCTTGAATGGAGCAGAGCACCCCTACATGTTTAGAGATAGTAATCCCCCAGATATATACTTTAAAGGCCTCCGATATAGTAGCGAAGTTTGGAACCAAACCTAGGTTAGTGCGAAAAAATTGTCTATGGCATGTGCTAGCTACTCATGGAATGCCATGTCTAGTAATGAATATTATGGGAAACGCCAGATAGAGTGCACATTTGGAGGCAGCTTAAGTCTAGGACCAATCACACTGGGGAATGATCTGAGTATGTGCGGGTAAGGTGGATACATTAATACGCTTTGCGAGATGATTCAGTAATCAATGTGAGTATGAATATTATGGACTGTGGAGTAGTGTGTGTAGACTCTCTCCAAAGGTAAGTGATATCACCGTACATTCACCAGGCTACAGGCTTTGGATATTGCTGCAATGACACGGGCCACCTAGGAGGGCAGCCTCGCAATTGGTCCAGGTCAGTGTCCTGCACACAGTTAAAATCACCTCACAAATCTGCAGCAGGTGATCATAAGTTGCTAGTTTAGTGGGCAAGGAGTGATAGAACTGTGAGTCATTATAATTTGGCACATAGACCCCTACCAATAGCGCTTCAAAATGCTCTTTACGGCAGCGTGCCACCACAAAACGATCACTAGGATCAGTACACATCTCCTGCAGAACAATTCCTGATCCCCACCATGGCCATATGAGGACCCCCATGGCATGTATTGGAAACCCAGAGGCACAACAATCCCCATGCATGCACCACACCATGAGCAAACCAGTTTTAGCAGGCAAATGTGTCTCTTGTAAAATAGCCACATCTATCTGTTGTCGCTGTAGATACAGCACAACTTTGAAGATCTTGCTGTGGTCATTCAATTCTCTCACATTCGAGGTAAAGAATCTCAATTTAACCATGTTCTCTGTCATAGTATCCTTATTATCCATCATTCCAGTCCCCTCCAAGCATCTCATTAAGCAGACAATATCCAAAACCTACCACAGACAACGACTCTAACCTTGGTTTGCACTGAATTATCGTCCAAATGCTGCAAAACCCACCCCCCCAACAATCGACATGGCCATACAATATCCAGCCTAGTCCCTCCAGCCTCCCGAATTATATTACTCAGAGAACAACAATGTGGTACACACGTGGAGGTAGAGAGTGCCAGACTAGAACTGTGATAACACATAGGCGTAGTGAAGGCGAAACATGTGTAAAGTTGCTCCAATCATGTATGTAACACAGTTTAAATGGCAGGACGGCATTGCCACTCATGGATGCCAATGACCCAGCTAGTGCCAGCTAATCATATGTCAGTAAAGAAACTCCACATGGCCACTGAAAATTCCAATTTCCCACACACACATACATAACAAGTAGACCACCCAGCAAACCCCAGGCATACCCCTATGCCCCAACACAGCAATATGTCATATTATCAGTTTAATCAACTAGACCAACATTTAACAAGGTTAACCAATATCACAATTGTGGGACCTATTGCAGAAGTTATGTGACCATGAATCAGTCCCGCTTGTTGATGTCCTTCAAGGGTGCTCCCTCAGCAGTTGTAGGCTATTATGGCCCACTCTAAGCCCTGGAGGACACATTTTGCTTAAGGAATTGTTGCACACTCTTGAGGTCATTGAAGATCTTAGGTTTCCCGTCAATAGTGACCCATATTTATAACATTGCATGGTCTAGCTTTAGCTCCTGCAGTTTACGCTTCACCCGTATGAATTGTCTCCTTGTCTCCTGCACATGCGGCATGAAGTCTGGGAACATCAAAATGTCAGTTTCCTCTCACCAAAGAGGTTGAAGTTCTCTAGACCTTCGAAGCGCCACATCCCGATCTCTGTAATTGAGGAGACTTGCTATGATGGTGTGGGGCCAGACTCCTGGTACCGGGCAGAGAGCCAATGAGCAGTGTGCCCTCTCAACTCCGGACAAACAATTCCGAGAGAGTCTTGTGGCTCAACAGGTTTATCAGAAGGCACTCAACAAAAGTTCCCATATTGCCAATATCTATGGACTCCACCAGGCCAATGATGCACAAGTTATTCAATCGGAAGTGACCCTCCAGATCCTCAGCCCTTGCCTGCACCACCAAAACAGTTTTCTCAAGTCGCCTCTGTGCCTCTGCTGATGCAGCCCTGTCATCCTTGATATCTGACGCTTGTTGATCCACTGCATTGAGACGATCCGCATGTTTGTCAATTTGTTCTCTCAATCTGCCCATTCTGTAGGGAAGGGAGCCAATATTTTCATCAATTGTAGTGAGGCTAAGTTGGATCATCATCAGGATTTGTTGTAGGTTGCTGCCCATTTCAGGTCCAGAGAATTCAAAATCAGCCCCCGCAGGTGCCGCCTCCTCCTTGCATGACCTATGAGACCTGTGCTGTTCGAACTGTAGTTTAGTTTGTCTCTTATTTTATTTCCCCATGGTAGCCAATATGCCCCAAAGTGCTTCCCAAGCCAGCTGAGAGAAAGAGAGCAACAGTCCAGAGTGGGGCGGTAGCCCAGTATGAGCAGTAACTAGCAAGTAACTAGTGTAGGAGGCTGGACTGGCTTGTAGTGAGTACCAAGGGGTACTTACACCTTGCACCAGGCCCAGGTATCCCTTATTAGTGTATAGGGTGTCTAGCAGCTTAGGCTGATAGATAATGGTAGCTTAGCAGAGCAGCTTAGTCTGAACTAGGAGACGAGTGAAGCTCCTACAGTACCACGAGTGCCATATGCACAATATCATAAGAAAACACAATACACAGATATACTAAAAATAAAGGTACTTTATTTTTATGACAATATGCCAAAAGTATCTCAGTGAGTACCCTCAGTATGAGGATAGCAAATATACACAAGATATATGTACACAATACCAAAAATATGCAGTATAGTCTTAGAAAACAGTGCAAACAATGTATAGTTACAATAGGATGCAATGGGGACCCATAGGGATAGGGGCAACACAAACCATATACTCCAAAAGTGGAATGCGAACCACGAATGGACCCCAAACCTATGTGACCTTGTAGAGGGTCGCTGGGACTGTAAGAAAACAGTGAGGGTTAGAAAAAGAGCCCACCCCAAGACCCTGAAAAGTGAGTGCAAATTGCACTAAAGTTCCCCAAAGAGCACAGAAGTCGTGATAGGGGAATTCTGCAGGAAAGACACAAACCAGCAATGCAACAACAATGGATTTCCAGACGAGAGTACCTGTGGAACAAGGGGACCAAGTCCAAAAGTCACGATCAAGTCGAGAGTGGGCAGATGCCCAGGAAATGCCAGCTGTGGGTGCAAATAAGCTGCCACTAGGCAGTAGAAGCTGAGGATTCTGCAGGAACGACAAGGGTTAGAAACTTCCCCTTTGGAGGATGGATGTCCCACGTCATGAAGAGTCGTGCAGAAGTATTTTCCTGAAGGAAGACTGCAAACAAGCCTTGCTAGCTGCAATTTGTGCGGTTAGGGTTTTTGGATGCTGCTGTGGCCCAGGAGGGACCAGGATGTCACCAATTGCGTCAGAGGACAGAGGAGGCGCCCAGCAAGACAAGGAGCCCTCTTGTAGGAGGCTGGACTGGCTTGTAGTGAGTACCAAGGGGTACTTACACCTTGCACCAGGCCCAGTTATCCCTTATTAGTGTATAGGGTGTCTAGCAGCTTAGGCTGATAGATAATGGTAGCTTAGCAGAGCAGCTTAGGCTGAACTAGGAGACGTGTGAAGCTCCTACAGTACCACTTAGTGTCATATGCACAATATCATAAGAAAACACAATACACAGTTATACTAAAAATAAAGGTGCTTTATTTTTATGACAATATGCCAAAGTATCTTAGAGTGTACCCTCAGTGAGAGGATAGAAAATATACACAAGATATATATACACAATAGCAAAAATATGCAGTATAGTCTTAGAAAACAGTGCAAACAATGTATAGTTACAATAGGATGCAATGGGGAAACATAGGGATAGGGGCAACACAAACCATATACTCCAAAAGTGGAATGCGAACCACGAATGGACCCCAAACCTATGTGACCTTGTAGAGGGTCGCTGGGACTATTAGAAAATAGTGAGAGTTAGCAAAATAACCCTCCCCAAGACCCTGAAAAGTGAGTGCAAAGTGCACTAAAGTTCCCCTAAGGACAAAGAAGTTGTGTTAGAGGAATAATGCAGGAAAGACACAAACCAGCAATGCAACAACTGTGGATTTCCAATCTAGGGTACCTGTGGAACAAGGGGACCAAGTCCAAAAGTCACAAGCAAGTCGGAGATGGGCAGATGCCCAGGAAATGCCAGCTGCGGGTGCAAAGAAGCTTCGACTGGACAGAAGAAGCTGAGGTTTCTGCAGGAACGAAAAGGGCTAGAGACTTCCCCTTTGGTGGACGGATCCCACTCGCCTTGGAGAGTCGTGCAGAAGTGTTTTCCCGCCGAAAGGACGCCAACAAGCCTTGCTAGTCGCAAATCGTGCGTTTGCCGTATTTGGACGCTGCTGGGGCCCAGGAGGTCGCAAATTGGACCTGAAGAGAGAGGGGACGTCGAGCAAGACAAAGAGCCCTGAAGCAGGTAGCACCCGGAGAAGTGCCAGAAACAGGCACTACGAGGATGCGTGAAACGGTGCTCGCCGAAGTTGCACAAAGGAGTCCCACGTCGCCGGAGACCAACTTAGAAAGTCGTGCAACGCAGGTTAGAGTGCCGTGGACCCAGGCTTGGCTGTGCACAAAGGATTTCTGCCGGAAGTGCACAGGGGCCGGAGTAGCTGCAAAGTCGCGGTTCCCAGCAATGCAGCCCAGCGAGGTGAGGCAAGGACTTACCTCCACCAAACTTGGGCTGAAGAGTCACTGGACTGTGGGGGTCACTTGGACAGAGTCGCTGGATTCGAGGGACCTCGCTCGTCGTGCTGAGAGGAGACCCAAGGGACCGGTAATGCAGCTTTTTGGTGCCTGCGGTTGCAGGGGGAAGATTCCGTCGACCCACGGGAGATTTCTTCGGAGCTTCTGGTGCAGAGAGGAGGCAGGCTACCCCCACAGCATGCACAAGCAGGAAAACAGTCGAGAAGGCGGCAGGATCAGCGTTACAGAGTTGCAGTAGT
This sequence comes from Pleurodeles waltl, assembly GCF_031143425.1. NCBI lineage: Eukaryota > Metazoa > Chordata > Amphibia > Caudata > Salamandridae > Pleurodeles > Pleurodeles waltl. Next base: position 21,189,742 of record NC_090447.1, read on the forward strand.
CGTCTTTGCTACTATGTTGCAGGTTTGCAGGCTTCCAGCGCGGTCAGCGGTCGTTTCCTTATCAGAAGGTGAAGAGGGAGATGCAGAGGAACTCGGATGAGCTCTTGCATTCGTTATCTAAAGTTTCCCCAGAGACACAGACCCTAAATAGTCAGAAAAGAGGGTTTGGCTACCTAGGAGAGAGGATAGGCTACTAACACCTGAAGGAGCCTATCAGCAGGAGTCTCTGACGTCACCTGGTGGCACTGGCCACTCAGAGCAGTCCAGTGTGCCAGCAGCACCTCTGTTTCCAAGATGGCAGAGGTCTGGAGCACACTGGAGGAGCTCTGGACACCTCCCAGGGGAGGTGCAGGTCAGGGGAGTGGTCACTCCCCTTTCCTTTGTCCAGTTTCGCACCAGAGCAGGGGCTAAGGGGTCCCTGAACCGGTGTAGACTGGCTTATGCAGAATTGGGCACCTCTGTGCCCAACAAAGCATTTCCAGAGGCTGGGGGAGGCTACTCCTCCCCTGCCTTCACACCATTTTCCAAAGGGAGTGGGTGTCACACCCTCTCTCAGAGGAAGTTCTTTGTTCTGCCATCCTGGGCCAGGCCTGGCTGGACCCCAGGAGGGCAGCTGCCTGTCTGAGGGGTTGGCAGCAGCAGCAGCTGCAGTGAAACCCCAGGAAGGGCAGTTTGGCAGTACCAGGGTCTGTGCTACAGACCACTGGGATCATGGGAATGTGCCAACTATGCCAGGATGGTATAGAGGGGGCAATTCCATGATCATAGACATGTTACATGGCCATATTCGGAGTTACCATGGTGAAGCTACATATAGGTAGTGACCTATATGTAGTGCACGCGTGTAATGGTGTCCCCGCACTCACAAAGTTCAGGGAATTGGCTCTGAACAATGTGGGGGCACCTTGGCTAGTGCCAGGGTGCCCTCACACTAAGTAACTTTGCACCTAACCTTTACCAGGTAAAGGTTAGACATATAGGTGACTTATAAGTTACTTAAGTGCAGTGTAAAATGGCTGTGAAATAACGTGGACGTTATTTCACTCAGGCTGCAGTGGCAGGCCTGTGTAAGAATTGTCAGAGCTCCCTATGTGTGGCAAAAGAAATGCTGCAGCCCATAGGGATCTCCTGGAACCCCAATACCCTGGGTACCTCAGTACCATATACTAGGGAATTATAAGGGTGTTCCAGTAAGCCAATGTAAATTGGTAAAAATGGTCACTAGCCTGTCAGTGACAATTTGGAAAGAAATGAGAGAGCATAACCACTGAGGTTCTGATTAGCAGAGCCTCAGTGAGACAGTTAGTCACTACACAGGTAACACATTCAGGCACACTTATGAGCACTGGGGCCCTGGGTTACCAGGGTCCCAGTGACACATACAACTAAAACAACATATATACAGTGAAAAATGGGGGTAACATGCCAGGCAAGATGGTACTTTCCTACACCTCTCAAAAGCAGGCTGCACCCGTAGAAGTGCCAGAACAGGCACTACAAAGTGGAGTGAAACGGTGCTCACCCGAAGTTGCACAAAGGAATTCCACGCCGCCGGAGGACAACTTAGGAGGTCGTGCAATGCAGGTTAGAGTGCCATGGACCCAGGCTTGGCTGTGCACAAAGGATTTCCGCCGGAAGTGCACAGAGGCCAGAGTAGCTGCAAAAGACGAGGTTCCCAGCAATGCAGTCTGGCGTGGGGAGGCAAGGACTTACATCCACCAAACTTGGACTGAAGAGTCACTGGACTATGGGAGTCACTTGGACAGAGTTGCTGGATTCAAGGGACCTCGCTCGTTGTGCTGAGAGGAGACCCAGGGGACCGGTAATGCAGTTCTTTGGTGCCTGCGGTTGCAGGGGGACGATTCCGTCGGCCCACGGGAGATTTCTTTGGAGCTTCTAGTGCAGAGAGGAGGCAGACTACCCCCACAGCATGCACCACCAGGAAAACAGTCGAGAAGGCGGCAGGATCAGCGTTACAGAGTTGCAGTAGTCGTCTTCGCTACTTTGTTGCAGTTTTGCAGGCTTCCAGCGTGGTCAGCAGTCGATTCCTTGGCAGAAGCTGAAGAGAGAGATGCAGAGGAACTCTGATGAGCTCTTGCATTTGTTATTTAAGGAATTCCCCAAAGCAGAGACCCTAAATAGCCAGAAAGGAGGGTTTGGCTACTTAGGAGAGAGGATAGGCTAGCAACACCTGAAGGAGCCTATCAGAAGGAGTCTCTGACGTCACCTGCTGGCCCTGGCCACTCAGAGCAGTCCAGTGTGCCAGCAGCACCTCTGTTTCCAAGATGGCAGAGGTCTGGAGCACACTTGAGGAGCTCTGGGCACCTCCCAGGGGAGGAGCGGGTCAGGGGAGTGGTCACTCCCCTTTCCTTTGTCCAGTTTCGTGCCAGAGCAGGGCTGAGGGGTCCCTGAACCGGTGTAGACTGGCTTATGCAGAAATGGGCACCATCTGTGCCCATGAAAGCATTTCCAGAGGCTGGGGGAGGCTACTCCTCCCCTGCCTTCACATCTTTTTCCAAAGGGAGAGGGTGTAACACCCTCTCTCTGAGGAAGTCCTTTGTTCTGCCATCCTGGGCCAAGCCTGGCTGGACCCCCGGAGGGCAGAAATCTGTCTGAGGGGTTGGCAGCAGCAGCTGCAGTGAAACCCCTGAAAAGGCAGTTTGGCAGTACCAGGGTCTGTGCTACAGACCCGTGGGATCATGGGATTGTGCCAACTATGCCAGGATGGCATAGAGGGGGCAATTCCATGATCATAGACATGTTACATGGCCATATTCGGAGTTACCATTGTGAAGCTACACATAGGTAGTGACCTATGTGTAGTGCACTCGTGTAATGGTGGCCCCGCACTCACAAAGTCCGGGGAATTTGCCCTGAACAATGTGGGGGCACCTTGGCTAGTGCCAGGGTGCCCACATACTAAGTAACTTTGCACCTAACCTTTACCAGGTAAAGGTTAGACATGTAGGTGACTTATAAGTTACTTAAGTGCAGTGGTAAATGGCTGTGAAATAACATGGATGTTATTTCACTCAGGCTGCAGTGGCAGAGCTGTGTAAGAATTGTCAGAGCTCCCTATGGGTGGCAAAAGAAATGCTGCAGCCCATAGGGATCTCCTGGAACCCCAATACCCTGGGTACCTCAGTACCATATACTAGGCAATTATAAGGGTGTTCCAGTATGCCAATGTGAATTGGTGAAATTGGTCACTAGCCTGTTAGTGACAATTTGGAAAGAAATGAGAGAGCATAACCACTGCGGTTCTGGATAGCAGAGCTTCAGTGAGACAGTTAGTCATAACACAGGTAACACATTCAGGGCACACTTATGAGCACTGGGGCCCTGGCTGGCAGGGTCCCAGTGACACATGCAACTAAAACAACATATATACCGTGAAAAATGGGGGTAACATGCCAGGCAAGATGGTACTTTCCTACAACTAGCAAGGGGAACTCACCAAAGGAGGGCAAGGAGAACGTGGCCGCAGCCCAATCACATTCTCAATATCCATATTTGTGGGCAGTTCTGTACATCGGAGATGGCTAGGACAAGTATGACCAAGCTGTCACATGCCAACCCAGGCCATGCCCCATCCGTGGTGTCCCACATGTCTGTACCACTAACGAGGAAGGCTACTCCGTGCTCAGCTAGTGAACTGTGTCAGCCGCTGTGAGGAGCACACAGGGGGACAATGCCACAATGCAGCTAGAGGTTTGGGTAGGAACGCCAGCCAGTCAACTATGCTGAGTGGGCCCCATATGATAGGGGGGCAGGGCGGTGGCCCGCACACCATAGGCAGACACATGAGGTCAAGGAGGAAGGAGAATCCCCAAAGCTGCACACCCTAGGCACAAGGCTAGCATGCAACTAGGTGCAGCTTGTGCAAGGCCTCCAGCACTACCTGGACACCTCAGTGTTCACACCTCGTGTCCCAGTGCAGGAATGCCCAGGATCAGGCCCACACAGGGGGGAGCAGGGTAATTGAGGGGGGAAGGTGTGCCTCCAACCGTCGAGCTTCCCCACAGCAGCAAATATTCTGGGGACTGGTCTGTCAAAAGTCTGCCGATGAGGCCATGATCTGCCCCCAGCGTACTCGGCCTGGCTCACCTCAACACCGCCATGTCTGGCTCCACTAGATGAAGGGCCGGAACGAGTTGCGGGCTGCCACAACCCAGCAATCACATTGCTTGCAGCCCCTGTGACCTAGGAACTTGATAATCTCACCAGGGCATCCCGCTCACTCAGCACAGCACTTGGGTCTGGGCCCACCCGGGCAGCAGGACAGCTATTGACCGGGTATGGACCACCAGCACAGGCCCTATGCATCTGCCCCGCTAAACTTGGAGAAGGCCGCTCCTGGCCACAACAGTCTTTCAGGCGGCTTCTCTTGTGGTTTTCACAGGCACCACCTAACAAGGGCAGCCCCAAGCACCGTCCAGCACAGTAATCCGAAGCATGTCGGAACAGGATATTTTAAGATTAACACTTCAGCTTGAGGAGCTCGCCTATGAGGTGCCCATCTTAGGCCAGACAGGCTCAGCTGGCGCAACTGTTACTGTATAGAGAGAGAGAGAGGGAGAGAGAGAGAAAGAGAGTGTGTATACTTTCACTGCTTTGTATAATGGTCACTGCTGTCTCTCACTATCCCTCCACTGGTGTGCCTCTGATATTTTAATGTTGTGTAAAAGACTGGGCCTGGTTTTGGTCATACCTGCTTCATGGGTAGCTGCACATTTCTTCTGGTTAGATAGCAAACCTTAGACATCACATTTCTCCATTAATTGGCCTAGATGGACCCCTGGCTCAAAAGATGAGTGATTGATGTTGCAGTGTCTAATCTCACATCCTGCATCTGTGTGTATTTTGGCCTCTGCCTGTTTTGGGACAATGATAGAATTTTGCTGATAGCTTCTTAGGGCTTTGGAAGTCCTGGATCTACAACCACAAACACCTCATTTTGCATTAGATTGTCGAGATTTGTTCACATTTTTGCATAGGAGAACAGCCTTTAAATGTAAAGCCTGTCTGTCTGTCAGTCCAGAAATAGTGAACGCACATCTTTCAGTCCTGTGCACACTGGCTTTACCTACTGCAATAGCCAAAGAATATTTTCTCACAAGTTATGTTGTTCTTGACTTGTATAATGTCCGTTTCTCACTTGAATTGGCTCCCAGTTACCATCGAACCACCTTTTCCTCACTAAGCCTCAGCTCTTTACAGACTATTTTGTGTACAGCATTGCACAAGGACATCTAAATCAATCAATATATTTAAATATATACCGACACAAACGCCATCCCAATGATTAATTAACTATTGTTTCCTCTTTACAGCCTGAAGACCTGTACCCAGTGCTCACAGTTGCTCTGATTGAAAATAAGCCGAAGTTTGTGCAGCTTTTCCTGGATCAAGGTGTCAGCCTCTACGATTATGTAACAAATACAACTTTGATTCACTTGTATGATAAGATAGACCCAACCACTGTCTTCCATCAGAAAATCAACAACAAAAATGAGAGTCAGGATGGAGACAAACTCCAGAATGTTGGAAGATGTCTAACAATCTTGCTGGATACGTCCACCCAATCCTTTTACTCCACAACGGAACCCTCACAGGTAGATCACCTATTCTGCAGACACATTGTTAATAAGGGCATCACATGGTACCCCATAAATATGTTTTGTAATTGATGAATGAGGATTGTAAATACATAGTAAAAATGGGTAATGTGCTTGCCTCAAGGACAAATGTAGGAGGTCTTTACAATAGCACCTCAGTGTTAAATAAATATTAAGTGAGGGTTCAAACTCGGTAATATGTAAACACTGTCAATTTCCTCCAAAGACAGTGGCTGACTTTTATATGTATCAAGCCATAATCGTTCAGTATTGTTTTCAGTAAACTGGATTGTAGATTAAGTTACTCTGTTCAGTTACACTGTTACACTGGGGAAGATATGTGATAGTTTTATTGAGAGCTGTGATTGCTCTTCCACCAAATCAAAATAATCTGACTCCTCAAAGATAATCTGATTTTTGTGCAAAGCTTTCATCAGAAAAACTGTATGTGGTAAGTGCGCCTCAACAAACCAAAGCAAGTATTTTTCCTCTCCTGTCCTTCTGAAAACATGGGCCTTAATTGAGGTCTGAATCATGTCAGTATTGAAATTGTTATTCTACCTGGAAGGTGAAGTGATTCAGAAATTACTGCATTAGTAATTCACAAAGGCTCTCACTGTTATAATGTTGGATGTATACAATAAATATAATTGCTATTACATCAGTATGCTCTTGGCACATAAATTATAAACAATAAACAAGACATATTAGAAAGGTGTAATCAAATAGGCAAGTAATTTATAATAAATAACACATACTGATTTCCTAATTGTGATTCTCTCCTAATCTCAATTAGGACATCGGTATTCTAAATGTATGAAACTCTTTTGAGTTTCATTAGCGATTCCTAGCGGGTCACAAACAGACCTACTTCATGCATATGAATTAGGTAGGTTGGAATTTGCAACCCATTAAGAATCAAGCCATCACAGCAATGGTGACCTGCTAGGGCCAACAGACCACCACGTATTTTATTAAAGCATTTTTTTTTTTTTTAAATAAAAAGCAGGACGTTTTCCTTAAAGGTATGGTATGAGTTTAAATGACACTTTGAAATGTCATTTTTGAGAGTAGGTAGTGGTCTGTGGGACCACTGCCTACTCTTATTTTTTTTTTTTACATCCTCAAAGGGGAATGGATGCCTTGGGGACACCCTCCTATGTGCAAATGGTTACCACCTCTTTCAAGGAGTTGGTAGAATATGCTGGAACACTCAACCTCTCTTACCTTTTCTCCTGCAATTAACCTTTTTAGTTGCCTTAGAAATAAAAGAGAGTTAATATCAATCAATCAATTCAATTTACAGTATAGCCACACATCAAGGAACAAGGATGGGTAAATTAAGTTAGATACATTTTATTACAAATTAAGGTCTAAACTGATACATATGAATCTCAAGAACATGTTGTAAAGATATAGAATCACCAAAGAGAAACCAAAACATCAAATGACATTAACTCTTAGTATTTGATCCCTCTGTCTATGCATGAATAAATCCAAAGTTGCCTAAACCAGTCTTAAACTAAAGTTTAGAAACTGGGGAAAGCTGCTTATTTCTGGGAAAGCAGGAAGGTGTCAGCATAGTGGGGACTTCAGTAGAAGTTCTCCAAATCAATGCATAGCATAAAGCCACACAAAGAAAATAAAAGCAGAGAGATATATACCCCTCAAAATCAAGGAAAATCTTCTCCAAACTAACAGTGTGAACACCAATTAAACCCCCACAACATTCAAGAATTCCATGTCCTTGACTCCAGTAGTTCTCCTTTCCATGTAGGACACTATCCCCATGTACGTGGCTCTTGCAGCTACCAATGCTTGTTGGTATCTCCTCCAAGGGATCTTCAGGATGTGTGTAGCCCCAGCCCCCAGCACTCTTCCCTGTGAAGAACAACCCCCTGCATGCTGCTCCTGCGACTCCTTTGTAAGTGTGCTGCATCTGCCTCTCCACAACTCCTGTACTTGGGTCACCTGTGGGGCTGCCTCCTCTTCCTGTGACTCTCCTCACTTCTGATGGTCCCCCAGAACTCCCCTCCATGGGTTTAGTCCTCCTGGACCTTGCTGATCCTTGACTGCCCTGCATTTCTTCTTCCACAACATTTGCTTTTGCCAAAGGTTGCTTGTAGTTTTTCCACACCATTGACCGACTGCAATCCTTCTTCCAGTGTGGGATGTCGACTGCATCACTCCATGAACTCATCTGCTGCTCTGGTGCTGTACTTCTGACTGTCTTTGTTCACCATCGACCTGGTCCTGTATCCGCAGACGGGTGGGTAGTGGCTTCCTACAGCTGGGAAATCAGCACCAGCATTAGGAAAACTGTCTGTTGTGCTGGAAGCATCCCAGGATGGCAATGACCAGAATTCCCTCTACCACTCTTGGGCCTAAGTGTAGTTTATATAATGAACTGTATATCTGTTGGACAGCAGTTCTGATGTAACGCTGTGTCTCATAGATAGAAGCTGGCTCCTGGGTTGGCAACACAAGTATGGATGTCATTTACTGTGCATACCAGCCTTGGACAAGGAGTACAGATTATGGGGGTCATTCTGACCCTGGCGGCCGGTGACCGCCAGGGTCACCGACCACGGGAGCACCGCCAACAGGCTGGCGGTGCTCCCGAGGGCATTCTGACCGCGGCGGTTCAGCCGCGGCCAGAAAGGGTGAACCGGCGGTCTCCCGCCGGTTTACCACTGCCCTTGTGAATCCTCCATGGCTGCGGAGCGTGCTCCGCAGCCATGGGGATTCTGACACCCCCTACCGCCATCCTGTTCCTGGCGGGTCTCCCGCCAGGAACAGGATGGCGGTAGGGGGTGCCGCGGGGCCCCTGGGGGCCCCTGCAGTGCCCATGCCCATGGCATGGGCACTGCAGGGGCCCCCGTAAGAGGGCCCCGCAAAGTATTTCAGTGTCTGCTAAGCAGACACTGAAATACGCGACGGGTGCAACTGCACCCGTCGCACCCCTGCAACTACGCCGGCTCAATTCTGAGCCGGCGTCCTCGTTGCAGGGGCATTTCCTCTGGGCCGGCGGGCGCTCTTTTGGAGAGCGCCCGCCGGCCCAGAGGAAATGTCTGAATGGCCGCCGCGGTCTTTTGACCGCGGTGCGGTCATTCAGCGGCGGTACCTTGGCGGACGGCGTCCGCCAAGGTCAAAATGACCCCCTATGTGTATTACAAGGCTGATTATACTTGCAGCATAAACTCTGGCTTCCTAGAAGAAGCAGCTGATAAAATATGATAAAACGAATGCTAAAAGCAGGCTTGCTACATTCATGTATAAAATGTGTGTTAAGTGTAAAATAAGCCTTGAGCCGTGAAGCTAAGCTACGACAGGGGTGACCAACCCGGGTACCAAAAGGGCTTACAACAATGTGATGTTCCCTAAACAGTTTCCTCAAAGCATCAGTCTAACTACCTCCATGACATACTGCTGCTCACAGCCCTTCTTTGAAGATCCTGTTCCTTTTTACTCTAGGCATTTACCTACTGGATAAAAAATGTAAACATATTATTCAACTGATGAACGCCCAGCTCATTTAAACCTTTCCTCATCTCCAGTGACAACAACAGTACACCACTGTCAATGACCAACTCCGCTGACACAATGTGCCTTCCAAAGAGTTCCTCCAAAAATGTGTATGACCTTTCTTGAGTCCACTTTTTCACAAATTACTTAGACTGTGGAAAGTGACTGGAAAATGCTATCAGCCACTTTGTTTGAAGGGCCAGGGCCTTCTATTTCTTGAGCATAACTTGTAGATTGTTGTGTTTTATCACTTCAAACAGAGGTAATGCTTTGATTCACCATCAGGAACATTTAAGAATGTTGGGGGTCCTGAGCCAAACATATTTTGGGGGCTCCTGTTTGGAACAGTTTTGAATTTTTGATCCAGTTTCTGCTCGTTCATGCCCTCTTTGACCAGGTCACTGACTCTAGACAGGCACACCTGGTCCAAAATCTAAATGTGTTCACACCTAATATTCAGTGATTAGTATATGTGTTTTAAATACTGTAACACAGCAGAAGCTCACTAACATTGCAGCAAATAATCTCTGTGTCACCTTCCCATTTCCTATATGTGAGGTCCTATTTTGATCTAAAATAAACTTTTTTTAATGAATGTCGCATGAAATAAAAACACAACATTTCTCTGCAGAATGCCTGTAATACACTTTCACACATCACATATATTAAACATAAATTAAAGGAAAACAGTATTTTAAAAAATTGATTAAAAAATTGTTCAAGGTTATCAGGGCGTCAGCAGAACAGGCATGTTTCTGTCAGATGCCTCCTGAACGACTGGGCCCCTGGCCAGAGTCCAATCTGCCCATGCCTTAAAACATCTCTGCATCTCAGCATTTTAAAACATCATAATTTTCGGATGGTCTGATTGCTAATCACTGGAGGTTGGCTTTCAGCCCTCAGCACATCTTGTCTTTGTCTTTTCATAGACTCATAAATCACATCTTCTCCAGGTATCATTTACTGATTTTAGATTATTTCACATGGTCTCTGCAGCCAACCCCCCCTTCCCCTGCCCCTCATCTAGGTCCAAAAGTCTCTTGAGTTTAGCTGCACTTGAACTGGTAACTGTTTTCTTCTGGAAGCAGTTCAGTTCGAGCCAAAGGGACACTGAAAGGAGCACACAAGTTTAGTTTTTGCAAACAACAGATGATTAGGGGTAGCATCATGTTTACTAAGCCTCCAGGTACATCTAGGTTTGTCCTGAGGTTGAACTACTTATGATGATTGCTAAAAAAAATTGAAAATGAATCAAGAGCTCTGATAAAGTGACATTTTAGTAATGAAACATGAATTAGCCACAAGTGGAGAATGTAGTTAGAAATGATGAAACGAAGATTAAAACTACTTTTTAAAATAGAATATTAAGACCCTGTGGGCTATACTTTAAAGCCCCTATCGCCATTCCAGCCCAACATTTTTTTTGTCACTTTGTAACCCTTTGAGCTGCACTATGCCTGCACCAGGCATAAGGTATGCAAAGGGGATGCTCTCCCATTAGGGGACAACAAAAATGGTGCAAGGAAAGCAACACTTTTGACGCCTGTGCACAGCAGGCGTTAAAATCAGAGCTTCCATTGGATACAGTGGGCCTCTGGGTGCTTTGCAGGATTAGCGTTTGAATTTTTGATGGTAATCCTGCAAAGCTCCGGACTAGCGTGAAAAATTCTGACGCTAGTCCCTTATCTATCGCCATGGTGCACCGTATTTTAAATATGGCCCACACATGGAGGAGTTAGGGAGGCCCTAAGGGGTGCAAGACAAGGGGTGCTACACTATGTGCAATGCCATTTTTCTTAAATATGTCCCTGATTTTTTAACTATGTTTTAGGTTTAATGGAGCGCATGGCAAACACCTTCTTGACTCCCTTATCTATTACACCAGTGGTGTATGGAGAATTTAACTCTTCCACCAAAAAACATCCCCTTTAAACTCTGTGGTTGCTGTTGTATTTTATGTTGGGTTAAATGGGACAGCTTTAAGGATGGAATGTACTTTAGAGATCCACGTGGAATGTGGAGCTTGAGAGGGAATCAGTTGCTGCTGTCACACAATGGGGTTCAATTGTAAATTACTAATCTGGAGATAATAAATCTCAATATAAATATACAATACCCAATTGTGGATGGCTTCTTTCACTGGCGATGAGGGGTTAAAGGACTGAACCCTGTTTACTGTGAGCCGTGAATTAATTGAAAGTGAACTGCAAGCCCTGACTGTGGAGAAGTACCATCTTTCTTGGCATGTTACCCCCAGTTTTATGTATGTCAGTATGTTTTTGCCTGCCTCACTGGGATCCTGCTAGCCAGGACCCTACTGCTCATAGTTTGTGGCCTGAATGTGTATGTCTGTGTAGTGCCTAACTGTGTCACTGAGGATCTGCTAATCAGACCCTCAGTGCTCATGCTCTCTCTGCCTTTAAAGTTGTCACTATAGGCTAGTGACTACATTTAACAAATCTAATTGAACCCAGGGTATTGGGGTTCCAGGAGATCCATATGGGCTTTTTTTTGCCACCCATAGGGAGCTCAGGCAAACCCTTACACAGGACTGCCATTGCAGCCTGAGTGAAATAACACACACATTATTTCACAGCCATTCACTGTAACTTATAAGTCACCTATATGTCTAACCTTCACTTGCTGAAGGTTAGGTGCAAAGTGACTAAGTGTGAGGGCACCCTTGCACTAGCAAAGGTGCCCCCCCCCATAGTTCAGGGCCATTTCCCCGACTTTGTGAGTGCGGGGACACCATTACACGCGTGCACTACATATAGGTCACTACCCATATGTAGCTTTACAATGGTAACTCTGAATATGGCCATGTAACATGTCTCAGATCATGGAATTGTCCCCCCATTCCAAATCTGGTATTGGGGAGCCAATTCCATGCATCCTGGGGGCTCCATTTTGGACCCCCAGTACTGCCAAACCAGCTCTCTGAGGATTGCACTGCAGCTGCAGCTGCTGCCACCACACAGACAGGGTTCTGCCCTCCTGGGGTCTGGGCAGCCCAGTCCCAGGAAGGCAGAACAAAGCGTTTCCACTGAGAGCAGGGTGTTACACCCTTTCCCTTTGGAAATAGGTGTTACAGGTTGGGTAGGGGTAGCCTCCCCCAGTCTCTGGAAATGCTTTGAAGGGCACCTCCTTGCATAAGCCAGTCTACACCGGTATAGGGAAGCCCAGTCCCTGCTCTGGTGCGAAACTGGACAAAGGAGAGGGGAGTGACCACTCCCCTTTTCATCACCACCCCAGGGGTCGTGTCCAGAGCTCCTCCAGTGTGTCTCAGACCTCTGCCATCTTGTTTTCAGAGGTGTGAGGACATTTTGGAGGCATCTGAGTGGCCAGTGCCAACAGGTGACGTCAGAGACCCCTCCTGATAGGTGCATACCTGGGTAGGTGGCCAATCCTCCTCTCAGGGCTATTTAGGGTCTCTCCTGTGGGCTTCTCTTCAGATTACGACTTGCAAGAATCCACCAGGACTCCTCTGCACTTCTCTCTTCAAATTCTGCCAAAGGATCGACTGCTGACTGCTCCAGTACGCCTGCAAAACTGCAACAAAGTAGCCAGAAGACTACCAGCAACATTGTAGCGCCTAATCCTGCTGGCTTTCTCAACTGTTCCCTGGTGGTGCATGCTCTGGAGGCTGCCTGCCTTCACCCTGCACAGGAAGCCATGAAGAAATCTCCTGTGGGTCAACGGAATCTTCCCCCTGCTCCAGCAGGCACCAAACTACAGCCTCACCGGTACTCTGGGTCGCCTTTCATCCTAACGAGCGTGGCCCCTCAAACACAGGTGGTGGACCCAAGTGACCCTGACTATGCAGTGGTCCAACTGTCCGAATTTGGGGGAGGTAAGTCCTTGCCTCCCCTCCCCTGACAGTAATCCTTTGCACCATGTGATCTGTAACTACAAGGGCTTTTGTGCTCATTTCCAAGAAATCCTGCATGCACAACCGAGCCTAGGTCCCCAGCACTCTGTCCTGCCATGCTCAGCTCCCTGAGTTGACCTCAGGTGTCGTTTGCCCTCTCTTTGCAGTGTTGAGATGACCGCCATGTTCAGTCTTCTTGAACCTGTGTTCAAGGACTCCTGTGGGTTCTTCCCTCCTTGCTGTGGGCTCTCTACGTTGCTTAGGGCCCCCTCTGTCTCCCCTCCTGAGTGGCAACATCCTGGTCCTTCCTGAGCCCGGGCAGCACCCTTTTTCTTCAATCACGGCCCTTGCAGGTAGCAAGGCTTGTTTGCAGTATTTCGCCAAGGAAACCACCCTCCATTCACCAGCACGCTGTGGAACATCTTCTGCACAAAGCAGAACCTCCTATGTCATTTCGTTGGGTGCAAAACTAGCATCTTCTTCCAACAGGAGGCAGTCATTTTGCACCTTCATCCGGGGTTAAGTGGGCTCCCCACCCCCCCGGGCACTTTAGCGACTCTTGGACTTGGTCCCCTTCCTTTACCGGTCTTTAGGTCCAGGAATCCGTCTTCAGTGCTTTGCAGTCTGGTGTGGTCCTTACAAAATCCTTTATCACAACTTTAGTGTGTTTTGGGGGAATTAGTAGTACTTTACTCCTGTTTCCTGGGGTGGGGTCTCCTTTACACCCTTGGTGTTTTCTTATACTCCCAGCGACCCTCTACACACTACACTTGCCTAGGGGTGCATTTGTGGTTCGCATTCCACTTACTCAGTATATAGTTTGTGTTGCCCCTAGGCCTATTGCATTCTATTGTGTTTTAGAGTGTTTGCACTACTTTCTGACTGTTTTACTTACCTTATTTGGTTAGTTGTGTATATGTTGTGTATGTTACTTACCTCCTAAGGGAGTATATCCTCTGAGATATTTTTGGCACATTGTCACTAAAATAAAGTGCATTTATTTTTAGTAACCATGAGTATTGTCTTTCTTATGATATTGTACCTATATGATGTGAGAAGTATTGCATGAGCTTTGCATGTCTCCTAGTTCAGCCTTGGCTGCTCTGCTATAGCTACCTCTATCAGCCTAAGCTGCTAGAACACTACTAATCGCCTAATAAGGGATAACTGGACCTGGCACAAGGTGTAAGTACCATTGGTACCAGGCCAGCCTCCTACAGTGACTGTATTAACTGCTGTAAATGCAGGGTCAGCGACTGGGACAGAGATGTATCAAAGCTTTGTTAAGTGTACAAGCACAAATTGGCAAGAAAACATGATGTAATCTACTGCCATTACAGAAGCAGCCTATTACTATTTTTAGATTCAACACCTGGCACCATGATGTGAGTGCTTATTAACTGTAAAAGATTATTTAACTAGAACTGCAGTGTGAAAAAGATAAGTGTTTATTTAACTGTCATGAACTTGTCTTTAGCATTTAAACTAAGTGCCACAACAGCGTCTCATTTAGAATGTTATGAATGAGCTCCTCGTGCCTTTATCTCGTGCCATAATCAGAAGCCCCGTCAAAAGAGACAATGCAAGATACATTTTATGTCAAGACCGGAGGCTCCTATTATGCATTCTTATCTTGCTTTATTCAACAGAATGGTTTCTGGCTTCCCACGTTGGCGATTACATCTCTTAACGTCTTCGTCTCCCTCTAGACAAACAAACTCGGGCAAAGTTAAAATCTGAATGCCCCAGAACTTCGTTACCATCTCACATCACCTCAACACCTTCTATTGACCAACCTCTAATAACTTTCGTTACCAAATTTGGCAAAGAACTCTCCAAAGGGGTAGACAAAGCCTGGATAACCTGCCAGGATAAATTATTGGATGTGGTGGGGCCTCTTGCTCGTATGTTCGACTTGGCTGAATCAGCCAGACTCGACAAGGCTGATATTGACCCTACAGACCTCTCCCTTTGGGTTCAAAGGGCCTTTTGCCTCCTGGGCAATGCAAATTCAGACATCATTCATGAAAGAAAGAAGCGCTCACTTTTGAAATTAGATCCTAAGCTCGCAAATCTGGCTACCCTTGATCCTGGAATTCTGACAGAAGGCCATCTTTTCTGTGATTCGTTTATTAAGGATCTTAGCCATTATGTTTCCACTTTCTCGTCCATCGACAAGGCCCAACAGAACCTGAAAAAAGTATTTAACCAATGTGTTTTTGCACGGGCCGGTAGAGGCAGGAGCCGCTTTACCGGCCGTTCCTACCGTAATCAGGCAACAAGAGGCTCCTTCAACTCTTACTACAGCATCCAAGATTACAAGCCCAAGTTCTACCCACAGAGGTTTCCGCGGACGCGGACAACGTTACGCCAGGACAAATAATTCCCAAGGTAAACCAGTTTTTTGCCCTTCCGGTAGGAGGGCGCCTTCGCTTGTTCCTTCCAAAATGGCGTTCAATTACAACAGATCCCTGGGTGCTGAATACCGTTCTGGGTTATTCCATAGAATTCTACTCTCCTCCTTTCCAAAATGTTCTCCCTCAACCTCCAAGTTTCTCTGTCAAAAAGACCAACCTTATTTCCACAGAAATCCAAGTACTTTTACGCAAAAACTTTCTCCACCCGATCCCACGGGGTTCATTAGCTCTCTCTTCATTGTTCAAAAGAAAAACAATAAGTTAAGACCTGTAATCAACCTCAAAGCTTTCAACCAATTTGTGGTGTATCGTCACTTCAAGATGGAGACTATTATCCATCTCAGAGACATTTTACTCCAACACGACTGGCTTATAAGACTGGACTTACCTATCTGGCAATTCCTATTCACCCCTTACACAGGAAATTTCTTCAGTTCCAGTGGCAACCCAAAACCTATCAATTTTCTTCCCTTCCTTTCGGTCTATCTTAAGCCCCTTGGTGTTTTACGAAAATCATGAAAACAATTGTCATTTATCTCAGGTCTCTAGGTGTCAGATTGATAATTTATCGGGACAATATCCTCCTTATGAATCAAAATGCACAAACTCTTTATTCTCATCTCCATCTCACTTGTGCCCTCCTTTCGGAGCTAGGTTTCCTAATAAACTCTGAAAAGTCACTAATGATTCCTTCACAGCAAATAGAGTTCTTAGACTTCCTAATAGACTCCTCCCCGGCTACCCTCCATCTTCCTCCATCAAAAGTAACTTCCATCAAAAAAGAACTTTGTCACGTTCTCCTCAAAGACCACATTTCTCTCAGATTACTAGCAAGGATAGTAGGTCTCCTCTCTTCCTCTGTCCAAGCCATTTTTCCTGGGCCTCTTCACTATCGAGCTCTTCAGCGTTTACAAATCCTACATCTCCGCAAGGGTCTAGCATTCTCCGTTCTGATAAATCTAGACACAGACTCCCGCTTAGAGATCCAATGGTGGATACACCATTTAGACACCTGGAACCGCAGAACCATCTTTCTCTCAGCGCCTGATCTTGTATTAGAATCAGATGCAAGCCTAACAGGTTGGGGCGCCTGGTGTGGTCCAATATCGACTGGAGGTACATGGTCTCGAGAGAAGTCCAAATTGCACATAGAGATGCTTGCAGGCTCCTTTTCGATCAAAAGCCTCGCAAAACACAAAGTGCAATGTTCCATCCTTCGTATGGACAACGTATCTGCAGTTCGTTACATAAATCATCTTGGAGGAACCAAATCAAAACCTCTAGCCCAATTAGCGAAAAGCCTTTGGGAATTCTGTCTATCCCACAACTTTTCTCTCCAATCGGAGTACCTACCAGGTTCCCAGAGCTCCATAGCAGATTGGCACTCACAGCATCTCAAAGATTCTAGCGGTTGGCAACTCCATCTCTCCATTTTCCATCTCCTCTCCAACAAATGGGGTCCGTTCCACACAGACCTTTTTGCTTCTCGCCTCAACTCACATTTGCCACGTTTCTTCAGCTGGCGTCCAGATCGTTTGGCTGTGGCAACAGATGCTTTCCTGCAAGATTGGTACCGTCAACCAATTATGCCTTCCCCCTTTTCATCCTAATCAACAGGGTGTTAGCCCAAGTCAGGTGCCAGAAGGCAACCTTGATTCTAGTGACCCTGTTCTGGCAGTCTCTGTTTTGGTTTCTTCCTCGCCTGGAACTCTCAACAGATTTTCCAGTTCTTCTCCCTTCTTTCCCATCTCTCTTTCTGGACCCATCAGGCCTCCCTCACAATCTAATTCTATCCAATTCTCTAATGCTTTCAGCCTGGAAGGCCTTGGACCTCCCTAACAAACCTCTCTTATTTCGATAGAAGCTTCAGAATTAATTAACAACGCCTGGGCTCCTGGAACAAGAAAAGCCTATAAATCAGCTTGGTCTCTATGGACAAGCTTGTGTGTGGGAAAACGTATCAATCCCTTTTCAACAAATATAAATCTAATCATGAACTTTTTGGCCGCAGAAGCCAGTTCAGGTAAGTCATATAGGACGGTTAATCTCTTTAGATCAGCTATTTCCATGCACCATCATTATATCAACAGCAAGCCCGTTGGTGAACATCCATTAGTCTGCCGCCTCCTAAAGGGAGTTAAACTTTCCAAACCTCCTGCCTCCAAATACACACACTTGTGGGATGTATCTATAGTGTTGAACTTCTTTATTTCCTGGCCCAATAACATAGACCTTTCCCTAAAAATGCTTTCAGCGAAGATAACTATTCTTCTATGTCTTATTTCTCTCAAACGTGTGTCTGACGTCAAATCTCTAGAAGTTTATTCTCTCCAATTCACTGCTACATGAGTGTTATTTCATATTCATAAACGTACAAAAACTAACCTACATACAGTTGTTCATCCTTTCTTTCCTTCTCAGCCTAAACTTTGTATAGGCCTATGTTTAAAAGAATACGAGAATTGTACGCTTAACCTCAGAATGTCCTCTAATCACCAGCTACTAATTCATTTCCAAAAACCCCATAAACGAGTGTCCTCAGCTACGCTTGCTCGTTGGGATAAATGGGTTATGCCCCTAGCTGGGATTGACACTTCCATCTTTGGAGCCCATTCCTCCAGGGGTGCCATGGCATATAAAGCCTTTTCAATAGGCTCTTCCCTTGAGGACATTCTGAGGTCGGCTGACTGGTTTAATGACAATGTTTTCAGAACATTTTATTGTAAACCTATTCAAACCGCAGCTTCATTAGCAGTTGACATGCTTTAAACTAGCATAATAGGAGCCTCCGGTCTTGACATAGAACGTAGATTTTCCTGATAGTGTATGAAGGAAAGTCTTCATTTTATTAAAGACACGGAGGCGAGTATTATCCCTCCACACTCAACATTAACATGTTTGTGTTTTCCCTACCTATTAGCGACTCCAGCATTATCGCCTCCTTCATCATGATGTCTTCGGTCGATTACCCAACTTCCATCTTCAGAATTCCAAGCTTTCCTACCTGCAAAACGACAAAGTTTCTCCACATCTTTAATGGGTTATCTCCTGTTGCCATGAACTTTTGTCATGCATTCTGGCAATCGCTATTATTGGTTCTTTGTTATCTCTATTTTATGATACTAGTTGACTTTCTCGCACAAGAAAAAAGGTCTGCTTGCAGTCAAGAGTGTACTCTATGGTGGCTACTGTTATCTTATTGGTGCTTATTGTTACTACGTTTTCTCTCCCCATTGGCTAGCCTATTACTGAGCCCATTGGGATTTGTAGTTCTTGACTGCTGCTATCTTAAATAAAGCAAGATAAGAATGTATAATACTCGCCTCCATGTCTTTAATAAAATTAAGACTTTCCTTCATAAATTATTAGGGAAATCTACATTCTCCCTGCATGAAAAGGAGATGTACTGCACTAAATTGTCTTCAATCAGCATTGGGAAAGCTGCTATCTCCCATCGATCAGCAGTTGAAAAGCTGCAAAGGCAATCATCTCAGTCAGGAGCCTGCTGTGTTTACAAAGCACTTATCCCTGAAAGGGGCTTTGCAGTAGTGATGTCTGTTTACTTAAACTCACCATGGAAGAAGTAATTATTCTTTTCTTTCCATCACATGTGCTAAAGTGAGTTTCTCAGCAGGGAGCCTCTACACTCAGCAGGAAGTCTTGATTTTCTCAAGCGCAGGAATAGGGAAGAAGTTTCATAGCAGTGAAACAGATAAGGGACTACATTAGGAATTCTACAACGAGGAAATAAAGAAAGGACTACAATTTTGGTCAGAGCAAGGAAACAGATAAAGGACTACATTAGGAGTTACAATTGTAAAAATAGGAGATTACAAAATCATAATAAAAACTTCAAGATGTAGAAAAAGAACAGGCACAAGAACACAGGAAAAGAATACAGAAAAAGAACAGGGACAAGAACATAAAAAACAACAGGAAATAGAGCACAGAAAAAGAATACAGAAAAGAACAGGCACAAGAACACAAGAAAGAACAGGCTCAAAAAAAAAATTGGCTATCCATTTGAGACTACGGTGACAACATTTATTGTTTTTGTTATTTGCATTGAGATTGTGTGTAAGTGGCTGTGTAATATGGAATTTGTAATAGCACCACCAATGTTTCTGCAATATCCTGGGCAACCAGTGTTGTTGTGGGAAGATTGAAAAGATGCATTTGAGGCATATCTAGAGGCTATTGGTGGTGATATTTTTGTTACCAAATTGGTGTTACTCAAACATAGGCCCCCATTATAAACTTGGCTGGATGCCACCACATAATAACGCATGGAGCCTCACCGCCATTGATGGCGGTTAGGGCCGCCTTGTGCCATGCTGGTGGTCAGTGGTGGGGTGGATGCTGCTTCACCCTCACCGCCAAATCAGACCATACACTGTCACACCTAAAATGAAGCAGTTATAGGTGTGGAGGTGTATGGAGAGGCGCCGATGGTGGCGGAGCAGCATAGAGGGGTCCCGTTCCCTCCCAGAGCACCATGACGGAAGAGGTAAGTGCTGTCCGAGAGGGAGGGGGAGGGTGTGTGTGTGTGAGTGTGTGAGTGCATGGGGGTGTGCGTGAGTGTATGTGGGGGAATGTGTGTCTGAGTGCATGTGTGCTTGTGTGCATGTAGGTGAATGGGTCCATATGGATGTGTGGGGTTGGGGTTTGGGGGTCCTGTATGTAGGGGTGGGGGGTGGGGATGGTGAGGGTCGGGTTGAGGGGCCTACATGGGGTTTTTGGGTAGAGGGTTGGGCGTTGGTTTTTAGGGTTCAGGGGTGCGGGGTAGGGGCGGATCTAGGGGCTTGGGAGGGTAGGTAGGTATGGCGGCAAGGTGGGGCCCTGCATGTCACATACAGGTGACAGGAATGGTTATTCCTGTCACCCATATACTTTCCGCCAGGGATTACCTGGTGGGTATCTCACAAGGAAATCCCTAGTGGAAATGGGATCACAATCCCACCGCCGGTCCGGCCTCCATCGCTGGGTCGATTGTGCCCACAGTCGGCCCAGCGGTCGAATCTGGCCTGGTGTGGCAGTGGGTGGTAGTGAACTGGCTGCTTTACAGCCAGTTCACTATTGTGTTCAGAATATGGCGGACTGGGCCGCCATGCCTTTGGCGGTAATGACCGCCACCGCTGGTGTGGCAGTCCAGACCACCATGTTCAAAATGACCATCATAATCTGGGTATAGGGGGTAGAAACATTTTAAGATGTCCCCTGATACTCAAGATGATGAAGGTGAGGAAGGGGATATTTATGTCAAAGCTATCAAGGCCTTAAGTGATCACCATAGCAAGAAATTAAGGGCCTGATTATAACTTCGGCAGAGGGGATTACTCCGTCCCAAATGTGACGGATATCTCGCCCGCTGAATTACGAGTCTATTACATCCTATGGAACTGGTAATACGGCGGGCAGGATATCGGTCACATTTGGGACGGAGTAATCCCTCTGCCAAAGTTGTAATCAGACCCTAAATGTCATAGTAGAGCGACATAAATTATTTTCAAGAAGTCAACAACCTGCTGAGACTATAGAACTGTATGTAGTGGGGGGCAATATGGCGTTGGCGTCAGCGTAACTGCGTTCTCGCAGTTCCACCCACCAGGGGAGCCGAAGGAACGGCAGCCGAGGCGTCCGCGGTGGAGCAGCCTGACAGGCTGCGAGTTTCCCGCGGGAGCGGCTCGTTTTTCCTCTCCCACGGTTGTGCTCGCAGCGGGAGTAAAAAAAATATAAATGGCCGCGGCGGCCGCGGCGGAACAAAACGGACGACGGCGGATTGAGGCCGAATTTCGGCCCGTTTTCATTATTCACTCTCCCCCCGCGGTTCAGCTGCCGGGGGGGGGCGGAGGGCGGCGGCGGCCGAGGCGGTCACAGCAGAGACAGGCAGTGGAAACCGGGCTGAGTTTGGTTCGCCAGTCGTTTTGCTTTTGTGGTTTCCTTTACCCCGCATGGAGGAAGTGAGGAGCTACATTGAGCCACTGGCGCTCGGGGTAAGACTGCACGGATAAGGCTGCACAAAGCTGGACAGTCCCTCTGCAAGGAAGGCATATGGGGCGGAGAGGTCTTTTTTTTTTTTTTTGGAAAATTATGCTTGTAGCTGCAAAGGACTTAGGAGTAAAGGACTACCAGGATTAAAAACTCTGCTTTTATTTGGAGGAGCAGAAGGGCGAATTTAGGAGGAGATCAAGAAGATCAAGAAGAAAAGCAGACAGGACAAGGACAAAGGACAAGAGCTCGGCTGGAAAAAACAAGAGAAAACAGACAGGTGGAGAGCCAGGTGTACTCTATTACTGCGGTAAGGGGGGGAAAAGGTAAAAATATTGGACAGAGGGGAGCGGTTTGGGGAAAAAAAAAAAAAAGGGGGAGAGCGAATATCTGAGACCTCTGATGCTGGTATTAAGTGTGCAAGATGATCTCGGTCGGCATTTATATACCCCCTTATGGCTTTGGAAAAACCTGACAAAACAAATAATAGCAGATACAGCTTTAGTGTCGTCTGGGGTAAAAGGACTATTTAGGCTGTTGGCACAAGCATTAAAGACCAAGATACCGCCCAAACCCTTCCGGAATTTAGGAGAAAAGATGGAAGAGGTGAAAGTGACACGGGTGGGTCGAGGCAAAGGAGAGCAAACGGGATCAAACAAACGCCTGACGACAGCGGTTGCTAAACCGGCCGTGGAAAATATGTTAAGAGGTGTTAAGACAAGTGAGAGTAGTATTACCACTCCCCCGACCGAAATTAAGGTCAAGGGCAAAAGTCAATCTACTATCATAACGTTTCTTGAAGGAGGGGCACAGGATATGCTGCCTGTACATTTAACCCTCCCCTCTGAGAGTAAGGTGGTTGGGACAGAATCCCTTCCGAGCAGTAGTAGTAGCAGTATAAGTGGATGTATTATGAACAACGATCCTTCTGTGAATCTTAAGCAAGGCATGCCAGAGTCAGAAGACAGTCAGAGGGAGGCAAGAGAAAAGAATTCTGGCTCTTATACCGAAATTAAGCAGCCTCAAGCACAACAATTTGACTGGTCTGAGCAATTGGAATATCGAGATGGGGAAGGAGGTACGTCTATATTAAAATCTACAACAGAAGAAGAGAACTTGCATAAGATTCTCTCAAATACTAAAACCTTGGGCAAAATAGCAGGAAAAGACCCTCAATTGGTGGAATGGGGAAAGGACAATAGTGATAAATTTTATTCTTTGACAGAAGAGTCTGATCTCAGCAGTGGCGATCACAGTCTTGGCGGGTCTGAGGACAGTGAAACATCGGAGACGGAAGACAAAACTTCAAGCAATGAACCTACAGTGCGACAGCTGCGCCGACAGCGTAAATCGGTCAAAGCACGGCCTTGCGCTCAGGGGTCTCCAGGAAATCCGTCATCCACGGGCGGTAGGAATTTAAAATGGGACTATGCAGGTATTGGACTCACAGATTCTTCATCTATAAATTTAACTAACCAGGGCTCAGCTAATGGCAATAAGGAATCAGATATAGGCCCCCCCACTTATAGCCCACCCGCAATGGGGGCTGAGGTAGGAATGCTGCAGTCAATTTATAACTCAATCAAAGAGTTGCAAACAGAAACAAGGATCGAAAGTCGACGTGCAAGGGTTGCCACGAAGAGATTACAGGGAACAGTTAGCAAAGTAGCCAAATCATGTACAGAAATTGAGACTAAGCTATCCTTAATGGAAGAAAGGATCGTAACGGTCGAGGAGGATGTTGTTAATCTTAAAGAACAGAATACTATGAGGGATGAACAATTGACAGATGTAATGTGGAAATTGGAAGATTTTGAAAATAGGCAAAGAAGGAATAATCTCCGAATTCTGGGTATACCGGAAGGGCTAGAAAGAACCAATATACGGACATATATGATAAATTTTTTGCGTGGTGCTTTTCCGGAGCTGGGGAACTGGAGTTGGGAGAATGAACTGTAGCGTGTACATAGGTTTCCGCTAAACCGGCGGGAGGGGGGTCAACGTGCAGATTCCAAATATCCTAGAGCAATTTTAGTTTATTTTGGGGATTATTTACTGCGACAGGAGATCTTGGATAAAACCCGCCCAAATACCCCTCGCACTGTGGATGGGGTGACTTTTTTCACTCGCCCTGATTTTTGTCATGCTACTGTTGAACGGAGATGGCGGCTCCGACAACTTATTAAACCAGTCTTAGAGAAAGGCGGGGAAGCGTATTTGCTGGCCCCGGCTCGCCTCAAAATAATATTGAATGGGAAAACAGAAATATTCACGTCAGAAATTAAAGCAAAAGAATATGTGATGGGGGCCAGATAGCGAAATAGAGTCTCTTGGTCAGCAAAAGTGCTCCGGTAATTGGTGGGTGGGTTCGCACTGTCACGACGCCAACATTCAGGCCATGAGTGGTCTGATTGCTCTACAGGATGGTGGGCCAGTCTCGGGGAGGAAGGTAATACGGGAGGGGGGTGGAAGGGACTGGTCCAGGGAGGGGAGGGGAGGGGAGGGAGGAGGGATGGCGGTTGGGGAGGGGGAAAGGAGGGAGGGGCTGGGGAGGAGGAGAAGAAGGATAGGAAAGGGAGGGAAAGGAGAGAAAACGAGGGAGAAAAAAGGAAAGGGATGGGAGTAGGAGCGCAACAAGGAAAGCAACTGAAAGCAGGGGTAGGAGAGACAAAGGGAGGGGAGCAAATTGAGTGGAAAATTCAAGAGAAAGCGCAGTCAGATATAAAAATTTGGGAGGACAAAAAGAGAGAAAGAGAGCCTAAAATAGAAAATGGCTAGACTTCGAATCGCTTCAATTAATATTTGTGGGTTAAATGACCCTCGTAAAAGAAGTAGAGTAGTGGAGGAACTTAAAACTTTTAAAGCAGACATCTACTGTTTACAGGAGACACATGTGGAATATAGGAATGCCGGAATTCTGGGTACACTTGGTATGAAAGTAATTGCTCGAACAGAACAAGAGGTTAGAACTAAAGGGGTGGCGATATTAGATCGGACTAATAAATTAAATTTTGGTAGGCAGAAGGCGGATAGGGGAGGGAGATGGGTAATTGTAGAGTGTAGTTATGGACATGGTAGTTTTACACTCTGTTCTGTATATAGCACGGTCACGGATGACCCAATAGTTTTAGATACCCTGGCTATAGAATTAATTGGATGGGCTCCCCCGTATATTCTTTGTGGCGATTGTAATTTGAATGGATCCTGGGAGGGATTACAGGATGTTTTAGCGCCTACAAAGAAATACCAAGGGCGGAAACCGCGAGTATATAATGCAATGGTCGCTATTCAGAAAGAATTAGGATTAGTGGATGCATGGGTGAGATTATGTAAACCAGATCCTGGATATACCTATTACTCCGCCCTGCATGTGAAAGTAGCACGACTTGACTATTTTCTGGTCTCTCCAGTATTATTAAACCAGGGTCAGATGGAGTTATATCCGCGGGTTGTATCAGATCATAATCCCCTAGTACTAGAATTGGAATTGGATGGGTTGGAACAAAAGGAGAGGAGATGGACATTTGAAAGAGGGCTTCTTAGGGACCCGGAATATTGTACGCATATGAGCAAGTGGATAGCCGAATTCTTGGGGTTTAACCAAGGGACAGCTCCGGTAGAGATAGTCTGGGACACTTTAAAAGCCGGAATACGTGGTGAAACATTGAGTTTTAGTATAAAAAAGCAAAAAAGTACCCAAAACAGAGTTAAAGATCTTCAAATGAAACTAAGGGTGTTGGAAAGACAGTTGGTTGTGGCGATAGAAACAGGGGGTGATGTTAAAAAGGTCCAGGAGGAAGTTGTAATAGCTAAAGCCGCAATTAACGAAACTATGACCCAAAGAATAGCAGAGAAATATCTAGCGCAGCGTTCATTAGGATACGAGTATGGAGAAAAATCCGGGCGTTTATTAGCAATACGGGCAAGCCAGAAAACAGCATCCGGGACCATTAGAGAGATTAAAGATTGGCAAGGACAAATGGTTGTAGAAGTGGATCAAATTAGGAGGGTTTTCCACAGATATTATACGGAATTGTATGATGACACATCTATATACTCAGAGGAAGAAATGCTGAGATTTTTAACCCCCATCAAAGTCAATAAATTATCGGAGAGTGATATTTTATATCTAGGGGAACAGATAGATATCTCTGAAATTGACAAAGCATTGGGTGATTTAGCCACGGGTAAAGCCACAGGCCCCAATTCAATTCCTTTAGAGTTTTATAAAACATTTAAAGCCATATTGCTTCCGGTAATGATAGAACTGTTTTTTCAGGTACAGAATGGAGGGGCAATTCCGCCATCATGGGATATGGCTAATATAGTAATGTTTTTGAAGAAAGGGAAGCCCGCATCAAACCCGGCGTCATACAGGCCAATTACACTAATCAATAGCGACACTAAAATATATTCAAAGATATTAGCCGCTCGACAATCTCTTGTGATCAGGAAGATAGTTTTTCCTAGACAGCATGGGTTTGTGCCAGGAAGGGATACTACCGATCATATTCGAAAAGTTATTGCACTTTTGGACGCTACAGAAGTGGCTCAGGAGCCGATGGCAGTTGCATTATTAGATGCGGAAAAGGCGTTTGACCGGGTGAGCTGGAAGTATCTATGGCATGTAATGGAGTATTATGGGTTAGGGAAGAAATTTATTGCAGCAATAAGGGCTCTATATAGATCACCGGTAGTTAAAATACAACTAATGGGGGGACAATCGGAGAGTGTCCAGGTTAAGAGAGGTACTAGACAGGGATGTCCATGTTCTCCGCTCCTGTTTGCTGTATATATAGATCCCTTGCTTAGACAGATTGAAGATAACAGCAAGATTCCACCAATTCATAGGCAGGGATGGGATATAAAAGTTCTAGCATATGCAGATGATATTGCTATACTAACTCCCACCCCTGATCCGGCATTGAGAGAGGTTGAAAAGGTGTCAATGAAGTTCGGAAGATTTTCTGGATATCTTCTAAATAGAGATAAAACGCAGATATTGATTAATCAATACGCCAGCACTCAGGATACACGAAGGGTCGACCATGCAGTATATCTGGGCATAGATATTACGCCACAAGTAGGAGAAATTGTTAAGTTAAATCTGGATCCCATACTTGCTAAAGCAAGACAAGATATGTGCAGATGGAATAATTTACATTTAACTATTATGGGGAGGTGTAATATGGTAAAAATTATTTTCCTCTCTAAGCTGCTGTATTTGTTCCGGGCTGTACCATTGAGCTTCACTAATTTCAGATTTAAAGAGATAGATAGAGTGGTTATGAGATTCATCTGAGCATATGGGAAATGTAGAAGAGCAAGTAAATTCATGTCACTTTCCCGAGAAAGGGGGGGGTGGTCTCTTCCGAATATAAAATTATACCAAATGGCGGCAGCCTTTCAGTATATGCGCCTTTTATGGGGTTCTAAGAAAGGAGGGATTCCAGAAGAGGATTGTCCTAACATATACGAGTTGCAGATAGGAGCAACAGCTAATGGATGTCTGGTAACATTTCATGAGCCCGGGTACTACAAGAAAACTCGATATAAGGTATTGGAGGCGGCCTATAAGTGCTGGCGGTCATGGTATAAAAAGAAAGGATTTGGCAGATATAATTGTTATACCGTGATCAAAAAGAATCCATTGCTCCCCGACATATTTAAGGATAAATGTATGGCAAGCTGGATCTCTGTAGGTATAGAGAGGCTGGGGAATCTCTTTGATAACTCGGGGGTTAAGGCATTTGTTGATCTACAGAAGTGTTATGGTTTAGAGCGTAGGGATTTTTTAAAATACCTTAAGATACGAGATTTCCTTTTAAGGAAAACAGGAGGGGTGCAGGGATTTAGGAGTGTTCAATTGCTGGATGATATTGTGACTAATCCTAATATATCAATCAGGTCAATCTACCGATTATTAATGTTGGAACAGCCCGATGATTTAGAGAAGAATTGTGAAAAGTGGAGTAGGAAACTGGAAGACGGGAGTAAAATCTTTCTAAGGTCATTAGAATTGGGACACACTATCCTACTCTCTTCCTCCCTCCAAGCGCAACATTATAAAACTGTGTTTGATTTGTATCATACCCCAGCTCATCTTGTTAAATGGGGCAGTTTATTGGGAACAAGCTGTCCAAGATGTGGGATGTATGGAATAGATATTGTACACATGATGGCTACATGCGGGGAATTGAAGGATTTGAAGGAGGGCATTCAATCTGTATTGAAAGAAGTTCTGGGATTTGATCTAATCCTAACCCCCGAGGTAATGGTTTTAGGGGTTATGGGTGATACGGACAATCTATATGAAGCATTTATTTTTGTGGCCATGGCAGTATTTCGATTGTGTATAGCATCCGCCTGGCTCAATGTCCGACCCCCGTCCTGGCAACAATGGTTGGCCAGATTATTGTCTGTGTATTATTTGGAGATAGCATTGTATGAGCGTAAAGGGAAATATGCGAGGAGAAAAGGGAAGGCAATATGGGGGGCATTTCAGGATTGGATTTTTGCTCATAATGATTAAAATGTTTAAACCAAAATGGTGTGTCACCATTTAAGAGATGGATATTTGTCTCCCAAAGGTTTTATCCTTTGTTGGGTTTAATCTGTTTTAATTTTTTTTCATCTGTATTTGTTGTATGATACCTTTCCAAGTTAAAAAGCTTGAACATAAAGAGAAACATTTGAGGAGGAAAGGGAAGGCAATATGGGGGGCATGTCAGGATTGGATTTTGGCTTATAATGATTAAATGTTTAAACCAAAATGGTATGTCACCATTTAAGAGATGGACATTTGTCTCCCAAAGGTTTATCCCCTGCTGGGTTTAATCTGTTTTATTTTCTCATCTGTATTGGTTGTATGATACCTTTCCAAGCAAAAAAAATGAAAAAAAAAGAAAAAAAAGAACTGTATGTAGGATGTTTAAGAGTACTAACAACATAATGCAAGTTTAAGCATTTGCATGATGAAATCATATGTGATCAATTGATTAACCGTGCTAATAGTCTTAAAATGCAAGATACATTATTAAGTATAGGAGAACCTACATTAAAAAGGAACATAACAGTTGCTAAAAAATTGAAAGATGCCTACTCCTACATCTCTGTATTAAAATCAGAGAGTACATCTGTACTGAAATCCGAAAGTAATGAATCGCAAGTTAATTGTTGTGAAGGAAGTTTTCAAGAGGTGAATGTGGTTACTAAAAAAAAAGATTTGTGCAAATCAAAGTCTAATGTGGGTTATACCAGAAGGAATAACATTCAATTTTTTTAGGTGTGGAAGTTTCAGGCATGTAGCTACATGTGAAGCTTGTCCATCAGCTAAAGCCAAGTGTTATCTGTATAAAAAGTCTGAGCTTTTCTCCAGAATGTGCAAAGCTAATATAAATGAGCATGGAGCAGGAGACAGAAGAGGCAAAACGTCATTCAAATGATTGGGGAGGATGCATCAGATGATGATGAAGTTTTAGTTCTCAGTGTGTCATATTCACTTAATGATGTTTTATACACTGACATGAATCAATGCAAGGGACAGAACGATGAGGAAACTTTTTATCCACCGAGTGCAGAGCAATGATTGCTGGAGTAAATATGAATATGTAGGAGGACTCTTGCTCACCATACACTATAATTGATAAAGATACATATCTCAAATTACCTCACGTGAAGTTGATAGATAGCCATGCAACTCTTGTAGGTTATTGTGGTACAAGGTTACCCTTGTTGGGTTGCTTTGATTCTCAATTAAACTTCAAGAGTAAGTCCATTATGGGTAGCGTGTATGTAGTAGAGAAAGGCAAAATGCTATTGGGGTGGCGAGAGCAAAAGAAGGTTGGAATAACACTGAATCCTAATCATCCAGAACTGGTCATTGTAATGAATATATCTGAACCAGATAGATGGAAAAATGCATTCCCAAAGGTGTACCAAGACAAACTGGGACAACTGAAGGGTTTTTCGCATCGGATTATTCTTAAAGAGGGTGAAGTTCCCAAAGTTCATAAGGTGAAAGGAGTTCCACTGGCCATGAAGGAAGCGTTGACAGTAGAGCTAGACAAATTATCTTCTGAAGGAATTAGTGAGCCCATTGAAGCATCAGAATGGTTGAGCCCCATTGTATTAACCAAGAAGGCTAATGGCAAGGTCAGAATGTGTGCTGACCTTTGCGACCTAAATGACAGTACAAGGGTGGACCGCCACCCATTACCAAACATGAACCACATGTTGAGCACCTTGGAAGTGGGTAAGTGTTTTACAACACTGAATTTGTCAAAAGCTTATCACCAAATCGTTTTGCATCCTGATAGCAGACATCTCACTTAATTTGTAACACCACAAGGAGCATTCAGGTATGTAAGAATGTAATTTGGTTTTGCCTCTGCCTCTGCAGTTTTTCAGCGAGTCATGTAGAGGATCCTTAAAGGGATAGATCATGTCACCGTGTTCCAGGATGACATTTTAATCTATGGAAAGGACAAACAAGTGCATGATGGTGTTTTAGAGCAAGTTCTGAAGAGATTGCAAGTATCTGGACTAACTATAGGGGTTGACAAATGCAAGTTTGCAGTGCCAGAAGTTGAGTATTTAGGCCATGTAGTTGGGGTAGAAGGCATCAAGCCCAAATTAAGATTGTTTGGAAGCTATCAAAAAATGCTCCCAGTCCAAAGAACAAAGATCAACTCAA
This sequence comes from Pleurodeles waltl, assembly GCF_031143425.1. Classification (NCBI taxonomy): domain Eukaryota; kingdom Metazoa; phylum Chordata; class Amphibia; order Caudata; family Salamandridae; genus Pleurodeles; species Pleurodeles waltl. The sequence goes on from NC_090447.1 coordinate 21,219,856, forward strand.
ATTGTTTCTCAGGCTGGCTGAATACTACGCTAAATTTGTAAACCATTTTGCAGATTTAACAAGAGCAATGAGGTTACTTCTAAAAAAAGGTAGAAAATTTGCATGGTCCGATGAGTGTGAAAAATCATTTTGTGCTGTCAAGGAAGGTATTGTTAAGGCTCCTATATTGAAGTTGTTCAATCCTGAGTATAAAACTGTACTTAGCACTGACGTAAGAGCATATGGGTTAGGAGCGGTACTTTTACAATTACATCAGGGTAAAGAAAGAGTTATTGCATTTGCCTAAAGAACTTTGAGGGGAGCTGAGGAGAATTATTCTGTCATCGAAAAAGAGGCATTAGCCTGTTGGTGGGGGGTTCTACATTATAGAACATATTTATGAGTTACCGAATTTGAAATCAGAACAGATCACAAACCTCTGGTGAATGATTTCACAACAAAAGGACAGCCACTCATTGAATAGCAAAATGGCTATTTAGACTTCAAGAGTTTTCCTTTAAGATGAAGTATGTCACTCGTCCAAGAAATATTAAAGCAGATTGCCTATCACGGTTACCAATTAAACCAAGTAAAGATGATCACATGGATCAACAGGAGGTGGATGATTGGATGGTGGCCACTGTAGGACTATTAATGGAAGGGGCCATTACTGAAAATAAATCGAAGTGTGCTCTTGATAATGACATGGAATTGGATAAAGTAAGGAACAGTTTATCTAGTGTTTGGAGAAAGGAGTGGAAGGATGATGAAATACAAACTGGTGTGGACAGAATTGTCTGTGGTGGACAATATCATGCGTAGAGGTGAGAAACTGGTGGTTCCTGATTCAATTAGAGGAAAATTGATTGCATTATTGCATGAAGGTCATGGGGGTATGACCTACAATGAAGCACAAAGCATGCATGGATTTCTGGTGGCATAGTATGGACAGGGACAAAGAAAGGTATGTAAGAAAGTGTTATGCTTGTATGAACAGTGATAAATCATTTGTGGTCAGAGAGACACCAATTGTGGCTATAAAAAGTCCTGATGGTGAATGGCGAAAACTTAGTTTGGATGACTGTGGTCCTTTTGGTCAACATGAACTGAGAGGCAAATTTGCTATAGTCATGATTGACTATTACTGAAAGTGGCCAGACATGCGGATTGTCAATGAAGTAAAATTTTATGTGGTGATTGGATTTTGTAGGGAGGTGTTTGCTAGAGAGGGAATCCCTCAGAAAATGATCACAGATAATCGTCCACAATTTGTTTAGGAGAAAATGTCTGAGTGTCTCAAATCTCACAACATTCTCATCATAAAACTGCCCGGTGCCATCCCAGATAAAATAGTTTGTTTGAGAGGTTCAATAGAGTATTGGGTGAGTGCTTGCAGTTGGCCACTAAGAATGGATTGAAGTGGAAAGATGAATTGAGGAGCATGTTGTGGAATTATAGATCTACACCACAGTTGGCAACAGGAGAATCTCCTTTCATGCTTCTTAGAGGGAGGAAACCAGCAAATAATGCTTGTCCTGCATAGGTGAGAGAAGGTATGGACAAGGGCTACAATGCAGGAGAAGTTGCAAGAAGAGTGCAAGAAAAACAGCGTGAGTATTGTTACAGACATAATAGTATATTGAAAGGAAATCCTCAGACATTTATGAAGGGACAATATGTGCGTGTGAAATTGGGAAACATGGTATGGAAGGGAGAATCAAACTTTTCAGATGCTAAGAAAGTAGAAGACGTTTTTGGCAACTATGTGATTCTTGAGGGTGGTGAGAAATGGAATGTCAGAAGACTAGTCTCTTGTGGTACAGGACAAAAACATGAGAGGAATGAAAATAATACAAGTTCTTATTCATGTAATAAAATTTTCAGACCTTACCCAGAAAGGAAAAGAAGAAGCCCTAAATGGCTCACTGATTATGTAAGGTAGTCATTATCTGCCTTATGTTGTATAATTATAATGTTCAAAATGTGCATTTGATCTTATTTTGCGTTATATGTATTTAATGTTTTCACATGAAGACATTTTAGAATGTTTAGAATGTTTCTGGCATAAGAACATATTTCTCTGGTAAATAATTTATTATTTCTATGGAGGGAATATGTGCTGTATTTTATGTTGGGTTAAATGGGACAGCTTTAGGGATGGAATGTATTTGGGAGTTCTATGTGGAATGTGGAGCATGAGAGGGAATCAATTGCTGCTGTCGCACTATGGGGGTCAGTTGTAAATTACTTATCTGGAGATAATAAATCTCAATATATATATACAATACCCAATCGTGGATGGATTTACAACTACAACTAGGAAATGTTAGAACTCCTTGGGTTACACTTCTTCTGTCACTATGGAAATGGAAAAAGAAAGTAGGAAAGTGGACTTCATTGTGAAAACATGCTCAACCTTCCTGCCTTCACTGTGGCAGCAAGCACTGCTCCATTTTAAGGTGGAGGTCCTATTAGTAATTTATAATTTGTATGAATTGGGCTCACCAAATAGAGTGTACGAGTAAGAATTTGCATACTCCATTCAACAAACGTTTGGTTTAACCTGAACCTTTTGTGTTTCATTTCTTTTGAACCACTACCACTAATGGGCAGGGTCCATCAAAAATGGAACATCCGATCCGAGACCTTCTTATCTGGGCCATCGTTCAGAACCGAAGGAAGCTGGCAAAAATCCTATGGAAACAGGTAAGGAACACTTCATCTTCAAGGCTTTAATAACGTACAAAAAATACAGACTACAGACTATCAACTACTTCTGTTGCATCTAGGTTTGTATACATATGTAAATTTACCATACATAACTCTATTTCTTGACAATATATACACGTTGTCTGCTTTTGTAGGGAAGTGGAGTCTTAGGAAGTGGGGCTGGTTAGGCTTCACTATGCAACACATTCATGTTATCCCTTATAGGTCTTTTGGATTCACACTAAGAAATCCCTATCTCAGTCCTGGTCGTGTGGCACAGAGCGGTCAGGCTTTACTAGAGCATTGTGTTAAGCATTTCAGAGGCCCAATATGGAGAATAAGTAATTGACAAGACTAGATAGAAATTACACACCAATGTATAGAAATAAAGCAGATTTTTATATAATTTTTGACACCAAAATGAAGACAATCGGATGAGTTTAAGCGGAGTTCTGAACCTCTAAAGGAAAAATAAATCAGTGCATTTAACTCTTCCAAAGCAATAACTTTATGGTAAATGGGAAAACATACTAGTGACACGCGGTCACTTGTAGGTCAAGTCCAGTGGAAATCACATTGTGAAGCATTGTCCTGGCTCTTCCTGGTGTTAAATGCGTGAGTTGCGGGTGCTGGTGTTGCTGCTTGGAAGGTGCGGATGGGGAAAGGGATGCAAAATCTCGACGACTAGGCCATTAAACCAACTAGTTGGGGATACTGAAAGATTCTCTTGAGGTACACCGTCGAAGGAAGGTAGTGGTAGCACGACTGCCCACCAACAAACCTTGGCAGTACCAAACAAAACTTACAATTACTTTTTGTCCTGGAGTCCAGGGTAAAATAGCAGTTGCTTGAAACTTGCTGGAGGTTAGGCGTATGTTTCCCACAATGCACTAGACCATTTACTTTGGGGTGATTCCTCAGTCGGTCCGATGACCAGTGAGTCTTTGGTTCTGGGTGAGTGCTTTTCCCTACGGGCTGCAGGGGACTAGTACCTCTAGTCCAAGGACATTTTGGGGTTGCCTTTGGCTTGTAGAGTGGTTCACCTTTCATTTTGGAACCAGTCTCTGGTCCAGGACGAGTACCAGTTATGCAGTTGCAGGGTGGTTGCCACAGGCCAAGGTTATTGTGCCTTTGCTTTGTGTAGGTCCTAAAGTCGCAGACTCAGGTCTCTTCCTTGTCCTTGGTTGCAATTCAAGCAGATCTGAGGCTCAGGTGTCAGGGGTGCCCTATAAATCCTAGATTTAGGGGTGTTGGGGGTGTGGGTGAAAGTAGCTAATGAGATACTAGCCCGAGCAGCTAATCTGCCTCTGAAGTTCAGGCTTCACCAGCAGGCTCAAACTGAATGCTTTTCCAACCACCCTGCATTTTTACCTAAGCCAGCTTCATCCTCAGGCCCATCAATAGCCTCCTGGGGCACGTTAGAATTTGTTATGGAACATGGTAGCCAATATCTTGCAAGCAGCCCCTGATGACCTTTGTGCCAGCCAACAACAAATTATACAGGATCGTCACAGTGCAGTAAAATACATCATTTCTTCAGGCCTAGACACCATTGATTGCTTGGATCGGGCAGTTGTTACCAGTGTGGTTTAGTGAATCCTATCTTGTTTTAATGGGAAGTGGGAGTTAGCTTAGCCTTATGACTTGCAGATTTGTGCCCCCGTCCCCCAGTGACTTTTACCCTACTTAGTTTGTTCTGTTTTTGCGCAATTATTTAATTATATCTTCCCAAGATGGCTACATTGTTTATCGTTAGGAAGATGTTTTAGTTTCACGCTATCAGTGCCACTCTGCAAAGGGGTCACTATCAGTGTCAAAGATAAATAAGATGTAGGTATTCACATTAGGTACTTTCCCAGTTTTCGCTTTCCAGGGAATTATTTATGTAATTACTGCCCCAATAATGTCTTTTTATCTATTGTTTGGGAACACACCTACGTAAGGGGTCCGAACAGATTTGTATCAATACATCTCACACAGACAGATAGTTAGAGGGATTCCTACCAGATGCTATCAACCCTATCCATGCTAAACGTCGCCTTGATGCTGACCCAGTCTTCGTGTCACTACGGAGTCTAATCTAGAGACCTCATTGTGAGAAATTAGCCTCTTTCAAGCATGGTTAACCCCATTTTTGGCCTGTTTGTCAGTGTGTTTGACTGCATCATTGGGATCATGCTAACCAGGGCCCCAGTGCTTATGCTCTCTCTCCCCTTTAAATTTGGTTGTTGGATACTGTTAACACAGTATTCGACTCATAATCGGCATACTGGTTCCCCCTTGTAAGTCCCTAGTATATGGTACCTAGGTACCCGGGGCATTGGGGTTCCAGGGGATCCCTATGGGCTGCAACATTACTTTGGCCACCTATAGGGAGCCCATGCAAAGCCTTCTACAGGACTGCCATTGCAGCCTGTGTGGAATGTTGCATGCACCCTTTCACTGCCATTTACACTGCACCTGGTCACTTATAAGTCACCTATATGTCAGACCTTCCAACCCTGAAGGCTATGTGCAAAGTACCTGTGTGTGAGGGCACCCCTGCACTAGCTGAGGTGCCTCCACATCAGCCAGGTCTATTTTCCCAGACTTAGTGAGTGTGGGGATGCCATTTTATGCATGCACTGCACATAGCTCAATACCTAGGTGCAGCTGCACAATGGTAACTCAGAATATGGCCATGTAAGGTGCCTAACATCTTGGAATTATACCCCAATGCTGATTCTAGCATTGGTTTTATAATTCCATGCACTCTGGGAGCTCCCCCGTTGACCACAAGCACTGCCATACCAGCCTTCTGAGGTTTTCCAGTCAGCCCCAGCTGCTGCCACCTCATAGACAGGTTTCTGCACTCCTGTTGCTCAAGCAGCTCGAGCCCAGGAAGGCAGGACAAAGCATTTCCTTTGGGAGAGCGGTGTTACACCCTCTCCCTTTGAAGGTAGGTGTTACAGGTATGAAAGGGGTAGCCTCCCAGAGCCTCTAGAAAAGCTTTGAAGGGCACAGATGTTGCCCTCCTTGCATAATCTAGTCTACACTGGTTCAGGGACTCCCAGTCCCTGCTCTGGCACGAAACTGAACAAAAGAAAGGGAGGTGACCACTCCCCTGTCCATCACCACCCCATGGGTGGTACCCAGAGCTTCTCCAGAGTGCCCCTGGGTTTTGCCATCTTGGATTGCAAAGTGGTGGGGCACTCTGGAAGCATCTGAATGGCGAGTGCCAGCATTTGATGTCAGAGCCCTCCCCTGTTAGGTGCTTGCCTGGCCTCCATTTCCACCTTCTTTGCACCCGTACTATGGGACTCTGAGTTGCTGACAGCCCCCTCTGCCACCCCCTCCTGGTCCTGGTCAGCGCAATTTTCCGCTAACTGCATGCTTTGCATGTGCCAAGGCTTGTCGGTGGAATCCAGCAGCGCAAACCAGACTGCAATCATTCATCCGGCGTTGGACATCATCTGCACCAACCAGGAACCTGCATCCTTCTTCTTGGGTGCTGTACTGACTGTTCTTCTTCACCGGTGGTTCTTCTTTTGCACCTTCATCCGGGTTAGCAGGGGCCCCTGTTCTCCTTAGATTCTTTAGTACTTCTTGGACTTGGTGCCCTTCTTCCACAGGTCTTCAGGTCCAGGAATCCATCATTGATGTCTTGCAGTCTCTTCTTGTTCTTGTATAATCTTCTATCACGTGTTCTTGTGTGTTCTTGTCGCGCCGCACCGCGCGGCGCGAGCCGAGCGTTCGGCACAAGCCGCGCGTTCGGCTCGGCCCGCGCTTCGCGTCTCTAAGACGCGGTGCGCCCCGAGCCTTTCTTGCACCCTGCGAGGCCCCAGGACTTACTTGGGGCCTCGCGCTGCTCTCTCCCTCCGTCTTGTTGGGGTCTCCTGACCCCTCTTACCTGTTTGGGGCTCCGTTTTCTTCTTTTCTGTCTTTCTTCCTTTTTGGGTCTGTTTTCTTCCTCTGTCCTTTATGTCTTTTCCCCTTCCCAGGTTACCTCTGTCTTCCCAGCATTCCTCCTTCCCTATTCTCTATGGTTTCTGCTCCAGTCTATTCTATCTACTTTTCCCTATTCCAGATGGTGTCCTTTTTCTTCCTGTGGGTCACTTCCTGTTTTATGGTATTTAAGGGTGGGTTTTCTTTTCCTCTTTGCGCTGCAACACTCTCTGTTTCAGTTAGTGTCCTCGCTCCTGATTTCCTAGCCCTTGGCTCTGGATTTCGCCATTTCTGTGTTACGTCAGTTCCTTTGATTCCTGTTCCTCTGTTCTTGTTCCAGGAATCCCCTGCGAATCTTCTGGGAGGTTTTTCCTTTTCTTCTGAAGGGGTTTTTTCCCTCTGGCGCTACTTTCTCACGGTCACGGTTTGTCCTTGGCGTTTCCTCGCCTACAGCACCGTGGCTACCAGAAAGAGTCGCCCCTTTTTGGGCCAAAGTCGAACCCTCAAGATCCACGCCTCAAGATCTGCAAACTCCAGGCGCAAGCAGCACGTGAGTCGTGACAGATTGCAGCGCCAAACCATCCCGACGTCTTCTAACACCATGGAAGACACTGTGGTAGCTGCTGCGGATCCGGATCAAGCTCTGCTAACTACAATTCAGCAACAAGCTCAAGAATTACAGCAACTACGCAGTGAGAATGCTGCGCTGCGACAGGCTTTGGCTTTCCGCAGTGGTGATGTCCCGACGCTCTCCGCCTCTACCCATCGTTTTTCGGGTGAACCAACCAAGCTGCGAGAGTTCCTTGACTCCTTGACAGTGTACTTCGCCTTCCGACCCACCCAATTCTCCCATGACAGAACAAAGGTGGGTTATCTCATCAGTGCCTTATCTGGTCCTGCCTTGGCCTGGGCAACCCCGATGGTATCATCTAACGATCCGGTATTGTCGGATTATTCCGCCTTTGTGAACCGCTTCAAGCTGATGTTTAGTCGTCCGGGATTGGAGGCTTCAGCAGAAGAGGCCTTATGCGATATTCATCAAGGTTCACAAGATGTCCTTCAATACATTACACGCTTTCGTCAACTAGCGGCAGAGACCACCTGGGTGGAACGTACTTTGGTGACTTTGTTTCGTAGAGGACTCAAAGAAGAAATCAAAGACGAACTAGTACATTCCACCAGAGTGGAAGATCTTCGTGGCCTGATGGATCAAGCCCTCTCCATCGAGTATCGCCTTCAGGAACGGAGAGCAGAGAAGAGAAAGAGCAGAGGGTCTTTTCAACCAAGCACCTCACGAGTTTTTCCGCATCGTTCTGAGGAACCTCGTCCTCCTGTCAGAGACACCGAAGGAGAACCCATGCAGGTGGATACAACTCGAGGCCCTCTCTCCGCTAGCGAACGAGAAGATAGACGAAAGAAGGGTTTGTGTTTATACTGCGGTTCTGCCGGCCACATACTGCGTACCTGTCCAGTACGTCCATCAAGGCCATCGGGAAACGCCGCTTCCCGTCCTCTGTAAGAAGGGAGGGGACGGGATTAGCAGCTATACCTTCCATCAGTTCTTTCAACGACAATACCACATCCTTGTTCATTTTACCAGTAATGTTACAATTACCTGATGGCCGTCAAGAGAAGACTATGGCACTACTAGATTGTGGAGCTAGTGGCATTTATATGGATAAGAAGTGGGCCACCACTCAACAAGTTCCTATACAACCTAAGGAGATTCCAGAACAAGTACACACGGTGGATGGATCTTTGATATCATCGGGTCCAGTAGATACAACTACCCTGATGCTGAATCTACAGATCAGTAACCATCAGGAACACATCTCCTTTGATCTTATAACTTCCCCCAACCATACCATCATTCTTGGAATCCCGTGGTTCATCAGACATAATCCATATGTGAACTGGGCTACCCGGACGGTTTCCTTGTCTTCACAGTTCTGTCACGAGCACTGTTTTTCTTCAGACAAGTATTGGTCGCCTAAGAGGTCAATAATCACGGAGGGTACCACCGGTTCGACCATAAATACAGTCCAAGGAGTTCCTGAACACTATTTGGATTTTCAAGATGTCTTCCAAAAACCTTCCAAACCTGTGTTACCTCCACATCGAGATTACGATTGTGCTATTCCCTTGGAACCTGGCACTATCGTTCCTTTTGGCAGGATGTATTCCCTCACGGAAACTGAAAAGGAAGTACTAAAGGAGTATTTGGATGAAAATATTCAAAGTGGTCTTATTGTTCCATCGTCCTCTCCGGCCGGGGCTCCTCTCTTTTTCGTACCCAAGAAGACAAAGGACCTTCGCCCTTGCCTGGATTTTCGAGGCCTGAATAAAATAACTATTAAAGATCGTTATCCTTTGCCTCTCATAAGGGACATTTTAGAGGCAGTCAGAGGGGCCCAACGGTTTACCAAACTAGATCTACGGGGAGCCTATCACCTCTTACGCATTAAAGAAGGAGATGAGTGGAAAACGGCCTTTAGGACTCCATTTGGTCACTTTGAATACAGGGTAATGCCTTTCGGTCTTACTAATGCCCCGGCAATCTTTCAGAGATTTATGGACTCAGTATTCTCGGATCTCCTGAATCAGACAGTTGTAATCTACCTTGATGATATTCTTATTTATTCCAGAAATCCCGAACTCCATTCTTCCCATGTTAAACAAGTCCTTCAACGACTCCGGGCACATCAACTATTTTGCAAACCCGAAAAGTGTGAGTTTGACCAGACGGAAGTCAAATATCTAGGATATCATTTAAGTACCACCGGAGTAGCCATGGATCAAGAAAAGGTACAAGCTATCCTAGATTGGCCTTCTCCATCTTCTATTAAAGAAACACAATGCTTTCTAGGATTGGCGAACTTCTATCGACAATTCATCGCAGACTTTGCAAAACAAACTAGCCATATAACTCACACTTTAAAGAAGGAAAATCTTATTAAAGGGTTTGTCTGGACTAAAGCTGCTGAAACAGCTTTTCAGGATTTAAAGAAGGCATTTACACAAGCTCCCATCTTAAGACATCCAGATACCAACAAACGATTTATTGTCGTCACCGATGCTTCTGAAAAAGCCATTGGTGCCGTCCTACTCCAACAACAAGAGGATGATGGTCTTGAACATCCTGTTTTCTATTTGTCTCATATACTCTCTATTGCAGAACAACATTACTCAGTATTGGAAAGAGAATTGTTGGCTCTGAAAACAGCTTGTATTGAATGGAGGCAGTTTCTGATGGGTTCCAAGGAACCTTTTGAAGTGAGAACAGACCATCGAAACTTACAATGTCTACGAAATTTCGTATGCCAAAATAGTCGTCAAGCTCGTTGGGCCTTCTTCTTCAGCCAGTATGATTTCTACATTACATATATTCCTGGCTCCCAAAACATTCTGGCTGATGCTCTATCGCGTCGTTATCCAGATTGTACTCCTGTCCCAGCTCAACCCCTACTGGAACCTAGTAAGATCATTGGGGTAGCCCAGTCTTTTCTGGAGGAGGTACAACTGGAGTACCCCAATCTATCTGATGATGAAATAGAGAACTTAAGGCCTCTTTTACATAAGAGACAAGGATACTATTATTATCACGATCTGTTATTCATCCCCACTACCAGAGTGAGAGAAAAGGCATTACAAATGTGTCATGATTCACCGGTTGCTGGTCATAGAGGCATCAAGGCCACACAAGAACTGTTATCACGATTTTTCTGGTGGCCTACTTGGAAACAGGATATTGAAACATACGTTCAGGCTTGTCCCACATGCGCTCAAGTCAAGATTCCCCGAACCAGACCTGCGGGATTACTCCAGCCCTTGCCGGTTCCGCCAACTCCATGGCACACCATCTCTACCGATTTCATGTGTTCGTTACCACTCTCAGCAGGAAACCGGGTAATCATGGTCACTGTGGACTCTTTTACTAAGATGGCTCACTTCACTGCCTTGAAAAAGCTACCTACATCCCAAGAATTAAGCCAGATATTCATCGAACATATCTTCCGTCTTCATGGACTTCCTCATACTCTTATATCTGATAGAGAACCTCAGTACATTTCCCGGTTTTGGAGGTATTTTTGTAAGACACTAAACATCGATAGAGCTCTGTCATCGGGCTTCCATCCTCAGACCAATGGACAGACCGAGCGTCTGAACCAAGGCTTAGAACACTACCTTCGTTGTTTTTGCAACTCAACTCAAAGCAACTGGAACACTTATCTCCCTATCGCTGAATTCTCTTATAATAACTCAGTCCATAGTGCCTCCAAGACCACTCCTTTTTTCTGTTCTTATGGTTTTCATCCTACCTCTTTTCCTACTTCTTCTCTGTCTCCCACTCCCTTGCCCGCTATTACTCATTTTTCCAAACGTCTTCTACAAATCCATAGACTGATTCGTTCTAATCTCTTACACACCAAGAGATATATGAAGAAAGTAGCAGACAAGAAACGTAGGGCCACTCCGGACTACCATCCACAGGATAAAGTTTGGCTTTCTTCTAAATTCTTACCCTCACGTCTTTCTCAGAACAAATTCACACCTCGCTATTACGGGCCTTTCCGTATTCTCCAGTTGCTTAATCCTGTCACTATCCGTCTTCACTTGCCTCACACATGGAAGATTCATCCAGTCTTCCATGTCTCCCAACTCAAACCTTATGTACCAGATCCGTATTCCCGTCAGTTTTCCTGTCCTCCTCCTGTCTTAGTGGATGATGTTCCTGAATATGAGGTTCAGGAGATTTGTGACTCCCGTCTTTTTCACACCCGTCTGCAGTATCTGATTCATTGGAAGGGTTATCCTCTCAGTGAGTGTTCTTGGGAAGATGCATCTTCTGTTCATGCTCCTCTTCTGACTCAGCGCTTTCACCGTTTATTTCCTTTCAAACCAGGGCCTTCGGGAGGGGGGCCTACTGTTGCGCCGCACCGCGCGGCGCGAGCCGAGCGTTCGGCACAAGCCGTGCGTTCGGCTCGGGCCGCGCTTCGCGTCTCTAAGTCGCGGCGCGCCCCGAGCCTTTCTTGCACCCTGCGAGGCCCCAGGACTTACTTGGGGCCTCGCGCTGCTCTCTCCCTCCGTCTTGTTGGGGTCTCCTGACCCCTCTTACCTGTTTGGGGCTCCTTTTTCTTCTTTTCTGTCTTTCTTCCTTTTTGGGTCTGTTTTCTTCCTCTGTCCTTTATGTCTTTTCCCCTTCCCAGGTTACCTCTGTCTTCCCAGCATTCCTCCTTCCCTATTCTCTATGGTTTCTGCTCCAGTCTATTCTATCTACTTTTCCCTATTCAAGATGGTGTCCTTTTTCTTCCTGTGGGTCACTTCCTGTTTTATGGTATTTAAGGGTGGGTTTTCTTTTCCTCTTTGCGCTGCAACACTCTCTGTTTCAGTTAGTGTCCTCGCTCCTGATTTCCTAGCCCTTGGCTCTGGATTTCGCCATTTCTGTGTTACGTCAGTTCCTTTGATTCCTGTTCCTCTGTTCTTGTTCCAGGAATCCCCTGCAAATCTTCTGGGAGGTTTTTCCTCTTCTTCTGAAGGGGTTGTTTTCCCCCTGGCGCTACTTTCTCACGGTCACGGTCTGTCCTTGGCATTTCCTCGCCTACAGCACCGTGGCTACCAGAAAGAGTCGCCCCTTTTTGGGCCAAAGTCGAACCCTCAAGATCCACGCCTCAAGATCTGCAAACTCCAGGCACAAGCAGCACGTGAGTCGTGACAGTTCTAGGAAACTTATTGTGATTTACTCCTGTGTTCCTGGGCTCTGGGGTGGGTTCTTGTAGGAAAGTACCATCTTGCCTGGCATGTTACCCCCATTTTTACATGTATGTTAGTCTGTTTTTGCCTGTCTCACTGGGATCCTGCTAGCCAGGACCCCAGTGCTCATAGTTTGTGGCCTCAATGTGCATATGTGTGTGTAGTGACTAACTGTGTTTCATGAGGCTCTGCTAATCAGAACCTCAGTGCTTATGCTCTCTTTGCCTTTAAATGTGTCACTATAGGCTAGTGACCACTTTTACCAATTTCAAATGGCACACTGGAACACCCTTATAATTCCCTAGTATATGGTACCGAGGTACCCAGGGTATTGGGGTTCCAGGAGATCTTTATGGGCTGCAGCATTTCTTTTGCCACCCATAGGGAGCTCAGACAAACCTTTTCACAGGACTGCCACTGCAGCCTGAGTGAAATAACACACACGTTATTCCACAGCCATTCTCACTGCACTTAAGTAACTTATAAGTCACCTATATGTCTAACCTTCACTTGCTGAAGGTTAGGTGCAAAGTTACTAAGTGTGAGGGCATCCTTGCACTAGCAAAGGTTCCCCCACATCATACAGGGCCATTTCCCCGAACCTTGTGAGTGCGGGGACACCATTACACGCATGCACTACATATAGGTCAATACCAATAAGTAGCTTCATAATGGTAACTCCGAATATGGCCATGTAAGATGTCTAAGATCATGGATTTGTCCCCCCATTGCAAATCTGGTATTGGGGAGCCAATTCTGTGCCACCTGGGGGGCTCCACTATGGACCCCCAGTACTGCTAAACCAGCTCTCTGAGGCTTGCACTACAGCTACAGCTGCTGCCACCTCACAGACAGGGTTCTGGCGTCTGAGCAGCTCAGTCCCAGGAAGGCAAAACAAAGCATTTCCTCCGAGAGCAGGGTGTTACACCCTCTCCCTTTGTAAATAGGTGTTACAGGCTGGGGTGGGGTAGCCTCTCCCAGCCTCTGGAAATGCTTTGAAGGGCACAGATGGTGCCCTCCTGCAAACGACGCCAGCCTCCTACACTCATTCTAAGGTAACAAAGGTTTTGGGGCTCTTCTCATGGACGTGGTACTGGCAGATTAGGTTTACAGGACTCTTAAAGCACACGAGCGGCTGGGACACGGACACTAGGTGAACTAACAGGTTGCGGCTTTTGGAGTAAATCTGACTATAAGGGGCAACCCCCACTATTAGATCCCAAACCAGAGGCTAACCACCTTTGCCCAGAGGCCACCCCCAGTATGCTTAAGGTAGGCCTTTTTTCTTTTGAGCACTTTTCTTTCTGTTGGGCATTTAACTCTGCCCTTCAATTATAGGGATCCCCGACCCTGTTGAATGCCCCAGACCTTTTGGCTCTTATTGTGGGTAGAAACATGTTGGTCCCCAATTTTTAGACACCTTGAGCCATTATCTTCAACAGAGTCTTCACCCCTGTTTTTACTCTTACCTACGAACACCTACATTAAAACGTTCTTAAACTAAACAGGTGAATTCTAGGGTACTTTTATTATTCACCACCCTTATCTGGGTCCCTTTTTATTATCTAGCTAGATTACATTTCAGCACTCCCTCTGTAGTTCTTTTAACAATGAGATTGAATCCACTCAAGTGGTACTATCTTACCTGGGTGGGGCTAGGTGGTCATATTATGAAGCATGATAGTATAATGTGTGTGAGACCACTTAGTCCGTAAATGGAACTCCCTCAGAGGTCAAGCCATACATCACACTCATACACTTCTGGTTCACTTCACACTCAACCAGCGCTTCCTGAACAGGCTTTAAGAGTTCTGTTTCCCTCTCATATCACCCCACACACTTGGTGTGTTTACAGTCTCTAGTTCAAACGGGAGATAGTGTGGGGTTAGATCACTCCATATACTCTCTCCTTGTGTTATGATAGATTAGGTTTACACCCCTAGCTCTCCACAGGTTAGAGGGTAGGCCCATCATATTAGTGTATTAGAACATATTTCACATCTCATGTCATTTCATGCTATTGCAAGATGGTGGTGGTGTTTGTATTAATGACTCTCATCTTCACAATTCTGTTTCTTGCACTGTTCATTATCCTAATCACTGCAGCCCATGCAACTTATCATAGATTGCAGTCTTGTTAATAAAACCTATTGAATACTTTACTGCATCTTCTTCATTGCCTGTGTGTTTGACTGAGACATGTTGTTCATGTGAGAAAGAGGTAATCTCAGTTTAACCACGATCTCCCTCAGATGTCGCACTGTTGAGTCCATGCGTAAAGGCTGCCACAAATCACCTTTTATTGTTTCGGTTTCTGGTGAGGTACTGCTTGTGAGCAAGAAGGGTTTTGGACAACAGTTGTGACTTGTAGGATTGTAGGATTGACCTAGTCACCTACAAACATAAGTACTGTCTTCCTTAAACCAGCAGTCTTGCCTAGAGCAAATGTCAAACTACAACATGGCGCCACCAACGATGGTGTTGAGGCACTAATTTACCAATTCTCTGACTATCACTGTCTCACACACAAAAGGTACCCTAAGTCCCGTGATGCAGAGACGTCAATGGTCTCAGGGAAGATCCTTCTCAGCTGAACAGGGAGCACCTGCATAGGCTGTAGGTTGTTCGTGCTCGAACTATTAAAAGGACTTTACTCTCCACTTGGTGTTCCATCTCTTTATTCAATACACAATATGGCTAATGCCATAGCCATTCGCTAGAATGTTAGACATGCATCAACATTACATCTAAAATTGCATGGCTTATCAGATGACGGCGGGGATGTCACATTCATCGAAGAAGCTAATAAAGCTTATCAAACAGACACCTTTTACTATTGGGTCACCTTTCCTGAGGAAGACCCTAGATCATTCACGTTCCATAGATACAGAATTGCAAATGTACCAGTAGGGTACCAAGCATACCACTATCTTGAATTATCGATTAACTATTGTTAGAAATTGGGTTTTTGGTTGGCAGTCAGGTTAGCCTCTGTCCAAGCAAAGACCATCTCTCTAGTCAGGGTAAGTCACACACAATCCAAATTATTCTGTGCCCACCCTCTGGTAGCTTTGCACTGAGCAGTCAGGCTTAACTCAGAAGGCAATGTGTACAGTATTTGTGCAATAACTCATGCAATAACACATTGTAACACCACAAAAATACACCACACAGTGTTCAGAGAAATATAGAATATTTATTTGGTTAAATGCAGGTCAAAACGATCAAGTACACATTGAGATATCACTTTAGAAAATGATAAAAAGAGTCTTTAAGTCTTAAAAAGCAACATGTGTGTCTTCCAAGCACAAAGTACTTGGTTTGCATTGAAATTATCTGCAAGGGGCAGCAGAAGAGGAGATGCATGGAAAACGGGGGATTGTGCTTCGGTTTCTCCGGGTGCACACAGATGATGCTTCAACATTTTTCACTGAGCCAGGGCCTTGCGTTGATTGCCTGCACGCGGCCTTGGATCCTTTTCAGGTTGCAGGGTATTTGGACGCCCCGGGGACGATGCAATGAAACCCTGGGCGTGCAGGACGAAATCACAGGAGCTTCTCCGTTCCGGTGGACGATGCAGGGAAATTTCTGTCACACAGCAGGCGCTGCGTCGATTCTTCACACAGGGAGTTGGGCTGTGTCATTCTGGTTCGGCTATGCCGTCGATCCAGTGGGCTGTGCATGAGAGTTCCGGTTGCAACGCTGGCGCTGCGTCGATCTCCACTCGGGGAGTCAGGCTGTGTTGTTCCAGTTCAACGTGCAGTGATTTTCATTGTTTCTGGCAAGCTGTGCATCAACTTTTTGCTGCACAAGGAGTTCTTTGCAGGATGAAGTCTTTTTGGTCCTGAGACTTCAGAAACAGGAGGCAAGCTCAAGCCAAGCCCTTGGAGAGTACTTCTCAGCAGAGCCAGAGGGCAGCAAGGCAGCAGGACAACAGCAAGGCAGCAGTCCTTTTCAGCAAAGCAGTCAGGTGAATACTTTGGGCAGCCAGGCAGCTTCTCTTGGCAGGTTGCAGGTTCTGGTGCAGAGTTTCTTTCCCAGGAAGTGTCTGACAAGAACTGTCTTTCAAGAAGTGTCTGAGTTGGTATGGTCAGGGACCCTGCTTAAATAACTAAATGTGCCTTTGAAGTGGGGGAGACTTCAAAGAGTGGTGTAGACGTGCACAAGGTCCCCTTTCAGTTCCATCCTGTCTGCCTGGGTCTCAGTAGGGGGTGTGGCAGTCCATTGTGTGAGGGCAGGCAATTTTCCTTTGACATGTAAGTGTCAGGCCCTCGACCCTCCCAGCCCAGGAAGATCCATTCAGTATGCAGATGTGTGCAAGTGTGACTGAGCATCCTTTGTTTGCGGTTGTCTCAGTGAAATGCACAAGGGAGCTGTCAACTAACCTAGCCAGATATGGATTGGAAGGCAAAGAAGGATTTGATTCTAGAGAAATATTCACTTTCTAAAAGTGGCATTTCTAGAATAGCAATATTACATCCAACTTCACCAATAAGCAGGATTTTCTATTACCATTCTGGCCATACTAAATATGACCTGGTTACTCCTCTCAGATCATAATCTACCACTCAAACAGTATTTGAGGGTAGCCCTAATGCTACTTTATGAAAGGAGCAGGCCTCACAGTAGTGTAAAACCAATTTAGGAGTTTTACACAACCAGGACATATAAAAAACACATATTCAATTCCTGCCTTTTACCTACATAGCACCCTGCCCTATGGGCTACCTGGATCCAACCTTAGGGGTGACTTATGGGTAGAAAAAGGGGAGTTTAAGGCTTGGAAAGTACTCTAAATGCCAAGTTAAAGTGGCAGTGAAGCTGCACACACAGGCACTGGCATTGCATGCCTGAGACATGGTTAGAGGGCTACTTATGTGTGTGGCACAACCAGTGCTGCAGCCCACTAGTAGCATTCAATTTACAGGCCCTGGGCACATGTAATGTAGTGCACTTGACTAGGGACTCACAAGTAAATCAAATAAGCCAATTGGGTATGAGCCAATGTCCCCATGTTTTAAAGAGAGACCATATGTATTTTAGCACTGGTTAGCCGTGGTGAAGTGTGCAGAGTCCAAAAGCCAGCAAAAATGAGGTCTGAAAAATAAGAGGAGGAAGGCAAAAAGTTTGGGGGTGACCCTGCTGAAAGGCCATTTCCAACACCTATCAAGAATATCAGAACTGGTTTAATGGCGCCCTACCACACGTAATACAGCCTGTGAGATTTGGTCCCTTAGATAACAAAGGACCGACGTGGCCTACGTTTGCCACTTATACACCTCACCCCGGTGTACAAAACATCAATCAATCAATCAGTAATTTGTTAAGCGCGCTAATCACACGGAAGGGACTCAAGGCGCTGGGGGGAGGGGGTGCTGATGCTCGAAGGGCCAGGTCTTGAGGTGCTTCCTGAATGTCAGGAGGTCCTGGGTCAGACGTAGGTTGACGGGTAGGGAGTTCCAGGTTTTGTGGCAAGGTGGGAGAAGGATCTGCCACCAGTTGTGGTCCGGTGGATGCGGGGGATGGTTGCGAGGTTGGCGGAGCGGAGCTGGCGTGTCGGGATGTGGAAGTTGAGACGCTCGTTGAGGTAGGCAGGTCCGGTGTCGAGAAGAGCTTTGTGAGCATGGATCAGGAGTTTGAAGACAATCCTTTTGTTGACGGGGAGCCAGTGGAGGTCTCTGAGGTGTGCTGAGATGTGTTTGTGGTGAGGGAGGTTGAGGATGAGTCGTGCTGGAATTTCTTTTTGAGCTTGGCCGTTGTTCCCGCGTAGAGGGCATTGCCGTAGTCCAGTCTGCTGCTGATGAGGGCATGGGTGACCGTTCTTCTGGTTTCCACGTGGATCCATTTGAAGGTCTTTTGGACATGTGAAGGGTGTTAAAGCATGAGGATGAGACGGCCTTGACTTGCTGTGTCATAGAAAGTGATGAGTCCAGTATGAAGTTGAGGTTGCGTGCTTGGGTGGTGGGCGTTGGGGCAGACCCCAGAATGGCAGGCCACCAGGAGTCATCCCATGCTGATCTGTTGGAGCTGAAGATGATGATCTCGGTCTTCTCTGAGTTCAGTTTGAGGCAGCTTGCTTCCATCCAGTTGGTGATGGCGTGAAGTCCGGTGTGGAGGTTGGTTTTAGCGGTTGCAGGGTCCTTCGTAAGAGAGAGGATGAGCTGAGTGTCGTCTGTGTAGGAAACGATGTTGAGGCCGTGGGATCAGACGATGTTGGTGAGCAGTGCCATGTAGACATTGAAGAGGGTGGGGCTGAGTGAGGAACCATGGGGGACTCCGCAGATGGTCTTGGTGGCTTTAGACAGGAACAGGGGGAGGCG
The DNA here is from genome assembly GCF_031143425.1 of Pleurodeles waltl. Taxonomy (NCBI): domain Eukaryota; kingdom Metazoa; phylum Chordata; class Amphibia; order Caudata; family Salamandridae; genus Pleurodeles; species Pleurodeles waltl. The sequence goes on from NC_090447.1 coordinate 21,238,539, forward strand.
GACTCTTTAGGTTCTTCCAGAGAGGAAGGATGTGAGCCAATCCAGGGCTCTGTAGCAGATTCTGGCGTCATAGAGGTGTGTGCGAAGGGTGTGTTGACAGGCAAACATGCAGGCAACAGATCTGTGCAATCTATACAATGAGTTAGTAACACTATACAGATGACTTGTTCATTTTGTAATCCAAACTCTGAACACTACACTATTGCGTCGAGCACCACCAGCACCTGCTGGTTACCAATTGGCTACCACTCGGATTAATCCACAAACAGTACATTCTATCATAGGTAAAGTGCCCAAAGAACAAGAGAAAATCCCGTTCTGGACAGCTCAGAAAACAAATCACCCGGAAGTTGTGGTTCCCCATAAGGGACCACAGGAAAAACATAAAAATCTCACAATGTGTTTGCCCTTCAGGATGGTTCCCTCAGGGGATGACTGCGCAACGTGGGGTATAGTCTTCGCTGCTATATATACTACCACACATGGTACCCCGACACTTGCCAGTTTACCTGAAGTGTTAAAAGAGATTCATAATGAGCACGGGGCTGCTCCAGTCCTAGATTTGAGGATGAAATTAATGCGTAGCTTCAACGCAGTCGCCTCAATAATACTCATTAACAGGGGAAACTGTAGCATTGGCCATACGCCAGTGGCACCGAGAGATTAGACATCTGGACCAGGAGAAAAAGCTGCATAACCCTCAGACAGGTTTCTGCCCTCCTGGGGTCTGGGCAGCCCAGTTCCAGGAAAGCAGAACACAGGATGTCCTCTGAGAGTGGGTGTTACACCCTATACCATTGGAAATAGGTGTTAAGGGCTGGGGAGGAGTAGCTTCCCCCAGCCTCTGGAAATGCTTTGAAGGGCACAGATGGTGCCCTCCTTGCATAAGCCAGTCTACACCGGTCCAGGGATCCCCCAGCCCCTGCTCTGGCACAAAACAGTACAAAGGAAAGGGGAGTGACCACTCCCCTGTCCATCACCATCCCAGGGGTGGTGCCCAGAGCTCCTCCAGTGTGTCCCAGACCTCTGCCATCTTGGATGCAGAGGTGTGAGGGCACAAAGGAGAGCTCTGAATGACCAGTGCCGTCAGAGACCACTCCTGATAGGTGCTTACATTTCTCTGTAGCCAATCCTCCTCTGTGTGCTATTTAGGGTCTCTCCTGTGGGTATCTTATCAGATAACGAATGCAAGAGCTCACCAGAGTTCTGCACTTCCCTCTTCGACTTCTGCCAAGGATCGACCGCTGATTGCTCCAGGACACCTGCATAACCGCAACAAAGTAGCAAGAAGACTATCAGCAACATTGTAGCGCCTCATCCTGCCGGCTTTCTCAACTGTTTCCTGGTGGTGCATGCTCTGAGGGCTGTCTGCCTTCACCCTGCACTGGAAGCAAAGAAGAAATCTCCTGTGGGTCGACGGAATCTTCCCACTGCCAATGCAGGCACCAAACTTCTGCATCACTAGTCCTCTGGGTCCCCTCTCATCCTGACGAGCGTGGTCCCTGGAACACAGGAGCTGGGGCCAAGTGGCCATGACAGTCCAGTGGCCCTTCTGTCCAAATATGGTGGAGGTAAGTCCTTGCCTCCCCACGCCAGACAGTTGTACTGCGTGTAAGCAGCTGCTTGGGCTTCTGTGCACTTTTGCAAGACTTCCTTTGTGCACAGCCTAGCCCTGGTCCCCAGCACTCCATCCTGCATTGACCAACTCGCTGAGTTGGACTCCAACGTCGTGGGACCCTCCTTTGTTGCTCTGAGACGACTGTCATCTTCAGATCTTCTAAGTGCCTGTTCAGGTGCTTCTACGGGTGCTGCCTGCTTCTGCATGGGCTCTCCGTGTTGCTGAGCGGCCCTCTGTCTCGTCCTTCAAGGGAGGACCTCCTGGTCCTTCCTGGGCCCTGGCAGCACCCAAAATCTTTAACCGTGACTCTTGCAGCTAGCAAGGCTTGTTTGCAATCTTTCTGCGTGGAAATAACTGTGCATCCTCCAGCACGCCATGAGACATCTTCTGACCAAAGGAGAAGTTCCTGGCGCCTTCCGTTATTGGAGAATCTTTGGCTTCTTCCACCCGGAGGCAGCCCTTTTGCACCTTCATCCGGGGTTTAGTGGGCTCCTGCCCCCCTGGACACTTGCGTGACTCTTGGACTTGGTCCCCTTCCTTTACAGGTCCTCAGGTCCAGGAATCAGTCTTCACTGCTTTGCAGTCAGTTGTTGTCCTTGCAGAATCCCCTATCTCGACTTTACTGCCTTTCTGGAGTAGTAGGGTAACTTTACTCCCACACTTCAGGGTCTTGGGGTGGGGTATCTCGGACACCCTTAGTGTTTTCTTACACTCCCAGCGACTCTCTAAACACTACACTAGGCCTGGGGTCCATTTGTGGTTCGCATTCCACTTTTGGAGTATATGGTTTGTGTTGCCCCTAGGCCTATTTCTCCCTATTGCATTCTATTGTGTTCTACAATGTTTGCACTACTTTTCTAACTGTTTATTTACCTGATTTGGTTTGTGTGTGTATATTTTGTGTATATTACTTACCTCCTAAGGGAGTATATCCTCTGAGATACTTTTGGCATATTGTCACTAAAATAAAGTACCTTTATTTTTAGTAACTCTGAATATTGTGCTTTCTTATGATATAGTGCTAAGTGATATGTGGTATAGTAGGAGCTTTGCATGTCTCCTAGTTCAGCCTAAGCTGCTCTGCTATAGGTACCTCTATCAGCCTAAGCTGCTAGAACACCTCTAATCTACTAATAAGGGAGAACTGGACCTGGCACACAGTGTAAATGTACCACAAGGTACCCACTATAAACCAGGCCAGCCTGTTACATTGGTGGTACAGCGGTGGGATAAGTACTTGTAACTGCTTTACCACTTTGTCATTGGTGCTTTTATAAGAAAACCATATACCAAATACTTCAGAATATACACATTGACCTAAATAGTTCAACTTTCCTTCTCTACATTTTTTAACAAAGTTTCTGAAAAATTATTGAAAACTTTTAAAAGTTTTCAAAAGTTGGAAAAAGGTTTTTTTCTTTGTTCTTTTAAGTTCTAAAACTTTTTCTCTCTCTGACCTAAACCTTTTCTATCATGTCTGCAGTAGAGCTTACTCCCAAAGTTGCTCAGGCAACCTATGAGAGTTTAAACTTTAAATGTTTGAGGGGTCTCTGCATGGAAAAAGGTTTAAGCATTGGCAAGAATCCTACCAAAGACTTTCTCTTTAGCCTTCTCCTAGAAAAAGACCAGAACCAATCTGGCCTATCACAGGAATAGGAGATAGGAGGGGAGGTTACCCAGTCTGATTCAGAGGAGTCACCTGAAGAGACTGGGGAGGGTTCTTCCAAAGACCTGCCAGCTAGCAGGGCACCTAGTGACACTGGTAGTGGGAGGGGGGTCACACATTAGTAGGGCACCTTTCACTCCTAAAGGCCAGGCTACTAGGGTCCAGCCAGTTAGGGACAGGTCTCTCTCTGCCAATTCCCATATTTCCTTTGTGTCTCACAATTCCCAACCCCCCCCACCCTGAGAATACTTAATGGAAAGGAAACTCAGAAAGCTGAGGTTGGAAGAGGCGAGGCTGAAGCTTAAACAGCAGCAGCTGGCCTTAGACAGGGACTATTTGGATATAGAGAGGGAAAGGCAGAGATTGGGGTTAGTTCCCCATGGAGGCAGCAGCAGTGTTTTGATAGCAATCCTGTTAGAGAGCAAGATTTCAGAAACCTGCATAAGATATTCCCCCCTTACAAGGAGGGGGATGACATTAACAAGTGGTTTGCTGCACTTGAGAGTGCCTTTATGGTACAATTGGTCCCTCAAAGGCAGTGGACTGCTATCTTGTGGCTATCTTTCACTGGTAAGGGTAGGGATAGGCTCCTCACTGTCAGAGAAAGTGATGCTAATAACTACAAAGTTTTGAAGGGTGCATTCTTGGATATATTTGGCTTAACCACTGAACAATACAGGATTAAGTTCAGAGACACCAGAAAAGAGTCCTCTCAAGACTGGACAGACTTTGTAGACTGTTCAGTGAAGGCCTTGGAGGGTTGGTTACATGGCAGTAAGGTGACTGTCTATGAAAGCCTGTATAATCTAATCCTGAGAGAGCATATTTTGAACAATTGTGTGTCTGATTTGTTGCACCAGTATTTGGTAGACTCAGATCTGACCTCTCCCCAAGAATTGGAAAAGAAAGCAGACAAATGGGTCAGAACAAGATTGAACAGAAAAGTAATACAGGGGGTGACAAGGATGGCAGGAAGAAAGATGGTGAGAAATCTCAGGATGAGCATGGGGATAAGGGTAAAACTAAAGATCCTTCTTGAAATCCTAAACACTCTTCAGGGGGTGGGGATAAATCAACTACTTCTTCTTCTTCACAACACACACACATTAAAAAGCCTTGGTGCTATGTGTGTAAAAATAAAGGCCATAGGCCAGGGGATAAGTCCTGCTCAGGTAAACCCCCTGAGCCTACCACCACTAACACATAAAAATCTAGTGCCCCTAGCAGTTGTGATAATAGTGGTGAGACTGCTGGCAACAGTCAAAATCAGGGTGTAGTTGGGTTCACTTATGGGTCCATCATTGAAACTGGGGTAGTCAGTCACAAGACAGTTTCTGTCACACCTGGTGGCACTGGCCTTGCCACACTGGCTTCTTGTCCCCTTACAATGGAAAAGTACAGGCAGACAGTTTCAATAAAGTGTGTTGAGGCCCAGGCCTACAGGGACACAGGTGCCAGTATCACTTTGGTGACTGAAAACCTAGTGTCTCCTGCAAAACACATCATTGGACAACAATACAAGATTATTGAAGTCCATAACTCCACTAAGTTCCTTCCCTTAGCTATAATTCAGCTTAGTTGGGGTGGAGTTACTGGCCCTAAGCAGGTGGTAGTATCACCTAGCTTACCTGTAGACTGTCTCTTAGGTAATGACCTAGAAGCCTCAGGTTGGGCTGAGGTAGAGTTTATTAGCCATGCTGGGTATCCTTGAGGATTTGCTTCCTCTCATTTCAGCTGAAATGAAAAAGCAAAGGAGAGAAAAAGGCCTGAACACTCAGGATCCTTCTCCAACAAAAGGTGAAAAGGGCATCAAAGTATCCCCTTCCCACCCTGCCATTCAGGATACCATTCCTGTGGTAGGAGAAACCTCTCCTGGGGTGGCACCTGTACCAAGAGAACCATCATGTGGAACAGCTGTACTACCTGAGGTAGAAGTACCTCTCTGTGGGATAACTAATATTGGTGAGAATAAGTGCACCACTTCAGTTAACATGGAGCATCCCTTCAACCCTCACAACACTTAGGACAGCAGCCCTGTCCTAGTGTGGAGCTCAGAGGACAGCATCCCTGCCCTGTTCCAACTCAAGAGAAACAGCAACCCTGTTCTCTCTTACAGCCATATGGACAAAGTTTTTGCCCAGCTATGGCTTTACTGAGACAGCATCCCTGTCTGGCATTCTCATCACTTGATATAGGTCCAGTGGACAATTCCCACTGTTCTAAACTTAAACATACTAATAGGAACTCTGAGAATATCACTTCACATTGTTGGCTAGCTAAAAAACTTCAAACAGGGCGGTTTACATCCCCACAGGAAAGTAACCATATAGTGGATGATGAAGGGAGTAACCAATTATTGCAGAGCTACTCTCCAATTATCCCCACTTAAACAATAAAGACTCAACTGGCCAAGGTTAGCCTTACTGTCCTTCGTTTGGGGGGGGGGGGATTGTGTAGGAAGGTAGCTTCTTTCTATCCTTGTTTTACCCACTTTTGCCTTTTTGTGAGTATATGTCAGGGTGTTTTTACTGTCTCATTGGGATCCTGCTAGCCAGGGCACAGTGCTCATAGTGAAAACCCTATGTTGTCAGTATGTTTGATATGTGTCACTGGGATCCTGCTAGCCAGGACCCCAGTGCTCATAGGTTTGTGGCCTCTATGTGTTCCCTGTGTGGTGCCTAACGGTATCACTGAGGCTCTGCTACCCTGGTACTTAAGCTGAGTGAGGCTCTCCCTCACCAAAGTTTTGGCTTTATGTTTAAGAGGATATTGTGGCTGAGGTTACGTTGTAGACATAATAGGTATTACATGACAAGTGTAGGAAAGGACCATCTTGCCTGGCATGTTACCCCCATATTTACTTGTGTGTCTGTTTGTTTTTGGCTGTGTCACTGGGATCCTGCTAGCCAGGATCCCAGTGCTCATAGTTTGTGGAATATATGTGTTCCCTGTGTGGTGCCGAACTGTATCACTGAGGCTCTGCTAACCAGAACCTCAGTGTTTATGCTCTCTCTGCTTTTAAAATTGTCACTGCAGGCTAGTGACTATTTTCACCAATCCTGATTGGCACACTGGAACACCCTTAGAATTCCCTAGTATATGGTACCTCGGTACCCAGGGTATTGGGGTTCCAGGAGATCCCTATGGGCTGCAGCATTTCTTTTGCCACCCATAGGGATCTCAAACAATTCTTACACAGGCTGCCACTGCAGCCTGAGTGAAATAACGTCCACGTTATTTCACAGCCATTTTACACAGCACTTAAGTAACTTTTAAATCACCTATATGTCTAACCCTCACTTAGTGAAGGTTAGGTGCAAAGTTACTTAGTGTGTGGGCACCCTGGCACTAGCCAAAGTGCACCCACATTGTTCAGGGCAAATTCCCCAGACTTTGTGAGTACAGGGACACCATTACACGTGTGCACTATATATAGGTCAATACCTATATGTGGCGTCACAATGGTATCTCCGAACATGGCGATGTAACATGTCTAGGATCATGGAATTGTCACCCCAATTCCATTCTGGTATTGGGGGGACAATTCCATGCATCCCCAGGTCTCCAGCATAGAGCTGGGTACTGCCAAACTAATTTTCCGGGGTCTCCTCTGCAGCTACTGCTGCTGCCAACCCCTCAGACAGGGTTCTGCCCCCCTGGGGCCTGGGCAGCCTGGTCTCAGGAAGGCAGAATAAAGGATTTCCTCTGAGAGAGGGTGTTACACCCTCTTCCTTTGGAAATAGGTGTGAAGGGCCTGGGAGGAGTAGCCTCTCCTGGCCCCTGGAAATGCTTTGAAGGGCACAGATGGTGCCCTCCTTGCATAAGCCAGTCTACACTGGTTCAGGAATCCCCCCAGCCCTGCTCTGGCGCCAAACTGGACAAAGGAAAGGGGAGTGACTACTCTCCTGACCAGCACCTCCCAGGAGAGGTGCGCATAGCTCCTCCAGTGTGTCCCAGACCTCTGCCATCTTGGATGCAGAGGTGTGAGGGCACAATGGACAGCTCTGAGTGGCCAGTGCCAGCATGTGACATCAGAGACCCCTCCTGATAGGTGCTTAACTTTCTCTGTAGCCAATCCTCCTCTGTGGGCAATTTAGGGTCTCTCCTGTGGGTATCTCATCAGATAACGAATGCACGAGCTCACCAGAGTTCCTCTACACTTCTCTCTTCAACTTCTGCCAAGGATCGACCGCTGACTGCTCCTGGACGCCTGCATAACAGCAACTAAGTAGCAAGAAGACTACCAGCAACATTGTAGCGGCTCATCATGCAAGCTTTCTCGACTGTTTCCTAGTGGTGTATGCTCTGAGGGCTGTCTGCCTTCACCCTGCACTGGAAGCCAGAAGAAAGCTCCCGTTGGTCGTCAGAGTCTTCCCCCTGCCAACGCAGGCACCATACTACTGCACCACCGGTCCTCTGGGTCCCCTCTCATCCTGACGAGCGTGGTCCCTGGAACACAGGAGCTGGGTCCAAGTGTCCCCTACAGTCTAGTGGCCCTTCTGTCCAAATGTTTATTGGAGGTAAGTCCTTGCCTCCCCATGCCAGACAGTAATCCTGTGAACTGCGTGAACTGCAGCTGCTCGGCCTTCTGTGCACTTTTGCAAGACTTCCTTTGTGGACAGCCTAGCCCAGGTCCCCAGCACTCCATCCTGCATTGCCCAACTCGCTGAGTTGGACTCCGACGTTGTGGGACTCTCCTTTGTTGCTCTGAGTCACCTGTCATCCTCAGATCTTCTAAGTGCCTGTTCAGGTGCTTCTGCGGGAGCTGCCTGCTTCTTCATGGGCTCTCTGTGTTGCTGAGCACCCCCTCTGTCTCCTCCTCCAAGGGGCGACCTCCTGGTCATTCCAGTGCCCCGGCAGCACCCAAAATCTTCAACCGCGACTCTTGCAGCTAGCAAGGCTTGCTTGCGGTCTTTGTGAGTGGAAACAACTCTGCATCCTCCAGCACGCCGTGGGACATCTTCTGACCAAAGGAGAATTTTGTGGCACCTTCCGTGGTTGCAGAATCTTCGGCTTCTTCCACCCAAAGGCAGCCCTTTTGCACCTTCATCCAGGGTTTAGTGGACTCCTGCCCCCACCCTGGACACTTGCGTGACTCTTGGACTTGGTCCCCTTCCTTTACAGGTCCTCAGGTCCAGGAATCCATCTTCAGTGCTTTGTAGTCAGTTGTTGTCCTCGCAGAATCCCCTATCTCGACTTAACTGTCTTTCTGGGGTAGTAGGGTAACTTTACTCCTACTTTTCCGGGTCTTGGGGTGGGGTATCTTGGACACCCTTCATGTTTTCTTGCGCTCCCAGCGACCCTCTACACACTACAGTAGGCCTGGGGTCCATTCGTGGTTCGCATTCTACTTTTGGGGTATGTGGTTTGTGTTGCCCCTAGGCCTATTTCTCCCTAATGCATTCTATTATGTTCTACTGTGTTTGCACTACTTTTCCAACTGTTTACTTACCTGATTTGGTTTGTGTGTGTATATTTTGTGTATATTACTTACCTCTTAAGGGAGTATATCCTCTGAGATACTTTTGGCATATTGTCACTAAAATAAAGTACCTTTCATTTTTAGTAACTCTGAGTATTGTGTTTTCTTTTGATATAATGCTACGTGATGTAAGTGGTATGTCTCCTAGTTCAGCCTAAGCTGCTCTGCTATAGCTACCTCTATCAGCCTAAACTGCTAGAACACCTCTAATCTACTAATAAGGGATAACTGGACCTGGCACAAGGTGTAAGAACCACAAGGTACCCACTATAAGTCAGGCCAGCCTCCTACAATAAACACTGAGGTTCTGGTTAACAGAACCTCAGTGATACAGTTAGGCACCACACAGGGAACACATATAGGACACAAACTATGAGCACTGGGGTCCTGGCTAGCAGGATCCCAGTGACACAGCCAAAAACAAACTGACACACAAGTAAAAATGGGGGTAACATGCCAGGCAAGATGGTACTATCCTACAGTTGTCATGTAATACCTATTATGTCTACAACATAACCTCAGCCACAATATCCTCTTAAACATGAAGCTAAAGCTCCGGTGAGGGAGAGCCTCACTCAGCTTAAGTACCAGGGTGTAATTGAGCCCTGTGTCTGCCATGAATAACCAGTTATTCCCCATTGCAAAACCCAACCATAAACAATAGTCTCTGATTACAGAGATTTAAACAGTCATACTCGCAGATACGCAATACAAAATTCACACAACATTGCACTAATTAACAACATAGGGGCTCATTCTGAGCCCGGCGGGAGCCGCCCGCCTGGAGGGAGCCACCAAATGACCGCACCACGGTCAGAAGACCGCGGCGGCCATTCAGACATTTCCTCTGGGCCGGCGGGCGCTCTCCAAAAGAGCGCCCGCCGGCCCAGAGGAAATGCCCCTGCAACGAGGACGCCGGCTCAGAATTGACCCGGCGTAGTTGCAGGGGTGCGACGGGTGCAGTTGCACCCGTCGCGTATTTCAGTGTCTGCAAGGCAGACACTGAAATACTTTGCGGGCCCTCTTATGGGGGCCCCGCGGCAACCCCTACTGCCATCCTGTTCATGGCGGATTTCCCGCCATGAACAGGATGGCAGTAGGGGGTGTCTGAATCCCCATGGCGGCGGAGCGCGCTCCGCCGCCATGGAGGATTCCCCCGAGCAGCGGAAAGTCGGCGGGAGACCGCCGACTTTCCGCTTCTGACCGCGGCTGAACCGCCGCGGTCAGAATGCTCGTGGGAGCACCGCCAGCCTGTTGGCGGTGCTCCCGTGGTCGGTGGCGAATGACCCCCATAGTGCATAAAAAATACAAAACAATCTTGGATATATCCAACGGTTTCTTCTGCCAGAGTTTAGCACACAAAAGTCGGGACCTGAGTGCATTCTCATTTGGCTCACAAAAACATTTTTGGAGTTTGCCCCAAGAGTACAAGAACAGCCCAGGGCTCTTCTTAGCCTGTGTAACATCAATATTGCATGATATTGACCCTGAGGCGTATGTGGACGACCTCAACATTCATCTTGCCAGGGTCGATCAGATCGCTTTACGATCGATTTACGGTTCACAGCACTTGGCTAAAAATTCAATTTCAGAAAAACTAAAATAGCCTTTCTTAGTGTACTGTTCCTGGGATATGAGCTATCAAACGAGGGCCAGAGCCTGGCCCCGCAATTTTTAGAGAAGTGTGCTCAACTTCAAACACCAAATACACTCAAGAAACTACAATCTATACTAGGTTTCTTTAAGTTTGGCAGAACTTACATTCCTGATTATGCACAATGTATCAAGCAACTCTATGACTTAATACACCCTGATTTCTAAGGAACACTGGACAAAAGAACATACATGCATCCTTAGAGGGTTGCAACAAGACATGCTAGAACCAAAGCGCTTACACACATGTGATAACAAAACAAATTTGGTCATCAGAATAACTCCTGGTGCCCTTTGGTTTACCTATGTCACCTTTAATGAAGGGGATACAGTACCCATAGCATATAAATCACATTTATGCAGAACAACATTTTGCGCCCACAGAAAAAAAATCTACCAGCAGTGCAGATGGCTGTCATCAAGGAGAGGTACTTGCCGGGAGGGAAACAAATCATACCCCGGTGCAAGCCTTAGATGCTGTCACCAAAACTAGCTTACCGCTACTAAAGCATTACATCAACGCTGGATTCAGTGTAGCAACCTCGCTGACTGCCACTGATGTTGATTACATCTTTGATCCAAAACTTCAGACACAAGAATTTCTCCAATACGAACAGGAGTACCCCGCACCCCTAGATATCTTGCCACTTGACAGATATCACACTGTAATTTACACTTATGGTTCAGCACAACCAGTCATAAGTACTAAACATCAATACTCAGCCCCTCGCGCAGCAGTGAGCGGAGTGATGAAGGATGGTATATTCCACCCTCATAACACCTACACGCAGACCCTAGGGGACTGCACAGCCCAGCTGCCTAAACTCAGCACCCTTATTCTACTGCTAGAACACACCGAGCCAGGAGTCACTCTGATTTGTCTGTGACTCATAATACTGCGGACGTTGAACGGATTTAGAGATTCTGAAGGGAACACCATAAAACACAGAATTCTGTGGGGAAGGGTGGCTGATCTTAAGGATAAGCTACCTTGTGTCCATGTAGTACATAGATTGGGTCACCAACGTGTAGGAGGACATGTTATTGGCAACACTTTGGCTGATGAAGCCACCAAATCTGCAGTAGCTACCACTTCTGTGGCTGCTGTGACTTGTTCTCAGAGGAGATGGGATAATGAAGTTCTGACTGCAGTGAAAGCCTCAGCGGAAGGCAAGTCACTCCCACAAGCATGCCCTAAAAAATGCTCCTGTCACATCAGTGCACAGATGTTTCCTATGCAACAATTACTGGTGTTGGAGACTGAGCAATTCCCAACCAAGACAAGAGATTAGATCTTATTAAAGCAGCGCATGAGGGTGTTGCATCTGCTCATGCTGTTATCTCGGCCACAGTAACACTCTTACAGAAACGCTTCTGTTGGCCAGGTCTATACAAACAGACAAAGCAATACGTTCTTTGTTGTTGCATTTGCCAGCAATTGAGGGCCCAAACATCAATCGCCCTCAGCACACATCCTTGTTAGTGTCCAACAGGCCACTACAATGTGTGTACCTGGATCATTGCGCTCCTCTTCAACATGATGGTGCATACAAATACATCCAAGTCGCTGTAGATTTATGTTCCAGATTCCTGTGGGTGTGGCCACAGAGGTTCGCTGATGCTCGATCTGTTATAAAAGACTTGCTGATCTTTATGGGTACAAATGTGGTTACAGCATTCCACTCGGACCAGGGCCCTACCTTTGCCTCTGAAACATTTAGGGACACCATGGGGATGATAGATGCTGAACTTCATTACTCCTCACCATACCATCCCGAGGGAAATTTGGTCGTGGATAGGAGGAATCGCAATCTAAAGAAGTCCTTAACAGCTAGAGTATTAGGTTCAAGCCGCAGTTGGCTTCATCACTTATAGGGGTCCAGAGAGCACTGAATAATCTGCCAAGACAGTCCTTGGGGGGGCGCACTCCTTATGAGGTTCTCTTTGGGACACCTATGTATGTCCCAGATCTGGATGGCCCTGGTTTGGTGGCATCAGATACACCATTTGATATAAATGAACGTCTCACTGTCTTACAGGAGCTTCAGCAATTCCGTGATGATAATTCATCCTCCAGTGCTGCAATCTTAGGAATAAGGGATTTACCAACAACTTCTACTGGCTGGATTCCTAAAGTTGGGGATCTGGTGATCTGGGGATCTGGTTCTGAGAAGATTGCTGTGAAGAAGGAATTTGGCCTGTCCTACAGAGTACTGGGAATACAAGATACCAGAACTGCCATCCTACCACCGCTGCCAAGCTCCAAAGCTAACAAATGTATTTCCATTGACTACATCAAACTTCACCATGTGGCCGATCCTGCACAGTAGACCCATAGGTCCCTTGGATAGTTCCCGGTCCCTTCTCACTACCCAACAGGACATACCTCTTCAACGAAGAGATAACAATACTTCTGACTATACAAGTATGTCCAACGATGCTACAGATACCTCCTCAACCATGGGGAGGACAGAAAATGAGCTTTTGCTGATTCCTGTTACCACTTCAGTTACATCACCTGTCCAAGACGTGGCTGTTTTCTATTCCAACACAACACAAACTGACGACATCATCTACTATGAACCTCCACATGAAGTGGATCCATCCACCAGTAATGCACCAGCCCCTGTGTTTGCAGAGATTGCTTCTGGTTACTTCATCCACATTGATGACTTTTATTCAACTTAATCCACTGCTGCGATTAAAACTGTTTCAAAGACACATAAGTTGTGCATATGGCTTAAAAATAACTATTTAATTTATCCATTGAACAATCTATGGTTATTCTTGATATTGTTTGCATTTTTTCTATTGATTTGTTTTGTGGCTGTTTTCTTTCTGCTTATAAATGGTCATTACCTTCCTGAACACTCCTCTGTTGAGCCTGTGGATGAAGTCTTAACTCCATATCATTCCTTGCATAAGGTCCGAAGAGACTTGTCCCGGTGAACATTTCAGTAGTACCTATTCCTGATGGGATTCTGTGGGATAAAGTTCCATTTGATAGATACAGGCCTACCGAGGTCATTCAAATTCCATGTCTTCAAAGTTTCTATAACTGATGTAATTACACCTAGTGTTGAATCTGATGATTGGGATGTCCAGACAGTTGATTCTATGTTAACTGAAATGAAAGACTGTAGGAATGTAGCCTCTTTCTAGCATTGTTACCCCCACTTGTGGCCTGATTGTGAGTATATGTCAGTGCGTTTTTACTGTCTTACTGGGATCCTGCTAGCCAGTACCCCAGTGCTCATAGTGAAAACCCTATTTGTCAGTGTGTTCTATATGTCTTACTGGGACCCTGCTAGCCAGTGCTCATAGTTTGTGGCCTGAATGTGTTCCCTGTGTGGTGCCTAACTGTGTCACTGAGGCTCTGCTAATCAGAACCTCAGTGCTTATGCTCTCTCTGTCTTTAAAATTGTCACTGCAGGCTAGTGACCAGTTTTACCAATTCGACTTGGCACAGTGGAACACCCTTATAATTCCCTAGTATATGGTACCTAGGTACCCAGGTTATTGGGGTTCCAGGAGATCCCTATGGGCGGCTGCATTTCTTTTGCACCCATAGGGAGCTCAGACAATTCTTTCACAGAACTGCCACTGCAGCCTGATGAAATAACGTCCATGTTATTTCACAGCCATTTTACACTGCTCTTAATTAACTTATAAGTCACCTACATGTCCAACCCTCACTTAGTGAAGGCTAGGTGCAAAGTTACTAAGTGTGAGGGCACCCTGGCACTTGTCACGGTGCCCCCACATGGTTCAGGGCAATTTTCCTGGACTTTGTGAGTGAGGGGACACCATTACACGTGTGCACTACGTACAGGTCAATACCTATATGTAGCTTCACAATGGTAACTCCGAATATGGCCATGTAACATGTCTAAGATCATGAATTGTCCCCCATGTCAAATCTGGTATTGGGGTGCCAATCCCATGCATCCCTGGGGCTCCAGCATGGACCCCGGGTACTGCCAAACTAGCTTTCTGGGGTTTTCACTGCAGCTACCACTGCTGCCAACCCAAAGACAGGCTTCTGCCCTCCTGGGGTCTGGGCAGCCCAGTCCCAGGAAGGCAGAACAAAGAATCTCATCTGAGAGAGGGTGTTACACCCTCTCCCTTTGGAAATAGGTGTTAAGGGCTGGAGAGGAGTAGCCTCCCCCAGCCTCTGGAAATGCTTTGAATGGCACAGATGGTGTCCTCCTTGCAAGAGTCAGTCTACACCGGTTCAGGGATCCCCTAGCCCCTGCTCTGACACGAAACTGGACAAAGGAAAGGGGAGTGACCACTCCCCTGTCCATCACCACCCCAGGGGTGGTGCTCAGAGCTCCTCCGGTGTGTCCCAGACCTCTGCCATCTTGAATGCAGTGTGAGGGCACAATGGAGGCCTCTGAGTGGCCAGTGCCAGCAGGTGATATGAGAGACCCCTCCTGATAGGTGCTTACCTGACTAGGTGGCCAATCCTCCTCTGAGGGCTATTTAGGGTCTCTCCTGTGGGCATCTCTTCAGATAACGACTTGCAAGAATTCATCAGAGTTCCTCTGCATCTTTCTCTTCGACTTCTGCCAAGGATCGACTGCTGACTGCTCCAGGACTCCTGCAAAACTGCATCAGAGTAGCAAGAAGGCTACCAGCGACATTGCATCCCTAATCCTGCCGGTTTTCTCAACTGTTTCCTGGTGATTCATGCTCTGAGGGCTGTCTGATTTTGCCCTGCACTGGAAGCCAAGAAGAATTCTCCAGTGGGTCGACGGAATCTTCCCCCTCCTAACGCATGCACCAAACCTCTGCTTCCCCAGTCCTCTGTATCCCCTCTCATTGTGACGTGTGTGGTCCCTGGAACACAGGAGCAGGATCCAAGTGACCCCGATAGTCCAGTGGTCCATCTGTCCAAATTTGGTTGAGGTAGGTCCTTGCCTTCCGACACCAGATAGTATTCGAGTGTACTGCATGAACTGCAGCTGCTAGGGCTTCTGTGCACTTTTGCAAGGAATCCTTTGTGCACAGCACAGCCCAGGTCCCCAGACCTCTGTCCTGCATTGCTCAACTTGCTGAGTTTATCACCGACTTTGTGGGACCCACCTTTGTAGTGTTGAGATGACCGTCATGCTCAGTTTTCTTGAACCCATGTTCAAGTACTTCTGTGGGTGCTGCCTGCTTCTGTGGAGGCTCTCTGTGTTGCTGAGCGCCCCCTCTGTCTCCTCCTCCAAGGGTCGATCTCCTGGTCCTTCCTGGGCCCGGGCAGGACCCATTTTCTTCAACCATGACCTTTGCAGCTAGCAAGGCTTGTTTGTGGTCTTTCTGTGTGAAAACAACTCTGCATCCTCCAGCACGCCGTGGGAGTGTAAAGGAGAAGTTCCTGGCATCGTCTGTTGTTGCAGAACCTTCAGCTTCTTCTACCCGGAGGCAGCCATTTTGCACCCTCATCTGAGGTTTAGTGGGCTCCTGCCCCTCTGGACACTTTTGTGACTCTTGGACTTGGTCCCCTTCCTTTACAGGTCCTCAGGTCAAGGAATCCATCTTCAGTGCTTTGCAGTCTGTTGTGGTCTTTGCAGAATCTCCTATCATGACTTGTGTTTATGGGGAAGTATGGTCACTTTACTCCTACTTTTCAGGGTCTTGGGGTGGGGTATCTTGGACACCGTTAGTGTTTTCTTACACTCCCAGTGACCCCCTACACACTACACTAGGCCTGGGGTCCCTAAGTGGTTCACATTCCATTTTCTTAGTATATGGTTTGGATTGTACGACGAAACAACGACTTTAAAAACAACTACTGCCTTAACAACGAGGTCGGAACACCAACCTCGTTGCTACTACTAATGATTTTACCACGAATGCCTTAACAACGATATTTTGTTGTAAAGGCATTCCTGATAAAAGCATTAGTAATAGGCACCATTCACCCTACATCCCTCACCCCACCCCCCAACCCCACCCCAAAACCTAAAACCCCCTAACCCCCCACCGCCTCCCCAAAACCAAAAACGTCCCACCCCCCAACCCCACCCCAAAACCTAAAACCCCCTGACCCCCCACCCCCTCCCCAAAACCAAAAACGCCCCACCCCCAACCCCACTCCAAAACCTAAAACCCCCTGACCCCCTCCCCAAAACCAAAAACACCCAACCCCACCCCACCCCAAAACCTAAAACCCCCTGACCCCCCACCCCTCCCCAAAACCTAAAACCCCCCAGCCCCTCCCCAAAACCTAAACCCACCACTTACCTTCGCCAACTCCCTTCTTTGTACCTTAACCACGCATGTTCGTTGTTCAGAACATACGTAGTTAAGGCACACAAAAAACGGAGTCGTGGTTAAAAAAAGCGTTGTTGCGCTTTCGTTAACCACGACTTTAGTAAAACAAAATTCGTAATAAAGGATGTTTCCCTATGGTTTGTGTTGCCTCTAGGCCTATTGCATCCTATTGTATTCTACAGTGTTTGTACTACTTTTCTAACGATTTACTTACCTGATTCTGGTTTGTGTGTATATTTTGTGGATTTTACTTACCTCCTAGGGGAATATATCCTCTGAGATATTTTTGGCACTTTGTCACCAAAATAAAGTACCTTTATTTTTAGTAACTCTAAGTATTGTGATTCTCAATGTCATTCATGCTACACATCGCCTTGATGCTGATCCAGTCTTCGTGTAACCACAGTCTGATCTAGAGACATCATTCCAAAGTAACAACGGTTAGGGGGCTCTTCTCATGGATGTGGTACTGTCAGATCGGGTGTAACACACCTAGCTCTCTTTAGGTTAAAGGGTAGGCCCATCATATTTGGGTATTAGGACATATTTCACATCTCATGTCATTTCATGCTATTGCAAGTTGATGGGGGTCTTTGTATTAATGACACTCGTTTTTACAATTCTGTTTCTTGCACTGTTTGTTATCCTTATCACTGCAGCCCATGCAGATTATCGTAGATTGCAGTCTTGTTAATAAAACCCATTGAAAACTTTACTGCATCTTCTTCATTGCCTGGAAGTTTGACTGAGACATGTTGTTCATGTGAGAAAGGGGTAATCTCTGTTTAACCATGACCTCCCTGAGATGTCACACTCTTGAGTCTATGCGCTAAGGCTGCCACAAATCACCTTTCACTGTTTAGGTTTCTGGTGAGGTACTACTTGTAAGACGGAAGGGTTTTGTGACGACAGTTGCGACTTGTTGTAGGATTGACCTAGTTGCCTACAAACATGAGTACTGTCATCCTTAAACCAGCAGTCTTGCCTAGAGCAAGAGTCAAACTACAACAGTGTACAAAGCAGAGGATTGAAACTGGTCACGAGCAACCGCATTTGAGAGCAACAGTTATTTATAAGATGGGTTTCAGCCTAGTGAAAGAAATACAACATACAAAGTCTAGCAGTCATATCAGAAGTGGGAGCTGGAGTAATGAATGCTACCAAGGGATTGCAATTCATACATGTATCCTTACGGCTCATATGCTTTACAGACTGCTTTCAAACGAGATGTATCCAGAGTCTAGCAACCAAAAACGAATAAAGTCGATTTAATTGAATTCCCTCTCTTTCAAGACAGAAGGGAACTGATAGACATTTATTGGCACACTATACTGGATTTTCCAGTGATGTGCAGCAATCGCTGAAGGACATGTCATTCAATGGCATCCATCTCTTCAGAGACAAAGAGGACTCAGCCCTGATTTATTTAAGGAGAGCAAAGCAATGGTCCACTCCCTTGGACTGGCACCCCTTAAAAAGCAGTTCCACACCCACATTTCAGACGAGGGTTCTAACAGAAGCCATGATAAACGTAAGGCCTTTTGAGGCAGAGGTTGGGATCTAGCTTCCAACGTCCAGGCCCTCAGGATCAATGAACTACCCAGTCCCTCTACTCTACCTGAAGCTGCTACAAAAGCACTTTACCATCAGCAGCACACATTTGCCTGGCAGGAGATTGAATCACCTATTACCTCCATGGAGGCTGAGCATTACATCAGACAGATGGGTGCTTCAGATTGTTCAAATGGATACACTATCCCTTATCTTTCCATCCCTCCAGAAGTGCCTCCTGCACTACGTCAACCTCTGGATGACCACTTATCCATTCTGCAAAGGCATGTTTATGCTCCTTGTGACAAGGGAGTCATAAATGGGGAAGTGTTATTAGAGGTCGGGACTGGTTCTTACTTCTGTTACTTCCTGGTGCCAAAGAAAGGCTGATGGTTCTTTCTCATTCTCAATCTTTGCCCTCTGAACTTCTCCCTCAAGTTCAAAATACTCGCCCAAGTACTATCTGTCCTGGATATAGGAGACTGGATGGTGGTATTGGATCTGCAGAACACCTGTTTCCACAGTCGCACAAGTGTTACCTCTGGTTTAAGGCAGGCCATAAGCACTATTAGCTCTCAATGCTCCCTTCAGCTTTACCATGGACCCTCAGGTGTTCACAAAAATGATAGTAGTTATTGCTATGGCTTCGGAGGTTGGGGATACAAGTCTTCCCATAACTTGATAACTGGTTGTTGAAGGTAGACTCCTTTTAGGAAGATGTGGACTAGCTTCAAACAATGGAAAACTTGTTGACTTTGCTGGGTTTTTCTATCAGTGCAATAAAATTACACCTGTATTGTTTGCTGAGGCTTACCTTCATTAGCGTCATCCTGGACATGGTGCTATTTCAAACCTTCCTTCCACCTCAATGAATCCAGGATATTTGGTCTGTGATCCAGATGTTAAAGCTTTTTAACTGGGTCTCAGTGAGAGCTACTTTGATACTTCTTGGCCTCTTGGAAATTTGCATCATGCTATTGGACCAAGCCGGGTGGAACATGCAAGGTCTGCAGTGGGATGTGAACTGTCCGTGGACTCACCTCCAAGGGAACCTCTTAGATTCTATCCAGGTGAAAGATGAGGCTGCAAGCAATCTGCAGTCGTGTTGGCTGAACCTTAATTAGATCAGCACAGACCTGCCTCCCAACCTCACTCAGAACAAGTGGTCATGAAGTATTTATGGTTGCTGGGCTAGAGAGATAATTTTAGAGAGGTGGAGTTCAGATAATTGGTCTCTACTGGAAACCTGCCTCCCCATCAACCTTTTGAAGTTGCAGGTGAATCCCTTTGCATTTAAAGCCTTCATCCCACCCAACAAGTGGGAACGGGTGTTGGGTCTCATGGACAACACCACTGCTGTGTGGTACTTCAACAAACATTGAGATTGGGCTCAATGGTCTTGTGCTAGAAGGCCTTTTTACCTCTGGAATTTGCTGAATCATCAGGGCATGTACCTGGTTATCCAGCACCTGGTAGGATCTTTAACACCAGTGTGGATTACCCTAGCCAGCAATGCCTAGTGGATCACAAATGGTAGCTGCACTAAGAGGTGGCCCAAGGCAACTACCAGGAATAGCGAGAACTCTGGCTCAATAATTTTGCCATCATAGAGCTCGCACAGTGTCAAAGCATTTTGCATGGATTAGCATTAGGACATCTCTATTGCCTCCAGCCTCTGCATCTCCTGTCCAATGTTCCTAATTCATCTTTGTGGCTCTCGTCTGGATGAGGAGAGTGTGGTAGCCAGAACTTCTCGCCACCTGCATCTGACCTCCAATCCGGCTGCCCCTTTGGAGGACCACCTGTCACAACATCAGAGCAGGGCCCTGCACCCAAGCCTGGATAACATACACCTCCATGTTTGAAGATTGAGCTGTGACAGTTGTAGGAAAGTACCCTCTTTCTTGGTATGGTTACCCCCTTGTTCTGCCTAATATCTGTGTTTTTGACTGTGTTCACTGGGATCCTGCTAACCAGGACACCAGTGATTATGCTCTCTCTCACAAAACTCTGTATTTCATCCCACAATTGGCATTCTGGTGCCCCATGTATGACTCTAGTATATGGTACCTAGGTGCCCAAGGCATTAGTGTTCCAGGGGATCCCTAAGGGCTGCACCATATATTTTGCCACCCTTAGGGAGCCCAAGCAAAGGGTTTTGCAGGACTGTCATTGTAGACTGCGTGAAAAGGTGCAAGCACCCTTTCACTGCCACTTTTCACTGCACCAGGTCACTTATATGTCACCCCTATGCAGGCTTTCTAGCCCAGAGGGCAGGGTGCAAAGAAGCTGTGTGTGAGGATGCCTCTGCACTAGCAGAAGTGCCCCCATAAACTCCAGTCCCATTTTCTCAGACTTTGTGAGTGTGGGGACACCATTTTATGCATGTACTGGACATAAGTCAATATGTAGGTCTACTTCCATAATGGTAACTCTGAACATAGGCATGTTTGGTATCAATCATGATGGAACCATACCCCAATGCTTTTGCAAGCATTGGTTTTATGATTCCATGCACTCTAGCGGCTCCTTAGAGGACCCCCAGCATTGCTGCTATAGCCTTGTGAGGTTTTCCAGGCAGCCCAAGCTGCTTCCACCTCATAGACAGGTTTCTGCCCTCCTGTTTCTTGAGCAGCTCAAGGCCAGAAAGGCAGAACAAAGGAATCCTTTGGAAGAAGGGTGTGACACCCTCTCCCTTTTGAGATGGGTGTTACAGGCTTGGGAGAGGTAGCCTCCCCAGTAACTGGTAATGCTTTGAAGGGCACATTTGGTGCCCTCCTTGAATAAACCAGTCTACACCAACTCAGGGAGTGCCAGGCATGAAATTAGACAAAGGAAAAGGGAGTGACCACTCCCCTGTCCATCACCACCCCAGGGGTGCTGCTCAGAATCCCTCTAGAGGGTCCCTGGGTTTTGCCATCTTGGATGCAAGGTTGGCATGAAACTCTGGGAGCATCTGGTTAGCCAGTGCAGGCAGGTGACATCAGAGCCCTCTCCTGATAGGTGGTCACCCAGCTAGGCGACCAATCCCTCTTTCAGGGCTATATAGGGTCCCCCTCTTCGGTTGTTCCTCAGATTCGGCCTGCAAGACTAAAGCAGGATTCCTCTGCAACCTCCACTTTGACTTCTGACTTAAGAAGCTGCATCTGGATGCTCCAGGACCCAACAAGCAGCAAGGAAGAAGCAAGACTCTGCCTGCAACATTGTATCCACAGCCCCTTCCAGCAACTGCAACATTTCCCCGGTCATGCATTCCCTGAGGACAGCCGTCTTCAGCCTACACAAGAAAGAAGAAGGAATCTCCCTTGGAGAGAAGGAGTCACTCCCCTGCATCTGCAGGCACCAACTGCAATGACAACAAGCTGAGTGGATCCCCTCTCCTGCTGAGCTGCATGTATCCTGCAACACGGGTGGTGGACTGAAGTGGTCCCAATGTTCCTTTGTTCCAGCTGTCTAACTTGGGTGGAGGTAAGCCCTTGCCTGCCCACACAGGACAGTACCCCCTGCACCTTATTATTTGCAGCTGCCAAGGCCTGCTGGCATCCTTTCCATGGGATCTTCAAGCACCTTGAAGCTCCAGTTCCCAGCTCCCAGCACTCCATCCTGTGATGCACAGCTCCCTGAGTGGGTCTCCTGCGGCATGGGACTCCTTTTCATAGTGCTGCGTGGGCCCCTTCTTTGACTTCTGTGTCCCCGTCCTGTGGGACTCCTGTGGGTGCTTCCTGTGCTTCTGTGGGCTCTCTGTGTTGCTGAGGGCCCCCTCTTACTCCCCCTCCTGGGTAGAGTCCACCTGGTCCATCCTGGTCCCCGGCAGCTCCACTTTCCTCCAACTGCGAGTTTTGGTGCGCTTAGTACTCCTAGCTCCCCTCTACACACTCCACTTACCTAGGTGGGGGACCGACTCCCGCATTCCATATTTTTAGTGCATGGTTTGTGCTCACCCTAGGGCCATTATTTCCTATTGTGAATTTCACTATATTGCACTGTTTTCTAACTGTTTTTATGCCTAATTCTGCATACTAGTGTATATAGCTTGTGTATTACTTACCTCCTAATGGTGTATACCCTCTATGGTATTTTTGGTATTTGTGTCACCACAATAAAGTACTTTTATTTTTGTAACACTGGGTGTTTTCTTTCATGTGTGTAAGTACTCTGCGTGACTACAGTGGTATTGCATGAACTTTGAATGTCTCCTAGATAGGCCTTGGCTGCTTATCCACAGCTACCTCTAGAGAGCCTGGCTTCTAGACATTGACTACACTACACTAATAAAGGATACCTGGACCAGGTATAAGGTGTAGGTACCTTGGGTACCAATCACACACCAGGCCAGCGTCCTGTATTGGTGGCGCAGCGGTGGGATAAGCAATTGTAATTGCCTAATCACTCTGTCACCTGGTGCTTTCCACAGGAAAGACCACTCCCTACCTAGAGGTTTACATAGTACCTAGTGTAGAAATCTAGTTTCTAAAGTTTAGGTAAGCTAGCGTCTAGGCATAGCCCTAGCTCTAAACTTCTTTCAGAGAAACTAGGAGCTAGGTAGGTTAGGTACACCCTTCACTATCCTAACACATACCATGTCTGCAGCTGAACACACCTCAGAGGTCATGGACTATCCCTATGAGAACCTGTCATTCAAGGAATTACATGGGTTGTATACAGAGAGGAAGTTAGACATGGGAAGGAACCCTAAGAAGAGTCTGCTCTTGGGCCGTCTCCTCCAGGATGACCAGGACCAAGCTGGGGGCCAGGAGGAGGAAGAAGAAGAAGACCCTAACCCCTCTGAGGTAGAACATGACATTCTAGATCTGGGGGAAGGTACCTCAAAGGGTATTAAGATTCCTAGTAGACCGAATAGCATAGCAGGAAGTGGGAAGGGAAGCCATACTGGTAGGGCCCCCTTTACACCCAGAGGGCAAGTAGAAAGGGTTACTAAGTCTAGGAATAGATCCACCTCTGCTCACTCTCATATCACTTCAATGTCTGAGGGGGTCACACTGCACAGCTGCATGAAATGACTCTATAGATTGGTAACTCAGGAAACGGAGATTGGAGGCAGCCAGGCTGAGGCCACAGCAGCAACAGCTAGCCCTAGACAGGGAGGCCTTTGCAGTGGAGAGAGAGAGGCAGAGGTTGGGGTTAACACCCCATGGTGGCAGCAGCACAGGCTTCAGGTATCACAGGGTCAGGGAGGACACCTTTGATTCCAGAAACCTGCACAAAATTGTTCCCTCGTACAAGGTGGGGGATTACATCTACATGTGGTTTGCTGCACTTGAGGCGGCCTGTAAAGTTCAGAGGGTCCCTCAAAGGCAGTGGGCTGCTGTGAAAAAAGTAGCCTCTTCCTCGCATGGTTACCCACACGTTTGGCCTGTTTGTGAATGTGTGTCAGTGTGTTTTTACAGTGTTACTGGGATCCTGCTACCCAGGACCCCAGTGCACATAGATAAAAACCTATATGTCAGTGTGTTTTGCCTGTCTCACTGGGATCCTGCTAGCCAGGACCCCAGTGCTCATAGTTTGTGGCCTAATGTATGTGTTGTCAGTAGTGCTTCACTGTGTCACTGAGGCTCTGCTAATCAGAACTTCAGTGATTATGCTCTCTCTCCTTTTAAATTTGTCACTGTAGGCTAGTGACTTTCTTTACAAATTTCAATTGGCATACTGGACCCCCCTTATAAGTCCCTATTATATGGTACCTAGGTACCCAGGGCATTGAGGTTCCCTGAGATCCTTATGGGCTGCAGCATTTCTTTTGCCACCCATAAGGAGCTCAGACAAACCCTTCCAAAGGCCTGCGATTGCAGCCTGCGTGAAATAGTGCGCACACTATTTCACAACCATTTTCAATGTACTTAAGTAACTTATAAGTCACCTATATGTTTAACCTTCACTTTCTGAAGGTTAGGTGCAAAGTTACTAAGTGTGAGGGCACCCTTGCACTAGCAAAGGTGCCCCCACATAGTTTAGGGCCATTTCCCGGGATTTTGTGAGTGCGGGGATGCCATTACACGTGTGCACTACATATAGGTCAATATCTATATGTAGCTTCACAATGGCACAATTGTAACTCCGAATATGGCCATGTAACATGTCTAAATCATGGAATTGTCCCCCCATTCCAAATATGGTATTGGGGAACCAATTCCATGCCTCCTGGGGGCTCAACTGTCAACCTCCAGTACTGACAAAGCAGCTCTCTGAGGCTTGCACTGCAGCTACAGCTGCTGCCTCCTCACAGACAGGGTTCTGCCCTCCTGGGGTCTGGGCAGCCAGTCCCAGGAAGGCAGAACAAAGCATTTCCTCTGAGAGGAGGGTGTTACACCCTCTCCCTTTGGAAATAGAAGTTACAGGCTGGGGAGGGGTAGCCTTCCCCCAGCCTCTGGGAATGCTTTGAAGGGCACAGATGGTGCCCTCCTCGCATAAACCAGTCAAACCAGTCTACACCAGTTCAGGAACCCCTTGTCCCCTGCTCTGGTGTGAAACTGGACAAAGGAAAGGGGCGTGACCACTCCCCTGTCCATCACCACCCCAGGGGTGGTGCCCAGGCTTCAGCTATCTTGCTTTGCAAAGTGTGGGGGCACCCTGGAGGGCTCTGAGTGGCCATTGCCAGCAGGTGACGTCAGAGACCCCTCCTGATAGGTCCATACCTGATAAGGTAGCCAATCCCCCTCTCAGGGCTATTTAGGGTCTCTCCAGATTCTGCTTGCAAGTTTCCTTCAGGAATCCTCTACAGCAACTTCAGCATCCTCTGACCTCGGATCAACCGCAGCCTGCTCCAAGAAATGCTGTAACTGCAACAGAGTATCTAGAAGAGATACTTTTCTTCAGCAACGTCAGCTCCAAATCAGCAACTGCAACAGTTTCCATGGTGTGCACGCTCTGAGGACTCCCTGCCTTCATCCTGCACTGGAAGGGCTGAAGAAATCTGTTGAGTGACGGAGTCACTCCCCTGCTCCAGCAGGCACCTTTCAAGACAACAACCAGTACTCTTGGACTCCTCTTACAGCAACAAGCGTGCTCCTAAGGACACAGAGGGTAGACATCATCAACATAGACTGCCCTGAGGTCCTGCTGAGGCAATTTGGATGAGGTAAGACATTGCCTTACCTGAGAGCGACGGTACCACTGTGTACTGCGTCTTCTTCACCTTCTGAGGCCTCTGTGCACTATTTGCTAAATTTCTTCATGCACAGCCTGGCCCAGGTCCCCAGCACTCCGTCCTATTATGCTCAACTCGATGAATTGTTCTCCGGCGGTGTGGGACCTTCTTTTGTTGTGCTGCATCAACCACATTTTGCACCTCTTTTGTTCCCAGATCCTGCGGCTCCTGGGGGTGCTGGCTGGCACCCTGAGGGCTCTCTAAAATGTTGAGAGCCCCATCTTCCTCCGCCCCCAGGTCCCCCTGGGTCCACCAAGCACCATTTTGATGCAAAATGCACTTTTGTCGTAGCCAAGGCTTGGTGGTGACTCCTAACACGAAATCACATCTGCAACAACCTTCACGCCGTGAGACATCTTTTGCATCATACAGGAACATGCTGGCATTCCTGCAGTCTACCACTAACCAGGGACTCTTCTTTTGCACCCTCTTCTGGGTTGGCAGGGGGCCCTGTCCTTCCTGGAACATCTTTCGACTTCTGGACTTAGTCACCTTCCTTTGCAGGTCTTCAGGTCCAGGAATCCAGCAGTTGTTCTTTGCAGACTTGGTTGGCTGCTGCAAAATCCCAATCACGAAGTGTGATGTGTCCTAAGGAAACTTACTCCTTCTTTTCTGGGCTCTGGGGTGGGGTAATGTACTTACCTATACTGCATCCCTACTCTCCCAGCGATTCTGCACACACTACACTCGTCTAGGGGGGAATTTGTGATCCGCATTCCACTTTCCACTGTGTTGCCCCTAAAACTATTTTCTCCGATTGCATTCTATAGCATTTCCTATTCTTTGCATTGTTCTATGACTATTTACTTGTCTGATTTTCGTACCTAGTGTATACAGTGTTTATAATACTTACCTTCAGAAGGAGTATTGTCTCTAAGATATTTTTGGTACTGTGTCACCCAAATAAATACCTTTATTTTTGGTAACACTGAGTATTGTCATTACTTGTGTATAAGTACCGTGTAACTATAAGTGGTATTGCATGAGCTCTGCGTGTCTCCTTGTTCAGCCTAAGCTGCTCTGCTATAGCTACCTCTATCATCCTAAGTTGCTAGAACACTTCTTCATTTCACTAATAAGGGATAACTGGACCTGGTGTAAGGTGAAAGTACCCAAGGTACCCACTACAAACCAGGCCAGCCTCCTACAGCTGCTATCCTCTGGTTGTCCTTCTCTGACAAGGGGAGGGATTGACTTCTCACTGTCAGAGAAGAGGATGCAGACAATTACACCATTTTCAAATCTGCACTCTTAGATGGTTTTCGTCTCACCACTGATCAATATCGAATGAAGTTCAGGGAGACCAGAAAAGAGTCCTCGCAGGATTGGGTAGACTTTATGGACTGTTCTGTGAAAACTTTGGAAGGCTGGTTATACGGCAGCAAAGTGTCTGACTGTAGGAGGCTGGACTGGCTTGTAGTGAGTACCAAGGGGTACTTGCACCTTGCACCAGGCCCAGTTATCCCTTATTAGTGTATAGGGTGTCTAGCAGCATAGGCTGATAGATAATAGTAGCTTAGCAGAGCAGCTTAGGCTGAACTAGGAGACGAGTGAAGCTCCTACAGTACCACTAGTGTCACTTGCACAATATCATAAGAAAACACAATACACAGTTATACTAAAAATAAAGGTACTTTATTTTTATGAAAATATGCCAAAGTATCTCAGAGTGTACCCTCAGTGAGAGGATAGGAAATATACACAAGATATATGTACACAATACCAAAAATATGCAGTATAGTCTTAGAAAACAGTGCAAACAATGTATAGTTACAATAGGATGCAATGGGGACACATAGGGATAGGGGCAACACAAACCATATACTCCAAAAGTGGAATGCGAACCACAAATGGACCCCAAACCTATGTGACCTTGTAGAGGGTCGCTGGGACTATTAGAAAATAGTGAGGGTTAGAAAAATAGCCCACCCCAAGACCCTGAAAAGTGAGTGCAAAGTGCACTCAAGTTCCCCAAAGTACAAAGAAGTCGTGATAGGGGAATACTGCAGGAAAGACACAAACCAGCAATGCAACAACGATGGATTTCCAGTCGAGGGTACCTGTGGATCAAGGGGACCAAGTCCAAAAGTCACAAGCAAGTCGGAGATGGGCAGATGCCCAGGAAATGCCAGCTGTAGGTGCAAAGAAGCTTCTACTGGACAGGAGAAGCTAAGGTTTCTGCAGAAACGACAAAGGCTAGAGACTTCCCCTTTGGAGGACGGGTCCCTCACGCCGTGGAGAGTCGTGCAAAACTGTTTTCCTGCCAAAAGACTGCCAACAAGCCTTGCTAGCTGCAAATCATGTGGTAAGCGTTTTTGGATGCTGCTGTGGCCCAGAAGGGCCCAGGATGTCGCAAATTGTGTCAGGAGAGAGAGGGGACGTCGAGCAAGACAAGGAGCCCTCTCAGCAGCAGGTAGCACCCAGAGAAGTGCCAGAAACAGGCACTACAAGGATGCGTGAAACAGTGCTCACCCGAAGTTGCACAAAGGAGTCCCACGTCGCCGGAGACCAACTTAGAAAGTCGTGCAATGCAGGTTAGAGTGCCGTGGACCCAGGCTTGGCTGTGCACAAAGGATTTCCGCCGGAAGTGCACAGGGGCCGGAGTAGCTGCAAAAGTCGCGGTTCCCAGCAATGCAGTCTGACGTGGGGAGGCAAGGACTTACCCCCACCAAACTTGGACTTAAGAGTCACTGGACTGTGGGGGTCACTTGGACACAGTTGCTGGATTTGAGGGACCTCGCTCGTCGTGCTGAGAGGAGACCCAAGGGACCGGTGATGCAGTTCCTTGGTGCCTGCGGTTGCAGGGGGACGATTCCGTCGACCCACGGGAGATTTCTTCGGAGCTTCTAGTGCAGAGAGGAGGCAGACTACCCCCACAGCATGCACCACCAGGAAAACAGTCGAGAAGGCGGCAGGATCAGCGTTACAGAGTTGCAGTAGTCGTCTTTGCTACTATGTTGCAGTTTTGCAGGCTTCCAGCGCGGTCAGCAGTCGATTCCTTGGCAGAAGGTGAATAGAGAGATGCAGAGAAACTCGGATGAGCTCTTGCATTCGTTATCTAAAGTTTCCCCAGAGACAGAGACCCTAAATAGCCAGAAAAGAGGGTTTGGCTACCTAGGAGAGAGGATAGGCTAGCAACACCTGGAGGAGCCTATCAGAAGGATTCTCTGACGTCACCTGGTGGCACTGGCCACTCAGAGCAGTCTAGTGTGCCAGCAGCACCTCTGTTTCCAAGATGGCAGAAGTCTGGAGCACACTGGAGGAGCTCTGGACACCTCCCAGGGGAGGTGCAGGTCAGGGGAGTGGTCACTCCCCTTTCCTTTGTCCAGTTTCACGCCAGAGCAGGGCTAAGGGGTCCCCTGAACCGGTGTAGACTGGCTTATGCAGAATTGGGCACAAATGTGCCCATGAAAGCATTTCCAGAGGCTGGGGGAGGCTACTCCTTCCCTGCCTTCACACCATTTTCCAAAGGGAGAGGGTGTAACACCCTCTCTCAGAGGAAGTTCTTTGTTCTGCCATCCTGGGACAAGCCTGGCTTGACCCCAGGAGGGCAGAAACCTGTCTGAGGGGTTGGCAGCAGCAGCAGCTGCAGTGAAACCCCAGGAAAGTCAGTTTGGCAGTACCAGGGTCTGTGCTACAGACCACTGGGATCCTGGGATTGTGCCAACTATGCCAGGATGGCATAGAGGGGGCAATTCCATGATCATTGACATGTTACATGGCCATATTCGGAGTTACCATTGTGAAGTTACATATAGGTAGTGACCTATATGTAGTGCACGTGTGTAATGGTGTCCCCGCACTCACAAAGTCCGGGGAATTGGCCCTGAACAATGTGGGGGCACCTTGGCTAGTGCCAGGGTGCCCTCACACTAAGTAACTTTGCACCTAACCTTTACCAGGTAAAGGTTAGACATATAGGTGACTTATAAGTTACTTAAGTGCAGTGTCAAATGGCTGTGAAATAACGTGGACGTTATTTCACTCAGGCTGCAGTGGCAGGCCTGTGTAAGAATTGTCAGAGCTCCCTATGGGTGGCAAAAGAAATGCTGCAGCCCATAGGGATCTCCTGGAACCCCAATACCCTGGGTACCTCAGTACCATATACTAGGGAATTATAAGGGTGTTCCAGTAAGCCAATGTAAATTGGTAAAATTGGTCACTAGCCTGTTAGTGACAATTTGAAAGAAATGAGAGAGCATAACCACTGAGGTTCTGATTAGCAGAGCCTTAGTGAGACAGTTAGTCACTACACAGGTAACACATTCAGGCACACTTATGAGCACTGGGGCCCTGGAGGACAGGGTCCCAGTGACACATACAACTAAAACAACATATATACAGTGAAAAATGGGGGTAACATGCCAGGCAAGATGGTACTTTCCTACACTGACTATGAGGGCTTGTACAATTTACTTTTGGTTAGCATATTTTGAATAATTGTATGTCTGATTTGTTGCACCAGTACTTCGTCGTTGACTCAGATCTGACCTCTCCCCAAGAACTTGGAAAGAAGTCAGACAAAGTGGTCAGAACAAGGGTAAAGAGAAAGGCTCACACAGTTAGTAACAAAGACAAGAAAAATGAAGAAGGTAAGTCTCATGACAAGGGTGGGTACAAAGATAAGAGTCTTCATCAGGCCCACAAAACTCTTCTGGGTGTGGGCCTAAATCCTCTTCCAATAAAAATCAGATTACAAAGCCTTGGTGCTATATTTGTAAAAGCAAAGGCCATAGGGCAGGAGACAGCTCCTGTACTAGGAAAAGGACCAAACCTCCCACCACTACAACCCCCACTCCTACAACTAGTGCCTCTAACAATAGCAGTAGAGGTGGGAACACTAACACTACTAATAGTCAGTCCAAGGTGTAGCAGGGCTATACAGTTTTGCGTCAAAAAGTATAGCGCCGGCTTGCGTTATTCCAGAGCGCCAACCGTGCGCCAAATTTATGGAAGCCCGCAAGCCGGCACAAAGGGTGGGCTAGCGTAAAAAATAAATTATGTTAGCCCGGGTGGGTGTGGAGGTAAAGGAGAAGGGGGTTTTGCACAAAAAAATTACGCTACGCTAGTTAGAGGCAAAGTGCCTTTAAACAGCCTAGCATCATTTTCTGATGCAAAACAATCCATACCACATGACTCCTGTCTTTAAAAAACAGGAGTCATGCCCACCACCCTGGGCATGGCCGTTGGACCCAGTACAATGTAGTGGGGCCCATTTCAGGCCCCCCAGTGACACTTTAAAAATGTTTGAGGAACACTTACCTCTACTTACCCTACTTACATGGGATGAAGTCCCCCATCATCCAGTGTCCCTCTGGTAGGGGTGTTCCTGGGGCTTGGGGAGGGTACCTGTGGACCATTCCATGGTGTCTGACCATGGAGATGGGTCCACGGGTCCCCTAATACCTGCTCTGACCCAGGAGTTAAATAATGATGCACAGCAAGCTTTGCACCATTATTTGGCCCCTCTTCCCACCCGTGCGTCATTTTAGCACGGGGGATAAATAAGGGGCTATGGGGAGAGCACTATTTTTTAGATGGGAACGCCTACCTTGCATCTCATTGACACAAGGTAGGTTCACACATCTATAAAATGATGCAAACTCCAATATTTTGACATTAGACAGGTCTAACGTCAAAATATTAATATGGAGTTCGTTTTGCGCCAAATTACGTACAAAAATGACACAAATGTGGCACACATAAAGTAGAAATATTCCCCTAAGTTTTTTCTTTTCTGTGTGTAAGTACTGTGTGTGACTACAGTGGTATTGCATGCGCATGAACTTTGCATGTCTCCTGGATAAGCCTTGGCTGCTCATCTACAGCTACCTCTGGAGAGCCTGGCTTCCAGACATTGACTACAATACACTAATAAGGGATACCTGGCCCTGGTATAAGGTGTACGTACCTTAGGTACCCACCACACACCAGGCCAGCCTCCTACAACAGTTAACTGCCCTTGATCTCCCTTCCCAATTAGGGAGTGTCATCTTGGCAGCTAGGCATCCCTTGACTAAAACAAACTATTCTGTACGCTGAAAGAAGTTTGTTTTCTGGTGTTCTTCCTGAAATATTCATCCTCTACAGGCACAGTAGGTTGACATATTAGTCTTTTTTTATCATTTGAAGGTTATGTATAAACTCTTTCAGTCTTTTTACATTTACCTGATCACCTATTCAAATCTCCTGCTGTGATGCATTTTTTAAAACTATGTTCCCACCAACAGCATTTATGAAGCCTCAGTGGTGCTTAAATTCAGTTTTTATTTGTCTTATGTGCTCTCCCTATTTGTCAGTGCACAGCTGATCTCTCTGACTGAATAATAGAGTTCCTTTTAGCGATAACTTCTGCTTATCACATGGGCGAACTGCAAGGATTGTCTGTCGAGCAGCTGTATTCCACCTTTTTACCAGGGAAGCTAGTGTTCAGAACTAAAGCGGCAAGTTGTCATGACTTTCCTCATAGGGCAGCCTACTACCTGCCAGCTTTTTTCGCCATGCCTCCTCCAACTAAAGAGGAAGAGAGAATGGAGAGCCCTGAGTTTTTACACTGATCATATCAAAGGCAATTGGGTGGATGATCAGCTGTTTGTGGGGCTCTCTGGTGCAAAGAAGGGAAAAGCTGAGCAGAAACCATCTTTAGATAGATTGCCCAATGCACCAAAATCTGCCATGAATTGGCCAAGAAAGAGTCTTTGGAAGGCCTACGCACTCATTCTACTATAGCAAAGGCGGCTACCACTGAGATGGGGTGAGCAGTTCTAGTCTTGGATATGTTCCAGCCTGCTCTGTGGATTCCAGTTCACATGTTTATAAAGCATTACTCTTTATAGGCAGGTCTTACCTGGGAGGCATTGTACCCATTCCTTCCTGGAGGATTTTCTGGTCTGAATTATTCCACAGACCCACCATTTGGAGATATCTATTCACAAGGTGAGGAACATCTGATTACAAATATTTGTCAGAAGAACAAGTTACTTATCTATAGTGCCTGATTCCAAGTGTGCCCACCATCTACACCAGGAACATGGTTCTCAACGACATGATGGCAGTCAGAGTTGTAACCAGCCAGGGTGGTGCTGAACTCAGCACCGCCTGGCTGATTATAACTACCCTTACCTCCAGCCTTTCCATGGAGGTGTGACCACCATAGAAAGGCTGGCAGTGAGGGTGTTTTGCTGGCCCCCCTGCCCAGAACCATCGGAATGCGCACTGTCTGCTTTGCAGACAGTGTGCAAGCTAATAGTGCTGGTCAGCCCCCTCTGTGCTTCGAGATACCACTCAGCTCCTTTAAAGGAGCTGAGTGCTATTTCATAGCACTATTCCTGCTGGTCTGACCAGCGGGAACGCTCTATTACAACTTTCCCACCATTGTAATAGGGTGGCGGGACACCACTGCATTGGCGGTGGCATCCTCACAAGTCTGCTGGTCCCGTGTTGGAATTGCCAAACTCTTAATCACCCCCTGAGTAATGACCTTTCTGGTGGATACTCTATGTAACCACAGATTCCTCACCTACCCAACCACCTCCCTATCCTGTGGAATAATTTCTCATATTCCAGGTTAATAACATTCTATCTAAATATCTGCACACTGGCACAATCAGATTAGCCAATCTTTGTGTCCAGCAGCACAGACAAACATCAGAAAGAAACTAACATCAATAAGCCAAGAAGGCGACTATGTTGGGTTTCCGATGTCACATACAGGGTGCAATGGAACCGCTGTGGAGTGTCACAATGCCACCTACCTAAATGCAGGGTAATTGCTGAAAACAATTTCAAAGGATCCAGTCTGACACCCCAGGATATTCACAAGGCAATGACCTACCATAAGATTTGTTACCAAAGATAAGTAACTTCTTCTTTGTGTGATGTCAGTAAATCCTATATTGGAATATGTTTTCTCCTGATTTCTCCTACCCACCAGCTTACCTGGTTAGGTGACCAATCCCCCTCTCAGGACTATTTACGGTCTCTCCTTTGGGTGGTTCCTCAGAAATGGATTGCAAGACTCCAGCAGGAATCCTCTGCATCCTCTACTTTGACTGCTCACCGAAGAAACTGCATTTGGACTCTTCGGGACCCTACAAGCTGCAACAAAGAAGCAAGACGAATTATGCAACATTGTATCTCCGGCTCCTGTCAGCAACTGCAAAATTTCCCGGGTTGTGCATCCTCTGAGGATTGCCCGTCTTCAGCCTGCATCAGCAGAACAAATGAATCTCCCTTATGGTAAAGGAATCACTCCCCTGACTTCTGCAGGCACCAGCTATGACGATGACTGGCTCCGTGGATCCTCTCTCCTTCTGAGCTGCATGGATCCTGCATCAGGGGTGGTTAACTAAAGTGGTTCTGACGGTCCTCTCTTCAAACTGTCTAACTTTGGTGGAGGTAAGAGCATGCATTCCCACGCAAGACAGTACCCCTGTGCTATGCATCCTTTGCAGCTGCCAAGGCTTGTTGGCATCCTTTTCCAAGATCTTCATCCATCTTGAAGCTCTGCCCCCGCACAATATCCTTTGATGCACAGCTTCCTGAGTGGTTCTCCAGTGGCGTGGGAGCCTTTGTCGTAGTGCCACATGGGCCTCTTCTGCAACTTTCTTGTCCCGTTCTGTGGGACTCCTGGGTGTACTGCCTGGTCTTCTGTGGGCTCTCTGTATCGCTGAGGGCCCACTCTGACTCCTCCTCCTGGACAGAGTCTACCTGGTCCTTCCTGGTCCCCAGCAGCACCCTTTTCCGCTAACTGCGAGCTTTGCATGTGCCTAGGCCTGTTAACGGACTCCGACAACGCAAATCCGACTGCAATCTTCCATCTGGCGCAAGGCATCACTTGCACTCTCCATAAACCCGACTCCATCTTCCTGGGTGCAGCGCTAACTTTTCTTCTTTACCGGTGGTTCACCTCTTGCACCTTCATCTGGGTTAGCAAGGGCTCCTTCTCTTCCTGGACTCTTCAGTGCTTCTTGGACTTGGTCCCCTTCTTCCACAGGTCTTCTTATCCAGGAATCCACTGTTGGTGTCTTGCAGTCTCTTCTGGTCTTGCACTATTCTTCTTTATTTCTCTGTGTGTGTTCTGGGAAACTTACTGTGATTTACTCCTGCTTTCCCGGTCACTGGGGTGGGTTGTGGTACTTACCTTTGGGTGTTCCTAATACTCCCAGCTCCCCTCTACACACAACACTTGCCTAGGTGGGGGATAAACTTTTGCATTCTACTTGCTTAGCATGTGGTTTGTGCTCCCCTAGGTCCATTTCTAAATATTGTGATTGTCACTAATTGTACTGTTTTCTAACTGTTTTTATGTCTATTTCTGCACACTAGTGTATATAATTTGTGTATTACTTACCTCTTAAGGTTGTATAGTCTCTATGGTATTTTTGGCATTTGTGTCACCAAGATAAAGTACCTTTATTTTTGTAACAGTGAGTGATTTCTGTCATGTGGGTGAGTATGAGCATGAGCCTTGCATGTTTCCCACATAAGCCTTGGCTGCTCATCCACAGCTACCTCTATAGAGCCTGGCTTCTAGACACTGACTACACTACACCAATAAGGGATAACTGGACCTGGTATAAGGTGTAAGTACCATAGGTACCCACCACACACCAGGCCAGCCTCCTGAAGTGTATACCTTAATTTATGTTACATCGTAATAGACTATATAATGCTATACATGTGTCTTTGCTTGTAGTACATTTTTTAACTCTCATTATTGATATCGTTTGAAAATAGCCACTGATATATCCATTTCTATAAGAAAACCAGTGATATAATCTATACAATAACAGAAACAGTGATGCAGCATACATTTTGACAGCCCAGAGGTTATTTTGCCGTGGGTAATGCATATTTATCAAAAACATGGCAGCTGCTTGCAAGATATTCTATTTTGTAATGCTAAATTTGGAACACTTCAGTAAACGCCAGCATTAAAATTCTAGGCCGATTACGAGGCTGACGGGCCTAGGACTGCCAGCCTCGCAGTTGGACCACCGCAGCTGTGTTGCTCCAACCGCCACATTACAAGGTTGGCGAATGGGCCCACCAATCGACTGCCATCTCTACCAGGATCAAAGATCCTGATGGGGTGATGGTGGGCTTGGTTGTAAACAGCCAGGACAGCGGTGAACTCAGCGACACCCTGCTGATTACAACCTTGTCCTCCACCAGGCTTTTCATGGCGATGGGATCACCATGAAAAAGCTGGCGGAGAATAAGTGCAGGGGGCCAAGAGGGGCCAATGCACATTGTAGGTAAGAACCCTCTTTATGGCATGGTACTCCCAATTTCTGCCTGATGTCAGTGTGTTTGACTGTGTGACTGGGATCCTGCTAACCAGGACCCCAGTGCTTATGCTCTCTCTCCTCTAAATTTTGTCACTGCATACTGGTAACCTAGTATTTCATCCCAAATTGGCATACTAATCACTCCTTAAAAGTCTCTAGTATAAGGTGCCTAGGTACCCAGCGCATTAGAGTTCCAGGGGATCCCTATGGGATGCAGAACTTCTTTTGCCACCCATAGGGAGCCCATACAAAGGCGTCTACAGGACTGCCATTGCAGCCTGTGTGAAATGGTGCATGCAACCTTCCACAGCCATTTACACTGCTCCAGGTCACTTAGAAGTCACCCAATTATCAGGCCGTCTAACCCTGAAGGCTGGGTACAGAGTACCTGTATGTGAGGGCACCCCAGCACTAGCAGAGGTGCCCCCACCTCATCCAGGACCATTTTCCTGGACTTCGTGAGTGTGGGGCCGCCATTATATGCATACACTATTAGCATGCACCCTTTCACAGCCATTTACACTGCACCAGGTCACTTATAATCACCCATATACCAGGCCTTCTAACCCTGAAGGCTGGGTACAGAGTACCTGCATGTGAGGGCACCCCAGCACTAGCAGAGGTGCCCCCACATCATCCAGGACCATTTTCCCAGACCTAGTGAGTACGGGGACACCATTTTATGGGTGCACTATACACAGATCACTACCCATGTACAGCTTCACAATGGTACCTCCGAATATGGCCATGTTTGGTATCAAACAAGTTGAAATCATACCCCAAGACTTTTGCAAGCATTGGTTGTATGATTCCATGCACTCTGGGGGCTCCTTAGAGGAACCCCAGTACAGCCATTACAGCCTTTTGAGGTTTTCCAGGCAGCCCCAGCTGGTGCCACCTCACAGACAAGTTTCGGCCCTCCTGTAGCTTAAGCAGCTCAAACCCAGGAAGGCAGAATCAAGGATTTCCTTTGGGAGAGGGATATTACACCCTCTCACCTTGGAAATAGGTGTTACAGGCATAAGGGGGGTAGCCTCCCAGAGCCTCTGGAAATGCTCTGAAGGGCACAGATGGTGCCTACCTTGCATAATCCAGATTACACTGCTTCAGGGATTCCCTGTCCCTGCTCTGGTGTGAAACTGAACAAAAGAAAGGGGTGTGACCACTCCCCTGTCCATCACCACCCCAGGGGTGGTGCTCAGAGCTCCTCTAGAGTGTCCCTGGGTTTGCCATCTTGGATTCTAAGTTGACAGGGCCCTCTGGGAGCATCTGAGTGGCCAGTGCCAGCAGGTGACGTCAGAGCCCTCCCCTGATAGGTGCATACCTTTTAGCTAACCAATCGCCCTTTCAGGGCTATTTAGGGTCTCTCTCCTGGGTGTTGCCTCGGATTCAGATTGCTAGACTCTAACAGGAATCATCTGCCTCCTTTACTTCACCTTCTTACCGAAGAAACTGCTTCTGGACCCTCCAGGAACTCTACAACTGCAACAAAGAGGCAAAGATGACTTCTGCAACATTGTATCTTCAGCTCCTGCTAGCAACTGCAACTGTTTCCTGCTCATGCATTTTCAGAGGACAGCCTGCACCAAGAACAAAGGAATCTCCCTTGAAGTGAAGGAGTCACTACCCTGCTTCTGCAGGCACCCATCTGCAGCGATGACCGGTGGCTTGGGTCCCCTGTCCTGAAGAAGTGCATTGATCCAGCAACACTGGTAGTAGACTGAAGTCCAGCTGTTCAGCTTTGGTGGAGGTAAGAGATTGCCTCCCCACGCAAGACAGTGCCCCCATGAACCTTGTCTTTTGCAGTTCCTAAGGCTTGTTGGCATCTTTACATAAAGTTCTTCGTGCACCATGCACCTCTGGCCCCTAGCACTCTTTCCTGTGACGCACAGCCTCCTGTGTGGTTCACCGACGGCGTCGGATCCCTTTGTGTAGTGATGCCTGGACCTCCTATTGCAACTTCTTTGTCCCCATGCTATAGGACTCCTGTGCACGCTGCCCGGTCTTCTGAGGGCTCTCTGAGTTGCTGAGAGCCCCCTCTGTCTTTCCCTTCTGGGTAGAGGTCACCAGGTCCCTCCTGGTCCCGGGTAGCTCCATTTTTCTCTAACCACAAGATTTACGTATGCCAAGGCTTATTGGCGGAATCCAGTGGCGCAAACCAGACTGCAATCATTTATCCGGTGTGTGACATCATCTGCACCAACCAGAAACCCGCATCTATCTTCTTGGGTGCAGTACTGACTGTTCTTCTTCACCGGTGGTTCTTCTTTTGCACCTTTCATACATCACATTTATTTATAGATGTAACTATTTTAAATAATAATGTATTTTCTTTTAACCTTATTTCCTATCGGTTTTTATTTTAATTCCATATCTCCATTATTCTTCATGGAGGGTGTAGCAGTGCAAGTTGTTAGCCATGTATGGTGTTGGATTTACTAATTTGTGTTTTTTTGTAGTAACTACACTAGGATTTTGTGACTAGGCTAAAGTACTAAACAATCTCAAAAATGTAAATAACTCAAAATTGTAGGACAAATTTATGAAACAGGCCTTATATTTTTATAAGCTTTAAAAACACATAAAAGTGTTTTTTGATTAATTGCCTAACGCCAGCTTTTCTGACTAAAATACTCATCACACAAAACATGAATTATGTAGCAGACAGTTTATTATCATCTTACATGCAGTGTAGAGAACAGACCATTCCAAGCAGAATTTATTGCAAGGATAATTTGCATACTTTTTTAAAGGTTATTGTGTCTTGGCTCAACCTTACCCTTCATTAATCTCTTGATTTTCAAAGATTGCTATCACATTGGTGCCTTTAAGAATGAAGATTATTATTTGGGGTGAGTACTTGCCCACCTCAAAGAATATTAGCACTAATTTGTCTGGGTGGTCCTCAAATTTCCCAAATTGACCTGAGCTCAAATCCCTAATACCTATGGCACAGAACAGAATGGCTTATCTGACGATAATGTGTAAATTATTTCTGCAATACCCAAGAAGTTATAAAGTCAAAACACCAAACAAAAAAAAATCCAAACTAAATTAGAAAACTAGAGTGGAAGAGAGGATTGTAATTAAATGAATGGATCCAAAATCCCCAAAATCCATTAGGAGGAACAAGAGATATGAACTTTTAATCATTTAAATGAAAATAGTTCCAACATTTACTAAGCTCCAAGGAAGCAGAATAGCTGGACGTAGGTGCAATTTCGATGGTCAAAGATTGTACTTCCACCTTAGGGCCTGATTGCTAGTTTAGTACCACCAAACCCGTAATCAGGCCCTTAGGGGCATATTTATACTCCATTTACGGTGAATTTGCATCATTTTTTTATGCAAATTCGGCGCAAAACTAACTCCATGTTTTTATTTTGACGTTAGACCTGTCTAATGTCAAAATATTGGAGTTTGCTCCATTTTTTAGATGTGTGAACCTACCTTGGATCAATTAAATGAAAGGTAGGCGTTCGAAAAAATGGTGCTATCCCCATAGCTCTAAATTTATCCCCATGCTAAAATGAAGCACAGGTGGGAGGAGGAGCCAAATAATGGTGCAAAGCTTGCTTTGCTCCATTATTTAACTCCTGGGTCAGGGCAGGGGTTAGGGGACCTGTGGGCCTATTTCCATGGTTGAACACCATGGAATGAGTCAGGCCACAGGTGCCATCCCTATGCCCAGGGAAACCCCACCCACACGAAAGGGACAGTGGAGGATGGGGTACACCACCCCAGGTAAGTATAGGTAAGTACAGGTAAGTATATTTTTTTTAAGTACCATTGGGGGCCCTGAAATGGGCCCCCATACATGGCACTAGGTGCAATGGCCCTGCACAGGGGACCCTCATCCCCTGTGCTGGCCATTGGGGTAGTGGGCATGACTCCTGTCTTTTTTAAGACAGGAGTCATGTGGTATGGATTGTTTTGCGTCAGAAAATGACAAAGGCATTTCTTTTGCCTCTAACCAGTTTAGCATCATTTTTTGCTGCAAAATCTCCTTCTCCCATACCTCCACCCCCACCCAGCTAACGTAATTTATTTTTTACGCTAGCCCACCTTTGTGCCGGCTTGCAGGCTTTCATAAATTTGGTGCCCGGTTGGAGCTGCGGAATGACGCAAGCCTGCGCTATACTTTTTGATCCAAAACTGTGTTTGTGCAGTTTTGCGTCAAAAAGTATAAATATGGGCCCGAGTTACAAAAAGTAATGTACTTTATTTTGGTGACACAAATACCAAAAATACAATACAGGCTATACTCCTTTAGGAGGTAAGTAATACACAAGCTATATATACTACCGCCATCCCCACCCGGCTAA
Source organism: Pleurodeles waltl (assembly GCF_031143425.1). Lineage (NCBI taxonomy): Eukaryota > Metazoa > Chordata > Amphibia > Caudata > Salamandridae > Pleurodeles > Pleurodeles waltl. Next base: position 21,278,555 of record NC_090447.1, read on the forward strand.
TGCCATTTTTTTTAATGCTAGCCCACCCTTTGCAACGGCTTGCGGGGTTCCATAAATTTGGCGCCCAGCTGGCTCTCTCAAATGACGCAAAGCGGCACTATACTTTTTGACGCGAAACTGCGTTTGTGCAGCTTTGCGTCAAAAAGTATAAATATGGGCCTTAGGCATCTAATTGACGCAAGGTAAGTTCACACATCTAAAAAATGGTGCAAAGTCCAATATTTTGACGTTAGACGGGTCTAATGTCAAAATATAAATATGGAGTTAGTTTTGCACTGAATTTGCATTAAAAAAAGGACGTAAATTTTAAGAGGGCAAGCCTAAAGCTGTAGCCAATGAAGTTTCATTGAAATCGGACACCTTTGCTGCTGTGTCCCACTGATTGGTGTAGAGGTCTTGGAAGTCCAAAACTTTTTTTAACCTTCAACTTTTCAGGGTTTTTATTTCACCTCGCCTGGGACATCTTTAAGGCTGCTTGCACTTTAGTGACTGCACTTAGGGGTCAGACTCACTCCATTAGAGATCATCATAGTCCAGTGAGGTCCAGTTGGTACTAGTTAACTAATTACATCAGAAAAAAAAGGCCTCTTGCAGTTTGCTGTGTCCTTGTGGCCACAGAGGAAGCAGGTCCAGTCCTTCAGGGCTCATGTCACAGACAACAGGCCTTGTACACTTCTGAGGAAAGTGTTCTGAGGAGCGTTTGAATTAGCCAGTGTTTGGGGTGAGTCTTGGGCCCTCAGGACATGGACTGGGAACCCAAAGCAGCCCTGGCAGATTTTGTCAGACCAGCCTCCATTGGGAAAAATGGTAAAAAGGTGCATTCTACAACACATTTTTCATTATATATTCAACTGAATTAGTTTTTAAATCATAGTAAATGATGACCTTACTGTGCACCATGTTATGGCAATTTGTATTGGGCTCTTCAAGATTTCTCTCACCATCACCCTCTAACAGTGCCTCTAATCTGTTCATATCCCCTTGTATTTGTTTTATAGCCACTCACTTACCAGCATAGGGTGCTGGAGCATTTTACATCACACGCATACGCAGAGCAAATTAATCATACATGTGTAAATCTGTGTATAGAAAATGTTACATAAGACAAAGGGGACTACAAGGTGTAGAATTCACAAGTCATCTATACTGCTAGGCATTTTCTAAGAGAGCCTGGTATGGGGAAGCATAAACTCAGGATTCAGAACATAACACAATGGTTAGGGTTGACTTTAGTATTAATGTATTTCAACAAACACTTTTTTGATAAATTAGGATAATCAAAGTCTGGGAAAAAAACATAAATTCCTAACCTGTATCAGGCAGTTTTCACGCAGACATAGGCAGTATCCTATCAAGCAAAGCACATAAAATATAGTTCTGTGATCTGCATATTACACGTTCTTTGCAGCATGCATATTGACCCTCTGTGTTACCTTAGATGAGTCAAAATTGCCACTCCGATCTCTCTCTAGCAGGTATATTATTCACCAGAATTATCTTGCCACTTTTATCGTTTTCTGAAATCTATTGAATGTATAAAAGAACTCTGCATTGCTTTTAAAACTGCTGCACTGTTATGAAACTGGCCCGAGTAATAAAAGCCACGCCCCCCACTACCCTTGCAGCATCCCGGGGAAATGCCTGATGTCCGGTACGGACAGTACGGCTTTTTCAACCCTTCCCAATGTTGCAGCACATCCTTTTTGCAATTGACTCCATATTGTACCATTCTAAGGGAAATCCAAGATCACAGAGGCCCTCCATCATTGCAGGTAGCTTTTGTGCAGTCAGGTGCGTGTTTAGGTAAATTATTCTGGGGGTAGTTTCTCTCCCACTGGGTTCAGAGGCATCCTGACTAGTATGTACCTGGGTGCAAAGGCTTCACCTATTCAGGTCGCTCCATATTACTAGACTATGAATGGGCTGCCATTAACCCTAATCCTATCAAGTTAATGAAGTCCCTGGACCTCCTCCAACTGTCCTTTCTCAACGTATAGGAAACATTAGCCTCATACCCTCTCTATCCTATTACTTGGCCTAAGCTATTGATCTGCTCTGGGATCAGTCTTCACACTTCATTAAGGTCAAGCACTGGGTGGCTGCTGCCAGAAAGTTAATGCAAATTGCCCTCCTGGAGCTTCAAGTATTGAAAAGGTAACTTTCTAAAAGTTACACATCCTAATTATTTAATAATAAGAATATAACTTCACAAATGAATTAGACTTTTAATAAATAGGAAATATAGATTTTGAATAAATATTTCAGCCATCTCCTGTTAAAATGTGTTGATTACAATTTATAATCTCTGCTTTAACACTTTCTAGAATATAGCTGCAGCCCTGGCAATGAAAATAGCATTGGGATCTAGTTGCTGGAGGAGAATGGTAACTTTAATTGTACACATGTTCCTCTTTTAAATATCAGGTGCCCAAATGTGTGGCAATACGTTGTGTTTTGGGGTGATTTATTCATTTTTAAAAGGAAGGATTTCTGCATGTGCAAAAGGGCTGTTTTGACAGCAGGTTCTTAGGCTGCTGCAACCTGACTAAACATAGTAGGTTTGAAGCCAGGTTTTACAGGCCAGCCCTGGGAATGGCATAGTAGATGGTGCAGTGCATAGGTGGCTTTTAACTTCCAGGCCCTGGTGCATTTTTTACACAATACAGTAAGGTCTTCTAGGCAATTTTATTGTGTGAAGCAGTGTTCAGACTATTTAACCATGTTTAAAGGGGGGGCACACAGACACATTACTCCCATTTAGCAGAGGTAAAGTAGACAGAATTCCAAAGCCAGCAAAATAGTTTCTAGAAAAATTTGAAAAATCTGTGGTGATCATACAGAAATAGTGTATTTGCTACGGCGGCTTTGACGCATAATGTTGTTTTTTCCTTCTGTAACTCATTCAGAATTTATTGGCTTACTTTGAGAAAATGCATCTTCTTATCTAGAAGTGCACAGAGACATGTGTATCTTTACATATTTTGAATATAGTTGTTGCAAATATTACCCCCATTAATAACATGGAGCCGCTGTAATGCTGGTCAACCACTCCCCATAAAAATGGAGGTAAAGTAAGCATTCAGCAGGGAAAATAAGACATATACAGGATAAACAATAAGAGAATGGACTTTGTTGTAAACGTAAGGGGTTCCATCCACCACCCAACAGGACTAGGGATTTAACTAATAAAGGAGAATTGCCACAACTTAAACATAAACATTGTAATTGAGAAACTAAACAACATTCAGTAAAAAAACAAGACCACTGACCCAAATACCACACATCATCTCTAAAGGTCAAACAGACACCTGAGTATAAATCAAGAATACACAACCAGACACTAGAGGAAGGAACACAAAAGAACTGAAGTGGACAACAATGAAACACAGTTCAAAACAAATTATCTTCTAACTATTGATAATCAGCTCATATTAAGAATGTGACCATCTTCGAAGTGGAACAATTTCATAACTTTGAGCCGTTTACTAAATTTGGAAATGCTTCAATGATTGACAGGAAATTTCACAACAGCCCTGTCCCCAACATCCACTTTGACATAAGACAAAACCTTTCTCATATTATAATTTTCTTTTCTCTTCCCTTGTGCTACTTCTTCCCTGCAGTGTCTGTGTGTGCAGTTTTAAACTGCCAATTCGACCTGGCAAGTGTAGTCACTTGCCAGGCCCAAACCTTTCCTTTTTATACATCTAAGGCAACCTTAAGGTAGGCCTTAGGTAGCCCAATGGGTAGGGTGCAGGGTGCAGTTTACGTTAAAGGTGGGACATGTACTGATGTGTTTTACATGTTCTAACAGTGAAATACTGCCAAATTAATTTTTCACTGTTACAAGGCCTATCTCTCTCATAGGTTAACACAGGGACTGGCTTTTAAAATCTGTTAAGTTTGGGGTCTCTAGACTCACATTTGAAAAATAATGTTTTTGGTAAAGTTGATTTTTAAATTGTAAGTTTGAAAATGCTACTTTCAGAAAGTGGGGGTGTTCTTGCTTAACCATTCTGTGCCTCTGCCTGCTTGTGTATTCCATGCCTGAGTCAGACTGACAGTTGGGCTATTGTGAACTCCCTCTAGACAGTGACACAAAGGGAGCTGGTGTGTGGCCTGCATATCCTGATGGGTCACCTGGGCTAGAGTGGAGGGAGTAGCCAACACCTACACCTGAATGGGCTGTGCCTGCCCTCACACAATGCAGTCTCCAACCCCCTGGTGTGAGTCTGGAGCTAGGCCTAGGCAAGGCACGATCCTGTGAACAACAGAGACTTTCCTTTGAATTTTGCCTTCTTCAATAGCAGAAAGGGGTATAATTAGTGGACCCAAAACCCCTGATTTTCAGAACACTTACGAAGTGTCTCCAAGTGCTTGGACTGAGTTTGCCCCCTGTTCTGAAGCCTCAGGTCCATCAAAGACTTCCTCTGCCAGCACCTGGCTTCTCTGCTGAATCTCCTACCCTGCCAAGTGGTGCCTAATTCAGTCCCTGGGCCTTTGAAAGGAGAAGCGAGTGAAAAACCTAGGAGAATCAAATGCACTGACTTTGGACAACCCCGGACTGATGCCACTGCCAGATCCCATGACAATGCCTGCAACTGAAGTTGTGGTCCTCGTTGTACTGCGACGACCCCGCAGGCCCGACACCACCGGAGCCTCGCTGAAGTCCACCACTTTGTGAGTCCCTAAGTGCTGTGTCACTGATGTCCGTGACACCCGACGTGACCACACCATGCCGTGACCACCGGCTATCAACCCTGCTGGAAGTGTGCGGATCCAACGCTTCGCACGGACGCCGCCTCACCTCTACAGCCCCGCAGAAGGGACCGACGCCTCACACCAATGCTGCTGTTCCTTCGCTCCACAGCACCGGAACCAATGCTGCAATGGATCCAGCGAAGCCTCGATCCCCGACTCTGTGCACTGGCTTGTTTCCTCATTTTCACAAGGTACTGTGTCTGGGGGTCCATGTGACTCCGTGACCAGCTCCAATAGTGTCAGATTGTTGGGAACGAATCCGTCACGACACCGTCATCCAACCAATCCAAAGCATTTGTGTTTCTACGCGCTATGTTGAAGTTTAATCTTTAAAAATTCATAACTTTGCCTGTGTATGTTGGATGTTTGACATTTTGGTCTTGTTTGATTTGGATAAATATTGGCTATATTTTCTAAACTGGATGGTGTCCATTTTGTAGTGTTTTTACTGTGTTACTGTGTGTGTTTGTACAAATACTTTACACATTGCTTTCGAGATAAGCCTGACCTCTTGTGCCTGGCTAACAAGGGGGTGAGCAGGGGTTATCTTAAGTGTGTATCTCCATTGCCCTGACTAGAGTAAGGGCTCCTGCTTGGACAGATTGCAAACTGAGACCCCACTTCTAACACACTTGTAAACTTGTGTTATGTTTGTTTAATCTGTTGCAGTGTCTGGACTGTATTGTGGGGGCATTGTCATGCAGCATGATCTTGAGAGCGCTCTCTGAAGAGGAAGAGGACAAATACACTGAAGGAAAAATGAAGGCATTGGCAAATTGGTTTGAGGAGCAAGCATCAGGTCCTGAGAGTTTTGTTGTTTTCTTCTTATGCATGAATTGAGAGACAGACCTTCACAAAGAAAATGGATATCATGCTCACTTGTTCTGTCCGTGTTTGTGCACATTGTAATGTCATGGGTCCCAAATTAAAAACATGGCATCTTGTACAGGAGTCATTCGCTTTTTATGTAAACATTTTGCATATCCTCATTTATCTTTCTGTGTACGTCTGAGAGACCTTTCCCCATCTATGCAGCTCCCTTATTGGGAGGCTGCTTCAAGCATATTACAAAAGTAACATCCTTTTTTCATGTTGACTTGTTGCTTATCTCTTATGCCTTTGGTTTATCTGTTTTGTTCTTCTTTTTTCCTCCTTAGCCTGTGATCAGGGGTTCATCTTATATCTCGCTCTTTTTCTCTGCCTTTAATATTTGATCTCTTGCTCTTCACTGACTGTGGTCCAGGTGCCAACTCTTTTCTCTCTCCTTCTTTGCCTGTGATTCCATTGTCATATTTGAGTCCTTTCTCGCCTTCTCTGTTGCATGGGAATTATCTATGATTTTTCTCCCTCACCTGTTTGTTAGGCTGTGGTTGTTATCTTTGATACCTTTATCTCCTTTGTTTCAAATTTCCCATGTAATTTTTGATCACTCTCTCCTCACCTGCCTGTAATCTAGCTGTCTTCTTTAATTCCCTTCTTCCATTCTCAAATTGAGATATAGGTGTCATCTTTTATTCTTTTCTCTTCTTTTCTGTCTGTGATTCAGTTGTCGTCATTGTTCCCTCTTTCTGCCTTTGATCGCTTACTCGTCTTCCTTGACTGAATTCTCTGCTTGGTTTACATTGACATCTTTAAGCTCTCTTTCTCCTTCTCTGTCTCTAATCATTGTGTTATATCCGATCCCTCTCACCTCCTCATGTGATGTGGGTGTCATTTGCCGTCCCTCGCTCTCTTTCTCTTCTCTTTCTTTAAGCAGGATGTTATATTTGATCCCTCTCATCCTTTTCTGCTTGTTATCTGAATGACGTATTTGAACTCTGTCTTGTCTTCTCTAACGGTTATCCAAGTTTTACATTTGATTCCCTCTGATATTCATAAAAGGTTGAGTATCTCCACACATGCGCATCATTGCGGAACCCAATAGTTCTTGAAACTTTGGCCCATATTTGTACTTTTTTAGCGCCACTCTTGCATCATTTTATGACTCAAAAACAGCGCAAATGTGGCGCTAAAAAAGTACAAATATGGGCCTTTGTGTTTCTAATTCAATCAGATAGAAAGGAAATGAAATGCAGTTAGCAAAATGTAAAATGAACCATACCTATAGCTAAACATTTGAAAGCAGTACATACTACATACAATAAGAACAGGAAATTGTTCCTGGATGAGAGACCATACATATAGTAAATTCAACCTAGCTCCCGTAGGAACAGTGGAGGAATCAACCATCACATGACGCTGAGCATGGTGTCAGTCAGGCTTCATTTTCGTTGCTCTGTGAGCAACAACCTGAACACTATCCTGCTTATTTAAATCTATTTTTTGGGTTACTGACGCCACATTTTGTGATTAGAGAGGTTGGTTTTATTTAGCATTTAATAATGTTTACTACCTCATAACATTTTTCTCACAGGAAATCTATGTTTCTCATCTGAATTTCCTTTGAGGTATTCATCCTTTCTCTTGTTTTTTGGGCCACTGTTCTAGTTCTTTTTGATAAATGCCCAGCCTGTGGAAGGAAAATATCTAGGAATGATGATGTCTGCGTAATTTGTCTTCTTGACTCCCACAATGTTATATAGCAAGGATTGTGGGATTTGTCAAAAGACATCAATGCTGAAGGACAATGAAGGTTTTGCTTCTGAGCTAAGAATGGGGATATTGTAGGAGGCTGGCCTGGCTTATAGTGGGTACTTTGTGGTACTTACACCCTGTGCCAGGTCCAGTTATCCCTTATTAGTAGAATAAAGCTGTTTCTAGCAGCTTAGGCTGATAGAAGGTAGCTATGGCAAAGCAGCTTAGGCTGAACTAGGAGACATGCAAAGCTCCTACTATACCACTTATATCATATAGCACAATATCATAAGAAAACACAATACTCAGAGTTACTAAAAATAAAGGTACTTTATTTTAGTGACAATGGCCCTCATTCTAACCCCGGCGGTCTCAGACCGCCGGGGCCAGGGTCGGCGGGAGCACCGCCGACAGACCGGCGGTGCCCCGCAGGGCATTCTGACCGCGGCGGTTTGGCCGCGGTCAGAAAGGGTAAACCGGCGGTCTCCCGCCGGTTTACCGCTGCCCTTAGAATCCCCCATGGCGGCGCAGCTTGCTGCGCCGCCATGGGGGATTCTGACACCCCCTACCGCCATCCTGTTCCTGGCGGTTCGCCCGCCAGGAACAGGATGTCGGTAGGGGGTGCCGCGGGGCCCCTGGGGGCCCCTGCCATGCCCATGCCAATGGCATGGGCAAGGCAGGGGCCCCCGTGAGAGGGCCCCACAAAGTATTTCAGTGTCTGCCTAGCAGACACTGAAATACGCGACGGGTGCAACTGCACCCGTCGCACCTTCCCACTACGCCGGCTCCATTCGGAGCCGGCGTCCTCGTGGGAAGGTCGATTTGCCCTGGGCTGGCGGGCGGCCTTTTGGCGGCCGCCCGCCAGCCCAGGGCAAATCCCAAAATACCCTCAGCTGTCTTTTGACCGCGGAGCGGTATTTTGGAGGGGGAACATTGGCGGGCGGCCTCCGCCGCCCGCCAATGTTAGAATCACCCCCAATATGCCAAAAGTGTCTCAGAGGATACCCTCACTTAGGAGGTAAGTAATATACACAAATTATATGTACACAAACCCAAAACAGGTAAGTAACAATAAGAAAAGTAATGCAAACAATGTAGAATCACAATAGGATGCAATAGGTAAACATAGGCCTAGGGGCAACACAAACCATATACTCCAAAAGTGGAATGTGAATCACGAATGGACCCCAGACCTATGGGAGAATGTAGAGGGTCGCTGGGACTGTAAGAAAACAGTAAGGCCTCTGTCCCCTGACCACGCTGCTGTTTGCGTGTTCGAGGCCCTCCTCCACCCGCAGGCATCCTCCTGCGCCTCATCCCTGGGGTCTAGTGGGCTCTGACTAGCTTCACTTGACCCGTGTGCCGCTTTCCGCCGTCCCGTAAGTGTTTTTCGTTTTTTTCGCTTTTTTCAGCGCCTCGCCGCCGGCGCTTCTGCCCCCTTTGTGCCCCCCTGATTGCTGTCTCCCCGATCGTATATTGTGCCATCTTGTTTTTTCTGATTGTGTGCTTTTCTTATTGTAACTGCTGTTTTTTGCTCGTTTTCAGTGTTTTTGCCCCTTGTGCGCTCCCCGTTCCCTGCCGCTGCCTCCCTGCGGCCCCGCCCCCCTCGCGCCCCCCATTTGCCGTTCCCTCCCGCCTCCCGCCTCCCAGCTGCTCCTCCCTCCCCCCTCCCTTCTTAATGGCTGGCGCTGCGCGTCGCGAGTGAGCGACCTCTGACCTGTTTCAGGTCCTGAGCTCGCCCCCCACGACCGCAGCACCAACCTGCTGCCTCCTGCCTCTGTCCCCTGACCACGCTGCTGTTTGCGTGTTCGAGGCCCTCCTCCACCCGCAGGCATCCTCCTGCGCCTCATCCCTGGGGTCTAGTGGGCTCTGACTAGCTTCACTTGACCCGTGTGCCGCTTTCCGCCGTCCCGTAAGTGTTTTTCGTTTTTTTTGCTTTTTTCAGCGCCTCGCCGTCGGCGCTTCTGCCCCCTTTGTGCCCCCCTGATTGCTGTCTCCCCGATCGTATATTGTGCCATCTTGTTTTTTCTGATTGTGTGCTTTTCTTATTGTAACTGCTGTTTTTTGCTCGTTTTCAGTGTTTTTGCCCCTTGTGCGCTCCCCGTTCCCTGCCGCTGCCTCCCTGCGGCCCCGCCCCCCTCGCGCCCCCATTTGCCGCTCCCTCCCGCCTCCCGCCTCCCAGCTGCTCCTCCCTCCCCCCTCCCTTCTTAATGGCTGGCGCTGCGCGTCGCGAGTGAGCGACCTCTGACCTGTTTCAGGTCCTGAGCTCGCCCCCCACGACCGCAGCACCAACCTGCTGCCTCCTGCCTCTGTCCCCTGACCACGCTGCTGTTTGTGTGTTCGAGGCCCTCCTCCACCCGCAGGCATCCTCCTGCGCCTCATCCCTGGGGTCTAGTGGGCTCTGACTAGCTTCACTTGACCCGTGTGCCGCTTTCCGCCGTCCCGTAAGTGTTTTTCGTTTTTTTCGCTTTTTTCAGCGCCTCGCCGCCGGCGCTTCTGCCCCCTTTGTGCCCCCCTGATTGCTGTCTCCCCGATCGTATATTGTGCCATCTTGTTTTTTCTGATTGTGTGCTTTTCTTATTGTAACTGCTGTTTTTTGCTCGTTTTCAGTGTTTTTGCCCCTTGTGCGCTCCCCGTTCCCTGCCGCTGCCTCCCTGCGGCCCCGCCCCCCTCGCGCCCCCATTTGCCGCTCCCTCCCGCCTCCCGCCTCCCAGCTGCTCCTCCCTCCCCCCTCCCTTCTTAATGGCTGGCGCTGCGCGTCGCGAGTGAGCGACCTCTGACCTGTTTCAGGTCCTGAGCTCGCCCCCCACGACCGCAGCACCAACCTGCTGCCTCCTGCCTCTGTCCCCTGACCACGCTGCTGTTTGCGTGTTCGAGGCCCTCCTCCACCCGCAGGCATCCTCCTGCGCCTCATCCCTGGGGTCTAGTGGGCTCTGACTAGCTTCACTTGACCCGTGTGCCGCTTTCCGCCGTCCCGTAAGTGTTTTTCGTTTTTTTCGCTTTTTTCAGCGCCTCGCCGCCGGCGCTTCTGCCCCCTTTGTGCCCCCCTGATTGCTGTCTCCCCGATCGTATATTGTGCCATCTTGTTTTTTCTGATTGTGTGCTTTTCTTATTGTAACTGCTGTTTTTTGCTCGTTTTCAGTGTTTTTGCCCCTTGTGCGCTCCCCGTTCCCTGCCGCTGCCTCCCTGCGGCCCCGCCCCCCTCGCGCCCCCATTTGCCGCTCCCTCCCGCCTCCCGCCTCCCAGCTGCTCCTCCCTCCCCCCTCCCTTCTTAATGGCTGGCGCTGCGCGTCGCGAGTGAGCGACCTCTGACCTGTTTCAGGTCCTGAGCTGGCCCCCCACGACCGCAGCACCAACCTGCTGCCTCCTGCCTCTGTCCCCTGACCACGCTGCTGTTTGCGTGTTCGAGGCCCTCCTCCACCCGCAGGCATCCTCCTGCGCCTCATCCCTGGGGTCTAGTGGGCTCTGACTAGCTTCACTTGACCCGTGTGCCGCTTTCCGCCGTCCCGTAAGTGTTTTTCGTTTTTTTCGCTTTTTTCAGCGCCTCGCCGCCGGCGCTTCTGCCCCCTTTGTGCCCCCCTGATTGCTGTCTCCCCGATCGTATATTGTGCCATCTTGTTTTTTCTGATTGTGTGCTTTTCTTATTGTAACTGCTGTTTTTTGCTCGTTTTCAGTGTTTTTGCCCCTTGTGCGCTCCCCGTTCCCTGCCGCTGCCTCCCTGCGGCCCCGCCCCCCTCGCGCCCCCATTTGCCGCTCCCTCCCGCCTCCCGCCTCCCAGCTGCTCCTCCCTCCCCCCTCCCTTCTTAATGGCTGGCGCTACGCGTCGCGAGTGAGCGACCTCTGACCTGTTTCAGGTCCTGAGCTCGCCCCCCACGACCGCAGCACCAACCTGCTGCCTCCTGCCTCTGTCCCCTGACCACGCTGCTGTTTGCGTGTTCGAGGCCCTCCTCCACCCGCAGGCATCCTCCTGCGCCTCATCCCTGGGGTCTAGTGGGCTCTGACTAGCTTCACTTGACCCGTGTGCCACTTTCCGCCGTCCCGTAAGTGTTTTTTGTTTTTTTCGCTTTTTTCAGCGCCTCGCCGCCGGCGCTTCTGCCCCCTTTGTGCCCCCCTGATTGCTGCCTCCCCGATTGTATATTGTGCCATCTTGTTTTTTCTGATTGTGTGCTTTTCTTATTGTAACTGCTGTTTTTTGCTCGTTTTCAGTGTTTTTGCCCCTTGTGCGCTCCCCGTTCCCTGCCGCTGCCTCCCTGCGGCCCCGCCCCCCTCGCGCCCCCATTTGCCGCTCCCTCCCGCCTCCCAGCTGCTCCTCCCTCCCCCCTCCCTTCTTAATGGCTGGCGCTGCGCGTCGCGAGTGAGCGACCTCTGACCTGTTTCAGGTCCTGAGCTGGCCCCCCACGACCGCAGCACCAACCTGCTGCCTCCTGCCTCTGTCCCCTGACCACGCTGCTGTTTGCGTGTTCGAGGCCCTCCTCCACCCGCAGGCATCCTCCTGCGCCTCATCCCTGGGGTCTAGTGGGCTCTGACTAGCTTCACTTGACCCGTGTGCCGCTTTCCGCCGTCCCGTAAGTGTTTTTCGTTTTTTTCGCTTTTTTCAGCGCCTCGCCGCTGGCGCTTCTGCCCCCTTTGTGCCCCCCTGATTGCTGTCTCCCCGATCGTATATTGTGCCATCTTGTTTTTTCTGATTGTGTGCTTTTCTTATTGTAACTGCTGTTTTTTGCTCGTTTTCAGTGTTTTTGCCCCTTGTGCGCTCCCCGTTCCCTGCCGCTGCCTCCCTGCGGCCCCGCCCCCCTCGCGCCCCCATTTGCCGCTCCCTCCCGCCTCCCGCCTCCCAGCTGCTCCTCCCTCCCCCCTCCCTTCTTAATGGCTGGTGCTGCGCGTCGCGAGTGAGCGACCTCTGACCTGTTTCAGGTCCTGAGCTGGCCCCCCACGACCGCAGCACCAACCTGCTGCCTCCTGCCTCTGTCCCCTGACCACGCTGCTGTTTGCGTGTTCGAGGCCCTCCTCCACCCGCAGGCATCCTCCTGCGCCTCATCCCTGGGGTCTAGTGGGCTCTGACTAGCTTCACTTGACCCGTGTGCCGCTTTCCGCCGTCCCGTAAGTGTTTTTCGTTTTTTTCGCTTTTTTCAGCGCCTCGCCGCCGGCGCTTCTGCCCCCTTTGTGCCCCCCTGATTGCTGTCTCCCCGATCGTATATTGTGCCATCTTGTTTTTTCTGATTGTGTGCTTTTCTTATTGTAACTGCTGTTCTTTGCTCGTTTTCAGTGTTTTTGCCCCTTGTGCGCTCCCCGTTCCCTGCCGCTGCCTCCCTGCGGCCCCGCCCCCCTCGCGCCCCCATTTGCCGCTTCCTCCCGCCTCCCGCCTCCCAGCTGCTCCTCCCTCCCCCCTCCCTTCTTAATGGCTGGCGCTGCGCGTCGCGAGTGAGCGACCTCTGACCTGTCTCAGGTCCTGAGCTCGCCCCCCACGACCGCAGCACCAACCTGCTGCCTCCTGCCTCTGTCCCCTGACCACGCTGCTGTTTGCGTGTTCGAGGCCCTCCTCCACCCGCAGGCATCCTCCTGCGCCTCATCCCTGGGGTCTAGTGGGCTCTGACTAGCTTCACTTGACCCGTGTGCCGCTTTCCGCCGTCCCGTAAGTGTTTTTTGTTTTTTTCGCTTTTTTCAGCGCCTCGCCGCCGGCGCTTCTGCCCCCTTTGTGCCCCCCTGATTGCTGTCTCCCCGATCGTATATTGTGCCATCTTGTTTTTTCTGATTGTGTGCTTTTTTTATTGTAACTGCTGTTTTTTGCTCGTTTTCAGTGTTTTTGCCCCTTGTGCGCTCCCCGTTCCCTGCCGCTGCCTCCCTGCGGCCCCGCCCCCTCGCGCCCCCATTTGCCGCTCCCTCCCGCCTCCCAGCTGCTCCTCCCTCCCCCCTCCCTTCTTAATGGCTGGCGCTGAGCGTCCGCGCAGGGGGCGCGCCGCTGGCGCGCCGGAGGCGCGCCAGAGGCAAGCCCGTCTGCGCCTGGACCGCGCCCAGCGCCACACCCCCTGGCCCTTGCGCCCCCGCATCCGCTACTCGATCAACGAACTCCGCGCCTTCAACCCCGGCCCCTCCACTGAATGCTACCGGGCATCCCCGAAGCACACTAAAGGACCTTTTTCCTGCCGTACCTGCAACTTCTCCTGCATCAGAACGACCAATCCAACTACGAAAACATCCAACCCCAACCACCTGAACTGCATCCTCATCAACACCCGCTCCGCACGGAAACACGCCATCGAGCTCTGGGATTTGCTCGACACCACTGCTCCTGACGTGGCTTTCCTGACCGAAACCTGGTGGAACGACTCCTCGTCTCCGGACATCACCATCGCCATACCGGACGGATACAAAATCACCAGACGAGATCGAACCAACGGAATCGGCGGCGGAATAGCCATCGCTCACAAAGCTACCCTCAAAATCCACACCCACTCGGACGACACCCTCAGGACAGCCGAACACCTCCACTTCCAGATCCACACGGACCCCAACACGACCCTCAGAGGAACCCTCATTTACCGCCCTCCAGGACCAAGACCCCCCTTCAACGACACCATCGCCGACCTTGCAAGCACCCACGCCCTCGCTTCCCCGGATTATATCCTCCTGGGAGATCTGAACTACCATCTGGAAAATGCCAACGACGTCAACACCGCGTCACTGACCTCCAACCTCCTCAACCTCGGTCTCCGCCAGCTAGTCAACACACCTACCCACATCGCCGGACACACCCTTGACCCCCTCTTCACCTCTAGCAACCACATTTCCTTCAGCCACACCTCCGAACTCCACTGGACTGACCATCACTGTGTCCATTTCACCTATAAGAAAACCACAGAGCAACACCGCATCCAGCTACCTCCCCACCGCCGCTGGGGCAAAATCACCCAAGAACAACTGACCAACACCCTCGTCAACAACCTTCCACCCGACGCAATCAACCCGAGCACAGCCGCCATCAACCTCCATCAATGGATCCTCGACTGCGCCAACACCCTTGCCCCTCTCAAGAAACCCACCACCACCCAAGGAAAGAGAAAACCAGCCTGGTTCACAGACGATCTCACCACCTCCAAAAGTAACTGCCAGAAACTCAAAAAGAAATGGATCCAAGAACGCACACCCGACAACCTCGCCGCCCTCAAAAACGCCAACCGCGAACACCACCAACGGATCCGCACCGCCAAGCGCGCCCACTTCACCGAACGCATCAACAACAACGCCCACGACTGCAAAGAAATATTCGGCATCGTGAAGGAACTCTCCAATCCGAAAGCCAACTCCAACGACATCCCGCCGTCCCAGAAACTCTGCGACGACCTCTCCACCTTCTTCCACCAGAAAATCACCACCATCCATGACAGCTTCATCACTGGTCCACCGCCAGACCCCACCCCCGACGTCTCCTCCCGCGACTGCCGCCTCACCGCCTGGACCCACGTGGACGAGGCAGTAACCATAGCAACCATGAACACCATCCACTCAGGCTCCCCACGGACCCCTGCCCCCACCATGTTTTCAACTCAGCAAACGCCACCATCGCCCCCGAACTCCGCAAGATCATCAACCTCTCCTTCACTTCTGCCACCTTCCCGGACAGCTGGAAACACGCAGAAATCCAACCCCTCCTCAAAAAACCCAAGGCTGACCCCAACGACCTCAAAAACTTCTGTCCGATCTCTCTCCTCCCTTTTCCAGCGAAAGTCATCGAGAAGATCGTCAACACTCAGCTCACCCACTTCCTCGAAGACAATTCCATCCTGGACCCCTCACAATCCGGATTCAGACGAAACCACAGCACTGAGACCGCCCTCCTCGCCGCCACAGATGACATCAGACATCAAATGGACAACGGCGAAACCTCAGCCCTCATCCTCCTCGACCTATCAGCCGCTTTTGACACCGTCTGCCACCGCACCCTACTGACCCGCCTCCAGGAAGCCGGCATCCAAGATAAAGCCCTCCACTGGATCTCATCCTTCCTCTCCGACAGAACGCAGAGAGTCCGTCTCTCCCCTTTCCGCTCCAAAGCCACCAACCTCATCTGCGGCATCCCCCAAGGATCCTCCCTCAGCCCCACGTTGTTCAACGTCTACATGGCCCCCCTCGCTCAACTGGCCCGCCAACATCATCTCAGCATCATCTCCTACGCCGACGATACCCAGCTCGTCCTCTCCCTGACCAAAGACCCGCTCACCGCCAAAAACAAACCTCCACGAGGGACTAAAATCTATCGCCGATTGGATGAACAACAGTCGCCTGAAACTCAACTCCGACAAGACGGAAGTCCTCATCCTCGGACGCACTCCCTCGGCCTGGAACGACTCATGGTGGCCCTCCGTCCTCGGACCCCCACCCACCCCTGCCAGCCACGCAAGAAACCTCGGCTTCATCCTGGACTCCGCCCTCACCATGTCCAAACAGGTCAGCGCCGTCTCCTCCTCCTGTTTCAACACCCTCCGAATGCTCCGCAGAATTTTCAAGTGGATTCCAACAGAAACCAGAAAGACGGTGACCCAGGCCCTCGTCAGCAGCAGACTTGACTACGGCAACGCACTCTACACAGGCATCCCAACCAAAGACATCAAACGCCTCCAACGTATCCAAAATGCCTCCGCCCGACTGATCCTCAACATACCCCGCCGAAGTCACATCTCCCCTCACCTAAAGGAACTCCACTGGCTCCCGGTAGACAAGAGGATCACCTTCAAACTCCTGACCCACGCTCACAAGGCACTTCACAACACCGGACCCTCCTACCTCAACACCAGACTTCACTTCTACACCCCAACACGTCAACTCCGTTCCGCCAACCTCGCCCTCGCCATCGTACCCCGAATCCAGCGCAAGACATCCGGCGGCAGATCCTTCTCCTTCCTCGCCGCCAAGACCTGGAACTCTCTCCCCACATCCCTTCGCCAGACCCAGGACCTCCTCGCATTCAGAAGGCTCCTCAAGACCTGGCTCTTCGACCGATAAACCAGCAGCGCTCCCCTCCCCCCCCCCCTCAGCGCCTCGAAACCCTGACGGGTACATAGCGCGCTTTATAAATACTATGATTGATTGATTGATTAAGGGTGTCCAAGATACCCCACCCCAAGACCCTGAAAAGTAGGAGTAAAGTTACCCTACTACCCCAGAAAGACAGAATAGTCGTCATAGGGGATTCTGCAAGAACCACAAGTACCAGCAAAACACTGAAGATGGATTCACACCGAAGATGGATTCCTGGACCTGAGACATGCAAAGGAAGGGGACCAAGTCCAAGAGTCACAATAGTGTCCAGGGGGGGCAGGAGCCCACAAAACCCTGGATGAAGTTTCAAAAGGGCTGCCTCTGGGTTGAAGAAGCCAAAGATTCTGCAACAACAAAAAGGGCTAGGAACTTCTCCGACGGATGGAATATGTCCCATGGCGTGCTGGATATTGCAGAAGTGTTTCCAGGCAGAAGAACCACAAACAAGCCTTGCTAGCTGCAAGAGTTGCGGTTGAGGATTTTGGGTGCTGCTGGGGACCAGGAAGGACCAGGATGTCGCCCCTTGGAAGAGGAGGCAGAGGAGGTGCTCAGCAACTCATAGAGCCCCCACAGAAGCAGGCAGCACCTTCAGAAGTACCGGAACAGGCACTTGGAAGATCTGAGGACAGCGGTCAACTCAGAGTCACAAAGGAGGGTCCCACGATGTCAGAGTCCAACTCAGCGGGTTGAGCACTGCAGGACAGAGTGGTGGGGGCCCAGGCTAGGCTGTGCACAAAGGAATCCTTGGAAAAGTGCACAAAAGCTGGAGCATCTGCAAATCATGCAGTACACAGCTTTGCTGTCTGGCATGGGGAGGCAAGGACTTACCTCCACCAAATTTGGACAGAAGGCCCACTGGACTGTGGGAGACACTTGGACACAGGTCCTGTGTTCCAGGTAGACGCTCGTCAGGGTGAGAGGGGACCCAGAGGACCGGTGATGCAGAAGTTTGGTGCCTGTGTTGGCAGGGGGAAGATTCCATCGACCCACAGGAGATTTCTTCTTGGCTTCCAGTGCAGGGTGAAGGCAGACAGCCCTCAGAGCATGCACCACCAGTAAACAGTTGAGAAAGCTGGCAGGATGAGGCACTACAATGTTGCTGAGAGTCTTCTTGCTACTTTGTTGCAGTTTTGCAGGCGTCCTGGAGCAGTCAGCAGTTGATCCTTGGCAGAAGTCAAAGAGGGAAGTGGAGAGGAACTCTGGTGAGCTCTTGCATTAGTTATCTGAGGAATAGCCCAGAGGAGAGACCCTAAATAGCCAGAAAAGGAGGTTTGGCTACCAAGAAAGGAGGTTTGGCTACCAAGAGAGGTAAGCACCTATCAGGAGGGGTCTCTGACGTCACCCGCTGGCACTGGCCACTCAGAGCAATCCATTGTGCCCCAACACCTCTGAATCCAAGATGGCAGAGGTCTGTGATACACTGGAGGAGCTCTGGGTACCTCCCCTGGGAAGTGCAGGTCAGGGGAGTTGTCACTCTCCTTTCCTTTGTCCAGTTTCGCACCAGAGCAGGGCTGGGGGATCCCTGAACTGGTGTAGACTGGCTTATGCAGAGATGGGCACCATCTGTGCCCATCAAAGCATTTCCAGAGGCTGGGGGAGGCTACTCCTCCCCAGCCCTTCACACCTATTTCCAAAGGGAGGGGGTGTAACACCCTCTCTCAGAGGAAATCCTTTGTTCTGCCTTCCTGGGACTGGGCTGCCCAGACCCCAGGAGGGCAGGAACCTGTCTGAGGGGTTGGCAGCAGCTGCAGTGGAAACCCTGGACAGGCAGTTTGGCAGTACCCGGGATCTGTGCTAGTGACCCGGGGGATCATGGAATTGTCCCCCCAATACCAGAATGGTATTGGGGTGACATTCAATGATCTTAGACATGTTACATGGTCATGTTCGGAGTTACCATTGTGACGCTACACATAGGTAGTGATCTATGTGTAGTTCACGCGTGTAATGGTGTCCCCGCACTCACAAAGTTCGGGGAATTTCCCCTGAACAATGTCCGGGCACCTTGGCTAGTGCCAGAGTGCCCACACACTATGGGCCAGATGTATCATTAAGGCCCTTTGCGATCCGGAAATAGCGATTTTGTAGAAATCGCTATTTCCGACTCGCAAAGTGCCATGTATTACATTTGCGAATCGGTAATAGCGATTTCTTAAAAATCGCAAATGCTATTACCGAATCGCAAATTGCGATACTGGCCCCATTCGCAGCTATGGGCCTGTTGGCCTATATCTGCAAATTTTTTTGCATTTCCAAAATTGCGATTTCTGAACCAGAAATCACAATTTTGGAAATGCAAAAACCCAGGGTGGTGGGGGGCTAAGGCCCCCTCTACAGCACCCCAAATTTTTGAGGGACATGTAAGGTGCACACATGCCAAAAGGGCATGTGTGCTTTACATGTACAATTTAAAAATGCATTTTAAATGCATTTTTAAATTTTGCACATGGTTACCACCAAGTTCAACTTGGTGGTAATTAGCGATTCCTAAATGCCAAAATCGCATTTAGGAATTGCTTCATACATGTGCTAAGGAATCGCAAAAAAGGAATCATTATTTGCGATTTCTAATTTAGAGAGTCGCAATTTGCGACTCTCTAAACATGGTCGCAATTTTAAGGAATCGCTATTTTAGCGATTCCCTAAAATTGCGTTCAGAATGTATTTCATACATTCTGAAATGGCATTTTGCATTCGCAAACGGGCATTCGCACCGTTTGCGAACGCAAAATGCTTTCATACATCAGGCCCTGTATAACTTGGCACCTAACCTTCACCAAGGGAATTATATGGGTGTACCAGTGTGCCAATGAGAATTGATAAAATTAGTCACTAGCCTGCAGTGACAATTTTAGAAAGTAGAGAGAGCATAAACACTGAGGTTCTGGTTAGTAGAGCCTCAGCGATACAGTTAGGCACCACACAGGGGACACATACAGGGCATACATTATGAGCACTGGGGTCCTGCCTAGCAGGATCACAGTGACACATGGGCAAAAACAAACATACATACAGTGAAAATGGGGGTAACATGCCAGGCAAGATGATACTTTCCTACAGATATTGGTCACAGAATGTCACCTTCTGTGTCCATTTCTGCTTTGGTGGTGGTGAGGCCACCATTCCACCCTATTCCCTCTCATGGTGCTTTTTCTGCGACTTCCAAAGGTGAGTTGGGAGCAACTTGTCATCATCAGCATTCCCAATTCTGGTTGATGCTGAGGCGGTCAACGTTGAGCAGAAGGTTGACTTTTAAATATTCAGTGGGCATGGGCATGGACAGTGCATGGGCAACCCTGTGGCCCCTGCACCTGTTCTCCGACAGCCTTTTCATGGCAGTGAAACCATCATGAAAAGGCTGGCAGAGAACCAGGTTGCAATCAGCAAGAAGGTGCTGAGTTCAGCACTGCCCTGTCTGATTCCACCAGGACTGCCATCAGCCCATCAGGATCATTGTTCCCAGCAGAGATGGCGGTCGTTTGTCAGTCTGACCACCAAACTCTTAATTTGGAGGTTGGACCACCAAACCTGAGGTGGTCATGACCACCACAGAGAGTCTGGCGGTCTGTTGACCACCAGACTTGTAATGAGGCCCTTGGGCCCTCATTTTGAGTTTGGCAGATGGGACAGCCTGTCTGCCAAACTCCCTTACAGGCTGGCCACAGCCTTCGTGTTTTTCCCGCTAGGCTGGTGGGTGGAAACCTTGAGATTTGTTTGTGCAGGAGAGGACTAGGAGAAAGCCTGCCTAGTGAAAAATACAGTAAATATATTATAAAGTAAAGCAGAAGGACAAAGGAAAACGAGGAAAGCTTCATGAAGATGCAGGAGTCTGCCAAGAAGACTCAGAGGCAGCAAAAGATAATAAGAGGAGTTTCACGTTTGTCCTTGCAATGCAGCAAACACATACCCACCAGCATATCCCAAATCAACACACCTCTCTTGGGTTGCTCAACAATCCACCTCTTGTATTTTGAAACATCACCTTTAGAAAAGGAATGAAAATGGGAAGATTGTTTTGTAGCATGGACAAGTAGGGTGGCACAGATGTGCTCTATGAACGAGATAATATAATTTTGCAGTCTTGCATTACAAGCCAAGTGAACGATTAAGCTCTCAACAAAGGTATATACTTCTGGGTTTTTGTTCATACCTCAGAGTGCGAACCTTTCAACACCTTTTTTAACTGCTCCTGCAGCAGATGCAACAACTGGATAGCTTGGCCCATCGTACTGTCCTCCTTGCTTACTTCCTGCATGAAAACCTCAAAAGGGAGCAGCATATGTGTCAGGCCCTTGACTAGGCCCTATTTGTCCACATCAATGGTCATAGCTTTCCCAAATGTATCCGCTCTTAGAATGACATAGGGGGTTATTCTAACTTTGGAGGAGTGTTAATCCGTCCCAAAAGTGACGGTAAAGTGACGGATATACCACCAGCCGTATTACGAGTTCCATAGGATATAATGGACTCGTAATACGGCTGGTGGTAAATCCGTCACTTTTCCATCGCTTTTGGGACGGATTAACACCTCCTCCAAAGTTAGAATAACCCCCATAGTCATTGAACTGTCTGTACTGATCTAAACATGTTTGCAATATTAGCCTGGATTTTTCTTTTTTCAGGGGGCACTGATGCATGCAGCTTTCAAGAAGTAGGTGGGGATAGGCCGAATGTGTGTTGTGGTCACTATATACCATAGTGTCTCCATCTGACTCTGAGTCTTCTTGTGCCATTGTGAGGTTGCAGAGGTGGGTAATTCTGGTGCACTGCTGGGGACAGGGCTGCTTTGCGTGAGGATGTCACCCTCTTCTGCCTCGTCTTCTACCGTGATTTGACTAGTTGTAGCTGATGTTTCCAGTATCACCTTCACCACCACAACCACATTCAGCAATTTTTTAAGGTGCTCCTCACACCAGATTGCGTAATGTTTTTTCATATGGGTCATCTGGCCTTCCATACCATAATGGGAACCAGGTTTACCTGGACAAACACTTGTGTGGCAAATGAAACATGTTGCAATGTTCTCCTCCTGTTTGCTAAGCGTAAAAAATCCCAAACTGGGGAGAAGTACTTTATGACTGGGCCAATGCTTGAAGAAGAACTAGAGGTAGGTGGGTATGCCAGTATGTCAATTGCCTCTATGCAGTACATACTTCTGAGGTAGGGGTTGGTGCAGGCCTGTGCTGGGCTGTTAAAAGATGGGAGCAACCGGTGCTGCTTGTGCCGCATCCCTCGGAGGAGGTTGAATAGTACTGTTGGACTCCTCTTTTCCAGCTTCCTCAATGTCTGGCCCATCATCATCATCCCCTTCCATGATTATAAGAGTTTCTGGAACTTTCTTTTTCCCTTCCATCTCCTGGCATCTCCCGAACTCTGCCAGGGTCCACGTCATGTCCCTATCAGTGTTATCAGAAGTGATTCTTGGAGAAGATGGTTGAGTAGTACCCTTCCTTTTTCTTGCTGAAGATCTGGAGCCATTGATTCCCAAAGAGAGATCTCCTGTTCTGCCCCAACTTCGGGAAGATCTGCTATTGCTGACTGGTGCCCACTTTGCTCTGTTTCTGAAATGAATGGGTACTACTTTGTAAAAGGGACAAATCCAAATCAAGATCACTGCTCGTTAGTGTTGCCATGATTGCAGTGGCTGCCTAAATGACAGATATGGTCTCTGGCCTTAGGTTAGGGTGGTGCTGTTGATGCAGGAGTGCTGCTCCCAGGTTCCTCCCCGTAGACCCGTGTGGCAGGCTCATGTCTCCCTATAAAGCTTGTGGTTGGCATGCCACTGGCAGAATGCTGCTTCTTCTCACTGACCACTTTCTTGGGTAAAACTTTCTTTGGGGCCATCTTCAAGCTCTCAGTTGGCAGTGTCACTAAGCTAGACAGGCGGAAGAGGAAAAATGCAACATTTGTGTGCTGGTTACTTATGGAATAAATACCAATTTAATCAAACATTGTAAAGTCAAACCATACTCTAAAATTTTATTTGAAATCAGGCAGCACAACATGCAGATATATCTCTTTGCTTATCTTCATCTTTTTTAAGGGAGACACCTGTGGTAATCAGAGAGAGGGTCATGGGTAAATGGAATACTCATTAAAAAGTCTATGGTAGGAAAGTGGTCCGGGGAAATTGAGTAATCATTAAAAAATGAGTTATGCTGCTGATGTGTCTGCAGTGCACTGCAGCTCGGGTGTCCAGGAGGAAATGGAATTATTACAAACCTAAAGAAACCTCAACGATCTCAAAAACTTCCGACCGATTTCCCTCCTCCCTTTCCCAGCGAAAGTCATCGAGAAGATCGTCAACGCACAACTCGCCCACTACCTAGAAGACAACTCCATCCGTGACCCCTCTCAATCTGGCTTCAGACGAAACCACAGCACTGAGACTGCACTCCTCGCCGCCACAGATGACATCAGACAACAAATGGACAACGGCGAAACCTCAGCCCTGATCCTCTTAGACCTATCAGCCGCTTTTGACACAGTCTGCCACCGCACCCTACTAACCCGTCTCCACGAAGCCGGCATCCAAGACAAAGCCCTCAACTGGATCTCCTCCTTTCTCTCCTGCAGAACCCAGAGAGTCCGACTCCCACCCTTCCGCTCTAAAGCCACCAACCTCATCTGCGGCGTCCCTCAAGGCTCTTCACTAAGCCCAACGCTGTTCAACGTCTACATAGCCCCCCTCGCACAACTGGCCCGCCAGCACAACCTCAGCATCATCTCCTACGCCGACGACACCCAGCTCGTCCTCTCCCTGACCAAAGATCCTCTCACCGCCAAAGCCAACCTCCAGGAGGGACTGAAATCCATCGCCGAATGGATGAGCAACTCCCGCCTGAAACTTAACTCCGACAAGATGGAAGTCCTCATCCTCGGGCGCACCCCCTCGGCCTGGAACGACTCTTGGTGGCCCACCGCCCTGGGCCCCCCACCCACCCCAGCCAGCCACACACGAAACCTCGGCTTCATCCTCAACTCCGCTCTCACCATGTCCTAACAGGTCAACGCTGTCTCCTCTTCCTGCTTTAACACCCTCCGCATGCTCCGCAGGATCTTCAAGTGGATTCCAACAGGAACCAGAAAGACAGTGACCCAAGCCCTCGTCAGTAGCAGACTCGACTACGGCAATGCACTCTACACAGGCATCCCAACAAAAGACATCAAACGACTCCAATGCATCCAGAACGCATCCGCCCGCCTGATCCTCGACATACCCCGCCGATGTCACATCTCCCCCCACCTGAAGGACCTCCACTGGCTCCCCGTGGACAAGAGGATCACCTTTAAACTCCTCACCCACGCACACAAGGCACTACACACCACCGGACCCACCTACCTGAACTCCAGACTCAACTTCTACATTCCCTCACGTCAACTACGCTCTGCCAACCTTGCCCTCGCCATCGTCCCCCGAATCCAGCGCAAGACCTCTGGCGGCAGCACCTTCTCCTACCTCGCCGCCAAGACCTGGAACTCACTCCCGACCTCACTACGCCAGACCCAGGACCTCCTCACCTTCAGGAGACTCCTCAAGACATGGCTCTTCGAATGATAGCAGCTACCCCCCCTCCTAGTGCCTCAAAACCCTAACGGGTACATAGCTAGCTTTATAAATTTACTGATTGATTGATTGATTGAAGAAACCAAGGGCCAGATGTATCAAAGCTTTTTGCATTCGCAAACGGTGCGAATGCCCGTTTGCGAATGCAAAAAGCCCTTTCAGAATGTATCAAAAGCATTCTGAATGCAATTTTAAGGAATCGCTAAAATAGCGATTCCTTAAAATTGCGACACTGTTTAGAGAGTCGCAAATTGCGACTCTCTAAATAAGAAATCATAAAGAAGGAATCCTTATTTGCGATATCTAAAGCACATGTATGAAGCAATTCCTTAATGCAAATTGGGCATTAAGGAATCGCTATTACCACCAAGATGAACTTGGTGGTACCCATGTGCAAATTTTAAAAATGCATTTAAGATGCATTTTTTAAATTTACATATAAAGCACACATGCCTTTTTGGCATGTGTGCAGCTTACATGTTGTTAAAACATTTTTTTGGGGTGCAGCAGATGGGGCCTTAGGCCCCCAGCACCCTGGACTTTGCATTTCCCAAAATTGTGAATTCCAGTTAGGAATTCGCAATTTGGGACCTGCAAAATATTCGCAAATATGGGCCGACAGGCCCATAGATGCGAATGGAGGATGTATCACAATTTGCGATTCGGTAATAGAATTTGCGATTTGCATATTACCGATTCGCAAATATGATGCATTGTATTTTGGAATTCAGAAATAGCGATTTCTTTAAAATCGCTATTTCCGAATCGCAAAAGGCATTTTTCATACATCTGGCCCCAAATGCTATAGAGCGGCTGTGCACTTTTGTTGGATGAATGGGTTGATGGAGGAATGGATGGATGACAAAATGGCGAATTAAAAAAAATGAAATAAAAAATGTACAAAATTTAAAAATCTAAAGAACTAAGGTAAAAATGTAAATTAAAAAACAGGAAATAAAAAAAGTAAAATAAAAAAAGTGAAACTAAAATAAATCATTTAATAAAATAAAATAAAGTAAAATAAAAAAAATCAATAAAATTAAAAATTAAAATATAAAATTCATTTAAACAAATGATCAATAATTGCCAATGTATGTATGTAAGTCTTTGGCAAAGGGACACTAACTGGATGCACAAAATGACCGCCAGCCACATGGTCAAACAACAACAAGGAGCAAGGAGGGATGGCAAACAAAGAACACATGCAAGCCTATGGCAAAGCGACACTGGCTTGATGCACAAAATGGCAGCAAGCCACATGGTCAAACTGCAAGTAAGGAGGCATGGAGAACAAAGACCACATGCAAGCCTATGGCAAAGGGGCACTGTCTGAATGCACAGAATGGCCACCAGCCACATGGTCAAGCAACAACAAGGCGGCATGGCAAACAAAGAACTCATGCAACCCTATGGCAAAGGGTTACTGGCTTGTTGCACAAAATGGGTGCCAATCACATGGTCAAACAACAACAAGAAGAGAGGAGGTATGGCAGACAAAGAACAAATGCAAACTTGTGGCAAAGGGACACTGGCTGGATGCGCAAAATAGTCACCAGCCACATGGTCAAACAGCAAAAAAGGAAGGAGGCACGGCAAACAAAGACACATACAAGTCTATGTCAAAGGGGCAAAGGCTGAATGCACAAAATGGCTTCTAGCCACATGATCAAACAACAACTGCGAACAAGGAGGCATGAAGAACAAACAATACATCAAGTTTTTGGACATATACTACACAAAATGGCCTCTGGCCACACAGCATGGAGAATAAAGACAAATGGAGGGTGATGACAAACACACACACTCAATGGCCATACGGAGGCATGGTGGTAGCACTGAAGAAAGCACAACAATTAACCATGCTGGGGAGAACATGGCAGGCTACGCAGGGGCGGTAGCCCATTTGAAGCGCTTACCCGCCGTTCCTGAGGAGGTGTGACACGGACGTGCTGGTCGGCCTGCGGATCTGCTTCCCGGCATTTGGGGGCGTGGGGATCCAGTCGGCTCTGCAGGAAGGAGAGGCACCCGGCGGGAGACTCCGGCACTGGGAGCGTGCCGCGCTGGAGCTCCGTCGGGTGCGCCGAGGTGCAACAAGGATTCCCCTCCGGGGGAATCCAAGCAGAGCCAGCACAAGCAAGGTTCCTGGGAGGAATTCCCTGGAACCTGGTAGCGCAACAACACGCGCGAAACAAGTGGCCAGGAAGGAGGCTACATCGGCAGTTGAGCTCATTGGAAGCTCATTTAGGCAGAGTGGAGGGGGTTGGAGCCCCCCCACTCTCTTCTTTAATTCTTCTCAGGTAGGGGGGCCAGGGTTGAGGGAGGGAGAGAGGGGTAGTGAGGCTTGTGGAATACAGGGCAAGAGCGGTGCAAAAACTTTGGAACCAGTGAGGTACCCTGTAAAGAGAGGAAGTGAGGGAAGGCAAAAAATAAAAATCAAACTTACACCCTCACTAAGAGCCTATTTCAGGGCGAGACCGGAGGGTATTGTGCTTTTTCCTGGTCAAGGGAAAATGGATGATCACACCGTAAAGGCAAGTGGGAATGGTGCAGGCTATGGTAAGGGGGTGGAAGATATTTCTCTCCCTCCAACTGATGACTGGGCTCGCCAAGAGGTGACAGAAGTAGGATCTGAAGTCTTCCTGGCCAGTCAAAGTAGTAATGCGTTGACCTCGCGGCAGGAGGAAGAAGTCCTGGCTTTGACGGTTTCTAGTCCCCCTCCCACCCAAGCCCAAGCCCTGGCCCTTGGCTCAACTTATAGTCCCTCCATGGAGGCTGTGATCCTTTCCATTTCGGAAGATATAAAAAAGGATTTGCAAGCTCCGAGAGTAATCAAGGGGAAATTAGAGAGGCCTGTGAGGTATTGGAAAAAAAATTGACAGTTTGATGGAGAGGATCCAAGTTTTAGAGGAAACGGTGGGGGGTATGAAGGAGGAGTTGAAGCACCACAAAGAGGAGATTCGAGAGTTGAATGAAAAGGAGCAAGGATTAAAAGCCAGGATGGAGCAATTGGAGAACTATTCACGAAGGAACAATATTAGACTCTTGAAGGTTCCGGAAGGAGAGGAAGGGGAAAATTTGAAGTCTTATGTGGTCTCCTTAATAAAATCTGTATGTGTGTTAGAGGAGAGTGAAGAATAGATCAAGAAAGATATTCAGAGAGTTCATCGTGACCCTTTCACGAGGCGGCCGAATAGTACTAGACCGCAAAAAATCCTGGTTAACTTTTTAACTTATCAGCTGAAGGAAAAGATTTTGATCAGTGCACTAAGGCAGAAGTCGCTAAGAGTGGAAAATGTGACATTTGAGATTAGGTCTGATTAGTCTAAACTTACTATGGATAGGCAGTGGGAGTTGGGAAAGCATTTGGATGAGTTTAAGAAGTTAGGAGCTTCCCTGCAGCTGAAATTCCCTTCATTACTTCGAATTATGCACAATAATAAAATGTACAAAATAAGGGATGTGGGCAGGGCAGAGGAATTGTTGGCTGCTATTAGGAGAGAACAGGTTGACCATATGTGAAAGGGGTTTTTCCCCCGAGTGCACTAAATCTCCCAGGTAGGCGGGGTGCTCTAAAACAAGGGCCATGTTGGTCGACAAAGTGGGAGGGTTCTCTACGGGAGGGTTGAGAGAGGTAAGGGAGGGTGGGTTACAAGGAGGGGGGAAATTGGGGCAGAGCAACAAAAATGTTCCTTATTCACCGAGGCGAAGGGATAGTTCGCTAATTAGGAATGGCTGGTATAGGCAAAGGTCAGGGGAAGGGAAGGTACACTATGCAATTTTTCTCCTGGAATATCAACGGGCTGAGGACTAGTGCGAGAAGGAATAACATTTTACAATACTTAAAGGATTCGCCAGCACAAATTCTTATCTTACAAGAGACTCACCTGGAGGCAGATGAGTGTAAGGAGTTATTTGAGACGCGAAAATGGATGCAAACCTGTATTTGTACTAGTCATAATTTTCATACAAGGGGGGTGGCCATTTTGGTTAAACAGGGCTTGAAAATCAGGGTAGAAATACTCGAAGTAAGATCTGATCAAGCAGGGCGTTGGGTCATAGTAAGAGTTCAGGTTGGGGGAGTAGTTTTGGTATTGGTTGGATTCTATGGCCCAAACTGCGATGATATTGAGCCTCTTAAGTGGATGTTCTCTCAGTTAATAGAATTTTCAGATCCAGTTATTATGATGGGGGATTTTAATGTGGTGCTGGATAACAAATTGGATAGAACGGATAACTGTAGATCTTTAGGCATGCCAAAATCTCAGCAATATTTAAGGAGAATGATGAAGGAGCATGGCCTGTGTGATATATGGCAGAACAGGGAAGGGGATGCAAGGGTCTTCTCCTTTATTAATAAGAAATGCAGCCATGCTTCACGCATCGACTATTTTTCAGTTGATAGTAGGTTGCTGGAAACCGTGGATGAGGTTGAATATTTACCGTCTCATTTATTGGACCACGCAGCGGTGGTACTACACTTAACCTTGCCTCAGAGGAGAATGTATAATAGATTGACACTCGAGCGTGCACTGTTAACAGAGGACAATGTGACATCTCAATTACGTAGGGAAACAGAAGTCTTTTTTGATACTAATGTAGGCTCGGCACCACTATCAGTGGTATGGGTACCTTCAAGGCCGTTATAAGAGGGGAAATTAAGAGCATTGCATGCTATAAGCGTAAATTGCTTAAAAATGAAATAAGCTGTCTAGAAGAGGAAATGTTAAAAAAAAGTGAGAAGTTGGTTGGCAAAGAGGAAATGTTTCAGTCAGAGGCAGTGAGGGTGGAATTAGCTGAGTTAAGACATCGTATGGAAAATATTTTACAAGCAAGAATGGTTAAAAGATCGGAGACTAGCAAACTAAAGCACTTTGAATATGGTGAGAATTCGGGAAAGCTGCTTCCCTGGAAGTCTCAATCGGACCAGGTTAGGAATTATATTAAGGAAATCGACTTGGATGAGTCAGGGGTGAAACTGACACGAAGTGAGGATATTGATTATGGGTTTCAGATTTTTTTTGCATTTCTGTATACTGAAAGTGAAGAGGGGCGAGAAGAGTTGGTGGATGACTGGTTAGCCCCTGATGCGTTACCGGAAATTACTCTACAGCATCAGGAGTTTCTTAATGGTCCCATAACTATTGACGAAGTACGGGCGCCGTTGTTTGGAGGCAAAGACGGGAAAGCCTCGGGTCATGATGACATCCCAGTGGAGTTGTATAAAGTATTAGGTGATATAATCATCCCAATCTTGACTGAGTTGTTTGGCAATATTTCTTTTAATGAAATAGATATCCCAACTACATGGAATGAGGCGATTATTACGCTTATTTTGAAACCAGGGAAGAACCCAACAAAATGTGCATCGTATAGGCCTATTTCACTATTAAATAGTGATTATAAATTGTTTGCCAAAATAGTGGCGGATAGGTTGAATAGAGTAGTGAATAACTTGATACACCCTGACCAGAAGGGCTTTTCGAAGGGTAGACATTTGTATGAGCTGACATAAGATTTGATTGGGGCTATAGACATAGCAACGTCCTTTGATTTCCCTTTGGGGGTTATCACAATCGATGCAGCAAAAGCCTTTGATCAAGTAAGTTGGGGCTATCTAAAATCTCTTTTAAAAAGAGCTAATTTGGGAAATAATTTCTGTGGGGTTGTTAATCAGATATATAGGGCCCCAACAGCTAGAATACTCGTGAATGGTAATCTTACTGGAATTATTACAATAACCAGGGATGTCCATTATCTCCCGCACTATTCAATTTATACATTGAGCCATTTGCTAGAAAGATTCAGCAAAATGCGGTGATTTCTCCTTTTCGTTGTAGGGGTTGGGAAAGGAAACTTGCTTTGTATGCGGACGATCTTTTGGTGTTTACTGATAATCTATCATCTGCAATCCCTGAGATCTTTAGATTAGCCGAAGGATTTGGAAAGGTATCTGGCTATCAGGTAAACGTGGAAAAGACGGAGATCATGGCTTGGAATATGGAATATAAATCATTATACAGTAAGAAGGAAATAAGGTACTTGGGAGTCCTGGTGACTCAGGATATCAAACAGTTAGTAGAGAGGAATCAGCAAAAGTTGCTGTTGGAATGTAAGGGATTACTGCAAGGTTGGGCTCATCTTCCCTTAATGATTATTGGAAGGGTTAATTTGGTAAAAATGTCTATTCTTCCTAAGTGGAATTTTTTGTTTTCTGCTTCTCCACTCCCCATGCAGAAAAAATGTATAGGCAAAATGCAGTAGCTCATAAATTATTTTATATGGAGCTCTAAAGGGGTTAGAATTTCTCTGAGAAAGTTTTGAAGGTGTAAGGAAAAAGGTGGTCTGGCATTACGGAATTACAGTATTATGCTTGGGCTTTCCTCTTGAAAAATACCAGGATTCTATTTCTTTCTCCAGATTCTACAACAACGGGTTTGATGTTTAAGGTGATGGCCTCTACCATCAAGGGTGCGTCAAGCAATTTTATTTTTAAATTTGGTGACCCTAAGTTTTTCAAAAAGGTAAAACTGAAAATTATGCAGGGATTGGCAGAATGTTGGTATCAGCTTAGACAAACTGCAAAAGTTACATATTATAATTGTAACACACCTATTTGGGATTCCCCGGGCACACCAGAGTGTTTTAAAGATGTTCTAGCCTTACCTATCAAATGGGCAGGTATAGAGTACTGCAGTGATCTCTTTCAGGAGGATGTACTCCTTCCCTGGGAAGAGGTGATGCAACAAACGGCTGGCTCCCTGTGGAAGTTTCTGCAAATAAGGGATTGGGCACAGGGGGTTAAGGGAGGAGTTGGTATGCCCAATGTTCTGGAAGAGATTATCCCGAGTCCATTGGTAGGCCCTCATAGAGTGGCAGTTTGGTGTTGGGGGATTCTAGAAGGGGTGGGTGGGGAGTTTAAACTTCCCACGGCTTTTTGGAGTGAATTCTTTCCTAAAGAGTCAGCTCATATGTGGTGGAAGGAGTCATTAACTTTTCTATTTGGCATTGTTAAGTCAGCTGCATTGAGGAAGAACCATTACTACATGATTCACAGAGCTTACATCTCTCCTGAGAAGATATCTAAAATGAAAGGAGGGCAGGAGGTGAAATGTCTAAAATGTGGTTTAATACAAGCAACCGATATCCATATATTTTGGGAATGTCTGGGTGTTCGTTATTTTTGGGAAAAGGTATGTGAGACTGTCTCGAGTATACTGGAGTGGGAAATTGTAGCATCTCTCCCTTTAGTAATTTTTGGTCAGCCACAAGATCAGCAGGGGAGGAGTGGAAGAGGTACAACCCTGAATCTCAAATTGGTATTTTATGCAATTTTGTTGGGAGAAGGGAAAAATGCAGTAAATGGATGTCAACCTCCCTTCCAAAAAATTCGGCATGGTTAAATGATGTGTTTCGTACTGCTGATTTGGATTTAAGTTCACGGGGAAATAACAGTATGGGGGGCAACATTATTGATTTGGAAATATTGACTTCGAAATTTTCATTTAGAGAATGATAATTTGACAAATATGATGTGTGAATAAGTATTGGTTCTGTTATTTGTCCAATGATTTTACCCCCTACTCTGAAATCCTCATGGAGGGTAAAGGGTGTCCCCTGGCCTGGATAACTCTATTGCTCTACTACTGGTAAAGTAAGAGGGGTTCCTTAATAGCCAAGGTGAATGAGGAGAACAAAACAAAAATTAACCACGCTTCAAAGATTTCACAACATAGATCTGCACATGCCATCAAATATTACCTCACAACATATACACTTTTTGCAACAACAAAAAATGAAATGTAAACAATAGCCAACATTTTTTACTTAATCCAATGCCATCCTTGCCCTAAATGAAGTTTTAAAACCATATACCACTGAAACATTTATTTCACTCACTGATGACTACTAGTAATGGGCCCAGTGGCAAGAAGGCCCTTTGGAAATCTAGGCCACATAGTACAATTATATTGCAAATGTTACAAAAATCATTCAAATGCAAAATAAATAATAATAAGTAGGCCAATACTTAAAATCCAGGCACCCACCACTATAATATTTAAAAATTATATTAAAGCACAAATAAATACTGATGCATGCACAAACAAACAATAGTTTTGGAACTTACTTGTGTGATTTCACAAAAACAAAGGGACAGATTTAAGAATAGTGGCACTGCACTCCTACCTCCTTACTACCATCATATGTGCGCCGTATTTAAAATATGGTGCACCATGGAGCAGGGTAAGGGGCAACAGCATCAAATGTTTGGTGCTAACCCTGAACAGTACATAGGTACCATTGGAACCAATTGTGTGCCCCCTCTCAGCAGGCGTTAAAAATGCCAAAAAAAAGTCGCAAAGAAATCTTTTAGGTTTCTTTGCGCCATTTGTTCGGCCCACTTAATGGGAGAACACCCCCCTTGCATACATTATGACCTGCACAGGCATAATGTGGAGCAAGGAGTTTCAATGTGGTGCAATGCATGCATTAGACCACTTTGTAAATCTGGTGCAGAAATTTTGGCCACATTGGGCAACATTAAAAAATAATTCGCTGATGTGGCTCAAGGAGGGGCTAGGCCTTCTTAAATCTGGGCCAAAGTCCTTCAATCCAAAGGTATAATCTGGAGACAAAGAGAGTGATCCTTCCACCTCGAAATCCATGTGAAAAGTGACCAGGAGATGTACAAAGCACTGGGAGCAGGCTGCTGGACAGGAACATGAAGTTGGAGTGTCTCCAGGGCACCTCCTTCCTGTTTGGAGAAAAAGGGTTCTCACGTTACCAAACAACTTGAAGGGTCCATTGGAGAAGAAACTCCAATCAAAACCTCTTTTGACTAGATTTAGATGCATCTTGAGTAAAATATCTAATTGAGGTGCATTCATGCTTGGGAGCAGGTCTGTTTTGCCTGCCATCATGGCCAGAAGCAGCACAAACAAACGCAAAGTCTTGCATGGCTGCCAAAAGCAGAGGGATACAATGCAGAGTATCTCACTCACTATCAGTCCGACAGTATTGGAGCACTCACAAGTGGCAAAAACAAATTTTGCATACAAGAACAAACTCCACTCCATGCCGGATGGGGGGGGGTTCAGGAACTCCATGCTATGCTGTGTAGTGCGAAGTGCCCCAATTCCGCAAAATCCACCAGTGGAGAGGAGTTCTACACTGAGTCCAAATTGAAATAGGATACTGCAGACAAGGATTCAGTTAAAGGTTTGAGTGTTTTTGATGTCTTTAGTTCTGCTCAAGATGAAAGTTAATATTAGGTGTGTTGTGACATTTTTTCACATTTGTTATAATGGTTGACTCCTTGTGTGTGCTATTTCCAAATGGTAGCAATGGTAACACTGTTATTTGACTGGCCTGACCTCTTTTGCAGATTTTAATGTTCTTTACGTTGATTGTAGGCATCTTCTCAGAGTGCTGCAGAAACAATCGGTTGAGTGCTGAGAAGCTGCTAAGACAAAAGTCTTCAGCCTGGGGAAACATCACCTGCTTGCAGCAGGCCATGAACACTGATGCCCGGAGTTTCATGTCAAATGGTGGTGTGCAGGTGGGTAAGGGTATTCAGTTCTCTTGTGGTTCTTCAATTCTGTGGTCCCCAGTATGCAGCTGAAAACTCACAAAGGGCTAAAAATAAGAGGGGGATACAATACAAATGAGACTATGTAAGGGAAGGTGTCAGAGAGATGTAGTAAAAAATAAGAAGAGGTACGCAGAGAGATGATAGAGAATGGATAACCCATGGTGTCAAACTATAGAGGAGTGACAGTAGCAGAAGCAGGTTAAAGTGAGTAGCAGATCAAATGGCTATGTGAGTTAAACAGGTATGAGATTATGTAAGTGAAGGTGTCAGAGAGATGTAGTAAAAAATAAGAAGAGGTACGCAGAGAGATGATAGAGAATGGATAACCCATGGTGTCAAACTATAGAGGAGTGACAGTAGCAGAAGCAGGTTAAAGTGAGTAGCAGATCAAATGGCTATGTGAGTTAAACAGGTATGGGAGGGTAAGGGAACCAATGAATAGTACAGTTCAGCAGGGGGTTTCTAGATGTGCCTGAAGTGAGGTTGTGGAGGAGGTGGATGACGGGTGAGGTAAGTGGCACTCACAACTGCCACTTGTCTGCTTACCCTTTCTTTGCCATCTTTCTCTGCTCATTCATATGCTGTCTCAGGTTTCACAGATTTGAGTTCATTAAAAGTTGTGCTTATACCCTGCCTGTGGCTGGCCTCTGCCTGTTTTACATTAAAATTTTCCTGCACCATCTAGCTGAGATAAGGTAAACCAATCTCAGGCCTCAGAATGTGACAATCACTACTTGCATACCAAGCCTGAGTTCAATGACATTGCAGATAAGAACAAATATATAGAAAGGAGCAGGTGGTGAGGTTGCCTACCTATGGTTAGGGAGGTTGGGATAACATACATGTTGTCAGATATCATGGGTGGTTAGTGTCACACACCTCATTAGGTGATATTACCTCATCTTAAGGTAAAATGTTCAGGGCAGGCAATTGCAAACTTGTGCAATTAATTATTTTGTAACACTCCGAAATGTTAGGGGGCTATGACAGTCAGCTGTTCTCTGTGGTCAATTCACATTTTTGTTTAAAATCTACACATTTTCATTCCTGAATGCCCCGGTCCCTTCTCACAAAGGACAGATGGCCTGTCCCTTATTGTGGGTGCTGATTCTTTGGTACCCTTCATTCTGTCTCCCCCAAGAGATATTAAATGTCCACCACCGGGTTGGGCTGGATATTAAGCCCCTATCTCAGGGGTGCAGCTGCACATGGAAGCGCAGAGAGGCCCTTTCACAGGGTGCCCATCCAGATGTTCAAAGGGGCTAAAGCCAACCCCCTTCTGTGGTACCTCCCTGTAAACAAAGAACAGGATTGGGAACAAGATGCCCTACTTACGCCCTATGGGTTCAGAGAAAGACACATTATCATGCCCTTCAGGGTACAGTTGAATCTCTCAAACAGCCATTGCTTTGGGGGGTGGTAAGACATAGTTAACTACCACACGCCTTCCACATGGCCTTCATGTACAGCAACATGAAACTGGTATCCCGGTCAAATACCACCTCCTTGTGGAAACCCACACGAGTAAATATCCCATCAATAACCTGGCCACTGTGGGTGCGGTCATTGTCCTCAGGGGGATAGCTTCCAGTTACCAGGTGGGATGGTCCACCAAGAATAGGATAAACCTGTTGCCCAGGGCTATCTTGGGATCCAGAGGCCCCACAGTGTCAATGCCCACCCGCTTAAAATAGGTGCTCATAACAGCAGAGGGATGAAGATGAGCCTTGCACCTTTTCCCGGATTTGCCACTCGCATGGCAGGTTTGACAAGTCCTGCAAAATGTATCTGAGATCTTCCTCATTTGAGGCCAATAAAAGTAGGTGACAAGCCTGTCAAAGGCTTTGCCCTTCCCCAAAAGACCTGTCAGTGGCACATCATTAGTAAGACCCAGTAGCAAAGCTCTGAAACACTGGGGTACCACCAGTATATGGTCTGCCTCCCTCCCAACAACCTTAGGCTCACTATACAGGAGATCATTTTCCCAGTAAACCAAGTGAGGTCCAGAGATGTCACCAGCAGCCTGGCTTTCAGCCTGTTTCTGAAAAACCCTCAAGGGTGGGGCATGCCTTCTATGCTGTACAGAATTGCTCCCTGGTGGGGCCTCCTTCCTGCTGCCAATGGGTCAGCGTAGGCAGGTCCCCCAGTTCAGCCACTTCTTCCCCTGTAGGTTCAGGTGCATCCCCCTCAGGTTCAGCCTCCTCCCAGACTGTAGAAATCTCAGAAGTGGGTTTTCTGCGCCCCTTAACTTCCTAGAAGGCACCTGGGCCACTTTTTCAGGCTCCAGGTCACTGTCTTCTTCCATCCCATCATCTGTGACCTAGAGCATGGTTAACTCAGACCTCTCAAAATATGGTTTGAGTTGGTTCATGTGTAACACTCTTAAAGGGTTTCTAGGAGTCAGTATGTCCACCAAGTAGGTGAAATTACTTTTGAGCTCCTTTACCTCAAATGGCCCAGGCCACTGGTCTTGGGGAGCATGGGGCTCTACTGGGGACATCGCCCACACTTCTTTCCAGACTGAAACTCAACCAGAGTGCTATTCTCCAGGTCCTCCTGATCACCCTCTCTGGCAGCCATGGAATGTGTGGTCAGGCATGCCCACTCTGGCAATCCCAACATTTCCAAATGAGACTTGAGCTCCAGCTCTTTCCAGGCAGTAAGCTCTAGGTCATTCCCTAGCAGACAGTCAATAGGCATGGATGGACTCACAGCTACCCTCAAGGAACATGAGACTGCCCCCCATTCAAAGGGAACCTGAGCTACAAAACATTGGCTCTCACTGTTGTCTCTGACTGCAACTTGGTGGACCAATTAGGGATTACCTGCTTTTGAGGCACCAGATGACAGCGGACTATAGTCATACTGCCACCCGTCTTGCATTGATGGTCACCCACTGCCAGTACTTCTTTGTATTATCAGGAATGAGGGTTCTCTGTAACACCTGGGATAGTAGAGTTAACTCAACTGGCTCCCCACCACTAACTGGGGCCATCTCTTCTTCAAGCGCTACACTGGCCACCCAAACTGACTGCCCACCAGTGGGGGGCTGTGCACACTTAGAACACTTGGGACTCTCTCTAATGTGCCCTTCCTGACCACAGGCAAAGCACTTGATGGGTCCCTTTCCTGAAGTATTTCCTGAAGGGAACCAACTCTTCTTCTCAACAGGGGGACGGGAATCTTTCCCTCTAGTTTGGGGTCCTTTAGAGAATTCCTTATTTTTGTCCTCATCCCCCCTCCTGCTTTTTTTGGGAACCCTGCACTCCCTTGGCAGAGTATTCCCCA
Organism: Pleurodeles waltl; assembly: GCF_031143425.1. NCBI lineage: Eukaryota > Metazoa > Chordata > Amphibia > Caudata > Salamandridae > Pleurodeles > Pleurodeles waltl. The sequence continues at coordinate 21,315,367 of NC_090447.1, forward strand.
TACAATTTTTGTGGACCCTGGTACTCACCCAGCTGTCCGCCTCCTGAGCATGTTTCCTGGGTTCAGTAAGCCTGCTGTCAATCAAGTGCTGGCACAGTGCTAGAAAACACAGACTATACAAGTGCTCCCATAAATACAAATTGTACAGCCCCTTGTAATATGTTACCTCACTGCCCTTCACTCAACCATCCAGTGCTCTGAAAAATGAAACCATAAATTCAAGCCAGGACTGGAAATCAAGTTTCCTACTCTCCCTGAACTTCTTCCTGTAAATTTCTGGAGTTAGGGCATACCTACTGAAAAGGGCATCCTTCATGTTAGAGTAGGTGAGCTCACTAGCTTTTCCTAGAGCTAACAACGTGTCACTCCTCTCTGCTGCGAAGTAATTACACAGGCATGCCCCCCCAATCTCTCTCAAGAACCCCATGCATGTGCAAAGCTGTCGCATAGCCCTAAAACCACCTGCACATGTTATCCTCCTTACTCTTTAAGTACACTCTTTGGAAGGTGCACTCTCTTGACACACTGCTACCATCTGTGGTAGACCTGCTCCTGCAATCCAGTTCCTTCAAGCTGAGTTCCTGAGCTACACGCATTTTCTCCTTCTCCATAGCAATTCTTTATTTTTCCATAGCAATTCTCCTCCTAGCCAGCTCCAGCTGAAGCTCCCTTTCATGCTGCAGCTTGAGCTTCTGCATTTCCAGTTGATGCCTCCTGGTTTCCCACCTGTCCTCCAGTTCCTCCTGGGTCAGACCTTTGGAAGAAGCACATCTACCTGCCCTGGAGGCCCGCCCTCCATGCAGGCCTTGGTTATTCAACAAAACATCATGGATGCTCTTCACCTCCACATCCTCATTAACATTATCCTCCTCTGTGGGCCCATCAGCCTCCTTTGCTGCCAGCCAGACCCTCAGCACCTTTTGAAGCTCCTCCTTTTTACTTAGGTTTTTAATAGGACAATTGAACTCTGCAGAACCTTTTGAGCTGAGGCACCGTATAGGTCGCCAACCTCTCCTGCTCAAACACAACTTCTGCAGCTCTAACTGATGGCTCACATGATTGTGAGTAAGGCTCAACAAAGGTGCAAAAATCCACACCAAAAACAGTATGTAGTTGTTTAACGGCCTACAATAAAACAGTAGTGTACACCACTCTCTGTATGCCAAGTGCAAATACAAGTTCTATCCCAACTGCTGATCACCAGTGTTAGAAATTGGGTCTCTGGTTGGCAGTCAGTTTGCACTCTGTCCAAGCAGGGTCCCTCACTCTAGCCAGGGTAAGGGAGATACATAGCTACCATATCCCCTGCTCACCACCTTGGTAGCTTGGCACAAGCAGTCAGGCTTATCTCAGAAGCAATGTGTAAATTATTTGTACAAACACACACAATAACACAGTAAAAACACCACAAAAGCACTCAACACCAGTATATAAAAATAGCCAATATTTATCTAAGAAAACAAGACCAAAACAGCAAAAATCCAAGATACACAAGCTAAGATACAAATTGTCAAAGATTAAACTTCAATATAGTGCTTAGAAATACAAAAGCTTCAATTTGGTGTTATCACGGCGTTGTGACAGAGTTTTTCCCAACAATCCAATGCTACTAGTGCCAATCAGGGATTCGCACAGAACCCTAGGTACAGTAGATTTGGTAACAAAGAAACAAGCTGTTGAACAGAGTTGGGGAGATGAGGCATTACTGGATCCGGTGCAGCATTGGTCACTTACTGCAGGGCAATGATGCGTCGCTGGTGTGAAGTGTTGGTTCCGTTTGCTCCAGCTGAGGCTATGAATCAAGCGTGTCAAGATGCGATGGGCGACCTCTCGGGCCGCAGTCACACCATGGGGCTGCAGGCGCCAAGGCGGGGTCCGGTGTCACTAACGTCGGTGACGCGCACTCAGGACTCACAAAGTTGTGGGACGTCAGCAGGGCTGCGGTGAGGTTGGACCCGCGGTGTCAGTCATGGTCATCGCTCTCCAGCGGGGACCACTGCTTCAGGTGCAGGTGGTGCCGGGGAGTAGTGCAGCGGTGTCGGTCTTGGAGTTCTCCGGAGTCATTGTACCTGGTTCTTCTTGTCTTTAGGTCACCTTCACTCCCAAGGGCCCAGAAACTGGACTAGGCACCACCTGGCCACATAGGGTCCACAGCAAACGAAGCCAGAGATTGGTAGGTTAGTCTTTGATGTCCCTGAGACTTCTTAACGGGAGGAAAGCTCAGTCCAGGCCCTTGGAGAAACTTCACAAGCAGGATTTCAGAAAGCAAAGTCCAGTTCTTTCCCTGTTAAGGCAGAAGCAGCAGGTCAGCACAGCAAAGCAAGAAGCAGAGTGGCAGGTCTTCCTCAAGCATCAAGCTCTTCTCCTTAGCAGAGGTTCCTCTTGATCCCAAAGTAATCCCAAAGTAATCTAAAAGTCTTGGGTTTTGAGTCCACTACTTATACTCATTTCTGCCTTTGAAGTAGGCAAACTTCAAAGGAAAGTCTTTGAGGTGCACAATACAGTGCCTCTTCCTTGCCCTGCCCCAGACACACTCCAGGGGGTTGGAGACTGTATTGTGTAAGGGGAGGTACATCCCTATTCAGGTGCAAGTGTCAGCTCCCCCATCTGCTCCAGCCCAGGAGGGACCATCAAGAAAGGCAGGACATACCTCACCTCCCTTTGTGCCACTGTCTAGAGGAAATTTTCAAATAGCTCAACTGTCAGTCTGACAAACACTTGGATTGCACAGTCCGGGTCAGAAGCACAGACTGGTTAAGCAAGAAAACGCCAACTTTCTAAAAATGACATTTCAAACAGTCAATCTACAAACCAACTTTACCAAAAGATGTATTTTAAATTGTAAGTTCAGAGACCCAAATCTCCACATATCTATCTATTTCCAATGGTAAGCTGCACTTAAAAGACATTTAAAGGCAGCCCCCATGTCAACCTTTGGGAGAGATAGGCTTCGCAATAGCGAAAAACTAATTTGGCAGTAATTCACTATCGGGACATGTAAAATACAAATAGTACATGTCCTACCTTTTGAATGCCCTGCACCCTGCCCAAGGGGCTAATTAGGGCCTACCTTAGAGGTGGCTCACATGTATTAAAGTCAAGGTTTGGACCTGGCAGGTGGGTACACTTGCCAGGTGGATTTGGCAGTGCAAAACTACAGACAACATCACTGCAGTAGCAGGTGTGAGACATGTTTACAGGGCTGCTCATGTGGGTGGAACAATCAGTGCTGCAGGCCCTTTATAGCATTTGATTAACACGCCCTGGGCACACATTGTTCACTATATTAGGAATTTACCAGGGAATCAAATGTGGCAATTATGGAAAACCAATTACCAATATCTTTTAGACAAAGAACACTTGCATTTTAGCACTGGTTAGCAGTGGTAAAGTGCCCAAAGTATAAAAACTAGCAAAAATGAATAAAAGCACAGGGTCCAAAAACAGGAGATCAGAAGCAAAAAGTACAACAAAACTACACCAAGAGCTGCCAGGTCTAACACTATACTATAGCGGGGCCTGACTCCAGACTGCTGGCTATGAGGGCCCGTGTTTGCTGAAGTGGTCGATGAGGCATTGGTTGATTAGTTTCTCCAAAACCTTTGCTGGGTTTAGTAGGATGGACATGGGTCTGTAGTTGGAAAGTGTGGCTGGGTTAGCGGGTGGTTTCTTCAGCAGGGGCATGACTGTGGCATGTATGCAGGTGTCCAGGAATGTGGCTGAATCAGGAGAGTCATTGAGGATGGGTGTTACTTCTTCACTGATCGGTAGGAGTCCTTTGATGTAGGCATGGTAGGGGCAAGGGTCATTTGGGGCCCCTGATTGAACAGCTTTCATAGTAGCAGTGACTTCTATGGCAGTGATGGCAGGCCTCAAAGTCAGGGCTCATTCTGTGGCTGTGATGGGAAGTTGAGTTGTGAAGGTGGCTGAGTCTGGTTGAGGGCAAAAGGTGCTGTATATGAAGATGCTTTTGTAACAGAAAAATCCTGAGAGTGTGTGAAATCTTTGATGATCTTTGGTGATGGCACATATTTCCTTGCAACTGGTGATGCTGGCATCAATGCCATCTGCAAGAGCTGCACACTTGGTGTTCCTTGTCTTCTGGTGGTAGCGTCTTAGACCTGATTTGAAGATGTCTCTTTCTGCAGTGTCTTGACTTGCTCTCAATTTGCACTTCAGTTGCTTCCAGTGATGTTTCATCAGCCTGAATTCCAATGCGTACCAAATAGCCTGTGGGTGGGCTCTTGCCATTCGAGTGAACTTGATGGGAGCCAGGATGTGGGCTCAACCAGTGAGCCATGACTTGATGGCCTTTGGCAATTTGCTGGTGTGCTCGGGCCAGTACGTGAAGAGGGTGTGATTCATTTTCAGCTAAAGGGGTGTGGATCCAATGGATGTAGGTCTGTGGTGGTGTGGGATGAGTATGCTGAAAGTAACGAGGGAGTGGTATGTCCAGCTGTTGGCTTATCAACTGTGTTGTTGCTGGTTGAGGAGTAAATAAGGTCCAATAGGTACATGCACTTTGACATAAATCCAAAGATCCACTACCAACTTTGTCAGTTCTCCAACAACTTGAAAATGTAAAAATAATGTGCTAGGAAAGATGCTGACACCAAAGCCCTTACCTCGATTGTTAATCCAAGGAGATGGCAGTGGTATTTTATCTTTGGAGGTCAGAGATACATGAATTCTTGTTCCTCAAAGATTGTATGCTCAAGGCAGGATCGCCAGTCAGTCACAGACCACCTCCAGACAATGGTTGGGCTCTTGATCTCCTTGGGATTTTCTTTCAATAAGCCAAAGTCTCACCTCAAAAGACTCCCTTCACAGGGGCTATCAAGACACAGTAGCATTCACAGGATACTTCTGAAGATTTGTAGGCTCATGACTTTGTGCATCTTTCTTATCACACATTGCAGGTGGCACATGTGAACCCCACAATGAAAACAATTTTTTCACTGGCCCAGCACTGCAGATGCATTTCTGACTTTGTCTAGTTCTTACAAGAGGTGTCTCAAGACCTCATTTGGTGACAGAAGAGCAGCAATCCGACAATCAGCACGCAGGCAGAAATCATATTTGTAATGGGTGTGTAGTTACTGGGTTGCAGAGTTGAAGATTAAAGGCCTCTGGTCTCTGGTGGAGAGCCAGAACCCATAAACCTTTTGAATCTTTGGGTGGGTCTATCTGGCCTTGAAAGCCTTCCTACTGACCATCAGGGGAAGCCGGTGCAAGCCCTAATGGACAGTAAAACCCCCATCTGTTACTGCATCAAGTAGGGAGGGATCGCTTCCTGGATCCGGCGCCTAGAGGCTGTATGTTCCTAGATGTGGCTGGACCAGCTGAATAAGTTTTAGGGAGGCAACCACCTATTGGGAGCATGAATGGCACAGCAGAAAAGCTGAGCAGATGCCAACTGACATGAGTGACATCTCTATCAAAAGCAGACACTGCATCTTATCAACTGTGGAGCATGCTCTGGCCAGATCTGTTTGCTACTGTGGAGATCGTGCAGTGTCAATGTTTCCTCCAAAAAGGTCATTTGGATACACGTTCCACCTGTGATGGGACCCAGGTTTCCTGTGCGTGTCTCATCACTGCCAATCCTGCCTCGAGGTCTGAGGAAAGTTAGTTCAGACTAGGCCCAAGTCATCTTAATAACCCCAGACTGAGCAAGGATAGGGTCATGACAAGGGCTTCCAAGTCTAAACATTTACACTCCAATCTTCAGGGGGACCTCTTGCCTCAGCAGCATGGGAAGATCCTGCACCCAAATCTCTGCAACCTCTGTGTCAAGACTGAGCAGTGACAGTTACATTCTTCTGACCCGTCACCTGAGGTACTATGTGTAATTCTTGTATCTAGACACCTGTCCTTAAGTCATCATATACAGAGGGCTAGAAAAAGTTTGTGGTCAGGTGTGGGATAGGTCATATAGGCCCCACTAATGTGTTGTTTGTTTTATCTTTGGCCCAGCACATAGTTAAGGTTTACTTGTTGGCAGTTATTGCCTTTTTGTTTGCCTGACCAACCCTCTCTTTTTTTGTGATATGGTTTTTGATGGGCCTGACATACATGCTTCCTTCAAACCTACTGATCGTGCCACAGTAGGACCGAAATCTAATACTTACATTTGTCACACAGTCACCTGGTTCCAAACGTGGAGATGGCACTGGAGCCAATGATGGACTTCCACTTACTCTCAGAAAGATGCAGGACCCAGGGACAGTATACCTAGATCTGGCCATCTCCCAGAGGGGGAAAGGTGCCACACTGGATGAAATGACATGAGCCAGGTGGGTAATACCCACTGCACATAGGGTGCAAGTTGTAGTCATAACAGTTCCCCTTGCAAAGGACAACCTAGCGGGCGTGGTTTGTGAAGGTGGCAGTCATAAAATGAGCGAGCCAGGCTACGGGCATGAACGTTACTAGCTGGTTCCCATGAGTTTCCTTTTGGACCAAAGCTGTTCAATGTGATTAAATAAAGCAAGCAACCCTTAACGCACTGTGAATCCAGAATCCTTCTGATCTCAAGCTTTTAGTAACCATCCAGGGTTACAGGTGACAGAGGAGAAAAGGGCCAGGGTTGGACTTATGGTTTAAGGAGGAAAACATGGAACACAGGGTGAACAGGCAAATCATCTGGTAGTTGGAGTTGAACTGTCACAGAATTAATAACCTTTTTTTATCTGAAAGGGGCCCAAAAATGAGGTTTATTCTTTTGAGGACTATATGCCAAACCTGATCTCCAGTTTTGTACTCTGGTGGTTGTTGATGTTGTTTATCAACCTTTTTCCCAAGGCTTACCTGAACCTTTTGTATGTGCTGTTACACCTCTTGTTAGGAATCAGAGAGTTAATTTACAAAGTCTTGTATTGCAGTTACATTTTCAAAGTTCATTACAGAACAAGGACTCCAAACAGTTGAGAGTAGTGATCATAAGGCATAGCAAAGGATGCTCTGAAACCTTGTTTACTCAATCGGTCTTTCCATCAGCGTATGGGAACAGTCAGACGAGACACTGACTTCCATGTCCAATGATGTGCAAAGAGTGCACCAGAATCCTGAAGCGAACTGCAGGCCCCTGTTAGACACAATGACCAAAGTTAAACCATGCAATCACACAAAGTGTTCAACAAACAGCTTGACAAGAGTTTTGGCAATAGGTCTTTCTTTAAGAGCGAACAAATGTGTCATTTTGGAGGAAAGATCAATTACTACCAAAACAATAGTATAGTCATTGGGTCAGCAATAAACTCCATGACGATGGGATGCCAGGGATGAGGAGCTATGGGCAAGACATTTAAATCTCCTGGAGGGGTGGAGTGGGATGTTTTGTCATGAAAATGTGTTAGGCTAGTCTGAACGCAGACCATCTATTAAGATTTCTTGGATTTTTAGAAGCTTTGCTATTGGAATGTCAGGACTCCTGATCAAGGATTCTTATTTTAATTCTTATCTGGGAGTAAATATAGCGATGTGATGATAAGGGAACTTCTGGTGTACAGGATCATCCTTTTCTTCCCTACTCCCTCTCTCACTGCCTCTACCCAAGAACGATCTTTTGCCCTTACATCTTTCAATGTGTTCTGAGTGGACCATGTTTAAGGATATTGGTTCCTGAGTGTCCTTACTAATTTGACTCTGTTCCACCGATAGTGCCTTTTTTAAACCTGGGGAAACTAGAGGCACGTATCCTGTTAAAAGATTAATCTGATCATCCATGTCTTCTGAGCAGTGGAAAGTATGAGGCTTGGCCTTCTGAAACACACTCACCTGGTTCCAACCACAGAGACAACACTGAGTTGATGCTGGAGCTCCACTCCCTCTCAGGAAGACAGAGGGCCAAGGGGTGGTACACCTAGATCAGGCCGAATTCCAGAGGGGAAAGGGGCTAGAGACAAAATAAGAAAAAAGAAAACTTGCCGTACAGGTTCTGCTCAGCAACAGCACTACTCTGCTTAACAGGATTCTTCACTCCCAAGACCTTCTGGGTATGTGAAGGTGGACATTTACGGTACCAGCATCTCTGGTTTTGAGAATATGCAATTGTAGGAATGTAGCATGTTTCTAGCTTGGTTACACCCACTTTTGGGCTGTTAGTCAGTGTGTTTGACTGTGTCTACTGGGATCCTGCTAACCAGGACCCCAGTAGTTATGCTCTCTCCCTTACATTTAGTTGTTGGTTAATGTTAACTCTGTATTTCATCCACAATTGGCACACTGGTGCTCCATTTTAAGTCCCTAGTATATGGTACCTAGGTACCCAGGGCATTGGGATTCCAGGGGATCCCTATAGGCTGCAGCATATATTTTGCCACCCATGCAAAGGTTTCTGCAGGACTGCCATTGCAGCATGTGTTAAAAGGTGCAAGCACCCTTTCACTGTCATTTTGCACACACCAGGTCACTTATAAGTCACCCCTATGGTAGGCCTTCTAGCCCAGAGAGCAGGGTGCAAAGTACATGTGTGTGAGGGCACCCCTGCACTAGCAGAAGTGCCCCCACAAACTCCATGACCACTTTCCCGGACTTCGTGAGTGTGAGGATGCCATATTACCTGTGTACTGGACATAAGTCACTACCTATGTCCAGCTACATAATGGTAACTCCAAACATAGGCATGTTTGGTATCAAACATGTTGGAACCATACACCAAGGCTTTTACAAGCATTGGTTGGATGATTCCATGGGGAAACATCCTTTTTTACGACTTTTTCATTACGAAAGTCGTGGTTAACGAACAACGCTTTTTTTAACCACAACTTGGTTTTTTTGTGCCTTAACTACGTATGTTCTGAACAACGAACATGTGTAGTTAAGGTACAAAGAAGGGAGTTGGCGAAGGAGGACGACGCAGGTGACAAGGGGTTGACTAAGGTAAGTGATGGGTTTAGGTTTTGGGGAGGGGGTGGGGGGTCAGGGGGTTTTAGGTTTTGGGGTGGGGGGGTTGGGGCGATGGGGCGTTTTTGGTTTTGGGGAGGGGGTGGGGGGTCAGGGGGTTTTAGGTTTTGGGGTGGGGCGTTTTTGGTTTTGGGGAGGGGTGGGGGGTCAGGGGGTTTTAGGTTTTGAGGTGGGGTTGGGGGGATGGGGCGTTTTTGGTTTTAGGGAGGGGGTGGGGGGTCAGGGGGTTTTAGGTTTTGGGGTGGGGTTGGGAAGGTGTCGCGTTGTTGGTTTTGGGGGAGGGGGTGGGGGGTCAGGGGGTTTTAGGTTTTGGGGTGGGGTTCGGGAGTGGGGTGAGGGATGTAGGGTGAATGGTGCCTATTAGTAATGGTTTTATCAGGAATGCCTTTACAACGAAATATCGTTGTTAAGGCATTCGTGGTAAAATCATTAGTAGTAAGGACGAGGTCGGTGTTCCGATCTCGTTGTTAAGGTTAGTAGTTGTTTTTAATTTGGTGTTCCGTCGTATAATCCATCCCATGCTGGACCTGGTTTAAGGTGTAAGTACCATAGGTACCCACTACACACCAGGTCAGCAAACAAGAAGAAGGTGCAATTACCATCAATACGTGCACTTATCTCCGGAGATAAGTGCAGGGATGAGGCTTGCGCAGTGTTGGAGCGCTCAAGGTCTGGATGACTCGGAAGCTGAGAGCATGAGAGCAGGAATGAAGCTTGCACAGGAAAGGAATGCAGGAAGATCTGGGTGACTCAAGTGGTGAATGCAGGGGCATTGCTTGCGCAGGATGGGAACAGGTATAAGCCCAAGCCCAAAGGCAAGTTCAGGGGGGTATTCATACAGTAAGCAAAGATTGTTCTAGAAAGGCACGTGTCTCACATGAAAGCATGGAATCTTCCAGTGAACCTGGGTACAACCACATGATACACACAATGGATATGAGGCCCAGCAGGAAGCAGGTGCAAGCGATAATTGACAACAATAACAAGTACAACGGAATCCTAAGTGCATGATGGTAAAATTAAATGGTTCACAATGAAACCGTGACTATCGTAAATAGGCACATGATATTTGCAGGTGCTAATTAGACTAAATTAGCATAGCAACAGAAGGGTTCATTGTTCAAACTTTCTGGAAGGGGGGAGCCATGGAATACTTGAGACAGAAAAGCACCACAAGGGAAGGAATAACATGAGCCCGACGAGTAATACCCACAGTACATCGGGCACAAGTTGGAGTTGTGACAAGGTTCATGGCATAAGGTTCTATGTACAGTTGCCCGCTATGGCTTCTGATGATCAAGGCAGTCTTACTTTTTGCCCTCTCTCCTGCATGTTGCATGAGCAGAAATATATGTGCTCTCCAGGCAAATTCCTTACACTACATTTTTCTGAGGCAAATTGGTGCTGCAGACTCTGGTTTTCTTCCTGCCAAAAGTGGTATCAGTCTTCTGTGTCAGTCAATCAGTCAGCCTGCTGACATTTTTCTCTCCTCATACTCCTCAAAAGAGGAGAAGAAGATCCACTGGCTTGACCCTAATAGAGCTTGAGTTTCTACATTTACCCGAGAAAGACCATTGTGTGGATGACTGTCTCTTTATGGGGTTTACTGGGACCAAGAAAGGCAGTTCAAAGAAGAACTGTCCTCTATTAAAATCTGTTACGTCTGGCTTAAGAAAGGACCTTCAAAACACCTGTGGGCTTATGTCTTTGGCATTGGTGCATATGTTAACAAGACACTACTGCCTTGACAACCAGAGGTAGTAGTATGTATATGGTGTTTTTTCCCTGTTTGTGCCACCTTTCAAAAGGAGTGGCAGGAGCAAACAGAAATTGAGCCCTACTATGTAGAATGTGCTGCCCCAAGGCAGTTGCAAAGTTGCTTTGCCCCTAGGGAAGTGCATTCATATGAAATATAAAGTGGCTGCTTCAAAGCACATTCAACAGAGGAAAGAGATCCCCTTGTAGGCAGGTTCAGTGAATGACTGCTCCCACGTGCAAGGGGTATGTCTGGGGGTCCATGGAACCCCCTTTGCACCTCCCAGGGTAGCTCTCTTTAGGAGGCACATTGAAAGTATGCCACCTTTTTCTGGCACATTTTAAGTGTGGCTCCTAAAATCACAGATACAGAAGCAAAGAGATTCCCTCAAATACAAATGAGGGAATGTTGTTGCATGATAGTGCAGGAGCTACATGTGCACCAGTGCTATCTGTATTAAAGAAGGGGATGCACAGGTGTCTGTAGCCCCTTCTGTAATATCACTGTGTTTCGGGAGTGCACATAAGGGGAGCACACACCACTGGGCACAATGTATAATACGGTCCCAGGTCCTACGGGAGGTACATTTTCCCCACTTGGTTTTGAAAGACTTCCAATTTGAATCTACTTGTTAAGGAAGTATTTGTGAGATGTAAAGATGATGAATCCACAGTTTAAAGTATCCACCAGAAGGATACATATCTGTGGAACCGTTACTGTGAATTCCTCACTGCCCTCCATCCTTTTGAGGAGAAGACTGAGAAACTGATGTCAGCTCGCACGCATGGCCATTATATGCGGCTCACCTCTGTCACATCCAGGGTAGTATCTAGTCACTGCAGATCCATATGGTACTACCTACCTGCTTCTGGCCACATGGAAGTGTCTACAGAGCCACACTAATGTATGAGAATAGTCTAAAGGTGAGGAATCTGCAATTAGAGTATCCACCAAGTCCACATTTGGTTGTTTGGTTGACTGTGTACGGTCAGTTGTGTGCTATTGGTCTTTGTGTTTTTTTTCTATGTGGCTTGTGTTCTTATGATTGTACTCAATTAGGTAAATGTGGTTCTGTTTATCTGCACATTTTAGAATGTGCACAACTGTTTGTGTTTGTTGTCATGGACGTGCATTTGGTAATATGTGTACTTATGCACATGTCCTTCTTTGGGATTGTTTGTGTGATTCTCTGGTTGTGTACATGTGCGTAAGTAGTCTATAAGTTGTCAGGTGTGCAGTTTATAAGTCTTTTTGAAGGTCTTCATAGTGTTGTGCCGTTGGGATTAAGATAATATTTTACAAGTGTAGGTTCTTAAACTTTAACCACCTGCACAGGCCTACATACACACACACACATTCTTAGAATGACATTCCACAACACATAGATACAAATTCTCACACAAACAAACACAGAAGATTTGCACACATTAAAATACTTGCACACAAGCACCCATACGCACAAATTAGGTGGTGCTTGTGTGCGAGTATTTCAATGTGTGCAATCTTCTGTGTGTGTTTGTCAGAACATCCTTTGGAAGGGTTCAGATGGCAGGAAGGGAAAACTCAGTGCTTTACTTCCTGGATCAACAGCTCACTGTCTTATTCACTCACTCATCTACTCACACCCAGGTAAACTCACCATTTTTGTATCTGCAACAAGAAGTGGTGGCTTTCGTACATAGGGTTCATATGTAAATGTTATGTGGTATTTCTATTGTGTGATACTACCCAAATGCAGGCGAGCCCTGTATAGGATTAAAGACCTAACATGAAATCATTGAGTGTGGTGGGATGGAAGCCAAATCAACCTGTTGGCCAATTAGAATCAAAGGCACGCTGCTGGGATGAGGCTGCCCGGGTGCCTCTGTCAGAATGGAGGAAGCGCTTTGTGAGCATTGATATCAATGAAGCAGAACGTGGTCTGGTACAATGATAATTGAGCCAACAGCTATCAACAGCACCGCACTATAGTAGGTGCCAGTTGCTAATTATCAGTGGATTTTCAAGTCGAAAATATGAACAATGCCTTTTCAATAAAACTTATGTCCCTTTAAAAACCTGGAACACTATTATGGCAATTTTCCTGCCTTTTGAGTACTTGGTATTCTGTATGTACACTGTCTTTAGTTGAAAAACCCTTTAACATTTAATCACTGGCCAGTACAAGAAACACCCAAAAAGCAACCATTTTCACCGAGCTCAGTCATTACTGCCCAACCACATGTCTTCACACCCCTCTTTAACATTGTCAGCACTTCAATACTGATATCTTCCAATACTCTCTAAAAACACGCCCATTCCTACACCTTGAAGAGCTTTCCAACTGCCACACCTTTATACACCTTCCTTTCAAAGGAAAATCCATGAAGGGTCTGTAACCTAACAACTACTTGACAGCTACCGGATACATAAGTTCTAGCAGTCCTCCCATCTTTGATTCAGCGACAGTCCAGTGATTGAACAATGGTCTGATCACTGACAACAATAACTCCTTGCCTGCGTGAACAGTCAGCAGCCTATGACACATTTCACCATCTGGTTCTTACTCTCCTTACTTATTTGCATCCCTACGTCATTCTAAAATATTTCTCAGAAGTCAGCAATTTGTGTAAATAAACTCCTCTAGAGCCATACCTCTCTTTGCCTCCCTACCCCCTGTGGTATCCTACAGGCTTAGTCCTCATGTTCTAACCTACCTATCCCTTGTGGCGTATTTCTTGACTAGCAGGTCATCGCCTTTCATCAGTATGCTAGTGACACATGTATATTTTACATTCTCATTGACTGGCTACATCAAAAGCTGCATATTTTCCCCAGAAAACATTAAAACCTGGATGTACCATAACCTTGACCAAAACAAGAAACCACCAGTGGAAGCACACTGTAACCACAGATACAGACTTGGCTCAACAGCATAAAGTCACCCCAGGCAGTCGTCTGCCACCTCCAGACTCTGGCAGAACTCTAGCACTCACTGGGGTTCACTCTCAACATGATAAAGTCACACATGACTCCCTCTCAGATGCTCCCTTTCAGCTGAGCTGCTCGGAATATAGTGTAGTTGGGTTCTTATCCTCTGGAACGGTGAGACCAGAATATATTCAGGCTATGACACCGTTGCTTCCGCCACTATCCTGGATTTTGGTGAAACTGACTTTGACCCTGCTGGGTCTCATGGCCTCCTGCAGCTTGATGGTGGCACATGTCCATTGGTCATGTACAGGCTCTGCATTGATTGTAGCATCAGGGGAATGTCTCTAACCTGGTCCTGATATTAGAGAAAGACCTGCATTTCGGGTTGACAAACCAAGATTGGATCAGCAGTAGACCCCCCTCTTTTCCTAACCCAGAGTTGAGTCTAGTGACAGATGTGTCACTCATGGGCTGGGGGGCCATTTGGGAGAGGTGGATATCAGAGAACTGTGGTCTGTGGCAGAGACTCAGCTTCACATAAACCTGTTGGAGTCAAAAATGATCTGAATGCCATTGAAAGTCTTTCTTCCTTTCACCAGGGAAAGGTTTATGCAGGTTTTCAGGGACCACACCTCCACCATGTGGTAATGCAGCAAGCAGGGCGGGGTTAGGTTAGTGGATGTTGTGTCAAGAGTCCCTATATCTCTGGACATTAGTGGAATTTTGGGACCTTTTTCTGGTAGTTCAACTTTAGGCAGACACTCTGAATGCCAGAGCAGACAAACTCATCCATCGAAGCCTAGCAGGTTACAAATGGCATCTCCATCTGGAGGTGGTGCAAGGTTTCTTCCAAGAATGGGGAAAACCTTGTTTACATCTTTTCACTACCACCAAGAATGTGCAAGATTAGGACAACTGTCACTTAGAGACTCTTTTTTATCTCAAGGGGAGTTCAGGCATCCTCCATGCCTTCCTGCCAATACCACTCTTGCCAAGAGTTCTCAAGAAGATCAAGAACAACCAGGCACAAGTCATTTTATGGCAGCAGATTGGGCACAGAACGTTTGGTATCCAGAGCCTTTGAGTCTGAGCATGGGTCCTTTGATCAGGCTGCCCTTCTGGGAGGATCTTCTGTTGCAGCAGCAGGGCATGGTCCTGCACCCAAAGCTGTGCACATTCTGGCCTGATGCAAGGAGATTGAGCTCTAACAGTTGACTGTCTTTGATGCACTTCAAGGCCATACATACCTGCCCACTCAGTCTGTTGACCATCAAAACAGCCTTTGTGGTGGCCAAAACATTGTCCATGCAGGTCAGTGAACTGCAAGCACTATCTGTGCACCTTCCCTGCACACTTTCCCCGACAACTAGGGTTCCAAGGAAGAGAGAAGAGATCCCACTGCCTGGACCCCAAAACAGCATTGTTGTTCTACATGGATTGTAGAGAGTTCCAGGTGGATGATCAACTCTTTGTTGGGTTTCTTGGGGTGAAGAAAGGAAAGGATTTGCAGAATGGACAATCTCACAATAGATTGTGCGCTACATCAAAATCTGCTGTGCACTGGCCTAGAAGCAACCCCCTGAGGGTTTGCAGGCTCACTTTCACCAGAGTCTGAGAGTAATGCATTAGCTGACAGAGTCCCTGTCCTGGACATTTGTCAAGCAGCAATGTAGATGACATTCCCCAAACACTACTGCCTAGACAGTCAGATCTGTTGTGGTGGGCACTTTGCCTGTTCGGTCCTCCAAGACCTAATGGTCTAAATCTGTTCACAGTCCCTACTCCAGGGAGCCATTGCAATATGTACTAATTATATATCCTCCCCACTCTGTGAACAGATTTCTTTTTGTAGGATGACCATTTTGAGGTACCTAGAGCCTGTACACTGTCCATGATAAGACTTTTTGGTTGCCTGATTCTTGTGTGGACGATTCTGAAGCAGAGCCAATCATTGCCACCTACCGGCATAACGGGTACTGCTCAAAATGTTTCTGGATCCAGAAAGATGCTGGAGGATCATTCTAAGGTAAGAAATCTGGGGCTAGATAGAGCCTCTACCAGATGAGGTGTTACCAAAGATGTTAACTGTTCTTCTGATCTCCTCCCTGCAATTGGTGTTACACTGCTGCACATTTGCCTGAATTCCGTCTGTTTTTTGTTAGGGAGTGTAAAGAGTTCCTGACACCGGCTGGGTGTGTTGCTGTGATTGTCCTTTCCATAATCCCCAAATAGTGCATGGTATGTGTGACCTCACCGTGCAAATACACTTACCAATCCCTTTAGGACCAGTACGTTTAATTTTTTAAAACCTCTATCTCAACCAGGCGTAGCTGTAGTAATCTTCCTTCAATCCTGATTCATCGTCTAGAGAAGTCTTCATGTCCCTTGTTAGCTGCACAACCAATTGTTAACTTAATTCATAACTTCACATTAGATGCACTATGAGAAACATTAGGCAGCCTCCACATTATGCCATAAGCTCTACCCACTCAAGCTTTTACGTGGTTTCTCTGTTTTCATGCATTAGTCATCTATTTTCATTAACAGCATGAACATAGCTGCTAACTTTTAGTTGTTGTTCTCGTTGCAGATGTTCCTGACTAGGATCTGGTGGGGGAAGCTGTGTGTGGACAACACCTTGTTTCGGGTTCTCATCTGCATTCTGCTTTTCCCTTTAGCCTGCACTAACATCCTCAAGTTCAGGTGAGAACTCCACATTAGTATTGCACTAACACTATCCATGCATAAAAGATACAAGACTAATATATTAAAATAAAATCATTGAAATGTATTACAAGAATTCTGCCTGGTCGCCATTTTGAACGTGGTGTAATGAATAATCATATTGTAATTAGACTTTCTTGTTCTTATCCTAATCAAGTTCTTTTTGCAAAGCACTTGCTGTCTGTGGTATCCTCAGGGTGCTGTAAACAGAACAATCCCAGAAAACCAGGCTTCAAACCATGCTTGACCTTATGTAGAGACAGAAGTATTTTGCTTGGTTTGAAATGTTGTTGACATTCATCATGTTTTATTGCCAGTGGGCCAGTTAAGTGGAACTCCGGCCCCTTGTATGCCAGGCTATACAAAAACTGCAGTACATTCTAGTTTGCCCTTTATTAAGGCTGCATTTTGATGCACATTACTGTCCCTGTTGTGGTTAGGATGGCCATCTGGGGGGTGTGGTGTTACTCCCCTCTAATAAATACACTCACGCACACTCTTTCTCTATCCCTCTCTTTCTCTCCATTTTGAAGCTCTTAAAAATGTTGGTTATTTTACAACATAATTGGACTAATTTCTAAGCATTTGCTGCTATACTTCCATCACAAAAGTGGCATAACCATCACAAAACTTTTTAACATTGTTTAATTTCCTGCATAAAACCTGTTTTGCCCAGAAATCGCTGAAAAGTAACACAAATTGAGGTGAAGCGCTACTTTGCATTACTTAGTGCCAAGGGGTACGTTAAATGGACGTTTTCATGCAACCACCCATGCTTTTTGATGCAAAACCCTATCTTCCAAAAAACGAAGATACGGTTTTGCATGCACAAAAAATGAATGCCTTTTCAAAGAAGTTGTTTTTAACCCCTTCGCTGCCAGGCCTTTTCCCCCTCCTGTGCCAGGCGTTTTTTTGGCTATTTGGGGCAGTTCGCGTTCAGGCCCTCATAACTTTTTGTCCACATAAGCTAGCCAAGCCAAATTTGCATCCTTTTTTTCCATCCTAGGGATTCTAGAGGTACCCAGACTTTGTGGGTTCCCCTGAAGGAGGCCAAGAAATTAGCCAAAATACAGTGAAAATCTTGTTGTTTTAAAAAAAATGGGACAAAGTGGCTGCAGAAGAAGGTTTGTGGTTTTTCCCCTGAAAATGGCATCAACAAAGGGTTTGTGGTACTAAAATCACCAGCTTCCCAGCTTTCAGGAACAGGCATACTTGAATCAGAAAACCCAAGTTTGCAACACAAATTTGGCATTTTACTGGGACATACCCCATTTTTATGATTTTTTGTGCTTTCAGCCTCCTTACAGTCATTGACAGAAATGGGCATGAAACCAATGCTGGATCCCAGAAACCTAAACATTTCTGAAAAGTAGACAAAATTCTGAATTCAGAAAGGGGTAATTTGTGTAGATCCAACAAGGGTTTCCTACAGAAAATAACAACTGAAAATAAAATATTGAAATTGAGGTGAAAAAACAGCAATTTTTCTCTACTTTTTACTCTGTAACTTTTTCCTGCAATGTCAGATTTTTGAAAGCGATATACCGTTACATCTGCTGGACTTTTCTGGTTGCGGGGATATATAGGGCTTGTAGGTTCATCAGAACCCTAGGTACCCAGAGCCAATAAATCAGCTGCACCCTGCAGTGGGTTTTCATTCTATACCGGGTATACAGCAATTTATTTGCTGAAATATAAAGAGTGAAAAATAGCTATCAAGGAAGCCTTTGTATTTCCAAAATGGGCTCAAGATAAGGTGTTGAGGAGCAGTGGTTATTTGCACATCTCTGAATTCCGGGGTGCCCATACTAGCATGTGAATTACAGGGCATTTCTCAAATAGTCGTCTTTTTTACATACTCTCTTATATTTGGAAGGAAAAAATGTAGAGAAAAATAAGGGGCAATAACACTTGTTTTGCTATTCTATGTTCCCCCAAGTCTCCCAATAAATATGATACTTCACTTGTGTGGGTAGGCCTAGCGCCGCCGATAGGAAATGCCCCAAAACACAACATGGGCACATCACATTTTTTGACAGAAAACAGAGGTGTTTTTTGCAAAGTGCCTACCTGTAGATTTTGGCCTCTAGCTCTGCCGGCACCTAGGGAAACCTACCAAACCTGTGCATTTCTGAAAACTAGAGACCAAGGGGAATCCAAGATGGGGTGACTTGTGGGGCTGTGACCAGGTTCTGTTACCCAGACTCCTTTGTAAACCTCAAGATTTGGCTAACAAAACACGTTTTCCTCACATTTCGGTGACAGAAAGTTCTGCAATCTGAGAGATGCAACAAATTTCCTTCCACCCAGCGTTCCCCCAAGTCTCCTGACAAAAATGATACCTCACTTGTGTGGGTAGGCCTAGCGCCCGTGACAGGAAATGCCCCAAAACACAATGTGGACACATCACAATTTTTGACAGAAAACAGAGGTGTTTTTTGCAAAGTGCCTAACTGTAGATTTTGGCCTCTATCTCCACCGGCACCTAGGGAAACCTACCAAACCTGTGCATTTTTTAAAACTAGTGACCTAGGGGAATCCAAGATGGGGTGACCTGTGGGGCTCTGACCAGGTTCTGTTACCCAGAATCCTTTGCAAACCTCAAAATTTGGCTAAAAAACACATTTTCCTCACATTTCGATAACAGAAAGTTCTGGAATCTAAGAGGAGCCACAAATTTCCTTCCACCCAGCGTTCCCCCAAGTCTCCAGATAAAAATTATACCTCACTTGTGTGGATAGGCCTAGCGCCCACGAAATGAAATGGCCCAAAACACAACGTGGACACATCACATTTTTTCACAGAAAACAGAGGTGTTTTTTACAACGTGCCTACCTGTGGATTTTGGCCTCCAGCTCAGCTGGCCCCAGGGGGGGGCAGAAATGGCCTAAAATAAATATTGCCCCCAGCCCACCCGGGTCGCTCCCCTTTCCTACGGGGTCGCTCCCCTTGTGTGACAAAATCCCCAGTGCCTAGTTGTTTCTGCCCCCCTTGGGGGCAGATTGACCTAGAATCGGCCGATGGTCTAAATACAAGTTGCCCCCCAGGGGAGCGACCCTTGCTAATGGGTCGCTCCCCATCTCTAAACAAACAAACAAACAAAGAAAAAACACCAAAAAAAAATTGCCCTGGCACCTAGAGGTTTCTACCCCCCCGGGGGCAGATCGGCCTAATAACAATAGGCCGATCTGCACAAATGGCCTAAAATAATTTTTTTCCCCCAACCCCCCCGAGAGCGGCCCTTGTCTACGGGGTCGCTCCCCCTGCGTGACATTAGCGCAAAAAAAAATCCCCGGTGACTAGTGGTTTCTGCCCCCCGTGGGGGCAGATTGACCTCAAATCGGCTGATCTGCCACCAAGGGGGGTAGAAATGGTCTAAATACAATTTGCCCCCCAGGGGAGCGACCCTTGCCTAATGGGTCGTTCCCTATCTCTAAAAAACAAAGAAACAAAAAATAAACACAAAAAAAAATGTCCCTGGCGCCTAGAGGTTTCTGCCCCGCACCGGGGGCAGATCGGCCTAATATCAATAGGCCGATCTGCCCCAAAGCAAAAATGGTTTGCATTTCACTTTCGATCGCGCAGGAAGCGCGCTGACCTCACATGGGGGGCGAGGGGGTCAGGTGTGGAAGGGGAAGGGCTTCCCCTTCCATCCACCACTGGGGGGGGTGGGTGTGGAGCCCATGGGGGGAGCGCTAGTGCTCCCCCAAGTCCCTGGGTGCAGGATGAGGTGATCTCGTCCAAGGCACCGTAGGGGTTAATGTCTCCTTTTTTTCTGACTTTGCATGTGAACTGCACTGTACAGCACACATACAAAGTAGGAAACGTTTTAAAACTTGTCTAGGTATAGTATTTAGTACGGGAAACATCCTGAACAACTAGGTCTAAGCCACTACTTGCCTGAACCACTACTGCTAAACAACTAAAAAGTCTCTACAACTAAGTACTGAACAACTACTGTCTAAACAACAATTGTGCCTGAATAACAATTGCCTGAACAACTCATTTTAAGGTAAGGTTTTCTTTTTGGTTTTTATGGTTTATTAGTTGTTTAGAATATATATGTATATATTATCTCCAATTTGACTGACCGATCTATGCCCCTGATGACCTGGGCTCTCATTAGAATGTTAGCTCAAGGTGATCTATGTCAAAGAAGTTAACTGTACATTCTCCTTCATAAAGGCCATCTGGGTTGAGTGTTAGGTGCATTACCATTACTCCACCGTACCAAAACCATTGTTTTTGTGGCAAGCTTTATTAGCCTTTTAAAGGTTGTGATGCTGCTTTGAAAGAACGATTGAAGAGGAAGTGAATCATCAAATTGTCATGCCTGTTGTTCACCTTTCAAGAGGTTCCACAAAAAGAAGCGTCAGCTCATGTTCTATAGGAGGGTGTTGCATTACCTGTGGGTGGCCATTTGTAACGTGCAAGTTATTTCAGCTGTGGGCTGGAGTAATTTACTACTGTTTTGGGTCCCTTTTTGACTACAGTAACTTCGGAAGGGCAGTTTGTAAGAAACTAGGGGCTTACTCATTTTGGGTGGGTACGTGTTCCTCCCTAAACTCCTCCTTACTCATTTCAAAGCCACTCCCATTTAGTAGTAAGTCCATGCCTCCCCAGAACCTTTCCTGACCCATTCTTCATCCCTCCATCACTCCACCCTAAAGCCCTCCCTTTTAGTAGCAAGTATTTCCCTCTCACAATTACTACTAAAACACATACTTAAGTGTACAGACTCCACAGTGGGGCCTGAGATGTCCGTACACAAATAAGATTGAAGAGACAAATGCATAAACTCCGCACTTAGGTTTGTGACTAGTATTTTATGGAAAGTTTATAGTCCTGCAAAATGTACCATGAAATGCAGTTTGTGAATTGACCCCATAGACTTGTTTATGAATAACATAACTGAACTGACTTGTCAGTTGTTCCACCTATTATATATTTATTACATATACTAATATGGTTGCCTGTGTCCTGATAAGTCTCCTAGATGTTTGCCACTATAGGGACTAAATGTAAATACCATCAACAGAAGGGGGAGGTGTCTGGAGATGTTCTTAATCTCAAGAAAAACTGGATTCTGCAATAACTTTTTAAATCTGTTGACCCTCCCAGTATTACCTGCACTGCACATTTATCTTTTTGACACTCTGCGGTATCCTCCTCTTGGAATGTTGGTTATGTTGTGAACAAACATTCAAACAGATGCAGACGGTCAGTTTGATTCAAAAGAGAGTGGGTGAAGAGCATCTGTTCGGTGGCTGAGGTGTATTAACCAGGACTTACAATAAATAACTATTTCCCAATTGCCGGTGGCTTCCAGTGGCTTCATTACATACTCACTGTGTAAAGAGCTGCACCACACGTCATTAATGTAAATGCACAAATGGTAGGGCTAGGGGACCGACGTCATTGGTGTTCTGGAGCTGTTGCACTACATTCCACTGTAATACTATAGGAAAAAGCAATTATTTTGCAGTCTAAGTGTTAGGGTGGGAGGTGTATTTTCTTGATGTTAATGACAAAAAAAAAAATTAAAACACAAGTTTCAACAATGGTAAAACTATTTATGTCTCATACAACACAATATGTGGCAATGTTACTAAATATAATTGTGTTTATACTCACTTTTTAAAATACATTTCTGTGTGTATACAAAAATAATTATTACTCAATAATTTCCCAAAAATATATACGGCTGGTGGAAATACTCTTGGTGACATTACATTTGACCCCTAAAGGGTCCAGACGTAAAAAACACAGTACCCGCCTCTCATACAATATGAGACATTTTTCATATAGGAGAGTGTAATTTTAAATCAGGCAGGACTATTAGCATTATCAAAATAACCACATGTAAAAACCGAGGGCCATATTTATACTTTTTGACGCACAATTGCGCCAACGCAGTTGTGCGTCAAAAATTTTAACGCCAGCTAACGCCATTCCAAAGCGCCATGCGGGCGCCTTATTTATGGAATGACGTTAGCCGGCGCAGCTGACTGGTGTGCGTCCAAAAAAATGACTCACACCAGGCAGCGCCGGCGTAGGGGAAAATGGAGCTTGGGCGTCAAAAAATGGGGCAAGTCAGGTCTGAGGCAAAATTCTTGCCTCAAACCGATTTGCGCCATTTTTTTTTACGCCCAAACGCCATTGACATGCAAACACAGGAGTCATGCCCCCTTGCCCAATGGCCATGCCCAGGGGACTATGGTCATTGGGCATAGTGGCATGTAGGGGGGCACAAATCAGGCCCCCCTATGCCACAAAAAAATAACGAAAAAAATACTTACCTGAACTTACCTTAAGTTCCCTGGGATGGGTCCCTCCATCCTTGGGCGTCCTCCTGGGGTGGGCAAGGGTGGCAGGGGGTGTCCCTGGGGGCATGGGTGGGCACCTCTGGGCTCCTTCCGAGCCCACAGGTCCCTTAACGCCTGCCCTGACCAGGCGTTAAAAAATGACGCAAAAGCGGCTGGACGTCATTTTTTAAGGCCCGCCCACTCCCGTGCGCCATTTTTGCATGGGAGTTTAAATAAGGCGCACATGCCTTAGAGTCATTTTTAGAAGGGAACGCCTGCCTAGCATATAATTAATGCAAGGTAGGTGTCCACGCTAAAAAATGACGCAAACTCCAAGATCTTTGGCGCTAGACGGGTCTAACGCCAAAGTATAAATATGGAGTTAGCTTTGCGTCGGATTTGCGTAAAAAAAATCCGGCGCAAACAGAGTATAAATATGCCCCCAAGTATCAGATGCTCTAATGCATTACTCTACCACTGACATCAGTAACCACATTTCATTATAATCATTATAATTAATAAAGCAATGCCGTCTTTATGCAAAATTCTGAATGAAAAACCACTATCAGCAATACATTTGAATAGAACATTATAAAACAGCAGGTGTCTTGGTCCTTCTTTAACCACTTAATCCACAAAACATGCAGCCATAGGATCAACCAATTGAGGGTTTTTTTCCTCAAGAATTTGTGTTTCGTTCAGATACATACAATGGTAATTTTTCATGAAAATCTCTTACTCGTAAAACGTAGGTAACATACTTGATAAAATGTGTCTGAGCTACCCCTATGACCTTTTACCTATTAAAGAAAAGGTAATGTTAGTTAAAAACAATACATCACATTATATCTACTACATCTTATGTCATATGTCCGTTCCTCTCCCAGATCACCGACCGGTTCCTAGACTCCTGTTGTAGCCTAATACATCAATTACCTTGTAATCAAACAGGAGGCTGTAGATCATCTTCGGACAGGCCTGGTTCGATGCCCCATTCTTCCCTACTACTAGAAAATCTTTAAAACAGCACAGAACCCTCCAGCAATTTTGGAGATCTCCGAGTGCCTGCATCCCTGGAAACAAACCATACATTACACAATCCACAGTGATGCATTCTGCAGATATCAGGGTCCCAAGCTCCGTGCTTAATGCCCTCAGCAGGTCTTAGGCTTTGGCACATTCCTGATCTGCTGTGAATCCTCTCTGGCAGGACTTGGATTGGTTGAACCCTCTTGCATGCATGGAGGCTCTCACTGGCAGAGCTCTTTAGATGCCCATCCAAGCAATGTCCTTGAGGTGGTTGGTCAGGCACTTGGAGGTGACATTCTCCCATATGTGGCCTTCTGTAGCAGACGGGAGATCTGCTGATGCTGATCTGTTTGCTGTTTCTGTTCTGTCTGATGCATTTGAAGAGGAGCTCTATAACACAAATGAACACGAGAGGTGAGAGTGGACGGTCCTGCCTAACAATAACAGGTTGGCAGAACTTGTTGAATTTTACTCCGCTGATTTTGAGTTACATATGCGCTCTGTACGATTCCACAGAGTTCCACCCACCCCTTTTAACAGCATTATAATGAGTAAAGAGAAGGACGCGTCTCCAGCAGGCACTGAAAGCAGTGGTCCTTCCAACGTATCAATAATACGCCAAGCAGCGAGTGCTGCACCGTCACCAGGCGCACACAACTTATGTCTCATGTCAGAGAGGCTCCTTCCTGAGGCGCCTATTAGCCAAACTATTCAAACCTCAACTGGAATGTCCAAGAGGAAGAAACGGCAGTCTTGAGTGCATCTATGGTTGGATTTAACAAATAGCAAAGAGGAAGTGTTTCCGGCTCTGTGAATTACAATTTACAAAGAAAATTCGCAAAAAAGCATGCAGTGCAGTGTACACCACAGACACTGGATGATATGATTTCCTTGTTCATTGATGCCAGCATCAAAAGACGAGGCACTGTCACTTGTGTTGATGTGGTCGTGAAAAAAAAACTTGGGTCCAATTTCTTTTGACACAGGACTGTGTCTGTTTTTAAACTTAGCAGAGTAACGTTTTCAAAGGGAAGGAGAACGCATGCGCAGATCGTGTTAAATATATTTCACTGTGGCACATGCAAATAGCAGTGACAGCAGCAGGCACTGTTTACAGATGAGCAGGCAATGTCACTCATGTTTTATCTCCACAACTTCAGAGAGATAATTCTGCCGCATCAGGGGCAAGTGTTCTGTTTTAGAGCACTATCCCCCCTCATTAATCAGTTTCAGGAGGAGCTCAGTTGTGTATTCCTGTATGCAATACCATCTGTCATTAAAGATGACAATAGGAATGGCTTTAAAAGTATAAATAACATCTATGTTAAATATTATAGAAATTGCAGATTATGCACAAATGAAGAGTCCAAACCGGAGCTGCTCAAACACAGTTCGGACATCAAACATGTTGAGTTTGACAGGTGAAAATACTAATTTCTGACCATGTGAATCAAGGGATCAATCACTCAGAGTAATTGTAAACGTGCAGCATCATTGTGGCACGTCATATCACAATAAAGGATCTTGTGCGGCTGTGTGTGCAGCTTGCCTTCGACAGATACTGATTGTGAAAACATCTCCTAAGTAGGACAGACAACCAAATGAATCACTCAGTGTAATCATAAACTTGCAGCAGTATTTGCTTCATGCAATTATAATTACAATACAATACATGCAGTGTGCCTTACATAGATACAGATTGTGAACTGCACTTGCCCCAGAGTAAAATATGCCCAAAGAAGTCAGCTCCTTTATCAGACTGATGCCGATACGTGCAATAAAGCGCTATATAAATACGATTACAATACAATACAATACAATAAACAAAACACATTTAGGTCCATATTTATGAAAACATGACACACAACTGCACTAGCGCAGTTGTGTGTCAAAAAAATTAGCACGAGCTAACACCATTCCTTAGAGCCATCTGTGCACCATATTTAAAAAATGACGCACAAAGACACTAAGGAATGGCTAGCGTCATGAAAAATTATGCTAGCCGGGGCTGGACAGCAGTAAAAAAATGGTGCTGGTCAGCCTAGCGTCATTTTTTGATGCATAATCAGCCAAAATATTTCTCCTGTGTAAGTATAGTCATGAGTCATTACCACCACCCCAATGCACACCACTGGGAAGTGTCCCCAGGACAACCCCAACAGACACAGTGCCAGCCAGGAGACCACATGTAAGTGGCCCCCAGTGGCACATAATAGTGAAACACATATACTGACCTCAAATTACCTGGAATAGGCTCCTTCGACTTGCAGTATCTCTGTGTTGGGAGGGGGGTGATGTTGGGGATGGGGTGGCCATCTATGTGCCCAAAATAGGGACACCATGGTAGACTCCATGGTGCATCCCTATGGGAATGTGCCTAACTGCACTTCAATGCCTTGTCTGACCAGGCGTTAAATTTTGGTGCTAATCGTTCTTAGAGTCATTTTTGTGGTCTGCTTTCTAGGTGTGCATGGTTTTATTGTAGGGAGATAAATATGGTGCTTGGGGCTAGCATCATTTTTAGGAAGGCAACACTTACCTTGCATCTCATTGTCGCAATGAGACACAAGGTGGGTTGGCGCTTCCTAAAAACTATGCTAACTGGGATAGTTTGACGCTAGACTGGTCTAGCATCAAAATACAAATAAGGAGTTACGTTAGCGCCGCTTTGGCGTAAACAAAAAAAATGATGCTAAGGTGACGCCTAATTTTCTTTAATTATGGGCCTTTGTGTCATTACTACCCACAGGAAAGAGGTTGCATCACAAAGTGAGGGAGCTTTACTGCAAGAAAGGCTTGTTTCCTGAAATTCAAGAACCAGAGTTTAATGTTGAAATCCCAAAGAATCTAGGCCTGCCTCAGTCAATAATTAATGTAAAACCATCCATATTCACCATTCACTAGGCCAGGATGCTCATCCAGTCACCACTACATCTTCAGGAATGTGGTCAAGCGGGACACTATACAACTGATAAAACCACTGTCTACGAATTAGCAAGATGAGTGGGCATTAATGATTTTATGTAATAAATTTAGATTAATGCTAGGAAGAAACTTTGGGTGTCCTGCTCAGCAGGCACAGCCACTGGATCTCACAAATATGTCACCCACAATTTTGTGCCACGTTTTCCCTTAGAGTAAAAGGGGGACTTTGCTTCACTTTCACCCCTGCTATGAAAGACTGAAGACGCAGGTTACGCTGATGACTAAGCTCAATAAAGATTGAAGGAAATAAGCTGGAAGGTGGCAGATAAGCTGAGAAATCTTTAACAATTTTAATGCTGAACTCGCTCCATTGTTTAGAAAGAATATGCGTGTAACTCTGACTTGAACCTCAGCTCTGGCATTGTTCTCTGGCCTCAAACGTCGACTAGGGGCAGGTGTTTTTCAAGTCGATATAAAGCGGTGGCTATCTTGAGAGGAGTACTTTTTTATTATGATCACTGTCTGCAGGTAATTTTCTTTGCAGTGCTGATTGATTACTCCGGGGGAGTTAAATCGTGGAATGCATTAGTAATCTGGGATCACTACATTTCTCCAATTCCGCTAGTGGGATTAAAAATTCTGCCCAACCCTACCTCACACCTGACCAGACAGGGAAGAGGTCGGTTTTCCATCTGTTAACCAACGCATTGCTAGAGCTATCGCTATTCACTATGGTCAGCACGTCCCAAAAGAAGTCACTCAATCTCTGCGCTTTGAGTTTCCGGTCCATGCACTCATGGGAGATGCTGTCCAATGCCTTTTTCTGGTCTAGACTGACCAAGGAAAGCAGAATCTTTTGGCTTATGACATACTCGATTGTGTCCTTAACAGGGGTGCTGTGGTGAACTCTGCTCCGCTGGTGAAGTTCACAAAGTTTTGGCACTTTAGCAAAAAACTCCGCCACCTGGTGGTGGAATGGAGTTCACCGGCATGCCATCACCACTCATCCACCTTTTTGAAAAACAGTTTTTCAAAAACTTTCATCCTATGCCTAAATTGAATCCTAATGCAGTGGGCAGAAACTGGAGATTCATGGCAAGCCTCGCTCTAGAAGTGTGCCGGGCTCTATACTTCCAGTTCTGGGAAGGAGGTGCTATCACTGTCGGTCATGGTGCTGGGCTAGAGCTGGCTGAGAGCACTGCGGCTTCTGAGCTCCCACGGGGTGAGGGTCTGCTCCCCACTAGCTCTTGCAACCCCCAGCTAGTACTCAGCAGCCTTGTCTACCACACACCATCTGCCGCCTGCCATGGGAGCGCTGGAGGATGAGGATCTTAACTTGTACCAGCAGGTGAGTGAGTATGTTCCTAATGTCACACACACAGCATGCGTTGCAAGTGTGACATTATCCACTACATGTTACATGACTTGCTATAGTACATTTGGGATGTACAGCCAGTTGTCACATCATTTTCTGCAGTAAGGTTTCTAGACTGTCTCATGTCACCAAGGTTGAAGTGCACTTAAATGAGTAGTTCTTCACAACCAAATATGCCCCTGGAGTTGTAGTCCTGGTTCACTTCTGCTAATCATATTGAAGAATTTCTTTCTCATCGCTGTCTGATAATCTGAAAGTGATATATGTAATAGACCAGGTGACATTCTGCTACACGTGGAACTCCCCAGGATTTTACTGAGTTTTTAGATAACTCTGTGGAATTCAACATAGTAGAATTCTGAGAGCTCTGCCCAACCCTGGTCCTTAACCAAGGCAAGACTGTTCACGATTTGTTGGCGCGGTATTCTGCAGAACTGGTCATGGAGAACCATCTTCGCTATTACCTTCTTTAGACAGTTGGCCATTACCTTTTCTACGATTTTGTAGTCCACAGGGATGCTGGAGATGGGCCTCCAATTCTTGAGGCCCTCTTTCTCTCCCTTTTGCTTATACAAAAGCATTATCATGCCTTCGCACAAGAATTAATGACATACTGCCTTTGCCCGCCATTTCCTCAAAAAGGTCTAGCTGGGCAGATCAGGTCCCACAGTTTGACATAAAGTTCCACTGGGAGACCATCACATCCCAGGATCTTGCCTCTCTTGGAAGTCGTAGTGGCCAATTGCAGCTCTTCCAGGATGAAGGGCCATTCAGGCCCTCTCTTCCGGATTCATTGACCTCAAGATCCCCTCCAGGAAGCTGTTCACCTGGGATCTCCCTGACGACTTCTGTGAGTAAAGATCACCATAAAAGTCAGCCTCATGACTTGCTATTTTCCACTGTGGAGGTGTCCCTCCAAGTCCTGAAGCTGTACCAGCGAGGTGTAGGCAGAGTGAAGTTTCTTAAAGAAGATGGGGTTAATATCCTGTCCTTCTCAAGGATGTCCGTTCTGGTGTGAAAGATAATTTTCCTAAATTCTTCCCTGAAGGCTCTGCAAGCCCTTTGGGTTTCCTCCTGGTCGTCATCCATATCCCATCCCCTGAGCTCAATTTCATACAGTCAGTGCATGCTGCTTTGCAGCCTCAAAAGCTCACTCTTCTTTTCCTGTGCAGCAGCTCTGCTTGCTTCCTGGAAGAAGCTCTGTAACCTGTCCTTTACCCATTCTCACCACTTGCAGGTCAAGTAAAAGAGGTTCATCATGTCCCTCCACTCTACATACACAACTGATGTTCACCACAAAGTCCTTATTTTCCAATAGCTAGCAATTCAGATGCCACGAACCAGGACCAGCGGGCAAATTCCCTTAAAGTTCACCCTCGAAGCCGACTGGGTTGTGATCAGAGAAGTGGATGGCAACCAGGCTTCACCTTTGGGGTGGTGAATAGGACCTCGATTTGTGAATGCACAGATCCGTCAGTCCACCTGCAGGAGAAGTCCCTGGCATTCGGCACCATGCTCCTTATGATATGCTGCAGGGATTCCTCATCCATCATCTCTACCAATAGCCTGGACTTCATGTCCATCCCCAGAGAGTCTGATCTAACTACGTCCATCCAACACTACTATGCAATTGAAATCACCACCCATTAGGATGGTCTTTGAGGTCACGAACTACAGCCTGGGGAACCTGAATATCCTGCACATTCATTCTTCTTTCTCTGGGAGGCATAGATGCTGATAAGCCTAACTGGCTCACCAGACCACAAGCTGTCTCCAACCTTCACTTTGCCGCTGACCTGTTCAATAAACTTTTTGGTTGTGAAATGCTTCCTCGGAATCAGAATGGTGACTCCTGATGAGCCCTTCAGGCCAAAAAGATGTCCCAGCATGCACTACTGTTCGAGTTGACTATACAACTCTGCATGTGGAATTTCTCATTCTTGCAGAAAGCAGATATCTTGGTTCTCAGTGGCCCAAAGGGCAATGTATCAACACATCTGATCTAATCCTTCATAATCCTGATGTTTATGGTGAACAATGATATAGCCATTGTCTCATCGCAGGCTATCAGTGACTGGGTTTAAACTGCTACTAGGTAAGGGCATTAACCTTCTTTACTTGGGGTGTTGAGCTGCCTGCTAGACCTCACCTCTTTCTTCTTTGTTGTCTTCTGTGTCCTCGATGAGGATCTCTGTTTCTACATCTGGAACCACCATCCATATGGCTCCTCTTTCTGTGGGGGCGCCTGTGACCATCATCATGTTCTGTTGATGATGAATATCTTGTAGTGCTTTGTGTATGAACATCTCAGGTGAGTCTTGGGTGCCTCACTTCTTCTATGTTGTTGTCTTCATCCTCAGAGTCAATGGTGATGTACTCATCCTCCATCTGTTCCGCTTGGGCTGTGTTGTTCATCTGTCTTATGCACAAGTTCTCCTTCCTTGGCCTTGTCCTCTTCCTGCTGGTTTGTGGGTGAGCTTGATTGTCTGTCTGCACCTCCTTGCTGTTCTTGGGGCCGTACTTCACCTCCATTGGTGTAGAACTCTACTTACTTGCAGCCCTTCCAGTAGGCCTCCTGGCCTTTACAATGGCACACTTTGCTGGGAGCGGTTGCCATTGGCTACCTGTTCCAGCCCTTCACTTTTCCTTGGTCTTTGGTGCTCCTCTTTTCATGCTTGGTAGCAGAAGTCCAAATCTTCCCCCAATTGGTCCTTAGGGTTCAAGGGAACCAGCTTTCCTGGTCCTGGAGAGACCCACTGGTCCTAGGGTCAACTGTAGGCAGTGTCCTTAGTCCATTAGGGCATTAGGGAGCTTGTCCTTCTTTTTGTCCATGGTGTTAGCAGCATTCAATTGCAGTGTCCAACTCTCTTTTTATCACTTGTGTAAGACATTGTAACTGCGGGTTAAACGCCAGGGTGCCATATCACCACTCCGCCCCTGTACAGCATGCTGGGGCAAATCCAGATGATACCATCAAGTGTTCCTTGCTCACATCTCAGCTCCATCCCTAGTTTACATTAATGCCAGGGACATTCCCACCAAAATGTCAAAGGGAGCCTCCTCCTGTGTTGGTTCCAGCAGTCCGGGCTTTGCCTTTGTTCAGTATCTCAAATCTGGTACATTGTCACAGTTAATTAACAGATGCAGATTTCTTCCCCACCTCTTTCTTCTCTGGAGCTGAATGAAGCCTTTTGTGTGGGGAGGCCTTTTTTCTTTCTGCCAGGGAGCAGTATAATTAACATGGTCCAGACCTGTGACAAAAGGTCTGTGCTCTGATGCTGAGCTGAGCTGGAGAAATATTAAAACTCTGAATGTCCCATACGGTGTACACATATTTGCTTGGGACTTGTACATTCAAACTAAGCACACATGTTTCACCCCAGTTTGATACGTTACTGGACTTAGTAGGCCTACAGGAAGTGATATGATGTGTATAATACAGTGTCACTGCAGACAAAACAATAAACCACACTGATTTAACCTATGGGTGCCCACTAATAATTTAGCACCTTTGCCAGGTTATCAACTAACCTTGCAGCCCCCCGTACCAGGCTTATCAACTAACCTTGCAGCCCCCCGTACCAGGCTACCTGTGCACAGGTACTGGTCTGAACCGTACGGCACATGCTCAGCCCTCACATGAGCTCACAAATGTGCACACGTATAACCAGCCAAGTCCCTCTCACCCTTGCTGCATCGCAGTGTCCTTATCTTAAAAGGTGGGCACTCACGGTAAAAACACTATGTTTATAATGTGATCACTGTGGGTGGGACACCAGTTGTGAGACTCACCCACAGTAAGAAGTCCAACATCGAATGATCCAAAAAGCGAAAAATCAAACTGATTGAAACAGGAGTACCTATTTTGCTACAGCAACCATAACTCACACCCTTGCCATGCACAGGGTTGTCATCAATGATGTAATTTCAGATATCGCAGTCATAACATTAATGAGTGGTGTAATATGAGAGGTCATAAGCAGTGCATGTCTTCAGTTATAGTTACTTTAGGGCACAAGTTATAGTTACATGAAAGTAGCCTCTTGCTAGCATGGATACCCCCACGTTTGGCCTGTTTGTGAGTGTATGCCAGTGTGTTTTTACTGTGTCACTGGGATCCTGCTAGCCAGGACCCCAGTGCTCATAGATAAAAGCCTATTTCTCAATGTCTTTTGTCTGTCTCATTGGGAACCTGCTAGCCAGGACCCCAGTGTTCATAGTTTGTTGCCTAATGTGTGTGTTGTCAGTAGTGCTTGACTGTGTCACTGAGGCCCTACTTACCAGACCCTCAGTGCTTATGCTCCCTCTGCTTTTAAATCTGTCACTAAAGGCTAGTGACTTCATTTACCAATTTCAATTGGCACACTGGGCCCCCCTTAGAAGTCCCTAGTATGGTACCTAGGTACCCAGGGCATTGGGGTTCCAGGAAATCCTTATGGGCTGTAGCATTTATTTTGCCACCCATAAGGAGCTCAGACAAACCCTTCCACAGGCCTGCCATTTCAGCCTGCGTGAAATAGTGCACACACTATTTCACAGCCATTTTCACTGGACTTAAGTAACTTATAAGTCAACTATGGGGGTGATTCCGACCCTGGCGGTCCTTGACCGCCAGGGCCGGGGTCTGCGGGAGCACCGCCAACAGGCTGGCGGTGCTCCAAAGGGCATTCTGACCGCGGCGGTATGGCCGCGGTCAGAAACGGAAAACCGGCGGTCTCCCGCCGGTTTTCCGCTGCCCTGAGGAATCCTCCATGGCGGCGCAGCTTGCTGCACCGCCATGGAGGATTCCGACCCCCTCACCGCCATCCTGTTCCTGGCGGTTTCGACCACCAGGAACAGGATGGCGGTGAGGGGTGTCGTGGGGCCCCTGGGGGCCCCTGCAGTGCCCATGCCAATGGCATGGGCACTGCAGGGGCCCCCGTAAGAGGGCCCCACTGAGAATTTCAGTGTCTGCATAGCAGACACTGAAATTCGCGACGGGTGCAACTGCACCCGTCGCACCCTTTCCACTCCGCCGGCTCCATTCGGAGCCGGCATCCTCGTGGAAAGGGGTTTCCCGCTGGGCGGGCGGGCGGCCTTCTGGCGGTCGCCCGCCCGCCCAGCGGGAAACACAGAATAACCGCGGCGGTCTCCCGCCGGTTTTCCGCTGCCCTGAGGAATCCTCCATGGCGGCGCAGCTTGCTGCACCGCCATGGAGGATTCCGACCCCCTCACCGCCATCCTGTTCCTGGCGGTTTCGACCACCAGGAACAGGATGGCGGTGAGGGGTGTCGTGGGGCCCCTGGGGGCCCCTGCAGTGCCCATGCCAATGGCATGGGCACTGCAGGGGCCCCCGTAAGAGGGCCCCACTGAGAATTTCAGTGTCTGCATAGCAGACACTGAAATTCGCGACGGGTGCAACTGCACCCGTCGCACCCTTTCCACTCCGCCGGCTCCATTCGGAGCCGGCATCCTCGTGGAAAGGGGTTTCCCGCTGGGCGGGCGGGCGGCCTTCTGGCGGTCGCCCGCCCGCCCAGCGGGAAACACAGAATAACCGCGGCGGTCTTCTGACCGCGCAGCGGTATTCTGGCGGCTCCCGCTGGCACTGCGGTTACCGCGGCCGGCGGGAGTCGGAATGACCCCCTATATGTCTAACCTTCAATTACTGAAGGATAGGTGCAAAGTTACTAAGTGTGAGGGCACCCTCGCACTAGCAAAGGTGCCCCCACATAGTTTAGGGCCAATTCCCGGGACTTTGTGAGTGCGAGGACGCCCTTACACGCGGGCACTACATATAGGTAGAAATCTATATCTAGCGTCACAATGGTAACTCTGAATATTGCCATGTAAAGTGTCTAAGATCATGGAATTGTCCCCCATTCCAAATCTGGTATTGGGGAGCCAATTCATGCATCCTGGTGGCTCCACCATAGACCCCAGTACTGCCAAACCAGCTCTCTGAGGCTTGCAAGGCAGCTACTGCTGCTGCTACCTAACAGACAGGGTTCTGCCCTCCTGGGGGCTGAGCAGCTCACTTCCAGGAAGACAGAACAAAGCATTTCCTCTGAGAGCGGGGTGTTACACACTCTCCCTTTGGAAATAGGTGTTACAGGCTGGGGAGGGGTAGCCTCCCCCCTTGTAGAAATGCTTTGAAGGGCACAGCTGGTGCCCTCCTTGCATAAGCCAGTCTACACCAGTTTAGGGACCCATTGTCCCTGGTCTGGCGTTCAACTGGACAAAGGAAAGGGGTGTGACCACTCCCATGTCCATCAACACCCTAGGGGTGGTGCCCAGAGCTCTTCCAGTGTGTCCAAGACTTCAGCCATCTTGCTTTGCAAGGTTTGGGGGCACTATGGAGGCCTCTGAGTGAACAGTGCCGGAAGGTGACGTC
This sequence comes from Pleurodeles waltl, assembly GCF_031143425.1. Taxonomy (NCBI): domain Eukaryota; kingdom Metazoa; phylum Chordata; class Amphibia; order Caudata; family Salamandridae; genus Pleurodeles; species Pleurodeles waltl. Next base: position 21,349,671 of record NC_090447.1, read on the forward strand.
AGAGACCCCTCCTGATAGGTCCTTACCTGAGCAGCCCCTCTCAGGGCTATTTAGGGTCTCTCCTGTGGGATCTCTTCAGATTCTACTTGCAAGTAAGTTTCCAGCAGGAATGCTCTGCAACTACTACTTCATCCTCAGATCAACCATAGCCTTCTCCAGGAACCACTGTAACAGCAATAAAGTATCCAAAAGGGATACTTTTCCTCTGCAACTTCAGCTCCAGCCAGCAACTGCAACAGTTTTGAGTGTGCTCGCTCTAAGGACTCCCTGTCTTCACCCTGCACCAGAAGAACCGAAGAAATCTCCTGTGGGGTGACGGAGTCACTCCCCTGCCCATGCAGGCACCTTTTAAGATAATGACCGGTTCTCTTGGACTCCCCTCCTGGCAACGAGTGTGCTCCTTGGTACACAGAGGGTGGACCCCATCTACACAGACCGTCCCGAGGTCCTGATGTCCCAATTTGGAGGAGATAAGACCTTGCCTTCCCCGAGAGCAACAGTACCCATGTGCACCGCATCTTCTTCATCTCCTGAACTTTACTCCTGCATTTCTGGGCTCTGGGGTGGGGTAATTTACTAACCTTTACTGTATTCGTACTCTCCTAAGGATTCTCTACACCCTACACTTGTCTAGGGGTGGATTTGTGGTTCACATTCCAGTTTCTTAGTATATGGTTTGTGTTGCCCCAAGACCTATTTTCTCCCATTGCATTCTATAGCATTTCCTATTGTTTGCACTGTCCTATGTCTAATTACTTACCTCATTTTTGTGTCTAGTGAATATATTGTGTATAATACTTACCTCTAGAAGAAGTATTGTCTCTAAGATATTTTTGGCCTTGTGTCACCCAAATAAATACCTTTATTTTTGGTAACACTGAGTATTGTCTTTACTTGTGTATAAGTACTGTGTAACTATAAGTGGTAATGCAGGAGCTTTGCATGTCTCCCAGTTCAGCCTAAGCTGCTCAGCTATAGTTACCTCTATCAGCCTAAGCTGCTAGAACACTACCACTTCACTAAAAAGGGATAACTGGACCTGGTATAAGGTGTAAGCACCCACATTACCCACTACAAACCAGGCCAGCCTCCTACATTGGTGGTGTAGTGGTGGGATAAGTACTTGCAATTGCTTTACCACTTGGTTAGTGGTGCATTTCACAAGACAAGCTTGCTCCAATTCTTAGAGCATACATAGGGGTCATTCTGACTCCCGCCGGGCGCGGACACCGTGCGCCCGGCGGGAGCCGCCAAAATACCGTACCGCGGTCGGAAGACCGCGGTGGGTATTTTGAGGTTTCCCCTGGGCTGGCGGGCGGCCTCCAAAAGGCCGCCCGCCAGCCCAGGGGAAACCGTCCTTCCCACGATGAAGCCGGCTCGTAATCGAGCCGGCGGAGTGGGAAGGTGCGACGGGTGCTGTTGCACCCGTCGCGTATTTCACTGTCTGCCAAGCAGACAGTGAAATACTCGTAGGGGCCCTCTTACGGGGGCCCCTGCAGTGCCCATGCCAGTGGGATGGGCACTGCAGGGGCCCCCAGGGGCCCCGCGACCCCCCTTACCGCCATCCGGTTCCCGGCGGGCGGACCGCCGGGAACTGGATGGCAGTAGGGGGGGTCGGAATCCCCTCGGTGGCGCAGCGAGCTGCGCCGCCTTGGAGGATTCAAAGGGGCGGCGGTACACTGGCGGGAGACCGCCAGTGTTGCCGGTCTGACCGCGGCGGTCAGAATGCCCTGCGGGGCACCGCCGGTCTGTCGGCGGTGCTCCCGCCGACCCTGGCCCCGGCGGTCTAAGACCGCCGGGGTCAGAATGACCACCATAGTGTATACCTAGAAGTAATTTCTAACTTTCTACTACTTCCCCTACTTCACTAATAAGGGATAACTGGACCTGGTATAAGGTGCAAGTACCCAAGGTACCCACTACAAACCAGGCCAGCCTCCTACACATCAAATAACAGTAGCTGGTAAATTTCAATGGTTTTGTTCATTTAAAACTGTACGTTTTGACTGACATTGCCACCTAATATAGCGTCCCTTTCCCCTTTGTTTTTTTCAGTTTATTTGTAAGACTTTTTAATGTAAAATAAGATATGATTACTATCTCTAAACACAGCATTACTTTAATCTTTGTTTTTTTTTGTGAGTTTATGCATGGGGCTGGATGTAGGGCTTTGCACCTAACCCCACACTGGACCCAACTTGCTGCTGTGCATGGCCTTTGGCCATCCATGGTGGGAGATTGGTAGCAGGGCCTGGCCCAGGGAGTTGGTGCAGAGCCTGCCAATAGGCCAGACCCTGCACCCAATCACCTGCTGGCACCAAATGTCCTGCTTAGCACACCTTTGGTCGTGTACAGCGGGAAGTTGACGGCCCTGGCCCAACACGTGCCAGGGTCCACACCTATTCCCTGCTGCCTACACAGCGCAGCATGGCTCACTATCTGTATCAATATAAAGGGTGTCATTTCAAGTAAGGCAAAAATATTGGCTTTGTCAAAAAGCAACCAATAACTATGATCAAATGTATATTTCATACATTCACACATTGCAGTGACTAATAAAAATTATTTTTGTTATATACTTCTCTTTTTAGGAAAATTACATTAACATTTTGTTCAATCTTTTAACATTTTTCAAGGCACAGAGTGCAATAACTACAGGAGATCCCCACACTCCAGCCAAAGAACATACAGCTCCAGCTCAGAGTACTTTTAAAAAGCGATCCTTGGGTCATGGATTTAATGCCCCAGGAGACTTAATTTTTTTTTTTATTATTGCTGGGAAGATAATGCACTCCATGCGCCCACCAGAAACATAACAAAAATGTTTGGTGGTGATGATTTCTTTTCTAGTGGAGCAACCAGCAATAAAATATGTACTTGAAAAAAGCCCTAGGGCATTATCGGGTCAGGAGCAGTGAGTAATAAATAAGGAGTACTTAATGATCATTTAGTATTCATTTTTTTCCTTTTTTTCAATTGTTATTATTATTGTGGGTGTCTTGGGACTACCAGCTTTTTTTTGTTCGGGACTGTAGGGGAGCCCCAGATCCCCTCCGTCCACAAATTGCAGCACCTATCATGGGTGCCACTTGGAGCCACCAATTCTTTCGATTTTTTATTTAATATTGGAGACGGGTGCATTGCTGTCTTATGGGACTCCATCTCCATACAAATTGCTTTTTTATGAGAGTAGAGCATGCAGTCCCCTCCCCGAGTCTCACAAGGCCCTGGGGACCAGCTCCACAGGGCTGAGATTCATTTAAAGAGAAGAGGGTGTGCAACCTCCTGCCTGAGCCAATACTGCCTCCAGGGACCATATCTCTTGGGCCCAAAAATTCATTTGAAAACAAGGGATCTAGGGGTGATGTGAGGTGGAGAAGTTATGTTACTCCAAACTCATCCCACATTGACTTCATGGAGGCAGACTTGAAGTTTGTGCAAATGTCACACACTACATCTTTGGGGAACCCCATGTGAGTAAAAATGCCCATCAGGGTCCCAGCCACTGCAGGTGTAGTCATAGTCCTCAGAGGTATGGCCCCTGGGTACCTAGTGGCATGGCCCTCCAAGCCCAGGATTAGCTTGTTGTCTAAAGCAGTCTTGGAATCCATTGGCCCAACATTGTCACTGACGGGGTGCCAATAGCATGTTAGTGAGCCGGGAGAGTCGTTAGCTTTTTCCCTGACTTCCCACTGGCTTAGCAGATGGGATAGGACCTGCAGAATGCATCTGAGGTCATCGTCAATCAAGGCGATAAAAGTGGCTGACAAGACTGGTAAAGGTCTTTTCCTTCCCCAGATGGGCTACCAGGGGTAAATCATTAGCCACGCCAAGTGGCAAGGCCCTCTAGCACTGTGGAACCACCAACACATAGGTTGTAATTGGCTTTGGGAACTACAGGAATGGGAGGTTTCTCTATTTGGTGGGGAGGTCAGAACACTTTCAATGCAGAGTTGGGCCCTTCAACCTTACTTACCTTTTGGAACATTCTTTCTGATGGATACTCAGCGTAAAGATTTACTCACATCCTACCCTCCTGCAAAACCTGTGAAGCGACCTTGTCAGAGTTTTACTTACCCTGTAAATGGTCTCAATCAGTAAACCCACACTCCCCTTCTGAGCAAGTGGAAAATACCAAAGAATTAATAAACATCAGTACATTGGGGTGTCACCTATATGATACCCTGCATCTTCATGTCAAGAGGCAGAATTGAGGCACAATAGAAACCAATGCCACCACCTGCTGGGAGTTTTGCAGATTCAGTATGGAACCTGGGGAGAGTCCCAAAGTGAGGAATCTTATATAGAGTATTCCAGGTAGTAGTCCAGGTACTCCCACTCCAAGGGGCAGTCACACAGTAGCAGTCACAGTCTGTGTCAACGTTTTCTACTTTGGCTTCTAACTAGAACCTGATGCCTAATTTAGAACCAGTGCACTCTGACTTCCTTGTTCCATCACCGATGCTGCAGTAAATTAAACCTTGGTGGTTCAGTGGTCCTTCCGGAATCATGTATGCCTATGGGTGTCCATTAGGGCTATCATTGGCGGGCCCTCCTTTGGCATCAAATGAACTGGGTCACAGGTCAGCCAGCTCTGTTACTGGCATTGGGCAGTACCTCCACCCCTGTGATGAGGGCCGCATTGCTAGTCCCTCCAGTGTTGTTGGTTCCTGATCCATCAATGGCTCCATTTTTGGATCCAGTACTATCCTCTGCAATGATCATCCAGTGTCAAGGTATAAATATACCAGGGCAGATGTTCTTGCTAGCAAGGGTTCTCCTCCAGTCTCTCTGCCACAGCAACTGTATTTTTGGAGGATGGTGACCATTTTTCGATAGCATTCTGATGCCTTTCATGTGTTCGAACATGTTCCCCATCATAAGAAGACAAATAATTTGCTCCTTCCAAACTAAATATGAAACAGGCCTTGATTTTGACTTGCGACATTCCAGTGGCTTGGATACTTCTCTGGAGTTCACCCAGGATTTAAACTTGCTGCCCCCTGCAGAAGAGAGTGCCACGTTTACAGTAGTGATTCAGAGGGATACAGAAGTCCTGGAATTACCACTCCATACTATGTAGACTAAGGTAAACCTCATTGCTGGCATTTTGCAGCCATCTACCTCTCAGCTATTGCTGCCCTTCAGTGAAGCCTTGAGCAATCCAATTTTAGCGACCTCCTCAAGACAATTCTTGGCTCAGGCAGCGGTAGTCCTATTGCAGTTTGTCACAGACCATAATCAGATTAGCCTAAGTCTCTGACACAACATCCGACTCCTTAGAGCCTGGTGTTACAGATCTCCATTGTGAAAGTGAACCAGATTATTTTCAGATCCTTCCAGCAGGACATCTAAATAATTGACGCTATTGGCAAGCAAGTGTATCTTCTGCCATTTTAGCATTGCATTCTAAATGCAGTGTGTAGGAGGCTGGACTGGTTTGTAGTGGGTACCTAAGGTACTTACACCGTATACCAAGTCCAGTTATCACTTATTAGTGAAATGTAGTCAGTGTTTAGAAGCCAGGCTGTGTAGAGGTAGCTGTAGCTGAGCAGCCAAGGATTATCTAGGAGGCATGCAAAGCTCATGCAATACCAATGTAGCCACACAGTACTCACACACATGAAAAAATATACCCGGTGTTACAAAAATAAAGGTACTTTATTTTGGTCACACAAATGCCAAAAATACCATAGAGACTATACTCCCTTAGGATGTAAGTAATACACAAATGATATACACTAGTATGTAGAAATAGCTGTAAAAACAGTAAGAACACAGTGCAAATATTGAAAATCACAATAGTTAGAAATGGACCTAGATGGAACACAAACCATATACTAAGAAAGTGGAATGCGAAAGTCGGTTTCCCACCTAGGCAAGTGTAGTGTGTAGAGGGGCGCTGGGAGTATTAGAAGACATCAAAGGTAAGTAATAGAACCCACCCCAGAGCCAAGGAAAGCAGGAGTAAATCACATTTACTTTCCTAGAACACACAAGAACACAAGAAATAAGATTATGCAAGAACCATAAGAGACTGCAAGACACCAACAATGGATTCCTGGACCTGAAGACCTGTGGAAGAAGGGGACCAAGTCCAAGAAGCACTGAAGAGTTCAGGCTGAACAGGAGCCCCTGCTAACCTGGATGAAGGTGCAAACGAAGAACCACTGGTGAAGAACTATAGTCAGTACTGCACCCAAAAAGATGGATGCGGGTTCCTGGTTGATACAGATGATGTCCCATGCCGGAAGGATGATTGCAGTCTGGTTTGTGTCTCTGGATTCTGCCAGCAAGCATTGGCACATGCAAAGTTCGCAGTTAACAGAAAATGGCACTGCCCGGGACCAGGCAGGACTTGGTGGACTCTACCCAGGAGGGGGAGTCAGAGAGGGCTCTCAGGAACTCAAGGAGCCCTCAGAAGACCAGGCAATGCACACAGGAGTCCCACAGCACTGGGACAAAGAAGGTACAAAAAGATGCCCATGCAGCACTAAACAAAGGGATCCCATGCCACAGGAGAACCACTCAGGAAGCTGTGCGTTGCAGGAAGGAGTGCTGGGGGCCTGAGTTGCATGGTGCATGAAGAACTTCGTGGAAGGATGCCAATAGGCCTTGGCAGCTGCAAAACATGCAGCGCACGGGGTACTGTCTTGCATGGGAAGGGAAGCTCTTACCTCCACAAAAGTGGAACATTTGGATGACAGGACTGTCGGGACCACTCCATTCCACCACTTGTGTTGCCGGACCCACGCACTTTGTCAGGAGAGGGGACCCACACCACTGGTTATTGCTGCAGAGCGCTGCCTGCTGAAGCAGGGAAGTGACTCCTTTACTTCAAGGGAGAATCCTTCATTCTTCTGGTGCAGGCTGAAGACAGGCAATCCTCAGAGAATGCACGACCTAGAAACAGATGAGGTTGCTGGCAGAAGCTGAAGATACAATGTTGCAGAAGTTGTCTTTGTTTTTTTTTGTTGCAGTTTGTAGAGTTCCTGGAGTTTCTAGATTCAGTTTCATCCATAAGAAGGTGAAGTAATGGTGATGCAGTGGATTCCTGCTGGAGTCTTGCAATCCGAATCTCAAGAACCACCCAAGAAAGAAACCCTAAATAGCCCTGAAAGGGGGATTGGTCAGCTAAACAAGTAAGCACCTATCAGATGAGGGCTCTCAAGTCACCTGCTGCCACTGGCCACTCAGAAGCTCCCAGAGTGCCCTGCCAACTTGGAATGCAAGATGGCAAAACCCAAGGACACTCTGGAGGAGCTTTGAGCACCACCCCTATGGTGGTGATGGACAGGGGAGTGGACACTCCCCTTTCCTACAATCAGTTTGGCGCCAGAGCAGGGGCTGGGTGTCCCTGAACCAGTATAGACTGGATTATGCAAGGAGGGCACCATCTGTGCCCTTCAAAGCATTTCTAGAGGCTCTGAGAGGCTACCCCTCCAAAGCCTGCAACACCTATTTCCAAAGGGAGAGGGTGTAACAACCGTCTCCCAAAGGAAATCCTTTGTTTTGCCTTCCTGGGCTCGAGCTGCTTGAGCAACAAGAGGGCAGAAACATGTCTGAGAGGTGGCAGCAGCTGGGCCCCACAGAGTGCATGGAATCATACAGCCAATGTTTGCAAAAGCCTTGGGGTATGATTCCAACATGTTTGATACCAAACATGGCCACATTGCAGTTACCATTGTGGAGCTGGACATAGCACGATTAAAATGGCGTCCCCGCACTCACAAAGTCCGGGAAAATGGTCCTGGATGTTGTGGGGGCACCTCTGCTAGTGCAGGGGTGCCCTCACACACAGGTTCTCACAGCAGGTACTCTGCACCCTACCTTCAGGGTTGGAAGGCCTGCAATAGGGCTGAAGTGACCTGGTGCAGTGTAAATGGCAGTGGAAGGGTGCATGCCCGTTTTCACACAGGCAGTCCTGTAGAAGCCTTTACATGGGCTCCCAATGGGGTGTAAAAAGATATGCTGCAGCCCATAAGGATCTCCTGGAAACCCAATGCCATGGGTTATAAGGGGGCACCAGTATGTCAATTGTGGGTGAAATACTGGATGACCAATATCCTACAACCAAAATTTAAGGGGGAGAGTTTAACTACTGGGGTCCTGATTAGCAGGATCCCAGTAGACACAGTCAACGCACTGACAACAGATCAAAAGTGGGGGTAACAATGCTAGAAAGAGGCCACTCTCCTACACAGTGTGCCTTCTTGGTCTACTGCATGCACACAAATCCTTTGGGTTATAGCCCACTAGGTTTTGCCTGCCCTGTCAATAGTTGTGAAAACAACTGCCCACAAAATGCAACATTGACAGGATACTGTCTACAGTGTGAATTTTATGGCCTTATTCAAAAAAGGTAAACTAACACTTTATGTAAGTTTATGTATTTTTTGGTATTCACAAACTAGGAGTTAATAGAAAGTTTATGACTGCAGAAACTCAGCAGCTGGAGCGGAGACTTCCACACTTAAAAAGGACAGGCCTATTTTTTTATGTGCAGATTTCTCTGCCCTGGAGTCTCCCCATTGTAAACATACCATTATCTCCTAGTTGGTGAATGCCAAAAAAAAGTAAATATACACTAAAGTGTAAGTTTACCTTTGTAAGTCAGGCCCATAAACGACAAATTCTGTTTCCTATTCTGTGCTATGGGCACCAGTCATCTTTATACCATATGCCTCGATGTGCTTCTCAGGCTTCTTTAGCGATGTTCAGACATCACTGAATGATTTTCCTTTTGACTGGCTCAGACTTTCCAGTGAAAAGGCTGATGCAATCCAAAGGCTGAAGAGCTACAGCCTGACTTTTGTTAGGTTCCACCCAAGCAATCTGTGGACACTAGTGGGCACCGAAATCCAGCGTGCCTGTTTTAGTGGTGTAATATCAAGTTGCACCTTTTGGTACTTAAAAATATTCCAGTTGGCTATTCCCTTCAGAAAGATAAGTGCCCCGATTTCTCCAAATTTTCTAATCTCCAAGTACAAAGGTATGAAACCCATTGTAGACTTCAGATTCTTGAATATCTTTCTCAAAAATTAGAAACTCTTTCTCATTCTGGACACAGTAAGCTGAAGGCATTCCTGCTTTTGCAATGAATATGGAACATTCAGCGTATGATCCTGATGTTGCACGCAAAAGCTTCTGTTCACGCCTTGATGGCTTTAAGAGTTCTTGTGCCATCAGTGTTATATATGCTGCTAGCATTCGTGTCCATATTCACATGTTTTATCAGGTTGGATAGAAAGGAATCTGCAGTGGGCCCAGCACTGGAGATGCCTTTTAGACAAAATCTCTGTATGAGATGACGCAGCTCAGGAACTCCAGTGGTGGGCGGAGGACATGTTTCTGAGATTTAACAGGCTGCTCTCTTTGCTGCCGCCAGACCTCACAGTAGGAGAGATTCATCACCCCTGGGCTGGGATCTCTTAGATAAAGTAAAAACTAGAAGCCTTTGGAGCATCATCACATAAATCTTATGTAGCTGCACACCACCTGACCAGCCTTAAAAGCCTTCCTGCCGACCATGAATGGCAGGTCTCTCCATCACTGGAAATATTCTGCCTGAAGGCTTTGAGGCTATGTTGACAGCTGAAATGCCATGGAGTCAATCTTCTGTTGAGCTCCTTCAACACAGCAAAAATTAACAGTCATCTTGCTAGTCACTAGTGGTGTCTGCACCTGGACATAGCTCAGGGTATTGTCACCCACTGTAGCATACCCTTTATAGACCTATTTCCTACCTCTAAAAATGCTCTGGTCCTTGCCTTTTTTAATCTGGAGTGTACCTCTTGGAGAGGTCTCCAGGAAGCAGGTCCTGCAGTTGGTGGGAACGTCTGTACGTTTCCACCTCTACTTCTGATCCCATGAGTCCCAAATAATGTCAGGATGGACTTGCCACCTCTGACTCCATTGACTTCTTTTTCAGGAGAGTTTGCTGTTCCATTGGCAGGTTATAGTTAGCTGAGGTAACCATAACTACTGAATTTCACTGGTTTTGTACATGTGAAATGGGAGCCTAACTATAACGTCCCTGTAACCTTCATGGTTTTCAGTGAATTTCGAAGTTTAAAAAATATTTTTATTTCCTAAATATAATTTCCCTGTAAGCTTTGTTTTTTTCTGTGAATTTCTAAGGTTTTTTAAACAAATAGGGATACTGTCTAAAGAGTCTGGAATACGTCCAGGCTTTGTAGCCATCATTATATATAATGTGTATTTTATATTACAAATGGAAAAAAGGAACAGATAGTTTTAAGCTGTGGGAAAAAAGAAGTAAAAGTAATAAAATATAGGGGAGAGCAATATAGAGGTATTTAAGAAATGATAAAAAAATGACTCAGTAAGTAAACTTTGTACTTGTATAGCACACTACTCACCCGTTAGGGTCTCAAGGCCCTGTACACATACCGCTGTGGAACCCCTCCTGGCTTTTCTCTGTGAGGTGCCCACTCCTGGGCAACCTCCAAGGTGAAGCCAGGCATCCCAGCGCTGTTATGGAGATTAAGCAAGCTATTGCCCAGAGTTACAGAGTGGGACCCATGAATTAGATTAGGCACCGATGTGAGGATTATCAGGTCTGAGGAAATTGAGCCCAAGACCTGCCGAGGCAGGAATTGAACGCTGGTCCTGGGTCAGATTTCTGTACCAGGGTCTGCCGCTCTAACCATTGAGCCACACTTCTCCAAGTAATAAAAATAGGAACAATTATAGAGATAATATAATAGGTATAGAGCAAAAATACCAAGGAAGTAGTCATGATAAGGGTAAACAATAAAAAAGAAAAATATAATAGGGGTCATAAAGCAATTAGAAAGTATTATTAATTTAAATTAAACTATAGTTACTGTATTATTTTATTTTTTATTTTTTTGGGATCCGCAGATCCTCCGTGCTGCCTGAAAATGAGGAGTGTCGTACTCTATGGGTTTTTTTCCGATCACGGATCTGGAGCCACGGACCGAGCTATTTTTTGATAAGGTTATTTTTAGGGTATCCAGGAATCTGTTTTTGATATTGGAATCAGGGTGCACCTATATGTAACCAGTTTTACTGTAGTTGTTTTATTTTAAAATATATGATTTTGCATTTTATACAGAGCAGCAGATCCACAAACGGAACCGCGGATCCACGCAATCTCAAAAAAAAAAACCTAGGCATTTGATTGTCTACATTTGAACCATACCCTATAACTGTTGTAGTCACACCCTACAGTTTTCATTTCTAGATAGAACACTGTGGATGTAATTGTGATATCTAGTCTATCGCTTCAATTTTTTTCCTTGAAAATTTGGAATAATATTAATATAGCTAATGCATCTTCTGAACCACATCGAGAGGAAGACTCCAGCAGGGAGGTGGAGAAAACTAGAGGAAGTCAGAAGAAGGCAAATTAATTTTAGAAGTTTGTTACCATGGCTGCAGGAGAGAAAAAAGTGTCTGCAAAGTTTTGCACATGCACCGTCTGTGACAAACAGCTCTCCAGAGGTACTGCCAAGAAGTATTCTCAAAGGACATCCTCAATGTGGAAGCACCTTTGTACCATCCATGAAAGAACATACAAGAGGATGCTGAGAGAAAGAGATGCTGATGAAGGGACCTTTTCTTCAGCTAGTGGACAAGGAGAGGCAACAAGTAACATAGCTGTCCCATAAATATCACAAGAATTAGGAGGCACAGTGATATATTGTGCAACTTGCCACTTCCTCCTTTGGGTAAAGGAGTCATCTGTTGCCGACTTTTTCAATGCTGTTCACAACCACCGTTGCTAGATTATTTTGTTCACAATTTTCAAATAATGCATATTGTTTTTATAGATTGAAGGTTGCTTCTTTGTTTATCCTTGGCTAAAAATCAAATTTTTCACACATTTCTGTGTGGGAACACCGCACCAGCACTAATTTCCTACCATCCAACGTTCCCCTCAGTCTCCTAATAAAAATGATACCTCACTTGTGTAGGTGGTCCAACACATCGCTTCACGATCAGGCTGTAGAAATGCTCAGACAGACATGAAGGGAAAGGCCTTTCCTTTCCTTTCATGTGTTCTGCCTGCCACCACCCCCAATCGGATGAGAAATGCTTTGTAGCTTCCAGCGCGATGGGGGCGACCTCCGATGAGGTCAGCGCGAGTTCGCATGCTGATGTCATCAGACGTCACTTGGGGGGTCGAGGGTGAAAGGGGAAGCAATTCCCCTTCCATCCCTGACCAGTGCTAGTGCTCCCCCCATGCTCCAGTCCCAGGGTGTAAAGGTTACATCCTCGGCACAGGAGCACTGTGCTGCAGGATGTAACCATTTCGTCTGTGGCACAAGAGGCGTTAAACTCTTATATTATTAACTTATTTATTACAATTTCACAATCTGTAATAAATATGATATTGCTAATTACAGGATACAATAAACTTACATTACTGAACAGCAAACACAAATATTATTTAAGCATGTTACATTTCCTGGTACACTGTTCTCAGCTTCTATACTTTTGCACTATAAATGATGTATGTATAGGTACTCAATCTTGAACAGTGGGAGTATAAAGTCATATGGACTTTAAAAAAACCTCCATTACATAGTACGTTATTTGAAATTAACATTACTATTTGTGGCACTCACTACAAATATTAACCAAACTCTTTTACCTATACTTGTCAAATTACATAACCAGGTTCATAATAGAATGAATGTGTTATACTAGTTAGAAAACTGTTTAAAGACATCACCCTTGGTAGGACGCATGATGTAAAAAAATCCAGTAATTCATTGAAAAGAAGTATCATACATCACCTTTTCTAGAAACAAAAGTTTACCAGCCTTTCTTTCTATCTTCTGTAGATATATGTTGTACTTCAAAGTTTTTATGTATGTGGTTTCTACTCAAGAGTAAGAAGATTTGAATATTTACAATCCCTTAGAAAGACATCACCCCTGTTAGGCTGTGTGATGCCTTATGTTTTCCTATAAAAATCCCACAGATGTATTGTTGCATTTCTCCAGTAGTAATTCTCCTTAACTCTTTGGTTCGAGAAACAAAAGGTAGGAATTTGGTTATTTATAGGGTAATCTCTGCTTAAATGTAAGTTTACTATCATTACACTCTGCCCACCCAGTGTATTCTTTATGTAGATGGTGTAATGGCCAGATGTAACATTTACTCCTTCATTGAAAATAATGGCTGTGCAGATATGTGTTTTACTACAAATTGAGATGTGTCCTGCTTTAAAATGTGTAATTTGAGTTTCTAATTTAGTTCTATCTGCATTGCATTGCTGTAGCATTAAGATGACATACTTTCAGTTTTTCTCATGTTCAAACTTGAAAGGAAGACTGAGTTGCATTTTGTGCATGTATTATGTTGTGACTCGTCTTTAAACATTTTTTTCAAAACTGACAGTTTTAGAATCTGGTAGAGTTATGTAGTTAAATCATTCTGAATCTCTCTCTGTTGTTGAAGAAAAGGAACAATTTTCACAGTTATGCTGCCATCAGTAACTTAGTCCAAACAGGTACTCAATAGGTTCCATCTCTTCTTTTAAAATACCTTAGCAGGACCATCAAAAATGCTTGTGCATCTTCTTGAGTATTATGTGTGAAGTGTACAGATCCATTGCACAGATCAGTAAGATTTTTAATAGAAGATGCAGAGTATGTTTTTGTTCTATCTCAACAGTGCGGAGCATAATCTTTTTTTTCTTTCTCTGTTTAAGTTAATGGACCAGAGTAGGTATACAGAGCTACAATAGCATAGCAGTTGACTCCAGTTATACTTGATAACTTGTAACCTACAATTTCACCATCAGTTTTTCTATTATTTGTCTCTGATATTTCCTTCTTTTCTTTTTCATCTTTTTCTCAGGAACGGCACTCAGATCCTTTAAAATGTTTCATTTTGGTATGATAGTAGGCTTTTTATAAACTGGGTACTGTCCTAGGTGTGGAGAATATAGGCTTTTCAAACTGTTGTACTCAAGTACACAACTGGAATCAGCATTTACTTTACCGTCATAGCTCTATTAGCTAATCCTTCTTCAACATTTAAATTATGCTGCAAAGTTACCTTGTAGTTCTTATAAACATGCAGATTCTTTTCTAATCCTGCAGTTTTGGTAACAGACTTTTCCAAAGAATCCAGTTTTGATTGTAGTTTTTCACTCAATAGTATTGTTACTCCTTGGCGTTCCATTTTATCAATTGATATCAATTCAAATATTTGCTCCTTCAGCAGTTGTAATAATTGTTCATTAAAAGATAAGCATTCTTGAATCGTAGGCATTGGACACACAACTGACTTTCCTTGTTGAATAAATTCAAACATTAGCTATGCTGTAGATGTTTTGCAGGAAATATGTTCTTTGTAAGTCGGGTTTCCAGACAACGTTTTCCTTCTTTTGACAGTATTCCTACTCTAATATCCTTCCCAGTGCTTCTATATGGCATATCAGATGCTTAACGCATGTTTGTAATCAATTTCTTATATTGGAAATGTAACCAAATGTTTACGTTTCCAATGCCTCCTAAAGAATTACAAGTTTCTTCATGTGATAGGGTCTTATGTATAGGTTGTGCTTTCACAGGGGTAAATTGTAGTAAACAATTACATGTTTTCCTCTAAAAATTACATTGTTGTTTGTCTTTAGTATCCATTGCATTCTCAAATGCACAAAGGCAAGCATAAAGTTTGAAACCATGCTCACCTCATCAACAATTAAACGTTTTAATTTTTTCAAATCTCTGGAAACTTCTTGGCAAGCTTCACCAGATAGCTTTTCGTATTCCAGTTTATTCTTGTGTTCAGCAGGAAACATTAGTAGATGATTGTAGGAAAGTACCATCTTGCCTGGCATGTTACCCCCATTTTTCACTGTATATATGTTGTTTTAGTTGTATGTGTCACTGGGACCCTGTTCTCCAGGACCCCAGTGCTCATAAGTGTGCCTGAATGTGTTACCTGTGTAGTGACTAACTGTCTCACTGAGGCTCTGCTAATCAGAACCTCAGTGGTTATGCTCTCTCATTTCTTTCAAATTGTCACTAACAGGCTAGTGACCAATTTTACCAATTTACATTGGCTTTCTGGAACACCCTTATAATTCCCTAGTATATGGTACTGAGGTACCCAGGGTATTGGGGTTCCAGGAGATCCCTATGGGCTGCAGCATTTCTTTTGCCACCCAAAGGGAGCTCTGACAATTCTTACACAGGCCTGCCACGGCATCCTGAGTGAAATAACGTCCACGTTATTTCACAGCCATTTTACACTGCACTTAAGTAACTTATAAGTCACCTATATGTCTAACCTTTACCTGGTAAAGGTTAGGGGCAAAGTTACTTAGTGTGAGGGCACCCTGGCACTAGCCAAGGTGCCCCCACATTGTTCAGGGCCAATTCCCTGAACTTTGTGAGTGCGGGGACACCATTACACGCGTGCACTACATATAGGTCACTACCTATATGTAGCTTCACAATGGTAACTCCGAATATGGCCATGTAACATGTCTAAGATCATGGAATGGCCCCCTCTATGCCATCCTGGCATTGTTGGGACAATTCCATGATCCCAGTGGTCTGTAGCACAGACCCTGGTACTGCCAAACTGCCTTTCCTGGGGTTTCACTGCAGCTGCTGCTGCTGCCAACCCCTCAGACAGGTTTCTGCCCCCCTGGGGTCAAGCCAGGCTTGTCCCAGGATGGCAGAACAAAGGACTTCCTCTGAGAGAGGGTGTTACACCCTCTCCCTTTGGAAAATGGTGTGAAGGCAGGGGAGGAGTAGCCTCCCCCAGCCTCTGGAAATGCTTTCTTGGGCACAGATGTGCCCAATTCTGCATAAGCCAGTCTACACCGGTTCAGGGACCCCTTAGCCCCTGCTCTGGCGTGAAACTGGACAAAGGAAAGGGGAGTGACCACTCCCCTGACCTGCACCTCCCCTGGGAGGTGTCCAGAGCTCCTCCAGTGTGCTCCAGACCTCTGCCATCTTGGAAACAGAGGTGCTGCTGGCACACTGGACTGCTCTGAGTGGCCAGTGCCACCAGGTGACGTCAGAGACTCCTTCTGATAGGCTCCTTCAGGTGTTAGTAGCCTATCCTCTCTCCTAGGTAGCCAAACCCTCTTTTCTGGCTATTTAGGGTCTCTGTCTCTGGGGAAACTTTAGATAACGAATGCAAGAGCTCATCAGAGTTCCTCTGCATCTCTCTCTTCACCTTCTGATAAGGAACCGACTGCTGACCGCGCTGGAAGCCTGCAAACCTGCAACATAGTAGCAAAGACGACTACTGCAACTCTGTAACGCTGATCCTGCCGCCTTCTCAACTGTTTTCCTGCTTGTGCATGCTGTGGGGGTAGTCTGCCTCCTCTCTGCACCAGAAGCTCCGAAGAAATCTCCTGTGGGTCGACGGAATCTTCCCCCTGCAACCGCAGGCACCAAAAAGCTGCATTACCGGTCCCTTGGGTCTCCTCTCAGCACGACGAGCGAGGTCCCTTGAATCCAGCAACTCTGTCCAAGTGACTGCCACAGTCCAGTGACTCTTCAGTCCAAGTTTGGTGGAGGTAAGTCCTTGCCTCCCCACTCCAGACTGCATTGTTGGTAACTGCGACTTTTGCAACTTCTCCGGCCCCTGTGCCCTTCCGGCAGAAATCCTTTGTGCACAGCCAAGCCTGGGGCCACGGCACTCTAACCTGCATTGCACGACTTTCTAAGTTGGTCTCCGGCGACGTGGGACTCCTTTGTGCAACTTCGGCGAGCACCATTTCACATATCCTCGTAGTGCCTGTTTCTGGCACTTCACCGGGTGCTACCTGCTGCTGAGAGGGCTCCTTGTCTTGCTCAACGTCTCCTCTTCCTCCTGGTCCAATTTGCGACCTCCTGGTCCCTCCTGGGCCACAGCAGTGTCCAAAAACGCTAACTGCACGATTTGCAGCTAGCAAGGCTTGTTGGTGTTCTTTTGACGGGAAAACACTTCTGCACGACTCTCCAAGGCAAGAGGGATCGGTCCACCAAAGAAGAAGTCTCTAGCCCTTTTTGTTCCTGCAGAAACCTTTGCTTCTTCTGTCCAGTAGAAGCTCCTTTGCACCCACAGCTGGCATTTCCTGGGCATTTGCCCATCTCCGACTTGCTTGTGACTTTTGGACTTGGTCCCCTTGTTCCACAGGTACCCTAGATTGGAAATCCATCGGTGTTGCATTGTTGGTTTGTGTCTTTCCTGCATTATTCCTCTATCACGACTTCTTTGTCTTCTGGGGAACTTTAGTGCACTTTGCACTCACTTTTCAGGATCTTGGGGAGGGCTAATTTTCTAACTCTCACTATTTTCTAATAGTCCCAGCAGCCCTCTACAAGGTCACATAGGTTTGGGGTCCATTCGTGGTTCGCATTCCACTTTTGGAGTATATGGTTTGTGTTGCCCCTATCCCTATGTGTCTCCATTGCATCCTATTGTAACTATACATTGTTTGCACTGTTTTTTAAGACTATACTGCATATTTTTAGTACTGTGTACATATAACTTGTGTATATTTGCTATCCTCACTCTGAGGGTACACTCTGAGATACTGTGACATACTGTCATAAAAATAAAGTACCTTTAGTTTTAGTATAACTGTGTATTGTGTTTTCTTATGGTATTGTGCAAGTGACACTTGTGGTACTGTAGTAGCTTCACACGTCTCCTAGTTCAGCCTAAGCTGCTCTGCTAAGCTACCATTATCTATCAGCCTAAGCTGCTAGACACCCTATACACTAATAAGGGATACCTGGGCCTGGTGCAAGGTGTAAGTACCCCTTGGTACTCACTACAAGCCAGTCCAGCCTCCTACATTGGTTGTGCAGCGGTGGGATAAGTGCTTTGAGACTACTTACCACTCTTGTCATTGTACTTTTCATAAGAGAAAAATATACAAAACAAGTTCAGTTTGTGTACACATAGCTAAAAAGTTTAGCATTTCCTCTTTTCACTGTTTTCTAAGTGCTGAAAAGTACTTCTAAACTTTCAAAAAGTTCTTAAAAGTTTAAAAAGTTTTTTTTTCTGTCTTTCCAAAAAAGTTCTGAAAACTTTTTTCTCTTTTTCTATCACTTTAACTCTCTCTAAAAATGTCTGGCACAGGCCAAAATGTTGATCTGTCCAAACTTGCATATGACAACCTTAGCTGGAAAAGAGCAAGGAGTCTCTGTATAGAGAGAGGTTTGAGTGTAGGGAAGAATCCTTCCTTGGAATTGTTAGTTAACATGCTTAGAGAACAAGATAAGGCTATAAGTGCCTCATCTGTTGAAAAAGTTCCTAATAGTTCCCAATCTGATTCAGGGACTCCCCCAGGAAAAGATTCAGGAAAGAAACTTCCTAGCCTGCCCATTACTAGACAGTCTAGCATAGTTGGTTCTGAGGTGGAGTCACATCATCCAGATGATGTGCTCTCACATTACACTGTCAGCCAAGCTGTTAGGGTGGCTTCTGTAAGGGACAGGTCTCCTTCTGTTCATTCCCATCATACCTCTGTTTCTAGGAATGTCCCTCCCACCAACCCTGATGACAGAATGTTAGAGAGGGAACTCAATAAGTTGAGGGTGGAACAAACCAGACTGAAGCTTAAAAAGCAACAGCTGGATTTGGATAGACAGTCTTTTGAATTAGAGAAGGAAAGACAGAAGTTGGGTTTTGAAACCCATGGTGGCAGCAGCAGTATTCCCCATAGTCATCCTGTAAAAGAGCATGATTCCAGGAATCTGCACAAGATAGTTCCCCCTTATAAGGAGGGGGATGACATTAACAAGTGGTTTGCTGCACTTGAGAGGGCCTGTGTTGTACAGGATGTCCCTCAAAGGCAGTGGGCTGCTATCCTATGGCTATCATTTAGTGGAAAAGGTAGGGATAGGCTCCTTACTGTGAAAGAAAGTGATGCCAATAATTTCTAAGTTCTTAAGAATGCACTCCTGGACGGTTATGGCTTAACCACTGAACAATACAGGATAAAGTTCAGAGAGACCAAAAAGGAGTCTTCACAAGACTGGGTTGATTTCATTGACCATTCAGTGAAGGCCTTGGAGGGGTGGTTACATGGCAGTAAAGTTACTGATTATGACAGCCTGTATAACTTGATCCTGAGAGAGCATATTCTTAATAATTGTGTGTCTGATTTGTTGCACCAGTACTTGGTGGACTCTGATCTGACCTCTCCCCAAGAATTGGGAAAGAAGGCAGACAAATGGGTCAGAACAAGGGTGAACAGAAACGTTCATACAGGGGGTGACAAAGATGGCAACAAAAAGAAGGATGGTAAGTCTTCAGACAAGGGTGGGGACAAATCTAAAAATGAGTCTTCATCAGGCCCACAAAAACACTCTGGTGGGGGTGGTGGGTCCAAATCCTCCTTTAATCAGAACAAGGAAAAGAAACCATGGTGCTATTTATGTAAAGTAAAAGGCCATTGGACAACAGATGCCAGTTGTCCAAAGAAAGGCACCAATGCTCCTACCACTACAACCCCTACTGCTACACCTAGTGTCCCTACTAATAGCAGTGTTGGTGGGAGCAAACCTACTAATAGCCAATCCAAGGGAGTAGCTGGGCTCACTATTGGTAACTTAGTTGGGGTTGGTCTAGTTAGGGAGACCACAGAGGCTGTGTTAGTCTCTGAGGGGGCTATTGATTTAGCCACCTTAGCTGCTTGTCCCCTTAATATGGATAAGTAAAAGCAGCTACCCCTAATAAATGGTGTTGAGGTTCAGGCCTACAGGGACACTGGTGCCAGTGTGACTATGGTCATAGAGAAACTGGTCCACCCTGAACAACACCTACTTGGTCACCAGTACCAAGTAACCGATGCTCACAACAACACACTTAGCCACCCCATGGCTGTTGTTAATCTCAACTGGGGGGGGTTACTGGTCCAAAGAAAGTTGTGGTAGCCACAGATTTACCTGTAGACTGTCTACTAGGAAATGATTTGGAGACATCAGCTTGGTCAGATGTGGAGTTGGAGGCCCATGCAGCAATGCTGGGCATCCCAGGGCATATTTTTGCTTTGACAAGGGCTCAGGCCAAAAAGCAAAAAGGACAGGGAAGCTTGGATCCTGGAACAATGGACCAAGTGCTCCCTAAAGCTAGGGCTAGTAGAAGCAAAACACTTCCTACTATCCCTCCCTCTACAGTGGATTCTACTTCTGAGGAAGAAGAATTCCCTCCCTGTGCAGAACCTACAGCAGAGGAGCTTCAAGCAGACACTGCTGAGCTTTTGGGTGAAGGGGGGCCTGCCAGAGAGGAGCTGAGTGTGGCACAGCAAACCTGTCCCACATTAGAGGGTCTGAGACAGCAAGCTGTCAAACAGGCTAATGGGGATGTCATTGACTCTCACAGAGTTTACTGGGAGGACAACCTCTTGTACACTGAGCATAGGGATCCTAAACCTGGAGCTGCCAGGAGATTAGTGATTCCTCAGGAGTACAGAAAGTTCCTCCTAACACTGGCACATGACATTCCCCTAGCTGGACATCTAGGACAAAGGAAAACTTGGGACAGGCTTGTTCCCCTGTTTCATTGGCCTAGGATGTCTGAGGACACAAAAGAGTTTTGTAAGTCCTGTGAAACCTGTCAAGCCAGTGGCAAGACAGGTGGAACTCCAAAGGCACCCCTTATTCCACTGCCTGTGGTTGGGGTTCCCTTTGAAAGGGTAGGGGTTGCCATAGTTGGCCCCCTTGACCCTCCTACTGCTTCAGGCAATAGATTCATCTTGGTGGTAGTGGACCATGCCACAAGATACCCTGAAGCTATTCCTTTAAGGACCACTACAGCTCCTGCAGTGGCAAAGGCCCCCCTGGGAATATTTTCCAGGGTGGGCTTCCCAAAGGAAGTAGTATCAGACAGGGGAAGCAATTTCATGTCTGCATACTTAAAGGCCATGTGGAAGGAGTGTGGGGTAACTTACAAGTTCACCACACCCTATCATCCACAAACAAATGGACTGGTTGAGAGATTTAACAAAACTCTCAAAGGCATGATTATGAATCTCCCTGAAAAACTCCGCAGGAGATGGGATATCCTTCTACCATGCCTCCTTTTTGCCTACAGGGAGGTACCCCAGAAAGGAGTGGGCTTTAGCCCCTTTGAACTGCTTTTTGGACACCCTGTTAGGGGTCCACTAACACTTGTAAAGGAGGGTTGGGAACAACCTTTAAAAGCTCCTAAGCAGGATATTGTGGATTATGTACTTGGCCTCAGATCAAGGATGGCTGAGTATATGAAAAAGGCCAGTAAGAACCTTCAGGCCAGCCAAGAGCTCCAGAAGCAATGGCATGATCAGAAGGCTGTTTTGGTGCAGTACCAACCATGACAGAAAGTGTGGGTCTTGGAGCCTGTGGCCCCAAGAGCACGCCAAGATAAATGGAGTGCACCCCACACAATTGTTGAGAAAAAGGGTGAAGTCACCTATTTAGTTGACTTAGGCACTGCAAGGAGTCCCCTTAGGGTACTCCATGTAAACCGCCTGAAACCCTACTATGACAGGGCTGATCTCACCCTGCTCATGGCAACTGATGAGGGACAGGAAGAAGACAGTGATCCTCTACCTGATCTCTTCTCTTCCACAGAACAAGATGCTCTTGTGGAAGGTGTAGTTTTGGCTGATTGTCTTACTGCAATTCCTTTGATATTGTGTGCAGCTAATCTAGTAGGAGCTGTTACTAGACACTACAACATGGATTCTGTAGATATGTAGTTAGAATTTCTATTATAAAACTTTTTCAAGTGCCCGCTTGTCCACTGACATACAAAAAAATTTGGCTTAAAACTTGAACAGTTACATTGATTTTTTTCAGGCAGGAATCCATGGTCTATTTTTTTCTTTGACTTCCATGTATACTTCTCTTTGCTCTTTATTGAGTTGCACTACTAAATCTTCCAAGGTAACATTTTCTTCTCTTACTTGTTGCATTGCTGTCTCCACTTCATTCATCTCTATGGCAGCTTCATTTTCTGTTACTGGCTGTCCAAAAGGATCCTCACTGAGAGGTGGAGAATGCTGGCTGCTTTGTGAACTTTCCTTTGCAATCTCAGTAGTAATTGTTTCTTCTTGTTAGATTTCTCATTTAACATTTTCATATAATAAGGAATTATTGGACACTGGATAGTGTTCTTCACAGCATTGAAAGAGTCTTCATAGCAATCAAACTGTCCCAGTAACTCTGTTTCTGATTGCCAAGGTTTGAAGTGCCAAACAGAAAAATTCTCTGTTTTCAGCAGTTTGACAAGTACGTTTTTTTATGGCTGATTAACTTATCTTTCGAATGCCAAACTAAACAACCATCACAACCACCAAGACCGTATTTGCCTTCATCAATGAGACATATTTTCTGTACCTATAGTATTGCAGAATTTTGTAAAGACACATATTTACAATGTGTGGACTTCTTTTTGGATCATATGCATCCAACATATTTGTTTTTACAACATCTTTACTCTCTGGATCAAATTCTGCTAAGTACTGAAATTCTGGATATGATTTCATATATGATATGTGTTGGCAAGGTCTAGGCTAACCCAAACAATTCTTCTATACTTTGAGAACTAGCTAACTGAACTCAACCTATCACAGCACTCAAATTATCCTATCTCTCTATGAGAGAGCATTTTCAAGCTGACACTATATCATTTATTTGATAGAGATTTTTCTGCAGAAATCTCCTCCCATGTTTCCTTCATCTCTGTTTTCTCTGACTTTGTGATGCATGAAGTGACATAGCAGGCAACAGCAATGGAATTGTCAGCAACAAACTGTATATCCATACTTGTGATCCATTATTTCAGGATTATAATCATTAATATATTTGGAAGCCTCTGATCTTTTGAGGTTATATGTATTCTTTGGTGATTTTCTTGTCAGTATGTGCCGCACTGCAGATATAAAACCGTTTACCCTTCCCTTAGAGAGAATACGCCTTAGAAACCCAAAACAACATCTTGTATAAAACTTTCCTTTTCATCTATATCTCTGGCGACACTACCTACCACATCTATGTTTTTGGAAACATAGAACTGTCTTAGTGGCTTGTTGTTATTCTCATGTGGGAAGGTACATGTCACATACTGTTCTATAAAAAGACAGTATAGACTCATCAGCGACAGCTCTACATTTTGAACAATCCTTTATCCCTAAGAGCATGTGTATATGAGGCACACCTCTTGCATGGTATTCTTTTGCCTAAAAAAAATCTGTAAATTCTCCAAGAGAAGAATTTGTTTTATTGCATATGAAAGCCAGCATGACTTGAAACTTGTGACTATAATATATGTATACTTTAACAGGATCCAAAGACCAAACTTCTCTGACTGTCTTCAAATGGAGATCCTTAATTATTGCATAGCCATTTTAGTCATGTTTTTAGGCATGTTATTTTAGCAACGAGGCCTGCCGTTTGTGCCCTTTAGCCCAGTTACATTTAAATCAGCTTTGTTTTATTATTTTAGCACAGGCCACATTTACAGTGATTTTTTATTTTCTTTATCTAGTTGTTCTTTTGCCTAGGAAAGCATTGCGTTTCTAGCAAGACATTCTTTTCACTTTGTGCTTTCCTCAAGGCTGCAGTGAGATAGAGTTGCCGGCAAAGTGGTACGCTGTGTCTTCAACATTCACAGAAATATACACATTCGTACGTGAGGACATTTTCTCAGAACATCAGCTGTTTTGTTTTCGAAAACACTTCTCTGTCCCACACACATTAGAGGGAGATTCCAGCCAGATGACCACGACCAGATGCTGATTGCCTTTGCTACAGCTGCTTGCTTAGACTACTGAATCCCTGGCCTACATGCGGTTTTTGTCTTTCTAGACAATAGACTTCCTTGCTCCGGTATGGGGTATGATGCTTTCCCAGGGGTGAAACCTGAAGGGCGGTTTAGGGCTTATTATGCTGTGATCTAACGTAGCTTAGGAAGGAACCACATCTATTATGCATAGTGACAGTATGGTGGGACTCTTGCTGTGTTTCAGTCTTCTTGTCACCATTTTGTGTGTTTTATCATGCTAGTTATTGCACTTCGTGCCATTTTATCTGAGATGAAGCTAATCCAATAACCCTTATTGAACTGTTCTCTGCCTCTGTTTGTCTTTGCATTTGTGAGACTAATGTAACTGAGAGAAAAAGATGAGTTCTGATCCACCACGATTTCCCTGAGTAGTAATTCCTGTCATGCGCCCAGCTGCCACAAATAACCCCTGCTCTTGGGCGAAGTGAGGCACTGCTAGCTAGCCAGAAAACCTAGTTAGGCCGACAGTTGTCACTTGGTGAGGGATTGGACTAAATTCCCCACAACTCAGGTGATTCTGCCCACAAATCCAGCAGCCTCATTAGGATAATAAGAGCCTACGTGACATGGCGTGCAACTTGGGGCACTAAGTATCTCTGTCTCACTACATGCTAAAGGCACCTCAATACTAAATACGAAGACGTCTGTGATTTTGAGGATTCCTTCTCAACAAGGTAGGTAGGACATAGCCAATGCTGTAGGTTTTTCAAGCTTGAACCTTAAAAGGATCAATCCCCACTTGGTTTCCTTATCTCTTGTCACGTAGGCTCTCATTATCCTAATGAGACTACTGTATTTTTGGGCGGCAAGATCGTTCACAGTGTGGGGGACTAAGTCTGACCCACGGTGAAGGACCCTTATCACCTCAAATCCGGTTTTTGCTCTGGCTAACTAGCAGTGCCTCATCTCTCCCGAAGGAGACCCTCATAACTGAGCAAAGGCCTGTAATCTGCATCAGCATCTGCAACAGGGCAGTCAGCATCTAGTTGTAGGTTCCTGGTCGGAATCTCCCTCTGATGTGTAGTGGGACTAGAAAGTGTTTTTATAACTAACACGCAGATGTTCTTAAGAAATGTCCCTATCTAAGGATGTGTACTTTCTACGAACACTAGAGACTAAACTTCTACCACGTTTACCGGCAATGTACCAGACTATAGCCTTGACTGAAGCACAGAGCGAGCAAGAATGTATTGTTTGAGAACACAGTGCTGAAGAAAGCTAAACAGTGTGATACAGTGCGAGGCTAAATAAAATGCATCTAGGGCAAAGTGCACAGAGGCCTAATATGTTAACCTAACGTGCATGAAGCTACATTAAAAAATGGCTACACTACACCCTCCCCTTGTCGGTAGAAAAAAACCCTGTGAAACTTCAACAAGTTAAGAGGACACTAAAGCATATTAATCCTCAATTTAAAAAATAAGCATGCGGCCAAATGCCGAATTCGAATGACAATGTCAATTTAGAATAAGTTAAATTCAAACAGTGGTCATGGAAAGCAGGAGATTCTCCACATCGGCAGATGACAAAACCGGAAAATCCACGCCAAAGACTATCAAGGAGCAGGTGTATTCCAAAGCCCCAGTGTCAACCAACGCAGCATCCCATGCAGAGCCTGTGAACGAGTCAATATCAACTTCCTCCAGGAAGGGTATCTCGTAATCAGCTTCTCAAAGCAAACGCAGCCGCAGCGCCCATGTCCGGCAATGAGCCCTCATAGGGAACATCAACAGATCAGCATCAACCATTGGGGGGCGTTGCTGTGAGAGACTGACGTCCAGTGCATGTTCATAATCGCACCACGGCACCGAAACACGGGCTGCAAACAATCCAAAACCAGTCAGAATGACAGAGACCAGTCACACTCCAAATGTTCCAGGAGTGTTGCTCCAAAGTGCTGCATCATGGGTACATTTAACATGGCAAACCCACAAACGGGTAGCAATTGCAGTAAACATGCGACCACCCCTCACTGCTCATTTGCTAGCAAATGGCCTCACAGCCCATGGGGGTCCTGTAACATTTATAGTTAAGGCTCATCCAGCCTATAGAACAGAAATATTTTATTCTTGGATCACCTTTCCAGCAGTTGATGGGAACACTAATACATTTCATCACTACACACCTGCTAACATACCTGAACAAGACAGAGCTTAGACATACTGATGCAGCAACCTTGGCAGTAGCTGAGGTTAGCTACTTTTTGACTGAGCTTACAGCCACAGTGCAACCACATGCAGTCACGCCGGCCATTGATCCTGTGACTGTACATTACATCATGGGTAAGGTGCCCACCAAATGGGAGGAGGTTCCATTCTGGTTAGGTCAAAAAATAAATGCGCTGGAAGCAGTTTTTCTCCATACGGGACCTTAGGATAAACATAGAACTCCGCCATTTGGGATGGTTTCCACAGTAGATAAGTACAATACATAGGGCACAGTATTTGCCACGCTCTATACTACAGCACACGGTACACCGACATTCTTCCGGAAGTGTTAAAACAAATTCAAGATGAATTCAGTGCTTCCCCGGCACTGGACTCGGGAATGCAATTAATGGGCAATTTTGCCACTGTGCCCTCAATAATTTTGAGCAACCTTAAAGGGGAAGCAGGTGCACTAGCAGTGCGGATGAGGCTCTTGGATGATCCTGCACAGGATCAATAACGCAAGCTGACAAAGATTATCGCTGAGACCTACTCTAGCATTGGTCGAGATAGTCTGGGGACCAGACCTATTAAACCACAATTACAGGGCTAATCTAATGAAGATTCTACCAAGCAAATACCTGAGAAGTCTAAGAAATGCTGGGATAAACAAAAAAAAAACACCAATTACAGGGTAAATCTAATAAGTATTCTACCAAGCAAGCACCTGAGGGTTCTAAAAAACGCTGGGATAAACAAAAAAAGGAATGGAGAGAATCTCCATATTTGGAGACCCCTCAAAATCGCTAAAAACAGAGATAATATACAAATGCCTGACTGGTATCAATATAATCACCAGATAAACGCAGTGAGAGAGGTAGGTGGTCAGAGTATGTGAAACCGAGAAAGGACTCAAAACGCTCTCTGACGTTTTTGTTAAGAAAAACGAGAACCTTCCCCAACAAAAACCCCAATTTAAAAAGAAAAAAGTGGTAGCGATTGCAATGTGACATGACACTCAAGATGAGAGCTTTATTGAAGAACAGGAAGTGGGCACTGGCATTGCTAGACAGCACGGCAGAGGTCACAATATTTAGCTGGAATCTTCAAGAGCATCTGGAGGTGAAAGCAACTGACAACTTCTTACAGGTTGAGACTGTGGACATGTGTATGTCCACATCTGGCAGGGTGTATATAATAAAATTACAATTAGAAGGAGACATTGTACACACAATAGACATCATCTTTTGGGATTGCGCTGTTACCATTTATGATATCTTGCTGGCTGAAAAGGATTGGCCACCAGAGTTTGTCAATAATCTCCTATATGGGGAAGAAGTAACTGAACCCCCTTTCTCGCCCCTTGTTCCAAGAGAGCTCAGGGAAGCTTACGCCATTCATTGGGCTAAGGCGCAGGCACCCGTGTTGTATCGCAACCACGTAGGGTGGGTTAAAGATTCCCCCTACCATAAAATACCAATTATATTCCAACCACAACCTCAACCCCAGTATCCAAAAAAGCATGAAGCTAATGTACCTGTGAGGGAAATCCTCACACAGCTAGAGTACCATGGAGTAATGAAACCCTGTGCTGCATCAATGAACAATCCATTGCTCCCCGTAGCTAAACTGGACCATTCATATAGAATAGTCAAAGACTACAGACATCTAAACAGTCATGCATGCATATTTGCCATACAAAATGCACACAGTACAGCAATTCTAAACAATATATGCCCATATATTTGAAAAATGATGCACAACTGTGGTAGCAAGCTGCCATCATTTCCTATCTCCATCCGTGTACCATATTAAAAAAATTATGCACAATGGCGCTAAGGAATTGTTAGCATCATAGAAAATGATGCTAGCCGGTGATGGATGGCGTTAGAAAAAATGACACTAGTGGACCAAAAATGACTCTAGCCTGATTAGCTGCAAAAATTCTGCCGCTAGTCAGCCTAGCATAATTGTTTCGTCGCACAAGCAGCCAAAAAATGATGCCTGTCTAAGAAAAGACAGGAGTCCTTACCACAACCACAATGTCCAGTACAGTGGACCAGTGTTACCAGGATAATCCCAACAGAACCAGTGCAACCAGGGGGCCCCATGTAAATGGCCCCCAGCAGTGAAGCACGCATACTTACTTTGGATGTGCTCCCTCCACTTGCAGTGTCCCTGTGGTGTGGGTGGTGGTGATGCTGGAGGTCTGTGTGGGCATTTATGTGCCCAAAATAGTGACACCATGGGGGACTCCATGGTGTTTCCAGAGAAATGTGCCTAACATTACTTTAATGCCTGGTGTGACCAGAAATTAAAATATGATGCTAATTAGCCTTAGTATCATTTTTTGGGTCTGCTTCCTTAGTGTGTGTCGTTTTACGGGTGGGAGATCAATAAGGCGCTGGGTGGCTAGTGTCATTTTTTGGAAGGGAGGGCCTACCTTGCATATCAATGTCACAATACGACACAAAGTGGGTTGGCGCTTCAGAAAATGATGCTAACTCAGATATTTTGATGCTAGATAAGTCTAGTGTCAAAATATAAATATGGATTTAAGTTAACGCCGCTTTAGCGTACAAAATTATGCTAAGGTGGTGCTAACTTTCCATAAATATGGGTCATAGTGCACAAAAAATACAAAACAACCCTGGATATTTCCAATGGGTTTTTCTTCCAAAATATAGTACCTGAAAGTAGGGACTTAACAAGTTTCAGCACTTTCGGTTCTCAGAAAAAAAATTGCCATCTCCCACAAGGGTACAAAACAGTCCAGGACTGTCTTCAGCTCATGTTACTTCAATTTTACATGACATTGATCCTGAGGAGTTGTCCTACGTTGATGACATTTACCTTACAGACAATGACCTTGTACAACATGTAAGTCAGGTAGCCTGCATTGTTGTGGGATTTGCCGAATTAGGCTTCAAATTCAATTTGAAAAAATAAAAATAGCCTTCGTTGCTGTCCTATTTTTGGGATACGAACTATCAGATGAAGGCAAGAACCTAGCTCCCCTATTTTTAGAAAAATGTGCCCAACCACAACCTCTAAACACTGTTAAGCAGAACACATTAAACCTTTATATGACTTAATAAGTCCTGACTTTTCCAGCAAATATTGGACAAACACACATGCATTCTCAGAGCACTGCAACAGGACATTCTTGCAGCTAAACACTTACGCACAAGGGACAACAAAACACACTTGGTCATCAGAGTATTTGCTGGTGCCATTGGTTTCACCTATGTAACATTAAATGAGGGTGAGACCGTCCCGATTGCATACAGTCACATTTATATTCTACAGCAGAACAATACTTTGCTCCCACAGAGAAAATTCTCACTGTTGTTCAGATGGCATCAAAGAGAGACCTCTGGACCAGGGGAAACACCATTAGGGCTGTCACCAAAGCTAGCGTTCCTAACGCAAAAGCACTACATCCACGTTGGATTCAATGGGCAACGTCTCTGATGGCAACTGATGTTGACTATGTTTTGATCCAAAATTACAAACTGAAGAATTTTTGCAATATGAACTTGAAAACCATGTTCTTACAAACACATTGCCTGTTGAACAATATAAAATAAAGATGTACACTGATGGCTCAGCCCAGCCTGCAGGAGGCACAAAACACCAATACTCCGCCACTTGCACGGTCATGAATGGCTACATGAAAGATGATGAATTCCATCCACAACACACTTACACTCGGACCTTAGGGGACTGCACTGCACAACTAGCAGTGCTCAAGTCTCCGGTGATGGCACTGGAACACACAAATCTAGAACAGTTAACATTAGTCGTCTGTGATTCGTACTATTGTGTCCAGCCCTTCAATGAATATCTGCATTACTGGCACCAGAATGGGTTCCGAGATTCAAAAGGCAACACCATCAAACAAAGACGTCTGTGGGGGAAAGTAGACAATCTGAATAAAACGCTACCCAATGTGCATGTTGTACATATCCCGAGACATCAACGTGTTGGTATACACATTACTGGCAATACCTTGGCTGATGAAGAAGCCAAGTCAGAAGTAGCTGCAGCTTCTGTTGCTGAAATAACTCACTCTCAAATGAAACTGGATGATGAAACACTGGCTGCTGGTAAAGCTTTGGTTGATGGCAAGCCCATGACCAAGGCATATCCTGCCAAATATTCCTACTGCACATCTAGCCTCAATACTGCCCTGGTAACAATGCCAGGGGTGGGTGATTGTGTGATGCCCAACGCAAAGATCAAAGGCCAAAATTGATCAAAGCTGTGCATGAAAGAGTTGCTCCTGCCCATTCTGGTGTGGCGGCTACAATACCATTGCTACAAGCACATTACTGGTGGCCAGGTCTATACAAACAGACCAATCAGTATATCCTTTGCTGGGACATCTGTCAGCAAATAAAAGGGTCCACTGTCAAACATCCACCGCAGACACCCCTCCTAATTTCCAACAAAGCTTTACTATGTGTGTACTTGAACCACTGTGGTCCCCTGACACTTGATAGTACATACAAATACATTTTAGTCTCTGTTGACTCATGCTTCAGATTTCTTTGGTGTAGCCACAATGCTCGGCTGACTCTCAGAGTGTTAATAAAGATTTGCACGTCTTTATCGGCACATATGCAGTTAAGGCTTTCCACTTGACCAGGGCCTTGCTTTAGCCTCAAGGGCTTTCAGGGATGTCATGGCTTTGTTAGGGGTCCAACTGTATTACTAGTCTCCATTACATCCTGAGGGAAATAGTGTCATGGAGCAAAGAAACCAGGCTCTAGAGCAGTCTTTAACAGTCAGAGTATTAGGCACGGGTCGGGGTTGGGTTAATCACCTGTATGATGTCCAGAGAGAACTTATTAATCTGCCCAGAAATGAATGTTTCATTGTCGTGCAGGACTTAGAACAGTTCCGTCACAACAACACATCTTCTGGTGCCGCGTCCTCGGGAATAAGGGATGCACCAATAATTCCTACGGGCTGGATTCCTAAAGTTGGGGATCTAGTGTGTGAAAAGATTGCTGTGAAAAAGGAGTTTGGTACTTTGTATCATGCACAGGTTCCATTCCTGGGAATATACTGTATCAGAACTGTCATTCTACCACGGCTGCCTGGTTCTGAGGAAAATTGCTTTGTCTTCATTGACAATATCAAGCTACACCATATGGCCGATCCTGCACAGCAGATCAAGAGGACTCCAAGGTAGTACCCGAATCCTTGTCACTACAGCCCAGGATATTTCTCTACAGGTTTTAATCCGCAACACTGACACCTATCTGAGCTTGGGGAGGGTGGAAAATGATCTTTCATTAGTCCCATTAACTTCTTCTGCACCAAGTAATGCCAACAACATTGAGCGATTCTTCTCAAATTCAACACAAACAGATAGTATAGACAACTACAAACCACTGATAGAGACTTCTGCCAGCTGTGCTCCAGTTTCTGCACAAACTGCTTCTGGATACTTTGCTGACGTCAATGACACTTTTACCAACTCATCTGCCTCTTGTGCATCAGAACTGTCAAGAGCACATAAGCTGATAAATTGGCCCAAAATTAACTATTTCATTCTTCCACTGAACTATTTGTGGCTCGTATTGACTATACTTGCCTTCCTTCTTCGGATTGGGTTTCTCATCGTCTTTTTCTTATTAACCCCTTTGCTGCCAGGCCTTTTCCCCCTCAGGTGTGAGTCTTTTTTTGGCTATTTAGGGCAGTTCACGCTTAGGCCCTCATAAATTTTTGTCCACATAAGTGACCCCTGCCAAATTTGTGTCATTTTTTACCGACATCCTAGGGATTCTAGAGATACCCAGACTTTGTGGGTTCTCCCAAAGGAGACCAAGAAATTAGCCAAAATACAGCGAAAATTTTGTTTGTTTTTCAAAACAATTGGAAGAAAGGGCTGCAGAACAAGGCGTGTGTTTTTTCCCTGAAAATGGCATCAACAAAGGATTTGTGGTGCTCAAATCATCAGCTTCCCAGCTTTCAGGAACAGACAGACATAAATCAGAAAACCCAATTTTTCTACACAATTTTGGCATTTTACTGGGACATACCCCATTTTTACTATTTTTTGTGGTTTCAGCCTCCTTCCAGTCAGTGACAAAAATAGGTATGAAACCAATGCTGGATCCCGGAATGCTAAACATTTCTGAAGTGTAGACAAAATTCTGAATTCAGCAAGGGGTAATTTGTGTAGATCCTTCAAGTTTTCCCTACACAAAAATAACAACTGAAATAAAAACATATTGAAATTGAGGTAAAAAAAGAGCCATTTTTCTCAACGTTTTACCATGTAACTTTTTCCTGCGATGTCAAATTTTTTAAAGCAATATGCCGTTGCATCTGCTGGACTCTCTTGGTTGTGGGGATATATAGAGCTTATAGGTTCCTAGGTACCCAGGGCCAATAAATGAGCTATCCCTTGCAATGGGTTTTTATTCTATATCGGGTATACAGCAATTAATTTGCTGAAATATAAAGAGTGAAAAATAGGTATCAAGAAAACTGAGTTTCGGAGTGTAAGAGAACACTAAGGGTGTCCAAGATAACTCACCCCAGGACCCTGAAAAGTAGGAGTAAAGTTACCCTACTTCCCCAGAAACACACTAAAGTCGTGATAGGGGATTCTGCAAACACAAAAACTGACTGCAAAGCACTGAAGATGGATTCCTGGACCTGAGGGCCTGCAAAGGAAGGAGACCAAGTCCAAGAGTCACGAAAGTGTCCGGTGGGCAGGAGCCCACCAAACCCCGGATGAAGGTGCAAAATGGCTGCCTCCGGGTGGAAGAAGCTGAAGATTCTGCAACAACAGAAGATGTCAGGAACTTCTCCTTTGCACAGAAGATGTCCCGCGGCATGCTGGAGGACGCAGAGTTGCTGTCATGCAGAAAGACCACAAACAAACCTTGCTAGCTGCAAAGGTCACAGTTGAAAAAATGGGTGCTGCCCGGGCCCAGGAAGGACCAGGAGGTCGCCCATGGAGGAGGAGGCAGAGGGGTCGCTCAGCAGTACAGAGAGCCAACACAGAAGCAGGCAGCACCCGCAGAAGCACGTGAACCGGCATTCAAGAAATCTGAGCACGGCGGTCCTCTCAACACTACAAAGGAGGGTCCCACAAAGTCGGTGGTCAATTCAGCGAGTTGAGCAATGCAGGACAGGGTACTGGGGTCCTGGTCTATGCTGTGCATGAAGGATTCCTTGCAAAAGTGCACAGAAGCCCTTACAGCTGCAGTTCACGCAGTACACAGGATTACTGTCTGGCGTGGGGAGGCAAGGACTTACCTCCACCAAATTTGGACAGAATGACCACTGGACTGTCGGAGTCACTTGGATCCAGCTGCTGTGTTCCAGGGACCACGCTCGTTGAGATGAGAGGGGACCCAGAGGACCGGTGAAGCAGAAGTTTGGTGCCTACGTTAGCAGGGGGATGATTCTGTCGACCCATGGGATATTTCTTCTTGGCTTCCAGTGCAGGGTGAAGGCAGACAGCCCTCAGAGCATGCACCACCAGGAATCAGTTGAGAAAGCCGGCAGGATTAGGCGCTACAATGTTGCTGGTAGTCATCTTGCTACTTTGTTGCGGTTTTGGATGCATCCTGGAGCAGTCAGTGGTTGATCCTTGGCAGGAGGTGAAGAGGGAGATGCAGAGGAACTCTGGTGAGCTCTTGCATTCGTTATCTGACGAGAAACCCACAGGAGAGACCCTAAATAGCCCTCAGAGGAGAATTGGCCACCTAAACAGGTAAGCACCTCTCAGGAGGGGTCTCTGACGTCACCTGCTGGCACTGGCCAATCAGAGGCCTCAACTGTTCCCTCACACCTCTGCATTCAAGATGGCAGAGCTCTGGGCACCACCCCTGGGGTGGTGATGGACAGGGGAGTGGTCACTCCCCTTTCCTTTGTCCAGTTTTGTACCAGAGCAGGGGCTGAACCAGTGTAGACTGGCTTATGCAAGGAGGGCACCATCTGTGCCCTTCAAAGCATTTCCAGAAACTGGGGAAGGCTACTCCTCCCCAGCCCTTATCACCTATTTCCAAAGGGAGAGGGTGTAACACACTCTCTCAGAGGAATCCTTTGTTCTGCCTTCCTGGGACTGGGCTGCCCAGACCCCAGGAGGGCAGAAGCCTGTCTGTGGGTTGGCAGCAGCGGTAGCTACAGTGAAAACCCCAGAGAGCTAGTTTGGCAGTACCCGTTGTCCATGCTGGAGCCCCGGAGATGCATGGGATTGGCACCCCAATACCAGATTTGGCATGGGGGGACAATTCCATGATCATAGACATGTTACATGGACATATTCGGAGTTACCATTGTGAAGCTACATATAGGTATTGACCTATATGTAGTGCACACGTGTAATGGTGTCTCCGCACTCACAAAGTCCGGGGAAATTGCCCTGAACCATGTGGGGGCACCTTGGATAGTGCCAGGATGCCCTCACACCTAGTAACTTGGCACCTAACCTTCACTAAGTGAGGGTTAGACATATAGGTGACTTATAAGTTACTTAAGTGCAGTGTAAAATGGCTGTGAAATAACGTGGACGTTATTTCACTCAGGCTGCAGTGGCAGTCCTGTGTAAGAATGGTCTGAGCTCCCTATGGGTGGCAAAAGAAATGCTGCAGCCCATAGGGATCTCCTGGAACCCCAATACCCTGGGTACCTAGGTACCATATACTAGGGAATTATAAGGGTGTTCCAGTGTGCCAATCAGAATTGGTAAAAATGGTCACTAGCCTGCAGTGACAATTTTAAAGACAGAGAGAGCATAAGCAATGAGGTTCTGGTCAGCAGAGCCTCAATGACACAATTAGGCACCACACAGGCAACACATTCAGGCCGCAAACTGTGAGCACTGGGGTCCTGGCTAGCAGGGTCCCAGTGAGACATATAAAAGACACTGACAACTAAGGTTTTCACAATGAGCACTGGGGTCCTGGCTAGCAGGATCCCAATGAGACGGTGAAAACACCCTGACATATACTCACAAACAGGCCAAACGTGGGGATAACAAGACTAGAAAGAGGTTATCTACCTACAATGAGGAAACAAGCTGGTGCACAAAGTCGGGGAGCAAGGCATCACTGGGTCCGGCGTGGCATTGGTTCTGGTGCTGCAGAACAGAGGAGTGGAGGAGTTGGTGAGAGGCATCCGGTCCTTGTTGCGGAGCGGTGGAGGTAAGACAGTGTTGGTACAAGGTGTCGGTCCCTTACACTTTCAGCAGCGTCGATGTCATGCTGGTCAAGACATTGTGGGGTGATCTCACGGTGTTGAGGTCATGCCACGTGGCTGCAAGCGCCGTGGTGGAGTCAGGTGTCACGAACATCAGTGGGACATCAGCGACTGCTGCGACATTGGGCCTGCGATGTCAGTGGGGTCGTTGCATCTCAGTGAGGACCATGGCATCAGTTGCAGGTGGCATTGTGGGTTCAGGCAACAGCATCCATTCGCTGTCGTCCAATGTTGTCCCATGTCATTGCACTTGTTTGTTCACCAGCTTTTGCCTCCAGGGGCCCAGGAACTGGAATAAGCACAGCCTGGTAAGATAGAGTCCACAGCAAGTGAATTCAGAGGCTAGGAGGTGAAGTCTTTGCTGTCCCTGAGACTTCCTAACAGGAGGCAAGCTCAGTCCAAGTCCTTGGAGAATGTTCTCAATTAGGATACACAGCAACTCCAGTCTTTGCCTTCTCTAAGTCAGAAGCAGCAACTGCAGGCCAACCAAGCAAAACACACACAGCAAAGGGGTAGTACTCCTCCTCCAGCTCTTCAGCTCTTCTCCTTGGCAGAGGTTCCTCTTGATCCAGAAGTGTTCTAAAAGTCTGGGGTTTTGGGTCCACAACTTATATGCCTTTCTGCCTTTGAAGTAGGCAAACTTCACTGTTGTTGACAAGGTCCTGCCTTGTCCCGGCCTGGCCCCAGACACATACCAGGGGATCGGAGATTACATTGTGTGAGGATAGGCACAGCCCTTTCAGGTGCAGGTGTCAGCTCCTCCCTTTCCACTGTTACCCAGGAGACTCATCAGGATATTCAGAGCACTCCCCAGCTCCCTTTGTATCACTGTTTAGAGGGAATTCACATCAGCCCAACTGTCAGTCTGACCCAGATGTGGAATATACAAGCAGGCAGAGGCACAGAATGTTTAATCAAGAAAATGGCCACTTCTAAAAGTGGCATTTTCAAACTAACAATCTAAAAAACATCTTCGCCAAAAGATATGTTTTTAAATTGTGAGTTCAGAGACCCCAAACTCAATTTCGCTATCTGCTCCCAATGGTCAACTACACTTAAAAGATAAAAGATATTTAATGACTGTCCCCATGTTAACCCATGAGGGAGATAGGCCTTGCAATAGTGAAAAACACATTTGGTAGGATTTCCCTATCAGGGCATGTACATCACACTAGTACATGTCCTACCTTTTAGATACACTGTACCCTGCCCATGGGCTACCTAGGGCCTACATTAGGGGTACAAAAAGGGAAGGTCTGGACGAATTGGCAGTTTACAACTGAACACACAGACACTGCAGTGGCAGGTCTGAGACATGTTTACAGGGCTACTCATGTGGGTGGCACATTCAGTGCTTCAGGCCCACTGGTAGCATTTGATTTACAGGCCCTCAGCACCTGTACTGTCCTTTACTAAGGACTTACTAGTAAATCAAATATGCCAATCATGGAAAAGTCAATTACAAATACAATTTACACAGGGAGCATTTGTACTTTAGCACTGGTCAGCAGTAGTAAAGTGCCCAGAGTACCAAAACCAGCAAAAACAAAGTCCAATACGCAGTCAAAAATACAGAAAGCAGAGGCAAAAAAGCAGGGCAAACCATACCAAGAATGCCAGGTCTAACTTCCTGATATTGTACAAACACAAGTACTGGATCCCACTGATGAACACCAATGTAGGAAATTGGCTACTGGTTTGTGGGAAGGCAGAGCCCTTTTTAACCAACAGACGCAATTCGTTGTCAGGGTGAGCCACAAATGTCACTAGATTAACCTGTGCTTAACCTTCTATTCGCTTGGCATAAAAGCAGTGAGAGCTAACTTGGGGCAAAAGTATAAAGTAAATTGGGAACAGAACCCAAGAAAAATCCCACACAATTTAGAAAACTAGAATAGAAGTAAATGAAATAATTGTCACCAGAATGACTAAAATTAAATCAGTAGAACCAGAGTTATTAATTTTGAAAGTTTCAAGTGAAATCTAGCACCTGAAAGATCAAAGCATCTAACTGCAGATATTAAATCGTGCAAGACCAGGATAAAGTTGAATATTATGGCCAAGTGTGATGAAGTGCTTTTCAGATAAACAGAGTAGATTGAGCCCAGTCTCCGCTTACTTTCAGACTTTGAAGAAATGTCAAGGAAAAATTCCTTAGAAGGTAAAGCTCAGCGGGGCAAGGCAGCAAGAGGTGTCCTAGGAGCAGGTGTCGTGGTTGGGGAGCCGCAAGATGAAGTCATGGTGAAGATTTCTACATTTGTGCTTAAACTCTAGCAAGAAGAAGCTGTACCTGATGAGGGTCCCAAGAGGCCGGATACCCTTCTGAAGAGGAGCTGCTGAACAGACATCGCTGCTACGTAGCGTGAAAGTCAGGGTGACTTGTGATGCACCTCAGGTGGACTGATGAGCAGCAGGACAGCACTATGAGTGCTCAGGGTAGGTTTTGGGCAGTAGGGCAATCTCCTTGGTGCAGCAGGGCAGTCCTCTGAATTACACAGCAGGCAACAGGCAGCAGGGCAACCTCTGAGGGTCTTTCCACAGGTCAAGTAGCGATATGAAAAGTTAGCCAGAGGGTCCTATTTTTGCAACTGGTGATAGCTTTGAAGTGGGAGAAACTTCTTGAGTTTCCCCCCTCAATGTAGTATGGAATTTCCTGCCTCACTGCCCAGGCTTAACTCAGCCTAAAGTCATAAAAGGTTTGTGGGAAGGTTTTCCACTGTTTATGGCCTAACTTAGTGGTCACATATGAATAAACAAATTGAGTTTTAGGCTTAGCAAGCGGGTTAATTTGCCAGGTCGAATTGGAGATTTTAAGCTACATACAGGCTGCAATGGCGTGCCTGAGACAGGTTTTAAAGGGCTACTTAAGTGGGTGGCACAATAAGCACTGAAGCCCAGTAGTAGCTTTTAATTTTCTGGATCTGGGTATGTTTTATGCCACTTTACTATGGACTTATAGTAATACTAAAATGACTAATATACTAATCAGGTGTAAGCCAATTTTACTATGTTTTAAGGAGTAACTACAAGCACTTTAGCACTGATTAGCAGTGGTAAAGAACACAGAGTCCTAAGGCCAATAAAAACAATTCTCCAAAATAGGAGAGAAGGTGAAAAGAGAAAAGGTTTTGAGGAATACCACCCTAAGGCTGATATGTCCAACAAGTGGTGTAAAATAATCACTGTTCCTAAACTCATCAGTGGGTGCATAATTCAGAAACACATAGGTTTCCTTCACGCCAATTTTTCACTCTTTTTATTTCACAAAATGAACTGGCCTATTCCTGATACCCGATGAGAATCCATTGTAAGATGCACCTCAGTTGTTGGCACCGGGTACTTCAGGTTCTTGGACATCCTACAAACTGTACATATCTCCACAACCAGAGGAGTCTAGAGTACCCAATCATATATTGCTTTTGTAAATCAGCCATCGTGACAAGAGGTTACAAATTGTCTTTTTTTTCCTACTCATTTTCAATATTTTTTTTCAACAGTTAGTTTCTTTGGGACATCCTATAAGGTTCAGTAGAAATGCCCCGCTGCTCAATTTAGAATGTTGTCTACTTTTGAGAAAGATATAGCTTTCCGGGGTCACCTATGGGTTTCACACATTTCGACCACAAACTGGAAGTTGCTTGAAAGCATTAAAAAATTAACAAATGGGCTACCTCTTTTGTGCCAAACAGTGGTAAAAAAAAAAAAATTTTATTTAATTTTGCAGGTTCTTGAAATGTGGGAAGATAGTGAATTAAGTACAGCAAACCCTTTGTTGATATTGTTAGAAAAAAAGATACTTTTTTGCAGAGCACCTTTTCCTTTTTTCCAATAAGCCCACAATGTTGGTATCTTTTGCCTATTTCTTTGATCCTCTGCAGGGGAGTCCACAAACCATGGGTGCCTTTAGAATTCCAATGATGTTGGGAAAAAAGGGTACAAATTTGCAAGGATACCTTATGTGGAAAAAAGATATGGAGACCTGAGTGCAAAGTACCCCAAACAACCAAAATAGAGCTTGGCACTGGAGTGAAAAAGCCTCAGCAGTTAAGAGGATTAAGAAATGGACAGTGGGTTATGTCCTGCATCTTTACCATTGTACCATTTTATCTATGTCTTGCGTAATTAACCTGGCTACTTATTATCTCCTTTCTTTTCTTTAGATCACACCTCTGCTTTGCGTTTTCTTGTGTGCGAACAGTACTGCTTAACTTAGACATGCAGTGCAGTTGTGTTGAGTCAGTGTTTGCCACTTGGAGTTCAGTCCATGGTTCCATCACAGAGTAAATTCATCATCTCTCATGCACATCTCCTTACTCATCCATAACTGCCTACTGCTCTTTCTCATCCCTGAGCATGCTTCTCTAACTTCTTCAACCCAAATATTAATCTATGGCATTTTAACCAAACAGATTTCAACACAACGTATTTGTTTGTTTAATTTTGTTGATATGTATATTTTATAATACAAATGATTTATATTTTTCCAGTTATCTCTGATTAATGCTTGCTTTTTTTCAACAGGGAAGATACTATTAGTGCAGAAGATGACACCTCAGAGTCAGACTCAGAGGCCAAAGGGAGAGGGCCCAAGAAGCCTTTACCTTCAAAGCCAGACATAAAGTAAGTGCATGCTCCTTAACAGCTCTATTACAACTGGGGGACAGAAACATGGCACAGTCTCATGTCACATAAACATGACCAAAAGAGAGAGGCCATGAACAGGGGCATAGCTTCAGGACGTGTTTGGAGTGTTACAGTTGCCTACTAAGTGTATTTTCTGTTGAATAGTTGGGTACAGGTGCTTTCAGTCGACTATTGTGAGGTGTCTATAGGATTTCACCTGGGATTCTTTCATACACACAGACAAAAACGCACACACTTTCTTCTTCTCTATCTGTTGTGAAAGTCCTCAAAAATGTTGGTTATTTTACAAAATGTTGTGTTTCTCTCACTTAGTACTCTTATCACTCTGCATTTCTCTCCCTTGGTCTCTCTCATGCACCCTG
The DNA here is from genome assembly GCF_031143425.1 of Pleurodeles waltl. NCBI lineage: Eukaryota > Metazoa > Chordata > Amphibia > Caudata > Salamandridae > Pleurodeles > Pleurodeles waltl. Next base: position 21,389,839 of record NC_090447.1, read on the forward strand.
CTCGTCATATAATGTATTTTAATTTTGTATGGTCGAGTGATTGCTGGAAAATCGGAAGCTCACACCTCCTCAATCTTACTACTTCAGATACATCTCTGTGCCTAAATGGACCTGAACACATAACAACAATCACATCTTTGAGTTTCTAATTTCAGAACATTTTTATAAGAGTATTCTCACTACCACAAAAAAAACAAATATAGGCAAAATGAATTAACATTATGAAATCCAACTAACACACACACACATGCATTCATGCACACACATACTCTCTCACTGTGGAGTAGAGAGTGAGTGAGAGACAGCTTATGGGAACCTTTATCATAATTTCCACATATGCAATGAACAGAAAGACATTGTGGTTAAATCAACGAAAGTTATCTTTACATCAATTTAAAAACCATAAACTTTTGTAGGAGGCTGGCCTGGTGTGTAGTGGATACCTAAGATATTTACACCTTATACCAGGTCCAGTTGTCCGTTATTAGTGAAATGTAGACATTGCCTAGAAGCCAGGCTATCTGAGGTAGCGTGGATGAGCAGCCAAGGCTTAACTAGGAGTCATGCAAAGCTCATGCACTACCACCGTAGTCACAGTACTCACACATACGAAAGAAAATACTCAGTGTTACACAAATAATGGTGCTTTATTTTGGTGACTGTAGGAAAGTACCGTCTTTTTGGCATGTTACCCCAATTTTTTCCTGATGTCTGTGTGTTTTGACTCTGTCACTGGGATCATGCTAGTCAGGACCCCAGTGCTTATGGTTTTTGGCATGCTTGTCAGTATGTTTCAACGTTTTTGAAAGTATGCTTGACTGTGTCATTGGAGTCCTGCTAACCAGGGCCCCAGTGGTTATGCTCTCTCTGTTTCCAAATTGATCACCACATACTAGTAACCCAGTATTTCACTCCAAATTGGCATACTGGTCACCACTTATAAATCCCTAGTATATGGTACCTACTTACCCAGGGCCTTGGGTTTCCAGGGGATCCCCATGGGCTACAGCATTACATTTGCCACTTATTGGGAGCCCATGCAAAGGCTTCTAAAGGACTGCCACTGTACCCTGTGTGAAATGGTGCATGCACCATTTCACAGCCATTTACACTGCACCAGGTCACTTATAAGTCACCTATATGCCATGTGTTCCAACTCTGAAAGCTAGGAGCAAAGTACCCGTGTGTGAGGGCACCCGTGCACTAGCAGAGGTGCCCCCACATCATCCAGGACAATTTTCCCGGACTTTGTGAGTGCGGGGACACCATTTTACATCTTCACTGGACATAGGTCAATACCTATGTCCAGCTTCACAAAGGTAACCCCGAATATGGCAATGTAAGGTGTCTAACAACTGGGAACTGTATCCCAATACTGATTCCAGTATTGGTTGTAGAATCTCATGCACTCTGGGGGCTCCACAGAGGACCCCAAGTACTGCTATGCCAGCCTTCTGAGGTCTTCCAGGCAGCCCCAGCTGCTGCCACCTCACAGACAGGTTTCTGCCCTCCTGTTGCTTGAGCAGCTCAAGCCCAGACAGGCAGAACAAAGGATTTCCTTGGGGAGATGGGTGTTACACCCTCTCCCTTTGGAAATAGGTGTTACAGGTATGGGAGGTGTAACCTCCCAGAGCATCTGGAAATGCTCTGAAGGGTACAGTTGGTGCCCCCCTTGCATAATCCAGTCTACACTTGTTCATGGACCCACAGTCCGAGCTCTGGCACGAAACTGGACGAAGGAAACGGGAGTGACCACCCCCCTGTCCATCACCACCCCAGGGGTGGTGCCCAGAGCTCCTCCAGAATGTCCCTGGGTTTTGCCATCTTGGATTCCAAGATGGCTTGGCACTCTGGGAGTATCTGAGTGGCCAGTGTCAACAGCTGATGTCAGAGCCCTCCCCTGATAGGTGCTTACCTGGTTAGGGGACCAATTCCCTTTTTAGGGCTATTTAGGAAAAGAGCAAGGAGTCTCTGTATAGAGAGAGGTTTGAGTGTAGGGAAGAATCCTTCCTTGGAATTGTTAGTTAACATGCTTAGATAAGGCTATAAGTGCCTCATCTGCGAAAAAAGTTCCTAATAGTTCCCAATCTGATTCAGGGACTCCCCCAGGAAAAGATTCAGGAAAGAAACTTCCTAGCCTGCCCATTACTAGACAGTCTAGCATAGTTGGTTCTGAGGTGGAGTCACATCATCCAGATGATGTGCTCTCACATTACACTGTCAGCCAAGCTGTTAGGGTGGCTTCTGTAAGGGACAGGTCTCCTTCTGTTCATTCCCATCATACCTCTGTTTCTAGGAATGTCCCTCCCACCAACCCTGATGACAGAATGTTAGAGAGGGAACTCAATAAGTTGAGGGTGGAACAAACCAGACTGAAGCTTAAAAAGCAACAGCTGGATTTGGATAGACAGTCTTTTGAATTAGAGAAGGAAAGACAGTCTTCACAAGACTGGGTTGATTTCATTGACCATTCAGTGAAGGCCTTGGAGGGGTGGTTACATGGCAGTAAAGTTACTGATTATGACAGCCTATATAACTTGATCCTGAGAGAGCATATTCTTAATAATTGTGTGTCTGATTTGTTGCACCAGTACTTGGTGGACTCTGATCTGACCTCTCCCCAAGAATTGGGAAAGAAGGCAGACAAATGGGTCAGAACAAGGGTGAACAGAAAAGTTCATACAGGGGGTGACAAAGATGGCAACAACAAAAAAGGATGGTAAGTCTTCAGACAAGGGTGGGGACAAATCTAAAAATGAGTCTTCATCAGGCCCACAAAAACACTCTGGTGGGGGTGGTGGGTCCAAATCCTCCTTTAATCAGAACAAGGAAAAGAAACCATGGTGCTATTTATGTAAAGTAAAAGGCCAGTTGTCCAAAGAAAGGCACCAATGCTCCTACCACTACAACCCCTACTGCTACACCTAGTGTCCCTACTAATAGCAGTGGTGGTGGGAGCAAACCTACTAATAGCCAATCCAAGGGAGTAGCTGGGCTCACTATTGGTAACTTAGTTGGGGTTGGTCTAGTTAGGGAGACCACAGAGGCTGTGTTAGTCTCTGAGGGGGCTATTGATTTAGCCACCTTAGCTGCTTGTCCCCTTAATATGGATAAGTACAAGCAGCTACCCCTAATAAATGGTGTTGAGGTTCAGGCCTACAGGGACACTGGTGCCAGTGTGACTATGGTCATAGAGAAACTGGTCCACCCTGAACAACACCTACTTGGTCACCAGTACCAAGTAACCGATGCTCACAACAACACACTTAGCCACCCCATGGCTGTTGTTAATCTCAACTGGGGGGGGTTACTGGTCCAAAGAAAGTTGTGGTAGCCACAGATTTACCTGTAGACTGTCTACTAGGAAATGATTTGGAGACATCAGCTTGGTCAGATGTGGAGTTGGAGGCCCATGCAGCAATGCTGGGCATCCCAGGGCATATTTTTGCTTTGACAAGGGCTCAGGCCAAAAAGCAAAAAGGACAGGGAAGCTTGGATCCTGGAACAATGGACCAAGTGCTCCCTAAAGCTAGGGCTAGTAGAAGCAAAACACTTCCTACTATCCCTCCCTCTACAGTGGATTCTACTTCTGAGGAAGAAGAATTCCCTCCCTGTGCAGAACCTACAGCAGAGGAGCTTCAAGCAGACACTGCTGAGCTTTTGGGTGAAGGGGGGCCTGCCAGAGAGGAGCTGAGTGTGGCACAGCAAACCTGTCCCACATTAGAGGGTCTGAGACAGCAAGCTGTCAAACAGGCTAATGGGGATGTCAGTGACTCTCACAGAGTTTACTGGGAGGACAACCTCTTGTACACTGAGCATAGGGATCCTAAACCTGGAGCTGCCAGAAGATTAGTGATTCCTCAGGAGTACAGAAAGTTCCTCCTAACACTGGCACATGACATTCCCCTAGCTGGACATCTAGGACAAATGAAAACTTGGGACAGGCTTGTTCCCCTGTTTCATTGGCCTAGGATGTCTGAGGACACAAAAGAGTTTTGTAAGTCCTGTGAAACCTGTCAAGCCAGTGGCAAGACAGGTGGAACTCCAAAGGCACCCCTTATTCCACTGCCTGTGGTTGGGGTTCCCTTTGAAAGGGTAGGGGTTGCCATAGTTGGCCCCCTTGACCCTCCTACTGCTTCAGGCAATAGATTCATCTTGGTGGTAGTGGACCATGCCACAAGATACCCTGAAGCTATTCCTTTAAGGACCACTACAGCTCCTGCAGTGGCAAAGGCCCCCCTGGGAATATTTTCCAGGGTGGGCTTCCCAAAGGAAGTAGTATCAGACAGGGGAAGCAATTTCATGTCTGCATACTTAAAGGCCATGTGGAAGGAGTGTGGGGTAACTTACAAGTTCACCACACCCTATCATCCACAAACAAATGGACTGGTTGAGAGATTTAACAAAACTCTCAAAGGCATGATTATGAATCTCCCTGAAAAACTCCGCAGGAGATGGGATATCCTTCTACCATGCCTCCTTTTTGCCTACAGGGAGGTACCCCAGAAAGGAGTGGGCTTTAGCCCCTTTGAACTGCTTTTTGGACACCCTGTTAGGGGTCCACTAACACTTGTAAAGGAGGGTTGGGAACAACCTTTAAAAGCTCCTAAGCAGGATATTGTGGATTATGTACTTGGCCTCAGATCAAGGATGGCTGAGTATATGAAAAAGGCCAGTAAGAACCTTCAGGCCAGCCAAGAGCTCCAGAAGCAATGGCATGGTCAGAAGGCTGTTTTGGTGCAGTACCAACCAGGACAGAAAGTGTGGGTCTTGGAGCCTGTGGCCCCAAGAGCACGCCAAGATAAATGGAGTGGACCCCACACAATTGTTGAGAAAAAGGGTGAAGTCACCTATTTAGTTGACTTAGGCACTGCAAGGAGTCCCCTTAGGGTACTCCATGTAAACCGCCTGAAACCCTACTATGACAGGGCTGATCTCACCCTGCTCATGGCAACTGATGAGGGACAGGAAGAAGACAGTGATCCTCTACCTGATCTCTTCTCTTCCACAGAACAAGATGCTCTTGTGGAAGGTGTAGTTTTGGCTGATTGTCTTACTGCAATTCCTTTGATATTGTGTGCAGCTAATCTAGTAGGAGCTGTTACTAGACACTACAACATGGATTCTGTAGATATGTAGTTAGAATTTCTATTATAAAACTTTTTCAAGTGCCCGCTTGTCCACTGACATACAAAAAAATTTGGCTTAAAACTTGAACAGTTACATTGATTTTTTTCAGGCAGGAATCCATGGTCTATTTTTTTCTTTGACTTCCATGTATACTTCTCTTTGCTCTTTATTGAGTTGCACTACTAAATCTTCCAAGGTAACATTTTCTTCTCTTACTTGTTGCTTTGCTGTCTCCACTTCATTCATCTCTATGGCAGCTTCATTTTCTGTTACTGGCTGTCCAAAAGGATCCTCACTGAGAGGTGGAGAATGCTGGCTGCTTTGTGAACTTTCCTTTGCAATCTCAGTAGTAATTGTTTCTTCTTGTTAGATTTCTCATTTAACATTTTCATATAATTAGGAATTATTGGACACTGGATAGTGTTCTTCACAGCATTGAAAGAGTCTTCATAGCAATCAAACTGTCCCAGTAACTCTGTTTCTGATTGCCAAGGTTTGAAGTGCCAAACAGAAAAATTCTCTGTTTTCAGCAGTTTGACAAGTACGTTTTTTTATGGCTGATTAACTTATCTTTCGAATGCCAAACTAAACAACCATCACAACCACCAAGACCGTATTTGCCTTCATCAATGAGACATATTTTCTGCACCTATAGTATTGCAGAATTTTGTAAAGACACATATTTACAATGTGTGGACTTCTTTTTGGATCATATGCATCCAACATATTTGTTTTTACAACATCTTTACTCTCTGGATCAAATTCTGCTAAGTACTGAAATTCTGGATATGATTTCATATATGATATGTGTTGGCAAGGTCTAGGCTAACCCAAACAATTCTTCTATACTTTGAGAACTAGCTAACTGAACTCAACCTATCACAGCACTCAAATGATCCTATCTCTCTATGAGAGAGCATTTTCAAGCTGACACTATATGATTTATTTGATAGAGATTTTTCTGCAGAAATCTCCTCCCATGTTTCCTTCATCTCTGTTTTCTCTGACTTTGTGATGCATGAAGTGACATAGCAGGCAACAGCAATGGAATTGTCAGCAACAAACTGTATATCCATACTTGTGATCCATTATTTCAGGATTATAATCATTAATATATTTGGAAGCCTCTGATCTTTTGAGGTTATATGTATTCTTTGGTGATTTTCTTGTCAGTATGTGCCGCACTGCAGATATAAAACCGTTTACCCTTCCCTTAGAGAGAATACGCCTTAGAAACCCAAAACAACATCTTGTATAAAACTTTCCTTTTCATCTATATCTCTGGCGACACTACCTACCACATCTATGTTTTTGGAAACATAGAACTGTCTTAGTGGCTTGTTGTTATTCTCATGTGGGAAGGTACATGTCACATACTGTTCTATAAAAAGACAGTATAGACTCATCAGCGACAGCTCTACATTTTGAACAATCCTTTATCCCTAAGAGCATGTGTATATGAGGCACACCTCTTGCATGGTATTCTTTTGCCTAAAAAAAATCAGTAAATTCTCCAAGAGAAGAATTTGTTTTATTGCATATGAAAGCCAGCATGACTTGAAACTTGTGACTGAAATATCTGTATACTTTAACAGGATCCAAAGAGCAAACTTCTCTGACTGTCTTCAAATGGAGATCCTTAATTATTGCATAGCCATTTTAGTCATGTTTTTAGGCATGTTATTTTAGCAACGAGGCCTGCCGTTTGTGCCCTTTAGCCCAGTTACATTTAAATCAGCTTTGTTTTATTATTTTAGCACAGGCCACATTTACAGTGATTTTTTATTTTCTTTATCTAGTTGTTCTTTTGCCTAGGAAAGCATTGCGTTTCTAGCAAGACATTCTTTTCACTTTGTGCTTTCCTCAAGGCTGCAGTGAGATAGAGTTGCCGGCAAAGTGGTACGCTGTGTCTTCAACATTCACAGAAATATACACATTCGTACGTGAGGACATTTTCTCAGAACATCAGCTGTTTTGTTTTCGAAAACACTTCTCTGTCCCACACACATTAGAGGGAGATTCCAGCCAGATGACCACGACCAGATGCTGATTGCCTTTGCTACAGCTGCTTGCTTAGACTACCGAATCCCTGGCCTACATGCGGTTTTTGTCTTTCTAGACAATAGACTTCCTTGCTCCGGTATGGGGTATGATGCTTTCCCAGGGGTGAAACCTGAAGGGCGGTTTAGGGCTTATTATGCTGTGATCTAACGTAGCTTAGGAAGGACCACATCTATTATGCATAGTGACAGTATGGTGGGACTCTTGCTGTGTTTCAGTCTTCTTGTCACCATTTTGTGTGTTTTATCATGCTAGTTATTGCACTTCGTGCCATTTTATCTGAGATGAAGCTAATCCAATAACCCTTATTGAACTGTTCTCTGCCTCTGTTTGTCTTTGCATTTGTGAGACTAATGTAACTGAGAGAAAAAGATGAGTTCTGATCCACCACGATTTCCCTGAGTAGTAATTCCTGTCATGCGCCCAGCTGCCACAAATAACCCCTGCTCTTGGGCGAGGTGAGGCACTGCTAGCTAGCCAGAAAACCTAGTTAGGCCGACAGTTGTCACTTGGTGAGGGATTGGACTAAATTCCCCACAACTCAGGTGATTCTGCCCACAAATCCAGCAGCCTCATTAGGATAATAAGAGCCTACGTGACATGGCGTGCAACTTGGGGCACTAAGTATCTCTGTCTCACTACATGCTAAAGGCACCTCAATACTAAATACGAAGACGTCTGTGATTTTGAGGATTCCTTCTCAACAAGGTAGGTAGGACATAGCCAATGCTGTAGGTTTTTCAAGCTTGAACCTTAAAAGGATCAATCCCCACTTGGTGTCCTTATCTCTTGTCACGTAGGCTCTCATTATCCTAATGAGACTACTGTATTTTTGGGCGGCAAGATCGTTCACAGTGTGGGGGACTAAGTCTGACCCACGGTGAAGGACCCTTATCACCTCAAATCCGGTTTTTGCTCCGGCTAACTAGCAGTGCCTCATCTCTCCCGAAGGAGACCCTCATAACTGAGCAAAGGCCTGTAATCTGCATCAGCATCTGCAACAGGGCAGTCAGCATCTAGTTGTAGGTTCCTGGTCGGAATCTCCCTCTGACGTGTAGTGGGACTAGAAAGTGTTTTTATAACTAACACGCAGATGTTCTTAAGAAATGTCCCTATCTAAGGATGTGTACTTTCTACGAACACTAGAGACTAAACTTCTACCACGTTTACCGGCAATGTACCAGACTATAGCCTTGACTGAAGCACAGAGCGAGCAAGAATGTATTGTTTGAGAACACAGTGCTGAAGTAAGCTAAACAGTGTGATACAGTGCGAGGCTAAATAAAATGCATCTAGGGCAAAGTGCACAGAGGCCTAATATGTTAAACTAACGTGCATGAAGCTACATTAAAAAATGACTACACTACACCCTCCCCTTGTCGGTAGAAAAAAACCCTGTGAAACTTCAACAAGTTAAGAGGACACTAAAGCATATTAATCCTCAATTTAAAAAATAAGCATGCGGCCAAATGCCGAATTCGAATGACAATGTCAATTTAGAATAAGTTAAATTCAAACAGTGGTCATGGAAAGCAGGAGATTCTCCACATCGGCAGATGACAAAACCGGAAAATCCACGCCAAAGACTATCAAGGAGCAGGTGTATTCCAAAGCCCCAGTGTCAACCAACGCAGCATCCCATGCAGAGCCTGTGAACGAGTCAATATCAACTTCCTCCAGGGAGGGTATCTCGTAATCAGCTTCTCAAAGCAAACGCAGCCGCAGCGCCCATGTCCGGCAATGAGCCCTCATAGGGAACATCAACAGATCAGCATCAACCATTGGGGGGCGTTGCTGTGAGAGACTGACGTCCAGTGCATGTTCATAATCGCACCACGGCACCGAAACACGGGCTGCAAACAATCCAAAACCAGTCAGAATGACAGAGACCAGTCACACTCCAAATGTTCCAGGAGTGTTGCTCCAAAGTGCTGCATCATGGGTACATTTAACATGGCAAACCAACAAATGGGTAGCAATTGCAGTAAACATGCGACCACCCCTCACTGCTCATTTGCTAGCAAATGGCCTCACAGCCCATGGGGGTCCTGTAACATTTATAGTTAAGGCTCATCCAGCCTATAGAACAGAAATATTTTATTCTTGGATCACCTTTCCAGCAGTTGATGGGAACACTAATACATTTCATCACTACACACCTGCTAACATACCTGAACAAGACAGAGCTTAGACCTACTGATGCAGCAACCTTGGCAGTAGCTGAGGTTAGCTACTTTTTGACTGAGCTTACAGCCACAGTGCAACCTCATGCAGTCACGCCGGCCATTGATCCTGTGACTGTACATTAGATCATGGGTAAGGTGCCCACCAAATGGGAGGAGGTTCCATTCTGGTTAGGTCAAAAAATAAATGCGCTGGAAGCAGTTTTTCTCCATACGGGACCTTAGGATAAACATAGAACTCCGCCATTTGGGATGGTTTCCACAGTAGATAAGTACAATACATGGGGCACAGTATTTGCCACGCTCTATACTACAGCACACGGTACACCGACATTCTTCCGGAAGTGTTAAAACAAATTCAAGATGAATACAGTGCTTCCCCGGCACTGGACTCGGGAATGCAATTAATGGGCAATTTTGCCACTGTGCCCTCAATAATTTTGAGCAACCTTAAAGGGGAAGCAGGTGCACTAGCAGTGCGGATGAGGCTCTGGGATGATCCTGCACAGGATCAATAACGCAAGCTGACAAAGATTATCGCTGAGACCTACTCTAGCATTGGTCGAGATAGTCTGGGGACCAGACCTATTAAACCACAATTACAGGGCTAATCTAATGAAGATTCTACCAAGCAAATACCTGAGAAGTCTAAGAAATGCTGGGATAAACAAAAAAAAAACACCAATTACAGGATAAATCTAATAAGTATTCTACCAAGCAAGCACCTGAGGGTTCTAAAAAACACTGGGATAAACAAAAAAAGGAATGGAGAGAATCTCCATATTTGGAGACCCCTCAAAATCGCTAAAAACAGAGATAATATACAAATGCCTGACTGGTATCAATATAATCACCAGATAAACGCAGTGAGAGAGGTAGGTGGTCAGAGTATGTGAAACCGAGAAAGGACTCAAAACGCTCTCTGATGTTTTTGTTAAGAAAAACGAGAACCTTCCCCAACAAAAACCCCAATTTAAAAAGAAAAAAGTGGTAGCGATTGCAATGTGACATGACACTCAAGATGAGAGCTTTATTGAAGAACAGGAAGTGGGCACTGGCATTGCTAGACAGCACGGCAGAGGTCACAATATTTAGCTGGAATCTTCAAGAGCATCTGGAGGTGAAAGCAACTGACAACTTCTTACAGGTTGAGACTGTGGACATGTGTATGTCCACATCTGGCAGGGTGTATATAATAAAATTGCAATTAGAAGGAGACATTGTACACACAATAGACATCATCTTTTGGGATTGCGCTGTTACCATTTATGATATCTTGCTGGCTGAAAAGGATTGGCCACCAGAGTTTGTCAATAATCTCCTATATGCGGAAGAAGTAACTGAACCCCCTTTCTCGCCCCTTGTTCCAAGAGAGCTCAGGGAAGCTTACGCCATTCATTGGGCTAAGGCGCAGGCACCCGTGTTGTATCGCAACCACGTAGGGTGGGTTAAAGATTCCCCCTACCATAAAATACCAATTATATTCCAACCACAACCTCAACCCCAGTATCCAAAAAAGCATGAAGCTAATGCACCTGTGAGGGAAATCCTCACACAGCTAGAGTACCATGGAGTAATGAACCCCTGTGCTGCATCAATGAACAATCCATTGCTCCCCGTAGCTAAACTGGACCATTCATATAGAATAGTCTAAGACTACAGACATCTAAACAGTCATGCATGCATATTTGCCATACAAAATGCACACAGTACAGCAATTCTAAACAATATATGCCCATATATTTGAAAAATGATGCACAACTGTGGTAGCAAGCTGCCATCATTTCCTATCTCCATCCGTGTACCATATTAAAAAAATTATGCACAATGGCGCTAAGGAATTGTTAGCATCATAGAAAATGATGCTAGCCGGTGATGGATGGCGTTAGAAAAAATGACACTAGTGGACCAAAAATGACTCTAGCCTGATTAGCTGCAAAAATTCTGCCGCTAGTCAGCCTAGCATAATTGTTTCGTCGCACAAGCAGCCAAAAAATGATGCCTGTCTAAGAAAAGACAGGAGTCCTTACCACAACCACAATGTCCAGTACAGTGGACCAGTGTTACCAGGATAATCCCAACAGAACCAGTGCAACCAGGGGGCCCCATGTAAATGGCCCCCAGCAGTGAAGCACGCATACTTACTTTGGATGTGCTCCCTCCACTTGCAGTGTCCCTGTGGTGTGGGTGGTGGTGATGCTGGAGGTCTGTGTGGGCATTTATGTGCCCAAAATAGTGACACCATGGTGGACTCCATGGTGTTTCCAGAGAAATGTGCCTAACATTACTTTAATGCCTGGTGTGACCAGAAATTAAAATATGATGCTAATTAGCCTTAGCATCATTTTTTGGGTCCGCTTCCTTAGTGTGTGTCGTTTTACGGGTGGGAGATCAATAAGGCGCTGGGTGGCTAGTGTCATTTTTTGGAAGGGAGGGCCTACCTTGCATATCAATGTCACAATACGACACAAAGTGGGTTGGCGCTTCAGAAAATGATGCTAACTCAGATATTTTGATGCTAGATAAGTCTAGTGTCAAAATATAAATATGGATTTAAGTTAACGCCGCTTTAGCGTACAAAATTATGCTAAGGTGGTGCTAACTTTCCATAAATATGGGTCATAGTGCACAAAAAATACAAAACAACCCTGGATATTTCCAATGGGTTTTTCTTCCAACATATAGTACCTGAAAGTAGGGACTTAACAAGTTTCAGCACTTTCGGTTCTCAGAAAAAAAATTGCCATCTCCCACAAGGGTACAAAACAGTCCAGGACTGTCTTCAGCTCATGTTACTTCAATTTTACATGACATTGATCCTGAGGAGTTGTCCTACGTTGATGACATTTACCTTACAGACAATGACCTTGTACAACATGTAAGTCAGGTAGCCTGCATTGTTGTGGGATTTGCCGAATTAGGCTTCAAATTCAATTTGAAAAAATAAAAATAGCCTTCGTTGCTGTCCTATTTTTGGGATACGAACTATCAGATGAAGGCAAGAACCTAGCTCCCCTATTTTTAGAAAAATGTGCCCAACCACAACCTCTAAACACTGTTAAGCAGAACACATTAAACCTTTATATGACTTAATAAGTCCTGACTTTTCCAGCAAATATTGGACAAACACACATGCATTCTCAGAGCACTGCAACAGGACATTCTTGTAGCTAAACACTTACGCACAAGGGACAACAAAACACACTTGGTCATCAGAGTATTTGCTGGTGCCATTGGTTTCACCTATGTAACATTAAATGAGGGTGAGACCGTCCCGATTGCATACAGTCACATTTATATTCTACAGCAGAACAATACTTTGCTCCCACAGAGAAAATTCTCACTGTTGTTCAGATGGCATCAAAGAGAGACCTCTGGACCAGGGGAAACACCATTAGGGCTGTCACCAAAGCTAGCGTTCCTAACGCAAAAGCACTACATCCACGTTGGATTCGATGGGCAACGTCTCTGATGGCAACTGATGTTGACTATGTTTTGATCCAAAATTACAAACTGAAGAATTTTTGCAATATGAACTTGAAAACCATGTTCTTACAAACACATTGCCTGTTGAACAATATAAAATAAAGATGTACACTGATGGCTCAGCCCAGCCTGCAGGAGGCACAAAACACCAATACTCCGCCACTTGCACGGTCATGAATGGCTACATGAAAGATGATGAATTCCATCCACAACACACTTACACTCGGACCTTAGGGGACTGCACTGCACAACTAGCAGTGCTCAAGGCTCCGGTGATGGCACTGGAACACACAAATCTAGAACAGTTAACATTAGTCGTCTGTGATTCGTACTATTGTGTCCAGCCCTTCAATGAATATCTGCATTACTGGCACCAGAATGGGTTCCGAGATTCAAAAGGCAACACCATCAAACAAAGACGTCGGTGGGGGAAAGTAGACAATCTGAATAAAACGCTACCCAATGTGCATGTTGTACATATCCCGAGACATCAACGTGTTGGTATACACATTACTGGCAATACCTTGGCTGATGAAGAAGCCAAGTCAGAAGTAGCTGCAGCTTCTGTTGCTGAAATAACTCACTCTCAAATGAAACTGGATGATGAAACACTGGCTGCTGGTAAAGCTTTGGTTGATGGCAAGCCCATGACCAAGGCATATCCTGCCAAATATTCCTACTGCACATCTAGCCTCAATACTGCCCTAGTAACAATGCCAGGGGTGGGTGATTGTGTGATGCCCAACGCAAAGATCAAAGGCCAAAATTGATCAAAGCTGTGCATGAAAGAGTTGCTCCTGCCCATTCTGGTGTGGCGGCTACAATACCATTGCTACAAGCACATTACTGGTGGCCAGGTCTATACAAACAGACCAATCAGTATATCCTTTGCTGGGACATCTGTCAGCAAATAAAAGGGTCCACTGTCAAACATCCACCGCAGACACCCCTCCTAATTTCCAACAAAGCTTTACTATGTGTGTACTTGAACCGCTGTGGTCCCCTGACACTTGATAGTACATACAAATACATTTTAGTCTCTGTTGACTCATGCTTCAGATTTCTTTGGTGTAGCCACAATGCTCGGCTGACTCTCAGAGTGTTAATAAAGATTTGCACGTCTTTATCGGCACATATGCAGTTAAGGCTTTCCACTTGACCAGGGCCTTGCTTTAGCCTCAAGGGCTTTCAGGGATGTCATGGCTTTGTTAGGGGTCCAACTGTATTACTAGTCTCCATTACATCCTGAGGGAAATAGTGTCATGGAGCAAAGAAACCAGGCTCTAGAGCAGTCTTTAACAGTCAGAGTATTAGGCACGGGTCGGGGTTGGGTTAATCACCTGTATGATGTCCAGAGAGAACTTATTAATCTGCCCAGAAATGAATGTTTCATTGTCGTGCAGGACTTAGAACAGTTCCGTCACAACAACACATCTTCTGGTGCCGCGTCCTCGGGAATAAGGGATGCACCAATAATTCCTACTGGCTGGATTCCTAAAGTTGGGGATCTAGTGTGTGAAAAGATTGCTGTGAAAAAGGAGTTTGGTACTTTGTATCATGCACGGGTTCCATTCCTGGGAATATACTGTATCAGAACTGTCATTCTACCACGGCTGCCTGGTTCTGAGGAAAATTGCTTTGTCTTCATTGACAATATCAAGCTACACCATATGGCCGATCCTGCACAGCAGATCAAGAGGACTCCAAGGTAGTACCCGAATCCTTGTCACTACAGCCCAGGATATTTCTCTACAGGTTTTAATCCGCAACACTGACACCTATCTGAGCTTGGGGAGGGTGGAAAATGATCTTTCATTAGTCCCATTAACTTCTTCTGCACCAAGTAATGCCAACAACATTGAGCGATTCTTCTCAAATTCAACACAAACAGATAGTATAGACAACTACAAACCACTGATAGAGACTTCTGCCAGCTGTGCTCCAGTTTCTGCACAAACTGCTTCTGGATACTTTGCTGACGTCAATGACACTTTTACCAACTCATCTGCCTCTTGTGCATCAGAACTGTCAAGAGCACATAAGCTGATAAATTGGCCCAAAATTAACTATTTCATTCTTCCACTGAACTATTTGTGGCTCGTATTGACTATACTTGCCTTCCTTCTTCGGATTGGGTTTGTCATCGTCTTTTTCTTATTAACCCCTTTGCTGCCAGGCCTTTTCCCCCTCAGGTGTGAGTCTTTTTTTGGCTATTTAGGGCAGTTCACGCTTAGGCCCTCATAAATTTTTGTCCACATAAGTGACCCCTGCCAAATTTGTGTCATTTTTTACCGACATCCTAGGGATTCTAGAGATACCCAGACTTTGTGGGTTCTCCCAAAGGAGACCAAGAAATTAGCCAAAATACAGCGAAAATGTTGTTTGTTTTTCAAAACAATTGGAAGAAAGGGCTGCAGAACAAGGCGTGTGGTTTTTCCCTGAAAATGGCATCAACAAAGGATTTGTGGTGCTCAAATCATCAGCTTCCCAGCTTTCAGGAACAGACAGACATAAATCAGAAAACCCAATTTTTCTACACAATTTTGGCATTTTACTGGGACATACCCCATTTTTACTATTTTTTGTGCTTTCAGCCTCCTTCCAGTCAGTGACAAAAATAGGTATGAAACCGATGCTGGATCCCGGAATGCTAAACATTTCTGAAGTGTAGACAAAATTCTGAATTCAGCAAGGGGTAATTTGTGTAGATCCTTCAAGTTTTTCCTACACAAAAATAACAACTGAAATAAAAACATATTGAAATTGAGGTAAAAAAAGAGCCATTTTTCTCAACGTTTTACCCTGTAACTTTTTCCTGCGATGTCAAATTTTTTAAAGCAATATGCCGTTGCATCTGCTGGACTCTCTTGGTTGTGGGGATATATAGAGCTTATAGGTTCCTAGGTACCCAGGGCCAATAAATGAGCTATCCCTTGCAATGGGTTTTTATTCTATATCGGGTATACAGCAATTAATTTGCTGAAATATAAAGAGTGAAAAATAGGTATCAAGAAAACTGAGTTTCGGAGTGTAAGAGAACACTAAGAGTGTCCAAGATAACTCACCCCAGGACCCTGAAAAGTAGGAGTAAAGTTACCCTACTTCCCCAGAAACACACTAAAGTCGTGATAGGGGATTCTGCAAACACAAAAACTGACTGCAAAGCACTGAAGATGGATTCCTGGACCTGAGGGCCTGCAAAGGAAGGAGACCAAGTCCAAGAGTCACGAAAGTGTCCGGTGGGCAGGAGCCCACCAAACCCCGGATGAAGGTGCAAAATGGCTGCCTCCGGGTGGAAGAAGCTGAAGATTCTGCAACAACAGAAGATGTCAGGAACTTCTCCTTTGCACAGAAGATGTCCCGCGGCATGCTGGAGGACGCAGAGTTGCTGTCATGCAGAAAGACCACAAACAAACCTTGCTAGCTGCAAAGGTCACAGTTGAAAAAATGGGTGCTGCCCGGGCCCAGGAAGGACCAGGAGGTCGCCCAGGGAGGAGGAGGCAGAGGGGTCGCTCAGCAGTACAGAGAGCCAACACAGAAGCAGGCAGCACCCGCAGAAGCACGTGAACCGGCATTCAAGAAATCTGAGCACGGCGGTCCTCTCAACACTACAAAGGAGGGTCCCACAAAGTCGGTGGTCAATTCAGCGAGTTGAGCAATGCAGGACAGGGTACTGGGGTCCTGGTCTATGCTGTGCATGAAGGATTCCTTGTAAAAGTGCACAGAAGCCCTTACAGCTGCAGTTCACGCAGTACACAGGATTACTGTCTGGCGTGGGGAGGCAAGGACTTACCTCCACCAAATTTGGACAGAAGGACCACTGGACTGTCGGAGTCACTTGGATCCAGCTGCTGTGTTCCAGGGACCACGCTCGTTGAGATGAGAGGGGACCCAGAGGACCGGTGAAGCAGAAGTTTGGTGCCTACGTTAGCAGGGGGATGATTCTGTCGACCCATGGGATATTTCTTCTTGGCTTCCAGTGCAGGGTGAAGGCAGACAGCCATCAGAGCATGCACCACCAGGAATCAGTTGAGAAAGCCGGCAGGATTAGGCGCTACAATGTTGCTGGTAGTCATCTTGCTACTTTGTTGCGGTTTTGGATGCATCCTGGAGCAGTCAGTGGTTGATCCTTGGCAGGAGGTGAAGAGGGAGATGCAGAGGAACTCTGGTGAGCTCTTGCATTCGTTATCTGACGAGAAACCCACAGGAGAGACCCTAAATAGCCCTCAGAGGAGAATTGGCCACCTAAACAGGTAAGCACCTCTCAGGAGGGGTCTCTGACGTCACCTGCTGGCACTGGCCAATCAGAGGCCTCAACTGTTTCCTCACACCTCTGCATTCAAGATGGCAGAGCTCTGGGCACCACCCCTGGGGTGGTGATGGACAGGGGAGTGGTCACTCCCCTTTCCTTTGTCCAGTTTTGTACCAGAGCAGGGGCTGAACCAGTGTAGACTGGCTTATGCAAGGAGGGCACCATCTGTGCCCTTCAAAGCATTTCCAGAGGCTGGGGAAGGCTACTCCTCCCCAGCCCTTATCACCTATTTCCAAAGGGAGAGGGTGTAACACACTCTCTCAGAGGAATCCTTTGTTCTGCCTTCCTGGGACTGGGCTGCCCAGACCCCAGGAGGGCAGAAGCCTGTCTGTGGGTTGGCAGCAGCGGTAGCTACAGTGAAAACCCCAGAGAGCTAGTTTGGCAGTACCCGTTGTCCATGCTGGAGCCCCGGAGATGCATGGGATTGGCACCCCAATACCAGCTTTGGCATGGGGGGACAATTCCATGATCATAGACATGTTACATGGACATATTCGGAGTTACCATTGTGAAGCTACATATAGGTATTGACCTATATGTAGTGCACGCGTGTAATGGTGTCTCCGCACTCACAAAGTCCGGGGAAATTGCCCTGAACCATGTGGGGGCACCTTGGATAGTGCCAGGATGCCCTCACACCTAGTAACTTGGCACCTAACCTTCACTAAGTGAGGGTTAGACATATAGGTGACTTATAAGTTACTTAAGTGCAGTGTAAAATGGCTGTGAAATAACGTGGACGTTATTTCACTCAGGCTGCAGTGGCAGTCCTGTGTAAGAATGGTCTGAGCTCCCTATGGGTGGCAAAAGAAATGCTGCAGCCCATAGGGATCTCCTGGAACCCCAATACCCTGGGTACCTAGGTACCATATACTAGGGAATTATAAGGGTGTTCCAGTGTGCCAATCAGAATTGGTAAAAATGGTCACTAGCCTGCAGTGACAATTTTAAAGACAGAGAGAGCATAAGCAATGAGGTTCTGGTCAGCAGAGCCTCAATGACACAATTAGGCACCACACAGGCAACACATTCAGGCCGCAAACTGTGAGCACTGGGGTCCTGGCTAGCAGGGTCCCAGTGAGACATATAAAAGACACTGACAACTAAGGTTTTCACAATGAGCACTGGGGTCCTGGCTAGCAGGATCCCAATGAGACGGTGAAAACACCCTGACATATACTCACAAACAGGCCAAACGTGGGGATAACAAGACTAGAAAGAGGTTATCTACCTACAATGAGCAAACAAGCTGGTGCACAAAGTCGGGGAGCAAGGCATCACTGGGTCCGGCGTGGCATTGGTTCTGGTGCTGCAGAACAGAGGAGTGGAGGAGTTGGTGAGAGGCATCCGGTCCTTGTTGCGGAGCGGTGGAGGTAAGACAGTGTTGGTACAAGGTGTCGGTCCCTTACACTTTCAGCAGCGTCGATGTCATGCTGGTCAAGACATTGTGGGGTGATCTCACGGTGTTGAGGTCATGCCACGTGGCTGCAAGAGCCGTGGTGGAGTCAGGTGTCACGAACATCAGTGGGACATCAGCGACTGCTGCGACATTGGGCCTGCGATGTCAGTGGGGTCGTTGCATCTCAGTGAGGACCATGGCATCAGTTGCAGGTGGCATTGTGGGTTCAGGCAACAGCATCCATTCGCTGTCGTCCAATGTTGTCCCATGTCATTGCACTTGTTTGTTCACCAGCTTTTGCCTACAGGGGCCCAGGAACTGGAATAAGCACAGCCTGGTAAGATAGAGTCCACAGCAAGTGAATTCAGAGGCTAGGAGGTGAAGTCTTTGCTGTCCCTGAGACTTCCTAACAGGAGGCAAGCTCAGTCCAAGTCCTTGGAGAATGTTCTCAATTAGGATACACAGCAACTCCAGTCTTTGCCTTCTCTAAGTCAGAAGCAGCAACTGCAGGCCAACCAAGCAAAACACACACAGCAAAGGGGTAGTACTCCTCCTCCAGCTCTTCAGCTCTTCTCCTTGGCAGAGGTTCCTCTTGATCCAGAAGTGTTCTAAAAGTCTGGGGTTTTGGGTCCACAACTTATATGCCTTTCTGCCTTTGAAGTAGGCAAACTTCACTGTTGTTGACAAGGTCCTGCCTTGTCCCGGCCTGGCCCCAGACACATACCAGGGCATCGGAGATTACATTGTGTGAGGATAGGCACAGCCCTTTCAGGTGCAGGTGTCAGCTCCTCCCTTTCCACTGTTACCCAGGAGACTCATCAGGATATTCAGAGCCCTCCCCAGCTCCCTTTGTATCACTGTTTAGAAGGAATTCACATCAGCCCAACTGTCAGTCTGACCCAGATGTGGAATATACAAGCAGGCAGAGGCACAGAATGTTTAATCAAGAAAATGGCCACTTCTAAAAGTGGCATTTTCAAACTAACAATTTAAAAAAACATCTTCGCCAAAAGATATGTTTTTAAATTGTGAGTTCAGAGACCCCAAACTCAATTTCGCTATCTGCTCCCAATGGTCAACTACACTTAAAAGATAAAAGATATTTAATGACTGTCCCCATGTTAACCCATGAGGGAGATAGGCCTTGCAATAGTGAAAAACACATTTGGTAGGATTTCCCTATCAGGGCATGTACATCACACTAGTACATGTCCTACCTTTTAGATACACTGTACCCTGCCCATGGGCTACCTAGGGCCTACATTAGGGGTACAAAAAGGGAAGGTCTGGACGAATTGGCAGTTTACAACTGAACACACAGACACTGCAGTGGCAGGTCTGAGACATGTTTACAGGGCTACTCATGTGGTTGGCACATTCAGTGCTTCAGGCCCACTGGTAGCATTTGATTTACAGGCCCTCAGCACCTGTACTGTCCTTTACTAAGGACTTACTAGTAAATCAAATATGCCAATCATGGAAAAGTCAATTACAAATACAATTTACACAGGGAGCATTTGTACTTTAGCACTGGTCAGCAGTAGTAAAGTGCCCAGAGTACCAAAACCAGCAAAAACAAAGTCCAATACGCAGTCAAAAATACAGAAAGCAGAGGCAAAAAAGCAGGGCAAACCATACCAAGAATGCCAGGTCTAACTTCCTGATATTGTACAAACACAAGTACTGGATCCCACTGATGAACACCAATGTAGGAAATTGGCTACTGGTTTGTGGGAAGGCAGAGCCCTTTTTAACCAACAGACGCAATTCGTTGTCAGGGTGAGCCACAAATGTCACTAGATTAACCTGTGCTTAACCTTCTATTCGCTTGGCATAAAAGCAGTGAGAGCTAACTTGGGGCAAAAGTATAAAGTAAATTGGGAACAGAACCCAAGAAAAATCCCACACAATTTAGAAAACTAGAATAGAAGTAAATGAAATAATTGTCACCAGAATGACTAAAATTAAATCAGTAGAACCAGAGTTATTAATTTTGAAAGTTTCAAGTGAAATCTAGCACCTGAAAGATCAAAGCATCTAACTGCAGATATTAAATCGTGCAAGACCAGGATAAAGTTGAATATTATGGCCAAGTGTGATGAAGTGCTTTTCAGATAAACAGAGTAGATTGAGCCCAGTCTCCGCTTACTTTCAGACTTTGAAATAATGTCAAGGAAAAATTCCTTAGAAGGTAAAGCTCAGCGGGGCAAGGCAGCAAGAGGTGTCCTAGGAGCAGGTGTCGTGGTTGGGGAGCCGCAAGATGAAGTCATGGTGAAGATTTCTACATTTGTGCTTAAACTCTAGCAAGAAGAAGCTGTACCTGATGAGGGTCCCAAGAGGCCGGATACCCTTCTGAAGAGGAGCTGCTGAACAGACATCGCTGCTACGTAGCGTGAAAGTCAGGGTGACTGGTGATGCACCTCAGGTGGACTGATGAGCAGCAGGACAGCACTATGAGTGCTCAGGGTAGGTTTTGGGCAGTAGGGCAATCTCCTTGGTGCAGCAGGGCAGTCCTCTGAATTACACAGCAGGCAACAGGCAGCAGGGCAACCTCTGAGGGTCTTTCCACAGATCAAGTAGCGATATGAAAAGTGAGCCAGAGGGTCCTATTTTTGCAACTGGTGATAGCTTTGAAGTGGGAGAAACTTCTTGAGTTTCCCCCCTCAATGTAGTATGGAATTTCCTGCCTCACTGCCCAGGCTTAACTCAGCCTAAAGTCATAAAAGGTTTGTGGGAAGGTTTTCCACTGTTTATGGCCTAACTTAGTGGTCACATATGAATAAACAAATTGAGTTTTAGGCTTAGCAAGCGGGTTAATTTGCCAGGTCGAATTGGAGATTTTAAGCTACATACAGGCTGCAATGGCGTGCCTGAGACAGGTTTTAAAGGGCTACTTAAGTGGGTGGCACAATAAGCACTGAAGCCCAGTAGTAGCTTTTAATTTTCTGGATCTGGGTATGTTTTATGCCACTTTACTATGGACTTATAGTAATACTAAAATGACTAATATACTAATCAGGTGTAAGCCAATTTTACTATGTTTTAAGGAGTAACTACAAGCACTTTAGCACTGATTAGCAGTTGTAAAGAACACAGAGTCCTAAGGCCAATAAAAACAATTCTCCAAAATAGGAGAGAAGGTGAGAAGAGAAAAGGTTTTGAGGAAGACCACCCTAAGGCTGATATGTCCAACAAGTGGTGTAAAATAATCACTGTTCCTAAACTCATCAGTGGGTGCATAATTCAGAAACACATAGGTTTCCTTCACGCCAATTTTTCACTCTTTTTATTTCACAAAATGAACTGGCCTATTCCTGATACACGATGAGAATCCATTGTAAGATGCACCTCAGTTGTTGGCACCGGGTACCTCAGGTTCTTGGACATCCTACAAACTGTACATATCTCCACAACCAGAGGAGTCTAGAGTACCCAATCATATATTGCTTTTGTAAATCAGCCATCGTGACAAGAGGTTACAAATTGTCTTTTTTTTCCTACTCATTTTCAATATTTTTTTTCAACAGTTAGTTTCTTTGGGACATCCTATAAGGTTCAGTAGAAATGCCCCGCTGCTCAATTTAGAATGTTGTCTACTTTTGAGAAAGATATAGCTTTCCGGGGTCACCTATGGGTTTCACACATTTCGACCACAAACTGGAAGTTGCTTGAAAGCATTAAAAAATTAACAAATGGGCTACCTCTTTTGTGCCAAACAGTGGTAAAAAAAAAATTTTTTTATTTAATTTTGCAGGTTCTTGAAATGTGGGAAGATAGTGAATTAAGTACAGCAAACCTTTTGTTGATATTGTTAGAAAAAAAGATACTTTTTTGCAGAGCACCTTTTCCTTTTTTCCAATAAGCCCACAATGTTGGTATCTTTTGCCTATTTCTTTGATCCTCTGCAGGGGAGTCCACAAACCATGGGTGCCTTTAGAATTCCAATGATGTTGGGAAAAAAGGGTACAAATTTGCAAGGATACCTTATGTGGAAAAAAGTTATGGAGACCTGAGTGCAAAGTACCCCAAACAACCAAAATAGAGCTTGGCACTGGAGTGAAAAAGCCTCAGCAGTTAAGAGGATTAAGAAATGGACAATGGGTTATGTCCTGCATTTTTACCATTGTACCATTTTATCTATGTCTTGCGTAATTAACCTGGCTACTTATTATCTCCTTTCTTTTCTTTAGATCACACCTCTGCTTTGCGTTTTCTTGTGTGCGAACAGTACTGCTTAACTTAGACATGCAGTGCAGTTGTGTTGAGTCAGTGTTTGCCACTTGGAGTTCAGTCCATGGTTCCATCACAAAGTAAATTCATCTTCTCTCATGCACATCTCCTTACTCATCCATAACTGCCTACTGCTCTTTCTCATCCCTGAGCATGCTTCTCTAACTTCTTCAACCCAAATATTAATCTATGGCATTTTAACCAAACAGATTTCAACACAACGTATTTGTTTGTTTAATTTTGTTGATATGTATATTTTATAATACAAATGATTTATATTTTTCCAGTTATCTCTGATTAATGCTTGCTTTTTTTCAACAGGGAAGATACTATTAGTGCAGAAGATGACACCACAGAGTCAGACTCAGAGGCCAAAGGGAGAGGGCCCAAGAAGCCTTTACCTTCAAAGCCAGACATAAAGTAAGTGCATGCTCCTTAACAGCTCTATTACAACTGGGGGACAGAAACATGGCACAGTCTCATGTCACATAAACATGACCAAAAGAGAGAGGCCATGAACAGGGGCATAGCTTCAGGACGTGTTTGGAGTGTTACAGTTGCCTACTAAGTGTATTTTCTGTTGAATAGTTGGGTACAGGTGCTTTCAGTCGACTATTGTGAGGTGTCTATAGGATTTCACCTGGGATTCTTTCATACACACAGACAAAAACGCACACACTTTCTTCTTCTCTATCTGTTGTGAAAGTCCTAAAAAATGTTGGTTATTTTACAAAATGTTGTGTTTCTCTCACTTAGTACTCTTATCACTCTGCATTTCTCTCCCTTGGTCTCTCTCATGCACCCTGCTCGTCATATAATGTATGTTAATTTTGTATGGTCGAGTGATTGCTGGAAAATCGGAAGCTCACACCTCCTCAATCTTACTACTTCAGATACATCTCTGTGCCTAAATGGACCTGAACACATAACAACAATCACATCTTTGAGTTTCTAATTTCAGAACATTTTTATAAGAGTATTCTCACTACTATAAAAAAAACAAATATGGGCAAAATGAATTAACATTATGAAATCCAACTAACACACACACACATGCATTCATGCACACACATACTCTCTCACTGTGGAGTAGAGAGTGAGTGAGAGACAGCTTATGGGAACCTTTATCATAATTTCCACATATGCAATGAACAGAAAGACATTGTGGTTAAATCAACGAAAGTTATCTTTACATCAATTTAAAAACCACAAAACCATAAACTTTTGTAGGAGGCTGGCCTGGTGTGTAGTGGATACCTAAGATATTTACACCTTATACCAGGTCCAGTTGTCCGTTATTAGTGAAATGTAGACATTGCCTAGAAGCCAGGCTCTCTGAGGTAGCGTGGATGAGCAGCCAAGGCTTAACTAGGAGTCATGCAAAGCTCATGCACTACCACATACGAAAGAAAATACTCAGTGTTACACAAATAATGGTGCTTTATTTTGGTGACTGTAGGAAAGTACCGTCTTTTTGGCATGTTACCCCAATTTTTTCCTGATGTCTGTGTGTTTTGACTCTGTCACTGGGATCATGCTAGTCAGGACCCCAGTGCTTATGGTTTTTGGCATGCTTGTCAGTATGTTTCAACGTTTTTGAAAGTATGCTTGACTGTGTCATTGGAGTCCTGCTAACCAGGGCCCCAGTGGTTATGCTCTCTCTGTTTCCAAATTGATCACCACATACTAGTAACCCAGTATTTCACTCCAAATTGGCATACTGGTCACCACTTATAAATCCCTAGTATATGGTACCTACTTACCCAGGGCCTTGGGTTTCCAGGGGATCCCCATGGGCTACAGCATTACATTTGCCACTTATTGGGAGCCCATGCAAAGGCTTCTAAAGGACTGCCACTGTACCCTGTGTGAAATGGTGCATGCACCATTTCACAGCCATTTACACTGCACCAGGTCACTTATAAGTCACCTATATGCCATGTGTTCCAACTCTGAAAGCTAGGAGCAAAGTACCTGTGTGTGAGGGCACCCGTGCACTAGCAGAGGTGCCCCCACATCATCCAGGACAATTTTCCCGGACTTTGTGAGTGCGGGGACACCATTTTACATCTTCACTGGACATAGGTCCAGCTTCACAAAGGTAACCCCGAATATGGCAATGTAAGGTGTCTAACAACTGGGAACTGTATCCCAATACTGATTCCAGTATTGGTTGTACAATCTCATGCACTCTGGGGGCTCCACAGAGGACCCCAAGTACTGCTATGCCAGCCTTCTGAGGTCTTCCAGGCAGCCCCAGCTGCTGCCACCTCACAGACAGGTTTCTGCCCTCCTGTTGCTTGAGCAGCTCAAGCCCAGACAGGCAGAACAAAGGATTTCCTTGGGGAGATGGGTGTTACACCCTCTCCCTTTGGAAATAGGTGTTACAGGTATGGGAGGTGTAACCTCCCAGAGCATCTGGAAATGCTCTGAAGGGGACAGTTGGTGCCCCCCTTGCATAATCCAGTCTACACTTGTTCATGGACCCCCAGTCCGAGCTCTGGCACGAAACTGGACGAAGGAAACGGGAGTGACCACCCCCCTGTCCATCACCACCCCAGGGGTGGTGCCCAGAGCTCCTCCAGAATGTCCCTGGGTTTTGCCATCTTGGATTCCAAGATGGCTTGGCACTCTGGGAGTATCTGAGTGGCCAGTGTCAACAGCTGATGTCAGAGCCCTCCCCTGATAGGTGCTTACCTGGTTAGGGGACCAATTCCCTTTTTAGGGCTATTTAGTGTCTCACTCCTGGGTGTGTCCTCAGATTCGGATTGCAAGACTCCAGCAGGAGTCCTTTACTTCATCCACAGCTGGACCCTGCAGGAACTCTGCAAACTGCAACAAAGAAACAAAGACAACTTCTGCAACAATGTAACTTCAGCTCCTGCCAGCAGTTGCATCAGTTTCCAGGTCGTGCATCCTCCAAGGACTGCCTGTCTTCAGCCTGCACAAAAAACCCAAAGGAATCTCCCTGGAGTGACTGAGTCACTTCCCTGCTTCAGCAGGTACCTCTCTGCAACGACGACCAGTGGCGTGATTCTCCAGATGACGAGCGTGGATCCAGCAACACGGGTGGTGGACTAAAGTGACCCCGACAGACCCAAGGTCCAGATGTCCAACTTTGGTGGAGATAAGAGCTTACCTCCCCATGCAAGACAGTACCCCTATGCACCACATGACTTGCAGTTTCCAAGGCTTGTGTGTGACCTTACAAGAAGTTCTTCGTGCACAGCACAGCTTAGGCCCCAGCAATTCATCCTATGTCGCATAGCTTCCTGAGCAGTTCTCCAGCAGCGTGGGATCCCTTTGTGTCGTGCTGCTTGGGCTTCCATTTGCACCTTCTTTGTCCCTGTGCTGTGGGACTCCTGTGCACACTGCCTGGTCTCCTGAGAGCTGTGGGAGTTTCTGAGAGCCCCATCAGCCTCCCCCTCATGGGCAGAGGCCATCAGGTCCCTGCTTGTCCAGGGAAGCGTCATCTTCTGCTAAAATCATGAGCTTTGCATGTGCCAATGCTTGTTGGAAGGATCCAGTGACGCAAACCAGACTGCAATTATCCATCCAGTGTGGGACATCTTCTGCACTAACCAGGAACCTGCATCTGTCTTCTTGGGTGCATAACTGGCTTTGTCTTCTCACCGGTGGTTCTTCTTTTGCCCCCGCATCCAAGTTAGCAGGGACTCCTGTTCTCCCTGGACTCTTCAGTGCTTCTTGGACTTAGTCCCCTTTGTCCATGGATCATCAAGTCCAGGAATCCATTGCTGGTGTCTTGAAGTCTCTTCTGGTTCTTGCATAATCTTCTATCACGACTTCTTGATTGTTTCAAGAAACTTACTGTGAGTTACTCCTGTTTTCCTGGGCTCTCGGGTGGGGTCTATTACTTACCTTTGGTGTTTTCTTACACTCCCACTACCCCTCTACACACTGCACTTGACTAGGTGGGAAACCAACTTTCACTTTCTACTATTTTAGTATATGGTTTGTGCTCACCCTAACCCATTGCAATCTATTGTGAGATTCACTATTTGCGCTGTTTAGTTACCTGTTTTTGGATTCTAGCGTATATACTGTGTATATTACTTACCACCTTAGGGAGTATATTCTCTAAGGTAATGTTGGCATTTGTGTCACCAAAATAATGTACCTTTATTTTTTTAACACTGAGTATTTTATTTCATGTGTGGGAGTACTCTGTGACTACAGTGGTATTGCAAGAGCTTTGCATGTCTCCTAGTTCAGCCTTGGCTGCTCTGCTACAGCTACCTATAGACACCCTGTCTTCTAGACACTGACTACATTTCACTAATAAGGGATAACTGGACCTGGCATAAGGTGGAAGTACCTTTGGTACCAACTACAAACCAGGCCTGCCTACTACAATGGTGGTGCAGTGGTTAGATAAGTACTTATCACACTGTCACTGGTGCTTTACACAGGAAAGTATACTATATACCTAGAGCTATACAAAAGTATACCTAGCCTTTATACTTTCTTTCTAAAAGACTAAAAGTTAGGTAAAGTAGGTATTTTTCTTTCCTTTCACTTTACTCCAACTTTCTACACTATGGGCCTGATTACAACTTTAGCGGAGGGGGTTAATCCATCCCAAATGTGACGGATATCCCACCTGCTGTATTACGAGTCCATTATATCCTATGGAACTCGTAATACGGTGGGCGGGATATCCATCACATTTGGGACAGATTAACCCCCTCCGCCAAAGTTGTAATCAGGCCCTATGTCTTCCTCTGAGGCCACCCCTGGAGTTTTGGGAACTGCCTATGAGGACCTGACTTTCAAAGTCTTAAGGGGACTCTGCTCAGAGAGAAGCCTAGAGGTAGGGAAGAACCCTAAAAAGAATTTCATTTTATGTCTCCTTCTCCAGGATGACCAGGAGCAGTCTGGTAACCAGGAGAAGGAGAGGGAGGAAGATTCTAACCCTTTAGAGTCAGGGGAGTAGCCTGAGGATTCAGGGGAGGGTCCTTCACTAAATCCTCCCCATAGCAAACCATCTAGTGTAACTGGCAGTGGGAGGGGTTCACATACAGGTAGCGCTCCCTTCACACATAGAGGTCAGGTCACTAGGGTTAAAAAAGCTAGGGAATGATCTGCCTCTGCACTTTCCCATGTAACTTCATTCTCTGAGGGGTCCCACACATCCAATCCAGGGGATGATTCCCTCGACAGGGAACTCAGAAAGCTGAGATTGGAGTAGGCTAGACTGAGGCTGCAACAGTTGGCCCTAAATAGGGAGGCCTTAGCTGTGGAAAGGGAAAGGCAGGGTTTGTGGTTAGTTCCCCATGGTGGCAGCAGCAAGAGCAGTTTGAGGAGTTATTGTGTTAGGTAGAATACATTTGATTCCAGGAACTTGCATAAAATTGTTCCCCCTTACAAGGATGGGGGTGATATCTACAAGTGATTTGCTGCACTTGAGAGGGCCTGTAAAGTACAGAGGGTTCCTCAGATGCAGTGGGCTGCTATTCTGTGGTTGTCCTTTTCTGGCAAGGGGAGAGATAGACTCCTCACTGTCAGGGAGGAAGATTCAGATAACTACAATGTTTCGAAGACAGCACCCTTGGATGGATTCGGCTTAACCACTGAACAATACAGAATTAAGTTCAGAGAAACCAGAAAAGAGTCTTCACAAGATTTGATAGACTTTGTGGACTGTTCAGTGAAGGCTTAAAAAAAGTTGATTACATGGCAGCAACGTGTCTGACTATGGGGATCTCTATAATCTAATTTTGAGAGAGCATATTCGTAACAATTGTGTGTATGACTTCTTGCACCAGTACTTGGTAGACTCAGATATGACATATTCCCAAGAATTGGGAAAGAAGGCAGACAAATGGGTCAGAACAAGGGTGAGCAGAAAAGCTCATACTGGGGTTGACAAGGACAAGACGAATTATGGTAAGTCACATGATAAGGATAGGGACAAAGATAAAAAGTCTGAGTCTTCATCTGACCCACAAAGATCTTCTAGGGGTGGGCACAAATCCTCTTCTAACCAACAGAAAAAGCCTTGGTGCTACATGTGTAAAAACAAAGGCCATTAATCAAGAGATCCAACTTGTCCTAAGAAAAACACCAAAGCTTCCACCCCCACGGCCCCCACTGCTTCCACTAGTGCCCCTAGTAATAGCAGTGGTGGTGGGAAAACACTACAATGGAGAAACTGGTGCCTCCTGAGCAACACCTACTTGGTCTTCAGTACCAATTGACTGACGCCCACAATAGCACTGTTAGCCACCCCATGGCTGTTGTGAATCTCAACTGGGTGGAGGGGGGAGTTAGCTGGTCCAAAGAAAGCTGTGGTTTCCAGTGACCTACCTGTAGAATGTCTACAAGTCAATGAATGGGAGACTTCAGCTTTGGCTAAAGTGGAATTTCAGGCTAATGCAGCAATGCTGGGCATTCCAGGGCACATCTTTGCTCTTAACAGGGCTCAGGACAAGAAGCACAAAGGACAGGGAAACTTAGATCGTGGAACAATGGACCAAGTGCTCCAAAAACTGGGGGTAGAAAGGGCAAACCCTTGTCCACTATCCCTCCCACTCCTGAATATTCTCCTTTTGATGAGGAGGGGTCTACTCCCTGTGCAGAACCTACACTAGAGAAGTTCCAAGCTGACACATCTGAGCTTTTGGGTTCAGGGGGGCCTGCCAGAGAGGAATTGAGTATGGCACAGCAGACCTATCCCACACAAGAGGGTCTGAGACAGCAAGCTGTCAAACAAGAAGCAGGTGATGTCAGTGACTCTCACAGGGTTTACTGGGAGAACAATCTCCTTTATATAGAGGCAAGGGACACAAAACCTGGTGCTACCAGGAGACTGGTCATTCCCTTGCAGTATAGGGAATTCCTCCTAACACTGACACATGGCGTTCCCCTTGCTGGACATTTGGGGCAAAGTACGACCTGGAACATACTAGTCCCTCATTTTCATTGGCCTCATATGTCAGACGACACAAACGAGTTTTGTTGCTCTTGTGTCAAGCCAGTGACAAGACTGATGGCACTCCAAAGGCCCCCTTGATCCCACTTCCAGTGGTTGGGGTGCCCTTTGAGAGGGTTGGGGTTGACATTGTTGGCCCCCTTGACCCTCCTACTGCTTCTGGCAATAGATTCATCTTGGTGGTAGTAGACCATGCCACTAGGTATCCAGAAGCTATCCCTCTAAGGAGCACTACAGCCCCTGCAGTAGCCAAAGCCCTACTGGGAATATTTTCCAGGGTGGGCTTCCCAAAAGAGGAAGTATCAGACAGGGGAAGCAACTTCATGTCTGCATTCTTGAAGGCAATGTGAAAGGAATGTGGTGTAACATACAGATTCACCACACCTTACCACCCACAGACAAATGGATTGGTTGAGAGGTTTAATAAAACCCTCAAAGGTATGATCATGGGACTCTCTGAAAACCTCGGAAGAAGATGGGATGTCCTATTGCCATGCCTGCTTTTTGCCTACAGGGAGGTACCCCAAAAGGGAGTGAGCTGCAGCCCATTTGAACTCCTTTTTCATCACCCTGTTAGGGGTCCACTTACACTTGTGAAAGAGGGGTTGGAGCAACCCTTGAAGTCCTCAAAACAAGACATTGAGGATTATGTGCTTGGCCTAAGATCAAAAATGGCTAAGTACATGAAAAAGGCCACTAAAAAACCTCAGGCAAGCCAAGAGTTACAGAAACAATGGCATGACCAAAAGGCTGGCGAGATTGAGTACCACCCAGGACAGAAGGTGTGGGTATTGGAGCCTGTGGCACCAAGAGCCCTCCAGGACAAATGGTGGAAAAGAAGGATGAGGTCACTTATTTAGTGGACTTAGGTACTCCCAGAAGTCCTCTAGGAGTACTTCATGTGAACCACCTGAAATCCTACTATGATAGGGCAGACTTAACCCTTCTCATGGCCACTGATGAGGGCTGGAGGAAGAGAGTGACCCTATCCCGGTCCCCTTCTCCAACACTGCAGCTGATGGTTCAGTGGAAGGAGTTGTCCTTGCAGACTGCTTTACGGAAGAGCTAAAGGAGGACTGCAGGAACCTCCTAGGTCGATTTTTTTAACTGTTCTCTCTGACACCAGGTCAGACCACTTGGTGTGAACACACCATAGATACTGGAGAGAGTTTACCTGCCAAAAGGAAGATTTATAGACAGCCTGACCATGTGGGGGGACTGCATTAAATCAGAAGTCCTGAAGATGTTGGATGTAGGACTGATTGAGCCATCAGATAGCCCCTGGGTCAGCCAAGTGGTGGTAGTAGCAAAGCCTCATTCTCAAAATGAGAAAAGAGCGATGAGGTTTTGTGTTGAGTTTAGAGGGCTCAATACAGTCATCAAGCCCGATGCTCACCCTATACTCATTGTAGATGAGCTGATAGATATACTGGTATCTGAAAGAATCTGAGCACTTTTGACTTGACTGCAGGGTTTTAACTGATCAAGCTATCAGAAAGTGCAAAAGATAAAACTGCTTTACAGTCATGCCCTTTGGTTTGAAGAATGCACCTGCCACTTTCCAAAGGTTGGTGAACACAGTCCTCCAAGCTCTGGGAGCTTTCAGTGCAGCATAGCTAGATGATATTGCTGTATTCAGTTCCACCTGGTCCACCTCTGGAAAGTTTTGGGGGGGCCTGCAAAAGGCAGGCTTCACTATCAAGGCTTCAAAATGCCAGATAGGAGAGGGGGAGATGGTTTATCTGGGACAGCTAGTTAGGGGGAACAGATTGAACCACTGCAGGGGAAGATCCAGACTATTTTAGACTGGTCTCCCCCCACTACTCATCCTCTGCATCCTTTACTTCACCATCTACCGACAAAACTGCATGTGGACCCTCCAGGAACTCTACAAACTGCAACAAAGAAGCAAAGATTACTTCTGCAACATTGTACCTTTAGCTCCTGCCAGAAACTGCAACTGTTTCCAGGTTGTGCATCCTCCAAGGACTGCCTATCTTCAGCCTGCACCAGGAGAACAAAAAATCTCCCTTGAAGTGAAGGAGTCACTTCCCCTGCTTCAGCAGGCACCCCTCTGCAGTGACAACCAGTGGCTTGGGTCCCCTCTTCTGAAGTAGTGCATGGATCCAGCAACACAGGTGGTGGACTGAAGTGGTCCCGACAGACCTGAAGTCCAGGTGTCCAACTTTGAGGGAGGTAAGAGCTTGCCTCCCAATGCAATACAGTACACACATGCACCACATGTTTTGCAGTTTCCAAGGCTTGTTGGCATCCTTCCACAAAGTTCTTCATGCATTGTGCAGCTCCCTGAGTGGTTCTATGGCGGTGTGGGATCCCTTCATGTAGTGCTTCATGGGCCTCCTTTTGCACCTTTTTTGTCCCCGTGCTGTGCAACTCCTTTGCATGCTGCCTGGTCTTCTGAGGGTCATCATTGGTGTCTTGCAGTCTCTTCTGGTTCTTGCAAAATCTTCTATCATGTGTTCTTGTGTGTTCTAGGAAACTTACTGTGATTTACTCCTCTTTCCTGGACTCTGGGGTGGGTTCTATAACTTACCTTTGGTGTTTTCTTACACTCCCAGCGCCCATCTACACACTACACTTGACTAGGTGGGAAACCGACTTTTGCATTCCACTATTTTAGTATATGGTTTGTGTCCCTCCTAAGCCCATTTCTTACTAGTGTGATTTTCACTATTTGTACTGTTTTCTAACAGTTTCTATAGCTATTACTGCATTCTAGTGTATATACTGTGTATATTACTTACCTCCTACAGGAGTGTAGTTTTTAAGATGTTTTTGGCATTTGTGTAACTAAAATAAAGTAACACTGAGTAATTTCTCTAATGAGTATGAGTACTGTGTGACTACAGTGGTATTGCATGAGCTTTGCATGACTCCTAGTTAGGCCTTGGCTGCTCGCCCACACTGCCCCTAGAGAGCCTGGCTTCTAGACACTGACTACATTTCACTAGTAAGGGATAACCGGACTTGGTATAAGGTGTAAGTACCTTTGGTACCCACTACAAACCAAGCCAGCCTCCTACAACCACTGACCGCCATGGTTTACACCCCCATTGGTTTTCCATCATAGAAGAACCGCAATCATGATTTGTGGGTCGTAATAGTTTCTGAGGTTTTTTGGTGGGCTTGCATTGCTGGTGATGGAATAGCCTCTTTCCCTCCATGCAGTGCCCTGGCAGTTTCAGAAATTTAGCTGGATTTTGGCAGACTTTGCTGTGTGAGTTGTAATGAGGCGGTTGTATTACTGCACACATGGCAGTCTCTTGGTTGCCACCACCACGGCAGTCTTGCCAAAAAACTGACAAACTTGTAATGAGTCCCTTAGGCCCGTATTTATACTTTTTGACGCTAAACTGCGCTAACGCAGTTTAGCGTCAAAAAATTTTGCGCCGGCTAACGCCATTCTGAAGCACCATGCGGGCGCCGTATTTATTGAATGGCGTTAGCCGGCGCAAGCAGACCGGCGCTGCCTGGTGTGCGTGGAAAAAAAACACGTACACCAGGCAGCGCCGGCGTTGGGAAAAATGGCGTTAGGGCGTCTTAAAATGGTGCAAGTCAGGTTGACGCTAAAAAATCGTCTTAACCCGATTTGCGCCATTTGAAACGACGCCCAGACGCCATTTACATGACTCCTGTCTTAGTAAAGACAGGAGTCATGCCCCCTTGCCCAATGGCCATGCCCAGGGGACTTATGTCCCCTGGGCATGGTCATTGGGCATTGTGGCATGTAGGGGGGCACAAATCAGGCCCCCCTATGCCAAAAAAAAAATATAAAAAAAAAAAAATGTATACTTACCTGAACTTACCTGAATGTCCCTGGGGTGGGTCCCTCCAGCCTTGGGTGTCCTCCTGGGGTGGGCAAGGGTGGCAGGGCCTGACCCAGGCGTTAAAAAGTGGCGCAAATGCGGGGTTTTTTGACCCGACCACTCCCAGGCGTGATTTTTGCCCGGGAGTATAAATACGACGCATTTGCGTCGCCGTCATTTTTTTAGACGGGAACGCCTTCCTTGCATCTCATTAACGCAAGGAAGGCGTTCACGCAAAAAAATGACGCTCTTTACTCATACTTTGGCGCTAGACGCGTCTAACGCCAAAGTATAAATATGCCGTTAGTTTTGCGCCAAATTTGCGTCGAAAAAAACGACGCTAATTCGGCGCAAACGGAGTATAAATATGCCCCTTAGTGTTTGCTCTTGCTTGGTGGGAGCTATTGCTATAAGCAAAAGAAAACAGTTATCTCCCAGGGTGGGCACCTTGGGAGATAGCAGTTGCTGAACCTGGAGGGTGGCCATCCCTATGGCCATTAATGGCTCCCGGAAGGGGGCTGCATGGCCCACCTCCTTTAATGAGCACAGGGAGCTTATGGTCTCCTGGGCCATATATGGCCGGGGAGGGAGGCCGTACTGCCCTTCCATTTATCCCAAGGATTTGGTGGTTCCCAGGGATTGGAGGGTTCACACAGCTCCCCACAGCTTTCTTTTTTAGCCCCAGGGGAGTGGTGGTCCACAGAAATAATAAAACCTCAGGAGGGAGGTGCCTGTCCCCTCCTTTTTATTAAGTATATCCCTGGGAAGGTGGTGGTCCCAGGGGTTCAATGAGCCCAAATGGAGGGGGTTCTGAACTGCCACTCCCATATTTAAACAAAGCCCTCTGGAGGTGGTGGTCTCAAAGGCTAAAAACAGCCTTAGGAGGGGTGTCTCGATGCTCCCTCCTCCTTTTTTTAACAATTGCCACATGTCCTTTGGACCCTGCTCTCCTGGGGGCTACATTCAGAACAAGTGCAGGAGATTACACTTGTTTTACTTTTATTTTCATCATACTCACGGACCCTCCCTGAATTTTGCCAAAAATTCAGAAAAAGAAAATGCTTTTTTTGCCCTGGTGGGGCTTCAGGGGGACCACATGACTAAGGCTAGGGAGTCAGGGTATTCCTACCCTGCCCCTGTTCCTTTTTTTTTTACATTTGTTTTGGGGCGCTGCTGAAGCCAAGTCCCAAAATGGCTGCCAAAACTTCCTGTTGAACTGTTGGCAGCCAATCAGATATCTGCACGGGGACTGTTTGATCCATGGAGGATCCAAGTCCTTCGATATCCATAGTTATTTTTACTTTATTTTCTCAAAATAATTGAGTGGATTTATGACCAAATTTGGTGTAATTCTTTTAGTGGTTCGTGTTTTGATCATGTTCCAAATCCCAATAGAAAAATGTAAGGGGAAAACACATTTTGGGACCACTTTTTTTTCTCAGTCCCCACTTGACAAATCACCCCAAAACTTTCAAGACAGCAGCTGAACCGACTGTTGTATTAGTTTTAGAAATTCCACGAAGATTCGTCAAATGGCACCAAATTTATTAGCAAAACAACAAACGCTTTTCCTATTAAAAGTAGGCCCTAACCATAATTACCTACTGGCGACTTCCAGTAAATACTATCTATCTATCGATCTTTCTTTCTATCCGTCTATCTATCTATCTATCTATCTATCTATCTATCTATCTATCTATCTATCTATCTATCTATCTATCTATCTATTTACACAAGCCAGTTTGTACAGCACATGTCACTTTAATTGTGAAGATACTGATTTGGGATTTGGCATGCCAACTGACATAACATGTTGCACTTGATATTAGATAATAGACATGTATGGATTGTTGAACACATAGGGATCATATGAGTATATAATTCGACATGGTATGGTATCCTAAAGGGCACAATTCAGTAATCACTGCCACAAATAAGCAATTTAGGAATATTTAATTTTTGCACAATATGATGGCTTACATGCATATGTATGGAGCTCTTGTTTGATTATTGTTATTCCAATAGTATAGTGTGCTCCCTATAATAATAACATGTGTCAGCACATGTAGTTTGGGAACATGAATGGTTTATATAATATTGCTGTGAATCATGGGATATTGTCTGGTTATGTTCATGATCCCTAGCTTTGGATTTTCTATCTTAATGAATGTGAAAAGTATACAGCTCTGGATATCTGGTAATAAGACATCTGTATTTCATATGGACATGTATGCCATTTTGTACACCAGATTTCAATAATTGCTTATGTTAGAAGGCAGATCGAATTATGTGAATAACATAAGGGGTTGGCAACAATGAGATGCTTCCAAAGGTATTTTGCTGTATGAGAGGGTTTCATTTGTAATATTTGCATATTCCAAGATGGCGGATACAATTTTCTGATGTGGGGGTAGTAGAAAAAGACAATGGACAAATGACCTATATTGCATACTTTTTGGCATGTGGGGGAGTGTCCAGTGGAAGGCGTCACTTGATCAAAAAAAGGAAAAATAATGTTCCTCTGTCCGGCGCCTGCTCCTTCGTTGAGCAAGCGGTGCTGTTAATTTGTGTTGAGGTGCAGCTGTGTGGTTCGCTGAATCTCACCGATATAAATGTATGAAGGTATGAAGGTATATATATATATATATATATATATACATATATTGCATTGATCTTTAGAGAACACTGTGGTGCTGTCAAAGTATTTTCAACATTTGCCAAACCTAAATTATGCTCTCGTTGCATATTCTTAAGCCCAAAAGATATAACGGGCCCAATTATCCATGCACAAACCATGTTGTTTGAACACTAATAAACACCTTCAAGAAACAGTAACTGACTGTAGTAAAGTAAAACATGGATGTACTCGGTTACAACACTGGCCAGTGACATTGTATGTAAAATAATACACTTATGAAAGAAAAAGGCTGATTTGTTCTATGTGAGATTGGGCCAGTAACATAGCCCAAAAATACCAGAGAAGAATATTCATTCTTAAGAAGATTAGAATGTAACTTTAAACATACTATAGAGTAGCTGCAGCTACTTCACTAGAATTTAAGGCCATATGACCATGTAAACCAAAAGACTTGACTATTGCAAGGATCACCCACCAATTATTTGTTATGTACTTAGTGGTTTGTTGAAAATTGCAATGAAAGACAGACTAACTTAAAAACACAAGAGAAAAATGTTCATTAATATGGTTGCGGTCAATGCACAATAATTTTAAGAAACAATACAGGATGGACTGAATGTGATGACACTAAGTGAACCTTTGACCACAGATTGCCAAAAAATGTAGTGAACTTTTACCTTCTCATACTACCTCCTAAATGTTAATTGTAGGTCAGGAACTGACCATTTGTAAGCATGAAACATATATAATTTATACTACCTGCAGTAGATATGTCATTATGTGGCCGAATATGGTTGAAGATTTACAAAAAAATCTTCAGCTTTAGGCAAGAAATGTAGTTAGTTATTAGGAAAAGCTTTATTGAATCGCAGTGCAACCTACAGTTGAACAAGAGCAGTGTTATATTGTTTTTTTCACAATCCATTTGATTTGTGTTTTTCCCCAGTATTTGATGATGAGCAAAATATAATGCTAATCTGCACCATTTAGGGTGATAAATGATACCATACATTAGTAACTTTCTTGTTGCTACCATCTCAACAACACTAAATTAAACAAGGTTTTTTCATATATATATTTGTTAACTAATGTCCATTAAATGTATTGTAATGTACCATTTTAATTGAAATAAAAACATCACTTTTGGTAATTAGAAAGTAACCATAACATTTACATAATGGACGTACCGACTCCTTAAAACGTACCGCTCACTTACCTTCTCCTTGACTCTTTTATTGTATGTATTACTAATGACAAGTGAGAGTTAAGGGTTAGCAATAAACTCAGCAATTTTTTATAAAGAATCTGAAAATAGTTTTAGCAAGAAAATTTTTTCTTCTTTTTGTTTTGTGTTTTCTTTTTATTTCTCCATAAACTGTGGGTCAGTGGGACCATCTACAAAACGAAACAAAAACTCACCCAACAGGGTACCAAGAAATAACAAGCTCACAATTAATATTTAAGTCACTCTCCCCTGTGACAGTAACTGTTTGAAAGTATAAGCCAGGAGTCTCCAAACTACTGCCCAAGGGCCACATCTGGCCCTCTGCAAGATTTTATCTGTCCCTCAATTGTTTTCAAAAGCCACGGATTTCAATGACCAAAGGAAAATATATATACAATTCCCTTGGCAGCCTGTAGGTGGCAGCAGAAGCTCTTGAATCTTCTCTATTGTAAATGTTGGACCAGCAATGTCTTTTCTAGCTTTTTCTAGTGCTCCAACTCTTATACCTCCATAGCAATGGCCTTCTCTTCATCCTCCAGTGCATGTTGGGCAGCAGCAGAAGGTTGACCTCTGGGGTGTAAATGACAAGTGATTTTGAGAACGGAGTCGCTTGTCATGGAAAACGAAAGTAGAATCAGAGGAAAAGTGAGAAGGAGATTGTTACAGCAGTTGGAGTTGAACTGTGCTTGATGGATGAGGTGTTTTTCTCACGAATGAAGATATCTAGATTTCTCCTTACCTCAATCATTGGCACCTTACACTGGTGATGAGCGTTGAAAGTCCTACACCTCAACATCGCACGGGGAGTTCGTAAGTACGTGGAGCGGCACTCACTGCTTTCGATGCCATCATCGCCTGTGAAGAAGCAGTCGATCAGCTGGAAATGATTGCGCTGTCGACGCCTTCATCGTTTGTGAACAGGCAGTCGATCAGCTGTAGTGTTTGTGGATGGCTTCTACAGACGTTGGCCAGTGCATACGTTTCTGCATAGATGTGTTTAAATTAGTCGAGCGGCAGGACAGCAGAGGGTCTATTTTTGGTGGGAGTTTCTGCAGCTGTCGGAGGGCAAATAAATTAGGCTATTGGAAAGACGGAGAAAAAAAATAGCAATCTTAAAAGGGCAGAGTCATTGGAGCATACATAAAATAGTCGTCTGACAGGACACCTGGAATACACGGATCATAAAGGAGCAGGCATCTTAAAGGGGTCCATCAGTCTTAAAGGAGCAGACATCTTAAAGGGGACCATTGGTCTTAAGGAGCAGGCATATTATCATGAGGCTTGCAAGGTAACGAGTAAGGAGTTTTTCAGCATGGGGATTGAGAATCGTACAGAGAAGTTGTCATAGCAACGGATGACATTTTAGTCTAACTATGGACTAAACTATTTGTTTAACTTATTATCAGTCGGAGGATACACGGTGACAGGCACACCTTAAACAGTGACAGGCACACCTTTAATCTGCTCACCTTTGCCGGTTGAGGAGTACAAGGTGACAGGCACACTTTAAAAAAAATAAAAGTAAATAACAATAAATAGAGAGTACCTTTGTTTTGCCATATAAATGCGGATTTCAGTGTAGTAAAGAGTATATATTTTCATTTAAAGTTAGACTATAGTTCAGTGTAATAAAGTGTATAGGTTTTTATTGTAAGATATAGTATAGTTTCTGAGTGAGATTGTCCAGGAGATTGTCCAGCATGCAGAATGTTACACCCCCCCTTTTTCTTAACTAGTCCTCAATCAATCAATCAATTAATTTGTAAAGCTCACTACATACCCATGAGGGTTTCAAGGCGCTGGTGGGTTGCTGCTACTGCTCAAAGAGCCAAGTCTTGAGTAGTTTTCTGAAGGAAAGAAGGTCCTGGGTCTGTCGTAGATCCGGCGGGAGGGTGTTCCAGGTCTTGGCGGCGAGGTGCGAGAATGATCTTCTGCCGGAATATTTGCGACGGATGCAGGGGACGGAGGTGAGGGCGAGGTTAGCGGAGCGGAGATGCCGGGTGGGGGTGTAGAAGCTCAGTCTGTTGTTCAGGTATGATGGTCCGGTGTTGTGGAGTGCCTTGTGTGCGTGGGTGAGGAGCTTGAAGGTGGTCCTCTTGTTGACGGGGAGCCAGTGAAGGTCTCTTAGGTGGGGGGTGATGTGGCAGTAGCGAGGGATGTTGAGGATGAGTCGGGCGGAGGTGTTTTGGATGCGTTGGAGGCGTTGGAGGAGTTTGCATGAGATACCGGTATACTGTAGAAGGCGTTGCCGTTGTCGAGTCTGTTGCTGACGACGAGGGCCTGGGTTACTGTTTTTCTTGTTTCTGTTGGGATCCATTTGTAAATTCTGCGAAGCATGCGGAAGGTGTTGTAGCAGGAGGAGGAGATGGCGCTGACCTGCTTTGACATGGAGAGTGAGGAGTCGAGGGTGAAGCCGAGGTTTCGTGCGCTGTCGGTGGGCGTCGGTGGGGGACCCAGCGTGGACGGCCACCATGAGTTGTCCCAGGCGGAGGGGGTGTGCCCATGGATGAGGACCTCTGGTTTGTCCGAGTTCAGTTTTAGCTGGCTGTCTCTCATCCAGTCGGCAATGGCTTTTAGTCCCTCGTGGAGGTTAGTTTTGGTGGTGTGCTGGTCCTTGGTGAGGGAGAGGATGAGTTGGGTGTCGTCTGCGTGGGAGATGATGTTGAGGTTGTGCTGACGGTCCACTTGTGCGAGGGGGGCCATGTAGATGTTGAACAGCGTCAGGCTGAGGGATTAGCCCTGGGGTACGCCGCAGATGATGTTGAAGGCTTTGGATTGGTACGGGGGAGGCGGACTCTTTGGATTCTGCGGGCGAGGAAGGATGCGGTCCATTTGAGGGCCTGGTCCTGGATTCCTGCTGCGTGGAGGTGGGATTTTAGGGTGTGGTGACATACGGTGTCAAAGGCGGCTGATAGTTCTAGGAGGATGAGGGCTGATGTTTCTCCATTGTTGAGGTGGCTTCTGATGTCGTGTGTGGCGGCAAGGAGGGTGGTTTCGGTGCTGTGGTTGCGTCTGAAGCCGGACTGGGAGGGGTCGAGGATGTTGTTGTCTTCGAGGTACAGAGTGAGCTGAGTGTTGACGATTTTCTCAGTGACCTTCGCCAGGAACGGGAGAAGAGAGATGTGCCGGAAGTTTTTCAGGTCCTTTGGTTTCTTGAGAAGGGCGTTGATTTCGGCGTGTTTCCAGCTGTCCGAGAATCTTGCAGTTTCGAAGGAGATGTTGATGGCTTTCCACAGGTGTGGTGCGATGGCCGTGTCTGCTTTGTTGAAGATATGGTGTGGGCAGGGGTCTGATGGTGATCCGGAGTGGATGGAGTTCATGGTCTTGCTGGTTTCGTCCTCGCTGATGTTGGTCCAGGGGGTCAGTCGGCTGGAGCGGGTGGAGTTCGTGGTGGGTGGGGTAGGAGCGTCTGGAGTGTGAGGGGAGTTGAAGCTGTTGTGGATGTCAGTGATTTTTCAGTGGAACTAATCAATCCTTGGACTAAATGGAAAAAATGTTTCTTCATTATGCGAGAGTGTGGGGCATGGCTCTTAGCGCTGAGAGGAAGCAAGCGTTACTTATGCTTTGTCTTGGTGGGGAGGGCAAGACATTTTGGAAAATTTACCAGATTTGAACAGTGAAGAAATTAGAAATTTATATGAGTTTGAGATTTGTATGTTGACAACTGGACAAACACTACTTACCAAGGAAAAGCACAATTATGGAAAGATATTATTTTGGGATGAGAGAGCAAGGGAGATATGAGACTGTGGAGGAGTACGTTACAAGTTTGAGGAAGTTGGCAGCTTCTTGCAAATTTGGGTCATTAGTAGATGAAAGGATTTGTGACCAGTTTGGGCTGAAGTGTAGCAGTGATAAAATTAGAGAAGAATTATGGCTGAAAGATGAACCACCTCTAGAAGAAGTTATCTGTGTGGCAAAAAAGAGTTGAACATATGATTAAATGTGTCATGGAATTGAGTGCAAGTAAAAAAATAGTGACTGAAGATGCTGGAAAAATTGAAAAGGTAGTAAATGAGGTGAGAGATGGGTAGATTGTGAGTGAGAAAAAAAGAGGAAGCAGTAAAATTTAAAGGTGAATGTTTTAGATGTGGTAAAAGTGGTCACAAAGCGAATTCAAGTAATTGTCCAGCTTTAAAAGTAATTTGCAATGGATGTGGAAAGGTCACTTCTACAAGTGTTGTCGTAGTAAAAAAAAATCTATTGAATTATTGAATTATTTCTTCTAGAAATAGCTAAGGTTCATGTTCACAGTTGACGATCATTTCAATTTGTTTTTTTGATAATATAGGCTTAAAGTGCAGGAAGTTGAAGCAGATGGATGTGTGTCCTGGAGGTTATGGTGGACAACCTATTAATTTTTTTTTTTAAAGGACATATAGAGTTCAAAGGGAGGCATATTATAGGGAAAATGTATGTCTCAAATAAAGGTGCTAATTTTCTGAGTTGGACACATTAAAAATTATTAGGTGTTGTGCTTAATCCTAATCTTCAACCACAAGTACAAGTTCAGGAGATTGGGGACTGTGAGTTTTTAGATAGTTTAGGCTGTCTCAAGGATTATAAGCATACGATAAGACTAAAGAAATATGCAGTGCCTATTGTGTCAAGGGTGAGAAGGATTTAATTGGCATTATAGGAACCAGTAGTAGCAGAACTGAAAAGGTTAGATGAGTTAGGAGTGATTGAGGAGGAGGAAGCTACGGAATGGCTGGCCCCCCTTGTGGTGGCTAAGAAGAGTAATGGAGAGATTAGGTTGTGTATGGATCTTTGAGCCTTAAATAAAGAGGTTGTAGTAGAAACATTTCCTCTTCCTAATATAGAGGCAATTGTGTCTGTGATAGGAGGGGCAAAGTACTTTTCTACTTTGGATTTGGCTTTGGCATACCATCAAGTGGAGTTGGAGGTAAGCTCACAGGAGTTGGAAGCATTTATAATGCCTTTTGGTGCTTATAAGTTCAAAAGAATGCCATTTGGTCTTGTTGAGGCAGCTTCTGTGTTTCAAAGGGTGATGAACAAGATACTGAAAGATTTAAAAGGAGTGAAATGTTATTAGGATGATGTATTGATTTTTAGTGATACAGCAGAGGAACATTTTGAACGAGTAAATGCAGTATTGGAACATCTAAGTAGAGCAGGTCTCACTCTTAAGAAGAGCAAATGTTGTTTTGGATTTTCAGAGGTGGAATACTTGGGCCATTTAATCTCAGGGTGAGTAAGACCAAAGTCGGAATTGGTGAATACCATCAGGAGGTTGGTCACCCCTCAGACGAAGGAGGAGGTTACTTCCTTTCTCGGTATGGTTGAGTATTATGGCAGATATATAAGGAATTTGGCTGAAAAATCAGTGAACATGAGGAGTTTGTTAAAAAAAAAGGAGAGAGTTCAAGTGGGATGTATGTTGTGAAGAAGAATTTCAAAACATAAAAGAAGACTTAGAGAAAGCACCGAGCCTCCAAGCGTTCAAACCAGGAAGGCAAACATATGTTGTCACTAATGCGAGTGCAAAGTATTGGATGCTGTGCTTATGCAAGAAAATAAAGGAGGTAAAATATTAATTGCTTGTGCATCTAAAACCTTGAGTGGAGCAGAAAAAACTATTCTGTAATTGAATGTGAGCCTTTAGCTATTTCCTAGGCGCTTAAAAAAATAAGACATTTTATATGGGAATGAAGTTTGTAGTATTATCTGATCATAAACCACTAGTGGATGTTTTTGGTAACAAAGGATTAAACTGCATGTCTGCTAGAATAAGAAGATGGATAATGGGACTGCAGGATTTTAAAATTGAGGTTGCTTATTTACCTGGTGCATTAAATGTGAGTACTGATTGTCTTTCAAGACTAGTTGATGTTAATAAATCTGGAGAAGAAAGTGATCAAGAATTTGTGTTAGAAGAAGATGTTTGTGTAATTGACAGCAATGTGGACGAAATTACCAGTGGTGCGATAACTGAGCAGGAGTTGGAAGATGCACTGAAGGAAGATACTGAATTGTGTAAAGTTATTGAAGCTCTGGGAAATGCAAATTTTATTTAACCGGAAAAGGTTTGGAGATTGATTAAGGAAGTATTAGCAATGGATAAGTTAATGTTGTTAAGAGGTACGAGGTCAATTCCGTTGTTTAGACTAAGGAAGAGAATAATAGATCAAGCACATGATGGTCATCTGGGGATTGTGAAGACTAAAGAAAATTTGAGAGCTAATTTTTGGTGGCCAGGCATGGATTTGGAAAGTGAACAAGTAGTTTGTGAGTGTGTTCAAAGATTATATACTGAATTGAGTGGCATGTCTTTCACGGTATTTATGTATATCTTGTGTAGTTGTTAATATGGCTAAGCATTTTCAATTTGTTTTATTTTTGGGGTGGTGTGTCATTATAAACTTAGTTTTGAGCTCATGTAAAATTGTCATTTTTATCATCTTCTTCACTTTGCTATGGCAAAAGACATAAGCAATCCACATTCCTTTTTTTTATTTTCTGGAACTTATTTTAATTCAAAATCATA
Organism: Pleurodeles waltl; assembly: GCF_031143425.1. NCBI lineage: Eukaryota > Metazoa > Chordata > Amphibia > Caudata > Salamandridae > Pleurodeles > Pleurodeles waltl. The sequence continues at coordinate 21,433,790 of NC_090447.1, forward strand.
CTCTTGCAATCTGTACATCCGTTTGGCTATTCCCAGCATAGCTCTGCAAGCCCCTTTAGAGGTGAATATTTCAAACAAGGACTTGTGATCAGTATGTAACTCAAAAGTGGTCCCCAAAACATATCTTTATAAATGATTCATGCCCCACCAGCATGCTAATACCTCCCTCTCAATCACAGAGTATGTTGCTTCTGCACCCTTCAATGTTCGAGATACAAACTCTACCACACGTTCCTGTCCTCTTTACCTTTGCATTAGCACAGGTCCAAATCCTTAAGCACTCACATCCACTACAACTGTGGTCCTACCCTCTAGATTAAAAGGTATTAAAGCCACCACCTTGACAATCTCCCCTTTAACCCCTTCGCTGCCAGGCCTTTTCCCCCTCCTGTGCCGAGCCTTTTTTTGGCTATTTGGAGCAGTTCGCACTTCGGCCCTAATAACTTTTTGTTCACATAAGCTACCCACGCCAAATTTGCGTCCTTTTTTTCCAACATCCCAGGGATTCTAGAGGTACCCAGACTTTGTGGGTTCCCCAGAAGGAGGCCAAGAAATTAGCCAAAATACAGTGAAAATTTAGTTTTTTTTAAAAAAAATGGGAAAAAGTGGCTGCAGAAGAAGGCTTGTGTTGTTTTCCCTGAAAAGGCCATCAACAAAGGGTTTGTGGTGCTAAAATTACCAGCTTCATAGCTTTCAGGAACAGGCAGACTTGAATCAGAAAACCCAATTTTTCAACACAATTTTGCCATTTTACTAGGACATACCCCATTTTTACGATTTTTGGTGCTTTCAGCCTCCTTCCAGTCAGTGGCAGAAATGGGCATGAAACCAATGCTGGATCCCAGAAACCGCAACATTTCTGAAAAGTAGACAAAATTCTGAATTCAGCAAGGGGTAATATGTGTAGATCCTACATGGGTTTCCCACAGAAAATAACAACTGAAAAAGAAAAATATTGAAATTGAGGTGAAAAAAACATCAATTTTTCTCCACGTTTTACTCTGTAACTTTTTCCTGCAATGTCAGATTTTCGAAAGCAATATACCATTACATCTGTTGGACTCTTCTGGTTGTGGGATATATAGGGCTTGTAGGTTCATCAAGAACTATAGGTACCCAGAGCCAATAAATGACCTGCACCCTGCAGTGGGTTTTCATTCTATGCCGGGTATACAGCAATTCATTTGCTGAAATATAAAGAGTAAAAAATAGCTATCAAGAAAACCTTTGTATTTCCAAAATGGGCACAAGATAAGGTGTTGAGAAGCAGTGGTTATTTGCACATCTCTGAATTCCGGGGTGCCCATGCTAGCATGTGAATTACAGGGCATTTCTCCAATAGAAGTCTTTTTTACACACTGTCTTACATTTGGAAGGGAAAAATGTAGAGAAAGACAAGGGGCAATAACACTTGTTTTGCTATTCTATGTTCCCCCAAGTCTCCTGATAAAAATGATACCTCACTTGTGTGGGTAGGCCTAGCGCCCGCGACAGGATATGCCCCAAAACACAACGTGAACACATCACAGAAAACAGAGCTGTTTTTAGCAAAGTGCCTACCTGTAGATTTTGGCCTCTAGCTCAGCCGGCACCTAGGGAAACCTACCAAACCTGTGCATTTCTGAAAACTAGAGACCTAGGGGAATCCAAGATGGGGTTACTTGTGTGGCTCAGACCAGGTTCTGTTACCCAGAATCCTTTGTAAACCTCAAAATTTGGCTAAGAAAACACATGTTCCTCATATTTCTGTGGCAGAAAATTCTGGAATCTGAGAGGAGCCACAAATTTCCTTCCACCCAGCGTTCCCCCAAGTCTCCCGATAAAAATGATACCTCACTTGTGTAGGTAGGCTTAGCGGCCGCGACAGGAGACGCCCCAAAACGCAACGTTAACACACATCCCATTTTTTTAAAGAAAACAGAGATGTTTTCAAAGTGCCTAACTGTAGATTTTGGCCTGTAGCTCAGCCGGCACCTAGGGAAACCTACCAAACCTGTGCATTTCTGAAAACTAGAGACCTAGGGGAATCCAAGATGGGGTGACTTGTGGGGCTTGGACCAGGTTCTGTTACCCAGAATCCTTTGCAAACCTCAAAATGTGGCTAAAAAAACACATGTTCCTCACATTTCTGTGGCAGAAAGTTCTGGAATCTGAGAGGAGCCACAAATTTCCTTCCATCCAGCGCTCCCCCAAGTCTACCGATAAAAATGGTACCTCACTTGTGTGGGTAGGCCTAGCGGCCGCGATAGAAGACGCCCCAAAACGCAACGTGGACACATCCCATTTTTTGAAAGAAAACAGAGCTGTTTTTTGCAAAGTGCCTACCTGTATATTTTGGCCTGTAGCTCAACCGGCACCTAGGGAAACCTACCAAACCTGTGCATTTCTGAAAACTAGAGACCTAGGGGAATCCAAGATGGGGTGACTTGTGTGGCTCGGACCAGGTTCTGTTACCCAGAATCCTTTGCAAACCTCAAAATTTGGCTAAAAAAACACATGTTCCTCACATTTCTGTGGCTTAAAGTTCTGGAATCTGAGAGGAGCCACAAATTTCCTTCCACCCAGCGCTCCCCCAAGTCTCCCGATAAAAATGGTACCTCACTTGTGTGGGTAGGCCTAGCGCCCGCGACAGGATATGCCCCAAAACACAACGTGGACACATCACAGAAAACAGAACTGTTTTTAGCAAAGTGCCTACCTGTAGATTTTGGCCTCTAGCTCAGCCGGCACTTAGGGAAACCTACCAAACATGTGCATTTCTGAAAACTAGAGACCTAGGGGAATCCAAGATGGGGTTACTTGTGTGGCTCGGACCAGGTTCTGTTACCCAGAATCCTTTGTAAACCTCAAAATTTGGCTAAAAAAACACATGTTCCTCATATTTCTGTGGCAGAAAGTTCTGGAATCTGAGAGGAGCCACAAATTTCCTTCCACCCAGCGTTCCCCCAAGTCTCCCGATAAAAATGATACCTCACTTGTGTAGGTAGGCCTAGCGGCCGCGACAGGAGACGCCCCAAAACGCAACGTGAACACACATCCCATTTCTTGAAAGAAAACAGAACTGTTTTTGGCAAAGTGCCTACCTGTAGATTTTGGCCTGTAACTCAGCCGGCACCTAGGGAAACCTACCAAACCTGTGCATTTCTGAAAAATAGAGACCTAGGGGAATCCAAGATGGGGTGACTTGTGGGGCTCGGACCAGGTTCTGTTACCCAGAATCCTTTGCAAACCTCAAAATGTGGCTAAAAAAACACATGTTCCTCATATTTCTGTGGCAGAAAGTTCTGGAATCTGAGAGGAGCCACAAATTTCGCTCCACACAGCGCTCCCCCAAGTCTCTCAATAAAAATGGTACCTTACTTGTGTGGGTAGGCCTAGCGGCCGCGACAGAGGACGCCCCAAAACGCAATGTGGACACATCCCATTTTTTGAAAGAAAACAGAGCTGTTTTTTGCAAAGTGCCTACCTGTATATTTTGGCCTGTAGCTCAGCCGGCACCTAGGGAAACCTACCAAACCTGTGCATTTCTGAAAACTAGAGACCTAGGGGAATCGAAGATGGGGTTACTTGTGTGGCTCGGACCAGGTTCTGTTACCCAGAATCCTTTGCAAACCTCAAAATGTGGCTAAAAAACACATGTTCCTCACATTTCTGTGGCAGAAAGTTCTGGAATCTGAGAGGAGCCACAAATGTCCTTCCACCCAGCGTTCCCCCAAGTCTCCCGATACAAATGATACCTCACTTGTGTAGGTAGGCCTAGCGGCCGCGACAGGAGACACCCCAAAACACAACGTGGACACATCACATTTTTTCATTGAAAACAGTGCCTACCTGTATATTTTGGCCTGTAGCTCAGCCGGCACCCAGGGAAACCTAACAAACCTGTGCATTTCTGAAAACTAGAGACCTAGGGGAATCCAAGATGGGGTGACTTGTGTGGCTCGGACCAGGTTCTGTTACCCAGAATCCTTTGCAAACCTCAAAATTTGTCTAAAAAAACACATGTTCCTCACATTTCTGTGGCTTAAAGTTCTGGAATCTGAGAGGAGCCACAAATTTCCTTCCACCCAGCGCTCCCCCAAGTCTCCCGATAAAAATGGTACCTCACTTGTGTGGGTAGGCCTAGCGCCCGCGACAGGATATGCCCCAAAACACAACGTGGACACATCACAGAAAACAGAACTGTTTTTAGCAAAGTGCCTACCTGTAGATTTTGGCCTCTAGCTCAGCCGGCACTTAGGGAAACCTACCAAACCTGTGCATTTCTGAAAACTAGAGACCTAGGGGAATCCAAGATGGGGTTACTTGTGTGGCTCGGACCAGGTTCTGTTACCCAGAATCCTTTGTAAACCTCAAAATTTGGCTAAAAAAACACATGTTCCTCATACTTCTGTGGCAGAAAGTTCTGGAATCTGAGAGGAGCCACAAATTTCCTTCCACCCAGCGTTCCCCCAAGTCTCCCGATAAAAATGATACCTCACTTGTGTAGGTAGGCCTAGCGGCCGCGACAGGTGCGCCCCAAAACGCAACGTGAACACACATCCCATTTCTTGAAAGAAAACAGAACTGTTTTTGGCAAAGTGCCTACCTGTAGATTTTGGCCTGTAACTCAGCCGGCACCTAGGGAAACCTACCAAACCTGTGCATTTCTGAAAAATAGAGACCTAGGGGAATCCAAGATGGGGTGACTTGTGGGGCTCGGACCAGGTTCTGTTACCCAGAATCCTTTGCAAACCTCAAAATGTGGCTAAAAAAACACATGTTCCTCATATTTCTGTGGCAGAAAGTTCTGGAATCTGAGAGGAGCCACAAATTTCGCTCCACACAGCGCTCCCCCAAGTCTCTCGATAAAAATGGTACCTTACTTGTGTGGGTAGGCCTAGCGGCCGCGACAGGAGACGCCCCAAAAAGCAATGTGGACACATCCCATTTTTTGAAAGAAAACAGAGCTGTTTTTTGCAAAGTGCCTACCTGTATATTTTGGCCTGTAGCTCAGCCGGCACCTAGGGAAACCTACCAAACCTGTGCATTTCTGAAAACTAGAGACCTAGGGGAATCCAAGATGGGGTGACTTGTGTGGCTCGGACCAGGTTCTGTTACCCAGAATCCTTTGCAAACCTCAAAATTTGGCTAAAAAAACACATGTTCCTCACATTTCTGTGGCAGAAAGTTCTGGAATCTGAGAGGAGCCACAAATTTCCTTCCACCCAGCGCTCCCCCAAGTCTCCCGATAAAAATGGTACCTCACTTGTGTGTGTAGGCCTAGCGCCCGCGACAGGATATACCCCAAAACACAACGTGGACACATCACAGAAAACAGAGCTGTTTTTTGCAAAGTGCCTACCTGTAGATTTTGGCCTCTAGCTCAGCCGGCACCTAGGGAAACCTACCAAACCTGTGCATTTCTGAAAACTAGAGACCTAGGGGAATCGAAGATGGGGTTACTTGTGTGGCTCGGACCAGGTTCTGTTACCCAGAATCCTTTGCAAACCTCAAAATGTGGCTAAAAAACACATGTTCCTCACATTTCTGTGGCAGAAAGTTCTGGAAAACTGAGAGGAGCCACAAATGTCCTTCCACCCAGCGTTCCCCCAAGTCTCCCGATACAAATGATACCTCACTTGTGTAGGTAGGCCTAGCGGCCGCGACAGGGGGCACCCCAAAACACAACGTGGACACATCACATTTTTTCATTGAAAACAGTGCCTACCTGTATATTTTGGCCTGTAGCTCAGCCGGCACCCAGGGAAACCTAACAAACCTGTGCATTTCTGAAAACTAGAGACCTAGGGGAATCCAAGATGGGGTGACTTGTGTGGCTCGGACCAGGTTCTGTTACCCAGAATCCTTTGCAAACCTCAAAATTTGGCTAAAAAAACACATGTTCCTCACATTTCTGTGGCAGAAAGTTCTGGAATCTGAGAGGAGCCACAAATTTCCTTCCACCCAGCACTCCCCCAAGTCTCCCGATACAAATGGTACCTCACTTGTGTGGGTAGGCCTAGCGCCTGCGACAGGATATGCCCCAAAACACAACGTGAACACATCACAGAAAACAGAGCTGTTTTTAGAAAAGTGCCTACCTGTAGATTTTGGCCTCAAGCTCAGCCGGCACCTAGGGAAACCTACCAAACCTGTGCATTTTGGAAAACTAGAGACTTAGGGGAATCCAAGATGGGGTTACTTGTGTGGCTCGAACCAGGTTCTGTTACCCAGAATCCTTTGCAAACCTCAAAATGTGTCAAAAAAAACACATGTTCCTCACATTTCTGTGGCAGAAAGTTCTGGAATCTGAGAGGAGCCACAAATTACCCTCCACCCAGCGTTCCCCCAAGTCTCCCGATAAAAATGATACCTCACTTGTGTAGGTAGGCCTAGCGGCCGTGACAGGAGACGCCCCAAAACGCAACGTTAACACACATCCCATTTTTTGAAAGAAAACTGAGCTGTTTTTGGCAAAGTGCCTACCTGTAGATTTTGGCCTGTAGCTCAGCCGGCACCTAGGGAAACCTACCAAACCTGTGCATTTCTGAAAACTAGAGACCTAGGGGAATCCAAGATGGGGTGACTTGTGGGGCTCGGACCAGGTTCTGTTACCCAGAATCCTTTGCAAACCTCAAAATTTGGCTAAAAAAACACATGTTCCTCACATTTCTGTGGCAGAAAGTTCTGGAACCTGGGAGGAGCCACAAATTTCCTTCCACCCAGCACTCCCCCAAGTCTCCCGATAAAAATGGTACCTCACTTGTGTGGGTAGGCCTAGCGCCGGCAACAGGATATGCCCCAAAACACAACGTGGACACATCACAGAAAACAGAGCTGTTTTTAGCAAAGTGCCTACCTGTAGATTTTGGGCTCTAGCTCAGCCGGCACCTAGGGAAACCTACCAAACCTGTGCATTTCTGAATACTAGAGACCTAGGGGAATCCAAGATGGCGTGACTTGTGTGGCTCGGACCAGGTTCTGTTACTCAGAATCCTTTGCAAACCTCAAATTTTGGCTAAGAAAATGCATTTTCCACACATTTCGGTGACAGAAAGTTCTGGAATCTGAGAGGAGCCACAAATTTCCTTCCACCCAGCGTTCCCCAAGTCTCCCGATAAAAATGATACCTCACTTGTGTGGGTAGGTCTAGCGGCCGCGACAGGAAACACCCCAAAACACAACGTGGACACATCACATTTTTTCATTGAAAACAGTGACTACCTGTAGATTTTGGCCTGTAGCTCAGCCGGCACCTTGGGAAACCTACCAAACCTGTGCATTTCTGAAAACTAGAGACCTAGGGGAATCCAAGATGGGGTGACTTGTGGGGCTCGGACCAGGTTCTGTTACCCAGAATCCTTTGCAAACCTCAAAATTTGGCTAAAAAAACACATGTTCCTCACATTTCTGTGGCAGAAAGTTCTGGAACCTGGGAGGAGCCACAAATTTCCTTCCACCCAGCACTCCCCCAAGTCTCCCGATAAAAATGGTACCTCACTTGTGTGGGTAGGCCTAGCGCCGGCAACAGGATATGCCCCAAAACACAACGTGGACACATCACAGAAAACAGAGCTGTTTTTAGCAAAGTGCCTACCTGTAGATTTTGGGCTCTAGCTCAGCCGGCACCTAGGGAAACCTACCAAACCTGTGCATTTCTGAAAACTAGAGACCTAGGGGAATCCAAGATGCTGTGACTTGTGTGGCTCGGACCAGGTTCTGTTACCCAGAATCCTTTGCAAACCTCAAATTTTGGCTAAGAAAATGCATTTTCCACACATTTCGGTGACAGAAAGTTCTGGAATCTGAGAGGAGCCGCAAATTTCCTTCCACCCAGCGTTCCCCAAGTCTCCCGATAAAAATTATACCTCACTTGTGTGGGTAGGCCTAGCGGCCGCGACCGGAGACACCCCAAAACACAACGTGGACACATCACATTTTTTCATTGAAAACAGTGCCTACCTGTATATTTTGGCCTGTAGCTCAGCCGGCACCTAGGGAAACCTATCAAACCTGTGCATTTCTGAAAATTAGAGACCTAGGGGAAAACTTGTAGAGATAGAGGGGATAGCACAGCGAGTTTATAAGGACATATTCCTTTTATACATCTTTAGACTGACTCTGCTTTGGGGACCCACATAAGTGAGGTGTCATTTTACTTGGGAGACTGAGGGGAACACTGCTGAGTAAGAATTTTGTGCTGGAGTGGTGATCCTACGAAGAAAATTAAGGAAAATATGCTTTTTTAAGCAGATTTTTAGGTTTACAGAGGAGTCTGGGTAAGAAAATGTTGGGGGATCCACACAAGCCACACCTCCCTGGACTCCTTGGGGTGTCCAGTTTTAAAAAATGTCTGGGTTTGGTAGGTTTTCCTAGATGAAGGCCGCACACAGGACCAAAAACATAGGTGCCCTCTCCCCCCCAAACACAGGTAGTTTTGTAATATATCGTTTTGATGTGTCCACATACGTCCGTGATGTGCCAAACACTAAAATTTTGAAAAGAAACGCACTTAGGTTATGTGAAAAAGACCCCTCACCCACCAACCAAGTTGGTGGCATGCTTCATCATCGGGGTCCCACCTGAGGCACCTAGTGTGTCACAGGTGTGCTGCGACGCTTGATTACAGCGGAGCAGGTTTTGTCATTTTTACCACACATACTGGTTGGATTTGGCACGAGGGTGAGTGATGGTTCAGTGGATCAAATTTTACTAACAAGAGTTTCACAAAAATGAAATGCACTGTTAATAACTGAAAGGCAAAAAACTGAACCAATGACTCACAGCTCGTGAGCTGTAAAGCCGCGAAAAGGCACCAACCGCTTTACAGTCCATTCACACAACTTCCATACATGACACACACAAGACCATTCACACTGCCAGCCACGGGCCTAGCACATTACAACACTCACATCGACAGATAGCGCCACTCAAGGGCCCATCACTTACATACGCCCACATGCCTGATACAACAATCACACCAGCTGATGGGAGTGTGTGGACTGGTGTTTGGCTGGCAGTGTGTTGCAGTAGCCAACAGCAAGTCAATATGTACACTCTCAGCCAAGCCCCACTCCACACACAATGGCATCATTTTTTTTTTTTTTTTAAACAGAGGAACCCCTAACTAAGTAGAAAGAATTACAAAACTTCAAACACAAAAGCTCTAACTAAGAACATGACAGAAATGCTAACCATGAAACTGAACACATGAAAATACAAAACAGACATGAGTTTACACTCATGGTTGTTCCCAGAAATTCTTCTGGGTGTGGTAATTCTTAAAACAACCACCAACACACAGCCCAGGCTTTGAAGGACAATCTTGGCAGTACATTCGAGTCTCCCTCCGGATGCCTCTTCGAAAACACACTCTACATTTCTTAGCTGGAAAGTCTTTTTTGGGTGTGGGAGGAATGTGCTCAGCAAAGTGGCGATCTTTGAATCTAGCCACATCCTCCACCACTGCTTCTCTAGGAACTCTGGCCTGTTCCACCACAATAAGGCTCTCTATGACTGACTCCTGAAATTTCACAAATGTCATCTTTGACTCTGGAAACCTATCCCTAAACACAATAAAAGCATTGAAGGTTGCTAAGTGGAAGAGGTGAAGTGCTAACTTCTTATACCAAACGTAAGACTTACGAATAGCAGTATAAGGTTCCAACCTCTGGTCAACTCTATCTACACCTCCCATGTGCTTATTATAATCTAAAATGCACACAGGTTTGCGCACTTCAGCAACCTGGCCCCAAACAGTCACGGGGGAAGTACCCTCATCATGGATGGTACTTAGCATGTAGACATCCCTCTTGTCTGAACATTTCAAAGCTAGCAGCTCCTCGTTCCGCAAGGCACAGCACTGTCCCCTCTCAAGTTTTTTACAGACAAGCTCCCTTGGATAGCCTTTCCGGTTAGAACGGATTGTGCCACAAGCAACTGTGTCCACTCTAAACAATTCCTTGAATAACTGCACACCAGTGTAGAAGTTATCTACATACAAATGGTGACCTTTGTTGATCAGTCGTCTACCAATATCCCACACAATTTTCTCAGTAACTCCAAAAGTGGGAGGACAACTAGGGGGGTCAATATTGGAATCCCTACCAGTGTACACACGGAAACTATACACATATCCTGTCCTACTTTCAGACAGCATATACAATTTAATTCCATATCGTGCCCTTTTGCTAGGAATGTACTGCCTAAAAACCAAACGACCCTTGAAGAGGACCAAAGACTCGTCCACACTTAACTATTTGCCTGGAACATAGACCTCCGAAAACCGATCTACAAAATGATCAAGGACAGGCCTAACCCTAAAAAGACGGTCAGAATCTGGGTGATCTTGTGGCAAGGCTAATGCATTGTCAACAAAATGCAGCATCCTAAGAAGAAGCAAATACCGATTACGGCTCATGGTCGCAGGAAATATAGCTGTTGCCATCAAGGGACTAGTAGAACAATAAGAAGCCAGTGACGGCTTCCTTATCACCCCATCAAAAAAGTCAAACCCAAAAACTTTTTTATCTCCTCCAAATTTGTGGGAATCCACTGGCCAGCTCTAGAGTGTGGCCTAAGTCTAGCAGCGTTGTCCCTCAAATGCTACTCCGCATACAAATTAGTCTGCTCAACAATCTCTTCCAAAAACATATCATCCATGAATAACTCAAAGAAATTGATAGGCAAAATGTTCTCTGTATTGGCGTTACACCCCGGGAGACCAGTAAAGCAGGCAACTCTGGCTGCTCCATGTTTGGGGCAACCCAGACATCAGGTCTTATAACGGGAAACCTTTCAACCCCAGGTTGATGCACTATTGGCACATCAATGTCCTCCTCTAAAACAGGCCCTTCATCTGCACTGAGTGTGGCTTCATCATCAGAAGATTCCCCTCCAACAGAAACATCACTGCCAGAATCTCTGACTTCCTCCTCTGCCTCAGATGCAGAGTCTGTCTCATAGTCATGATCAGACTGTGACTCAAAAAGCATACCAATGACCTGCTGAGCGGTGATCCTGCGGCTAGCTATGATCTCTCCTGCTAAAATTAACTGGACAAATTCACCACCAACAACCAGCACTGTGTAAGACAAGTAACAAAGTGTAGCTTTGTTAGTAAGAGTTATAAACTCAAAAACTATACCGCTCACTTGCCTGAAAAAGCTTGATTCACCAGCAACTACACAGCAATCACCAATGATATCCCACTAAAAAGAAAGAAAGAAAGGCAAATTAGAAATAAATCAAAACAAATATCATTGTGCACAAACCTAAGGACAATTTCACACACAATCCTGCATTTATTACACCCCCTACAAACATGTCATTCATGCATGGCAACAATACTCCTTTGGAGTAAATTGTTTTTACTTAACTAAAACATGCAGCTGTGCAAACTGCAGGTCAACCACCGCCAAAACCGCAAGGAGCCACAGCAAATAAAGCAAAAGCTCTGAACTAGAACAAACAGGAGAATTTTTTTTTTATCACAAATGCAAAGACTTCATCAGTTGACAAACACCCCACCATCAAACATTTAGAAATTGGTGCCTAAGTGGATTCTGCCATAGGGGCAGATGGGCCTACTAACAAAATAGGCCTGTCTGCCCCAAGGAAGCCAGAAAATACCTTTAGTAGTGTGTCCCCATGGAGAGCGACCCTTGCCAAAGGGGACAGCCCTCAAACAAAAAAAACAAAAAAACACACACAACACTATCCCTGGTGCCTAAGTGCCTTCTGCCCCCCTTGGGGGCAGATCCGCCTAAAAATAATTGGCTGATATGTCTCCAAGGGGTGCAGAAATGGCCTGGGTACATGTGCCCCCAAAGTGCGGGGCGACCCTTGCCCAAGGCCCCCCCCCATCCACTAACACACACACACACACACTATCCCTGGGGTCTAAGTGGCTTCTGCCCCCCTTGGGGGCAGGTGGACCTAAAAAAATAGGCCCATCTGCCCCCAGGGGGGCCAGAAATGGCCAACAGGTCAATGCCCCCATGGGGGGGGGGCCTGTGACCAAGGCCCCCCCCCACAAAAATAAACAAATAAATAAAAAAAAACTGCTGTTCTAGTGGTTTCTGCCCCCCTTGGGGGCAGATCATCCTAAAAATAATAAGCTGATCTGTCTCCAAGGGGTGCAGAAATGACCTGGGTAAATGTGCCCCCAAAGTGGGGGGCGACCCTTGCCCATGCCCCACGCCCCATCCACTAACAAACACATCCACTACACACACAATCCCTGGTGCCTAAGTGGCTTCTGCCCCCCTTGGGGGCAGATGGACCTAAAAAAAATAGGCTGATCTGCCCCCAAGGGGGGCAAAAAAGGCCAACAGTTCTATGCCCCCTTGGGGGGGCCACCCCTTGCCCAAGGGGGCACCCCCCCACATAAATAAACAAATATATAAAAATCCCTGGTGATCTAGTGTTTTCTGCCCCCCTTGGGGGCAGATCTGCCTAAAAAGTAGGCCAATCTGCCCCCAAAGGGAGCAGAAATGGCCGTCAATAATTGCCCCCACAAGGGGAGCAACCCTTGCCCAAGGGGCCGCTCCCCGCAAGTCACAAACACTAAACAAAAAAAAAAAAAAATCCCTGGTGTCTAGTGGGCATTCCTGCTGCCCGATCGCAATGCGATCGGGCAGCAGGAATGCTCAAAGAGACACCGGGGGAAAGGAAAAGCCTTTCCTTTCCCCCGGTGCCTCTTTAGCCCAAACCCCCCACCCACCGGGAAGAGGAACTCACCTCTTCTCCGCTCGCCGCACAGGAAGCAAATGGCTTTCTGTGCGGCGAGATCCCCATAATGAAGTCAGCGTGCGATTGCGCGCTGATGTCATTATGAGGGGTTGGGGGGGTCGGGGGTGGAAGGGGAAGGGCTTCCCCTTCCATCCCTGACTGTGGGGGGAAGCACACAGAGGGAGCGAGAGCGCTCCCTCTGGGCTGTGTGCCGAGGACGTAGTGGTTACGTCCTCGGCACAGCAGCACTGTGCTGAAGGACGTAACCACTACGTCCTAGGCACAGAAGGGGTTAATCCCTACAAATGCTTCCTGACATTGAGACGTCCACTCAAATTGCACTCCTTTCTTCCTAACTTCTCTAGGCATATACTTTGTTGGTAAAATGCTGTACAAACTTTGAATAATATTTGGCTAGACTGAGGAATGATCAAAGTTGTTTTCTGTTCATTGGTGAAGGTGCATTTTCTATTACTTCAAGTAATTTGATTTTGGGCTTCGCTCCACCAGCTTACAATGTATGTCCTAAATAATCCACTTGTAATACACCAAAGTTACATTTCTCCACACTGACCATCAATCCTGGTTCTTGCAATTTTGTCAATACCTCATTTAATGTGTTGTCATGACTCATCACATCCGCAAACCACACTAAAATGTAATCTTGAAAAATAAAGACACTGCTCATAAATCTGTGGAAGACAGCAGATGATTACGCTAATTCAAAGCATCCATATGAATTGAAATATGCCCTCAGGTGTTATAAAGGATGTGACATGTTTTCACTCAGGGCACTGACAAATCTGGTGATAGGCATTAGACAAATCTATGGATGAAAAGTAGTTTGCAACCTTTATAGTAGAAATCATTTCATTTATGTGTGGCAGTGGATGGCAGTCGGCGCATATACACCGGTTCAGATCTCTCAAGTCGACATACATGCGCAACGTTCCATTGGTCTTGCATGCTATCACAATGGGATGAAGCCACTCTGACACCTCTTTGAGTTGCGCTCTCAGTGCTAAAGAAATATTTCTCACCTTGTGTACTTTAGGAGTACTTTGAGACATATTATGTTCAAATTTCTCCAGACACCTTAGTTTGTCTGCAACTAAGTTGGGCAATTTCACCTTTCAGTTTGTTTTTTGTGCCTCCCCCATTAGTAATACTTGCTCGGGGTGGCTGGGATCAACAGTGATCCCCAATGGTTCTGGTTCTCTCAACCTCAATAAGGCTCTTCCCTTTCCCACTACATACACTCTTCCACTCACACATCTATCTTTGTATGACAAATTGAAATTGAAATAACCTAACAATGGTAATTTTACTCCACAAAACTTGTCAGGTTCAATATCAGGCAGATGCAATTTACACTCGCCCAGTCCCTCCCATAATTCTTTGGTAAATATAATATACAGGAAATATGAATGCGCCAACATAGTGACATTGTTCCCATTAATTATTATCATGTATTTTGAACATTGATAACCTTCTTTTATCTCACTCACTATGTCTTCATATATTACCAACACTTCAATGTTATCCTGCTTATCTTCCTCTGAGTAATAGTCACTACCATCATAAACTATAATTACTTTTTTTGCCTGCAGTACGCCCATTCAATTTACACTTGCACAAAAATGTCCTAATTTCTTACAACTTAAACATCTTGCATTTGTAGCTGTACATGTTTCTGCTTCTGCAGTAAGCTTAAAACTACCACATCTTTAGCACATATGTTTTTCCTTTTCAGTAAGGATACTCTGTTATATCCCACAAAATGCTTTCTACCTTTTTGTATCACATTCATTTTGTTGTGTTCTACTTTTTTTTATGGTGATCATTATTGAGTTCCTTAACATATCTCAATTCATTTTCTGTTTGTTTGGCAACGTCTATAGTCTTTTACAATGAAGTATCTTTTAATTCTATCAATCTCTCCTGAATCTTAGGGCCAGATGTACATCCCTTTGGTATTGTGACTTGCTTTTTGCGAATATTTCAGATTCACAAATTGTAAGTTGCATTTCCAAATGCACAACAGTGTAACTCACACGTTTTGCGATTGCCAGTGGGTTCTCAAATGATCCACCTCATTAATATTCATAAGGTAGGTCTCAATTTGAGATCCATTGGGATTCACAGTGATGGTGGCCTGCTGGGGACAGCAGACCACCATGTCTTTGAATGCTTTTAAATAAAGCAGTGGTTTTTTTTTTAAATGCATCAACGCATTTTTAAAAAAATGAAAAGTTTTCTTAACATTTTTTCAGAGCAGGCAGTGGTCCGTGGGCATGAATGATGAATAAACAACAAAGCTGAGATTCTCCTGAGGCCTCTTCTCATCTATATGATTTGATTTGGAATAGGTCCAAATATAAAATTGGAAGCTTGAGATTGGAGGATTGTCCTATGGGTGTACTTGATTTGGACTTTCAAGTGTAATTAGTTGCTTGCTGTGATTGGTGCTTGGGTTCCTGTTATTTTAATGCTAGGGATGATGCCCAAGTTAAGGAGCAAAATCTGATTTCAGCCACGATTCTTTGTAAATCAGATTTCAGCCTCAATTCTTTGTAAATCATTTCATATTTGTGTGTGACCTCAACTTCTACCTCAATGACAGAACTGACCTTAACTCTGCCAACCTCCTTGACAGACTGAAAACATCGGCCTCACCCAACTCATAGACAATGCCACACACATCGCAGGACACATGTTCAACCCCATATTCACCTCCTGTGATCGCATCAAATATAGTCACATCACCAAACTCACAAGGACCAATCACCCAATCGTCCACTTCAGTTTACCGACCCCCATGCTGTCTCCCTCAATGCAACTCAATGTCACCTATCATATCTGGAACAAAGTCTCAGAGAATGGACCAACACCTGCACCCTCAACCCACTTAAACTCCAGAGCAATGTGAACCAGGACATCAAAAGCTTCAACACTTGTATCACTGACTGCCCTGACATTGTCACCTCCATGAAAAGCAAGAAGCACGTAAGGTCCACCAAGGAAGCCAGCTGGTACAACAAGGACCTCAAAACAACCAAACGCCACTACGAGCACCTCGAGAGAAGGTGGTGCATCAACAAAGACCCAGGCGACAGAACTGCCTACAAATCAGCACTCAACCTATTCCACCACCAACTACGTGAGATGAAAAAGCCCTGGAATCGCACATCGAAGCTAACCTCAATGACACAAAGGAGATCTTCTGCATAGTCAGGGAATTCGCCAACCCTGCAATAGCAACAAGCAACATGTCTCCCTCTCAGGACCTAGGTGACAGCCTCATAGATATCTTCCACAACAAAATCACCAAAATATAAAGAAACATCAAGCCCCAACTTAAGCCTGAAGACTTTTTAAACAGCCATACCTCCACACACACTCAAGACACCATCACCATCATGCAATACATCCATTCAGGGACCCAATCTAACCCATGACCCCACCACATCTTCAATCTAGAAGCATCCAGAATCGGCCTCAAACTTTCCACTCAATACCTCACTGGATTCTGCCACCTACCCAGAAGACTGGAGACACGCAGAAATCAGACTCCTGCTGAAGAAACTTGTAGAAGATTGCAACAAACTCAGCAACTACCGACCCACCTACCTTCTCTCTTTCCCGGCCAAATTAATTGTAAAAGCCAACCATCACAATCACCTCCCAGTTGACTCCCAGTCTGGATTCCACAGCAACCACATCACTAAAACAGCCCTGATCGTGGACACAGATGATATCCGGACCCTTCTACACAAAAGAGAGGCAGGAGCCCTTATCCTCTTCGATCTCTCAGCATCTTTCAACTCCATCTCCCACCACACGCTCATCACAAGACTTTACGACATAGGCATCCAAAGAGCTGCCCTCAGATAAATCGCCTCCTTCCACAACGAGAGAACACAAGGAGTCAACCTTCCATCATACACCTTTGAACCTAAAGCAATCATCTGTGGAGTCTCTCAAGGCTCATCAATCAGCCCCACCCCATTTAACATATACATGTCCCCCTCTGCCAACACAGTCAGATCTCACGGACTCAACATTATATTCTATGCTGAAGACATGAAACTCATTCTCTCCCACTCCGAAAACTCCACCGCTGCCAGAAACAACTTTCACTAATGAATGACCAGCATCTCCAATTGGCTGAGGAACATCTGCCTCAAGTTCAACACAAATAAGGCAGAGGTCATGATCTTTGGCAGTGACAGCTCCCTCTCGGACACCTCCAGCAAGTCAACGCCATCTCCTCCTCCTGCTTCAACACTCTCTGCATGCTCCGAAAGATCTACAAATGGATACCCACCGAAACCAGAAGAACAGTCACCCTAGCCTTTGTAAGCAGCAAAGTGGACTACGGAAATGCCCTCTACGCAGGAACCACGACCAAACTCCAGAAGAGGCTGCAACGCATCCAGAATGCCTCCGCAAGCCTCATCCTGGACATCCCCTACCACTGCCACATGACAGACCACCCGAAAAACCTGCACTGGCTCCCAGTCAACAAGAGAACCACTTTCAAACTCCTCACCCATGCTCACAAAGCACTGCACAACACCGGACCAGAATACCTCAACAGACGACTCTCCTTCTGCATCTCGACCCAGCATCTCCACTCCGCCGACCTCGCATTCGCAACCGTCCCACGCGTCCGCAGAACTACAACCGGCAGTAGATCATTCTCGCTCCTCGCCGCCAAAACGTGGAACACTCTTCCGACACACCTGCACCAGACCAAAGACCTCCTTACCTTCAGGAAACTTCTCAAGACCTGGCTGTTCGAGCAGTAGCAGCACTTTCCTACCCCTTCTCCCCCCACTCCTCAGCGACTTGAGACCCTCACAGGTGAGTAGTGTGCTTTACAAATTCCTAATTGATTGGTGACCCAGAGAACTGGGGCGTACACCACCCCCAGCTGAGCATGCCAGGAATCTCAGTATCATCCTGGATAGCAAACTCGCCATGAGGTCCCAAGTCAATGCAGTGTTATCCTCTGCATTTTCATCCATGTTACATAAGATTTTCACATGGCTTCCCCAAAATGTGAGATGCATCATCACCCAAGCCCTTATTACCAGCCGACTAGACAACAGAAGGACCATCTACATGGGAATCGGGTCCCACCTAGTTTAAAGACAACAGACAATCCAGAACGCCACAGCAAAAACCTCCTCTGGTTCCCGGTTCAGAAGAGATGCCAGTTCAAGCTGCTCAGCCATGCGTTCAAGGCCCTGCATGACTTCGGACCCACCTACATCAACCATCACTTGAGATTCTACAAACCCTTAAGACACCTCCACTCTGTCTCCCTCAAACTGGCCTTTACCCCCCACATACACTCAAGCAGTGCAGAAGGAAGCTCCTTCCCCTACCTCACAACCAAAGCCTGGAGTGTCCTGCCATGGAGCTCACAACCTCCCCTACTCCATAGGAGTTCCAAAGGATGCTGAAACCTGACTCTTTCACTGGGACACTGGACCCTGCCAGTGACTGGATACCCTCACAGGTGACAGGTCATGTTCTGCAAGTCAAGTAATTGATTGTGTCATTGATTGAATTATGAAGTGGTAATGGAGGGTGGCATACGTGATGTTGCATTTACACTGTGGCATGAACATGTTGCAGCATGCACATGTGCATATGTGTATGCATGAATGTGGAGCAATCAGTACATCGAAGTCTGCTCTGGGCTCTGTCCTGACCCGGCATGTGTACCAGCCTGACTCTGCTGTGTCTCTGTATCCAGACCAAGGTCTGCCCTGCGCTTCTAATACAGACTGGGAGGACCTGAGGCTGGCTCACAGGTTACACATGGGTTTAATATTTTTCGATTGCTCTTACTAGAGGAGGAAGGTGTTGTCTACCTCTTTTACATTTTAACATGAATAACTTGTTGTAATGAAAGCTACCATTGCTGATCATTTTATTTTGACAAACATTGGGTGTGAACGATTTGTTTTAGTAAACACATGATAGAATGTGTCAAACTACTTTTGGTTACTCTTCTGTGAGAACTGTGGCATGTGTAAACCTTGACCTCCCAATGAGTTTCCATTTTTGGTGCAATAGTAAGCAGGAGGGAAATAAACTACTGTGACAAGTTTTCACATATATTGTGTGATATTCAATTGCCTAATCTTAGACAAAGTAAGTGACATGGTATAAGAAAGTGAAACGCAGAGTTTACTGTTTTGTGCATTGAGAAGCTTCAGTGAAATGTCCTTCAAACAGCTGACAAAACCCTCAAGTGTTGATGGAAGAACTCTAATGGGACATTTTAACAAGTCATACTCTGGCTTACATTTTTACCCTATCTCAAACTGTCCTTTGTTGCCAACATGCTCATTTGCTAGCCAGCTATGGCTACGATACAGAAAAACCTGATCAAAAATGCACACAATCATAAACACTGCAGAGTAAACTATGGTTTGTGGTTGGGGGTCACCTCCTCCCCTTCGTCAGCTTAGGCCACATGTGCATCCACATCAAGGAGAGAAAACTTTAGTACTAAAAGACTTTTCATTTATAAGTCATTCTTTGATATTGTTCAATTATATGGATTGAAATATATGAATTGAACTACACCAGAACTACAAGTCCCAGCATGCACAGATGCATATACTTGTATGAATAGGAGACTACCTAAGGTGAAGCAATATAGGATATTGAGATCAAGGCGAGCATCCTGGAGAGTTTGATGGCCGAAAAGAGGGGTGGCTGGTATTATAATCCAATCTGTGCCAAAACGAAAAGTATAATTTCCTGTAACTTCATGGGAGTTCAAAGAGCACATGGTGTCACTGGCTGTGATGTCACCAGGTCAAACGTCTTTTAGTGTCACTTGCTGTAACCCATTTGGGACAGAAGGACATGTAATGTCACTTCCGCTACCCCTGTCATTTTGGTGAATCGACGCCCATGGTTGGATATAATACTCCTGTGGTCCTGAGACCTAGCAGGCAGCAGACCTGGTGTCTCACAAACACGGTGTCATTGCGCAGGGTCTGATTGGACCCTGCACTTTCAATCACAGAGTGATGCAGGGCATCCCAACCCACTAGGCTAATCCAAAGTAACCTCTGCTGAATTATTCAGCATCAGCTCTGTGCAGTGCTCCAATCCTTCAGTCCTCTCCTTGTCCCAGGAGAAATTCCGGTACTCAAAGGGAGAAAATTAAAAAGTGCTGGCACTCTGTACAAGTCTGTGCCCACTCATTTGTGTTACATTTCGTAAAATGTTTGAGAATTACTTTTTTTAAATGATGCTCAAAACTCTTTAGGCCTGATTTATCAAGGGCTTGCAGTGCCCTTGCTTCACACAAGGTGCAAGCTTTAAGTCAGATTTACCAAGCCACCACATCCACCTTTCATGCCCATGTGTGGCTTGGTAAATCTGGAAAAACACCTTACTCTGCCCTGAGAAGGTGTTCCTTAGTACCATTGGTGGCGTATGGATTTTGGCACATTTCCAGATAGACCAAGACTGGTAAGCCAGGTAATGTGTCAAAATGTTCTGCCTTCCTAAATGAGGCACAACGAGGAGAAATGTCTTTGTTTCTCCTCGTTGTTTCTTCTAAGTCTTCTGCATTACTTACTTAGAAACAGGAAAATGCCTCTGAGGCTTCTGCCTGCAACACAGACACCTTTGCACAATGGCACATGAGTGCCTGCGTGATATGCAGCAGATTGTGTGCCAGCCCAGGCAGAGAACAGAAATGCACCATGTACTGGTAATGATGCAAATGCATGCCCTCTCCCTTTCGTGCTGCAAGTTCTCTTGTTACGTTGCACGAAATATTAATACACCAAGCCCTTTGTCTATGTAGATTGGGACATGCTACACAGCACCACCTTTAGCTCTTTAGCTCCAGTGAAACAATTTGCATCGATGTCCCCAATGACCTCCTTCTCCATGAATTCCCTCTCTTCCATGATCCATAAATGCCCCTCATCTCTCTATAGCCCCTCTCTAACATGTATTTTATTACTTATGTATGGTGTCAGATCACTTTACGTCACACATTATAGAAAGACAATGAATCATACATGTGTAAATCAATTTATGGGAAATGTTATATAAGATAATGAGGATTACAAGGTGTATGAATCATGACCTTCATACTAGTAGGCAGTATATGTGTGAAAGATTTTTTCCTCTGGACAATAAAAAAGTCAGGATTTGAAACATACTACAGTAGATGGGGTTGGCTTTTTCAATACCAATGTATTTATACACAAACAAACCCTTTTAAGCAACACTAGGCTAATGAAAGACTTGGGGAACACATATAATATTCTAAACTATACCATGCAGTTTGCTTGCAGCTCTTTGATGACAGTTCATAGCTCACTGTGCTAGATTGGGGTTGCAACTTAAAAACTGCAATAAAAGGATCTCTTTGATAAAAGCAGTAAACCAATGAGCTGTGGACATAAAATACAGCTCTGTGATTTGTTTGGTAGATGTCCTTTGCAACAGGCACATTAACCTTCTGCACTATTTTATGATAAGTGAAAACTGCCGCTAGACAAAACCCCTGTCTAACTCCAGCAGGATTATTTAGTCACCAGTGTTATCACTGACCCCCTACTTTGACTGCAGGAGCAATGCATCCCTAGCACGTCTCTTCCATGTCTTGCTTCCCCTTGTTTCCACCCTAGGTTCATGCAATACTTAATTTGTAAAAACATAAGTGCTGGTGCACAAAATGTTTCTTAGGAGCCCACTACCAGCACTGCTGATTGTTGTGATTGTTGAATACCAAGAATGCCAAGTCTTTGTTTCACTCTGTTCCACTTAATCCTTTTTTTGTCCTCCGGAGACTTCCTCCCCCTTTATCACACTCTTAAGAAGTTGTTTTTCACCCATACTTTCTCCTATTGTCACTGCATTCCAAATTTCTCTTTCTCCTCTTTCCTGTTTTGCTACCTTTCTCCTTCTTGTTCAGCCACAGTCAATGTCTAGAAAATGAGTCATGTTCCCCAAAAATGAGTACCACCAGCTCACATTAAGCACTGAATTCATGTGCTGTGTGGAACACAGCATGCATGATGAGTATGAGCAAACTTCAATAGTTCTTTGCAGGGCTTAGAACTGAGCTATCTGTGATGAAGTTGGGCATTATAAGAGATCAAGGGCCTGATGTATCAAGCTTTTTTACATTCGCAAACGGTGCGAATTGCAACATTCGGACATTTTCGAAGACAAAAATACCTTTCACAATGTATGAAAGGCATTTGCAGTGCAATTTTAAGGAATCGCTAAAATAGTGATTCCTTAAAATTGCGACCCCCATTTATAGAATCGCTAATTGCGATTCTCTAAATTGGAAATAGCAAATAGAAAATTCCTATTTGCGACTTCCAGAGCACATGTATCAAGCATTTCCTAAATGCGAATTGGGCATTTAGGAAATGCAATTACCACAAACTAAAGTTTGGTGGTGACCATGTGAAAATTTTAAAAATGCATTTCTAAAATTGACATGTAGCGCACACATGCCCCTAAGGCATGTGTGTGCTTCACATGTACGTAAAAATACGATGCTCCATCCTATAGTAGCCCGTCTCCAAGCGATGGAGGAGAAATTGGAAGGGCTTATTAAGACCCAGTTGCCGGCTATTCCTCCCCAAGCAGACTTTCTATCTCATTCGTATCCCCCCCACTTGAGTCAACCTTGCGTCAGTGATGGCAGACTTCTCGCATTACCGGGCAAGGGTTTTATCCTTCCGAAGGACCATGAGGGGGACTCACCTGATAGAGCGGTTATCACCTCAAAGGACAAGTATTCTAAGATTTCCGCCCCTCTTTTAAAAGGATCTGGAGGACCTGCTCCTTACAATGACACAGCAATAAAAGTCTATGCAGCTAATTTTACTCATGAGCCTTTTCAATCAGACTCTTCGGAGACAATGCAGATCAACGGCGGGACTAGACCAAGAGCATTACACCTTTTATTACTAATGTCCACAAACTTAAAACTAATAGCCTGGAATCTTTTACCGAACTGAAAAACAAGATCATACACTGGCTACATGTAAATGCAGGGTTTGCATTTCATATGGTACCGTCGATACTGATGGTGAGGAGGATGAGGTGGGTGGGCTCGTTGGAGAAGCTCCGTATGGGGGACTGTATCGTTATTAATTTTAATTCACCAGCTCTTGTCCAGTAGCTCTCTTCAAATGCCCGCAGACCCTATCCCTTAGCAGGGGAAGTTTCCCTGTGTAGACTGCAAGTGTTCTATCCCCCAGCAGTCTCAGCTGTTAATAGTGAGTCGCTAATGGCACATAGAGTTTACCCCTGCGCCAAGCCACAGTCTGCCCCGAGCGAGGTCGCAGACCTTCTTCATCTTCTCTCTCGAACGTAGATTGACTAAGTGATGGACTACAGGGAATAGGAACGAGTTGCTATGAGACTGAGCATATTGCCCACCCAGTCTCTAGTGGATTTACTCCATTTACACCACCCACCCGGACAGATTCCTGTAATTTGGGAATTAGTGAGAATATTGTCACAGGAGTCAGTGAGGAGGGGGCCTGAAGGGCCACCTGAAGCTACCTTTAGGAGTCTTGATGACAGTTTGACTTCCGAGGCCACCCCAATCAAATTTACTCTAACCGAAACTAAAGCTGCAATAATTTCACTGAATTGGGGAAAGGCCCCGGGTCCTGATAAGATTACTGGTGACCTATATAAGACAAGACCTGATATATGGGCCCCTTACCTAAATTTAGTCAGTAATGCAGTTGCGGCAGGAGCACCCATTCCACCCTCTTGAAAAGGAGCCGAAATAGTCCCCCTCTTCAAAAAAGGCAGTCCCAGTGATCCTGCCAACTACAGTCCGATATGTTTACTTGCTAACTTTCAAAACATTTTTGCGAAGCAAGCTTTGTTCCATCTTGACGAATGGATTTCAGAGTCCGAAGCCATTTCAGAGCTACAGGCAGGGTTTAGACCCGCAGTTAGTACTATAGGCCAAGCCCTTAGGTTCCTAGCAGTCAATTGGAAGAATGTGGACTTGGGGGGGGGGGGGGGGTGGGGACTTGTATGTGTTTTTTATAGACCTCAGAGCTGCATTTGATTTGGCCCCCAGAAATTTGTTATGGTTGACACTGTCTAATATGGGCGTTCCAAAAGGTCTCTTGAAACGTATTGTTTGATTGCACGAGAACACCTATGCACAAATTAGATGTGGTAAGGACGGCAAACTGACAGACCGAGTAGCTATCAAAAGAGGAGTCAGACAAGGTTGTGTTGTAGCTCCTACCCTTTTTCTCTTATACATAAACAATTGTATTCAATATTTAGGGAATTGCACTAACGATTCGCCCAAGCTGGCTGGGAAGAAAATACCATGTCTGCTACATGCGACGACACTATCCTGCTAGCTAAATCATCAATGAGAATCCAAAATTTGGTTAATGAATTTTGTGTTTTCTGTAGAGACTATGGGCTGGATGTTAATGTCAAGAAAACAAAACTTATGATATTTAGTGCCTTGAGAAAGAGATTATGTGCAAGAATAGTAATGAATTAAATTCTTCTGGAAAGAGTCTCAGAGTTTGATTATCTGGGCATTAGGCTAACGGACTCTGGTAGATGGGAGGCATCAGTATAGTGGCACTCATTATAAGCCAAAGAGGTGGGGCATTAGCACGTAAGGCTAGAACTGCAGTGAGCCCCTCCTTGAATCCAATTTCCGAGATTTAAAAAATCCAAATCCGTGCTGCGGCCCTGTACGGAGTGGAACTCTGGGGTTCCTACAGACAATTGGACATTCTACAAACCAAAGAAAATCACTTTCTCAGACACGTATTCAGTTCAGGGAAGGGCACACCAATGATCTCTCTCAGACTTGACTTAGGATTAAACAGCATCAAAGCCACAGTGGGTCTGAGACTGCTTTTATACTGGAAAACAGATGAACTTGAACCATTCAGGGTGGCAATAAGAGATCTCATAATATCCCCAGAGGGATGGGAAAAAATCCTTTGGCTGAGGGAGATGAAATCAGCTTGGGATAAGTTAGGTCTCCCTCACATTGGAAGTACCCTGAGTTGATCCCTGCTAATGCTAGACAACTTGTCAAAGGGAGGTACTGGGAGAAAACCAACAATGAGCTTTTCCACCCCAACGGGGTAGGCAGGTTAACAGCACAGTTTTTGCAGGTTAAACATGAACCCTGGCCTGAGAAGTAAATGGACCTACCTATACCCGCACATGCCTGCGCCTTATTTCTTCAGCTAAGATACGGCACTTTACCTGTTAATAGCTTTACAGCCCATTGGTCGTCAAGTAATCCCAGGACTGACAGATGCATATATTGCCACCAATGCAAGGAAACACCTGAGCATGTGCTGTTCTTCTGTTCCCTATATAAGAGCCCTAGAGGGAGGTGGATCATCCCTTTGTGTAAAGTCTTAGTATTGCAGGACCGAGCTAATGCTTTTAGAATATGCAAATATGATACATCTACACCGGTAGTAAGCTCAGTTTCCAAATATTTGTCTGCAGCGTGGTCCATTCTCCATAGGTTCACCCTTGCTCCGGGGCTCTGAGCCGGACAGGTATTCTTTGGCTTATGGATGGGGACTCTAATCAGATTAATTTAGTCCTTAGATGTGTCATGTACTGTAACTCTGATGGGAATTTAATTTAACCAATGTGTGGATTTTAGAAATCTTTGGATCAATGGGGGGCTTCAAGACATGATTTTCTGAATGTATGTTTTATCTCTAACTATTATTAATTAAGGGCCCTGGCGATTTTTTGATAACTTTTTTGATTCATAGTGCAGTCTAACTGGTATTGAATGTAAACCAAAAGTGTGGATTATTTTAATAATTATTTATTTAATCTGGTGTGAGAATTTAAGGCCTTATTAATTGGTATGGTATTTTATAAACTACACTGATATGATAAGAAATGCACCTGTCCATAAATCGATTACGCCACTGGTTTTAGTTTTAAGGAATGTATTAATTGTATTTATTTGAACGCTGGTTACAAGTTTTTATCATTGTTATGTATGATTGTTTTATTGTGTTTTAATGGTCGAATTTTCTGACCGAATAAATAAATACAAATATTTTTAGGGTGCAGCAGAGGGGGCCTTAGGCCCGAGCACCCTGGGATTTGCATTTCCAAATTGGCGAATTCCTAACTGGAATTCGCAATTAGGGAAATGCAAAAACATTTGCAACAGACCCATAGGTGCAAATGGGGAGGGATTCTCTATTTGCGATTCGGTAATAGCATTTGCAATTTTAAGAAATCGATATTACTGAATCGCAAAAATCATACATACCATTGTGCATTTCTTAAATAATGATTTCTTAAAATTCGCTATTTAAGAAACACAAATAGGTTTCTTGATACATCTGGCCCGAAGTGAGCTATTGTAAACCTTCCTAGACGATAGTATGCAATGAAGTATAATTGTAAATTAACTGACACTGCTCTGTAACTCTCCTCTCCAACAGATGGAAGTTTGACTTACAAATCTGCCTGCCGCGCCTGAAAGATTTCTTCACTGCCCCAGTAGTGATCTTCCATTACAATGTGGCATCATACATAAGCTTCCTTATACTCTTCGCATATGTTCTGATTATAGATTTTCAGACTACCCCTTCCTGGGCAGAGGGCCTGCTCTATTTCTGGATTTTCACCTTACTTGTTGAGGAACTCTGGCAGGTGAGGTAGCACCAAAACATACCAGCACAAAGCTAAAGTCATGTTATACTGCATAGGTTTGTTGTTTCTGTGGCACTTGTTTCTCTGTATGCAGGCTGCAAGTTATCCTAATTAAAGTCTCTATTAACATTGTGGTGGGTTAACCCTAAAAGAATAGGTAGCCAGACGGGTTAGGGTTACTGTTGGTTGTTTTTATTTGTATTTTCTCATTTGAATGTCACTTAAGTGTCCTTATTATCTCTCCTCGTCTACATCCTCTTCAAAATACATGTAGTAATTTTCTCTTTTCCTTTTATTTCTTTAGGCTGAAAGATGTATTAAAGGGTGCCCGCTTTACTCCCGCCAGTCCACCTCGGAAGAAAAGCGAAAGAAAAGAAGTATCCTGTCTCAGGTAAGCGCTTCAAGGCTTAGGGATATGGGTGGGAAATGGGGGAGTGCTCGTGAGGGACAGGTGGGATCTCAACCTTACTGTGGGGTGAAAATTATACTGTTGCACCATGCATAAGTGACTTTGAAGGGTGCCATCTACCGGAACCCAAATTGCCACTCTTAAGGTGTGCTGTTCCCCACTTTCTCTTCACCACCCTCCCCCACCTTTTTGTAGTCGTGTCTCTGTGCAAGAAAGACCATATCTTGTCCAGCCACACTCCTCCAGGAACGTGGCGTGGTGGTCGGATCCGGACTCCTCCTCCATCCACCCTTCAGCCCGGCTCCGATACTGTTACTCCTTTGTCCTCGTGTTTTGCCTTGTTGTGCTCCTCTTCTTCCTCTGTCTTGGGTCCCACATCTTCTCTGCTGTGTATCCCAGATTCTGCTAACTCAGGTCCTGAGTCTTCTTTGCTGTGCGTTTCTGGTTCTGCGATCTCAGGTCCTGCATCTTCTGTCTTGCCGTTCAACGTCGTCTCCTCTCTTTTCTTCTTCCTGCTCACTCTTTTGACCGTGTTGGCCTGGAAGCAGTTCTTGCTTCCGGTGAATCAGCTCTCCAATGTTCCCCCGAGGCACCGATAGGGGTTAACCATGTAACCTGAGCCGCCGGACCACGCCGTAGTCGCCCCTGGAAATCCATCACATGGCTCGCCTTCCTGGCATGGCCAATTGGGCCATGAGGGTCCCGGCGCATGAGACAGGTAGTCCGCCATGCTTTGACGCTTCCTGGCAGATAGTTTGTCTGAAAGGAAAAGAGTTGTAGGGCTAGAAACCAGCAAAGTATTCTGGGATTAGTGTTTTTGTTACTTAAAAACCATGTCAAAGGTATGTGATCTGTGACTACAGCGAAGGATTGTCCCAACAAATATTATTGAAGAGATTCAACTTCCCATTTGATACATAAACATTCATTTTCTTTCTATGGTCCAAACAAGACATAGTGGACTATGTACTTGGCCTAAGATCCAGAATGGCTGAGTACATGAAAAAGGCCAGTAAAAACCTTCAGGCCAGCCAAGAGCTCCAGAAGCAATGGCATGACCAGAAGGCTGTTCTGATCCAGTACCAACCAGGACAGAAGGTGTGGGTATTGGAGCCTGTGGCCCCAAGAGCACTCCAGGACAAATGGAGTAGACCCCATCTAATTGTTGAAAAAAAGGGCGAGGTCACCTACTTGGATGACCTGGGCACTGCCAGGAGTCCCCTTAGGGTGATTCATGTTAACCGCCTAAAACCCTACTATGACAGAGCTGATCCCACCCTGCTCATGGCAACAGATGAAGGACAGGAAGAAGAGAGTGACCCTCTCCCTGATCTCTTCTCCTCCACTGAAGAGAGTGCTTTAGTGGAGGGAGTAGTTTTAGCAGACTGTCTAACTGCAGAACAGAAAGACAACTGCATAAATCTCCTTGGACAATTTTCTGAACTCTTTTCAACTGTGCCAGGCACCACATCTTGGTGTGAACACACAATTGATACTGGAGACAGCTTGCCTGTCAAAAGTAAAATCTATAGGCAGCCTGACCATGTCAGGGACTGCATAAAACAAGAGGTTCAGAAAATGCTTGATCTAGGAGTGGTTGAACCTTCTGAAAGCCCATGGGCGAGTCCTGTGGTGCTTGTACCAAAGCCTCACTCAAAAGATGGAAAAAGGGAGATGAGGTTTTGTGTAGATTACAGAAGGTCTCAATCAGGTAACAAAAACTGATGCTCACCCTATACCCAGGGCAGATGAGCTCATAGATACACTGGCATCTGCCAAGTATCTAAGCACCTTTGATTTGACTACAGGGTATTGGCAGATCAAATTGGCTGAGGATGCTATACCTAAAACTGCATTTTCAACTATAGGAGGGCACTACCAATTTACAGTGATGCCCTTTGGTTTGAAAAATGCACCTGCCACTTTTCAGAGGTTGGTGAACACAGGGGGTCATTATGACCTCGGCGGTCTTTTTGCAAGACCGCCGAGGGACCGCCGTGATGAAGACCACCTGTGCAGGCGGTTTGCCGCTCGGCGTATTATGACTGTTGGCTGCTGTCCGTTGTTATTCCGACGGAGAGCCGCCAACAGCCATACTTGCAGGCGGCGGGGAAGTGGCGGTTGCTCCACCTCAACGCCAACAGAACACCGCCCAGCGAATTACATCCTGTGATTCGCCGTGGCGGTGTTCTGTTGGCGGTGTGGTGTCGGCGGAGCTACCCCCATGGCTCCCGTCCCCTCCCGGAGGATCGTCGGACCAGGTAAGTCGATCGTCCATGAGGGGGGGGGGTGTTGTGTGTTGTGTGGGTGCATGGGGGTGTGCGTGTGTGTATGTAGAGGGGGGGGTGTGTGTGTGTGTATGCTTGCGGGGGTGTTATGTGTATGGGAATGAGTGCGTGTATGGCTGTGGGTATGTCTGTATGGATGTGTGCGTGTATGTTTGAATGTGGGTGTGCGTGTCTGACTGTGTGTGGATGTAGGCATGTATATCGGGGTGTGTGCGTGTGTGTGTTTGTTGGTGCCTGCATGCGTGTCAGGTGTGTGTGAGTAATGTTATGTTGGGGGTCGGGGTGGGGAGGGGGGCCCTGCCGCCTTTGGGGGGTGGCAAGGGTGGTGGGGGGTGTAGGGGAGGGAATCGTGGTGGGGGTGGGGGGTCGGGGAGACCCCTATCAGTGCCAGGGAAGGAATTCCCTGGCACTGATAGTGCTTACTGCCATGGATTTCATGGCGGTTGAAACCGCTGGAAATCCACGGCGGTGAGCCGGGTCCAAATACCGGCGGCAGTATACTGACGGACGCAGGGCTGGAGACCCAGGTCTCTAGCCCCGCGGTCGTCTACGCCCTGGCGGGCGGGACGGAGAACCGGCGGATGACCATGGCGGTAACCGCCATGGTCATAATACACCAAGGTAAGACCGCCAGCCTGTTGGCGGTCTTACCGCCGGTTCTCCACCATCCGCCAGGGTTGTAATGACCCCCACAGTCCTGCAAGGGTTGGAGGCTTTTAGTGCAGCATATCTTGATGATATAGCTGTCTTTAGCTCCACCTGGGATGAGCACCTGGTCCACTTTTGGAAAGTTTTGGAGGCCTTGCAAAAGACAGGCCTCACTATCAAGGCTTCAAAGTGCCAGATAGGGCAGGGAAAAGTGGTTTATCTGGGACATCTGGTAGGTGGAGAAGAGATTGCACCACTTCAGGGGAAAATCCAGACAATCATGGATTGAGTTTCCCCTACAACCCAGACCCAGGTGAGAGCCTTCCTAGGCCTCACTGGGTATTACAGGAGATTAATTAAAAACTATGGCTCCATAGCAGCTCCACTCAATGATCTCACCAGTAAAAAGATGCCTAAAAAGGCATTGTGGACAGCTAGCTGTCAGAAAGCTTTTGAGGAGCTCAAACAGGCCATGTGCTCTACACCTGTCCTAAAAAGCCCATGTTACTACAAGAAATTCATTGTTCAAACTGATGCATCTGAATTAGGGGTAGGGGCAGTCTTATCACAACTGAATTTTGAGGGCCAGGATCAACCAGTTGCTTTTATCAGCAGAAGGTTGACCCCTAGAGAAAAGCGTTGGTCTGCCATAGAGAGGGAGGCCTTTCCTGTGGTCTGGGCACTGAAAAAGTTGAGGCCGTACCTGTTTGGCACTCACTTTATTGTTCAGGCAAATCACAAACCTCTACTTTGGCTTAAACAGATGAAGGGTGAAAACCCTAAATTGTTGAGGTGGTCCATATCTCTATAGGGAATGGACTATACAGTGGAACATAGACCTGGGAATACCCACTCCAATGCAGATGGACTCTCCAGTTATTTCCACTTAGACAATGAAGACTCATCAGGTCATGGCTAGTCTTATTGTCCTTCGTTCGGGGGGTTGTGTAGGAAAGTACCATCTTGCCTGGCATGTTACCCCCATATTTCACTGTATATATGCGGTTTTAGTCTATGTGTCACTGGGACCCTGCCAGGTGCCCTGCATGTGTTCCCTGTGTGATGACTAACTGCCTCACTGAGGCTCTGCTGACCAGAACCTCAGTGGTTATGCTCTCTCTTCTTTCCAAATTTGTCACTAACAGGCTAGTGACTAAATTTACCAATTCACATTGGCATACTGGTACACCCATATAATTCCCTAGTATATGGTACTGAGGTACCCAGGGTATTGGGGTTCCAGTAGATCCCTATGGGCTGCAGCATTTCTTTTGCCACCCATAGGGAGCTCTGACAATTCTTACACAGGCCTGCAACTGCAGCCAGCGTGAAATAACGTCCACGTTATTTCACAGCCATTTACCACTGCACTTAAGTAACTTATAAGTCACCTATATGTCTAACCTTCACCTGGTGAAGGTTGGGTGCAAAGTTACTTAGTGTGAGGGAACCCTGGCACTAGCCAAGGTGCCCCCACATTGTTCAGGGCAAATTCTCCAGACTTTGTGAGTGCGGGGACACCATTACACACGTGCACTGTACATAGGTCACTACCTATGTACAGTGTCACAATGGTAACTCCAAACATGGCCATGTAACATGTCTAAGATCATGGAATTGTGGCATTAGGGGGACAATTCCATGATCCCCCGGGTTTCTAGCATAGACATCGGGTACTGCCAAACTGACTTTCCGGGGTCTCCACTGTAGCTGCTGCTGCTGCCAACCCCTCAGACAGGTTTCTGCCCTCCTGGGGTCCAGGCAGCCCTGGCCCAGGAAGGCAGAACAAAAGACTTCCTCTGAGAGAGGGTGTAACACCCTCTCCCTTTGGAAATAGGTGTGAGGGCTGGGGAGGAGTAGCCTAAGAGAGGTAAGAGCCTATCTGAGGGGGTCTCTGACATCACCTGCTGGCACTGGCCACTCAGAGCAGTCCAGTGTGCCCCCAACACGTCCGAATCCAAGATGGCAGAGGTCTGTGACACACTGGAGGAGCTC
This sequence comes from Pleurodeles waltl, assembly GCF_031143425.1. NCBI lineage: Eukaryota > Metazoa > Chordata > Amphibia > Caudata > Salamandridae > Pleurodeles > Pleurodeles waltl. The sequence goes on from NC_090447.1 coordinate 21,465,560, forward strand.
TGGGCACCTCCCCGTAGAGGTACTGGTCAGGGGAGTGGTCAATCCCCTTTCCTTTGTCCAGTTTCGCGCCAGAGCAGGGCTGGGGGATCCCTGAACCAGTGTAGACTGGCTTATGCAGAGATGGGCACCATCTGTGCCCATCAAAGCATTTCCAGAGGATGGGGGAGGCTACTCCTCCCAGCCCTTCACACCTATTTCCAAAGGGAGAGGGTGTAACACCCTCTCTCAGAGGAAATCCTTTGTTCTGCCTTCCTGGGCCGGGGCTGCCCAGACCCCAGGAGGGCAGAATCCTGTCTGAGGGGTTGGCAGCAGCAGCAGTTGCAGTGGAAACCCCAGAAAGGCAGTTTGGCAGTACCCGGGTTCTGTGCTAGAGACTTGGGGGATCATGGAATTGTCCCTCCAATACCAGAATGGTATTGGGGTGACAATTCCATGATCTTACACATGTTACATGTTCATGTTCGGAGTTACCATTGTGACGCTATACATAGGTAGTGACCTATGTATAGTGCACGCGTGTAATGGTGTCCCAGCACTCACAAAGTCCGGGGAATTTGTCCTGAAAGATGTGGGGGCACCTTGGCTAGTGCCAGGGTGCCCACACACTAAGTAACTTGGCACCCAACCTCCACCAAGTGAGGGTTAGACACATAGGTGACTTATAAGTTACTTGTGTGCAGTGAAAAATGGCTGTGAAATAATGTGGACGTTATCTCACTCAGGCTGCGGTGGCAGGCTTGTGTAAGAATTGTTTGAGCTCCCTATGGGTGGCAAAAGAAATGCTGCAGCCCATAGGGATCTCCTGGAACCCCAATACCCTGGGTACCTAAGTACCACATACAAGGGAATTATATGGGTGTACCAGTGTGTCAATGAGAATTGGCAAATTTAGTCACTAGTCTGCAGTGACACATTTAGAAAGCAGAGAGAGCATAAACACTGAGGTTCTGGTTAGCAGAGCCTCAGTGATACAGTTAGGCACCACACAGGGAACACATACAGGGCACATACTATGAGCACTGGGGTCCTGCCTAGCAGGATCCCAGTGACACAAGGGCTAAAACATACATACAGTGAAAATGGGGGTTACATGCCAGGCAAGATGGTCCTTTCCTACAACATATATGTAAACATAGGTAATAAAACTGATATTAATAATAACTAATTATAATTACAAACACTAGAAATTAAAAAAAGTGAAAATCACACTCATAACATTGTTAAAAATAAATTTATAAAAACGTCCAATAAAATAAATAATAACAATACATATTAAAATAACTGTTAAAAATAAAAATTAAATGCATAAATTAAAACAATAAAAAAAATTAAGATTAAGAAAAAGAATCAAATTCATTCTTCCTCTTCAAATCTGACCAAGAGAAGCTAAAGTGTTTGACTTTGGAAGGGTCAGATTTTCTATTGTAACTCTAATGTAAGCAACAGTAGGGAAAATGTTGACCTTTGGAGGAGTTACATTTATGACTTATACTCCAACCTGAGCAACAGCGGAGAAAGTGTTGGAATTTAGATGGTTTATATATACTATATCCATTCTCAGGTAAGCAGCAGTAGGAAACTGTTGGCTTTTGATGTGGTCAGAGTTACTATTTTCTGATTGACAGAAGTGGGCAGGGGGGGTCAGCTTTACTATTCCCACACCAACCTTACCACTGTAGAAAGCTCAGAGTTCATTTCCCCTATCCTACATAAAATATAAGGCACATATACAGAAAATAAACTAAGATATTTTCCATAAACTTATATATAGACATAGGCCTTCATAATGAACATGGCGGCAATCAACACCGACCGTCGCGGTGAAGGTAGACAGAAGACTGCCACTGGCACACCGCCATACAATGATGCCAAAGTGCCAAACCTCAGAAAATCCTGCAACCTCCACCCACCGCCAGGGCCTATGATGGCAGAAAGGCTGTAAACCTCACCCCGCCACTGCCATACAGCCAAATCCTCCGCCCACCAAATAATGATGCACAAATCAGCGAGGCGGATAGTGGATGTTAAACAACCATTGGCAGTATGGGCCGCCACAGCCAGCAATGGGACCCAACAACAACAAATGCACGCATTGGCAAGTTTATAACCCACACACCTGACACAAATCCACAACACTATAAAAGACTCACATACACACCCCAACAATCCTTTGCATCGCCAATAGCAAGAATGAGACTGACAACACAACACGCATACACTGAACACAACATAACAAAAGTCACACACACAAATACACCACCAAAACCCATGCATTCCCCAAACACCATCACAAGCCACATACCCAACCACACAACAGCACCCTCGCCAATACACCCATAACACCACACCCACAACATACATCATGGCACCCCCTAAGCACCCCCAATTCACAGATAGGGAGCTAAGGACCATGGTATACGAAATACTCAAGGTCGAGCCACAACTATTTGGGGCACAGGTGCAACAGACAACCATTGTCAGGAAAATAAAGTTATGTCAGACGATGGTCTACAAGGTCAATGCAGTGGGAAACTATCCATGCACAAGGGACGACATCCGCAAGAGATGGAATGACCTGCGTGGGAAGGTGAGGTCAATGGCATCCAGGCACAACATTGCGGTAAAGAAAACTAGTGGAGTACCCCCACCTACACCCCCGACTACACCGACTAGGAAGAGAAGGTACTGGCTATCCTGCATACGGAGGGCCTCACTGGACTCACTGGAGGACTGGACTCGAGTAAGTCAACTACAATTTCTTCATATCCATCACAGCTGTAATGCATGTACCACCCCACGACTCCCACTACCACCAGGACCACATCCCCACTCAGGGCACAACACCCACATCCAGTTAGTCCGCATGCACACACTCCCACTAACAGGCCCCCATCCTGCCCTGTGTGCACAGTCACCTACCCCTGCAAGGATTCTCATTGGCACTACAGCACCCACAATGCACCTCTACCCTCCACTCAAAATGAAAGGATAATTCCACGAAGGGACTCAGCATGGCACAACAAGGGAATAAAAGCACAAAATAGGGCAGAGCTGTGCATCCATTTCTGAATTAGTACATGAAACATACGTGTCCATTCCCCCTACATGCCACCGGGACGGAAAAAGCCAGCGCCTCGCACAGAGACAGAGGCCCCACTCAGGACACTGGAGAGGGATGCATGGAAAGTGAGGAATACCCTGGCCCTCACACAGTCCTTGACTGTCCCCTTCCAGCAGCCCCACCCAAGAAACCACTGACAGCCCTACCACCCAGCCACCAAGATCAGCTCTGGCCAAACAACCCCACACCAGTGTCTCCCGGTCACAGACTGGCGGCCCACATGCACAGAAGCCAGAGTCTCCACCCACCAACAGGCAGGATGATGATGGCCTCAGTGCAAGTGGGACTGCCAGACCTGTGCAGGGGACACAGGTACAGAGGGTAAGGGCCAGTGGGAGGGCATCAGTGGCCCAGGGGAAGCCAAAGGATGGATGTTGCAGCCCAGGAGGTGATCTCTGAGGTCCTGGGAGCATACCACCATACCCAGGACAGGATGGGCCAGATCCTGGCCACCCTGGAGCAGAATCAAAGGCTGCAGCTAGCACACCACCAAGAGGCCATGGAGCAATGGAAACAACTCAATGTCACCATGGCCACCATGCAGGGGTGCTGCAGCCCCACTACCCTAGCCAGCCTGTGACCTTCACCCACCTGCATGCCCCTACCACTAGCCAGGACACTGCCCTGCCATCTACACCTGCAGCATCTACTGGACTGGTGGCACTGCCAGAGGACACACAGGAGACCAGCACCCCTAGCCCTGCTGCCCAGCTCCAGTCACGCATACGTGCCCTCAGACCCAGACATGGCACTGGAACACCTGCCAAGACCAAGGCCCTGTTAAGAAGTGACCCTGCCCTGAACTGTCTCCCATGTGTTCCACTGTGCTACCTTGTTGACCTGCCACTACCAACACACCATCTACCAAGGGGCAAATGGACCAATACCCACTGCCACCAACAGCTGAGCCCATGCACCAGAGTATGGATATGCACCATGAGCCCACTCCATATCACTGTACTGCGATATTCCAAATTTGTGACACTTAATAAAAACACATATGCACCAAACCGTTTTTTTCCCATCATTATGAGTTTGAAATTGTGAGTGTGTATGCATTAGCCAGTTAATTTCATATTCACACCTTTATTGCAGGAGGGGACCCTACGCACTCTAGTGTCTGAGGTAAGTCAAAATGTACACAATAATTGGTTCCCTGATACATGCCACTTCAGTACTCAGTTAACAGTGTCAATGACTACAGACACCACATCACCAATGACATGAGTCAGACTGATACTATGAAGTGAAGACAACAGCATCATTGAACATTACCTCATAGTTACTGGAAGTATAGGCGGATCAGCTTGTTCCTGGAGTTGATATCTTCCCCCTCTTCTTCCTCACCATTACTCTCATCCCCTCTCTGAGGTTGCTGGTCTGGTTGGACAGCACCCTCCTCCTCTAGAAGGGAAATAGTTTTCCTCACAGCCACGTTGTGCAGCATGTAGCAGGCCACCACTATCCTATACACCTTCTCAGGGCCATAGCACAGGGATCGCCCAGAGAGATGGAGGCAACAAAATCTAGCCTTCAGGAGACTTATAGTGCGCTCAGTCACCCTCCTACTACGTCCATGGGCCTCATTATAATTCCTCTCTGCATCTGTCCTGGGATTCCTCACAGGTGTCAGGAGCCATTCAAGTTGGAGTAACCAGAATCACCTTCAAAAGTGGACGCAAATAGGACCATAATGAACTGTCTGCACATACACTTTGGCTGGATGTCACCTATGTACAGAACCATTTTCATACACACTCACCTATGAGCCATCCTCTGTCCCCTTGTAGTTGTCCCATAAAGTGTGGTACACTGCTGTTTCTCAGGACAAAGGAATCATGGACTGGTCCTGGGAACCTGGCATTGACATGTGATATGTACTGGTCAGCAGTATACACCAATTGTATATTCATGGAGTAGAAGTTCTTTCAATTTCTGTACACCTGTTCGTTCACTCTTGGAGGTATGAGAGCAATGTGGGTTCCATCAATGGCACCTATCACATGGGGGATGTTAGCAAAGGCATAAAATCCAGACTTGATGGCAGGTAGTTTAGCCCTTTGGCGGAACTGGATGTATGTCTGCAGGTATTGGACGAATGCATCTAGGAATTTGGACAGGATGAGGCTAAACATTGGCTGTGAGAACCCTGTACCCATGCCCACTGTCACCTGAAATGAGCCTGTAGCCAAAAATGGAGTACAGATAGCACTTGCACTCCAGTAGGGATGGAATGCTGATTCCGATTAGCTGGCCTCAGTACAGGATCCAGTAAAGCACATAGGTCATGCATTGTTGCACGATTTAGTCTGTAGGTGACAATGATGCGACGTTCATCATGGTTTCCAAATCAACAAGAGGCCTGTACACAGATGGGGCCCTCCCTCACCACATGAATCTGTACTTATGGGGGAGGAAGGAACACATATGAGTGGCACACATACACCTGCAACACATGATGTTACTGTATCAATAGATGTGCGACACGAAGGTTACACACACAGACGCTATGTATTAAGTACAACATCAGGCACATGTGTGCAGAGTCAACTCTTTTGTTAATGCATCCCACTGTGGACACATTTCCTAAGATGGGTGCATGTGAGGATCAGACACTCATGTCAGCAAGCGACTAAGGTCAGAGACTTGGAGGCCCTGAATGGGGCCCCTGGCCAGGATATGTTTACGTGGTGGTAGCAAGATGGCAACCTCCTGCCATTTAGGCCTGAGGGAGTGGAAGTGACATCATTCCGTTGGCGGTAGTCGTCATGGTGGAAGGCGGTGTTCACCGCCGTGCACCAGATCATTGGATTACATGGTTGTCAATGGGGAACCTGGGTCTAACATGATCCCCGCCGGCGATGACGCAGCGGAACGTACGCCCTGTTGTCAGACCCTTGACACTTGACTCCTGATTCCCGTGCAGGGCAGTACTCCACTGCGTGTGCTGCTGTGTCCTGACTCTGGTCCCTGAGATGGTGTGAGTCACAGGGGAACGGGCCCCGGCCTTCACTACGGAGGAGCTCGAGAAGCTGGTGGACGGAGTCCTACCCCTGTATGCCAAGTTGTGTGGGCGACCAGAGGAGAGGGTGAGTTGGCGGCTGTCTTCTTTGGATGTGTGTGAAGGTGGCGGATGCCTGTATGCATGTAACTGCACAGCCGTAGACTGTGTGGCATGTACTGTTTGTGAGTTGGTAACATGACTTTTAAAAATGTCTATTCCGTAGGGGGGACATCATGTCATCTGTATTAGGAGCGCACATACTGTCCCATGCAGGTCAGCGCCCATCAGAAGAGAGGACTGTGGCAAGCCATCGCCAAGGAAGTGCGGACCCCGGGGGTCTACAACCGGCGGAGCACCCACTGCAGGAAGCGGTGGGAGGACCTGACGCTGGGACAGGAAGACCGATGAGGCACAACTGGGGAAGGCCTCCCAACGAGGAAGGGGTGCCTGTCGGACCCTGATCCCCCTAATGGCCCGCATACTGGCGGTGACCTATATGGATTTGGATGGGCGCTTGAAGGCAGCACAGCAGCCACAAGGGGGTGAGTACCAACACTATTGGAATACTACTTTGATGGATGTTTTTGGGTGCTGTGGTATGTATGCTGTCTAGTGCCTGGCACTCGAACAGGTGTGTTCCTGCAGTTCTGCCCCCTCATAGACCCGGGGATGGTGTGAGGACATGTGTGGCCAGTCCCAATAGGCCCATAGGAATTCACCGTTCTGTAATCCTTGAATGCTTTGTGGGCTCCTTGACTAGTGGGTGCATTGGCTGGGCATGGTCCTCCATGCATGTACTCCACACAGTTTATCAGGTCCATGTTTCATGTGGGTAATGTGGTGTATTCTGAGGTAGTGGCCACTAGTCGGGGGCACAGTCATGACTATTGTTGTAAGTGCTGCCTGTAAGTGTGTGACCTGGAAGGGAGTGTGTGTGAGCCAGGGATGTACATTCATTCAGGTATTTACAGATTTCTCCCCAGTTTTGTCTCTCCAGCCCTGTGCTCTTGTGTCCTTTGTGTACATCAGCATCATCTGGCAAGGGAGCAGTGGCACTGGCGATCAACGCCAAGGGCACCAGTGGGTTGGAGGGCGAGGGAGTACCACAGGGGAGGCAACTACCAATGAAGGTAGTGACTCTGATACCTCCTCCAATGGCAGCTCCCTGGTGGTGGCGGACCGTACTGGGCCCACACATTCTTTTTTTCATCTTCTGCCACCCCCATATCATCACCGCCCTGCCAGTTTCTCCCCATCCAGTTGCTGATGCCTGCTCACCGAGGAGGTTGGGCGTCTCCTTCGCCCCAGGCACCTCATCCCTTGCCCCAATCAGCCCTGCTGCCCTCACGAAGGAGGCTATTGACCTCCTGAGGACCATCTCTGAAGGGCAGACAAACATTGTGAATGCCATCCAGGGGCTAGCATCACAGATGCAGTAATGCAATGCATACCTGGAAGGCATTCACAGTGCTATGTCTGGGCTACAGAGACCTTTTCAGGCTCTGGCCTCTTCTTTGATGGCAGCCAGTGTCCCTGATCTTTCCCTCCCCTCTCCCACCACCTGTAGGAGGCTGGACTGGCTTGTAGTGAGTACCAAGGGGTACTTGCACCTTGCACCAGGCCCAGTTATCCCGTATTAGTGTATAGGGTGTCTAGCAGCTTAGGCTGATAGATAATGGTAGCTTAGCAGAGCAGCTTAGGCTGAACTAGGAGACGTGTGAAGCTACTACAGTACCACTTAGTGTCATATTCACAATATCATAAGAAAACACAATACACAGTTATACTAAAAATAAAGGTACTTTATTTTTATGACAATATGCCAAAGTATCTTAGAGTGTACCCTCAGTGAGAGGATAGGAAATATACACAAGATATATATACACAATAGCAAAAATATGCAGTATAGTCTTAGAAAACAGTGCAAACAATGTATAGTTACAATAGGATGCAATGGGGAAACATAGGAATAGGGGCAACACAAACCATATACTCCAGAAGTGGAATGCGAACCACGAATGGACCCCAAACCTATGTGACCTTGTAGAGGGTCGCTGGGACTATTAGAAAATAGTGAGAGTTAGAAAAATAACCCTCCCCAAGACCCTGAAAAGTGAGTGCAAAGTGCACTAAAGTTCCCCTAAGGATAAATTAGTCGTGTTAGAGGGAGAATGCAAGGAAAACACAAATCAGCAATGCAACAACGATGGATTCCTGACTGAGGGTACCTGTGGAACAAGGGGACCAAGTCCAAAAGTCACAAGCAGCTCGGAGATGGGCAGATGCCCAAGAAATGCCAGCGGTTGGTGCAAAGAAGCTCTTACTAGGCTGAAGAACTGTGAATACTGCAGGAACGACAAGGGCCAGAGACTTCCCCTTTGGAGGATGGATCCCCCACGCCTTGGAGAGTCGTGCAAAAGTGCTTTTCCGCCAGATGGACGCCAACAAGCCTTGCTACACGCAAATCGTGCGTTTGGCGTTTTTGGACGCTGCTGGGGCCCAGGAGGGACCAGAAGGTCGCAAATTGGACCTGCAGAGAGAGGGGACGTCGAGCAAGACAAAGAGCCCTCACTGAAGCAGGTAGCACCCGGAGAAGTGCCAGAAACAGGCACTACGAGGATGCGTGAAACGGTGCTCGCCGAAGTTGCACAAAGGAGTCCCACGTCGCCGGAGACCAACTTAGAAAGTCGTGCAATGCAGGTTAGAGTGCTGTGGACCCAGGCTTGGCTGTGCACGAAGGATTTCCGCCGGAAGTGCACAGGGGCCGGAGTAGCTTGCAAAGTCGCGGTTCCCAGCAATGCAGCCCAGCGAGGTGAGGCAAGGACTTACCTCCACCAAACTTGGGCTGAAGAGTCACTGGACTGTGGGGGTCACTTGGACGGTGTCGCTGGATTCGAGGGACCTCGCTCGTCGTGCTGAGAGGAGACCCAAGGGACCGGTAATGCAGCTTTTTGGTGCCTGCGGTTGCAGGGGGAAGATTCCGTCGACCCACGGGAGATTTCTTCGGAGCTTCTGGTGCAGAGAGGAGGCAGACTACCCCCACAGCATGCACAAGCAGGAAAACAGTCGAGAAGGCGGCAGGATCAGCGTTACAGAGTTGCAGTAGTCGTCTTTGCTACTATGTTGCAGGTTTGCAGGCTTCCAGCGCGGTCAGCGGTCGATTCCTTATCAGAAGGTGAAGAGGGAGATGCAGAGGAACTCGGCTGAGCTCATGCATTCGTTATCTAAAGTTTCCCCAGAGACAGAGACCCTAAATAGCCAGAAAAGAGGGTTTGGCTACCTAGGAGAGAGGAAAGGCTACTAACACCTGAAGGAGCCTATCACAAGGAGTCTCTGACGTCACCTGGTGGCACTGGCCACTCAGAGCAGTCCAGTGTGCCAGCAGCACCTCTGTTTCCAAGATGGCAGAGGTCTGGAGCACACTGGAGGAGCTCTGGACACCTCCCAGGGGAGGTGCAGGTCAGGGGAGTGGTCACTCCCCTTTCCTTTGTCCAGTTTCGCGCCAGAGCAGGGGCTAAGGGGTCCCTGAACCGGTGTAGACTGGCTTATGCAGAATTGGGCACATCTGTGCCCAACAAAGCATTTCCAGAGGCTGGGGGAGGCTACTCCTCCCCTGCCTTCACACCATTTTCCAAAGGGAGAGGGTGTCACACCCTCTCTCAGAGGAAGTTCTTTGTTCTGCCATCCTGGGCCAGGCCTGGCTGGACCCCAGGAGGGCAGCTGCCTGTCTGAGGGGTTGGCAGCAGCAGCAGCTGCAGAGAAACCCCAGGAAGGGCAGTCTGGCAGTACCAGGGTCTGTGCTACAGACCACTGGGATCATGGAATTGTACCAACAATGCCAGGATGGCATAGAGGGGGCAATCCCATGATCATAGACATGTTACATGGCCATATTCGGAGTTACCATGGTGAAGCTACATATAGGTAGTGACCTATATGTAGTGCACACGTGTAATGGTGTCCCCGCACTCACAAAGTTCAGTGAATTGGCTCTGAACAATGTGGGGGCACCTTGGCTAGTGCCAGGGTGCCCTCACACTAAGTAACTTTGCACCTAACCTTTACCAGGTAAAGGTTAGACATATAGGTGACTTATAAGTTACTTAAGTGCAGTGTAAAATGGCTGTGAAATAACGTGGACGTTATTTCACTCAGGCTGCTGTGGCAGGCCTGTGTAAGAATTGTCAGAGCTCCCTATGGGTGGCAAAAGAATTGCTGCAGCCCATAGGGATCTCCTGGAACCCCAATACCCTGGGTACCTCAGTACCATATACTAGGGAATTATAAGGGTGTTCCAGTAAGCCAATGTAAATTGGTAAAATTGGTCACTAGCCTGTTAGTGACAATTTGAAAGTAATGAGAGAGCACAACCACTGAGGTCCTGGTTAGCAGAGCCTCAGTGAGACAGTTAGGCACCACACAGGGAACATATACATGCACACCTATGAGCACTGGGGCCCTGTGTGACAGGGTCCCAGTGACACATACATATAGGCCACAAACTTATGAGCACTGGGGTCCTGACCAGCAGGATCCCAGTGACACATAACAAACATACTGAAACATAGTGTTTTCACTATGAGCACTGAGGCCTGGCTATCAGGATCCCAGTGAGACAGTGAAAACAGTGACAAACACCCTGACATACACTCACAAACAGGCCAAAAGTGGGGGTAACAAGGCTAGAAAGAGGCTACCTTCTCACACAACCCCCCCCAAACGAAGGACAATAAGGCTAACCTTGGCCAGTTGAGACTTTATTGTCTAAGTGGTGATAAGTAGAGAGTAGCTCTGCAATAGACTGGTTACTCCCTTTATCATCCACTATATGGTTACTTCCCTGTGGGGATGTAAACCACCCTGTTTGAAGTTTTTTAGCTAAGCAACAATGTGAAGATGTATTTTCAGAGTTTCTATCAGTAAGTTTTAGTTTAGAGCAGTGGGAATTGTCCACTGAACCTATTTGTAGTGATGGAAATGCCAGACAGGGATGCTGTCTCAGAAAAGCCATAGCTGGGCAAAAACTTTGTCCATCTGGCTGGAAGAGAGAACAGGGATGCTGTTTCTCTTGAGTTGGAGCAGGGCAGGGATGCTGTCCTATGAGCTCCACACTAGGGCAGGGATGCTGTCCTAAGTGTTGTGAGGTAGTGCAGGGTTTCTGCACTAAAGTTTCTCTGGGAGGGTTGGAGGGATGCTCCATGTTAACTAAAATGGTGCTGTTTTTCTCACCAATGTTAGTTATCCCACAGAGAGGTACTTCCACCTCAGGGAGTCCAGCTTTGCCAGCTGATGATTCCCTTGGAACAGGTGCCACCCCAGGAGAGGTTTCTCCCACCACAGGAATGGTATCCTGAATGGTAGGGTGGTTAGGGGATACTGTGATACCCTTTTTACCTGTTGATGGAGAGGGATCCTGAGTTTTCAGGCCTTCTCTCCTTTGCTTTTTCATTTCACTTGAAATGAGAGGGAACAATTCCTCAGGGATGCCCAGCATGGCTGCATGGGCATAAAACTCTACATCAGCCCAACCTGAGGCCTCTAGGTCATTACCTAAGAGACAGTCTACAGGTAAGCTAGGTGATACCACCACCTGCTTAGGGCCAGTAACTCCACCCCAACTAAACTGAATTATAGCTAAGGGAAGAAACTTAGTGGAGTTATGGACATCAATAATCTTATACTGTTGTCCAATGATGTGTTGTTCAGGAGGCACTAGGTTTTCAGTCACCAAAGTGAAACTGGCACCTGTGTCCCTGTAGGCCAAGGCCTCAACACCATTTATTGAAACTGTCTGCCTGTACTTATCCATTGTAAGGGGACAAGCAGCCAGTGTGGCAAGGCCAGTGCCACTAGGTGTGACAGAAACTGTCTTGGGACTGATGACATCAGTTTCCACTATGGACCCATAAGTGAACCCAACTACACCCTTTGCTTGACTGTTGCCAGCAGTCCCACCACTAGTACCACTACTGCTAGGGGCACTAGAGCTTGATGTATTAGTGGTGGTAGGCTCAGGGGGTTTACCTGGACAGGACTTATCCCCTGGCCTATGGCCTCTATTTTTACACACAAAGCACCAAGGCTTTTTAATGTGTGCAGGTTGGGAAGAAGAGGAAGAATTTGTTTTATCCCCACCCTCTGAAGAGTGTTTAAGATTCGAAGTGGGATCTTTGGTTTTACCCTTATCCCCATGCTTATCTTGAGATTTTTCACCATCTTTCTTCTTATTGCCATCTTTGTCACCCCCTGTATGAACTTTTCTGTTCACCCTTGTTCTGACCCATCTGTCTGCCTTCTTTCCCAATTCTTGGGGAGAGGTCAGATCAGAGTCTACCAGGTACTGGTGCAACAAATCAGACACACAATTATTAAGTATATGCTCTCTCAGGATTGTGTTATACAGGCTTTCATAATCAGTAACTTTACTGCCATGTAACCACCCCTCCAAGGCCTTCACTGAATGGTCAATGAAATCAACCCAGTCTTGTGAAGACTCCTTTTTGGTCTCTCTGAACTTTATCCTGTACTGTTCAGTGGTTAAGCCATAACCATCCAGGAGTGCATTCTTAAGAACTTGGAAATTATTAGCATCATTTTCTTTCACAGTAAGGAGCCTATCCCTACCTTTTCCACTAAATGATAGCCATAGGATAGCAGCCCACTGCCTTTGAGGGACATCCTGTACAACACAGGCCCTCTCAAGTGCAGCAAACCACTTGTTAATGTCATCCCCCTCCTTATAAGGGGGAACTATCTTGTGCAGATTCCTGGAATCATGCTCTTTTGCAGGATGACTATGGGGAATACTGCTGCTGCCACCATGGGTATCTAAACCCAACTTCTGTCTTTCCCTCTCTATTTCTAAAGACTGTCTATCCAAATCCAGCTGTTGCTTCTTGAGCTTCAGTCTGGTTTGCTCCACTCTCAATCTATTGAGCTCCCTTTCTAACAATCTGTCATCAGGGTGGGTGGGAGGGACATTTCTAGATACAGAGGTATGATGGGAATGAACAGAAGGAGACCTGTCCCTTACCAAGGGCACCCTAACAGCTTGGCTACCAGCATAATGTGAGAGCACATCATCAGTATGATGTGATTCAACCTCTGTACCAACTATGCTAGACTGTCTAGTAATGGGCAGGCTGAGAAGTTTCTTTCCTGAACCTTTTCCTGGGGGAGTCCCTGGATCAGATTGAGAACCATTAGCTACTTTTTCTACAGATTGGGCACTTATGGCCTTATCCTGTACTCTAAGCATATTAATTAACAGTTCTAAGGAAGGATTCTTCCCTACACTCAAACCTCTCTCTATGCAGAGACTCCTTGCTCCTTTCCAGCTAAGGTGATCATATGCAAGTTTGGACAGTTCAACTTTTTGGCCTGTGCCAGACATTTTTAGAGAGAGTTAAAGTGATAGACAAAGAGAAAAAAGTTTTCAGAACTTTTTGGAAAGACAGAAAAAACTTTTTAAACTTTTAAGAACTTTTTGAAAGTTTAGAAGTACTTTTCAGCACTTAGAAAAGAGTGAAAAGAGGAAATGCAAAACTTTTTGGCTATGTGTATATACACTGACCTTGTTTTGTATATTTTTCTCTTATGAAAAGTACAATGACAAGAATGGTAAGTAGTCTCAAAGCACTTATCCCACCGCTGCACAACCAATGTAGGAGGCTGGACTGGCTTGTAGTGAGTACCAAGGGGTACTTGCACCTTGCACCAGGCCCAGTTATCCCTTATTAGTGTATAGGGTGTCTAGCAGCTTAGGCTGATAGATAATGGTAGCTTAGCAGAGCAGCTTAGGCTGAACTAGGAGACGTGTGAAGCTACTACAGTACCACTTAGTGTCATATGCACAATATCATAAGAAAACACAATACACAGTTATACTAAAAATAAAGGTACTTTATTTTTATGACAATATGCCAAAGTATCTTAGAGTGTACCCTCAGTGAGAGGATAGGAAATATACACAAGATATATACACAATAGCAAAAATATGCAGTATAGTCTTAGAAAACAGTGCAAACAATGTATAGTTACAATAGGATGCAATGGGGAAACATAGGAATAGGGGCAACACAAACCATATACTCCAGAAGTGGAATGCGAACCACGAATGGACCCCAAACCTATGTGACCTTGTAGAGGGTCGCTGGGACTATTAGAAAATAGTGAGAGTTAGAAAAATAACCCTCCCCAAGACCCTGAAAAGTGAGTGCAAAGTGCACTAAAGTTCCCCTAAGGACAAATTAGTCGTGTTAGAGGGAGAATGCAAGGAAAACACAAATCAGCAATGCAACAACGATGGATTCCTGACTGAGGGTACCTGTGGAACAAGGGGACCAAGTCCAAAAGTCACAAGCAGCTCGGAGATGGGCAGATGCCCAAGAAATGCCAGCGGTTGGTGCAAAGAAGCTCTTACTAGGCTGAAGAACTGTGAATACTGCAGAAACGACAAGGGCTAGAGACTTCCCCTTTGGAGGATGGATCCCCCACGCCTTGGAGAGTCGTGCAGAAGTGTTTTTCCGCCGGATGGACGCCAACAAGCCTTGCTACACGCAAATCGTGCGTTTGGCGTTTTTGGACGCTGCTGGGGCCCAGGAGGGACCAGAAGGTCGCAAATTGGACCTGCAGAGAGAAGGGACGTCGAGCAAGACAAAGAGCCCTCACTGAAGCAGGTAGCACCCGGAGAAGTGCCAGAAACAGGCACTACGAGGATGCGTGAAACGGTGCTCGCCGAAGTTGCACAAAGGAGTCCCACGTCGCCGGAGACCAACTTAGAAAGTCGTGCAATGCAGGTTAGAGTGCCGTGGACCCAGGCTTGGCTGTGCACGAAGGATTTCCGCCGGAAGTGCACAGGGGCCGGAGTAGCTTGCAAAGTCGCGGTTCCCAGCAATGCAGCCGAGCGAGGTGAGGCAAGGACTTACCTCCACCAAACTTAGGCTGAAGAGTCACTGGACTGTGGGGGTCACTTGGACGGTGTCGCTGGATTCGAGGGACCTCGCTCGTCGTGCTGAGAGGAGACCCAAGGGACCGGTAATGCAGCTTTTTGGTGCCTGCGGTTGCAGGGGGAAGATTCCGTCGACCCACGGGAGATTTCTTCGGAGCTTCTGGTGCAGAGAGGAGGCAGACTACCCCCACAGCATGCACAAGCAGGAAAACAGTCGAGAAGGCGGCAGGATCAGCGTTACAGAGTTGCAGTAGTCGTCTTTGCTACTATGTTGCAGGTTTGCAGGCTTCCAGCGCGGTCAGCGGTCGATTCCTTATCAGAAGGTGAAGAGGGAGATGCAGAGGAACTCGGCTGAGCTCATGCATTCGTTATCTAAAGTTTCCCCAGAGACAGAGACCCTAAATAGCCAGAAAAGAGGGTTTGGCTACCTAGGAGAGAGGAAAGGCTACTAACACCTGAAGGAGCCTATCACAAGGAGTCTCTGACGTCACCTGGTGGCACTGGCCACTCAGAGCAGTCCAGTGTGCCAGCAGCACCTCTGTTTCCAAGATGGCAGAGGTCTGGAGCACACTGGAGGAGCTCTGGACACCTCCCAGGGGAGGTGCAGGTCAGGGGAGTGGTCACTCCCCTTTCCTTTGTCCAGTTTCGCGCCAGAGCAGGGGCTAAGGGGTCCCTGAACCGGTGTAGACTGGCTTATGCAGAATTGGGCACATCTGTGCCCAACAAAGCATTTCCAGAGGCTGGGGGAGGCTACTCCTCCCCTGCCTTCACACCATTTTCCAAAGGGAGAGGGTGTCACACCCTCTCTCAGAGGAAGTTCTTTGTTCTGCCATCCTGGGCCAGGCCTGGCTGGACCCCAGGAGGGCAGCTGCCTGTCTGAGGGGTTGGCAGCAGCAGCAGCTGCAGAGAAACCCCAGGAAGGGCAGTCTGGCAGTACCAGGGTCTGTGCTACAGACCACTGGGATCATGGAATTGTACCAACAATGCCAGGATGGCATAGAGGGGGCAATTCCATGATCATAGACATGTTACATGGCCATATTCGGAGTTACCATGGTGAAGCTACATATAGGTAGTGACCTATATGTAGTGCACGCGTGTAATGGTGTCCCCGCACTCACAAAGTTCAGTGAATTGGCTCTGAACAATGTGGGGGCACCTTGGCTAGTGCCAGGGTGCCCTCACACTAAGTAACTTTGCACCTAACCTTTACCAGGTAAAGGTTAGACATATAGGTGACTTATAAGTTACTTAAGTGCAGTGTAAAATGGCTGTGAAATAACGTGGACGTTATTTCACTCAGGCTGCTGTGGCAGGCCTGTGTAAGAATTGTCAGAGCTCCCTATGGGTGGCAAAAGAATTGCTTCAGCCCATAGGGATCTCCTGGAACCCCAATACCCTGGGTACCTCAGTACCATATACTAGGGAATTATAAGGGTGTTCCAGTAAGCCAATGTAAATTGGTAAAATTGGTCACTAGCCTGTTAGTGACAATTTGAAAGTAATGAGAGAGCATAACCACTGAGGTCCTGGTTAGCAGAGCCTCAGTGAGACAGTTAGGCACCACACAGGGAACATATACATGCACACCTATGAGCACTGGGGCCCTGTGTGACAGGGTCCCAGTGACACATACATATAGGCCACAAACTTATGAGCACTGGGGTCCTGACCAGCAGGATCCCAGTGACACATAACAAACATACTGAAACATAGTGTTTTCACTATGAGCACTGAGGCCTGGCTATCAGGATCCCAGTGAGACAGTGAAAACAGTGACAAACACCCTGACATACACTCACAAACAGGCCAAAAGTGGGGGTAACAAGGCTAGAAAGAGGCTACCTTCTCACACCACCTCTACCCCTTCCAGCACCCCACTCCCTTCACCCATCCCAAGCACATGTACAGACAGCCATGCACACGCATCAACACACATTAAGCACACAGACATACACAAGCACCATACTTCACACCACGGGCATACACACACTAACATACAAAGGCACACACAACAACATCCACTTCCCCCACTGTGTCCACCTCTCCTGCCTCCCTGTCACCTCACCCTGCACACCCACAAGCACTGCAATCTCCGTCACTGCTACTGCCCCCATTCTTGCAGTCACCACAACATCTGACATCTAGTCATCCACCCCATACACCACACCTGCACTCACCACAACTGCATTGACAGACACTTGCAGCACACTCACCAGACCGGCAGACACCCAGGCAACATTCACGTACACTGGCAGCCTGTCTTGTCCCAGTGTATCCACTCCCCCTCCTCCCAAAACACTCAAACATTTGCAGACACCCACACAACACACATCCACCACACATCATCATACTTTACAGGCACCTGCATCGACGTCCAGCACACCTACACCTGGTACAAGCATTCCCTCAACCTCCACTCCCAGACCTTCCTCCAAATCCCCCCAGCTGCCTCTAAGAAGCTTTTCCTCTCCTGTGTTGACCTGTTTGAAACATATCGTCCCTAAATGTGCCCATGTCCTTGTACTGTCCACTCCTTCCACGTCCAAGTCCACCCCAGTCCGCTCTTCCCATTCCCATGCCCCTTCCCCAGGGAGGAAGAAGCCCCATGTTGCCCCAGGTCCCTCTGCCATCCACTGTCCAAGCCCACTCACCCACCTTCCAAGGGCAAGCTCAAACCCCCTCCACCTCACAAAACCTAAGCACAAGCCTCCCTCCAGACGTAAGTCCCCACCCTGCCATCCCCTGCCCCTGTTCGCTGAGGTGCCTGGCTACCCTATTGATGTCCCTTTACAGTGGAGTACCCTGTGCACATGTGGGAGTCAAGTCCGGCCTATTTAGGCACGTCAGGGTATTTATAATGGACTGGCCAATGGCCTTATTTGGACAATACATTTTTATATTTTTTTTAAACTTTGAGTGCCCAGTGGTGCTGTTGGCACAATATGGTGACGTGGTTCATTGTTTCATTGTAGGGGTGTGGTGCACATGTGGGTACTTTGGTGCAGGTCTTCGTTGCCTTGGTTCGGGTAAGTACAAATGGCGTGTATGGCGAGGGATGGTGTGAGGGGTTGGGAGTGCGTTGCAAGGTGAGTGGGGTGGGTATGTAACTGTGTCCTTTCTTCCCATGTCTACTAGGTTGCGGTACTACCGCTGTTGTCTTCGTCGACGGTCACGGTCGTGGAGGTATATGGCAAGGAGAAGTACTGGCATTATTTCCAACTCTCTCAACATGTCTGCGTTGGCGTGTTGTGTGCGCCTCCATGGAGTGTTTCCTTTTATTTTGTTAGTTTCCGCCACGCTTTGCCTGGCAGTGGTGCCCGGCCCAGAACTGACGGTGGTCTTGTGCTCCATTATTTGGTGGGCGGGTGGATCCTTTCCGCTGGCCTGTGGGCAGCCTCCTCCATCCTTGTTGCCACTACAATGATGGCGGTGTGTGGATGGACTGATACTTGTTTCTCATGTGCTTGGCAGTCCAGACCGCCAGATTGTTGGCGGTACTTACCCCCACCGCTGGCGGGGCGGCATTTGCTGCCATGTTCATAATGACCACCATAGTTTTAAAATTATACACATAATTAACATATAAAAAACAAAATTAACACATAAAAAATATACATGCAGTAATGTTACAAATAAAAAATAGATAGAAAACACTTCCTACCCTATTACCCTAAAAGTCCAACAACCGCAAACATAAATGAATAACAGAAGAAATAACAACCCACCTTATTTTAAAAACTGTTAACACTATAAAATGAATTGTACAAAAAAGGCTAAAACACAATTATGTAATATCCAAGTTTTTAACTCAATACATAACAAATACTATATTTTGAAAAGTATCTAATCAATTATTATTTCACATAATACCTAAAAAATAAATTAAAACATGAAACATGTAATCAATTAAAAAATAAATGCTTAAAACGAAGAAAGGAACTGGGGAGCACAGCTGGTTCCTCATTGCAGGGCACAGGGTGGTCGGATGCAGGGCGAATTGGGGATCCTGGAGCTGTGTGCAATGGAGCCCTTTGGAGCTGGAGCTGGAGCTGGAGCTGGAGCTGAGTCTCTTTGTGGGGGCTTCCAGGACAACAGTGGCACTCTGGTGGGAGGTCTATGGTGTTCCTGAAGTCTCTCGACTGGGGCTTCCCCCTGGTGTAGTTGCATCTTTGGGGAAGCTGGTTTTCTTGGAGTTGAACGTGCACTGGACAGTACCTGGGGTTGGCACACTTGTAGGACTCATCTGAGCTGTTGTCAGTGTGTTGTCGTCTCTGGCTTTGACTTCCGGTTACAGAGATAACGGCCAGTCAGTGAAGTGAGCCTTACTGGCTTGTTGGTTCTTGCTTCCTTGTTGAGTGGTGCCTCTACTCAGAAGGGAGATCTGGGGTTGTTTGCAAAGCCTGGAGGTCCCTTGGCTTTCTTGAGGTCAGTTCAATGTGCAGCTCCTCCGCAGTGGCTATAGGTTCTGGGTGCAGCAGGCAGAGTTTGGAGCCTTTTCATGTTGTAGCAGGTCCACAGTTCTCTTGCTTTGGATCTTCTTTGGTGCTGATCTTCTTTATATTTTCAAATCTGATTTCTTGGTCTAAGGGTGCCCACTAAATACTGAATTTAGTAGGCATTTTAGGGGAAACCTGGTAGTGTCCAATGGGACACTTACCTTAGGGTGGATACACCCTCTATAGTGACCACTTCCTATGGGAAGGGTCACTATCCTAAACCTCATTGACTATATTCCTCCACTCCAAGATAGCAGAAACTGATTTTGGGGGTTCACCTCGCTGGCAACACCTTAGGGGTAGTGCATGGCAGGTGAGGCCACTCCCTCTACTTTTTGTTAGGTTTTCCACCTTTGCTCCCACCAAAAGTGGGGGGTTTGCAAAGGGAATTGCCAACTGCTGCTAGCAGCAGGCTTATGGGTCAGGTTTCAAGGGCAGTAAGCCCCTTGAAGCTCACCACCAGGACAGTGCACATTCCTACGGGAGGGGGTGGTGGCTCCTCCACCCAGGAAGGACATTGTCTTTCAAAGCAGAGAGGCAGGCCTCTCCCACAATGTTTGTATATTGGCTGCCTGGAGGTGGCAGCTGGATAAGACCAGTCAGCAACCTTGCCAGGTTAGATTAGCTTTTGCAAGGGGCACTTCCCTGGGTGCATTTAGGGATAAATCCAGATTTGGCACCAGTTTGTATTTATCTTTCTGAGTTGTTTAATACCAAACAACCCAGGGTTCAGAGTAGCCATCATACAGCTGGGAAATTCATGTTGGCCAGTGTCCAGCACATATATTAAAATGGCTGCTCTGTTCACTCACTATGCCCCAGGTTTGGCAAGGCCACTAGGGGAGCATATTGCTCCTGCAATAATACCCTCACATATAATGCAGTAAATGGTGGACAGTCACACAGACAGTGTGCCATGTCGAGATGGGATTGTTAGGTTTGCACCAGGACACTCAGCCTGCAAAGGCACTGCTGGGATCATCTGGATGCAGGGCCCAAGAGGGTGGCCCAATCAGTGCTGCTGCCCTCAGGGTCCTACCCATAGAACCCCAGGCCCTGGGCACCTAGGTGCCCCTTTACTAGGGACTGATAGTGGTAGTTAAGGATGTATCCAATTGTGCAAGTGCATCACAACAGACTTAGTGAAAGAGCTCTTGCCCAGAGAACCTGGTTAGCAAGGGCCTGGGGCACTACAAGTTTTAGAACACATCAACATCAGTCAAAAAGTGGGGGTCTAACCATGTCTAAAAGAGTACCTCTCTCACAGTACCTAGTAGTAAAATGCCTATTTCTTTGCACAATCCCTACCCCCTCAGCTAAAACATCCAGGAGAATTCAACCAGACTTCTCAGCAAAGAAGGGTGGATAAACCTAGCTGCCCAACACAGGGCCTGTTCAGCCTCACATCCTTCTGCCAGGGTAATTCCCTCTGGAGAGCTGACCCACCTCAACGAGGAAAGGACCTGGCCTAACATGGGCCCTGGCTTGGACTGTGCCTCCTACAAGCTTTCCTCCATCCTCTACTTGGGACTGTGAGGTTCTAACCTACCTTAGCCCTACCTTTGCCAGGGCTATCCCTAGCAGACTCCAAAATGTCACCAAAGAGTTTAGTAACCCTGCCATGACCAACAGGATCATAGGGCTACCTTACTCTACTTGGGACTGTGAGGTTCTAACCTAACTTAACCCTACCTTAGCCAGGGCTATCCATAGCAGACTCAAGAAGGTCACCAAAGAGTTTAGAAACCCTGCCATGACCAACAGAATCAAGGGCTACCTTACTTCCTACCATAGGGTCTGACTCCGATGCCAAGGCCAGAGTTGCCGCAAAGGCAAGCACCCATCAGACAGCTGGCAGTACCCAGAACCGCACCACTTACAAGTGAATGAGCTACCTGGGGGGCTAAAATGAGTTCTTTGCACTCCTCTAGCTTTTTATTTATGGAAATTGTGTTTTCTAAAGTTTTATTAATGTGTTTTAATATTTCATATAGTATTGATTTATGGAAATTGTGTTTTCTAAAGTTTTATTAATGTGTTTTAATATTTCATATAGTATTGATTTTTTTAAATATGTTTATTTCAATTTTATTTCATGTGTAATTTTTATTTGTATTCAAATTTATTTTTACCATGTTGGAAATTACTGGTTTTATTTTTAAAATAAGTTAATTATTTTAAAACAATGTTGTTATCAATCACAATGTATTGATAAAAAAGAAATAAATAGTATGTACATTGTATGACAATTTTGTATTGAAAATATGTTCTTTTTGTATGTGCAGAGATTTTGCATTCCTAGAGATACTATTTGTAAACCCTTTTGTGAATAGTAAACAATTGTAAATTTACTTGAAAGTGTAAGTGTGCCTTTGTGAATCAGGCCCTCAGTGCAGATTTTTGAAGGTGTCTCCATATGCTTTTATTGAAATAGTAGCAGTAACCTTGTATTGCGGGGGTTCAGTTTTAAAATGGCTTGAATCATGGCTTGTTTAAAGTCTATTTTTTTATGTTTTGTGAGCTTTAAATATGTGTGCTATGCTCAGTGTGGTTTAGGATTTTGTAATAAGCACAACTTCTTTTTGTTTTGTAGTGGCACATATATGTAAGGGATATGCACATTTTAATATTTACTATATATCTTGTATATCTGAGTGAATGTTATGGGAAGAATTATGATGGTTTGATCCATCATCCAGCTTTGACAATGGCTAAGTGTTAGTTAGTTATCTGCTGTACAAAATATTAGGATTCACCTATCATTGTTTAGATTGTCATATAACAGGAAGGGTTCCTCATTATGTGTCTCATAACTGTTCAGGTATTTCTATATCTTGGTATCCTCTAGGGGCAAAAAAAGTATCCTTACTGGCTTCCTTAGTTAATGTTAATAAATGTTTTAGAATGGGAATAGGTAGTAGTTGGCCTGTAATGTGTTCAGGAGTTTTACGCAGTAAGGGCTAGATTATGAAATTCCATTTTGCATTTCCTAAATAGCAAATTGTAAGAAATCGCTATCTAAGAAATGCAAAATGGGATGTACAAAAACAAAGATTTCCAAATACTAACTCCTAAAGACTAGGAAATCACTATTAGGAAATTGCTACTTAGGAAATTATACATAATTTATTCCTATGGCCCTTGGATAAAAATGATTTCCAAATTTGTGATTTCCTAAGAGGAAGTTACAAATGAGAAAATGCAAAACCAAGAGTACCTAGGGTTCTATGCCCCCCCCTCTTGATGCACCCCCAAAAAAGTGGTACAAATATAAAGCACACAGATGCCCTAAAGGCACATGCATTATACATAGCACTTAAAAAAAATACATTTTGAATGCATTTTCTAAACTTGCACATGGTTACCATCGACTTGGAGTTGATGGTAGTAGCATTTTCTAAACGCCCATTTCACACAACGCCCATTTTACACTTAGGAAATGCTTTGTACATGAGCTTAGGATCTCCCAAATATGGAATCCCTATCTGTGATTCCCTATTGGCTTATGTACATCTGAAAAGGCGATTTGGTCTGTTAAAACATGCAACTGCTTTTCTTTCTTATATGCTGCAATACCTCCCTCACTTCTATTACTGTCACATTTGGGGGGTGATTGTGTTCCCTTGCATTAATTACAACTTCCATAGCAATAGAATAATATTTGTACATTTCCAGTTCACATTTTCTATTGATGTACTTTCTTGTTGGTAGGTGTAGCCCATGTGACTTAGGGCCTGATTTAGATCTTGGCTTTCGGAATACTCCGTCACAAACATGATGGATATCCGTGTTACGATCTCTATTATATCCTATGTTGATCGTAATACATCAGACAGGATATCCGTCACGTTTGTAACGGAGTATTCCACCCACCAAGATCTAAATCAGATCTAAATCAGAACCTTAGTAATTGTGCTCCTCTCTGAGATGTTGTGTTTATTGCTCTTTCTATCATTATGGGCCTGATTATGAGTTAGGCGGACAGTTTACACCATCCGCCGAATTTCAGATGGGGTGGTTGCCGCCATATTGGGTACCTTCCTCCCGGGCCCATTAAGAGATTTCTGCCAGCGGACTGAAACCTGAGTTTCTGCCTGCTGGCCTAGCGGGAAACAGCCTACCATGGTGTCCCCTGCACCTGTTCTCCACCAGCCTTTTCACGGTAGTGCTACCACCATGAAATGGCTGGTGGAGAACGAGATCTTAATCTCCAGAGCAGTGCTGCTTGCAGCGCTGCCCTGGCAGATTAGGACCTCCACCTACCGACAGACTGCTGGGATGCCTGACCCTGGCAGAGCTTGTGGTCCCCTCGTGCCCTGACTGAGAGGGTTGAAATGTGGCACTCGGACCGCCGCATTGGCGGCAGTCCGACAACCATCCCCGAGTCTGATGGTCTAATGACCACCGGTCTCATAATGAGGGCTTATGTCTGAAAATAGTGTAATTGTATAAAGAATTATAATTTTTAAATGTTTATACATTTGTTATTTATATATAACATTATGCTAATACATTATTTTTAATACTTTTGCAGCTTTTCCGGCAGTGTTGTAATCTGGAACAGTGTTAAATATTTGTTAGTTGACATTTTGAACTTTAATTAAATGGATGTTTTAGTTTAAATAGATGTTTTACTTACTTTGCAAGGTAGTTGTATATATATCTCTACATCTTTCTCCAGATTCTGGTTAGGAAATGCAGAGTCTCCTCTTGCAGCTTTTGTAGTTTTTTTAGTAGTAAATTGTTAAATGTGTGTGCTTTTTATATTGTTGGTTTAATTGTTTGAGTGATTTTATTAGTTTGTTTTGTTATAGTTTGTTTTTATTGGTTAGTTATGTTTTTGTTTGATTTTTGTTTATCAGGTAGGTCCTATGGTAAATGCTAATTTATGTTTTATTTGTAATGTTTACTATTTAGTTCAATAGTTTTGAATATTTCATGTAGAAATATTTATATATATGTATATATATTCACTTAAAAAACAAAAGTTTACAGGGACATTATAGTTAGGCTCACATTTTAAACCTACGAAACCATAGAAAGTCACCAGTTATAGTTAGAGTAAACTCACATAACTGTAACTCGTGCCATAAGGTAACTATGACACGTTCCCTCGCCATGCACAGTTTTACTGCAAATATTGCGAAGATGTCATGAGTGTTGTAATTTGTGTTGTTATTAGCAGTGTGTGGCACAAAACCAAAGTTTGCTGTTGCTTGGCTTGCAACGTCAAAGCCAAGCCACAGAAAACAGCTATGTCCGGGTGGGGAGGGACACCCGGGATGTAGCAGGAGCCTGTCTAGCCCACTCCAACAATCATAGCCCCGGGAAGGTGGTGATCCTGGTGCTAAATAGTCTGAAACGGACCCCCTTTACTACTGTTTTATGTTTATGTATGCCCTGGGGACGTGGTGATCCCCGAGGCAGAGGGTATGCATGTGCCCCCCGCATAAGATGTATCGATGGCTCCAGGGAGGTGGTGATCTCTGGGGCAGTGGGGGGTCACGTGGCCCCCAACATATTGAATTACAGCACCAGAGATACAGTGATCACTGGGGCAGTGGGGGGTGCGTGCGGCCCCCCTGCATAAGTTTGACTGATGTTCCCGGTGAGGTGGTGTTCCCCAAGGAAGTAGGGCCACATGGTCCCCTGCATATTCAGTTACAGCCCTAGGGAAGTGGGTGGTGAGCCCCCATGGCAGCAGGGGGCATGCCGCCCGCAAATTTATCATAAGCCCCGGGTAGTTGGCGGTCACCGTGGCAGCAGAAGTGGGCCAGGAGGACCCCCGTATTTTTAACCATATGCCCCAGGACTTGACACACTCTGGGGTTTTATAATAACATGCTTCGCTTTTTTTTTAATTTTATGACAGATGCGCAGCTCCACCACAACTCAGGCTGTAAAATCAAAAATCTAAATGCTTTTTAGCCCGGGGGGGTCCCTTCTTGACCCCCACCACCAGAGCTAAGGGGTCTGCGTGTTTGTAACCTGGCCCGTATTCTGTATTTTTAACTTTTTCCTGGGACTCGGCTTCATCCGGTTCCCAAGATGGCTGACAACACTTCAACGGCTTCTGTTGTTGAAGTGTTATCAGCCAATCAGATCTCAGCACGAGATCAGGAGGGGTCACAAATCCTTTGCGTCCCTATATATACAAATTTGTTTTCCACTTAATTTCTCAAAAACTACTGAACGGAGTTACACCAAAACAATGCTTTCTGGACCAGGACCTACGTTTCTGCCAAATTTGGTGTAGTTCGTCAAGTAGTTTCAGCACTAGCACTGTTTAAAATACCTATGGAATAATAAATGGGGAAATCGTGTATTGCAACCCCCCATTTTTCTTGCCCCCCCGGACGGATCATCCGAAACATCCCAGAGAGCAGCTGATGTGAACGGCAAATTTTTTTGGAAGGTTTTGTGAAGATTCTTCCAGCAGCGCCAAAGGCAAGTAAAAAATGCTTTTTATATAGAAGCTAGCTCCTAACTATTACTACCTAGTGGCGTAATTATTAGTTAATATAAAAACTAGTTATTTCTATGTTTATTAATGATGTCATAGTATGGTGGTATTGCTGTAGTCGATAGTGTGTGAGGCAATATTATTTGACAAATTATATGTTTATTTAAAGGTAAAGATAGGGTTGCTTCTGATATTTGTGTTTTTCATAATCCATTATAAGTAAAAATTGATAATTTTAAGAATGAGATTTGTGTTCTCGATATTTGTGGCTTTATTAGTTGAGTATATGAAGGCAATATTTGTGTTCACAATATTTTTTTCTGATACTTTTGTATATCAATATTGTGTGCATTGATATTATATCAGTGATCAGAGAATGGACTACCATCAAAAAGTATCTCCTTTATGGAATGTTGAGACAGACTTTGCAAACTATGGAGCAATGCAGAAACAACGCCACAAATACACAATGTATTCCTACTTATTGACACCATAGGGAATTGTAAATGGCTAATAAAATGGATGTATGGGAAACTCACTGACACTACAAAGCCCTCACTAGATAAATTGTAAGCAAAATATCATTGGTCACGAACTGAGGGAATCAGAATACTCAAAGTATTAAAATATATGTGCACAAAGCATCAAGATACACCTGTTGTATAAACTGTCAATGTAATTATATTCCTGGGATGTGTTTGACCCCAAGAAAGATTAATAATATTTATGGACCAGCACTGTTATAATTCCTCAGAGAAGGTACAAATAAAATTGGCCAGCGACTACAAAGAACTGTGCTATAAACCCTAGAAGGGATATGCTGGGTCTCCTTTTCAGACCCAAAACCAAGAAAGTCAGTAATAAATATATTGATCTGGCCCTCCTAATTTTCAAAAGGGCAAAAGTGATGAACCGGAAAAACCCCACAACATATCAGTTGGCACAGGGGGTGAAACAATTAGTGGAAGCTGAAAGCACATTATTATTATACTGGGAAGAAAGCATAGAAAAAACCCATTGCATACAAATAGGCTGAGTTTACGTAGATGGTATTATTGAATGAGAGGACAGGGGAGGGTCAGATCAACCCAGTCAGGCCACTGAAAACATAGAGAACGACTTGTGACAGACATCAGCAAACTGAAGTAGGCCCCATAATAAAAGCAAACAAAATAATTGTGAGGAACTAAAAGAGTAACATGCAATGGAAGTGACCATACATTTGGTTACTGGTCATCCAGTCCTTCCCCAACCTGCAACTAGATGACTGACAATAACATGAAACAGTCACTGAAACTCTGACTACTGAACAATATGAAAGTAATATTCTACTGACCTCACAATGGGAAGCCTTCACTGCTTTTGGTTAGTTACTAATTAGTTGTTACACATGTTTACGCATATAGGTGTTCATTATGAGTTTGGTGGTCTTTTGGTAAGACCGCCAACATGGAGGTCTGGGTACCATCAAACTCATAATAGCATTGTTGATCTACAGTAGAAGGAGATAAGTTTAGAAATAGATTGCATCAAGCAATATCTGACATAATGGTAAGGTAAGGAAACAATGAGGAAGGAGTAAGAAAGGTTACAGGAAGACAATCAATCCTGAAAAAGACTTAAGTTGTACAGACCACCCTTCATCGGGTGCTAGTAACAGACTGCAATGCTAATGAACAACTTTCCGTGATTTCCTAGATATCCTTAAACTAAATTATACTTGTGAGATAAAAAATGTACAAAATGATGTTATGCAGTATTGTTTGTCTTTCATATTTGCATGTAATATTCCTGAAATGTATCACTGTGTACTTTTTTAATGTGATTTGGAAATTCCAATAAAGAAAGAGTAAAAAAAACGATTGGATGAACATTATGCAGAAAACCTAAAGGTTCATCTGCCAGAACATCCTATGCTTTACTATGGAGGAAAATCTTAATTTGGTGATTCTAGAAGACTGTTGATGTAACCAAATGCCAAGAAGAAGGGTTTCTCCCAGAGCTTCATTATTTGGGAAAGCTGGATGCAGTCTCCTTTGAAAAAAGTACATCTTGCAGCCATTACAACTTTCACATGCCTCCTTTTTCAACGTCTCTATTTTTTAAGATTCTGTAGAAGGGATTAGAAAAGTATTTCCTCATGCAAGGAGACCCTCTCCTCCATGAGGGCCTTATTGGGTGCTTTCAAAATTAAAGTGCCTCCCTTTAGACCTGTTTATAAATGTACTTTACATCAAATTGCTTGGATAGCAGCTTTCATATTAGCCATCACTTCAGCCCTCAGAGTTAGTGAAATATGCGTTTTTGGTTGTACGGAACCATATACAGTTTTCCATAAAGGTTATGGAACTCTACGCTATGAAGCAGTTTTCAGCTGGATTGTGTCCTTTAACTTTGTTGGAACAGTGTTAATGGAACGTTGTTTGGTAAAACCAGAGCCTTTTCCACAAAGGGTATAATAACTTCAACTTTTTAAAGAAATATCCCTATGTTGACATATGTGGGACAGTCATTTTTAGAACCATTCATACCATTTCAACACATTATTTTCTTGATTCACATTCCAGGAAGATGACTTAGTGGACCGGGCATCTCTAGGGAATCTTTTTGCATAATGTAGTCCTGTATTTTTCCTTTGTCTTTCTTTGCATTTCTACGAATGGGCCTACTATTCTGTTAATTGCTTATGAATATAAATGAACAATTCCTGGAGGAGAAGCAAAAGTGACTTACATGTAATCCTAGATCTCCTCTCGAAGAATCTTCATTATAGTCATAAGTAACTCTGCCTCCTCCCTGGAAAACACACCAAGGAATTAGGAACTATTCTTTCTGGATTTGGGATTCCCATAACAAAGAGCTGGCTTAACTGCCACTGGCAGAGCATGACAAGAGATTGGTGGTATGCCCTTCCTTATAGGAGCAGTGCCAGGTTTTTTTTTTACCTCTAGGGCTACATTGTCCTGCTATTCTATTACCTAAAAATAAAATGTTTTATAAATTAGTTTTATTTTCATTTATCTGCAAAAGGTGACTATTGGGGTCATTACAATCTCGGCGGGGAAACCCAAGTCACTCATTCCGCCAGCCTTTTGGTGTGGAGTCTGACTCATTATCTGGTGGGCAGCCCTGCTTTCAGCGCTGGCCAGTTGGATCAGAAACGCTGCCACCGCCAGGCTGCCTGGTGGCCGAAGCCTGGTGGTGGCAGCATTTCAAACGTGCCGGTTCAGCCACGTTCATTATATGGCGGTCTGGACCGCCACGCTGTTGTCAGCAATTACCGCTACCGCCGGCATGGGAGTCCAGACCGCCATGTTCATAATGAGGGCCTATGTGTCTGTTTCTTGAAGACAATAATCACAAAAGGTTAATATAGCATGCAGTAGGCTTTCAAAAATACCTTGCTTTGCATCTTTAGCTTTTCCAAAAGAAATGTTTGCATCTATTTTGTAAAAGTGCTTTGGGGTGCTGCTTGTGAACTGAACAGTTCAGTGTATTTCACTATAATATCAATCAATCAAGCTGGAATTATATAGCACATCTAATCACCCATGATGGTATCCAGGTGCTGGTGATTCCAGTGGAGGAAAACTTGGATTACAGGTGAGAGATGTTTCCTTCTTAGGTGCATTTTAAAATAAGTTTCAGATGAAGCACTCATTTGCAGTTAAGAAAATCCCTCAAAAGATCCTAGATTAATCTTATGGCATAGTCCACTCCTCTTTTGAGATTGAGTAACATGCCTTTCATAAGGAGTCAGCATAGCAGGTGGTACTAGAAGCCCTCTATTAGAATTCAATTGGGCCATAGGAAAGTTACTTTTTTACAAAGTACCTGGGGTTCACGTTGGTCCAGAATGTACATTGTTAATATTTTGAAGAAAGGGCTGGTCATCCTTAAACACATCATAAGTGTATTTGGGTGTGATCCAGAGCGTGAATTCTGAGCATTCTACTGAGGGATGGTGCATGTGTGATGGTGCTAGCAGAGCTGAGGTGGGTCAGTGTCCCACCAGACTGGCCATCGGCATTTATGCAGGAGGAGGGTCACTTATAAATTGGGAAAGGAGCAGTGCCTCTTCTCTTGTCATGTGATTGGTTCAAGGATTTGTAGCATTGTTCTTATGATATCTTTGAGCAGAATGTTAGTTAATAATTAGAAATTCTCTGTAGCATGGGCCACATCACAGTGATCCCAGGGTGCTTTCCAGCAGAAGAGAAGGATGATATTTCAAACATTCACAGTTGTAAAAGCATTAACACAGAGTATTTTTTTATAGCTCTTCAACCACTTAAGTTCGCAACTCATGACTATATTCAGGATGTACTTCACCAAGTTCTGGAACCAGATGGATGTTCTGGCACTTCTTCTCTTCTTACTCGGCTTAATGTGCAGGTTGGTATCATTGTTGCTTCCTTGACCTGCACAGTGCATGCATGTTTTACCCTGGGTGTCTTTTATAGCATGGTCCATGTCCTGTGCAGTGCTTTCCAGAGTGACCAAGGTGCTTGACAATGTGCTTGACAATGCCTTGGAGGTTCAACAAGGTTACACTTTAAAGCAGCCTTTACCACTTCCTACCACTGATAAACTGAAGACACACTCACTCAGTTGCTCCACCAAAGTATTTATGTAGTATTCGTAAAGTGCAAATCTAGCCTCTAGGTCTTGTGATCCTGGGCATGGTTGGGCCTGTGGGCATGGAGGGTGGTGTGCAATAAGGCACTGGCTCAGGTACTGGGTATGGGTTGGCGCTTTGTGTACCACTTACAGTCTTGAAGCAGCTCTCCACCTTTTAGCATTTTCAGCAGTTTTGGAGAGATGCTTGATAATCTAAAAGGCCGTCTGTGGTACTGAAGCCCCTGATCTATATTACTATTGTTTAGCATGTTCTGTTGGCCAATTAAGTGTGTGTTCCTGAGATTATCCTCTCTGCCAATATCTAAGAGGTGTTTCTAATCCTGGCTTTCACAATTTTATCAAAGAGCACGGTGTTGTTTTCCAATCCCTTCACTTCCAGGTGCTGGTGTGAATTGTAGTTGTAAGTGTAATTCTAATTGTATTTCTATAGCACTTACTACCCCTTACAAGGCGTCAATGCTTTTTTTGGATAGTATCGCGCTACTCTAGAACCCAAGAGGAATTCGTGGCAGATTAATATAGAGAAATATGAGTGTAGGATTAGTATTAATATGATTTAATTTGAGTAGAGGATATGTGAGTTTGTCACTGAGATTGACTAGAGTAATGGAGAGATAGAGCAGGGAAGAATCCTGGTGTGTTAATTTGGAGTTTATAGTAATAGGATGAGGCTTTGGATGAGTAAAGGAGAGATGGAGGAGGAAAGAGTCTGTGGAAAGGGTTTAGGGAGATCATAGTAACAGGAGGAGTTTTGGATGCGTCAAAGTTGTGATAAATGAGGGCGAATTTAGTAGGGTTATTTGGGAGATCATGGTAGTAAACTGAGGTGTGGGGTGAGCTAGATGCAGTAGAGGAGGAAAGAGCTTAGGCAGAGTTATTTTGGAGATGAAAGTAGTAGAATGGGGTTGTGATGAGTCAGAGTGGGGATGGAGGATAGATTATTAGAAATATAGGGTGATGGGGAGACAGAGCTTATGAAATGAAAATGTATATTATTTTTATTTATTTATTATTGCATTTATATACATATATATATATATATATATATATATATATATATATATATATATATGTATATATACAGAAGCACCACATTGCCTGAGTACGCGACACCCGTCCGCGTTAGCAACACAACGCGCCGCGATCAAGGAGCGTAGGCTCCAAAACTCATAAGGTTTTTGTGATTCAATAAACATGTTGATATTCAAGGAGTCTCGGCGTGTTGTGTCGCTAACGTGGACTGGTGTTGTGTTCTCCGGCAGCGCGGTGCTTTTGGATTTAATAGGGTTCGCTACCCTGCCGAGACTTGCGGCGTTTAAGAGGCCAGAATATAGCGACTTTATTTTGGAATATATATATATATATATATATATATATATATATATATATATATATATATACATATTGAAATGTAATTATTTATATTTCGAAATGTATTTATAGATTTAATTTTATTTATTTTCTAGTACAGTAGGACTAGAGTGATAAATAGATATGTAAATGCATAGTAAGGGAATGTATGTGCAAGGAAAATAATACTGGGTAGAATAATATGGGAAGAAAAGTAATATTGTATAAACACATACTTTCAAGATTTGTAATATTTGAAGTTAATTAATAACTGTACTTTTTAAACATATATTAATCTTTCTTCAATTTTTAAATAATGAAATACTTGCTGTTAAATAGTTAAGATAACATTTGTTAAATGGGCTTAAAGAGTATGTGTATAATTTATTATTATGAAATAGTAACAATACATATTTCTTAAAGAACTATACATATCTAGAATATACACATAATCTGATTATAAATATTTATCAACACAGGCATATGCAGTCCATTGCTGTTTGAACATGATGGTTATGAAGGAAAGAGCCAACTCTTGAGTAGTTTTCCGAAGGCAAGATGTTTATCTTTGGATCTTATATTTGGGGATAGTAAATTCCATAGTTTGGCTGCTTGAACAGAGATGGTTGTATCACCTATTGTCTTTTAATTGTATGGCGGTGTTTTAAGGCGGGTGCCAATCATGAGAAGAGGTTTCTTTTTTTAATGTATTCGGTTATTTTGTTTCTGAAGAAAAGTGGTCTTGTTCTGTTTATAACTTTGTGGGTGATACAAAGCAGCTTGAATGTGGATCTTCTGGCAATGGGTTACAAGTGTAGTGTTCTCAATGCAGGGGCGTTGCAAGTATGTGGCTTTACATGTAATAGTAGCCTGGCAGCTGAGTTCTGAATACGTTGTAATTTTTTCAGAATAGATAGAGATGATCCATGGTAGAGGCTATTGGCATAATCCAGTTTGGATAGTACAAGAGAGATAGTGGTCTGCAACTTGCGTGGAAATCCGAGGTGGGGGAAGATGCGTTGCAGAGTCTTCAAGGTGATGAAGCTTGATCGTGCTAATTTATCCACTTGGACATCCATTGTTAACTTGGAGTCCATGGTAATTGCACTGTTTTTAACTTACTCGGATACCTAACGAGGTAGTTCGAGATCATCACACCAGGCACCCAGTGAGTCATAATTTTTCCAGTTGCCACATGTGAATACTTTGAGATGGCTCCAAAGTCATCCACTCACCAACGGCTCTGATGCAACTGAAGGTTTGTGAGTTTTCAATGTCTATGGGGCATTACTGCGTAAGTAGTATTTGTGTGTCATCTGCATAGTTGGAGCATGTGAGTTGAAAATCATTGATCAATTTTGGTAATTACATCATGTAGACGTTGAAAAGCATAGGTGAGATGATTGATCTCTGGGTGACCCCTGCTTTTGTGAAGTAGAGTTTGGACGAGAAAGGGGGAGAATAGATAATATTAGTTCTGTTTTGAAGGAAGGATTGTTTTGCTTCACTAATGAACGAGCTGAAACACTCATGTGCTGACACAAATCTCTGGAATGCGCTTCTTAGTCCAAAGAAGACATTTATTAATTCACTATGCAAGGTTCCTAAAAGGATATTAGCATGCTGAAAGCACACGTTTAAAAATGGTCACAGCAATTAAATGAAAACATGTCACCTCCACTGCAATATACATAGCAAATATATGTATTTATATTATAATGCAAAGCAAATAATGAATTAAAAGATATGCATCACCATGAGGCAAGACAAAACTTCATCACCCTCCTATTCAGCATCAGATCGCCAGATCTCAGAATCGATCGAGGAGAGAGAGATCAATTATCTTCACAGGAAGGATGACACACTCCAGCGTCCTGGAGATGCCTGAGATCTGCAAACACTCTCTGTCCCTGGTCTATTTGGTCTCGGCCTCTTATACTTTGAACAAACAAGAGAGGAAAATGTAAGAACCTCCCTCTCCCCGCAGAACTTTATTTATTCCCAAAAATGCTGATTGCTTTAGGCCAGCTTTCAAATGAACACGTCGGGACTTGGCCACAATCCCAAGGTGCCAATTCAAAACAGGACCGTTCACTGCCTTCTGAGTACATTCTTATCAGCCTAAGCCCTTTGTGGGAAAAGAGCACAAAAAATAAAACATGTGCACAGTACAACATGGAAAACTACTTGTAGCTTTTAACGTGGCATTGGTTAATGCTAAAATAAAGTCAATAGGCGAAATGTTGCTGGTGGTCACTAATGTGACAGGGTGCTGCAAGGCTAAGTACAATGTGGAGTCAGTGGTCAAAACTCACATGTCATTACAAGGATGTAATCCAGTCGGAAGCAGTCCCTTCTATGCTGACTTCGTGGAGTCTTTGAATTAAGGTGTCATGGCCAAGCATATCAAAGGCAGCTGAGTGGTCCAAGAGAAGTAGTACAGTAACTCCATTGCAGTCAAGTGTGTTTTTATAATCATCCCAGATTGCTATAGTGCAGATTCAGTGCTTCTTCCTGGGCAGAATCCAGTTTGGTAGTCTGAAAGTATGGAATTGTCTTCAATGAATTGTGACATCTGGGCGAATGCTGCTCTTTCTATCAGTTTGCCCAGGAAAGGTCCATTTGTGATTGGTCTGTAGTTGATGGGTCCCTATGGGTCTAGGTTTGTTGTCTTTAATAATGGACATATGTATGCCTTTTTCAGCTCTTCACAAAAAGTTTCTGTAGTTAAAGAGTTGTTGATTCTTCTTCTTACAGGTGTGCCAGCAGAAGTAGAGAAATAATTTCTTGAAGATGTGTGACGGACAAGGGTCAGATGGGCAACCAGACTGCCTGCTTGTTTTGACCAAATCCATAAATTTGCCATGTGATATTTGTTTCAAGGAGTGCAGAGGTTAGGTTGGTTTACTCTTAGATGGGATTTTAGGAAAGGGATTGCAGCTGATGATTTTCTTCTGTTTTAAATAGAAGTCTAATGTGTCTGCCTTGGTTGTATAATGAGTTGCTAGTTTCTTGATGAAATCTGAAGTAGTGGAATGACTTCCTTCCATGCATTTAGGTTTTCAAAATTCATTGATAATTTTATCAAATTCTTTAGTTGCAGAGTTAGCATTTAAAATTCTGCCTTTGTAGTACCTTCTTTTAGCTTTTTCAATTGATGATTTTTATATTCTATTAAGTTTGTCTTGAATGTTGTTTGTTTTGAGCCAGGTCCATTACAACCTTCTGATTTGTTGCTTTATCTTTGTAAGTTCTGTGTTTCTCCAAGGTGTTGGTTTTCTTTTATCTTGATTAGCTTTTCTGAGTGGTATTAAGATATTGAAAGCTTCCTGTAGCCACTCATAAAGTTTTGGAACATAATTAATTGTGTCTAGATCTGTGTTGGCTGTTAGTTGTGTTTCTAAGTCTTCAGAATTGAGTTTGCGCCATTGTTGATAGATGCATGTATGTAAGATGCTATGGGGTATGTTGATTTGTGGTGTTTTATTTTGGAATGGTGATCTGACCATGTGATTGACATGATGCTTTGAACGGTAACTAGTTCAGGCTTCGCAAAAATGATATTTAGGATATGTCCAATGATGTGTGTGGGATTTTGTACAATGTGATGTAGGTTCAATGTGACTAGGCCAGTGGTGATAGCTTCTGGATGGGGCATATTGGGTTTGTCAAGCCAAATGTTTAAGTCCCTAAGAATGCATAGGTTTGAGTCTAATTTTATAAGGTTTGAGGCTGTATCTAGAAAAGTGTCTGGGAATGTCAAGTTGTTAGGTGGAGGTCTGTAACAGGTGGAGAAAGTTACAAGAGGAAGTTGGTGTAGGGTTGCAACTTGTGAGGAGGCCCTCCCAAACTTATATGAAAATGTTTTCTTTTTTACTGAGATTTATTGCTTGGTTGAATATAATAGCAAGCTCGCCTCCTCTATTGCCTATATAGTTTTGTGTCATGCAACACTGGGGCCATGTCATCCCCCAACTATGATTCCATTACGAATAGTAAGTCACGTTGTGTGTCCATGAGCAGATTGTAGATGGGGTGCATGTTTTTTAGAGTGATATGCATTTATGAGCAGGCAGCTTAGAAAATGTGTGTTTGTGGTGGTGTTGTTTTGTTTCGGAGAAGGGTGAGCAGTATATTTTGAGCCTGTAGCAGGCGTGTTGTTAGTTGTGATAACTGTGTGAGGGTCACAATAGTCCTGTTTTTCAATATAGTGTTCTTCTTCCATTTTGTTTGGTCTGTGTGTGTTGGTGGTGGACTTAGTGACTGAGAGTGACATGATGAGAGCAGTTTTTGTGTAGATCAGCCTTATTGTGTAATAGACAAGGGGATGCAAAGTTGTTAAGAGTGGCTTGTTGTTTATTTTGTTTGTTTAGTGTGGATGGAGTATGGGTTACGGGTGGTGGAGGAGCATGCAAATCAAAAGGCTCTAAATTGTGCAGTGGGTGAGAGGCGGATGAATGAATGTTGGTGTGATGGGGTGCTTCTGGTAGATGTTTGTGAAGAGTGAGAATTTAGGAGTACAGATAGGGCAGGATTTGTATTATTTGTTTAGCCATGAGGGTGGGAGTGGGTGTGACGGAAAGTATTATGAAAGTTTGTGTTATTTTGATGTGCTGATGAGTGTGATCTGTTTTGTTTTTGTGGAATAGTGAGAGGAGATATTACTGTAATGGTTTTCTGTGAAAGATTTGAATGTGAGTTAGTGCTGGTGAGTGGTACTTGAATATTGCAGGGGGTGTTGATGTGTTTTGGAGAAGAGTGTATGAGGTGGATGATATGGGTTAGGGGTGTTTGTGTTACTATTGATCACCGGAAGAGGTAACATATATGGTTTAGTGGAGTGTAAGGATGGTTGTGTGTAATTGGTGAAGAGAAGGGGGAGGGTGTTTTTAGATGGTGTATTGGAAGGCTGGGTTTAGGTATTGTCATGATAAAAGGGGGTCTGGCAGGAGCAAATACAGGATAGTGCTGTTGGTCTGTATGAACAGGGAGTGTGTCTCTGTGTAGGAGGCTGGCTTGGTTTGTAGTGGGTACCTAAAGTACTTTTCCTTATTAATGAAATTAGGTCAGTGTCTAGAAGCCAGGCTCTCTAGGGGTAGTGTGGATGAGCAGCCAAGGCCCAATTAGGAGACTCGCAAAGCTCCTGCAATGCCACTGTAGTCATACAGTACTCACACACATGAAAGAAAATACTCAGTGTTACAAAAATAAAGGTACTTTATTTTGGTGACACAAATGCCAAAAATACCTTAGAGACTATACTCCCTTAGGAGGTAAGTAATATACACAGAATACACACTAGAATGCAAAAATAGATGTAAAAACAGAAAACAGTGCAAATAGTGAAAATCACAATAGTTAGAAATGGGCTTAGGGGGAACACAAACCATATCCTAAAATAGTGGAATGCGAAATTCGGTATCCCATCTAGGCAAGTGTGTGTAGAGGGGCGCTGGGAGCATTAGAAAACACCAAAGGTAAGTAATATAACCCACCCCAGAGCCCAGGAAAGCAGGATAAAATCACCTTAACTTTCCTAGAACACACAAGAACATGTGATAGAAGCTTTTGCAAGAACCAGAAGAGCCTGCCCGACACCAACAATGGATTCCTGGACCTGAAGACCTGTGACAGAAGGGGACCAAGTTCAAGAACCACTGAAGAGTCCAGGGAGAACAAGAACCCCTGTTAACCCAGATGAAGGTGCAAAAGAAGAACCACCGGTGAAGAAGAACAGTCAGTACTGCACCCAAGAAGATGGATGCGGGTTCCTGGTTGGTGCAGATGATGTCTGACGCTGGATAGATGACTGCAGTCTGGGGTGTGTCACTGGATTCTGCCAACAAGCCTTGGCACACGCAAAGATTGCAATTAGTGGAAAATGGAGCTGCCCGGGACCAGGAGGAAGCTAGTGGCCTCTACCCAGGAGGGTGAGACAGAGGAGGCTCTCAGCAACTCAGAGAGCCCTCAGAAGTCCAGGCAGCAAGCACAGGAGTCCCACAGCACGGGAACAAAGAAGGTGCAAAGTGAGGCCCATGCAGCACAAAACAAAGGGATCCCACGCCACTGGAGAACCATGCAGGAGGCTGTACATCGCAGCAAGGAGTGCAGCGGGCTGAAGCTACACGGTGCATAAAGAACTTCATGGAAGGATGCCAACAAGCCTTGGAAACTGCAAAAAATGCAGTGCATGTGGGTACTGCCTTGCGTGGGGAGGCAAGCCCTTGCCTCCACCAAAGTTGGACAGCTGGATTTCGGAAACGTCGGGACCACTTCAGTCTACCACCTGTGTTGCTGGATCCATGCACTTCTTCAGGAGAGGGGAACCAAGCCACCGGTCATCGCTGCAGAGGGGTGCGTGCTGAAGCAGGAAAGTGACTCCTTCACTTCAAGGGAGATTCCTTCATTCTTCTGGTGCAGGCTGAAGATAGGCAGTCCTCAGAGGATGTACAACCTGGAAATAGTTGCAGTTGCTGGCAGGAGCTGAAGATACAATGTTGCAGAAGTCATCTTTACTTTGTTGCAGTTTGTAGAGTTCCTGGAGGGTCCAGATGCAGTTTCGCCAGTAGAAGGTGAAGTAAAGGATGCAGAGGATTCCTGCTGGAGTATTGCAATTAGAATATGAAGAAACACCCAGCGTAGAGACACAAAATAGCCCTGAAAGGGGGATTGTCACCTACACAGGTAAGCACCTATCAGGGGAGGGCTCTGATGTCACCTGCTGGCACTGGCCATTCAGATGCTCCCAGAGTGCCCTGCCAACTTGGAATCCAAGATGGCAAAACCCAGGGACCCTCTTGAGGAGCTCTGAGCACCACCCCTGGAGTGGTGATGGACAGTGGAGTAGTCACTCCCCTTTCCTTTGTCCATTTTCATGCCAGAGCAGGGACGGTGGGTCCCTGAGCTGGTTTAGACTGGATTATGCAAGGAAGGCTTCATCTGTGTCCTTCAAAGTGTTTCCAGAGGCCCTGGGAGACTACCCCTCCCATGCCTCTAACAACTATTTCCAAAGGGAGAGTGTGTAACATCCCTCTCCCAAAGGAAATCGTTTGTTCTGCCTTCCTAGGCTTCAGCTGCTCAATCAATAGGAGGGCAGAAACCTGTCTCTGAGGAGGCAGCAGCTGGTGAAGAACCAGAACCTTATGGGCCTGGCGGCGCAGGGTACGCCTGAAATCTCCTTGGATTCACCTGCCTCAACTAACAGAGACACGGGACACTCTGTCAGGCGTAAAAGATCGGATTTTATTAGCTGCAGCTAGTACAGTTGTCCAAGAAGTACACAAGGTATGTTCTCAGGAGACTGCTACTTTACTTTGTGGCGCACAATCTTATATACCGTATAAAAACCATTTATTAACTACATACACTCCCAGAACACATAGAAAGGAGCCAGTAAGAATAATGTAAAGATAGAACAGAGCCAATAGAAATGTCGGAAAACAAGACAGCACCAATAGAAGGAATTGGAAAACAAAGTATCAAGTGACTTAAGGTTGCCTCCCCTCCAGCTGTGTTTGTCACCCCTCCCTTGAACTAATTCATTAACCGATCCACAACGAAGTTGCATGTGGTGCGATAAGTTTGTGTGCGTTTGGAGGACAGTTGTGAAATGAGAGAATACTAGCAAAGGACAGCGAAGGCCAGACGATAAGATAAGATCGGCGGAGAATAGTGTGAGCCTACAGATAGTTGAAACAAGGATTAGAAAACCAGACAGGGATTAGTGTACTCGGTCAGACCTTAATACCAGCCTTGTAAAGATAGAGGCAGAAGGCTGTT
The DNA here is from genome assembly GCF_031143425.1 of Pleurodeles waltl. Lineage (NCBI taxonomy): Eukaryota > Metazoa > Chordata > Amphibia > Caudata > Salamandridae > Pleurodeles > Pleurodeles waltl. The sequence continues at coordinate 21,505,367 of NC_090447.1, forward strand.
TTGAACACCATGTTGCAGAATAAGCAGAAAAGGCAGAATGGACTTCGTTCGCTGTGCTGCCTGAGTGAAGGCAACATAAAATGGCTGCGGGCCACAAAATGGCGGGTCGATACGATCGTATTAAAAATCGAATTTCCTCAGACCCTCCTTTTGCCAGAACTCAGGCAAGGTACACAAACTCATGTTAATCTGAGTCGATGTCTATGGCCATGAGGTCATCAAGCTGTTGCTGTACCATCATTTTGATATTCTCTGCTCTTTGTGACTTGGGTTTGGGAATACATGCAGTAGCACATAGGTTGCAGATGGCAGGACCGCAATGCATACAAAGACAACAAGAGAATATAAAAGCTAAAATTACTCAAAAGAATGTCAATACCTTCCAACCCCATTTGGACAGTAATCCCCAAAACCACTCTGAAAAGGACCAATCTTCTTCGTCCTGATGAATCGACTCGGAGATTATGTGTAACTTAGAGATAGCTTGGTATACTGTCGGAGCGTCATTAGGTATGAAAATACAGCAACTTGATCCGATCAATTTGCATACTCCACCACGGTCCGCAAGAACAAAGTCTAAGGCAACACGGTTCTGCAAGGTCATAAGACGATCAGCCTGTAGTTCAGCTGTAATGTTACTTAAAGCTCCTACAGTGATGTCTATGGTGGTTTCTACGACACGAACCAATTGCCTTATATTTCTGCTGTTGGCCATTGGACCCCAGAAGGGAAGAAATCCTTTGAGGAAATCTCCTCCCTCTTGTCCTGCTGTGTCTTTCGAATCCACAATCCCTCTGCCATATCTATTTTTATGATGGTTCGCAGGAGCGGTGTATGTAGGGGGAAGAAGAAAGGCTATATAACAAGTACCAGAGAAATCAGCTGGCAACCATGTATAAGCCCTATCGTGGCAAACGAAGTATGTACCTTGAGATGGTACTAACGGCAGTGAATTCAGGGCTGAATAAACATATGTATGGGAACATAAACTTTCTCTTTGTCCGGTGTTTGGAGTTCTACCATTTATTTGCAGACAGAAATTTCCTTGTTGGGGTATGACCCGTATCGGAGGAGATTTTCCTTGCTCAATCTTATCATTGAGGCTGGAAATGTAATTAGTTATGTTCCAATTGGTATATGCTTTTCTTTCATCTATGGAAGCTTCACTTTTTTCCATGATTTTAGCCATAGCTACCATTCCCTTTATCAATAAACTATGACTGAAATCTGAACCAACACTATGTGAACTGACAGGTTGTTTAATTTTACTTTGATATGCATTATTGAAAATGACAAAATAAGCCCAAGCGGAACCTTCATAGGAGAATGGAAGAACTAAATATGGCATTCCTTTTTCTACCGTATGTGGTATGAGTCCACACACCCAACAGTCAGTTGTATTGATCACTAACTGATGTTGATGTAACAACTGGACGAAGGAATTGTTAAAGTATTCAGTTCTTCTGATGAGTTCATGCTGGGGAAGAGTGTGAAATAGGTGCGGAGAGATAGTAGAAGAAGATGTAGAGGTAGGAGAAGAGACAATTTTTTGCTGCAGAGTAATAATGATCCAGTTTACAGATGCCAAAAGAATACACGACAATATAATGACGCATAGAGCAATACTACAATGACTACATATTTCTTTACAATTATTCTTTACATTTTTACTTTCTCTTTTATCTAATGTAGCCTCCATCTTTCTAAGTGGATGCTCACGGCAATCTTCCTCAATCACTGTAGTCACGATTATCTACCGTCCTATGACACTGTGAGGTCCTGCAGGCCTATTGCCACTTACTCAGGTCGTAACTAAGACTCCTACCGTGACCCTGCAACCGGGATAGAGTACTACATAGGAGAGAAATTTACAAGTTCTTTGGTCTTGGTCTCAAATTATAGCGTTCCTGTCCAGAGGCAGTCTGGTTTTGAAACAATGTTCCTGGATTTGTCGTGTTCAAGCGACGATGCGTTGGTATTGCTTCTTGAAGGATGTCGTCGTCCTCTTTCTCAGAAAGTGTTCCAATTAGACGCGCATCACTGAATGGTACAAATTGCGGAACTTTCTCACTTTCAGAGTCACTGATGCCTCTACGGACCCACTGATCGAAAGGCAAGGGCAAAGGCACTTTCTTGCAGTGCACGGCATGCACCCAGTTTTTCTTTCCTTCGACTTTAACTGCTGTTCTTGTGGTCAAAAGAACCAGGCGTGGCTCTCTCCATCTGGGCTCCAAATTTCTCTGTCGTTGGAAATTTTTCGTGCAGACCCAGTCACCTGGTCGGATGGAATGACCTGGGTCTGTGGAAGCCTCTGGTAGAGCACTCTGAACCTGTTGATGAAGAACACGCAATTTAATTGTAAGGTCATGCAAGTAGTCAATCAACATCGGGTATGGCAAGTCTGAGTATTTCTTAGGGCGAGGAACTCCCCATACATTAGCTGGGCGACCAAATATCACTTCGTAAGGGCTAAGCCCCAAACGAGAGTGTACTGCTGTTCTGGTGGACAGAAGAGCCAATGGTAAAGCATCAGGCCAATTAAGTCCTGTGCTAGCTTGCACCTTAGCAATTTTAAGCTTCAAGGTTCCATTGTAGCATTCTACTAAACCAGCCGACTGTGGGTGATTCGCCGCGTGGAACTTCTGTTTTATGCCAAGACCTGCACAAACTTTTTGCATGACTTGACCCACAAATTCGCTCCCATTGTCACTCCAGACAATGCGCGGCAAACCAAACCTAGGGAAGAATTCTTTCAAAAGTATTTTGGCAGTTGATAAAGCAGTATTGTCCTTCAGAGGGTAGGCTTCTACCCATCTAGAAAAAGCACATACTACCACCAGAACATATTTGAGGTTGTTGCATCGTTCCATGTGAATATAATCGATCTGCAACACCTCAAATGGATATGTTGGAGGAGCAAAATGACCTGCTGGAGTTGGGGTTCCCTTTCCCGGATTGTACATCAAGCAAACAATACAATGTTTTACCACATTATTTGCACACTTTGGGATCCCCTCATTTTGCCACACTGGAGCCAGAAGTTTACATATTCCTTTTGCACTTAGGTGAGCTGGACCATGTGCCATAGTAACTACAGGTAGTACATAAGCATCTGGTAACAGCCAACGTTGATGTTCTGATAATTCAACCCAACATCCCATCTCATCTAACATTCCTGTACTTTCCTTCCACTTTCTCAACTCATTCTCCGTAGCCTCTCCTTGAATTGATTTCACACTCTCTACTGTATCTTCACACATTCCCTTTTCTCTTACGCAGTTTGCGGGACCTGCAACATACATTCGACTTGTGTTGTCTCTGGCTGTCTTTTTCGCTACCTCATCTGCAAATGCATTTCCTCGACCAACATCGTCCACAATCTTTTTGTGTGCACTACACTTCACGATCGCTATCTGAGTAGGCATTGTAAGTGACTCAAGAAGTTCAGTCACTAATTGACCATGTTGTATCTTAGTACCATGGGAAGTAAAGAATCCTCTTTCCTTCCATAAGCGCCCAAAGTTAAACGCTACACCAAAAGCGTATTGGCTATCAGTGTACACGTTTACTCTTTTTCCTTTGGATAACACACACGCTCTAGTTAAGGCTATCAATTCAGCTGCCTGAGCTGAATTATGTCTAATGCGTGCTGTCTCCACAATCGTATGCAAAGTAGTAATAGCGTAGGCTGAAACTGTATCTCCATTCGGGAGCTTGAAACAAGAACCATCTACCCATAGTGTTCCATCTGGATTCACTAATGGCGTGTCTTTTAGGTCAATTCTACCCTTAGTCTCTTCTTCAGTACGGAGAAAACAATCATGCTGTTCAGAGACATCTCTCTCTTCTGGAAGAGGCAACAAAGTAGCTGGATTCAGGGTATTACATCGTTTGATGTGTATGTGACTAGCCAAAAGCGTCAGCTCATATCCGGACAACCGAGCACTCGTAAGATGCTGCGTTTTTGTCCTATTTAGTAAAGTATCCACTGCATGTGGCACCATAACAATGAGAGTATTATCTAGCACTACTCCAGCAGACTGTCGAATAGAAATTGCTGCTGCCGCTGTCGCCTTAAGACAACTAGGCAATGCTTTAGCTACTGGATCTAACGTAGCTGAGAAATATGCGCATGGTCGCTGTTGATCTCCAAAACGCTGCGTTAAGACTGACAATGCACAACCCTCTCTTTCGTGGACATAGAGCGTAAAGGGCTTACTGTAATCAGGAGTACCCAATACAGGAGCAGAACACAAAGCAATACGCAAATCAGTAAAACTCTTCTGACATTCGTCAGTCCACGGAAGAGGCTGAGGCGTATCTTTTAAAGTTAGCGCCAACAGCGGTTTAGCCAATAAAGAGAAACTCGGAATCCACTGTCTACAATAAGAAGTAATGCCCAAAAAGGCACGTACCTCTCTTTGTGTGGATGGCACTGACATTTGTGCAATTGCCTGAATTCGTTCGGGGGTCAATCGTCGTCCCTCCTTTGACAAGAGATGACCCAAATAAGTCACCTCGCGACAGACATATTGTAATTTAGAAGGAGAAACCTTGTGATTCAGATCAAACAAATGACGCAACAGTGCAACGGTCACGTTTTTGCAAATCTCCTCTGAATCAGCTGCAACTAATAAGTCATCCATGTACTGAATGAGAGCGGCACCGGACGGTAAGGAAAAGGCATCAAGATGACATTTTAGAGCTTGACTGTAAATAGAGGGACTTTCACAATAACCTTGAGGTGCGCGTTTAAACCGGAAGCTTCGGCCTCCGAGGGAAAAACCAAAAATATCTCTACTCTCTTCGGCGATGGGAATACTAAAGAAAGCATTCTTTAAATCAATAACTGAAAACCAAGTCGCTGTAGAAGGTATCATCGTCAACAGAGCAGTGATATCTGGGACTACAGGAAACTGCGGTACGACAATCTTGTTTACCTCCCGAAGATCAATTACAAAACGATAAACAGGAGGCTGAGAAGGATCAGTGCGTTTAAGAACCGGAAGAACAGGACTGTTACATGTATTTCCTCTCGTTTCCTCAACCACACCCTTCTGAATCAAATCATGGACAATTTCCAGAAGTGCTTTCTCACCTTCAGTAGAGATTCTGTATTGCGGAATACGTGGCATTTCAGCATTGGGCTTAAGAGTAACAACATAAGGTGGGATCTCAAGACAACCAACGTCATTCGGACCCGTAGCCCAAAGCGTTTCGGGAAGAGAAAGCAATTCAGGTGGGAATTGATCTTTTGATAAGTACATTGGACTAGTCATTTTCTGTCCTAGAGTGAGGTATACACCAGAAGGTGAACAATATATCGTAGCATGCATTCTTTTTAATAGATCTAAACCCAACAGATTTTCACCACAACCATTCGTCAGAAGAAGCGGAGCTTCTAAATCATAAGGGCCTATTGAAACAGGCAAAGGGCAAGAAACTGGATTGCGAACAGGGGCGCCAGAAAATCCTACAGATACATTCGTTAAGCCAGACAAAGGTGCGCCAGGGAGTTTAGAATGAATGATAGAGCTTCTCATGGCACCAGTATCTAAAAGAAATGGCTCTGAAACACCCATTGTAGTGACATTAACATAAGGTCCATTCTGATCCACTGGAATTGACGTAACCCCCTTACTTTGTCCATGGCTGTCCTATTCAAAATGAAGACTTTCATTCCCTCCTTCAATATACTGATCCTCACTGCAATACTGTGTAGACCTAACATTTTGCTGGTCAAAGTAATTTCCGGAATTTGGAGGAACAAAAGAACGCTGCTCTTGGGTTAACACACCTCGACCTCTACCTCTATTTGCTGACTGAAGACCACCACGACCTCGTGAAGCAGATGTTGCTCCATTACGCTGCAACAATGCCGAACAATTGTTCTTAAAATGACCTTCCTCCCTACAATAAGCACATTGATTGGGACCTAGCAAAGGTCTTGGAATGAATGGTTCAGGCTTTTGATACAACCTCTGAAACTGCGGAGGCTGTTGAAACTGAGGCTGAACATAACGAGGAGGATAAGCCTGTTGCAAGAGAACTTTAGTTTTTAATTCTTTCGTCTTTTTCTCTTGTTTTTCCCTTTCTTCTTTGTCTCTATTTTCATAATATTGTGCAGTAGCCAATATCTGGGCGGAAGAAGAAACTGCCCATGAACTCTCGGAGTCTTTTAGCTTGTGTGATAGTTCAGGAAGCAAGTTATATACGAACTTATCCACAAATAATCGCTGTCCCCCTTCTGTAGCCATATCTTGACCACTGTGATCAATGAATGTCTCCTCGAATCGGGTAAAGAAATCGGAAACACTTTCATCTTTCTTTTGTTTACATGCTGCTAGCTTATCCCAATTAACTCTCAAAGCAGGCATCATTGTTTTCATTAATGTAATAATCCTACCAGGGAGTTCTGAGATCAAAGCGTCGGGCTTTGCACCACCTACTTGACCTCTATCTGCGGCAATAATAGCGTTCCAATCGCCGCCTAATTCTTGAGCGTGATCCTCTCTACGAATTTTAGCCCATATTGTCTGTGGAACTACATTTCCCATCAACATGTCAATATCTGCTAGATTCATAGTACATGCATCAACTGTTTGCGACAACTCTTTATAGTAACCAGCAGGATTTTTGCGTGGATCTGGTAGTGACTGTTTAAGTGCTAAAACTTCAGACCTTTTCCAGGGGACATGTATCCATATGCGCTGAAAATGCGCAGGAATAGCTGGATTAGCACCTGCTGCTGCAACTTCTTCCTTCCATATTGGAGAAACCTCTCTCATGGGATAGTTTTTCAGTGCTGTCCTAACTGAAGGATCAGAATCAGGAAAAGTCTGTGAGAACAATAGGGATCTGAAAGAAATAAGTGTTCTGACAGCGTTTTCAACCTTAGGACCCACAATAAGTCCTTTGTCAAAGTCAGCCTGAACATCTAACAGATCCTGTGGGACCGAACCCAAATTCATATCCTCCCATTCTTTAGCGAGAGTATCGCACATAACTTTAAAAACATATCTCTGCGTAGGTGCATTCCATTGCAGAAAGGTGGACATAATATCAGACGTACTATATTGGGGACCCTTCTTGATCCATCTACAAGCAAGTGAGTCCAATTTTTCTCGCTCTTCGGAGTCTGGGAATTGACTACGAGACTGTCTTCGAGAAAAAGCTGGAGACACGTTTAAAGCTTCAAAGAAAGGTGATAAGAGACCAGAGACAGTATCGGCAAATCGCTTACGCATAGATGGAGAATTTGACATAAGGATAGGGGACAAGGTATTAGGTGAATTAACTAAAGGAGCATTAGGAATTGCCAAAGGAGCAGAAGGCAAAGGAGTTAAAGGCAAAGCTGGCATAGGCAATACTTGAGGAGGCAAATGTGGAAAAGCTGGAGCAGGCGGAAGCACAACTGGCGGCTGAACAGGCTGTAACATCGGGGGTGCATTAGCACCTTGTACATAGGGCGGAGGCAATTTCAATAAGTGGGACATTAAGGAATCTTCCTCAAAATCTTTTCTCTTATCAAGGGAAGAGATAGGCAACGTCGGATAGCATTTATCTACTGCCATTCGATGCTGTCTGTCTGAAATTTCCATTGCATTATCTATTTCATCATCTTTGAATTGCTGAGCAGCCTGTATAATCGTCATTCCCTGTGTTTTCCTATCTCGTTTCGCTTGTTTAATTTCTCTCTGTTTGGCTTCCTTACGCCAAAGGCGAAAAGAGTCAAACATTGCCGGCCGGGCTTTTCTTTTAAATAACGTTGCTTCTAAATTATCTAGCACATCAGTTTCGAAACTACCATTTTCTGGCCATTTTAAAACACCATCTTTCTTTGTATATCGGGTCCATGTCTTATTAAAGGCAATAGGACCAACACCATGTTTAGAATAGAGCTCATATGTGGGAGTTCCAACCGAAGGAATCGGACAGGAGTCCTCAAGCTGGGAGTCCCTATTACAACCAAAGCAACAAAGTTTTCCAAACTTAGTCAGACCAGACATCTCACGATTTTTACTGGCTGTTCACAAACATCAAGGGGGTAAAACTTTCAGTTTACACAGCACAAATGCACTTACCCCTCGGCTTTGGCCACTGCAATGGCCAAATCTAAGGACCTAAGGACAAAACAAAGACCAAAATTTGTGGGCGCGACCCACCAAATACTTAACTAAGGATGTCTTCTTACACCAACAGAGGCCCGTCTATCGTCTCGCTTTACCATACATCATCCAAGAAAGGGCCAAGGCAGGGCGGCAGTCAGGGCAGCAGTCGTCAGTAGCCGTCAGGAAGGAGTAACCGCGCTGAAAAAGACCTTCGGACCACTTCGACATACAGGGGTCGCTTGACGTGGCTCGCGATTCCTCCAGAATTTTCTTGCGGGGTTCCTCACGACCTTCAGGCAGAACCGGTACCGCTGAAGCCACCCCACGTTGGGCGCCAGTTGAAGAACCAGAACCTTATGGGCCTGGCGGCGCAGGGTACGCCTGAAATCTCCTTGGATTCACCTGCCTCAACTAACAGAGACACGGGACACTCTGTCAGGCGTAAAAGATCGGATTTTATTAGCTGCAGCTAGTACAGTTGTCCAAGAAGTACACAAGGTATGTTCTCAGGAGACTGCCACTTTACTTTGTGGCGCACAATCTTATATACCGTATAAAAACCATTTATTAACTACATACACTCCCAGAACACATAGAAAGGAGCCAGTAAGAATAATGTAAAGATAGAACAGAGCCAATAGAAATGTCGGAAAACAAGACAGCACCAATAGAAGGAATTGGAAAACAAAGTATCAAGTGACTTAAGGTTGCCTCCCCTCCAGCTGTGTTTGTCACCCCTCCCTTGAACTAATTCATTAACCGATCCACAACGAAGTTGCATGTGGTGCGATAAGTTTGTGTGCGTTTGGAGGACAGTTGTGAAATGAGAGAATACTAGCAAAGGACAGCGAAGGCCAGACGATAAGATAAGATCGGCGGAGAATAGTGTGAGCCTACAGATAGTTGAAACAAGGATTAGAAAACCAGACAGGGATTAGTGTACTCGGTCAGACCTTAATACCAGCCTTGTAAAGATAGAGGCAGAAGGCTGTTTTGAACACCATGTTGCAGAATAAGCAGAAAAGGCAGAATGGACTTCGTTCGCTGTGCTGCCTGAGTGAAGGCAACATAAAATGGCGGCGGGCCACAAAATGGCGGGTCGATACGATCGTATTAAAAATCGAATTTCCTCACTGGGGCTCCCTGGAATACCTCAGAAGGATGTAATGGCAGTACTGGGGGCCCTCTAAGGAGCCCCCAAAGTGCATGGTATCATACAACCAATTCTTACAAAAGCCTTGGTGTATGATTCCAACATGTTTGATACCAAACATGGCCATATTCGTAGTTACCTTTGTGAAGCTGTGCATAGGTAATGACCTATGTATAGTGCACACATAAAATGGCGTCCCCGCACTCACGAAGTCTGAGAAAATGGTCCTGGATGACCAGGGGGCACCTCTGCTAGTGCAGGGGTACCCTCACACTCAGGTACTCTGCACCCAGCCTTCAGAGGTGGAAGGCCTGGTATATGGGTGACTTATAAGTGACCTAGTGCAGTATAAATGGCTGTGAAAGGGTGCATGCACCATTTCACAAAGGCTGCAATAGCAGTCCTGTAGAAGCCTTTGTGTGGGGTCCCTATGGGTGACAAAAGAAATGCTGCACCCCATAGGGACCCCCTGGAACACCAATGCACCATATACTAGGGACTTATAAAGGGGAACCAGTATGCCAATTTGGGATGAAATACTGGGTTACCAGTATGCAGTGACAACATTTAGATGAGAGAGAGCATAAGTACTGGGGTCCTGGTTAGCAGGATCCCAGTGGCACAGTCAAACATACTGACATCAGGCAGAAATTGGGGGTAACATGCAAAAAAGAGGGTATTTGGCTACACACTGGATGGCTGAAAGTTATGTATAATGTGGTTTTATGTTGTGTGGGCGATGGCAGGTTGTATTAGTTGGAATAGAGAAGATCTCTTACAGTTGTAGGTGTAGTTGATATGTGTATCGGTGTGGCATGTGAGGTTTTGTGTTGGTTTATAAGACATTGCATCTGTTTGAGGTCAGTTTGTGGTGCAAGAGTTGGATGCCTTTGCTGATAATGTGTTTGCGTGTTGAAGGAAGTGTAGGGAGTAAAGTTCTCTTTGGTATATGGAAAATTGGACAACATTTTTAGCCCTAGGCCCAAACAGGTCCCAAAAGGCAACTGCCCTTTTCCTCTCCACCCTTAGCCTTGATGCCCAGGCTTAGAGACTCTGAGCCCTATGCTTAAATAGCCCTATTTTCCAATAGAAACCTAGTCCTAACCCTGAACAATCAGATTTATAACCCTAAACCCCACGACCAATGGAAGACCTATCCCTATTAACCAACCAAACCCCTAGTTCTGACAACCAATCACAACATTAACCCTAAAACCTCGAACCAATAGAAATCCCAACCCTAGTACTAATCACAACAGAAACCCTGAAATCATGAACTGAAAAGAATCCCAGCCCTAGTACCACTAACCACACCAACCGTAAAATCAAGAACCAATAGGAATCCCAACCCTAGTACCAATCACAGCACCAAACCTAAAATCATGAACCAATAGGAATCCCAACCCTTGTACCAATCACAACACCAACCCAAAATTCATGAACCATAAGAAATCCCAACCCCATTACCAATCACAACACCAACCGTAATCCTTAAGCCAATAGAAATACTAATGCCAACAACCAATCACAACAACATATAAAGCAACCAAGAGAAACGTATATATTAATAACTGAAGCCCAAGCCTCTGTGGAAGGGAGGAGAGTGCTCTTACTCTATTCAGAATCTCCTTGGATACAGACAGGCTGAACCCACACTTCCAAGCTAGCAGAGTCTACTATTCAGGTAAGGAAGAGATTGAAAAACACTGAAACCTCGAACCAATAGAAATCCCAACCCTAGTACTAAAATACTGCTTTCTGCAGAGATATTTAGCTTTCTCAAGGCAAAAACAAGTGATGCAGACTATTTCTAAACACAATTTAAATGACAGAAACAGATTAAGTAGTCTCCTAAACACACTCAGGTTAGCCACTGAGATGTATGTAGCCTTTTTTCTTAAAAAAGATGGGGGAAAGAGGGAGTTGGCTTTATGCAGTCTTTTGTCACACACTAGGAGGAAAATTTCAAACAGTCACGGCAAAAAAACAGCACTTTAAAAAAACAAGCTGGCTGAATCATAGGGAGCCTTCAGTAAACAAGCACGAGTAGCAGTACAAACACTTTTTAACAAATAACATAACCCAGAACGTCTGGGGCTCCTACCAGTCTTCTAGGATTTCTTGATGACTGCGCTGAATTTGGGTGCATGGGAAAAGCTGGGGTCTAAAAATGGAGTTGGCTGTCTTATGGTTCCCTCCACAAACGTAAAGGCCCTGTGCAGGTATTAGACGATGTCTCATGTTGCCTGGGAGTTGGAGAGCCAATCAGCAAGCCCAAACCCATTGGAAGGGAGGAAGGAGCTACTGCTCTATTCAGAATCTCCTTGGATACAGACAGGCGAAATCCACTCTTCCAAGCTAGCATAGCCTACTTTTCAGGTAAGGGAGAGATTGAAAAACACTGAAATATTCCAACGGAAAGCACACAAAACGAGGTGGCTGGTGTGAGCGGCAGATGATGGATATATATCCTTTTGGAGGTAGTTCCTTTCCGAACAATGGTTACCAGTAGTGTTTGTGCTAGTATACACAGAATTGTAGTGAGTAAAACATTTTTTTACTCCTTATAATGTTTTTGACAGAATACATTATATACATATTTGTGATGTTCAGGAGAAAGATTACTGTTTAGTCCTGATGAAGAGCTGTGAGATCCTTGTGGACAAGTTTTAGGCGCGAACCATGTTGACTTTTTTCAAGAGGAGAAGTCATTGTACTTTACCCTATGAGTATAGAAAGTGCGGGACCATTATTTCCCCTTCACTTTTTTTCTGTGTTTTTAACCTTGACCGGGTCCTCATTTATTTATTAAATATCTTCTTATATTGAGGAGGTACCCGAGCCTATTTTAATCCTTATTCTCTCCAGTTGTCTCTTAGTAACCTAAGAATCTTTTTTGGTACTGAGACAAATAAAAAACTTTTTGGTTTGTTGGTCCCATGTAGGACCCCGTCAGACATTGCAGTGCCAGTCTGGTGTGGAGCAGAGCCTGATGATGATGCATGAGGGCTATTGCTTCTGAATGAGCGTGTGCCTGTGAGAGGGGTCAAATATAACCCTCACATGTTGGAACAGTGCACCCAGTAACTTTTCATATTGTATATTGAGATAACGTACATTGGACCAGTCAATCTCCCAGTCCCCCCCTTTTTTCTTCCACATATATCTTGATGAGACATGGGCTACGGAACAAACAAAATCCTTGAATATCTAAAGACATTCCAGAACAAGTTCATACAGTTGATGGATCTCTTTTAGCTTCCGGTCCTGTCATCAACACTACTCCTACCTTACGTCTACGCTTTGGAAGACATCAGGAACATGCCTCTTTTGATTTGATCTCTTCACCCAATCATACAATCATCCTAGGAATACCCTGGCTTACATGGCATAATCCTTATATAATTTGGAAACCAGAACTATTTCTCTCTCTTCCCAATTTTGTCAAGACCATTGTTATTCATCAGGGACATACTGGTCACCAAAGAAAATGTTATCAACATCACAAGAAGTAGGATGTTCCATAATCTCCATCCAAGGGGTACCCAGTCATTATCTGGAATATGCTGACGTGTTCCAAAAACCCATGATACCAGTACTACCTCCACATAGAGAATATTATTGTGGCATTCCCTTGGAACATGGTGCTGTTGTACCCTTTGGTAGAATGTACTCTCTTACTGAACCTGAAAAGAAGATACTCAAAGAATATCTACAAGAAAATGTACAGAGTGGCCTGATTGCATATTCTTCTTCCAACACTGGGGCTCTCCTCTTTTTTGTGCCTAAAAAGACGATGGATCTACGTCTCTGCATAGACTTTCATGGACTGAATATGATTGCAATGAAGGACCGGTATCTGCCACCTCTGATAAAAGATATTTTGGAAGCAGTCAGAGGGGCACAAATATTTACTAAGTTAGATCTTAGGGAAGCCTACCATCTTCTAAGAATAAAGGAAGGTGATAAATGGAAAACCATGTTTTGCACACCCTTTGGTCATTACGAATATCGGGCAATACCATTTGGTCTGAATATTTTTCAGAGATTCATGGATTTAGTGTTTTCCGACCTTCTAAATCAATAGTTATATACCTGGATAACATCCTAATATATTCTAGACATCCAGAACATCACACCATGCATGTACTTCAAGTTCTAGACAGATTCCGGCAACAGCAACTCATCTGTAACCCCGAAAAATGTGAATTTGACAAGGCTGAGGTACAATATCTAGGGTATCATTTCAGTCAAGTCGGTGTTTCTATTGACCCAGAAAAGGTTCAGGCCATTCTAGAATGGCCGTCCCTCTTCTATCAAAGAAACCCAGTGTTTTTTAGGACTGGCCAATTTCTATCGCAAATTCATCGCAGATTTCACTCAACAAAATAGCCAAATGAGACAAAGGGCCTGATTACAACTTTGGAGGACGGTGTTAAACCGTCCCAAAAGTGACGGATATACCACCTACCGTATTACGAGTTCCATAGGATATAATGGACTCGTAATACGGTAGGTGGTATATCTGCCACTTTTGGGACGGTTTAACACCGTCCTCCAAAGTTGTAATCAGGCCCAAAATCTTAAAAAGGACAATTTACGGAATGGTTTTGTCTGGACAGAAGTTGCTGAAACTGCATTTCAAACCCCGAAAGGTGCTTTCACACAAGCTCCAATATTACGACATCGTGATAACATCAAACAATTTATAGTAGTCACTGATGCTCCAGAAAGGGCTATAGGAGGCGCACTGTTACAAAGACAAAACAATGATGGATTAGAACATCCGATTATCTATCTTTCCCATATTATCTGATTCAGAGCGCAATTACTCAGTTTTGGAAAGAGAACTTCTTGCTCTAAAAATAGCATGTAATGAGTGGAGACAATTCCTTATGGGCTCAAGGGAACCATTTGAAGTCAGAACAGACCATCGAAATTAACAGTGTCTACGATACTTTCAATGTCAGAACAGTTGTCAAGCCTGTTGGGCTTCCTTCTTTAGTCAATTTGACTTCTATATAACCTATATACCGGGTTTTCAAAATATTCTGGCAGACATTCTGTCACAACACTATCCTGAAAGTATCAATCCTTCTTCACAACACCTCATCGAACCAGATAAAATAAATGGACTAGTATAGTCTTGTCTTAATAAAGTACGCTCTGAGTATTCAACCCTCTCTGAACTTGAAATGAAAGACCTACGTCCAAATTTACACAAGGTTAAGGGGTATTACTACCATAAAAATTAGTTGTTCTTTCCTTCTAAGACAGTTCAAATGAAAGCACTACAAATGTGTCATGACTCCCCTGTGGCAGGCCATCGTGGTATCAAAGCCACACAGGAACTACTCCTTCTTTCCTTTTGGTGGCCTACACTAAAAAAAGACACCAAGAGTTATGTGGCATCTTGTCCCATCTGTGCTCAAACTAAAATACCCCATACCCAAGGGTAGGTCGCTCCCCCTGCCGCTGCAGCTCCTCCAGGTTCCTGAGTTCCTGAGACCCACCCCACAGTAAGTACCCCCCACCTCCTAGCCCCTCGCTCTGCCCCGCGCTACTCACCCTCTCTCCTGCTACTGCTTCTTTTCCTCTTTTCTTCTTCTCTGTTCTTCCTCCTCGCTCCTCGTCTGTACTCTTCTTCTGTACTCCTCTTCTCCCCGTCTTCTCTCCTCTTCTCTTCTTCCTCATCTTCTGCTGTGGTCTTCTGCCCTCTGTTTCTTCGTTTTTTGTATCTTCCTCCGTGTTCTTCTGTGTTCTTCTGTCTTCCTCTGTGTTCTTCTGTCTTCCGCAGTGTTCTTCTGTCTTCCTCTGTGCTCTTCTGTCTTCCTCTGTGTTCTTCTGTCTTCCTCTGTGTTATTCTGTATTCTTCTCTGTTCTTCTGTGTTCTTCTGTGTTCTTCTGTGTTTCTTCTGTTCTTCCGGTCTTCTGCTCTTCCGGTCTTCAGTCCTTCCGGTCTTCTGTTCTTCTGTTCTTCTTTTCTTCTGTTCTTCTTGTCTTCTTGTCTTCTGCCTTCGGCTCTTCTGCCTCCTCCGTCCTCTTCTCCCCACGCCTGCCCTCCTGCTCCTGCCTCATCCCCCTCCCCCACTCGCATCCCCCCCTCTATCTCCCCTATCTAACCTGTTCACTTTCTACCTCCCTCACTCCTCCTATCTACCTATCTCTCCATCTCTCTATCCCACTATCCAACTCCCTCACTCTCCACCTCCTCCTATCTTCCTATCTCTCTATCTATTTCCCTATCTATCGATTTCTCTATCTACCTTTTCTCTCTACCTATTTCTCTATCTCTCCCCCCTCCCGCTACTCCTCTATTACCTATCTTCCTATCCTCTCACTCTACCTCTCACCCTCACCCACCTCTACAACCCCCCTCCCCTATCTTCACAACCCTACACCTATCTTTCTCCCTAATCTCCTAAACCTCCTAACACTCACCCCCTCCACCCTTAAACCCCCCTCCCCCAGCTCTTCTCACTCTACCTGTCCCCCCCTTCCTCGTGCTTTCCCACCGCGACCTCCTGCACACCCCGCCCCCCCCAGCTCCCATTCGCCCCCAGCTGACCCCTCCCCCCCTCCTACCTCATATGGTGGCCGCTGCGCGACCGCGCAGCGGGTGCGGCGCTGGCGCGCCAGAGGCAAGCCCGTCTGCGCCCGTCCGCACCTGGCCCGCGCCCAGCGCCACGACCCCTGGTCCCCAGCTCTCCCAATCCCCGCTGATCCGCTACGACCCCACCACCCTCCATGCCCTCAACCCAGGACGCTCCAACACCTGCTTCCAAGCTCACTCCAAACGCACCCATGGACCCTTCGCCTGCAACTCCTGCAAACGCATCTTCCACCACGCAACTACCACGACCACAAGCCCACGCGCCATCAACCACCTCAAGTGCATCCTAGTCAACGCTCGCTCCGTTCACAAACACGCCGTTGAACTCTGGGACCTCCTAGACTCCACAGCACCGGACGTCGCCTTCATCACGGAGACCTGGATGAACGTCTCCTCTGCTCCAGACATCGCCACCGCCATCCCCGAAGGCTACAAGATCTCCAGGAAAGACCGCACCAACCAAGTAGGAGGAGGTATCGCCATCGTCTTCAAAGACTCCATCAGCGTCACCACCTCCACCGAAGACACCCCTCTCGCCGCTGAACACCTGCATTTTCAGATTCGCACCGACCCGAGGACCACCCTCAGAGGATCCCTCGTCTACCGTCCTCCCGGACCTCGCGCCCCTTTCAGCGACGCCATCGCCGACTTCATCTCCCCGCACGCCCTCGCCTCACCGGACTACATCCTCCTAGGCGACCTCAACTTCCATCTGGAACAAAACAACGACCCCAACACCACCACCCTGCTCGACAACCTCACCAACCTCGGCCTCAAACAACTGGTGAACACTGCCACCCACATCGCCGGACACACACTCGACCCTATCTTCTCCGCCAGCAAACACGTCTTCTTCAGTCACGCCTCCGCCCTTCATTGGACCGACCACAGCTGCGTCCACTTCACATTCCGACGCGAGACCCGCCACCTCCGCACTCAACCCATCCCTCGCCGACAGTGGAACAAGATCCCTGAAGAGCAACTCTTCTCCGCACTCGCCGCCAACCAACCCACCCTCACCACCGACCCCAAAAACGCAGCCCTCAACCTCACAAACTGGATCTCCAACTGCGCAGACAACCTTGCTCCCCTCAAACGCACGCAGCGACAGAACAACACCAAGAAACCTCTCTGGTTCTCTGACACCCTCAAAGAATCAAAGAAAACTTGTCGCGCATTCGAGAAAGCCTGGCGCAAGGACCACACCGCTGACAACATGACCGCCCTCAAGAACGCTACCCGCGAACACCACCACCTGATCCGCGCCGCCAAAAGGAATTTTTTCACCGACAGACTGGACAAAAACAGCCACAACAGCAGAGAACTCTTCAGCATCGTCAGGGAGTTCTCCAACCCCAGCGCCAACGCCAACGCCGTCACGCCCTCATAAGATCTATGCGAATCCCTCGCCACTTTCTTCCATCGCAAGATCAGCGACCTCCACGACAGCTTCGGACACCAGACCCAACCAAACACCACCGAACCCACATCCCCGACCATCACCCTCAACAACTGGACCCACATCAGCACGGAAGAAACCAAATCCATCATGAACTCTATCCACTCCGGCGCCCCTTCGGACCCCTGCCCGCACTTCATCTTTAACAAAGCCGATGACATCATTGCCCCGCACCTCCAGACCGTCATCAACTCTTCTTTTTCTTCTGCTACCTTCCCCGAATGCTGGAAACACGCCGAAGTCAACGCCCTACTAAAGAAACCTACGGCTGACCCGAGCGACCTGAAAAACTTCCGCCCCATCTCCCTTCTGCCTTTCCCAGCCAAAGTAATAGAGAAGACCGTCAACAAACAGCTGACCACCTTCCTGGAAGACAACAACCTGCTCGACCCCTCACAAACCGGATTCCGAACCAACCACAGCACTGAAACCGCCCTCATCTCAGTCACAGACGACATCAGAACCCTGATGGACAACGGTGAAACAGTCGCCCTCATTCTTCTCGACCTCTTGGCTGCCTTTGACACGTCTGTCACCGCACCCTAATCACCCGCCTCCGCTCCACCGGGATCCAAGACCAGGCCCTGGACTGGATCGCCTCCTTCCTCGCAAACCGCTCCCAAAGAGTCTACCTCCCTCCGTTTCGCTCAGAACCCACTGAGATCATCTGCGGCGTACCTCAAGGCTCATCACTCAGCCCGACACTCTTCAATGTCTACATGAGCCCCCTCGCCAACATCGTACGCAAGCACGACATCATCATCACCTCCTACGCCGATGACACCCAACTCATACTCTCCCTCACCAAGGACCCCGCCAGCGCCAAGACCAACCTACAAGAGGGCATGAAGGACGTTGCAGATTGGATGAGGCTTAGCCGCCTAAAGCTGAACTCTGAAAAAACTGAAGTCCTCATCCTCGGCAATACCCCGTCCGCCTGGGACGACTCCTGGTGGCCCTCGGCACCGCACCGACCCCCACAGACCACGCCCGCAACCTCGGCTTCATCTTGGACCCTCTTCTCACCATGACCAAACAAGTCAACGCCGTGTCCTCCGCCTGCTTCCTCACCCTCCGCATGCTTCGCAAGATCTTCCGCTGGATCCCCGCCGACACCAGAAAAACCGTGACCCACGCCCTCGTCACGACCCGCCTGGACTACGGCAACACCCTCTACGCCGGGACCACAGCCAAACTCCAAAATCGCCTACAACGCATTCAAAACGCCTCAGCCCACCTCATCCTCGACGTACCCCGCAGCAGCCACATCTCCGCACACCTGAGACACCTGCATTGGCTCCCAGTCAGCAAAAGGATCACCTTCCGACTTCTCACCCACGCACACAAAGCCCTCCACGACAAGGGACCAGAATACCTCAACAGACGCCTCAACTTCTACGTCCCCACCCGCCCCCTCCGCTCCTCTGGCCTCGCACTCGCTGCCGTCCCTCGCATCCGACGCTCCACGGCGGGTGGGAGATCTTTCTCCTTCCTGGCGGCCAAGACCTGGAACTCCCTCCCCACCAGCCTCAGGACCACCCAGGACCACTCCGCTTTCTGGAGACTGCTAAAGACCTGGCTGTTCGAGCAGTGATAACCACCCCCTTTGTCCCTAGCGCCTTGAGACCCGCACGGGTGAGTAGCGCGCTTTATAAATGCTAATGATTTGATTTGATTTGATACCAAGCCAGCAGGACTGCTTCAACCTTTACCCGTTCTACCAGCCCCTTGGCATACAGTATCAACCGATTTCATGTGTTCCGTACGTCCCTCAGCAGGAAATCGAGTTGTAATGATGAACATGGATTCATTTACTAAGATGGCTCATTTTACTGCACTAAAGAAACTACCCACTGCAAAAGAATTAAGTCACATTTTTATACAGGAGATCTTTCATTTGAATGGTCCCCCTCAAGTCATTGTTTCAGACCATGGCCCTCAATACTTTTCATACTTTTCAAACTATTTTTGGATAACCCTACATATCGAGGTGGCCTTATCATCTGGTTATCATTCACAGACAAATGGACAAACAGAACGCCTGAACCAGGACTTGCACAATATTTACGCAGTTTTTGCAATGCTACTCAGAGTAATTGGTCTATGTATTTACCCACTGCTGAGTTCTCATATAACAGCACAGTCCACAGTGCCTCTGAGGTCACTCCTTTTTTCTGCTCCTATGATTTTTATCCCAAATCCTTCCCTGCTATTGTAAAAGAATCCTTTACACTTCCTGCAATCACCTCATTTACTCGAAGGCTATGTATTAACCAGCATATTATACATTCCAGTCTTCTATCTACCAAACAACAGATGAAAAGGATGACAATGTGATGCTCCATCTCATCAAGTCAGAGACAAGGGGCCTCATTATGACCCTGGCGGGCGGCGGAGGCCGCCCGCCAGGATGCCGCCCTCCAAAATACCGCGCCGCGGCCAAAAGACCGCGGCGGGTATTACAAGTTTTCCCCTGGGCTGGCGGACGGTTGCTGAAAAACCGCCCGCCAGCCCAGGGGAAAACGACGTTCCCACGAGGATGCCGGCTCGTAATCGAGCCGGCGGAGTGGGAAGGTGCGACGGGTGCAGTGGCACCCGTCGCGTATTTCAGTGTCTGCAAGGCAGACACTGAAATACTTTGTGGGGCCCTCTTACGGGGGCCCCTGCCGTGCCCATGCCATTGGCATGGGCACGGCAGGGGCCCCCAGGGGCCCCGCGACCCCCCCTACCGCCATCCTGTTCATGGCGGCTTTCCCGCCATGAACAGGATGGCGGTAGGGGGGGTCGGAATCCTCATGGCTGCGGAGCGTGCTCCGCAGCCATGGAGGATTCACACGAGCAGCGGAAAGTCAGCGGGAGACCGCTGACTTTCCGCTTCTGACCGCGGCTGAACCGCCGCGGTCAGAATGCTCGTTGGAGCACCGCCAGCCTGTTGGCGGTGCTCCCGTGGTCGGTGGCCCTGGCGGCCACCGGCCGCCAGGATCAGAATGACCCTCAAGGTCTGGATTCTTCCAGACTTTTGCCTTTCCGTCTATCACAAAACAAGTTCAAACCCCGTTATTAAGGACCATTCTTGATTATTCAAAAAATCAATCCAGTATCATTTTGTCTTCGTCTACCTCGAACTTGGAAGATTCATCCTTTATTTCACGTGTCACAACTGAAGCCCTGTAGGCCTGACCCTTTTCATAGACAATTCACCTGTCCTCCTCCTCTGTTGGTGAATGATGTACCCGAGTCTGAGGTTCAGGAAATATGTGACTCTTGAATATTCCGAAACCGTCTCCAATATCTCATTCATTGGAAGGGTTATTCTCTTAACGAATGTTCTTGGGAAGATGCCTCTTGTGTTTACGCTCCTCTTCTAATCCGTTGTTTTTTCTGTCTTCATCCAGGCAAGCCTAGGGCTCCTGAGGGGGGCCTACTGTTGCATTGCGGGCCTCCACAGCCCTGGCAGGAGAGCCGGTTCAGGCCACCCTCAGGGTTAGGAGTGGGCGCCCCCCCACCCCTCACTTACCTGGTGACTGGCCTTTCTTTTGGGCTTCTTTCTTCTTTCTTTCTGCTGCTCTAATCAGAATCTCCTTGCATACAGACAGGCTGAATCAACACTTCCAAATTAGCAAAGTCTACTATCCAGATAAGGGAGATATTGAAAAACACTGAAATACTGCTTGTCACACACTCAGATATTTCTCTTTTTCAAGGCAAAAGCAAGTGATGCAGACACTTTCTAAACACAATTTAAATAACAGATACAGATTAAGCAGTCTCCTAAACACACTCTAGTTAGCCACTGAGGAGTATGCTGCTTTTTTCTTTAAAAATTCGGGGTTGTTTTTATGCAGTCTTTTGCCACAAACGAAGAGGGAAATTTCAAACAGTCATGGTTAACAAACAGCAGTTTAAAAAGGCCAACCTGCCTGAAACACAGGGAGCCTACAATAACCAGTCATGGGTAGCATTATGAACACTTTTTAACAAATTAGATTTCACAGAAAGTCAGGGGCTCTTATGAGTCTTCTACGATTTCCTGATCACTGGGCTATATTAAGGCACAGGGAAAAAGCAAGGCTCACAAAATGGAGGTGGCTGTCTTGGGGTTCCCTCCACAAACCTAAAGGCCTACTGTAGGTGTCAGAGGAGGGCTAGGTTGCCTGCGAGGTAGAGAGCCACTCAGCAAGCCCAAGCCCCTGTGGAAGGGAGGTGGGAGCTGCAGCTCTATTCAGAATCTACTTGGATCCACATAGTTCTGAATCCACACTTCCAAGCTAGCAGAGTCTACTTTCCAGGTAAGGGGAAAATTGAAAAACGCTGAAATACTCCTGGTTGCGCACTCAGATATTTGGCTTTTTCAAGGCAAAAACAAGTGATGAATACACTTTCTAAACACAATTTAAATCACAGAAACAGATTAAACAGTCTCCTAAACACACTCTTGTTAGGCACTGAGGTGTATGTAGCCTTTTTTCTTTAAAAGAGGGAGTGGGCGAGGGGGTTGGCTTTATGCAGTCTTTTGTCACAAACTAGGAGGGAAATTTCAAACAGTCATGGAAAAAACAACAGTTTAAATAGGCCAATGTTGCTGAAACACAGGGAACCTACAGTAAACATGCACTAGTAGCAGTACAAACACTTTTTAACAAATACCAAGATTTCTCAGAAAGTCTGGGGCTCTTACCAGGCTTCTAGGATTCTTAATCACTGGCCTGTATTAGGGCGCAGAGAAAAAGCTGGGCTCACAAAATGGAGGAGGCTGTCTTGCGGTTCCCTCCACAAACTTAAATGCCCTGTGTAGGTGTTAGAGGAGGGCTCAGGTTGCCTGGGAGTTAATACCATGTGAATCTTGCAGTGCCCTATCCTTTGTACCGGCATCCTTCCTCATTTCATTTCATGATTTGTGCAGCCCATCTAACTGAAAACCAAACACCTCGGTGCTCTGTATACAGCTTTTGCTGCATCAAAAAACACCGTCACTAAAGTGGTTCTTTGATCGTAGGTGTGTTTTCAGTGACCTAGCTGACAAATCCCTTCTTCCGATCTCACATCTCCAGTATGCTTCCAGCATTACAGCACTTAAAGAGTTCAGAGGTTACTTCTTGTGTTGCTGCATAATAATGTCCTTTAATATTTCACTCAGATTTTGTTTCTGAGGAAAACTTTCTGAAAAACTATCTAGAATTCACCATTTGCCATACTTAAACCCAAAATGAATCATACTTAGGATAGTGTCCAAAATATGTACCATATGCAAGTTGGGATAACTTTGACCACCCTTGGAGCATAACATTGCACCTGCTACTTGTACTGTCTTTTTAGGTCTGGTTTACCAGCGCAGCTGTCTGAAGATCTCATGTTGCAACACAACACACTCATGCACAAATACATATACGATCTGAATGGAAGGTAGAATTGAGAGAGAAAAAAGGTGATATAAAAGAGGAGCAAGACAGAGGAGGTGCATTTAAAGAAAACAGGAGTTAGGGGTTGGAGAAAGATTTGAGTAGGATGAAGGAGGCTGGGGTTGGGGAGGGTAGAGAAATTTGCTTGGGAGACACTGGCGAGGTAGTGAAGAGTAGGTATTAGAAATGTGGTTTCTGGTTGGCTAGGGTATGCACCTCAGCCAACAGAAACCACCATTATAGTCAGGGTGAGTAAGTTACACACCAAAGATAACCTGTGCTCGCCCCATAGCTTGACAGAGCAGTCAGGCTTAGCCTCTGAGGTCATGTGTAAAGCAGTTGCGCAACACACCCATACCAGTAACCCAATAAATACACCACAAAAGAGACTCCATACAGGATTATACAAAAATATATAACATATTGTAAGTAACATAAGGCAGAACAACAACATTTAGAATTATTGTGCACACTATGCAATTCCTGAGTTAGCACCCACTATTTTGGCTAAGAAAAATTTCAATATCACACATTCTAACACCAGGACATTAGAAAGTACCATAATCATACCTAAAATAGCCCTTGTCCCCACAGACATGGATTGTGCACATAACATAAACCAAAAGTGACATGAACCAATAGAAACCAATAGATAAGTTGCCACCTAGGCAATTGTCAAAACATCACAATGAGGGCAATAATAGGATGCCTGTTAAGTAGCAGAACATTACAAAACAGCATCACTTAGCATATTGTTCTGATCAATTTGATAGAACTTGTAATCCTGACTGCATAAGGTATAAGTGACATAAATCAGGGCACGGACATAAGCTGATCATCCCGTCAATCTGGTGCACCTGCTCCTATATTCCAGTTTGTGTGGTAGATGTCCCTAGCTTTGGTTACTGGGCCATCTGCCCATCTACATTCATAATCATGGTAAACAAAAAAGGGGCTTGACAGGCACTGGACCTCTGTTGAGGTTTCCTACCCGTCCTGCCGGCGAGTGCCCCCAAAGGTATGCTCCTAAGGTGGGGGGGAGACACCCCTCCCCACGATGGCAGGGAGATCTCTCCCAATCTCCCCACAAAGAGAACAACAGGAAGGTCACTGGGGCCTCTACAGATTCCCTTCCACTAGGGGAAATATGGTATCCAGTGTGGGTCTCTGGGCTCGGGTGCCTCATCCTGCATGAAGACTGACACTCCGCCTTGCCTGGGGTGCGGAGTCACTAGGGACAGCTCCCCAGGAAGGCCTTCCTGACATGACTCCGAAGGCCACAGCACTTCATGAGTGCACACAGCGGCTCGAAGCTGTGACCAGGGCCTCTCCAGGGGAACACCACCATAAGGGTAGAGCCGACAGCTCTCTCATGTTTGTCCCTAGAGTCTAAATGGATCGCAGAATGGAGTGAAGTCTCCGTCCCTAATCACTCTGGCAGCTTAGGGGGGAAGCCTTGCCTTAAGGGACCCAGGGCTTCTCCCAGCCAGGATTTCCCTTGGCACGGACGCAGGTTAGTGCACAGAGATCACCCGCCAACAATCCTACAAAGAGGGCACACTCCCGTGCGCTTGATGCCAGATGACTTCCCTGATTATGGAACGGGATCCACACGCATTTCCCTACTAGTGGCTCATCGCCATAGCAGGGGCAGAGGGCTCATTCCCAAGTCCCTAGAAAACACTAGGGCTCCCAAGAAGGCTGTAGGCAGGCCAGCACAATAGGATCCTGGCAATGCAGTGGCAGTCCTTCTGGTGACCTAGCAGGCCATCGGTCAGCCCAACAGCAGGACAGTCACAATGGCGG
Organism: Pleurodeles waltl; assembly: GCF_031143425.1. NCBI lineage: Eukaryota > Metazoa > Chordata > Amphibia > Caudata > Salamandridae > Pleurodeles > Pleurodeles waltl. The sequence continues at coordinate 21,529,908 of NC_090447.1, forward strand.
TTCCTCCTAGCAGCCCCACAGAACCTTGGCAGACCAGAGTAGAGACCAGGCTGGCAGCAGGGCAACAAACAGAAAAGCAATTGAGTTGAGTCCTTTGAGCTACCCGGAAGACACCAGGCAGACGGGCAACAACAGAAGAGCAGTCCAGATGGGTCCTTTGTGCAGTCCAGCAGTCCCTCTGGCAGTAATTTAGTCCTAGTTCCACAAGTGCCCTCAAAATCAGGGGGCTACAGCCCCTCTACTTATAATCAGAATGCCACATTTCTAGAAGGTGGGAGAAGGTTCCATCCAGATCTGAACAGTTCCAAAAATGGTCTTTCCCCTCTACCCTGGCTCCAGACATCAGTGAGGGTAAACAAGCCCTTTGAATGAGTGCAGAAAACTCTATTCAGGTGTAAAGTGTGTCCCGCCTCCCTTTTTCCCCGCCCAGGAAGATAATCAGTATGCAGATGTGACCCTGTCACACCTAACCCTCCCTGATGGATGGCTATCTGGGACGTATGCACTAACTGGAGATGGCACCCTTCCTTAGATGTGGCTTGGAGCCATTCTGCAAAGCACCAGAGTTATGAGCACTTTCTAAGCATTTCATTTCTAAAAATAGCAGTGCAAAATATACCTGCACCAGTACGCAGGATTTTCACTACCATTTCAAACATGCCAAACATGCTCATGCTACTCCTTAAAGATCAGAAATTACCACTTAGACATATAGATGGGAATTTCGAATGCAATTCTAAGAGAGGATCAGCACTCACAGTAGTGAGAAACAAAATAAGCTTTTTGTCACTACTAGGACATGTAACACAGAAAGACATATGTTCTACCATTTGCATACACAGCACCCTGCTCATAGGGCTATCTAGGGCATACCTTAGGGGTGACTTATGTATAGTAAAAAGGGAGTTTAAGTCCTGGCAAGTGATTTGGCTGTGCAGTGGCAGAATTGAGACATGTTTGAAAGGCTGCTTTGGTTGGTGGCACAATCTGCGCTGCAGGCCCACTAGTAGAATTTAATTTATAGGCCCTGTGTATATGGTATACCACTTTACAAGGGACTTGCAGGCAAATTAAATAAGCCTAACAGCTGTAAGGCAATTAGATCAACTTTTAGGGGTGATAGTGCACGCACTATACTGCTGCTCGGATCCTTTTTAATATACCTAGACATGAGTCGACCAAAGCAGCTCTTGCTACGTTACATTGTCTCCCAATAGAGCAACAAATAACATTCAAAGCACTCTGTTGCTGTAGGAGGCTGGCCTGGCTTGTAGTGGGTACCAGAGGTACTTACACCTTGTGCCAGGTCCAGTTACCCCTTAGTAGTGTAGAAGAGGTGTTTCTAGCAGCTTAGGCTGATAGAAGGTAGCTATGGCAAAGCAGCTTAGGCTGAACTAGGAGACATGTAAAGCTCCTACTATACCACTGGTGTCATATGCACAATATCATAAGAAAACACAATACACAGAAGTACTAAAAATAAAGGTACTTTATTTTTATGACAATATGCCAAAAGTATCTCAGTGAGTACCCTCAGTATGAGGATAAGATATATACACAAGATATATGTACACAAACCAAATTATGCAGGTAATAGCAAGAAAAGTAATACATGCAGTGTAAAATTACAGTAGATTGCAATAGGAGCACATAGGTATAGGGGCAACACAAACCATATACTCCAAAAGTGGAATGCGAACCACGAATGGACCCCAAACCTATGTGAGCTTGTAGAGGGTCGCTGGGACTGTAAGGAAACAGTGAGGGCTAGAAAAATAGCCCACCCCAAGACCCTGAAAGGTAGGTGTAAAGTGCACCTACTACCCCCAGAGAGCACAGAAGTTGTGATGGGGGATTCTGCAGTAAGAATAAACACCAGCAATGCAACAACAGTGGGATTTCCGGACCTGAGTACCTGTAAGACAAGGAGACCAAGTCCAATAGTCGCGACAGTGTCGAGAGTGGGCAGGAGCCCAGGAAGTGCCAGCTGAGGGTGCAAGGAAGCTGCCACGTGTTGGAAGAAGCTTGGAGTTCTGCAAGAAAGAAGAGGACTAGGAACTTCCCCTTTGGAGGATGGATGTGTCACATTGCGATGAAGCTTGCAGAGGTGTTCCCACACAGAAAGACTGCAAACAAGCATTGCTAGCTGCAAGGGTCACTGTAGAGGTTTTTGGGTGCTGCTGTGGCCCAGGAGGGACCAGGATGTCGCCACTTGGAAGAGGAGACAGAGGGGCCAGCAAGTCAGGGAGCCCTCACAGAAGCAGGCAGCACCCGCAGAAGTACCTGAACAGGCACTTAGAAGAAAAGTGAACCGGAGTCCACCCGAAGTCACAAAAGAGAGTCCCACGACGCCGGAGGACAACTCAGAAGGTTGTGCACTGCAGGAAGGAATGTCAGGGACCCAGGCTTGGCTGTGCACGAAGGAAATCCTGGAAGAGTGCAAATCACACAGTACCCAGCAATGCAGTCTAGTGTGGGGAGGCAAGGACTTACCTCCACCAGACTTGGACTGAAGAGTCACTGGACTGTGGGAGTCACTTGGACAGAGTTGCTGAGTTCCACGCTCGTCGTGCTGACAGGGGACCCAGATGACCAGTGATGCAGTCTTTTGGTGCCTGCGGTGGCAGGGGGAAGATTCCGTCGACCCCCAGGAGCTCCTGGTGCAGAGAGGAGGCAGGCTACCCCCAGAGCATGCACCACCTGGAAACAGTCAAGAAAGCCAGCAGGATGAAGCAATACAAGGTTGCTAGTAGTCGTCTTGCTACTATGTTGCGGTTTTGCAGCTGTCCTGAGCAGTCAGCGGTCGATCCTTTGGCAGAAGGTGAAGAGGGAGATGCGGAGGAACTCTGGTGAGCTCTTGCATTCATTACCTGGTGAGCTCCCCAAAGCAGAGACCCTAAATAGCCAGAAAAGGAGGTTTGGCTACCTAGGAAGGAGGATTGGCTACCAAGAGAGGTACGAGCCTATCAGAAGGATCCTCTGACCTCACCTGCTGGCACTGGCCACTCAGAGCAGTCCAGTGTGCCACAAACACCTCCGTTTCCAAGATGGCAGAGGTCTGGGACACACTGGAGGAGCTCTGGGCACCTCCCCTGGGAGGTGCAGGTCAGGGGAGTGGTCACTCCCCTTTCCTTTGTCCAGTTTCGCGCCAGAGCAGGGCTGAACCGGTGCAGACTGGCTTATGCAGAGATGGGCACCATCTGTGGCCATCAAAGCATTTCCAGAGGCTGGGGGAGGCTACTCCTCCCCAGCCCTCACACCTATTTTCAAAGGGAGAGGGTGTTACACCCTCTCTCAGAGGAAGTCCTTTGTTCTGCCTTCCTGGGCCAGGGCTGTCTGCACCCCAGGAGGGCAGAAACCTGTCTGAGAGGTTGGCAGCAGCAGCAGCTGCAGTGGAGACCCCAGAAAGGCAGTTTGGCAGTACCCGGGCTCTGTGCCAGAGACCCGGGGGATCATGGAATTGCTGGCATTGGGGTTACAATTCCATGATCTTAGACATGTTACATGGCCATGTTCGGAGTTACCATTGTGGCGCTGTACATAGGTAGTGACCTAAGTACAGTGCACGCGTGTAATGGTGTCCCCGCACTCACAAAGTCCGGGGAATTTGCCCTGAACGATGTGCGGGCACCTTGGCTAGTGCCAGGGTGCCCACACACTAAGTAACTTTGCACCTAACCTTCACCAGGTGAAGGTTATACATATAGGTGACTTATAAGTTACTTAAGTGCAGTGGTAAATGGCTGTGAAATAACGTGGATGTTATTTCACTCAGGCTGCAGTGGCAGGCCTGTGTAAGAATTGTCAGAGCTCCCTATTGGTGGCAAAAGAAATGCTGCAGCCCGTAGGGATCGCCTGGAACCCCAATACCCTGGGTACCTCAGTACCATATACTAGGGAATTATATGGGTGTACCAGTATGCCAATGTGAATTGGTACATTTAGTCACTAGCCTGTTAGTGACACATTTGGAAAGCAGAGAGAGCATAACCACTGAGGTTCTGGTTAGCAGAGCCTCAGTGAGACAGTTAGGCATCACACAGGGAACACATACAGGGCAGATACTTATGAGCACTGGGGCCCTGCCTGGCAGGGTCCCAGTGACACATAGACTAAAACAACATATATACAGTGAAATATGGGGGTAACATGCCAGGCAAGATGGTACTTTCTTACAGTTGCATCCACAAAGCCCTCCTGTAGGAGGCTGGCCTAGCTTATAGTGGGTACCTTGTGATACTTACACCTTGTGCCATGTCCAGTTAACCCTTATTAGTAGATTAGAGGTGTTCTAGCAGCTTAGGCTGATAGAGGTAGCGCTAGCAGAGCAACTTAGGCTGAACTAGGAGACATGCAAAGCTCCTACTATAACACTATATCATAAGAAAACACAATACTCAGAGTTACTAAAAATAAAGATACTCTATTTTAGTGACAATTTGCCAAAAGTATCTCAGAGGACATAATCCCTTAGGAGGTAAGTAATATACACAACACATATGCACACAAACCAAATCAGGTAAGTAAACAGTTAGAAAAGTAGTGCAAACACTGTAGAACACAATAGAATGCAATAGGAGACAATAGGCCTAGGGGCAACACAAACCATATACTCCAAAAGTGGAATGCGAACCACAAATGGACCCCAGGCCTAGTGTAGTGTGTAGAGGGTCGCTGGGAGTGTAAAAAACAGTAAGGGTGTCCAAGATACCCCACCTCAAACGCCTGAAAAGTAGGAGTAAATTAACCCTACTACCCCAGAAAGACAGTAAAGTCGAGATAGGGGATTCTGCAAGGGCAACACCTGACTGCAAAGTACTGAAGACGGATTCCTGTACCTGAGGACCTGTAAAGGAAGGGGACCACGTCCAAAAGTCACAAAAGTGTCCAGGGGGGCAGGAGCCCACTAAACGCCGGATGAAGGTGCAAAAGAGCTGCCTCAGGGTGAAAAAAGCTGAAGATTCCGCAAGAACGGAAGGTGCCAGGAACTTCTCCTTTGGTCAGAAGATGTCCCACGAAGTGCTGGAGGATGCAGAGTTTTTTCCACGCAGAAAGACCACAAACAAACCTTGCTAGCTGCAAGAGTCGAGGTTGAGGATTTTGGGTGCTGCTAGGGCCCAGGAAGGACTAGAAGGTCGCCCCTTGGAGGAGGAGACAGACGGGGCACTCAGCCACACAGAGAGCCCTCGCAGAAGCAGGGAGCACCCGCAGAAGTACACGAACAGGCACTTAGAAGATCTGAGGATGACAGTTGACTCAGAGTCACAAAAGAGGGTCTCATGACGTAGGAGTCCAACTCAGCGAGTTGGGCAATACATGACGAAGCGCTGGGGACCTGGGCTAGGCTGTGCACAAAGGAAGTCTTGCAAAAGTGCACAGAAGCCCGAGCAGCTGCAATTCACGCAGTACACAGGATTACTGTCTGGCGTGGGGAGGCAAGGGCTTACCTCCACCAAATTTGGACAGAAGGGCCACTGGACTGTCGAAGACACTGGGACCCAGCTCCTGTGTTCCAGGGACCATGCTGGTCAGGATAAGAGGGGACCCAGAGGACCGGTGATGCAGACGTTTGGTGCCTGCATTAGCAGGGGGAAGATTCTCTCGACCCACAGGAGATTTCTTCTTGGCTTCCATTGTACGGTGAAGGCAGACAGCCCTCAGAGCATGCACCACCAGGAAACAGTCAAGAAAGCTGGCAGGATGAGGCGCTACAATGTTGCTGGTAGTCTTCTTGCTTCTTTGTTGCGGTTATGCAGGTGTCCTGGAACAATCAGCGGTCGATCCTTGGCAGAAGTCGAAGAGAGAAATGCAGAGGAACTCTGGTGAGCTCTTGCATTCGTTGCATGGTGAGATGCCCACAGGAGAGACCCTAAATAGCCCACAGAGGAGGATTGGCCACAGAGAAAGGTAAGCATCTATCAGGAGGGGTCTCTGATGTCACCTGCTGGCACTGGCCACTCAGAGCTGTCCATTGTGCCCTCACACCTCTGCATCCAAGATGGCAGAGGTCTGGGACACACTGGAGGAGCTCTGGGCACCTCCCCTGGGAGGTGAAGGTCAGGGGAGTGGTCACACCCCTTTCCTTTGTCCAGTTTCACGCCAGAGCAGGGCTGGGGGATCCCTGAACCGGTGTAGACTGGCTTATGCAAGGAGGGCACCATCTATGCCCTTCAAAGCATTTACAGAGGCCAGGAGAGGCTACTCCTCCCAGGCCCTTCACACCCATTTCCAAAGGGAGAGGGTGTAACACCCTCTCTCAGAGGAAATCCTTTGTTCTGCCTTTCTGGGACTGGGCTGCCCAGGCCCCAGGGGGGCAGAAACCTATCTGAGGGGTTGGCAGCAGCGGTAGCTGCAGAGGAGATCCCGGAAAGTTAGTTTCGCAGTACCGGGCTCTGTGCTGGAGACCCGGGGATGCATGGAATTGTCACCCTAATACCAGAATGGTATTGGGGTGACAATTCCATGATCCTAGACATGTTACATGGCCAAGTTCGGAGTTACCAGTGTGACGCTACATATAGTTAGTGACCTATATGTAGTGCACGCGTGTACTGGTGTCCCCGCACTCACAAAGTCTGGGAAATTTGCCCTGAACAATGTGGGGGCACCTTGGCTAGTGCTAGGGTGCCCACACACTAAGAACCTTTGCACCTAACCTTCACCAAGTGAGGGTTAGACAGATAGGTGACTTCTAAGTTACTTAAATGCAGTGTAAAATGGCTGTGAAATAACGTGGACGTTATTTCACTCAGGTTGCAGTGGCAGTCCTGTGTAAGAATTGTCTGAGCTCCCTATGGGTGGCAAAAGAAATGCTGTAGCCCATGGGGATCTTCTGGAACCCCAATACCCTGGGTACCTAGGTACCATATACAAGGGAATTATAAGGGTTTTCCAGTGTGCCAATGAAAATTGGTAAAATTAGTCTCTAGCCTGCAGTTACGATATTAAAAAGCAGAGAGAGCATAAACACTGAGGTTCTGGTTAGCAGAGCCTCAGTGATACAGTTAGGCACCACACAGGGAACACATACAGGGCATACGTTATAAGCACTGGGGTCCTGGCTAGCAGGATCCCAGTGACATAGGCAAAAACAAACATACACACAAGTCAAAATGGGGGTAACATGCCAGGCAAGATGGTACTTTCCTACACAACCCCACCCAAACGCGGGACAATAAGGCTAACCTTGCCCAGATGAGTCTTCATTGTCTAAGTGGAAAGATCTGGAGAGTCCATCTGCATTGGAGTTGATACTCCCAGGTCCATGTTCCAGTGTATAGTCCATTCCCTGTAGGGATATGGACCACCTCAACAATTTAGGGTTTTTCCCTTTCATTTGTTTTAACCAAAGTAGAGGTTTGTGGTCAGTCCGAAAAATAAAGTGAGAACCAAACAGATATGGTCTCAACTTTTTCAGTGCCCAAACCACAGCAAAGGCCTCCCTCTCTATGGCAGACCAGGGCTTTTCTCAAGGGGTTAACCTCTTGCTGATAAAAGCAACAGGTTGATCCTGGCCCTCAGAATTCAGCTGTGATAGCACTGCCCCCACCCCTAATTCAGAAGCATCAGTTTGAACTATGAATTTTTGGGAGTAGCAGGTGCTTTTTATGACAGCTGCAGAGCAGAGCACGCAGCCTGTTTTAGCTCCTCAAAAGCTTTTTGACAGCCAGCTGTCCACAATACCTTCTTAAGCATCTTTTTGCTAGTGAGATCATTAAGAGGGGCTGCAATGGAGCCATCATTCTTGATGAATCTCCTATAGTACCCTGTGAGGCCTAAGAAGGCTCTCACCTGGGTTTGAGTTGTGGGTGGAGTCCATTCCACAATAGTTAAAATGTTCCCCTCCAGTGGTGCAATCTGTTCTCCACCTACCAGGTGGCCCAGATAAACCACTTTCCTCTGCCCTATCTGGCACTTGGATGCCTTGATAGTGAGGCCTGCCTTTTGCAGGGCCTCAAAAACTTTCCACAGGTGGACCAGGTGTTCATCCCAGGTGGAGCTAAAGACAGCTATGTTATCTAGATATGCTGCACTAAAAGCTTACAACTCTTGCAGGACTGTGTTCACTAACCTTTGAAAAGTGGCAGGTGCATTTTTTGGACCAAACGACATTACTGTAAATTGATAGTCCCCTCCAATGGTTGAAAACGAAGTTTTGGGTTTTGCATCTTCTGATAACCTAATCTGCCAATACCCTGCAGTTAGATCAAAGGTGTTTAGATACTTAGCAGAAGCCAGTGTATCTATGAGCTCATCTGCCCTGGGTATAGGGTGAGCATCTGTTTTGGTTACTTGGTTGAGCCCCCTATAGTCAACACAAAACCTCATCTCTCTTTTCCAATTTTTAGTGTGAGGTTTTGGGACAAGCATAACTGGGCTAGCCCAGGGGCTTTCTGAAGGCTCAATCAGCCTAAACTCCAACATTTTCTGCACCTCTTGTTTAATGCAGTCTCTGACATGGTCAGGCTGCCTATATATCTGACTTTTGACAGGTAAACTGTCTCCAGTATTAAGTGTGTTCACACCAAGTAGTGGTACCTGGTATCGGTGAAAAGAGTTCAGAAAACTGACTTAAGAGATTAATACAGTTGTCTTTCTGGTCTGCAGTAAGACAATCTGCTAAGACCACTCCCTCCACTAAGCCATCAGCTTCAGTGGTGGAGAAGAGAACAGGGAGAGGCTCACTCTCTTCTTCCTGTCCCTCATCAGTTGCCATGAGCAGGGTGAGATCAGCCCTGTCATTTTAGGGTTTTAGGCTGTTGACATGGAGCACCCTAAGGGAACACCTGGCAGCGCCCAGGTCTACCAAGTAGGTAACCTCACCCTTTTTCACTACAATTAGATGGGTTTACTCCATTTGTCCTGGAGTGCTCTTGGGGCCACAGGCTCCAATACCCACACCTTCTGTCCTGGGTGGTACTGGGTCAGGACAGCCTTCAGGTCATGCCTTTGCTTTTGCAGCTTTTGGCTGGCCTGAAGGTTTTTACTGGCCTTTTTCATATACTCAGCCATTCTGGAACTTAGGCCTAGTACATAGCCCACTGTGTCCTGTCTAGGAGCTTTTAAAGGTTGTTCCCAACCCTCCTTCACAAGTGCAAGGGGACCTCTCACAGGGTGCCCAAAGAGGAGTTCAAAGGGGCTAAAGCCCACTCTTTTTTGAGGTACCTAAAAGGAGGCAAGGTAACAGGACATTCCATCTCCTTCTGAGTTTTTCAGGGAGTCCCATTATCATACCTTTGAGAGTTGTATTAAACCTCTCAACCAGACCATTTGCTTGTGGATGGTAAGGAGTTGTGAACTTGTAAGTTACACCACACTCCTTCCACATTGCTTTGAGGTGTGCAGACATGAAGTTACTATCTCTGTCTGACACCACTTCCTTAGGAAAACCCACCCTGGAAAAGATTCCTAGGAGGGCCTTTGCCACTGCAGGTGCTGTAGTGGTCCTTAAGGGAATAGCTTCAGGATACCTAGAGGCATGGTCCACTACCACTAAGATTAATCTATTGCCTGAAGCTGTTGGAGGGTCAAGGGGGCCAACTATGTCAACCCCTACCCTTTCAAAGGGCACCCCAACCACAGGAAGTGGAATTAAGGGGGCCTTTGGAGTGCCAGCAGTCTTGCCACTGGCTTGGCAGGTCACACAAGCGCAACAAAACTCTTTAGTGTCCTCCGACATATGAGGCCAGTGAAACAGGGGAACAAGCCTGTCCCAAGTTTTGTTCTGGCCCAAATGCCCGGCCAAAGGAATGTCATGTGCTAAGGTAAGAAGAAATTCCCTATACTGCAAAGGGATGACCAATCTCCTGGCAGCTCCAGGTTTAGGGTCCCTTGATTCAGTATACAGGAGGTTGTCTTCCCAATACACCTTATGGCTATCACTGATATCCCCATTCTACTGTTTGACAGCTTGCTGTCTTAAACCCTCTAGTGTGGGACAGGTCTGCTGTGTCACACTCAGCTCTTCCCTAGCAGGCCCCCCTCCACCCAAAAGCTCAGCAGTGTCTGCTTCCAGCTCCTCTGGTGTTACCACCACTGCTATTACTAGGGGCACTAGAGGTTGCAGTTGGGGTTGTGATGGTGGGAGGTTTGGTGTTTTTCTTTGGGCGAGTTGCATCACTTGCCCAATGGCCTTTTACTTTATATAAATAACACCAAGGCTGTTTCTGATTGTCAGAAGAGGATTTGGACCCACCACCCCCAGATGATTTTTGTGGGCCTGATGAAGACTCCGAATGTTTTTTATCTGTGTCCCCACCCTTGTCAGAAGACTTATCATCCTTCTTCTTGCCATCCTTGTCACCCCCTGTATGAACTTTTCTGTTCACTCTTGTTCCGACCCATTTGTCTGCCTTCTTTCCCACTTCTTGGGGAGAGGTCAGATCTGAGTCTACCAAGTACTGGTGCAACAAATCAGACACACAATTGTTAAGAATATGCTCTCTCAGGATCAGATTATACAGGCTTTCATAGTCAGTCACCTTACTGCCATGCAACATCCCTCCAAGGCCTTCACTGAACAGTCTACAAAGTCTGTCCAGTCTTAGAAGACTCTTTTCTGGTGTCTCTAAACTTAGGGGGTCATTCCGACCCCGGCGGGTCGCGGGCGCCATCCGCCGGGCCGAAACCGCCCAAAGACCGCACCGCGGTCAAATCACCGCGGGGGTCATTTTAACTTTCCCGCTGGGCCGGCGGGCGATCTCCAAAAGATCGCCCGCCGGCACAGCGGGAAAGACCCTGCAACGAGGAAGCCGGCTCCGAATGGAGCCGGCGGAGTTGCAGGGGTGCGACGAGTGCAGTGGCACCCGTCGCGGTTTTCAGTGTCTGCAAAGCAGACACTGAAAATCTTTATGGGGCCCTGTTAGGGGGCCCCTGCACTGCCCATGCCAGTGGCATGGGCAGTGCAGAGGCCACCAGGGGCCCCACGACACCCGTTCCCGCCATCCTGTTCCTGGCGGTAAAAACCGCCAGGAACAGGCTGGCGGGAATGGGGTCGGAATCCCCATGGCGGCGCTGCAAGCAGCGCCGCCATGGAGGATTTCCTGGGCCAGGGGTAAACCGGCGGGAAACTGGCTGGAAACCGCCGGTTCCCCTTTTCTGACCGCGGCTTTACCGCCGCGGTCAGAATAGCCCAGGAAGCACCGCCAGCCTGTTGGCGGTGCTTCCGCTGCCCTCTGCCCTGGCGGTTTCAAACCGTCAGGGTCAGAATGAGGGCCTTAATCCTGTATTGTTCAGTAGTTAAGCCAAATCCATCCAAGAGTGCATCTTTCAAAACTTTGTAGTTATTAGCTTCACTTTCTCTGACAGTAGGGAGCCTATCCCTACCCTCACCAGTGAAAGATAGCCACAAGATAGCAGCCCACTACCTTTGAGGGACCAACTGTACCATACAGGCCCTCTCAAGTGCAGCAAACCACTTGTTAATGTCACCCTCCTCCTTGTAAGAGGGGACTACCTTATGTAGGTTTCTGGAATCTTTCTCTCTAACAGGATTATTATCAAAAACACTGCTGCTGTCACCATGGAGAACTAACCCTAATCTCTGCCTTTCCCTCTCTACATCCAGAGATTCCCTGTCTAAGGACAGCTGCTGCTGTTTAAGCTTCAGCCTGGCCTCTTCCAACCTCAGCTTTCTGAGTTCCCTTTCCATAGAGTTATCCTCAGGGTGGGAGGCTTGGGAATTGTGAGATACAGAGGAAATATAGGAATTGACAGAGAGAGACCTGTCCCTCACTGGCTGGACCCTAGTAACCTGGCCTTTAGGAGTGAAAGGTGCCCTACTAATGTGTGACCCCCTCCTACTACCAGTGTCACTAGGTGGCCTGCTGGCTGACAGGTCCTTGGAAGAACCCTCCCCAGTCTCTTCAGGGTACTCCTCTGAGTCTGACTGGGTACCCCACCTCCGGTTCCTGGGATGGGCCAGACTGGTTCTGGTCACTTTCTAAGAGAAGGTGGAAGAGAATGCCTTTGGTAGGATTCTTGCCAATGCTTAAACCTCTTTCTCTGCAGAGACCCCTCAAACTTTTAAAGTTTAAACTGTCATAGGTTGCCTGAACAATTTTGGGAGTGAGCTCTACTGCAGACATGATAGAAAAGATCTAGGACAGAGAGAGAAAAAGTTTTAGAACTTTTGAAAGTACAGAGAAAAAACTTTTTCAAACTTTTTGAAAACTTTTAAAAGTTTTCATAACTTTTCAGAAACTTTGAGGAAAGTTTCAGAGAAGAACAGTTAAACTGTTTTGTTCAATGTGAATATCTTGAAGTATTTGGTATATGTTTTCCTCATGAAAAGCACCAATGACAAAGTGGTAAAGCAGTTACGAGTACATATCCCACCGCTGCACCACCAATGAGGCTGACCTGGCGTATAGTGGGTTCCTTGTAGTACTTACACCTTGTGCCAGGTCCAGTTATCCCTTATTAGTAGATTAGAGGTGTTCTAGCATCTTAGGCTGTTAGAGGTAGCTATATCAGAGCAGCTTAGGCTGAACTAGGAGACATGCAAAGCTCCTACCATACCACTTATATCACTTAGTACTATATCATAAGCAAACACAATACTCAGAGTTACTAAACATAAAGGTACTTTATTTAGTGACAATATGCCAAAAGTATCTCAGAGGATATACTACCTGCGGAGGTAAGTAATATACACAAACTATACACACACAAACCAAAATCAGCCTAAGCTGCTAGAACACCTCTATTCTACTAATAAGGGATAACTCGACCTGGCACAAGGTGTAAGTACCACAAGGCACCAACTATAAGCCAGGCCAGCCTCCTAAAGCGCCGAATGTGGGTCAAAGTTTTTGACGCACATTCAGAGCAAACCCTTCCTCATATTTATACTATGACGCCCAACCCCGCGGACGTCAAAAATCCTCCGTGTGCGTCATTTTTTGGATGCGGGAAACCATCTTGCGTTAATGATTGTGTTTGATTTAAAATAAAAAGAGTATTTATTATTTTAAATAAACTATAAATACTTTTTGTATTAAAACAAAACAAGAGGGAAATTAGTCCAGCTGGACTTGAACACCTAAAGCTAAGTATGAAAGTCTGAAACCGTCACACAGAGCTATGGGGGTTTATTTTATTTTCATTTTTTCCCCCTTTTATGGGCTTTCTAGGACCATGAGCCAGCCCTCTTAGGGCTCCCCAGCGGTCCCTATATATTTTTTATTTATTTATATGTTTAAAAAAAAGCCCTTAAGGGTTACCTGACACTGCAGGAGAAGCCTTAAGGCTTCCTTCATGGTGCCATTTCTTCAACAAGCATGGATCTACTTTCACGTGTGCAGGGGAAAGAGATGAAACTTCAGATATTGACAGCCAGACCTGCACTGTTCTGGTCCCCTGTGTGTGGGGGGCACAGGAACCCCACACTTATTATTATCTAAACATCCTGGGGAGGTAGTGGTCTTCGGGGAAGCAGGAGGGGGCCTTGTGGCCCTCCTGCATACTAGCACGGGCCCTAGGGAGGTGGCGGTCCCCAGGGCAAGGGGGGACCACAGGCCCCCTGCATGCAAATAATAAGCCTCGAGGAGGTGGCAGACCCCGGGGCAGTGGAAGGGGGCTAGAAAGCCTACCCTCCTTTTTTTAACACAGAAGCCCCCAGGACTTGGCCCACTGAGGGGCATTATAGTAACTTTTTTTTTATTTTACAGCAGATCTGTGGATCCACCATGACTCTGCTCGTAAAATTAAAACGATTTTCCGCCCTGGGGGGTTCCCTTTCCTACTTTTATTTTAAAACTCGGCTAACAACACTTTAATGGCTTCTGTTGTTGAAGTGTTATCAGCCAATCAGATCTCTGCACAATTTCGGGAGGGGTTGCTAATCCTTCATGTCCCTAGATATACACATTTGTTTTCCCCTTAATTTCTCAAAAACTACTGAATAGAATTTCACCAAAACAATAAAAAGGTCACTTTCTGGACCAGGACCTACATTCCTGACAAATTTTGTGTAATTCCGTCCAGTAGTTTTTGCGCTAACTTTGTTCAAAATCCCTATGGAAAAATTAAAAAGGAAAATGTTTTTTGAGACCCCCCCTTTTCTTGCCCCCCCCCCTTTACAGATCACCCCAAAACATTCCAGCCAACAGCTGAACAAACTGGCAAATTGTTTTAGAAAGTTTTGTGACGACTCGTCAAGAGGCGTCAAAGATATAGGCAAGAAAAAAAACACTTTTTTTATAGAAACTAGATCCTAACTATAACTGCCTAGTGACAATCGCTATTAGGGTTTTTATATATATATATATATATATATATATATATATATATATATATATTTGTATACATATATGTGTATGTGTGTGTGTGTATATATATATATATATATATATATATATATATATATATATAAAAATATATTTTTGCTGTGGTTTAAGCCCTGAAAAAGTTGAGGCCATACCTGTTTGCACTCACTTCCTGATTCAGACTGACCACATGCCCCTCAGGTGGCTAATGCAAATGAGGGGCAAAAAATTGTTGAGGTGGTCCATCTCCTACAGGGTATGGACTTCAAGGTGGAACATAGACCTGGGATAGACCACACCAATGCTGACGGTCTATCCTGGTTCTTCTGCCTTAGTGATGAGAACTCTCTAGGGGTTGGGTAGCTGTTCCCAATTTCAGCTGGGGAAGGGGTCACGTGTTAGACCTGACATCCTCTGGGTGGTCTTACACCAGACTTTTTGCCTTTTTTCTCCTATTCTTCTGACCATCTTTTTGTTGGCCTTAGGATTCTGAGCACTTTACCACTGCTAACCAGTGGTAAAATGCATGTACTTCTACCCTCAATCATGATAACATTGGTGTATCCACAATAAGCATATTTAATTTACATGTAAGTCCCTTGTAAAGTGCTATACCTTATACCCAGGCCTGCCTGTAAATTGAATGCTACTAGTGGGTCTTCAGCATTGATTGTGCCACCCACTCAAGTAGCCCTGTAGAGCCCGTGTGTGCAGTCTAACTGCCACCCTAACGGCATTTAAAACCCCTTCCCAATCCTTAAACTTCCTTATTCTTTCAAGTAAGCCACCCCAAAGTAGGACCTAGGTGGCCCATAGGGCATGGTCCCATGTAAGTAAAAGCCGGACATATATTTTTAAGTTTTCCTGTCCTGTTAATGGAAAACTCCCAAAGTAATTTTTCGTTACTGAAAGGCCTGCCCCCTTATAGGCCAGCACTTAGAATTCCTTATGTTACCTTTAAGCTGTAATTCCTGATCTGGGATGAATAGCCGATCTTTTTTTAGTATAATTGGAATGGTAATAATACATCTTCTTTCTGGTAAAGTCATATTTATTATTACTATTTTACAAATGCTGGGTACCTTGCACTCACTGCACTTTCACCTCGGATTGGAGCTAGGTGGCAGCTACCATTGTGCATTCCCTTCAGACACCTATAACACAGGATACTCTGCTGCATCTGCATGAATCTGAATACTGATGGGTCTTCCTGGGGAGGAGGTTGGGAAGGGCTCACACTTACACCCCAAAGGGTAGTGACCAGAGTCTACACAAAGGGGCTGGTTACCTCCCACTGTTAGTCTGGAGCCGAGGCTGACCTGAAAGGGGGGCCTGTGTACTTGTAGTTACCGTCCACATCAAAGGCACTTTCTAGTGTAAGTACTGGGTCCCTGCCCCACTAACATCAGTACACTTCTGGACTCAAGAAAACACTAGTGGAGTAAAGGCTGCCATGTGCCAGGATTGCCACTCTACCAGGACAGACTGCTCTCAGGCCCTGCTGCCCTGCTTTGCTGTGGTGCCCTCATGCCTGACGATCTTTCCCCAACAGCCCAAGATTTGTTCTCCAAACCCAGAGTGACTCTGAGCAGCTTTTGCTTTCCACCTCTCACATCTGTGAACTGCCCAGAGCAACCCTGCTTTTGTTTGCCGCTTTGCCGCTGACTACTTTCTGTCAGCCCAAGCAGCTTTGCCAAACTTCACCCCTCGGATCTGTGAACTGCCAAGAGTGGCTGTGTTCTTCTTTGCTGCTCACTATTTTCAAGTCAACCCAAGCGGCTTTGCCAAACTTTGGCGCTTAAACCGGTGAACAATCCGGAGTAGCCCTGCTTTTCTTTTGCTGCTCACTGATTTCAGTCAACCCAAGAGGCTTTTGCAAACTATGCCACTCCCTGCTTTCATTTAACCCCTGCAGCCTTGCCCGGGTTAGCCGCACCCCGCTCCCCAAGAGGAGCGCATCCAGGACAGTACCGGAGTCCATAAAAACATTGCACACCTATGTGGAGGACTCTCTGGCACCATCCCTTAGATCTCTGCATTTGCTCATCAGCCTCACTTTATTTTTAAGTCTGCAAAGTGAATATCTTACAATTTATGAATTGGATCTTTATTGTGCTAAACTTAAATTAACCAGATAAACAACCTCTATTTTTCTACTCCCATGTGGAGACTCTTTTTGTGGTGTGCCCCCTGAGGTTATAGTGTTAGTTTTGAACAAGTACTTTACGCATTGCCTTCTAAGTTAGGCCAGCCTGCTCTGCACCAAACTTCCATGTGAAGGCAGGATCTGTGGAGGTGATACCTGTGGTGATGTTATAAAAGTAGCTAAAAAACAAAACTCACAGTGGACAACACCACCTAGGTTGCCAACTGCGCTCATGAATCCTAATGATTAAACAGGGACATGCAATGTGATAACAGCAAGAGTATAGTACTAAATACACATACACAATAGACAACGAGCTAGCAAGGAGGAGTACTTTCAAGGGAAAAAGGGTAAACAAAGGGCACACTTGGCAGAAAGCAAAAACCAACCTACTCAAGGAAAATGGAAGCTAAAACAGAAGGAACAGGAAGGTAGCAAACTAGAAACTGGAACTACGGTAAATGGGAAGGAGGCAGGCTCTGGGGAAAAAGTAAGTACAGAAGGAGGAAAAGTTCAGGGATCCCAGATTCCTCGGGAATCAATGAGGTATCGCAGGCAGTGCTAATTCAATAAACACATATTAATTAAAGTTTAGAAACTCAAGAAAGAAGGATCAATCAAACTATACCTCTGCTGCAATGACCAATGCTGAACCGGAGGAATCTGGGGCTTGGAAGAGCTCACTCTGATCATATGCCTTAGATGTGAGCAGGCTAGCAGCTGCTAGCCGCAGGCATGCTGAAGTCCTCCATTCATCTTTGGATTGCTGCTGTGGAAAACAAGCAGTGAGTAGGGGATTCTAGGTATTGGAGTTTTTAGCAGATGCAGACTGGCTTCCACAAAACCCAACATAGATCTGGAATGAATAGGAATTTAATTATAATGTCCAGTAGGTTAGAAGTCAGAATATGGGTTTAGCTAGAAATGTATTTGAACACTGGATAGTGCAGGGAACAAATCGTGACACCACCACTCTGTGACTCCATATAATGGTTCTGCTGCTGCTGCAACCCAACCTCATGAGCCCATCCTAGGGTGCTGTGATTTAGGATCCTTCATTGTACCAGGTGTAGCTCGAGTCCATTAACCTGGGTTTCTTAGCTTTACATGATTGTGTTCCAACCACCAGCCCACAACCCCCAGCAACATACCAGGGGGGTTTGTAGCTAAGATGTGAAATACTATTCAGCAGTTAATATTAACATGTGTGCCCCAGATTTCTTTGCAATGGCACTGACCGCTGTTCCCTTTCTGTTTATAGATGTATCACAGTCGCATTTTATGCAGGAAGAGTCATCCTTGCTTTGGATTATATAATATTCTGCCTCCGTCTCATGCACATTTTCTCTGTGAGCAAGGACCTTGGGCCCAAGATCATCATGTTGAAGAGGATGGTGAGAACAGCTATTCCTGTACTCAATATCTTAACACCTCATTATTCCAATTTATAGCATCATCAAAGGTCCACATTCACTATTGCATTGCACCAGTACTCCCACAATGAAAAGTGTTGCACATGTATTCACCTTTTTATTTAATGGTTATACGTAGTGCATAGCACCAATAGGCATAAGACTACTTTACATAGAAAGACAAGATACAATTTGAAGTGGCATGGTGAGCAAAAATAAGATAAGTTAGAATTGTACCCCAAATGATTGCCATTGGTTCAACAAATCTTCCTCCCATCACAGTTTGTGTGTTTGATAAGAGTATGCCCAGATGTGGGTTCCGTGCTCACTGTCCTGCTTTAAGTCAAGATGCACTTGTTGCAAGAGGCCTAATCAGGTTAAATCAGTATTGAGTCTCGTCTGTTCCAGGTCAGGGAGGACCTGGCTCAGCAGTTCGGGCTGGCATGTTCCTAATGGAGCAAGGTCATGAATGATTTATATATGACTGGGTCCAGACTGAGGTGACATGTTGGGCAAGAACCAGTGGTTGGAAGGCTACCATAAGTGTTTGCCATTAGTTAGATGTATTGCAAGCATTCCCCCATCACATTTTGTGTGTTTCTCAGAGGCAGCTTTCATGTTTCACAGGTAAATCAATTATAATATTAATAGATTAACATGCTAACAAAGCAGTCATCATTTTTGAAGTGTTGAAGGGGAGGAACATGAATAGATAGTACATTTATTTAGACTGACAAACATTATTCAAATAGACATGTTTTCAGGTGTTTGGGAAAATAGATTAGTGAGGGGTTTACTTTTTAGTCCACTGAGAATGGCTTCCATAAAAGCAAAATTGCACCTGAAATGTCATCTGGCACATCAGTCAACTTTCTGCTGCTAGTGTGGAACCTAAAGTTGCATGAAAACTGGACTGTGCTGCATTGCAAGGAAATGCCTGACAATGTATGCAGTGTGGGAGTTTCGGGGCAAAATCAGCCAAACACACATTGAAACCTGACCTATCTATGACCTATTAAAGTTAGAATAAATTCTGTGAAAAAATATGTAAATTGAATGCATGGCTTGATATTATTTTTTGTATAACATGAAATGTGGCAGAAAACACCTCCTATTTCTTGAAGGTCACAATAATAATAGTAATGTGCGAACACAGAGTATGGACCTCATTATGAGTGTTGCAGTGACGGTCAGGCCGCCGCACTCCAGGTGGTTCAACCGCCACATTGCAACCCTGGTGGTTGAACCTCCGTCACTGCCATAAACGGGGTTCCGGATGGGCTGACAGTGGTCTGAGTTGTGGTCAGCCACAGCAGCGCTGCAATCAGCAACGCAGTGCTGACCTCAGCTCCATTTTCTGTAAGCCTTTTCAGTGTGGGGACCAGACAGTGCACATTTCGGGGTGCTGGTGCCCCCTGTGTGCGACGACCTTGGCCTTGGCTCCATTAGGAGCTAATACCAATGCTGCTGCATGCCTTCCACTGGGATGACCGGCAGAAACCTTAGTAGAAAGCCTGTAATCGGCTTGGAGAGGAGCCTGCCAGGTCCACGGTGGGCTCCTCTCCACAGATTTAGAGGTCGGCTTGTCCAACCACCAAACTCGTAATGAGGCCCTATGTCCACAAAAATAGGCCACCATAGACTCTACAAGTAGGGTGTTTTACTGAAATGTTGAGTAGGAATTATTGTCTCACCGTAATGTCATTGCCTTTATATTATGATAGCTAAATATCACTGTCTGGAATATCAAAGGTAGGAATATAATTTTTTTGTGTTATATTTCACATAGATGTTAAAAGTATCATTGCATATAAGAACGATGTATGTAGTACTGTTTTATCAAAATGATTGTAGTATTGTAAATATTATTTTAAAAAAAAAACTTTTTACATGCTTTAAAAGTGGGTGGAAATGTTTCTGCAGTATGGTGTAAGTAGCCTTTTTAGCAATTGTTTTTACTTTTTTTATGTTGAAATGTAAAGATGTATTTTGTTGAAAGCTATTTTTCTTATATAAAATTCTATAAATTGTATAATTAATGTGTTCATTTAAAAATACATTGTTATTTTATTTTAATACTTTTTTTATATTGTTAAATTTGAGAAATAACCTTTACATATTTGTTTTTGGGGTACATTTATATATTGTTTTATAAAACAGTATATACATTGGAAGTGGGAATAGTAAATCCATCCTTAATAAAGTTCAACAATTTCCTCAATGTAGCTCACTTTAGAGTGAGAATAGTAAATGTGACCTCTTGAATGCCCAACTCTTTACCCACTGTAGCTTAAATTGGAGTGAGAATAGCAAATCTACCCCTATTAATGTCTAGCATGTTTTCCAATTTAGGTTAGACTGGAGTGGAAATGGTAAAACTAACCATCCTTGTAGTATAAAACTGCTGGTGGAGAACAAGGTTGTAATACCCAGGGCAGTGCTGCCTTGGCGGATTAGGACCTCCACCACCTCCAGACCACCAAGATCCAAGAACCTAGTGGAGCTGGCGGTTCCCTGGCATTCTGACTGCTACGGTTGTATTGTAGTTGTCCTACCGCCGCATTGGCGGCGGTCTAGACCGCCACACTCGTGATGACCACCCATTCATTTGAATTTTTGTTGAGTTGTGTTTTATATATTTGTCAATGAATTTTATGGTGGATTACTTTGAGGTTATGGACAACAGCAACAAAACTGTAATTTATATTTTATTTTATTTCTAATGGTGAAAAATGTTTATTTCTTTTAAAGTTGCTTCTCTTTTTATAATAGTTTGTTTTGTGATATATATTGTATTTACGTCTTACTAATTGTTTTTAGGAGTTGTGCTTTTAAGAGGTGGTATATGTTTGGCTCACTGTATATTAATTAATGTTTGCTATTTATTTTAGTCATTTTTACTTTTCAGTCTTACTGGATTTTATTGAATTGACTAATTAGTAAACATTTTTAAAGTAATTTTAAATAAATTATTTTGATGTGTTCCTGGTATTTACACTTGTATATTTATTTTTTTGGTAATATTTTTATATTTATATTAGTGGTCTTGCTATGGCTTTGGTAGGAAATGTTTTGGTATGTTAGCAAATGTTTGTAATTTGTATTGCAGTATTTTGTACATATTTCTAGCCTGTTTGAAACTTTAGGTTTTATTTGGGCTTTAGATTGTTCTATTCTAAATTGTTGGTAGCTTAGTTTTTTCTTAATATTCCTACGTCTTTACAGAGTGGAGGGTGGCTTTGGCCTACTCTGGCTTGGAAGGCATTGTGCCACTGTTTCACTGTGTTATTTGTTTTTGTTTATTGTGCCATGGTACTGTTGTGTACATTCTACTATGGTATATGATACATAGGTTGGCGTCTTTGAAAGGAATGGTGCAGTCTGTCTGTGCAAGTACCTTCAAAATAGACATTAAAAGACTTAGAGCCTGATTTAGATCGTGGCAGAGAGAACATTCCATCACAAATATGACAGATATCCTGTCCACCGTATTCTGATCCCATTATATCCTCTTAGTCTAGGTATAGCTGAGAAATCTTTTCTACAGTTGAGGAATCTGCAGGTAGAAGTATTCATCAGAGGAAAAAAAGATTCTGGTAGATACTCTATATACCTACAGATTTCTCACAGACTTGCCCCCCCCCGGTTCGATTGATGATTCATAAGGAAAGTCTGTAAGATCCCATCTCTCATTGTCTTGGTACTGCTATCCTTCATCAATGGCAATCTGCCATTTCACCCCAAAGGTCTGGATAAAATGGAGGGAAAGTTGATAGTGATGCACCAAGGATGGTGCTTTATGGCCTCAGTGGCGTCACTTGAAGTCACTTCTGGTGCCAACGGAGCCCAAAACCCCCTACTGGAGACGGCGTTTCTTTGAGGTTTCTGGATTCAATCTGATACCTAGGGATTGTTCTACAAATGAGAAATTAACAGTTAGATAGATTATCCACCAGAAAGAGTGTTATCACAGGTAAGTAATTTTTTCTTGCAGAATTTTAAATTAGCAGTTTGGTGGATTTTAATAATATGTATTTATTATTTATTATCAAAATATTTTTGTTGTCGATAATCATATTTTTGATTTTGGGGCAACATGCTCACAAACATGGTGGAGTTTTCTCTCACACGCAGCTTGAAAACTGTAAATTGGTGTAGGAAAGTACCATCTTGCCTGGCATGTTACCCCCATTTTCACTGTATGTATGTTTGTTTTTGCCCTTGTGTCACTGGGATCCTGCTGGACAGGACCCCAGTGCTCATAATGTATGCCTTGTATGTGTTCCCTGTGTGGTGCCTAACTGCATCACTGAGGCTCTGCTAACCAGAACCTCAGTGTTTATGCTCTCTCTGCTTTCTAAAATTGTCACTGCAGGCTAGTGACTAATTTTACCAATTCTCATTGGCACACTGCCACACCCATATAATTCCCTTGTATATGGTACCTAGGTACCCAGGGTATTGGGGTTCCAGGAGATCCCTATGGGCTGCAGCATTTCTTTTGCCACCCATAGGGAGCTCAGACAATTCTTACACAGGACTGCCACTGCAGCCTGAGTGAAATAACGTTCACGTTATTTCACTGCACATAAGTAACTTATAAGTCACCTATATGTCTAACCCTCACTTGGTGAAGGTTAGGTACCAAATTACTTAGTGTGTGGGCACCCTGGCTCTAGCCAAGGTGTCCCCACATCGTTCAGGGCAAATTCCCCGAACTTTGTGAGTACGGGGACACCATTACATGCGTGCACTACACATAGGTCACTACCTATGTGTAGCGTCACAGTGGTAACTCCGAACATGGCCATGTAACATGTCTAAGATCATGGAATTTTCACCCCAATACCTTTCTGGTATTGGAGGGACAATTCCATGATCTCCTGGGTCTCTAGCACAGAACCCGGGTACTGCCAAACTGCCTTTCCGGAGTTTCCACTGCAGCTGCTGCTGCTGCCAACCCCTCAGCCAGGCTTCTGCCCTCCTGGGATCTGGGCAGCCCAGTCCCAGGAAGGCAGAACAAATGATTTCCTCTGAGAGAAGGTGTTACACCCTCTCCCTTTGGAAACAGGTGTGAAGGGCTGGGAAGGAGTAGCCTCCCCCAGCCTCTGGAAATGCTTTAATGGGCACAGACGGTGCCCATCTCCACATAAGCCAGTCTACACCGTTTCAGGGATCCCCCAGCCCTGCTCTGGCACGAAACTGGACCAATGAAAGGGGATTGACCACTCCCCTGACCTGCACCTCCCAGGGGAGGTGCCCAGAGCTCCTCCAGTGTGTCCCAGACCTCTGCCACCTTGGATTCAGAGGTGTTGGGGCACAATGGACTGCTCTGAGTGGCCAGTGCCAGCAGGTGATATCAGAAACCCCTCCTGATCGGTTCTTACCTCTCTTGGTAGCCAAACCTCCTTTTTTGGATACTTAGGGTCTCTCCTCAGGGCTATTCCTCAGATAATGAATCCAAGAGCTCACCAGAGTTCCTCTGCACTTCCCTCTTCTACTTCTGCCAAGGATCGACCGCTGACTGCTCCAGGAGGCCCGCAAAACCACAACAAAGTAGCAATACGACTACCAGCAACATTGTAGCGCCTCATCCTGCTGGCTTTCTCGACTGTTTCCTGGTGGTGCACGGTCTGGGGGTCATCTGCCTTCACCCTGCACTGGAAGTCAAGAAGAAATCTCCTGTGGGTCGACGGAATCTTCCCCCTGCTAACGCAGGCACCAAAAGACTGCATCACCAGTCCTCTGGGTCCCCTCTCATCCTGACGAGCATGGTCCCTGGAACACAGAAACTCTATCCAAGTGACTCCCACAGTCCAGTGATCCTTCAGTCTAAGTTTGGTGGAGGTAAGTCCTTGCCTCCCCATGCTATACTGCAAACCTGTGTACTGCGTGATTTGCAGCTGCTCCAGCTCCTCTGCACTCCTCCAGGATTTCCTTTGTGCACAGCCTAGCCTGGGTCCCCAGCACTCCGTCCTGCAGTGCTCAACCCTCTGAGCTGGCCTCCGCCGTTTTGGGACCCTCCTTTGTGACTCTGAGCCAGCTCCGGTTCACTAATCTTCTAAGTGCCTGTTTGGGTACTTCTGCAGGTGCTGCCTGCTTCTGTGGGGGCAGTCTGAGTTGCTGAGCGCCCCCGCTGTCTCCTCCTCCAAGGGGCAACATTCTGGTCCTTCCTGGTCCCCAGCAGCACCCAAAAATCTCTACCGTGACCCTTCCAGCTAGCAAGGCTTGTTTGCAGTATTTCTGCAACCTTCAGCATGCCGTGGGACATCTTCCTTCCAAAGGAGAAGTTCCTAGCTCTCTTCGTTGTTGCAGAATCCTAAGCTTCTTCCAACCGGAGGCATCTTCATCCGGGGTTTCCTGGGCTCCTGCCCCCCCCTGAACACTATCGCGACTTTTGGACTTGGTCCCCTTGCCTTGCAGGTCCTCAGGTCCAGGAATCCATCTTCAGTGCTTTGCTGGTGTTTGTGGTTCCCCCTATCACGATTATTGTGTCCTTTTGGGGTAGTAGGTGTACTTTACTCCTACTTTTCAGGGTCTTGGGGTGGGGTATCTTGGACACCCTGACTGTTTTCTTACAGTCCCAGTGACCCTCTACAAGCTCCCATAGGTCTGGGGTCCATTAGTGATTCGCATTCCACTTTTGGAGTATATGGTGTGTGTTGCCCCTAGAACTATGTTCACCCTATTGCATCCTATTGTAATACTACACTGTTTGCATTATTTTTCTTACTCTTGCTTACTTGTTTTGGGTTTGTGTACATGTAACTTGTGTATATTACTTACCTTCTTACTGAAGGTACTCACTGAGATACTTCTGGCATATTGTCATAAAAATAAAATTCCTTTATTTTTAGTAACTCTGTGTATTGTGTTTTCTTATGATATTGTGCTATATGAGATAAGTGGTATAGTAGGAGCTTTGCATGTCTCCTAGTTCAGCCTAAGCTTTGCCATAGCTACCTTCTGTCATCCTAAGCTGCTAGAAACACCTCTATTCTATTAATAAGGGATGACTGGACCGGGCACAGGGTGTAAGTACCACAAGGTACCCACTATAAGTCAGGCCAGCCTCCTACATCTAACATGTCCACTCACTGCAGGTTGCTAGATTCACATCTCCTATGGACAGACCTGTATGAGCTATGTGTCTTGCATTCTCCTGTTCTCATATCATTCCTCCCACTGACTGTGTTATGTTAATCAATGCCTCTGCCACCTACGGCTTGAGGCATTCATGGTCATTAGCTTTTCATAACTGATTACAGATTTGAGGTATGCTCATGACAGATGCCAACTACAGTGATTTGTGAAGGTTTTCCTTAGACAGGTGATGTTGAACGTATATCTGTTATGCACCACTTAGGTGGCAGTATACACTGGGCATGACACCTGTGTACTGTATATGTGGTTTGTGTTGCATCATGCCTCCTATCCTGATGGAACTCTCTGTCATGGTCTATTTGCAGGTTGGATAAGCGACTATATTCTTGTATGGTCTTGGATTTGAGACTCTATGACTTCTGCCCTGGGACATGTCTGTTGTACTGTGTCTCCTGCAGAGAATGCTTCCCTCTGCAGTCCATTACACTGCCTGCTGGTGTAGGGGCCCACAACCACATGACATTTCAAGACATTTGTTGATGTACAAATAAAGACACATATGCAGTTGATGTGTTCAATAGTGTTTATTGTGCATACAAGGGGAATGTGAAATACAAATATATGGTGCATACTGTGACTAACAGGTGATGAGTGGGGTCATGGTAGTTGGAATCAATAGAGTAAGTGGCACAGCCATAGATTGCACAGGTCCAGTGTCCAAGGGCCATGAACAGTCAACAGGGTGTCTCAGTGGCAGAAAGGGAGAGTAATCAGGAGGGTTTTACTTCCTGGCAGTGGGTTTGGTCTTGGCATCTGCTCCAGCCAGATGTCTGGGTGGACGTCTATGTTTGTGGGGGGTTCTTCAGCTACAGAGGGAGGGTTGCCAGAGGTCTGTGATTTCCCTGGCAGGGCCTCCATTCCACTAGTTGTAGCAGATGATGGTATTGTGAGCCTGCCACTGCTGCATGACCACCTAGTGGTATTCCCTCTACAGCCGTTGGTTTTCCCCCAACATGTTCATGATCTCACCCATCCTGTCCCAGGATTGTTGGTATGGTCCCAGGACTTAGGAGATGATTCCCTGGTCAGTTGATTCCCTGGGGTGCCCCGTCCTCTAGCCCACAGGTTCCCTCCCATACCCTCTTCCTCCATGTGCTTGTTCCCCTAGCAGGGTGTGGTCACTCCCAGTGTCACCAGGACCCTCATTGACTTGGGTGTGAGGGGTTGACTCAGGTCCCTGAACTGTGGGGTACACAACATATTGAACAGTCCTTGGGACACAGGTCTGGGGATGAAGAGTTGGCAGTGATGTTGAGGCCACGGGGGATAGATGTTGGCAGGGTGAGGCAAGGAGTGATAGACTGACCAGGTGTTCTAGATGGGCTAGGTAAGTCCTCAATGTCTAGACATACAGAGGTGTTGTCCTCACTGGGGCCTTCATCCTGAGGAGGGCTGGCAGTCTCTGGTATCCGCTCCATGGTGGCACTGGCAGGGGTACCTGTGGATGGAATGAGAGAGAGAGAATTAAATGGTGGACATCTGATTGGTAATCTCTTTGTCTGATGCATACAGTGGCTTGACATGATTCCCAGCAATGACAATGACAGATGCAGCACAGAAAACATTGTTTGTGGACAGTGGTTTGTGACGTTTGTACCATGCTCCATAGAGGTTGGTGTCAATCTGGCTTGGTGAATTTTGCTCGGTGGGTGCGTTCAGGTCGTGTGTGGTGGTTGAGATGACAGCTGCGCATTGTTGGCTCGTGGCAATTCAGGCTCACTAGATGTGAGTGGGAATAGCTGTACATTGCCGCATGGTGTCCAAGTGGGAGAAGGGTGTATGTGCATGCAAGGTAGCTCATCCTGTCTGTGCATGTTGCGCATGTGCATTGCGTATACCTTCAGGACCATGATCAGTACATTTCCGGGTTGATGATCTAGATAATTAGCCATTAGGTTTGGTGACAGTGCTGAAGCTGTGTTTGGCCTTGTTTGGCATTGTGTTGTGTCATTGCTCTCATTGCCAAGTAGTGGTCCTCAGTGGAAGCATCCAGTTGGTGTAGCTGGTGCATTAGTCATCCATGCAAGAGATGTGTTGTGCTGTAGGTGGGCCGGTGCATTGTGGGAGTCGTAGTCATTGCCATTAGCAGTGATATCCGTGCACTTGCCAGGGACTGTGTTGGCATTGGGGCTCCGTGGAGTGAGGCATGTAGGAGGGGGCATTAGGTGATTAGGTGGGAGGTGTAGTGGGAGTTAGAGTTAATTAGGGAGTGTTTGGGTGGTGAGGAAGCATGCAGGACAGGACGAATGTGTGCCAGGGGACTGTTAGTTACTTACCAGAGTCCAGTCCTCCGGGTATTGCAGTCAGACCCTCTGGATGGAGGATGTCCAAGACCTTCTCTTCCTTCAATGTGAACTCCGGGGGAGGAGGTGGGGGCCCACTGCCAGTCTTCTGCACGGCTGTAGGAAGCTGGCCTGGTGTGTGGTAGATACCTTAGGGATTTACACCTTATACCAGGTCCAGATATCCTCTTTTAGTGTAGTGTAGGCAGTGTCTAGAAGCCAGGCTCTATATAGGTAGCTGTGGATGAGCAGCTAAGGTGTATCTAGGAGACATGCAAAGCTCATACAACACCACTGTAGTCATACAGCACTTATACACATGAAAGAATACACACAGTGTTACAAAAATAAAGGTACTTCATTATGGTAACACAGCACCAAAAATACTATAGAGGCAATACTCCTTTAGGAGGTAAGTAATACACAAGTTATATAAACAGGTTATCAGAAATAGCCATAAGAATAGTTAGAAAACAGTGCAAACAGTGTAAAGCACAATAGAGAATAGTGGCCCTAGGAGGAGCACAAACCATATACTACATATACTAAAAAAATGTGGAATGCAAGAGTTAGACCCCCACCTAAGTGAATGCAGTGTGTTGCGGGGTGCTGAGAGAACCAGGAAAGCAAGTACCACAAATCCTCCCAGTGGCCAGGAAAGCAGGAATAAATCACTAGAATTTCCCCAAAACACCCACTTAGAAGAGAAGAGAATTGCAAAACGCAGAGGTGGCAGCAAGAAACCAATGGTAGATTTCCGAAGAGGAAGTCCTGTGGAAAGAGGGGGTCAAGTCCAGAAGACACAGCAGAGTCCAGTGGTGGCAGGAGCCCCTTCCCACCAAGCTGAGGATAGCAGGAGTTGGTCGACAGTGAGGAAGAAGAGTCAGTACTGCAGCCGAAGTTGAGTTCCTGGAGGATGTAGGTGATGTCCCACGCAAGAAGAAAGATTGCAGTCAGGTTTGCGTGTTCGGATTCACCAACAAGCCTTGGCACAGGCCAAACTCACGGATGGCAGGAAGTGGTGCTGCCGGGGACCAGCAAGGCCCAGGAGGACTCAACCCAGGAGGAGGGGGAACAGAGGGGGCCCCCAGCATTACAGAGAGCCCACAGAAGCACAGGCAGCACTCAAGGGAGTCCCACAGGACAGGGACACAGAAGTTGCAAAAGGAGCCCATGCAGCACTATGAAAAGGAGTTCCATACCACTGGAGAGCCACTCAGGAAGCTGTACATAGCAGGAATGAGTGCTGGGGGCTCGATCTACACAATGCCTGAAGATCCTTTGGAAGAAGTGCCAACAATCCTTGGCAGCTGCAAAAGACTCGGTGCATGGTCCTGCATGGGAAGGCAAGGGCTTACCTCCACCCAAGTTGGACAGCTGGTAGAGAAGACTGTCTGGACCACTTCCGACAACCACCCATGTTGCAGGATCCACGCAGCTCAACAGGAGAGGAGATCCACACAAACGGTTGTTTTTGCTGTTGGTGCCTGCAGATGCAGGGGAGTGATTCCATCACCCCAAGGGAGATTCCTTCTTCTTCCCTGTGCAGACTGAAAATGGACTGTCCTCAGAGGATACACAACTTGGGAAATGTTGCAGAAGCTGGAAGCAGCCATGGAAACAATGTTGCAGGCGAAGGCTTCATCTTTATTGCAGATTGTCGGGTCCTGGAGAGGCCAGATGCAGTTTGTTTGGTCAGAAGTCAAAGTAAGGGATGCAGAGAAATCCTGCTGAAATCTTGCAAGCAGAATCTGAGGAGCCACCCAAAGGAGAGACCTTAAATAGCCCTGAAAGAGGGATTGGTCACCTAGCTGGGTGACCACCCATCAAGAGGGGGCTCTGATGTTACCTGTCTGACCTGGCCACTCAGATGCTCCCAGAATTCCCTGCCAACCTTGGATTCAAGATGGCAAAACCCAGGGACCCTCTGGAGGAGCTCTGGGCACCACCCTTGTGGTGGTGATGGACAGAGGAGTGGTCACTCCCCTTTCCATTGTCCAATTTTGTGCAAGAGCAGGGACTAGAGGTCCCTGAACCAGTGTATACTGGTTTATGCATGGAGGGCACCAAATGCGCCCTTCAAAGCATGCTAGTTGCTTTGTGAGGCTACCCCTCAAGCCCAGTAACACCTATTTCCAAAGGGAGAGGGTATAAAACCCCTCTCCCAAAGGAAATTCTTTGTTCTGCCTTCCCGAGCTTGAGCTGCTCAAGTAACAGGAGGGCAGAAACCTGTCTGTGAGGTGGCAGCAGCTGGGGCTGTCTAGAAAACCTAAGAAGGAGGTAGGAGCAATGCTGGGGGTCCTCTAGGGAGCCCCCAGAGTGCATGAAATCAAACAAACAATACTTGGAAAATTATTGGGGTATGATTCCAACATGTTTGGTACCAAACATGCCTAGGTTCGGAGTTACCATTATGTAGCTAAACATAGGTAGTCACCTGTGTCCAGTACATGAGTAAAATGGCACCCCTGCACTCACAAAGTCCAGTAAAATGGGTCGGAGTTTGTGGGGGTACCTCTGCTAGTGCAGGGGTGCCCTGACACACAGGTACATGCACCCTGTCCTCTGGGCTGAGAGGGCCTACCATGGGGTGACTTATAGCGACCTGGTGCAGTGACCTATAGTGAAACCAGGTGCATGCACCTGTTTCATGCAGACCACAATGACAGACCTGCAGAACCCTTTGTATGGGGTCCCTATTGATGGCAGAATAACTGCTATAGCCCATAGGGATCCCCTGGAACCCCAATACCCTGGGTCCCTAGGTACCATATATTAGGGGCTTACATGGGGGCACCAGTATGCCAATTGTGGGATAAATACAGAGTTTTGGGAGAGAAAGCATAATCACTGGGGTCCTGGTTAGCAGGATCCCAGTGAACACAGTCAAACACACTGACATCAGGCAGAAAAAGGGGGTAATCATGCCAAGAAAGAGGGTACTTTCCTACAATGGCAACCTGATGTTGTGATGCCACATAACATACCTTCCCCCATAGTCATTCTACCTCTCCCTGATGTCCTCCCTTAATGAGTGGTTGTCTACTGAGTTAACCCTTCAACAATGCTCTTCCATAACCCAATTTTCCAGGCAATGGAGGTTTGCTGGACCTGTGCTCCAAACAGTTGTTGCTCTATTCTGACAATCTCATCAACCATGACCCTCAACTCCTTGTCTGTGAACCATGGGTGCTTTTGACGGGACATTGTGGTGGTTGTGTGGAGCTTGGGGATGGGTGTTGTGTGTGTAAGGGTGCAGTGTAGGGTCAATGATGGGGTGGGGATGGTTTGTGGTGTGTGAATGTTGGTTGTGGTGTTTGTGTGTAGTTGTGAAGTGTGTATGGTATTGTTGGTGCAGTTGTGTGGTGTGTGATGCGTGTGGTGTGTGTATATGTGCCTATATTGGAAGGATGCTGTATTAGTGTATTTGCCTGCTCACTCTATCACTGCCTATCAGTTATGTTGCAAAGGACTGTGGGTTGTGTTTTCGGTGTGTTATATAGTGCAGTGAGTAGGTGTGTTTGGTGTGTATATGCGTGGCAGGTGTGGGATATTCAAACTATTCAATGTGGTGTTGTGTTCCTACATAGTGGGTTATGAGTGGGGCGGTTCACACCACTAATGAATTACCATCATGGAAGAACCGCTGTGGTGATTTGAAGCTCGTAATCTGGTGTGTGGACAATTGTCGGGCTGGGGGTGATGGTGGTGGTAACACCTCTTTCCCATCCTCCGGTGTCCTGGCGGTCTCGGATTTTTGGCTGTTTTCAGGCACTCTTCAGAGAGACTCGTATTACGGTGGTCGATTCCAGGAAACATGGAATTTTTTTGACAGCCACCACCGCTGAGGTCTTGCGAATAGCCCGTCAAGGTTGTAATGAGGCCCATATTGCCAAGATTTTGCATCTAGGAGGTGGGAGCAAGATTCTATGCCCAATGTACAATGTAAAAACTGGTCAAGTGATCCTGATTGCCTCCAAGTGTTCCTGGCTTCTACAGGTATCATTAAAAGGCCATAAAATATTGCCATGTGAACAGAACGTTTTAACCAGATTATCTCTAATTTTACTTAATGTCCTTGAATTTGGGAGCATGGCTCTTGAGATCAGGCAATATGGACATTTAAATTTACAACAGTAAGGTATGGACATTTTATAAAAGGCAAAAAGACCCTCTTCAACAGTCATGTATTTGTTCAAGTGGAAAGGATTTTTATTGTAGTGCCAAACGAAAGGTCACACCTAATTAATTAATCAATCAAGGATTTGTAGAGCACGGCTAATCACCCAGAGGGTCCCAAGGCGCTGTATGTGGACATGCTGCTCAGTAGAAGAGCTAGGTCTTGAGGTCCTTCCTGAACTGTTCAGTGATGTGGCCTGCCTAAGCTTGAGAGGTAACGCTTTCCATGTCCGGGCTGCTAGGTAGTGTAGGAAAGTACCACAGTCATGGCATGTTACCCCCATTTTTACCTGTATGTCAGTATGTTTTTGACTGTCTTACTGGCATCCTGCTGGGCAGGACCCCAGTGCTCATAGTTCATGGCCTAATATGTGTGTCTGTATAGTACTTGATTGTGTCACTGAGGCTCTGCTAATCAGAACCTCAGTGCTTATGCTCTCTCAGCTTTTACATTTGCCATTATACACTAGTAACTTCATTTACCAATTTCAATTGACACACTGGACCCCCCTTATAAGTCCCTAGTTCAGTCTCTGATGGTGGCATTGACCTAGTCACTTTAGTTGCTTGCCCCCTTAACATGGATAAGTACAAGCAGCTACCCCTGTTTATTGGTGTTCAGGTTGAGGCCTACAGGGACAGAGGTACCAGTGTCACAATGTTGATAGACAAACTGTTTGCCCCTGAGTAGCACCTATTTGGTCACCAGTACCAAGTGACAGACACCCATAGCAACACTGTTAGCCACCCCAGGGCTGTTGTGAATCTCAACTGGGGGGGGTACTGGTCCAAAGAAAGTTGTGGTAGCCACTGATTTACCTGTAGAATGTCTGCTAGGCAATGATTTAGAGACTTCAGCTTGAGTTGAAGTAGAGTTGGAGGCCCATGCAGCAACGCTGGGCATTCCTGGGCATATATTTGCTCTTACCAGGGCTCAGGCCAAGACGCAAAGAGGACAGGGAAACGTGGATCCTGGAATAACAGACCAAGTCCTCCCAAAAACTAGGGGTAAGAAGGGCAAACCCTTGTCCACTATCCCTCCGTCCACAGATGATTCCCCTTGTGAGGAAAAGGAATTCTCTACCTGTGAAATGGTAGGGGTTGATATTGTTTCCCCACCTTGACCATCCAACAGTTTCTGGCAATAGATTCATCCTTGTGGTGGTGGACCATGCCACAAGGAATACAGAAGCTATCCCCTTACGGACCACTACAGCATATGCAGTGGCAAAAGCTGTCCTGGGAATCTTTTCCACTGTGTGTTTCCCTAAGGAGGTTGTATCAGGAAGAGGTAGTAATTTCATGTCTGCATTCCTAAAAGCAATGTGGAAGGAGTGTGGTGTCACCTACAAGTTCACCACCCCTTATCATCCAAAAACTAATGGATTGGTTGAGAGGTTTAATAAAAATCTCAAAGGCATGATCATGGGACTCTCTGAAGAACTCAGAAGGAGATGGGATGTC
The DNA here is from genome assembly GCF_031143425.1 of Pleurodeles waltl. Classification (NCBI taxonomy): domain Eukaryota; kingdom Metazoa; phylum Chordata; class Amphibia; order Caudata; family Salamandridae; genus Pleurodeles; species Pleurodeles waltl. The sequence continues at coordinate 21,562,822 of NC_090447.1, forward strand.
CTCTTGCCATGCCTCCTTTTCGCCTACAGTGAGGTACCCCAAAAAGGAGTGGACTACAGCCTGTTTGAACTCCTATTTGGTCACCTTGTTAGGGGTCCCCTTGCTCTTGTTTAGGAGGGTTGAGAACAACCTCCAAAGCAAGACATTGTGGACTACGTACTTGGCCTTAGAATTAGAATGGCTGAGTACATGAAAAAGGCCACTAAAATCCATCAGGCCAGCCAAGAACTCTAAAAGCAATGGCATGACCAAAAGGCTGCCCTGACGAGTACCATCCATGACAGAAGGTGTGGATATTGGCGCCTGTGGCCCCAAGAGCACTCAAGGACAAATGGAGTGGACCCCATCAGAAAAGAAAGGTGAGGTCACCTATCTGGTGGACATGGGCACTGCCAGAAGCCCCGTAGGGTGCTTCATGTCAACCGCCTGAAACCTTACTATGGCAGGGCTGATATAACCCTGCTCATGGCTACAGAGGAGGGGCAGGAAGAAGAAAGTAACCCTCTCCTTGACCTCTTCTCCAATACTTAAGCTGGTGGCTCATTGGAAGGAGTGGTTCTGGCAGACTGCTTTGCTGCTGAGCAGAAGGAAGACTATAAAACATCTCCTTGGACAGTTTTCTAAACTCTTCTCACTCACACCTGGTACAACTACTTGGTGTGAACATACCATTGACACTGGAGACAGTTTACCTGTCAAAAGTAAAATTTACAGGCAACCTGACCATGTCAGAGATTGCATAAAATCAGAAGTTCAGAAAATGTTGGATCTTGGAGTAATTGAGGCTTCTGATAGCCCCTGGGCCAGCCCAGTGGAGCTCATCCCCAAACCGCGTAGCAGAGAAGAAAAGAGAGAAATGCGGTTTTGTGTGGACTATAGAGGTCTTAATGCAGTAACCAAAACTGATGCTCACTCTATACCCAGGGCAGATGAGCTAATAGATACACTGGCATATGCAAAGTATCTAAGCACCTTTGATTTGACTACAGGGTATTGAAAGATCAAAATGTCAGAGGATGCTAAAGCAAAAAAAGGCATTATCAATTCACTGATATGCCCTTTGGTTTGAAAAAAGCACATGCCACTTTTCAGAGGCTGGTGAATACAGTCCTCCAAGGTTTGGAAGCTTTGAGTGCAGCATACTTAGATGATATTGCTGTATTTAGCTCCACCTGAGATGACCACTTGATCCACCTCTGGAAACTTTTGGAGGCCCTGCAAAAAGCAGACCTAACTATCAAGGCTTCAAAGTGCCAGACATGGTAGGGGTAAGTGGTTTATCTTGGCCACCTGGTAGGTGGAGAACAGATTAAACCACTACAGGGGAAGATTCAGATCATTATGGACTGGGTGCCACGTACTACACTGACCCAGGTCAGAGCCTTCTTAGGTCTCACTGGTTATCACAGGAGGTTCATTAAGAACTATGGCTCCATTACAGCCCCTCTTAATGACTTCCCCAGTAGGAAAATGCCTAAAAAGGTATTGTGGACAGCCAGCTGTCAGAAAGCTTAGAGGAGCTGAAGAAGGCAATGTGCCCTGTACCTGTCTTAAAGAGCCCAAACTACTCTAAAGAATTCATTGTCCAAATAGATGCTTCTGAATTAGGGGTAGGGGCTATACTATCACAACTTAACTCAGAGGGCCAGGATCAACCTGTTCATTGGCAGGAGGTTGACCCCTAGAGAAAAGTGTTGGTCTGCCATAGAGAGTGAGGCTTGCTGTGGTCTGGGCCTTTGCAGAAGCTGAGACCCTACTTGTTTGGGATTTACTTCATTGTTCACACAGACCACTAACAGACCACAAACCTCTATTATGGCTTAAATAAATGAAAGGTAAAAACCCTAATTTTTTTAGGTGGTCCATTTACCTGCAGGGTATGGACTTTACAGTGGAACATAGACATGGGAGTACCCACTCCAATGCAGATGGACTCTCCAGCTTTTTCTACTTAGACAACGAAGACTCATCTGGACAACACTAGCCTTATTGTCCCTCATTTGGGGGGAGGGGTGTGTAGGAAAGTACCATCTTTCTTGGCAAGTTACCCCCATTTGTACCTGTATGGCAGTATGGTTTTTCCTGTCCCACTGGGATCCTGCTAGTCAGGACCCCAGTGCTCATAGTTTATGGCCTAATGTGTGTTTCTGTATAGTGTTTGAATGTGTCACTGAGGCTCTGCTAATCAGAACCTCAGTGCTTATGCTCTCTCTGCTTTTAAATTTGTCACTATAGGCTAGTGACTTAATTTACCAATTTCAGTTGACACACTGGACCCGCCTCATAAGTCCCTACTACATGGTACCCAGGTACCCAGGGCATTGGGGTTCCAGGAGATCCTTATGGGCTGCCACATTTCTTTTGCTACCCAAAAGGAGCTCAGACAAACCCTTCCACAGACCTGCCATTGCAGCCTGCATGAAATAACACACACATTATTTAACAGCCATTTTCACTGCACTTAAGTAACTTATAATTCATCTATATCTCTAACCATCTCTTGCTGAAGTTAGGTGCAAAGTTACTAAGTGTGAGGGCACCCTTGCACTAGCAAAGGTGCCCCCACATAGTGCAGGGCCATTTCCCGGGACTTTGTGAGTGCGGGACGCCTTAGCACGTACACACTACATATAGGTCAATACCTATATGTAGCTTCAAAATGGTAGCTCTGAATATGGCCATGTAAGGTGTCTAAGATCATGGAACTGTCCCCCAATTCCAAATCTGGTATTGGGGGAGCCAATTCCATACATCCTGGGGGCTCCACTATGGACCCCCAGTTCTGCCAAACGCAGCTATAGCTGCTGCCAACTCACAGACAGGGTTCTGCCCTCCTCGGGTCGGAGCAGCTCAGTCCCAGGAAGGCAAAACAATGCATTTCCTTTGGGTGTTACACCCTTTCCCTTTGGAAATAGATATTACAGGCTAGGGAGGGGTCTGGAAAGCCTCTGAAAATGATTTGAAAGGCATAGATGGTGCCCTCTTTGCATAAGCCAGTCTATCAATCAATCAATCAATCAAATACAGTTCTTAAGCGCACTACTCCATTGGTAGGGTCTCAAGGCGCTGGGGGTGGAAGGTGGGTGGGGTGGGGTGGTTACTGCTTGAAAAGCCATGTCTTGAGGTGCTTTCTGAAGGTTAGGAGGTCCTGGGTCTTGCGTAGGTTGGTAGGAAGGGAGTTCCAGGTTTTGGCGGTGAGGTGGGAGAAGGATCTGCCACCAGAGGTAGTGTGTTGGATGCAGGGGACTGTAGCGAGGGTGAGGTCGGCGGAGCAGAGCTTTCGAGTTGTTATGTGGAAGTTGACTCGTTCGTTGACGTAGGTCGGTTCAGTGTCGTGGAGGGCTTTGAGAGCGTGGACAAGGATTTTGAAAAGGATACATCAGTTCAGGGAGCCCTTGTGCCCTGGTCTGGCGTGAAACTGGACAAAGGAAAGGGGAGCGACTACTCCCCTGTCCATCACCACCCTAGGGGTGGTGCCCGGAGCTCCTCCAGTGTGTCCCAGACTTCAGCCATCTTGCTTTGCAAGGTGTGGGGGCACTCTGGAGGGCTCTGAGTGGCCAGTGCCAGCAGGTGACCCCTCCTGATAGGTCCTGCTCCAGGATCCGCTGTAACAGCAACAAGGGATACTTTTCTTCTGCAACTTCAGTTCCAGCCAGCAACTGCAACAGTTTCCACAATGCGCACGCTCTGAGGACACCCTGTCTTCACCCTGCATTAGAAGGACCGAAGAAATATCCTGTGGGGTGACGGAGTCATTCCCCTGCTCACGCAGGCACCTTCTAAGTCGACGATCAGTTCTCTAGGACTCTCCTGGTGACAAGCTTGCTCCTTGGAACACAGAGGGTAGACCTCATCGACACAGACTGCCCTGAGATCCTGCGGTCCCAATTTGGAGGAGGTAAGACCTTGCCTTCCCACAGAACAACAGTATCCCTGTGCACTGCGTCTTCTTCACCTCCTGGGGCCTCTGTGCACTATTTTCAAAATGCCTTTGTGCACAGCCAGACCCAGGTACCCAACATTCTGTCCTGTGACGCTCAACTCGCTGAGTTGTTCTCTGGCTGCGTGGGACCTTCCTTTGTAGTGCTGCACCGACCACCTTGTTCACCTCCTTTGACCCCATGTCCTGGGACTCCCCTGGGTGCTACCTGGTGTTCTGAGGGCTCTCTGAAGTGCTCAGAGCCCCCTCTTACTCCTCACACAGAGGTGAGGCTCCCAGGTCCCTCCTGGGTCCAGATAGCCCCAAGTTGATGCAAAACATGACTTTGCCGCAACCAAGGGTTGTTGGAGGAATCCAGCACCAAAGCTCACCTGCATCCAACTTCACGACGTGGGACATCCTTTGCATTATGCAGGCACCCACTGGCATCTTCCTAGGGTGCATTTCTGCAGTCTTCGTCCAACCAGGGACTCTTCTTTTGTCCTCTCTTCTGGGTTGGCAGGGGATCCTATCCTTCCTGGAACTTCCTTTGACTTCTGGACTTGGTATCCTATTTTTTGCAGGTCTTCAGGTCCAGGAATCCACTGTTTGTTGTTTGCAGACTTGGTTGGTTCTTGCAACAATTCCAATCATGTGGTGTAGTGTGTGCTAAGGAAACTTGCAATAATTTACTCCTGATTTTCTGGGGCTCTGGGGTGGGGTAATGTACCTACCCTTACTGTATTCTTACTCTCCCAGCGATTCTGCACACACTACACTTGTCTAGGGGGGAATTTGTGATTTGCATTCCACATTTTTAGTATATGGTTTGTGTTGCCTCTAGACCTATTTTCTCCCATTGCATTCTATAGCATTTCCTATTGTTTGCACAGTCTATTTCTAATTACTTGCCTTATTTTGGTGTCTTTTGTATATATTGTGTATAATACTTACTCCCTGAAGGAGTATTGCCTCTAAGATATTTTTGGTACTGTGTCACCCAAATAAACTATCTTTATTTTTGGTAACACTGAGTATTGTCTTTACTTGTGTATAAGTACTGTGTAACTATAAGTGGTATTGCATGAGCTTTGCATGTCTCCTAGTTCAGCCTAAGCTGCTCTGCTATAGCTACCTTTATCAGCCTAAGCTGCTAGAACACTACTGCTTCACTAATAAGGTATAACTGGACCTGGTATAAGGTGTAAGTGCCCAAGGTACCCACTACAAACCAGGCCAGCGTCCTACAGGTACAAGTAGGATCTTCCTCCTGCTGTACTTTTCCAGATCTTGGGGATGGCTGCAAGGGCGAGCTGGGAGGAAGCGAGATATCTGTTGGGTACGTAGAAGTTGAAGCAGTGGTTAAGGTATGCTGGTCCTATGTTGTGTAGTGCCTTGTAGGTGTGGATCACAAGTTTGTATCTGATGCGCTTGTTGACTTGGAGACAGTGTAGGTCTCTGAGGTGGGAGGAAATGTGGCTGTGTTGGGGAATGTCCTGGATGAGTGTGGCTGCTGCATTTTTGACTCCTTGTCGTCTTGATTGAATGTTTTTGGTAATGCTGGCATAGAGTGCCTTGCTGTAGTCCAGTTTGCTTGTGACGAGTGCTTGAGTGACTACTGACTTGTGTTGGGAGGAATCCACTTGAAAATCTTCTGTAGAAAGCATGACGAAGGGACGCCGTTGACTTGGTGGGTCATCAATAGAGAGAAGCCCAGGATGATGCCTGGGTTGTGCTCATGGTCTGTGGGGGAGGTGGCGTTACCCACAGCAGTGGGCCACCAGGAGTCGTTCCAGGCAGAAGGGTTGGAGCCCATCACAAGGATCTCTGTCTTGTCCGAGTTGAGTTTGAGGCATCTGGCCTCCATCCAAGCGGCGACTGCTCTCATCCCTTTGTGGAAATTCCTCTTGGTTTGAGCAGAGTCCTCGGACAGGAAGAGGATCAGTTGGCTGTCAACGGCGGAGGAGACTCTGTTTAGCCCGTGTTGTTTGGTGATCTTGACAAGCGGGGCCATGTAGATGTTGAAAAGCATCAGGATGAGTGAAGATCCTTGGGGAACTCCACAGCAAGTGTCTGTAGGTTCTGACATGAACGGCTGTAGTCTGACATTCTGTTTTCTTCCAGTGACGGAGGACCTGATCCAATCTAGGGCTTTGCCACAGATGCCAACGTCATGCAGTCTGTTTCAGAGGGATGGGGGGGACACAGTGTCAAATGCGGTGGGAAAGGCGAGGAGGATGAGAGCGTCCATTGTAGGAGGCTGGCCTGGTTTGTAGTGGGTACCAATGGTAGTTACACCTTATACCAGGTCCAGCTATCCCTTATTAGTGTAATATAGTCAGTGTCTAGCAGCCAGGCTGTGTAGGAGTAGCTGTAGCTGAGCAGCCAAATCTGATGTAGGAGACATGCAAAGCTCTTGCAATACCAGTGCAGTCACACAGTGCTCACACACATGAAAGACAATACTCAGTGTTACAAAAATAAAGGTACTTTATTTTTAGTTACACAATGCCAAAAATACCTTAGAGACTATAATCCCTTAGGAGGTAAGTAATATAGACAGTATGTACACTAGAATGCAGAAATAGCTGTAAAAACAGTTAGAAAACAGTGCAAATAGTGAAAGTCACAATAGGATACAATGGACCTAGGGGGTTCCTGGTTAGTGCAGAAGATGTCCCACACCGGATGGATGATTGCAGTCTGGTTTGCATCGCTAGATTCCGCCAACAAGCCTTGGAACACACAAAGCTCGTGGTTAGTGGAAAATGGTGCTACCCGAGACCAGGAGAGACCTGGTGGCCTCTACCCAGGAAGTGGTCCTCTCAGAAACTCACAGAAGACCAGGTAGCACACACAGGATTCCCACTGTAGGGGGCTGGACTGGCTTGTAGTGAGAGAAGCTTAGGCTGAACTAGGAGACATGTGAAGCTACTACAGTACCACTTAGTGTCATATGCACAATATCATAAGAAAACACAATACACAGTTATACTAAAAATAAAGGTACTTTATTTTTATGACAATATGCCAAAGTATCTTAGAGTGTACCCTCAGTGAGAGGATAGGAAATATACACAAGATATATATACACAATAGCAAAAATATGCAGTATAGTCTTAGAAAACAGTGCAAACAATGTATAGTTACAATAGGATGCAATGGGGAAACATAGGGATAGGGGCAACACAAACCATATACTCCAAAAGTGGAATGCGAACCACGAATGGACCCCAAACCTATGTGACCTTGTCGAGGGTCGCTGGGACTATTAGAAAATAGTGAGAGTTAGAAAAATAACCCTCCCCAAGACCCTGAAAAGTGAGTGCAAAGTGCACTAAAGTTCCCCTAAGGACAAAGAAGTCGTGTTAGAGGAATAATGCGGGAAAGACACAAACCAGCAATGCAACAACTATGGATTTCCAATCTAGGGTACCTGTGGAACAAGGGAACCAAGTCCAAAAGTCACAAGCAAGTCGGAGATGGGCAGATGCCCAGGAAATGCCAGCTGCGGGTGCAAAGAAGCTTCGACTGGACAGAAGAAGCTGAGGTTTCTGCAGGAACGAAAAGGGCTAGAGACTTCCCCTTTGGTGGACGGATCCCTCTCGCCGTGGAGAGTCGTGCTGAAGTGTTTTCCCGCCGAAAGAACGCCAACAAGCCTTGCTAGCTGCAAATCATGCGTTTGGCATTCTTGGACGCTGCTGGGGCCCAGGAGGGACCAGGAGGTCGCAAATTGGACCTGAAGAGAGAAGAAACGTCGAGCAAGACAAAGAGCCCTCACTAAAGCAGGTAGCACCCAAAGAAGTGCCAGAAACAGGCACTACAAGGATGCATGAAACGGTGCTCGCCGAAGTTGCACAAAGGAGTCCCACGTCGCCGGAGACCAACTTAGAAAGTCGTGCAATGCAGGTTAGAGTGCCGTGGACCCAGGCTTGGCTGTGCACAAAGGATTTCCGCCGGAAGTGCACAGGGGCCGGAGTAGCTGCAAAGTCGCGGTTCCCAGCAATGCAGCCCAGCGAGGTGAGGCAAGGACTTACCTCCACCAAACTTGGACTGAAGAGTCACTGGACTGTGGGGGTCACTTGGACAGAGTTGCTGGATTCGAGGGACCTCGCTCGTCGTGCTGAGAGGAGACCCAAGGGACCGGTAATGCAGCTTTTTGGTGCCTGCGGTTGCAGGGGGAAGATTCCGTCGACCCACGGGAGATTTCTTCGGAGCTTCTGGTGCAGAGAGGAGGCAGGCTACCCCCACAGCATGCACAAGCAGGAAAACAGTCGAGAAGGCGGCAGGATCAGCGTTACAGAGTTGCAGTAGTCGTCTTTGCTACTATGTTGCAGGTTTGCAGGCTTCCAGCGCGGTCAGCAGTCGTTTCCTTATCAGAAGGTGAAGAGAGAGATGCAGAGGAACTCGGATGAGCTCTTGCATTCGTTATCTGCAGTTTCCCCAGAGACAGAGACCCTAAATAGCCAGAAAAGAGGGTTTGGCTACCTAGGAGAGAGGATAGGCTACTAACACCTGAAGGAGCCTATCAGCAGGAGTCTCTGACGTCACCTGGTGGCACTGGCCACTCAGAGCAGTCCAGTGTGCCAGCAGCACCTCTGTTTCCAAGATGGCAGAGGTCTGGAGCACACTGGAGGAGCTCTGGACACCTCCCAGGGGAGGTGCAGGTCAGGGGAGTGGTCACTCCCCTTTCCTTTGTCCAGTTTCGCGCCAGACCAGGGGCTAAGGGGTCCCTGAACCGGTGTAGACTGGCTTATGCAGAATTGGGCACATCTGTGCCCAAGAAAGCATTTCCAGAGGCTGGGGGAGGCTACTCCTCCCCTGCCTTCACACCATTTTCCAAAGGGAGAGGGTGTCACACCCTCTCTCAGAGGAAGTTCTTTGTTCTGCCATCCTGGGCCAGGCCTGGCTGGACCCCAGGAGGGCAGCTGCCTGTCTGAGGGGTTGGCAGCAGCAGCAGCTGCAGTGAAACCCCAGGAAGGGCAGTTTGGCAGTACCAGGGTCTGTGCTACAGACCACTGGGATCATGGGATTGTGCCAACTATGCCAGGATGGCATAGAGGGGGCAATTCCATGATCATAGACATGTTACATGGCCATATTCGGAGTTACCATTGTGAAGCTACATATAGGTAGTGACCTATATGTAGTGCACGCGTGTAATGGTGTCCCCGCACTCACAAAGTTCAGGGAATTGGCTCTGAACAATGTGGGGGCACCTTGGCTAGTGCCAGGGTGCCCTCACACTAAGTAACTTTGCACCTAACCTTTACCAGGTAAAGGTTAGACATATAGGTGACTTATAAGTTACTTAAGTGCAGTGTAAAATGGCTGTGAAATAACGTGGACGTTATTTCACTCAGGCTGCAGTGGCAGGCCTGTGTAAGAATTGTCAGAGCTCCCTATGGGTGGCAAAAGAAATGCTGCAGCCCATAGGGATCTCCTGGAACCCCAATACCCTGGGTACCTCAGTACCATATACTAGGGAATTATAAGGGTGTTCCAGTAAGCCAATGTAAATTGGTAAAATTGGTCACTAGCCTGTTAGTGACAATTTGAAAGTAATGAGAGAGCATAACCACTGAGGTTCTGGTTAGCAGAGCCTCAGTGAGACAGTTAGGCACCACACAGGGAACATATACATGCACACCTATGAGCACTGGGGCCCTGTGTGACAGGGTCCCAGTGACACATACATATAGGCCACAAACCTATGAGCACTGGGGTCCTGACCAGCAGGATCCCAGTGACACATAACAACCATACTGAAAATATAGTGTTTTCACTATGAGCACCGAGGCCTGGCTATCAGGATCCCAGTGAGACAGTGAAAACAGTGACAAACACCCTGACATACACTCACAAACAGGCCAAAAGTGGGGGTAACAAGGCTAGAAAGAGGCTACCTTCTCACACAACCCCCCCCCAAACGAAGGACAATAAGGCTAACCTTGGCCAGTTGAGACTTTATTGTCTAAGTGGTGATAAGTAGAGAGTAGCTCTGCAATAGACTGGTTACTCCCTTTATCATCCACTATATGGTTACTTCCCTGTGGGGATGTAAACCACCCTGTTTGAAGTTTTTTAGCTAAGCAACAATGTGAAGATGTATTTTCAGAGTTTCTATCAGTAAGTTTTAGTTTAGAGCAGTGGGAATTGTCCACTGAACCTATTTGTAGTGATGGAAGTGCCAGACAGGGATGCTGTCTCAGAAAAGCCATAGCTGGGCAAAAACTTTGTCCATCTGGCTGGAAGAGAGAACAGGGATGCTGTTTCTCTTGAGTTGGAGCAGGGCAGGGATGCTGTCCTATGAGCTCCACACTAGGGCAGGGATGCTGTCCTAAGTGTTGTGAGGTAGTGCAGGGTTTCTGCACTAAAGTTTCTCTGGGAGGGTTGTAGGGATGCTCCATGTTAACTAAAATGGTGCTCTTTTTGTCACCAATGTTAGTTATCCCACAGAGAGGTACTTCCACCTCAGGGAGTCCAGCTTTGCCAGCTGATGATTCCCTTGGAACAGGTGCCACCCCAGGAGAGGTTTCTCCCACCACAGGAATAGTATCCTGAATGGTAGGGTGGTTAGGGGATACTGTGATACCCTTTTTACCTGTTGATGGAGAGGGATCCTGAGTTTTCAGGCCTTCTCTCCTTTGCTTTTTCATTTCACTTGAAATGAGAGGGAACAATTCCTCAGGGATGCCTAGCATGGCTGCATGGGCATAAAACTCTACATCAGCCCAACCTGAGGCCTCTAGGTCATTACCTAAGAGACAGTCTACAGGTAAGCTAGGTGATACCACCACCTGCTTAGGGCCAGTAACTCCACCCCAACTAAACTGAATTATAGCTAAGGGAAGAAACTTAGTGGAGTTATGGACATCAATAATCTTATACTGTTGTCCAATGATGTGTTGTTCAGGAGGCACTAGGTTTTCAGTCACCAAAGTGAAACTGGCACCTGTGTCCCTGTAGGCCAAGGCCTCAACACCATTTATTGAAACTGTCTGCCTGTACTTATCCATTGTAAGGGGACAAGCAGCCAGTGTGGCAAGGCCAGTGCCACTAGGTGTGACAGAAACTGTCTTGGGACTGACTACCCCAGTTTCTACTATGGACCCATAAGTGAACCCAACTACACCCTTTGCTTGACTGTTGCCAGCAGTCCCACCACTAGTACCACTACTGCTAGGGGCACTAGAGCTTGATGTATTAGTGGTGGTAGGCTCAGGGGGTTTACCTGGACAGGACTTATCCCCTGGCCTATGGCCTCTATTTTTACACACAAAGCACCAAGGCTTTTTAATGTGTGCAGGTTGGGAAGAAGAGGAAGAATTTGTTTTATCCCCACCCTCTGAAGAGTGTTTAAGATTTGAAGTGGGATCTTTGGTTTTACCCTTATCCCCATGCTTATCTTGAGATTTTTCACCATCTTTCTTCTTATTGCCATCTTTGTCACCCCCTGTATGAACTTTTCTGTTCACCCTTGTTCTGACCCATTTGTCTGCCTTTTTTCCCAATTCTTGGGGAGAGGTCAGATCAGAGTCTACCAGGTACTGGTGCAACAAATCAGACACACAATTATTAAGTATATGCTCTCTCAGGATTGTGTTATACAGGCTTTCATAATCAGTAACTTTACTGCCATGTAACCACCCCTCCAAGGCCTTCACTGAATGGTCAATGAAATCAACCCAGTCTTGTGAAGACTCCTTTTTGGTCTCTCTGAACTTTATCCTGTACTGTTCAGTGGTTAAGCCATAACCATCCAGGAGTGCATTCTTAAGAACTTGGAAATTATTAGCATCATTTTCTTTCACAGTAAGGAGCCTATCCCTACCTTTTCCACTAAATGATAGCCATAGGATAGCAGCCCACTGCCTTTGAGGGACATCCTGTACAACACAGGCCCTCTCAAGTGCAGCAAACCACTTGTTAATGTCATCCCCCTCCTTATAAGGGGGAACTATCTTGTGCAGATTCCTGGAATCATGCTCTTTTGCAGGATGACTATGGGGAATACTGCTGCTGCCACCATGGGTTTCTAAACCCAACTTCTGTCTTTCCTTCTCTAATTCAAAAGACTGTCTATCCAAATCCAGCTGTTGCTTTTTAAGCTTCAGTCTGGTTTGTTCCACCCTCAACTTATTGAGTTCCCTCTCTAACATTCTGTCATCAGGGTTGGTGGGAGGGACATTTCTAGAAACAGAGCTATGATGGGAATGAACAGAAGGAGACCTGTCCCTTACAGAAGCCAACTTAACAGCTTGGTTTACAGAAACATTACTACCAGTATGCTGAGAATATATGCTTTTGCTATGATGTGAGACAACACTATTTATTTGGTGTGGCTCATCATCATTACCATCTATGCTAGATTGTCTAGTAATGGGCAGGCTAGGAAGATTCTTTCCTGAATCTTTTCCTGGGGGAGTCCCTGAATCAGATTGGGAACTATTAAGTACTTTTTCAACAGATGGGGAACCTATGGCCTTATCCTGTTCTCTAAGCATGTTAAGTAACAGTTCCAAGGAAGGATTCTTCCCTACACTCAAACCTCTCTCTATACAGAGACTCCTTGCTCTTTTCCAGCTAAGGTTGTCATATGCAAGTTTGGACAGATCAACACTTTGGCCTGTGCCAGACATTTTTTAGAGAGAGTTAAAGTGATTGAAAAAGAGAAAAAAGTTTTCAGAACTTTTTGGAAAGACAGAAAAAAACTTTTTAAACTTTTAAGAACTTTTTGAAAGTTTAGGAGTACTTTTCAGCACTTAGAAAAGAGTGAAAAGAGGAAATGCAAAACTTTTTGGCTATGTGTATATACACTGACCTTGTTTTGTATATTTTTCTCTTATGAAAAGTACAATGACAAGAGTGGTAAGTAGTCTCAAGCACTTATCCCACCACTGCACAACCAATGTAGGGGGCTGGACTGGCTTGTAGTGAGTACCAAGGGGTACTTGCACCTTGCACCAGGCCCAGTTATCCCTTATTAGTGTATAGGGTGTCTAGCAGCTTAGGCTGATAGATAATGGTAGCTTAGCAGAGCAGCTTAGGCTGAACTAGGAGACATGTGAAGCTACTACAGTACCACTTAGTGTCATATGCACAATATCATAAGAAAACACAATACACAGTTATACTAAAAATAAAGGTACTTTATTTTTATGACAATATGCCAAAGTATCTTAGAGTGTACCCTCAGTGAGAGGATAGGAAATATACACAAGATATATATACACAATAGCAAAAATATGCAGTATAGTCTTAGAAAACAGTGCAAACAATGTATAGTTACAATAGGATGCAATGGGGAAACATAGGGATAGGGGCAACACAAACCATATACTCCAAAAGTGGAATGCGAACCACGAATGGACCCCAAACCTATGTGACCTTGTAGAGGGTCGCTGGGACTATTAGAAAATAGTGAGAGTTAGAAAAATAACCCTCCCCAAGACCCTGAAAAGTGAGTGCAAAGTGCACTAAAGTTCCCCTAAGGACAAAGAAGTCGTGTTAGAGGAATAATGCGGGAAAGACACAAACCAGCAATGCAACAACTATGGATTTCCAATCTAGGGTACCTGTGGAACAAGGGGACCAAGTCCAAAAGTCACAAGCAAGTCGGAGATGGGCAGATGCCCAGGAAATGCCAGCTGCGGGTGCAAAGAAGCTTCGACTGGACAGAAGAAGCTGAGGTTTCTGCAGGAACGAAAAGGGCTAGAGACTTCCCCTTTGGTGGACGGATCCCCCTCGCCGTGGAGAGTCGTACAGAAGTGTTTTCCCGCCGAAAGAATGCCAACAAGCCTTGCTAGCTGCAAATCATGCGTTTGGCATTTTTGGACGCTGCTGGGGCCCAGGAGGGACCAGGAGGTCACAAATTGGACCTGAAGAGAGAAGGGACGTCGATCAAGACAAAGAGCCCTCACTGAAGCAGGTAGCATCCGGAGAAGTGCCAGAAACAGGCACTACGAGGATGCATGAAATGGTGCTCGCCGAAGTTGCACAAAGGAGTCCCACGTCGCCGGAGACCAACTTAGAAAGTCGTGCAATGCAGGTTACAGTGCCGTGGACCCAGGCTTGGCTGTGCACAAAGGATTTCCACCGGAAGTGCACAGGGGCCGGAGTAGCTGCAAAGTCGCGGTTCCCAGCAATGCAGACAGCGAGGTGAGGCAAGGACTTACCTCCACCAAACTTGGACTGAAGAGTCACTGGACTGTGGGGGTCACTTGGACAGAGTCGCTGGATTCGAGGGACCTCGCTCGTCGTGCTGACAGGAGACCCAAGGGACCGGTAATGCAGCTTTTTGGTGCCTGCGGTTGCAGGGGGAAGATTCCGTCGACCCACGGGAGATTTCTTCGGAGCTTCTGGTGCAGAGAGGAGGCAGGCTACCCCCACAGCATGCACAAGCAGGAAAACAGTCGAGAAGGCGGCAGGATCAGCGTTACAGAGTTGCAGTAGTCGTCTTTGCTACTATGTTGCAGGTTTGCAGGCTTCCAGCGCGGTCAGCAGTCGTTTCCTTATCAGAAGGTGAAGAGAGAGATGCAGAGAAACTCGTATGAGCTCTTGCATTCGTTATCTGCAGTTTCCCCAGAGACAGAGACCCTAAATAGCCTGAATAGAGGGTTTGGCTACCTAGGAGAGAGGATAGGCTACTAACACCTGAAGGAGCCTATCAGCAGGAGTCTCTGACGTCACCTGGTGGCACTGGCCACTCAGAGCAGTCCAGTGTGCCAGCAGCACCTCTGTTTCCAAGATGGCAGAGGTCTGGAGCACACTGGAGGAGCTCTGGACACCTCCCAGGGGAGGTGCAGGTCAGGGGAGTGGTCACTCCCCTTTCCTTTGTCCAGTTTCGCGCCAGAGCAGGGGCTAAGGGGTCCCTGAACCGGTGTAGACTGGCTTATGCAGAATTGGGCACATCTGTGCCCAAGAAAGCATTTCCAGAGGCTGGGGGAGGCTACTCTTCCCCTGCCTTCACACCATTTTCCAAAGGGAGAGGGTGTCACACCCTCTCTCAGAGGAAGTTCTTTGTTCTGCCATCCTGGGCCAGGCCTGGCTGGACCCCAGGAGGGCAGCTGCCTGTCTGAGGGGTTGGCAGCAGCAGCAGCTGCAGTGAAACCCCAGGAAGGGCAGTTTGGCAGTACCAGGGTCTGTGCTACAGACCACTGGGATCATGGGATTGTGCCAACTATGCCAGGATGGCATAGAGGGGGCAATTCCATGATCATAGACATGTTACATGGCCATATTCGGAGTTACCATTGTGAAGCTACATATAGGTAGTGACCTATATGTAGTGCACGCGTGTAATGGTGTCCCCGCACTCACAAAGTTCAGGGAATTGGCTCTGAACAATGTGGGGGCACCTTGGCTAGTGCCAGGGTGCCCTCACACTAAGTAACTTTGCACCTAACCTTTACCAGGTAAAGGTTAGACATATAGGTGACTTATAAGTTACTTAAGTGCAGTGTAAAATGGCTGTGAAATAACGTGGACGTTATTTCACTCAGGCTGCAGTGGCAGGCCTGTGTAAGAATTGTCAGAGCTCCCTATGGGTGGCAAAAGAAATGCTGCAGCCCATAGGGATCTCCTGGAACCCCAATACCCTGGGTACCTCAGTACCATATACTAGGGAATTATAAGGGTGTTCCAGTAAGCCAATGTAAATTGGTAAAATTGGTCACTAGCCTGTTAGTGACAATTTGAAAGTAATGAGAGAGCATAACCACTGAGGTTCTGGTTAGCAGAGCCTCAGTGAGACAGTTAGGCACCACACAGGGAACACATACATGCACACCTATGAGCACTGGGGCCCTGTGTGACAGAGTCCCAGTGACACATACATATAGGCCACAAACCTATGAGCACTGGGGTACTGACCAGCAGGATCCCAGTGACACATAACAACCATACTGAAAATATAGGCCCTCATTCTGACCCTGGCGGTCTTTGACCGCCAGGGCGGAGGACCGCGGGAGCACCGCCGACAAGCCGGCGGTGCTTCAATGGGGATTCCGACCGCGGCGGTAAAGCCGCGGTCGGACCGGCACCACTGGCGGGGTCCCGCCAGTGTACCGCGGCCCCATTGAATCCTCCGCGGCGGCGCAGCTTGCTGCACCGCCGCGGGGATTCTGACCCCCCCTACCGCCATCCAGATCCCGGCGGTCGGACCGCCGAGATCCGGATGGCGGTAGGGGGGGTCGCGGGGCCCCTGGGGGCCCCTGCAGTGCCCATGCCACTGGCATGGGCATTGCAGGGGCCCCCGTAAGAGGGCCCCTAAATGTATTTCACTGTCTGCTGCGCAGACAGTGAAATACGCGACGGGTGCAACTGCACCCGTCGCACAGCTTCCACTCCGCCGGCTCGATTCCGAGCCGGCTTCATCGTGGAAGCCTCTTTCCCGCTGGGCTGGCTGGCGGTCTGAAGGAGACCGCCCGCCAGCCCAGCGGGAAAGTCAGAATTACCGCCGCGGTCTTTCGACCGCGGAACGGTAACCTGACGGCGGGACTTTGGCGGGCGGCCTCCGCCGCCCGCCAAGGTCAGAATGAGGGCCATAGTGTTTTCACTATGAGCACTGAGGCCTGGCTATCAGGATCCCAGTGAGACAGTGAAAACAGTGACAAACACCCTGACATACACTCACAAACAGGCCAAAAGTGGGGGTAACAAGGCTAGAAAGAGGCTACCTTCTCACACCCACAACATGGGGACAAAGGAGGTGCAACAGGAGGCCCATGCAGCACTATGACAAAGGCTCCCACAAGGCCAGAGAACCACTCAGGAAGAGGTGCATTACAGGATAGAGTGCTGGGGGCTAGAGCTGCATGGCGCATGAAGAACTTCATGGAAGGATGCCAACAAGCCTTGGCAACTGCAAAACATGTGGTGCATGAGGGTACTGTCATTCCTAGAGATGCAAGCTCTTACCTCCTCTAAAGTTGGACAGCAGGACCTCGGGTCCGTCTGGACCACTTCAGTCTACCACCTGTTATGCAGGGTCCATGCAGCTCATTAGGAGAGGGGATCCACGCAGCTGGTCGTGGTCGCAGCAGGTGCCTGCTGAAGCACGGGAGTGACTCCTTCACCCCAAGGGAGATTCCTTCACTCTTCTGGTGCAGGCTGAAGACCGGCTGTCCTCTGAGGATGCACGACTGGGAAACAGTTTCAGTTGCTGGAAGGGACTGAAGATACAATGTTGCAGAAGTCGTGGGATGGTGGTCAGAGCTCCTCCAGAGGGTCCCTCGGTTTTGCCATCTTGGATTCCAAGTTAGCTGGGAACTCTGGGAGCATCTAAGTGGCCAGTGCCAGCAGGTGACGTCAGAGCCCTCCCCTGATAGGCGCTTACCTGTTTAGCTGCCCAATTCCTCTTTCAGGGTTATTTAAGGTCTCTCCTTTGGGTGGTTCTTCAGATTCAGTTTGCAAGACTCCAGCAATAATCCTCTGCATCCTTTACTTCCACTTCTCACTGAAGAAACTGCATCTGGACCCTCCAGGAACTCTAGAAACTGCAACAAAGATGCAAAGACGACTTAGGTACTTCCTCAACCCTACACAGAGCTTGTGGGAGGAAGAGTGTCCTGTTTCCTACCAGCCTAGAAGACCATCACTTCAGTCCTGTGGGTCTTACAAATTGAAAAAAGGGGCTATGACCCGCCTTTCCTTCGATTCTGCTACCCATTCCACCTCCTCCCTGCACCCATTCATTTGGCCATTCTTTATCAGGAAATGGCAGATTTTCACCTCAAAGGAGTAGTGAAGTTCGTGCCAGAGAAGGAAATGGAATTGTTACACGTTACTGCCTAGTGCCTAAAAAGGACAGCAGTCTGCACCCCATCCTGAATCTGAGGAGCCTAAACTTTTTCCTCAAAAAGGAACAGTTCAAGGTAGTAGCCTTAGCTCAAGCTCTACTGGCACTCAAGCTTGCAGACTGGATGTTGTCACTGGACCTGTAGGATGCATACCTCCATGTCCCTACCCTGCTGTCCCATCAGACGTTTTTGCAATTTGTGGTGGATTCTAGGCATTACCAATTTACAGTGCTACCGTTTGGTTTAACATCGGCACCTTGTGTCTTTACAAAGGTGATGGCAGTGTTTGCTGCCCATCTAATTTCCCCATACCTGGACGACTGGCTCCTCAAAGTCAGTTCATCAGAGTTGTTGCTGTGCCATCTGCAGTCAACAGTATCTCTGCTGTTCGACCTGAGCTTTTCGATCAGTGAGCCAAAATCTCAGCTGGCTTCTAGCAGTCTTCTAGTTACTCATGCACCTTGGCAAATGAAGGCTGTTACAAACTGGGTCTCTTGTTGGCAGAGGTATGCATCCAAGGCAGGGACCACAATCCTAGTCAGGGTAAGGCCCGACACAAATGAAATTATCCTGTGCTCACCCTCTGGTAGCTTGGCACTCAGCAGACAGGCAAAACTTAGAAGGCAATGTGTAAAGGATGTTTGCAATAGCTCATGCAGTAACAAAGTGAAAACACCACAAAAAGTACTCCACACCAGTTTAGAAAAATACATAATCGTTATCTGAATAAATCAGGACCAAAACAACAAAAGTCTGATATGCCCAAGTCAATATATCATGTTTTAACAGTTTAGATGAGTCTTAATCCACAAGAGTCCGTGGTTATATCCTTTTAACGCACAGTACCTGGGATACATCAAAAATAATGTTGCAGAGGCCACAGAGGAGGAGATGCATTGTAAAACAAAGCGATGCATCCATTTTTCTGGTGCAGGAGTGGTGAGGCATCGTTTATTTCCACGCAGCAAAGTGATACATCGATTTTCGGGTGCGCTGCCTCGGTTCCACACTGCTGTACAGGGATATTATAATACCCATGGACTATGTGTGAGAAATGCAGAATGTGATATGAAGAGGAAACAAACGCTGCATCGATCCCGCAGGTGATGCAGGGATTTTCAAGCTGTGAGAGAGGTGCTGCATCGGTTCTGCAGGTGATACATCAAATTTTGCAGGTGTTTCTATCATTTTACAATGAGCAGGATTTTCTTTCTTTGGTGAAGTCTTTGATGGCAAAGGGGCTCCTTAACAGGAGGTAAATTCAGTGTACGCCCTTGGAGATCACTTGTGGGCAAGGCAGAGTCCTTCCAGCAGGGTCATGGATCAGCAAGCAGCAGGGCAACAAGCAGGAGAGAAGTCCTTCCAGCAAACCAGTCCAGTTGAGTCCTTTGGGCAGCTCAGCAGTGTAGAAAAGTACCATCTTTCTTGGCATGTTACCCCCAATTTCTGCCTGATTGTCAGTGTGTTTTGACAGTGTGACTGGGATCCTGCTGGTCAGGTCCCCAGTGCTTATGGTTTGTGGTCTGCTCGTCAGTGTGTTTCACTGTTTTCTAAATTGACACTAGAGTACTGCTAATCAGAACTCTGGTGCTCTTGCTCTCTCTGTTTGTAAATGTGTCCTTACATACTGATAACTCAGCATTTCACTCTAAATTGGCACACTGGATCCACCCTTATAATTCCCTAGTGTATGGTACCGAGGTACCCAGGGCATTGGGATTCCAGGGGATCCATATGGGCTGCAGCATTTCTTTTGCCACCCATAGGGAGCCCATACAAACCCTTCTTCAGGACTGCCATTGCAACTTGTGTGAAATAATGGACTCACTATTTCACAGCCATTTTCACTGCACCAAGTAACTTATAATTCACCTATATGTCTAACCTTCAGACCCTGAAGGCTAGGTGCAAAGTTACTGTGTGTGAGGGCACCCCTGCACTAGGAGAGGTTTCCCCATGTTGTCCAGGACCATTTACCGGACTTCGTGAGTACGGGGACGCCATTATAAGTGTGCACTACATATAGGTCAATACATATATGTAGCTTCACAATGGCAAACTCGAATATGGCCATGTAAGGTGTTTAAGAACTGAAAAGTGTACCCCCATACTGATTCTGGTATTTGGGAGACAATTCCATACACCCTGGGGGCTCCACCATAGACCCCAAGTACTGCAAAACCAGCTCTCTGAGGTTTCTACTGCAACCCGAGCTGCTGCCACCTCACAAACAGGCTTATGTCCTCCTGGGGCTTGGACAGCCCAATGCCTGGAAGGCAGAACAAAGCATTTCCTTTGGGTCAGGGGTGTTACACCCTCTCCCTTTGAAAATAGGTATTACAGGCATGGGAGGGGAATCCTCTTAGAGCCTCTGGAAGTGCTTTGAAGGGCACAGATGATGCCCTCCTTACATAATCCAGTCAACACTGGTTCAGGGTCCCCCAGTCCCTGCTCTGGTGTGAAACTGGACAAAGGAACAGGGAGTGACCACTCCCCTGTCCATCACCACCCCAGGGGTGGTGTCCAGAGCTCCTCCAGAGTGTCCCTGGGTTTTCCCAGTTTGGATTCCAAGGTGTTAGGATACTCTGGGAGCATTTGATTGGCCAGTGCCAGCAGGTTACGTCAGACACCCCTCCTGATAGGCCCTTACCTGATGAGGTAGCCAATCCCCCTCTCAGGACTATTTAGGGTCTGTCCTCTGGATGTTTCCTCAGATTCAGATTGCAAGACTCCAGCAGGACTCCTCTGCATCCTCTGCTTCACCTTCTACCATCGGATTAACTGCAGAACTGCACCAGGAATTCTGCAACTCCAGCTTCTGCCAGCAACTGCAACAGTTTCCAGTTTGTGCATATTTAGAAGGCTCCCTGTCTTCAGCCTGCACTGGAAGAATTGAAGGAATCTCCCATGGAGTGACAATGTTACTTCTCTGCTTCAGCAGGCACTCTTCTGCAGCGACAACCGGTATTCTGGGCCCCTCTCCTGTCGGCGAGCGTGGTTCCTGGAACACAGGTGGTAAATTGAAATGACCCTGACTGTCCAAAGGTACAGCTGTCCAAATTTGGTAGAGGTAAGATCTTGCCACCTCCGTGCCAGAGAGTACCCCTGTGCACCATATGTTTTGCAGCTCCTAGGGCTTCTGTGCACTTCCTCAAGAAATCCTTTGTGCATAGCCAGCCAAGGTCCCCAGCACTTTATCTTGTGATGCTCAGCTCCCTGAGTTGTTCTCCGGCGGCGTGGGATCCCTTTGTGTAGTGCTGCAATGACCCCCATTTGCAACTCCTTTGTCGCTGTGTTCTGGGACTCCTGTGGGTGCTGCCAGGTCTTCTGAGGGCTCTCTGATATGCTGAGAGCCCCCTCTGTCTCCTCATACTGAGTTGAGACCTTCAGGGCCCTCCTGGGCCCAGGCAGCTCCTTTTCCCACCAAATGCATTTCTTGCATGAGCCAAGGCTTGTTGGCGGAACCCAATGACAAAACCAGCCTGCATTCATCTACTCAACGTTGGACATCTCCTGCACCAAGTGGGACCCCACAGCTGTCTTCTTTGGTACATTTCTGACTTTTTCTTCTAACCAGAGGTTTCTGTGAAAAGCAGTGGGGCAACTGTCCAATCACAGGCCAGCCACCACCCTCTTGGATGACCACTTCTGGGAACTGTGGCAAAAATCAATCCCAGGGAACAACATTCCTCAACAATCGAAAATGGTTGAAACTGAATTTTGGAGGTTAGGTCTGGCTGAGTCAACCCACTGGTGTGGCTAAACATCCTTAACACTCCCCTTTCTTGCCATCTCCTAGTCTAATTAGGATGCCACCTGGTTGTCTGGGGTTGCAGGAAAAGGAGAGGTCCTGAGCTGGTTGTAATGTTCTTCTCTCCTTTGAAGCACAGTTTGTCTGTTCTCCCACTCATTCCTGTTTACTCCATCTGCTGAGCCAAATCTCCTCCACCAGGCACATTCTTTGTCTCCAGTCCAGGCCACTTCACACCTCATCAAGGCAGCCTGGCCAGGCTGCCAGATGCTGGCCAATCGGAGAAGGGCACTACAAAGCTGAAGTTGGCAGCTTTCAGGTAAAGTTCTACAACTCTTTCCCTGAACTAGTTATATTAAATCCATCAATGACAAGTTGTGGGATTTATTATAACAAGCAGTTTGATGCCAAACTCAAACTAGATAGATCCTATTGGGACTCTATTAATTAAAATAAAGTCTTCCCATTTTAGCCTATGGAGCCTATGCACTATAATGAGGAAAAACACATTTGAATTTTTGTCACGAGGGCTTATAAAACACATTTTACAAGGTCCCTGCTTATAGGTATACTGCACCCAACCCTGGGGGCACCCAGGGAACACCTTAGAGGTGTATTAGATGTAGAAATAAGGTAATATGAGACTTTGAAAATACTTTTAATTCCAAAGTTGAATTTGCATTTAAGCTTAGTTTAAAAGCAGCCAGCAAGGCAGGCCTGCCTTTAAAATGACACTGGGCACCTCAGCAGTGCACCTATGGATGCACTGCCTATGCTGGGGTCCATAAACCTACATGCCCTACTATATACTAGGGACTTATAGGTAGGTTGATACTACCAATTATACTTAGCCTAATTTGCATATCTACTTTACACAGAGTACTAGCCCGTGGACTGGTCAGCAGTACCGAAGGCACAGCCAAGAGTCAGTAATCACCAGTGTCTGTCCAAAGGGTTTGGGGGTGACCAGGGCAAAAAAGGCAAAAAGGAGGACCTTCCTACACCATGAAAGAGAATATTTTGGAGAAAAAGGAAATATGTATCTTTATCTGTGGAATAATTTACAAATTAGGGGATGTTCGCCTGTGGGTAGACGTACTATGTACTGATGTTGCAATAAAATTGCCAATCTATATGTGTTAACCGTTCTATACAATTTTCCTGAAGCAGCAAGGGTTACAAGTAATTTGGCTATTGTAGAACATTTGTCAAAACAGGATCTGAATTGATTCAATGAACCAGCGTGTCTAAGATGTCCAGGCTGATTTATACACTCTAGAGGTTTCTAGGGGCTCATGCTTTGGAGATGAATGTATAAATTGCCAATTGCTACTTTCTTTGAGAAGTTAAGTATTGTTCTTGATAGATAACAAAACCTAAACTTTCCAGAAGTGAAATTGTTGTCTATATCATGGCTATATGTAGTATTTTAGTATGATCAAAATGTCATCCAGGAGAATTAGAACGTGAATCGCTTGTACCCCGAGGTGTGTAATGATAGGCTTAAGCAACTTGATGGAGTACCAATGAGTGGAGAAAAGGCTGAAAAGGAGTGTGGTAAACTTGTAAAATTTCCCCTCCCATTGGAATTGGAAGATATTTCTGATGAGAGGAAAATTGGACCAAAAGATAAGCATCTTTCACATTCAAACGATTCTTATAATGAAAAGGTTGAAGGTGACTCTTGAGGATAGAGAATAGTCTCTGTCCTGGAACTCCTGTAAATGTACAAATCCATTGAAGTGCCTGAAACGTACCACAGGTCTAACTTGTTTGTTCTTTTTCCCAACCATTACTATGTCGCTTAGAAAACCTGACTGATTGAGCTCTGTTGGTTGCATTGCTTGTTTTAGAAGGAGATTTGTATGTCCTGATGAATGACCATGTAATTCTTGGGAGAGGATATCAAGAGCTTAGGATCAATTAAAGATTAAATTAAGACCGAGTTGTGAAAAGTTGATCTGGACATTAAGACTTGAGTTTGTTACGCACAGCCTTATCTAAAGGTTGACCTAAAATAATCCTATATATGAAGAAAAGTTGCCAATTCCCCAGTTTAGTCACAAAATTCATGATGTGATTGGTCATCCATCTGTTATTTCGAGAATTTTGACATTCTCCTAAGTTTACTTTTATGTGTACAGAACTAATTGAATTAAGATGTCTTGATGATCTGGGGGATAAATAAGTACATGTGTGAAATTCTCAGAGTGTTTTAGTTCAGAATTAATCTGTTCTACTTCTTTCAGAGAGGGGGTCTATTAGTGAGTGTACTGCCACAGTTATCAAAGGATGTGCCAGCCACATCTTTTGCACTGACAGTGTCCCTGCTGAATCCAAAGGTTGCATCGTGCCAGAGAACAAAATGTCTTTGACTGTGCTTTTTAATAGGTTTACAGGTAATTTAACCACATACAATCCTAGACTTTTTTTAGCTGAAGAGGTGTCAATGCGCCTGCTGGTACCAGCTGGTTGGGTGTAGGCCAAAATAACCATTTATGCAGTTTCCAATTCCATGAACAATTTCTAGCATGGAAACATTTAGAAATGATTTAACAGAGCAGTTTATAATTTGTTTCAAATTTTCTTCCAAATCTTCCTCACCAACATCCATGTCATCCTCTTCCTGTATTAATTGAGCCATTATATAAATATTGTATTTACACCAGCAATCTCTTGCCACTTTGGAAAGCAAACTTGTGAAGTCACAGAATAAAAATGTGTTGACATTTTTGTATTATTACATACTAATAGACAAATGATACTGTCTCTCGTTATTATACAAAGCCAAGCCTGTGTACTAGAAACAATAACATTTTTGAAAGCGTTTAAATTGGAACTCTGATAGGTGATAGTGCTTGTTTTATTTAGTATGGGAGCCGAACCTTGAAAGTAGGGTAAAGAATATATAAGACAAAATATCAATATTGAGAGACTCGAGAGGCTTTTAGCGGCAAGTTCCAAGAACTGGCTCCATGTAAAATCAAGAACCTGCTACAGGCCCGTCACACTGCAAATCAAAGCGCACAATGGGACGCCTAAAGAAAAGGCAATGACTCTAGAATAAGAATGAGAATGACAATTGATTAACAATGCCTCAAAATAACAATACACTTTGAACAAATAACGCTCATTAATCTTGGTATGAAAAAACAAAAAAGAAGCATTCTAAGCAATGATATTGACATAACACTGTACACAATGACTTAACCAAATCAAAGCAGTTGAATTAATCAGATACCTAACTGGAAGGGCATGCAGGATGTACAAAGACTATATAAAGAGGTCTAATGCAACTCCTGTGATTGTATTAAACTACAAAACCTAACCTGCTTGGTATTGTGGTTTCTATACTGTGTTTCAATGTTGTTGAATTACTCTTTTTATAAGCTGGCTGCTATTGAAATAAATGGCAAGAAAGACAGCATAATATGAGCCTCTGGTCTGGACATAAAATCCAAATCTGCTGCACTCCTCTGTGATTTTGCAGTCTATTTTGATATTCTATGACTTCAGGCAATATTAGTCCAGCTTTGTATGATATAAATAGTGCAGCTCTCCTTTTTTGGTCTCCATGAGCAATGATATTATCACCACATTACGCTCTGTAAATTTGACGGCAGCAGATTCTGACAGTGTCTGACAGAAATTAATACATTTTGGCTATATTTTTACATTATTTAATTTCTCATTTCAGATGAAGGACACCTTCTTCTTTCTCTTTCTATTGGCTGTTTGGATAGTGTCATATGGGGTCGCTAAGCAAGCGATCCTTGTACACAATGAGCATCGACTGGACTGGATCGCCCGAAGTGTGATATATGAGCCTTACCTCACACTCTTTGGGCACATTCCTGATGATGTGGACAGTAAGGAGACAGTTTATTTTTATGTCACTTTCTAGTGTACCTTCTTCTATTCCTACACACACCCCACGCTATCTGTTTTTTGAGTATTTTCAATAAGTACCCCTCATTTCAAAATATTTGTGCTATGCAGAAAAATGTACACCCACTCTATGGAGGACAATTTTATTAGTTCATTTTGGTGCTGTTGTTGGGTCTATTGGATTAGAAGGGATTTTGGAAATCTAGGAATAACAACCAAACAAGTCATTATGTGGAGGTTGCTTTTGTGCAAATGAGGAAACACAACATTGGCTGCTCAGCTAGTAATGTTTACATTTATTCCTATATATAATATAAGTACTTACAAAAGGTAGAAACGTTGATATTGCTTGCTTCTGGAGAATTTTATTAGTATGCTCAATGAAACAGAATAAGATACTTAATATGCTTGCAGTGATATGAGCTAAGCCAGTGTTCCTTTTTACAGTGAAACTTGGTTAAACTATACGTTTCATTAATTACACATTAGGCATTAATCACTGACAGTGAGAGAGGATAAATGAAACAAGATAGACTGACTGAATGAAGCAAATGATATCCTAAAAAGAATGATAGAATTTAGATGAACTGTGTCGGAGTTAAACCTGCAGTATGCCCAAGGCCTTCACTTTTAGATTTTATTAGTTACTTAAAAGTATTTGTTGATTTACAGTCGTCTTACAAAATCCATAGAATTTCATAAAGCAATAAGGGCCAGATGTAGGAAGCACTTTGCGAGTCGCAAATGGCAAAATTTGCCGTTTGCGACTCGCAAATGCGTGTTTCCTATGCAGAAATGCATTTTGCGAGTCGGGACCGACTCGCAAAATGCATTTCCGAATCGCAAATAGGAAGGGGTGTTCCCTTCCTATTTGCGATTCGCAATGGTATGCAATTCCATTTGTGACCGCGTATGCGGTCGCAAATGGAGTCGCAGTTACCATCCACTTGAAGTGGATGGTAACCCATTCGCAAACGGGAAGGGGTCCCCATGGGACCCCTTCCCCTTTGTGAATGGACCCCAAAACATTTTGTCAGGGCAGGTAGTGGTCCAAGGGACCACTACCTGCCCTGAAAAAAAACGAAACAAAAGGTTTCGGATTTTTTTTTAAGTGCAGCTCGTTTTCCCTTAAGGAAAACGGGCTACACTTAAAAAAAAAAAAAACTGCTTTATTTAAAAGCAGTCACGAACATGGAGGTCTGCTGACTACAGCAGGCCTCCATGTTAGCGAGTGCCCATAGTCGGTATGGGGCCGCAATTTGCGACCCACCTCATTAATATTAATGAGGTGGGTCTTTGCGACCCCATACCGACTCGCAGAAGGTGTCTGAGACACCTTTCTGCATGACATTTTGCGACTGCGAGTCGCTAGTACTCGCAATTTGCAAGTCGCAAAATGTTATATTGCTACATCTGGCCCTAAATATATTATTGTAGTTGTGTGAAAGTAAATATATAAATATATATATATATATATATGTATATCTTTACTTGTAAAAATATGCATATATACATACATACACATACATTTATATATATATATATATATATATATACATATATACATATATACACACATACATATAGCTATATATATATATATATATATATATATATATATAAATACATATTCACTGAAAAAAACAAAGGTTACAGGGACGTTAAAGTTAGGTTCTGAATTTATTTGTACAAAACTGAAGAAATTCAGTAGTTATAGGTACCTCAGCTAACTATAACTGGCGCTCCGGTAATGCACTGCTTATGACCGCACATATCATATTACATCACTCATAACATGGTCAGTGACATCACTGATGACATAACTGATGACATCTCATATGACATCACTGATGACATCTCTGATGGCATCATCCAGTGAGTGTAAGTGTTGTATCGATGTGTGAGTGTATCTATGGGTGAATGAGTGGTTGAAGAATTTGCTATATGGGAGACTGAATGGATGTGGAAGTTGCTGTATAGGTGAGCAAGCGACTGTGTGAGCAGTTGCATTACATTTAGTGAGTGGGTCTGTGGGTGGCTGCATGTGTGAGTGAGTGGGTTTCAGAGTGGTTATCTGGGTAAGTGAATGGGTGTCACTGTATTGGTGAGTGACTTGGTGAGTCACTTACTGTATGGCTATAGGTATAACTGAGTGGTTGTATCAGTAACTGCATGTGAGAGTCACTGGGTGTATGAGTAGCTGTATCGTAAACTGCGTGGGTGAGTTAGTTTTTATATAAGATAGTGAGTGGATGTGTGAGAAATTGTGTTGGTCAGTGAGTGAATGTTTGAATGGCTGTATGGGTGACAGAGTGGGTATGTAAGTGCCCGTTCATGTGAGTAAGGTGGTGTGTGAATAGTTGTACAGTTGAGTAATTGAGTGTGTAAGTGACAGTAATAACGAGTCAGTGGCTGTGTCAGTGACTGTATGGGTGGGTGTGTCAGTGTTATTACAGCTGATTAACTTGATGTGTCACTAGGATAGTGAAGTGATCTATTAATGGGGTGCATGAGTATGAGTGGGTGTATCAGTGGGTGTATGAATGGGTGTCTAAGTAACTGTTTGAGGTTGTGAATACCTCAGATAGTAGTGTATGGGTGAGTGAGGGGTTGTGTCAGCGCTGTTTGACTGAACGAAGGTCTGTATATCACTACTCTTATGTATTTCTGAATACATATGTGAGTAGATGTGTGTTTGTGAGTATACAACAGTTTGTATCAGCAAATGAGTGGGTGTATGAATGTTTGCGTGCCTTAACGAAGGCCCTTCAACTCCACTGTCCTACCTCTGCAGTGCCTGTGGCTGGGTGTGCTGCCACTAATGAAGCCTGGATGCCCCATCATTAAAAACAATGAGGACTGGGCCTAGCTTACCCCACCAATTCTATCTTGTGCAGGCAGTTATTTCTCTCATACCAAGAATTGGCACACATTCTATAGGGCCTGCAACAGGCCAGCAAAACTATATAGTAGGTGAGGCCTTCCAAACACTGCACCAAACTTGGGACCGCTCCTTGCTATGGACACGTGGAACTAGCCTCAGATCCTCACCAGCTTAGTGCCTCCTCAGTCAGGTACCATGAGCAGAAGACAAGGAACACTGACAGTACTTTGACCACTACAGGTACCTCAGTGCTTCATTAATCTTAGCTACTCAGAGCTCCTTCTTTAGGCTAGCTCCCATTGATCTGGCTCCACGTGCGTACTCCAGGAGTTAGAGGGATCTCACTAAGGCAAGGACAAGCTGCGGAGGCGGCCCTCTTTGTTAGCACATCTTCGCCTCTACCATCCAGGGTGAGATGAAACGCAGCCATGTCTGCATTGTAGTTTCACCCACTACACTCCTGCTTTGCAAAAGGGATCCAGGTCCCCTGATAACCTTGCCTGCCTACCAATATGGAGACCCACCTCTCCATTTGCCTGATAACCTTGTGAGCCCCAACGGGAACTGTTACCAAGGTGAAGCCAAAATCCACAAAGTCACTACTGCCAGACATGTCTGCTTCACCACTGTCTCATGCCCCTTCCTCCATGGATGACATGACAAAGGCCCTACAACACCTGAGGCTACAAAGCACACTCCACATAACTTAAAAAATCCTACAAGCCATACTTGAGACCAAGACCTCATTGGAAGCCAGAATCAACACCATTTCTCTTGAAGGCAATCTACTATGTACTGACCACTGCAAACTTGTGAATTGTGTGGATGACACAGAATCAACACTGACTACCCTACGACCCACAGTTCAGGAACTGCAGTTACAGATGAAGACACAGAGTGATGAGGTGGCATCTCTCCATCGCTGAAGGTAGGTCTAGACGCAAAAACATCTACCTGTTGGGATTTTCCAAGAGAGTTGAAGGCCCTATCATGGAACTCTTAGTGGAGAACTGACTGGTTGAGACAGTTCTGGATGGAAGAACTGCTAAGTTCTTCTCCATGGAGAGGGCGCATAGAATACCTGACAGGCAACCCCCTCTCAAAGCTCCACATGGCCCATCATTGCCCTACTCCTCAGTGTAAGTGACCATGACCTGGTGCTTCAAAACTTTCATGCAAAAGGCCCAAAGAATTAAGAAAATACCTTGATTAGCGCATATCCTGACTTCCCAGCAGAACTACAATGGCTTTGCAGTTCCTACTTTAAAGTGAAGCAGAAACTACAGAAACCAAACTACAACTATGGCCTCCTGTTTCCAGCAAAATTGCACATGATAGCAGGCAAAACAACCCATGGGTTCTCCTCACCAGAAGATGTTTAGACCTGGCTCCAAATAAAATGATTGGCACTCAAGACAACTAATACCACCACTGAGGAGGAATGGCTGACTTCTCGTAAAAGCCGTCGCAAGTGCAAGACCACCAGAGTCCAACCACCACATGACCAAGTGGCTGTTGACAAGCTAGAGCAGTGCTGGAGACCTCACAGCTCAGCTCCATATTTTTTGCCCTCTCCAAAATGATAATCCATTAGACTCAAACTCAGAGGCTAGAGAATCGGACTTATCAATAGCATCATTGATTGTGGCCCCGCAGTGACTACGCGATCTGCAGATGATCTGAAATACTGAAGAGCTCATTTTACAATGCTGAATGATGATGGCCAGCACATGGGATGCAACTGATGACCGTTAAGGTAAACAAGTTCCTCTTCAACTGACTGGATGGGAAGGCACCTGCAGTAGGCCAGGGGCAAGAACTTGTTTGTTCAACACTCCCTATGCCCCCCAGAACCTGCAAAGTTAACTTGTTTAATCTCTTAACATGGTTGGAATTCTACTGGTATACCATTGGGTAATCATGGTCAGGCCGTTTTGTCAACTGACCTGGGGCAATTGTCTGTTTTCTTCATTGTTGATATTGTTATTGTTATGTTCTTGAAATGCCACTGCAAATAACCATACATGATAGGGGTTCAAACGCACTAGGAGTTACCCCATGCCATGCGTATGTGGAACGAGCATCACTCCGTCCACTAACAGAGCTTGATCTCAGGGCTATGCTCTGCCTCTCCTCAAAACCCACATAGACTATGTGAATACCAAAACAAAACATTATTATTTGGAATGTACATGTCATAGCTACACCTGTCAAAAGAGATTGTGTGCATGCATCGCTGAATCGCTGACATGCCCACATCACCCTAATAAAAGAGTCTCATCTTAGTGAGTCGGAATTATATAAATTATGCATGAAATAGAGAGGTCAAATATACAGCACTAAGTTAAGAGCATATGCTGTGGGCTACTAATATGGATCGCCCCAGGGTTGCCCTATGTAGTGACAAGACACACCACTGATGCAGGGGGAGGACATGATCATAGAAGGACACCTAGAATGATCGCCGCTCACACTAGTGGGTACATATGCCCCGAACTCCAACCAACCCGAATTCTTTGATCCCCAAGTGCATAGCCCATGGGGGGGACTTCAATTGTGTGGTAGATATACACATGGATCGCTCTGTACCCCTAATGCATACTGTGGCTTGAATTAAGACATCACAGTAGCTTAAGTCATGGCTTGAGATGAGATGTCTCCATGATATATGGTGCCTATTGCATCCAACTAATCAGGAAAACTTGTTTTATTCCATGGTTCATAATATCCACATGCAATTGAACTTGCTATTCAGCACAGGGACATTGGCTACACATTTCATGCAATAAGAATATTTGGCCCGTACCCTTTGGGACCACTGCTCTATCCTGATAGAACTCTAATGGGGCAAACTGGTCACGAACATTCCCACATGGCAATCACAGTCCGAGGCCTTGCTTGACCCCCATTCATAGATGACTTGTCACAATGTGTTACTCAATACTTTGAGCACAAAAAGGGCTCTACCCCTACCAGAGCAATGGAATGAGATGCCCACAAGGTGGCCATAAGAGGTTATTGCATGTCCTCTACTTGAGGGGGCCATTGCACCCTTCACACAGAATTAACGACTCTGGAACGTGACCTACGCACATTAGAAAATCAAGCAGTTAGTAATATGATGGAACTGTGTGACTTAGACACATGCGTAAACAATATAATGAAGCAGATGCACACCTAAACCGCCACCATGACTATAAACAACGAATGTTCACACTCCGTGCGGAGGGTGAATGGGCGGGTAGGTTACTGGCTTGGTTGGTCAGGGAAGATCAGCAGCGTACACTGATAGGCGCCATATGGCTGTGTGATTAACACACAAATGGAAATTAAAGAGGAATTTCGTGGCTATTTTCACACCCTCTATATGAAAGACCTAGCTCTTGTCCCTGGAAGCATACCCATGTTTGGGCAAGATCTACTAATAACCCAACTATCTCACCTCTAGCGTACTGAGCTTGAAGTCCCTATACAGCTGGAGGAAATCTAATTAGCATTGTCACAAATTGCCAGAAATAAGGCCCCAGGGTCTAATGGCTTGCCCAGCTAATACTATACTACATTCTCTGCATCGTTATCCCAACATATACTGGAGGTATTTCAGGAACCCCACTCTTCCGACCATTTACCGGCCTCAATGTAGGAGGCCATAATAGTGGTCTTCCACAAAAACAATTGTGATCAGCTGGATGTACACTCCTAGCATCCTCTAGCCTATCCTTCCTCAACATTAGGCACCTGTAGGAGGCTGGCCTGGTTTGTAGTGGGTACCTAAGGTACTTACACTTTATACCAGGTCCAGTTATTCCTTATTAGTGAAATGTAGTAGTGTTCTAGCAGCATAGGCTGATAGAGGTAGCTATAGCGGAGCAGCCTAGGCTGAACTAGGAGACATGCAAAGCTCCTGCAATACCACAATAGTTACACAGTACTTATACACAATAAAAGATAATACTCAGTGTTACCAAAAATAAAGGTACTTTATTTTAATGACACAAGCCCAAAAATATCTTAGAGGCAATACTCCTTCTGGAAGTAAGTATTATACACAATATATACACTGGTAACCAAAATCAGGTAAGTAAACAGTCATAGAAGAGATAGAAGAGTGCAAACAGTAGAAAATACCATAAATTGCAATGGGCCTAGGGGCAACACAAACCATATACTAAAATAGTGGAATGTGAATGTCAAATTCCCCCCTAGGAAAGTATAGTGTGTAGAGGGGCACTGGGAGTGTAAGAAAACACCAACGATAAGTACAATACTCCACCCCTAAGCCCAGGAAAACACCAGTAAAGTACAGCAAGTTTCCTCAGAACACATTACAAGGAACAAGGAAGATTTATACAATAACCAAGCAAGACTGCAAGCATTCAATGATGGATTCCTGGACCTGAAGACCTGTGGAGAGAGGAGACCAAGTCCAGAAGTCAAAGAAGAGTCCAGGAATAACTGGAGCCCGTGCCAACCTGGAAGAAGGTGCAAAAGTGGATTCTCCGGTTGGAAGAACAGTACAGAAATGCAACACAGAAGATAGCTGTGGGTTCCTGCTTGGTGCAGAAGATGTCCCAGTTCGAGTTGTTGGATGCAGGCTGTTTGCGTCACTGGTCTCCATCAACAAGCCTTGGTTCAAGCAAATACGTGGTTTGCATCAAAATGGGCTGCCTGGGCCCAGGAGGGACCTGAGGGGCTCAACTTGGACTGAGGAGACAGAGGAGGCTCTCAGCACTTCAGAGAACCATCAGAAGGCCAGGAAGCACCCACAGGAGTCCCAGAACACGGGTACAAAGGAGATGCAAAGTGCAGTTGTTGCAGCACTTCACTGAAAGCTCCCACTCCGCCAGAGAACAACTCAGGGAGCTATGCATTGCAGTATACAGTGCTGGGGACCTGGGCTATGCTTTTGGAAGAAGTGCACAGAAGATGTGGTTCACAGGGGTACTGTTGCAGCACGGGGAGGCAAGCTCTTACCTCCACCAGATTTGGACAGCTGGACCTTCGGACAGTCTAGATCACTTTGGTCCACCACCTTTGTTCCAAGGATCATGCTTGTTAACAGAAGAGGAGTCCCAGAGTACTGGTCATCGTGTAGAAGGGTTCCTGCCAGAGCAGGGAGTGACTCTGTCACTCCACGGAAGATTCTTTCGGTCCTTCCAATGCAGGGTGAAGTCAGGGAGCCTTCTGAGGATGCACAACCTGGAAACTGTTGCAGTTGCTGGACGGAGCTGAAGTTAACAGAGTTTCATTAGTCGCCTTGGATACTTTATTGCAAGTTGAGGTGTTCCTGGAGCAGTTCTGTGGTTGATCCAATGGTAGAAGTTGAAGCAGAGAATGCAGAGGAGTCCTGCTGGAGTCTTGCAATCCAAATCTAAGGAAACACCCAGAGTAGAGACCCAAAGTAGCCCTGAGAGGGGGATTGGCTACCTTATCAGGCATGGACCTATCAGGAGGGGTCTCTGATGTCACCTGCTGGCACAGGCCACTCAGATGCTCCCAGAGTATCCCAACACCTTGGAATCCAAGATGGCAAAACCGAGGGACACTCGGGAGGAGCTCTGGGCACCACCCCTGGGGTGGTGATGGACAGGGGAGCGGTCACTCCTCTTTCCTTTGTCCAATTTCACGCTAGAGAAGGGTCTGGGGGGTCCCGGAACTAGTGTAGACTGGATTATGTAAGGAGGGCACTATCTGTGCCCTTCAGAGCACTTCCAGAGGCTCTGGGAGGATACCACTCCCATGCCTATAACACCTATTTACAAAGGGAGAGGGTGTAACACCCCTCTCCAATGGAAATCCTTTGTCTTGCCTTCCTGGCATCGAGATGCTTGAGCAACAGGAGGGGAGAAACCTGTCTGTGAGGTGGCAGCAGTTGGGGCTCCCTGGAAAACCTCAGAAGGCTGTAATGGCACTACCGGGAGTCCTCTAAGGAGCCCCCAGAGTGCATGGAATCATACAACCAATGCTTTCAAAAGCCTTGGGGTATGATTTCAACATGTTTGATACCAAACGTGGCCATATTCAGGATTACCATTGGGAAGCTGTACATAGGTGGTGACCTATGTCCAGTGCATACATAAAATGGTGTCCCCACACTCATGAAGTCTGGGAAAATTGTCCTGGAGGTCGTGGGGGCACCTCTGCCAGTGCGAGGGTACCCTCACACACAGGCACTCTGCACCCAGACATCAGGGCTAGAAGGCCTGCAATATGGGTGACTTATAAGTGACCTGGTGCAGTGTAAATGACAGTGAAGGGATGCATGCATCTTTTCACACAGGCTGCAATGGCAGTCCTTTTGAAGCCTTTGCATGGGCTCCCAATGGGTGGCAAAAGAAATGCTGCAGTCCATATGGATCCCCTGGAACCCCAATGCCCTGGATACCTATGTACTATATACTAGGGACTTATAAGGGGGTCCGGTATGTCAATTTTGGGTGAAATACTGGGTAACCAGTGTCCTATAACCATAATTTAAGGGAGAGAGCATAACTACTGGGGTCCTGGTTTGCAGGATCCCAGTAGACACAGTCAAACACACTGGCAAACAGGCCAAACATGGGGGTAATCATGCACCAAAGAGACTACTTTCCTACATCACTCTTCTGGTTTCTTCTAAAAAATCATTAGTAAATATATATAATCGTTGCAAGACATAGTTAAGGAAATACTAAACCACTTGTGCAGAGATATAGCAACAAAACAAGGCTCATCCTAAACATTTAGCAATAGAATCTAATTCATCTTTTCTCTTAGCTGTCACTTGGTTTGCCTTTGACAATACTGTGGAAATTCGCATGCTCCCCTGGAAAATAACAAAGGTTTCTTTCCTAAGTGTTGGAAAATGGGTTATTGGTAGGGCAGGTAGGTACCTACACCTAGCAACAAGCCACAAACCTCCACATAAGTACAGTTAGGTCTTAGTAAATTAATCCCAGCTCTACCCTTGGTAGCTTGGCATCGAGCGTCAAGGCTTAACTTAGGAGACAAAGTGTAAAGCATTCAAATATCACAAAACAGTAATTAAATAAAACACAGGAAATAGTTTAAAAATCCAAAACCAATTTATAAAAATAGCTTATATTTTTATCTTTAAAATGACACAAAAACGATTAAAATCGGTTCAGGGGAACCGGAGATATGAATTTTTAAAGTATTATTATTTTCTAGCGCTTAGAAACAAAAAGCGCCAATCGGGTCATCTGGTTGCACCAGGACCGGGGCAAAGTCAAACTTTCAGGCCGACCGCGATGGAGCCCTGCTCGGCTACAAGTCGCGGGAGGCCTCGGTTAAAAAGTTACCTTCTGACTTAGTCTCTTTTTTGATGTTTTTCTTCCCCGGGACGAACCTGCCAGTTGGATCCGACCTCCTGGAGCCCTTGTCCGGATACGCAAAGTCGGTTTCCTCGGTGGTGATTTTTACCTTCGGACTTAGTCGTTTTTTCGAGATGAAAATCCTTCGACCGGGGTAAACCTGGATCTTGATCCGACGTCCGTGGAGCCCTTCTCGGATACGATGGCTGGAAGGTCCCGGTCAACTTTTTACGTTCGGACTTAGTCTCTTTTTTGGATGTTTTTCTTTACCGGGACGAACCACGAAGTCAGGCCGGGTCGCGGTTGAGGCAAGCCGGCTAGAATTTCCACGTCGGGTCGGTCACTTTATGGAGCTTTTTTTCAAAAATTCTCCAATCTTTTCCAAACTTCTGGGGCTTCACCCAGATGTTCTTTTAAGGTTCTTTTGGGGTCCACAGCTCACCCCAAGGGTCCAGAAGTTCTGTGATGATCCTTGGGAAGTGCGGACTTCAACTCCCAGAATACACCTGGCGCAAACTCCTTTTTGGCCACTGGACAGTGGTCAGCTGGTCACTTTTTCAGGAGTTGGTGCAGGGGACTCTGGATAGCAATTTTTCACCTGCAGCAAACAGGGAGTCCCTCCTTGAACCAGTGGAAGCCAGGCAAAGTCCTTCTTGTGGTGAAGCCCAAGTGTGCAGCTGGTGCAGTCTTTCTGAGTGCAGGGTCCAGGTGCAGGCCAGGGGTCCATCAGGGCAGTCCTTCTTCTCCTTGTAGTTCCTTCTTCTTGAAATTTGGTGGGGATCTGAGGCGTGGGTGCAGGTCTGCCAGTTTTATCCTTGCTCCTGGGTGAAAAGCAGGGGGGCCCTGGTTCTCCAATCAGGGACAGGGTCGTCCCCCTGTGATGACCACTTCCTGGGAAGTGTGGCAAAAATCCATCCCAGAAGGCAACAGTCTCTAAAAATCCAAAATGGATGAATCTGATTTTTGGAGGAGAGATCTGGCTGAGCCCACCCACTGGTGTGGCTAAAAATCATAAACACACCCCTCTCCTGCCCTCTCCTAATCTAATCAAGGGGGCACCTAGCTGTCTGGGGTTGCAGGATGTGGGGGTGTTGCTGGGTGCTCCAGATGTCCTTCTCTGCCTTTGAAGACCAGTTTGGCAGCCCTCCCCCTTCCTGCCTCACCATCTGCTGAGGGGAGATTCTCTCCCCCAAGCACATTCCTTTGTGTGAAGCCAGGCCACTTCACACCTCATTAAAGTAGCCTGGCAGAAGCTGCTGCAGGCTGGCCAATCAGAGCACAGCAGCAAAAACAATGCAGAGCTGAAATTGGCAACTTTTTAGGTAAAGTCTAAACTTTTTACCTGCACTAGTTATATTAAATCCCACAACTGGAAGTTGTGGGATTTATTATAACAATCAATTTGATACCAAATTCTTGGTATGTAACATTTAAGGAGACTTTAAAATTTAAAATAAAGTCTGCCCATTCTAGCCTATGAAGACCTCTTACTTCAATGAGGGAAAAACGAATTTGGCTGTTTTTACCTCACCAGGGCTTATAAATCTATTTTTATAAAGTCCCTGCTTATAGTTACATGGCACCCAGCCCTAGGGGCACATAGGGCACACCTTAGGGGTGACTTATATGTAAAAATAAGGTAGTTTAAGACTTTGGAAGTACCTTTAATTCCAAAGTCGAATTTGCATATAACTTTAATTTAAAAGCAGCCAGCAAGGCAGGCTTGC
Source organism: Pleurodeles waltl (assembly GCF_031143425.1). Lineage (NCBI taxonomy): Eukaryota > Metazoa > Chordata > Amphibia > Caudata > Salamandridae > Pleurodeles > Pleurodeles waltl. Next base: position 21,600,106 of record NC_090447.1, read on the forward strand.
CTTTAAAATGACACTGGGCACCTCAGCAATGCACCTAGGTGTGCACCACCTATGTCCCTAAACCTACATGCCCTACCATATACTAGGGACTTATAGGTAGGTTAACTTAGCCAATTATAATTAGCCTAATTTGCATATCCATTTTACACAGAGCACTGGCCCTGGGACTGGTAAGCAGTACCCAGGGCACAGCCAAGAGTCAGTAACCACCAGTACCTATCCAGAAAGAGTGGGGGTGATCAGGCAAAAAAAAAGGACTTTCCTACACTAAGTGACTTGAATCTCTGTGTCCAAAAGGAGACTCTAAAACAGCTGTTTTTAAAAACACATATCCAGAATCCAGTGTCTGCGCATAGACAAATGTAGCTCTTCAACTGCACCTAGGAACTTCTAGCATGATCTGCAGTCATGAAAGTGCAGCCCATTTAAATAACACCTACTTTCAAAATGGTCAAGTCGACTTGGTGTAGTCTTACAAGATTTCCTTCTTCTCAGAAGGTGTATGATTTCAGCCTGTGCTAAAAATCAGATGTACTTGCTGGTACAGTTTAAGAGCACTACTTGGTCTACGTCTTATACCCCGGTAGATGTGCGTTGGGCTTTATTTATGACACCATTTTGCCCTATGAAAGAAGCCCCTTGTACTTTATGGGAGTTCCTGACAAGCCACCACTCAAGACCAGCTCGATACGAGAAACAAAAAGTATCTGCATAGCACAGTTCTCCAACATCAGAGACCAATTCTGAAGAATATGCTGGATCAGAGGGTGCAGATAGAGACCAGGCCAATAAACCATCATGAGACATAGCTAATGATTGGTAACTATTAATGCAACAACTTATGATTGATGCAACAGAGTGTCCAGGTGAGAAACCAGTTTGAGTACAGTTGGCATTGATGCCTTTCCCACAAGTGTTCAAAACTCTGTCCCAAAAAATTAAAGCTGCTGTACTAGAGTTGGGTGATTTTTCTAAAATGATGCAGACTCTGTTCTTAAAGGAGACTGCAGACATTTTGCACATTTTCAGGAGCCTTGGAAAAGTTAAGAAGAAATTAGTCAATGCTCTAATATGGGAAAAAACAAATGCCCTGAGTTACCAGCCTTTCCACCACTGGTGCTAGAATCTTAGTGAACTCCCTCGGAGAGGATGCCAACTCAAAATTGAGCAACTGAAACTTAAAAAATGTGGACACAGAAATGGAGATACATTTCTGAGTCCTTAAGAATTAGTAAATGCTGCTATGCCCGAACGAAATCTAGAAATGCTACAAAGTTTCTTTAAGTCACCGAAAGAATGAATTAGAGAGCTACCATCTTGAAAGTTTGTTGCTGAAGAAAGGAAGTTATCCTTTTTAGGTCTAGAACCAAAGGAAAGCCTCCTGACATTTCCTTTATCAGAAAATGTATAGAGTAGCTTCCTTGTTTGAGTTCTACTGTTAGTACTGGCGTAGTTGCTTTTTTGCTTTTCATGTCCTGTATATCTTTCGCCAGACACTCCTAGTGGCAGGATAGCACAGCACTGGGTGGGATGAAAAAATATCTTCTTAAGTTTGCTGAAAGTGCATCTTGTACTCACAAGCTGATAGAACCTTCTAATCACATATTCCTTACCTTAGAATATTCCCCAGGTGTCAGTCTCGATATGGAAATATTTAAGTAGTACTCCTGTATGCCGGTAGGTGATGTTATTTGATTCCACATCACAGCATCTGCACTGGATGTGATGTGCCTGGTACCTAAATAGACACCAACCCAGCATGCTGGGGTCAGTTCTTTTCTTGACTTTTTGTTTTCTGAACAATGCCACCTACTGGGGTGCAGTGGTAATGTTTAAAAATTTCCAGATCCAGTCTGACACAGTATTCTCATGGAATATGCGGCTAGATAGAGTCTCTAACAGATAAGCATTACTGAAGGTAAGTAATTTGTTCATCAATGATCTTGAGTATCAAGGCATCTGAGAACGATACCTGCTAAAGTTCAGAACAGTTCTTTTTTTGACTCCCCACTGGTTCGGGGGACCTAGCTTGGCAGTTAAGGCTTGTCCGTTCCCACTGGAGCAGGTTGGAGCAGGGTCAAGACTGATTTGTCTATAGCTAGGTTAAAACAGAGGTGGCATGTTGTGCAAATTAGTTGAGGCTTTCACAGTTAAAACATAAAATAGAGTGTTATGAATGGCATTCAGGTTGACTAGCACAGGTAGATAATTTGTGTTTGTATTCTGAGCTGAAACAAGGCTAACTATTCACCTTGTAGGAGGCTGGCCTTGTTTGTAGTGGGAACCTAGGGTACTTACACCTTATACCAGGTCCAGTTATCCCTTATTAGTGAAATATAGTAGTGTTCTATGAGCTTAGGCTGTAGGCTGTTAGAGGTAGCTGTAGCAGAGCAGCTTAGGCTGAACTAGGAGACATGCAAAGCTCCTGCAATACCACCACAGTTATACAGTACATATACACAATAAAATACAATACTCAGTGTTAACAAAATGAAAGGTACTTTATTTTAGTGACACAAGGCCTAAAATATCTTAGAGGCAATACTCCTTCTGGCAGTAAGTATTATACATAAAATATACAGTAGAGACAAAAATCAGGTAAGTAAATAGACACAGAATAGTGCAAACAATAGAAAATACCATAGGATGCGATAGGAAGAAATAGGCCTAGGGGCAACACAAACCATATACTAAGAAAGTGGAATGGATTCCTAAATTCTCCCCTAGGCAAGTGTAGTGTGTAGAGGGGCACTGGGAGCAGAAGAAAACCACAAAAGTGAGTAAAATACACCACCCCAGAAGACTGGAAAGTAGGAGTAAAGTACTGCAAGTTTCCTCAGGAGTTATAGCAAAAAGCAAGCAAGACTGCAAACAAATGGTGGATTCCTGGACCTGAAGACCTGTGAAGGGAGGTGTCCAAGCCCAGAAGTCACAGAAGTATCCAGGAAGGGCAGGAGCCCCTGCCAACCTAGAAGATGGTGCAAAAGAGGATTCTCCAGTTGGAAGAAGTCTGCAGAAGTGCACCAAAGGAGATGGCTGACAGCTCCTGCATGATGCAAAGGATGTCCCAAGTCAAGATGTTGGCTGCAGGTGAGTTGCAGCACTGGATTCTTTTAACAAGCCTTGGTTCAAGCAATGTCACAGATTGCATCAAAATGGCACTGACTGGACCCAGGAGGGACCTGGGGCCTCAACTTGGACTGAGGAGGCATGGGATCTTTCAACACTGGAGAAAATACACAGATGACCAGGAAGCACTCACGGACCTCCCAGGGCACAGAGACAAAGAAGGTGCAAATTCTGGTTGCTGCAGCACTACAAAGAAAGGTTCCACACAGCCAGAGAACAACTCAGCGAGTTGAGAGTAGCAGGATAGAGAGCTGGGGACCTGGGCTAGGCTGTGCAAAAAGGATTATTGCAAATAGTACACAGAGGCCTCAGGAGGTGAAGATGACGTGGTGCATAGGGGTACTGTTGCAAACGGGGAAGACAAGCTCTTACCTCTGTCAAATTTGGACAGCTCGACCTTAGGACAGTCTGTGTCGAAAGGGTCCACCACTTGTGTTCCAGGGAGCATGCTCGTCACCAGGAGAGGAGTGCCAGAGAACCAGTCGTCGCCTTAGAAGGTGCCTGCTGGAGCAGGGAAGTGACTCTGCCACTCCATGGAAGATTTCTTTGGTCCTTCTGGTTCAGGGTGAAGGCTGGATATCTTGTTGCAGTTACAGCAGTTCCTGGAGCAGTCTGCGGTTGATCCGACGGTCAGAGGATGAAGCAGGAGCTGCAGAGGATGGCTGGTGGAAATTTGCAAGCTGAATCTGAAAAGGAACCCACAGGAGAGACCCTGAATAGCCCTCAGAGGTGGATTGGCTACCTAACCAGGTATACACCTATCAGGAGGGGTCTCTGATGTCATCTGCTGGCACTGGCCACTCAGAGCTCTCCAGAGTGTCCCCCACACCTTGGAAAACAAGATGGCTAACACCAGGGATACACTGGAGCAGCTCTGGGCACCTCCCAGGGGAGGTGCAGTTCAGGGGAGTGGTCACTCCCCTTTCCTTGGTCCAGTTTTGCGTCAGAGCAGGGACTGGGGGTCCCTGATCCGGTGTAGACTGGCTTATGCATGGAGGGCACCATCTGTGCCCTTCAAAGCATTTCCAGAGGCTGGGGGAGGCTACCCCTCCCAAGCCTGTAACACCTATTTCCAAAGGGAGAGGGTGTAACACCCTCCTCCCAAAGTAAATTCTTTGTTCTGCCTTCCTGGGACTGGGCTGCTCAGACCCCAGGAGGGCTTGGCCCTATCTGTGATGTGGAAGCAGCTGTGGCTGCAGTGCAAGCATCAGAGAGCTGTTTTGGGTCCATGGTGGAGCCCCCAGGATGCATGGGCTTGGCCCCCCAATACCAGATCTAGAATGGGGGGACAATTCCATGATCGTTGATGCCTTACATGGCCATATTTGGAGCTACCATTGTGAAGCTACATATAGGTGTTGACCTATATGTAGTGCACACGTGTAATGGTGTCCCCGCACTCACGACGTCCGGGGAATTGGCCCTGGAAAACGTTGGGGCACCTTTGCTAGTGCCAGGGTGCCCTCACACTTAGCAACTTTGCACCTAGTCTTCAGCAAATGAAGGTTAGACATATGGGTGACTCATAAGTTACTTAAGTGCAGTGAAAATGGCTGTGAAATAGTGTGTGCCTTATTTCACGCTGGCTGCAATGGCAGTCCTGTGAAAGGGTTTGTCTGAGCTCCTTATAGGTGGCAAAAGAAATGCTGCAGCCCATAAGGATCTCCTGGAACCCCAATGCCCTGGGTACCTAGGTACCATATACTAGGGACTTATAAGGAGGGCCCATGCGCCAATTTGAATTGGAATATGAAGTCACTAAACTATAGTGACTAATTTGGAAGCAGAGAGAGCATAAGCACTGGAGTTCTGGTTAGCAGAACTTCAGTAACACATTTAAGCACTACTGACAACACACATTAGGCCACAAACTATGAGCAACGGAGTCCTGGCTAGCAGGATCCCTTTGAGACAGGCAAAACACACTGACAAGTAGGGTCTTCACTATGAGCACTGGGGTCCTGGCTAGCAGGATCCAAATGAGACAGTAAAAACACACTGACAAAGACTCACAAACTGGCCAAACGTGGGGGTAACCATGCTAGAAAGAGGCTACTTCTCCACACACCTCTTCTGTGCATGTCCTCATATTTATAGTAGTATTAATTTAGGAAAGAGTTGAAAAATTGTGCGGTCATAATGGGTGACAGCTTTCAAAATCCTTTTCTTCAAACTTTAATACCACCTGAATTATCAACACATGTACATGATGGTATTCACATTGATTTTGGTTTCTTAATAATTATATCCAAGGTGTGACATGATGGTTGATATGGCAAAAGGTCAGTACATGGTTTTAGTAGAACAGAGCGTTAATTAATTCATGACAATCTAGCAGCTTTGAATTCAGTTGGGCTACTGAAGTTAACAAACTGTGGGGTCTTCAATTCTGCATTTGTGTGAGAACATAGCTAATTTAGTTGTCTCTGTTTTGTGAGATTGTAAACCTTGCCGTTTTAAGTAACACATTCTAACTGTGAGTGTGTAGAGCTCTTATTGCTGGTCAAGCCAAGTATTGAGCTAACAGTACGACATTTGCCTATGTTGTTCCTAATTGCTGGTTAATACATTGTTTTATGATCTATAAAATGTATGTAATCTTTTGAATTTAATGTGCTTAGCAGCACATGCAGGTTTGAGAAATTTGAAGGCTGAGACTTTACTTCTGTAACATCACTGTCTGTTTTTTTATTTAAGAATTCAACTTTAATAACAGCACATGCACAGCAGATGGGTCAGACATGAGTCAGCCGAAATGTGTTCAAACTGTAGATGGAGTTCCTGTCTTCCCAGAGTGGCTGGCAATCAGTCTACTCTGTCTGTACCTGTTATTAGCCAACATTCTGTTGTTAAACCTCCTCATTGCCATGTTCAGGTGAGTCAGGCAACACCAGCCTTCTTTCTGTTATCTCTCATCTACTTCACTTTAGATCTTTTAATGATTGCCTTTTTATTTTTCATTCTTTTTTTTACCACATTAAGGCTTTCTCTGTATGTTGCTCGTTAGATCATTTTTGTCTCCTAATCATAGTCCTGCAAATGCTACTGTCTCCATATTGATGCCTTTCTTCTCACTTCAGCGCTCTTGTTGTCTTTTTTTCCATTTTCCATACATTGACCTGTAGTATTATTATCTCTGCTTCTGCTGTTTCTTGGATCAAGTTCACATGGAAAAGTATTAGAATTCTGGCATAGTCAAGCAAAACATGTTCATTGCCCCTTCTAATCAACCACTCTTTACACTCACTTCCCATTTCTCTAGATATGCACCTCCAAATTTAAAAAGGAATATAAGGCAGAATCTCTTCCTATATTCAAAGTACCCCTAACATTCTCAGCCTTTCTGGGGGGTCTCTACCCATTGTGCCTGTGTTACCATATCCAGCCATGATGGTATTAACTACATCACAGTATTTTGTATCTTTCCTCAAATTAAATTGAATTTGAATGGGAAGAAGTGGTTTCAGTTACTGTGCTTGTGACAAAGGGAGGTATTTGTTTCAGTAAAAGGACACGTAAGGAAGAGCACTGAAAAGGCAAGATACCAAGAGGCATATTTATAGTCTGTGTGCGCCGAATTTGCATCTTTTTTTATGCAAATCCGGCACAAACTTAACTCCATATTTATACTTTGGCGCTAGACCCGTCTAGCGTCAAAGTTATGGAGTTTGCCTCATTTTTTGGACGTGAAAACCTACCAGGCGTCAATGAGATGCAAGGTAGGCGTTCCAGTGCAAAAAATGACTTTAAGGCATTTGCGCCTTATTTATCCTCCCGCGCAAAAATGACACATGGGAGGAGGAGGGCCTTAAAAAATGGCACTAAGCCTGCTTAGCACCATTTTTTAACACCTGAGTCAGGGCAGGCTTTAGGGACCCGTGGGATTATTTCGATGGTCTCTGACCATGGAAGCAGTCCACAGGTGCCCCTCCTTTCACCCAGGGACATCCCCTGCTACCCTCACATGCCCCTAGAGGACACCCATTAATGGGGGGACCCATCTATGCTAAGTCCAGGTAAGTATTTTCAGGTTTTTTTTTAAAGGCATAGGGCGGCCTAGCTTGGGCCCCCTACATGTCACTGTGCCCAATGGTCATGCCCAGGGGACAGAAGTCCCCTGGCATGGCCACTGGGCAGGAGGGTATAACTCCTGTCTTTGCTAAGAAAATGACGCTAGTCAGGTTAGACTCAATATTTTTGACGCTAACCTGATTTGTACCATTCGTTGACGCACAACTCCCATTCTTTCCTACGCATCCGCTGACCGTATAGCGTAATTTATGTTTACGCTAACTAGAACTTAGTGCCGGCTAGCGTCAATACTTAAATATAGGAATGGCGGTTGCCGGTGTTAAACTTTTTGAGGCAAACCTGCACTAGCGCAGGTTTACATCAAAAAGTATAACTATGGGCCTAACTCCTAGTTATTGCTGTGCGTTTTACCCATAACTCATCAGTAAAAGGACTCTTACATTTGCTTAGTTAGTAGCTAGTATTAAAAATTCTGTGAAGTAGAATCTCTGATTTTCATGGCCTAACTTCATGAAATTGGAGGCCATCCACTGCAGGGTAATTGCTAAATCTTCTGTCACGGCTCCACTACATTGGTCTGAGTGTTTTTTGAGCTTTGGATATGGCAAGGTGATAATACACTGAGTACCATTTGAAAACATTTAAAAATAGACCACTGCATGGTGGAGTAGTAGGGAAAGGAGCCACATAAATGTTGAAAAGAAAGAATAGCTCCTTCTAGAACACCACCACTTAGGAATGTAATATGCGAGGTTATAAGCAGTGCATTGCTGGGGTGTAAGTTATAGTTAGCTCATGTAATTATAACTGCTGAATTTTTATAAGTGAAATCTGAGCCTAACTATACCATCCCTGTAACCTTTGTTTTTTATTTGTGAATTTCTAAGTTTTTTAATTCTATTTTTTAACTATAATGTCCCAGTACCTTTGTTTTTTTTCTGTGATTTTTTACGTTTTTTAAATTCTATTTCCTAAATATAACATCCCTGTAACCTTTGTTTTTTCAGTGAATTTCAACGTTTTTTAAAATGTTATTTCCTAACTGTAATCTGTAACCTTTGAGAGTGGGTGTGGGAGTGGCTGTATGGGTCTATGAGTGGGTTTGTGGGTGTGTGCGTGGCTGTTTGGGTCTGTGAATGAGTGTGTGAGTGAGTGACTTTATAGGTGTGTACATTGCTGTGTAAGTGGATGTGGGAGTACCTGTGTTCATCTGTCAGTGGAGGCATGAGTGTCTGAGTGGGTCTGTGACTGGATGCGTGTCTGAGTGAGTCTTTGAGTGGGTGCATGAGAGTTGTAGTGGGTCTTTGAGTCGGTACGTGTGTCTCTGACTGGGTTCGTATGGGGTGCATGAGTGTTTTTGAAGGTCTGTGAGTAGATGGGTGAGTCTCTAAGTGGGTGAGTGAGTGGGTGCATGTCTGAGTGGGTCTGTGAGTGGTTGCGTCTTTGAGTGGTTCTTTGAGTGGGTGAATGAATGTCTGAGTGTGTCAGTCAGTGGGTGCACAAGTCTCTGAGTGGGTCTATGAATGAGAACATGAGTGTCTGATTGGGTCTGTGAGTGGTTGGATGTGTCTATGGGAGCATGCAAGAGTCTGTGGGTGGGGCTGTGAGTGGCTGCGTGAATATCCGAGTGGGTATGTGAGTGGGTACATGAGTGTGAGTGGGGGTGTGCGTGGGTCTGTGAGTGTGTGTGAGTCTCTCAGCAGTTCTGTGAGTGAGTTAATGGGAGCTTGAATGGATCTGTGAATGGGTGCATGAAGGTCTGAGTGTGTCTGTCAGTGAGTGAGTGAGTCTCTGAGTGGGTCTGTGAGTGGGAGCATGAGTGAGTGGATCTGTGACTGGATGTATATCTGAGTTGGTCTGTGAGTGGGTGGATGAGTGTAGTAGTGGGTCTGAGTCGGTACTGTAGTCTCTGGGTGGATGAGTGAGTGGGTGCATGTCTGAGTGGCTGTGTGAGTGGTTGTGTCTCTGAGTGGATCTGTGAGTGGGTGAGTGAGTGTCTGAATGGATCAGTCAGTGGGTGCACAAGCCTCTAAGTGGGTCTGTGAATGAGAACATGAGTGTCTGAGTAGGTCTGTGAGTGGGTGGAGGAGTGTCAGAGACAACATCCAAGAGTCTCTGAGTGGGCTGTGAGTGGCTGTTTGAGTCTCTGAGTGGGTCTGTGAGTGGGTGCATGAGTGTGTGAATGGGTCTGTGAGTGTGTGAATCTCTCAGCCGATCTGTGAGTGAGTGAATGAGAGCTTGAATAGATCTGTGAGTGGGTGCATGAATGTCTGAGTGTGTCAGTGAGTGAGTGAGTCTCTGAGTTGGTCTGTGAGTGGGTGCATGAGTGTGTGAATGGGTCTGTGAGTGTGTGAATCTCTCAGCAGATCTGTGAGTGAGTGAATGAGAGCTTGAATAGATCTGTGAGTGGGTGCATGAATGTCTGAGTGTGTCAGTGAGTGAGTGAGTCTCTGAGTTGGTCTGTGAGTGGGTGTGTGAGTGTTTGAGTGGGTTTGTGAAGGGGTGCATGAGTGTAAAAAAAAGTAGGCTGGCACACAGGAGCAGGTCCTCATGCCAGCTCTTTGACAGTCTTCCTGTCCAGCTTCCCTGCAGTCTGCTACCCTCTGATGCCTTCAGTTTTGTGCCTCCTCTCCATGTTTTCTGCCTATTTTTCTGCCTCTTCTCTGTTTGGTCCTGCCCTCTATGTTGCCCCTTTCTGCTCACTCTGCCCTTTATTTTGCCTCTTGCTGCTCACTCTTGACCTTTATTCTGCCTCATGCTGCTTGTTTCGGACCTCTATTTTGCCTCTTGCACTCGTTTCTCACTCTATTTTGCCTCTTTCTGCCCATTATTTTGCCTCTTTTGCTCGCTCCTGACCTTTCTTTTCCCTCTTTCTGCTGGTCTGACCTTTATTCTGCCTATTGCTGCTGGTTTCTGACTTCTATTTTGCCTCTTCCTACTCGTTTCTGACCTTTATTCTGTCTTATGCGTCTCCTTTATTACCATTATTCTTCCTCTCCCTGCTCTTTTCTGACCTTTATTCTGCCTCTTTCTTCTAATTTCTCACCTTTATTTTGCTGCTTTCTGCTTTGCTTGTTGCTGCAGCCTCTTTTTGCTTGTTTCTCAGATTTATTTTGCCTCTATCTACTTATTGCTGACCTTTATTTTACTTCTTTCTGCTCATTTCTCACCTTTATTTTGCCTCTTGCTGCTAGTTTCTTACCTTTTTTTTGCCTCTTGCTGATCTTTTCTGACCTTTATTCGTCCTCTTTCTGCTTGTTTCCCACATTTTATCTTGACTATTTCCACTTGTTTATGTCCTTTATTCTGCCTCTTTCTTCTCATTTTTGTTCTTCATTTTGCCTCTTTCCATTCCCTTTGTGGTGAGCACCAGGGCATGAATAGGCCCAGGAGGGGGTCCCTTCTTTATTTTTGATATGCCCCAGGACCTGGCCCACCGCTTTACTAAAACAATTTGGGGAGACCGCACTTGTTTTTTGGTTTATTTTTTTAAAATGTTGCCGCAAATTAGCGATGCCATGTATTTGCAGTCATTTTCAAAAAAGTGCTTTTTTGCCTTGCTGCTGGTTTCTGAACTTTTTTGTCTTTTTCTGCTTGTTTCTCATCTCTTTATTGTCTCTCTTTCTGCTCATTGCAGACCTTTATTCGACTTCTTTCTGCTAATTTCTGACCTTTATTCTTCCCCTTTCTCCTAATTTCTCACCTTTATGTTGCCTCTTTCTGCTTGTTGCTGACCTTTATTCTGCCTCTTTCTTCTCTTTTCTCACCTTTAAATTGCCTGTTTCTGCTTGTTGCTAACCTTTTTTGCTTCTTTGTGCTTGTTTCTCACCTTTATCTTTCCTCTTTCTGCTCATTGCTGTCCTTTATATTGCCTCTTTCTTCTCATTTCACATCTTTTTCTTGCCTGTTTCTGCTTGTTGCTGACCTTTACTCTGCCTCTTTCTGCTTGTTTCTAAATTTTATTCTGCCTCTTTCTGCTTGTTCATTACCTATTGTTTGCCTCTTTCTGCTCTTTACTGACTCGTATGTTTCCTCTTTCTGCTCATTTCTCACCTTTATTGTGTTTCTTAATGCTAGTTTATCACCCTTATTTTGCCTCTTCCTGAACTTTGCTGACCTTTATTTTGCTTCTTTCTGCTAGTTTCTCACCTTTATTTTTTCTCTTTCTGCTTGCTTCTGACCTTTTTGCTGCCTCTTTCTGCTTGTTTCTCACCTTAATTTTGCCTCTTTCTGCTCATTTCTCACCCCTATATTGCCCCTTTCTGCCCGTTTCTAACCTTTATTTTGCTTCCTTTTGCTCATGGCTGAGCTTTATTTTGACTTTTTCAACTTGTGTCTCACCTTTATCTTGCCTCTTTCTGCTCAATGCTGACCTTTATCCTTCCTCTTTTCTGCTCATTTCTGACCTTTATTCTGCCTCTTTCTGCTCATTTCTCACCTTTAACTTGCCTCTTTCTGCTCAGTGCTGACCTTTATTCTGCCACTTTTCGATCATTTCTCACTTTTATTTTGCCTCATTCTGCTCATTACTTGCCTTTATTCTGCCTCTTTCTGCTCATTTTTAACCTTTTTTCTGTCTCTTTCTGCTTGTTTCTCACCTATTGTTTGCCTCTTTCTGCTCATTTCTGTCCTTTATTCTGCATCTAAATGCTCACTTCTGTCCTTTATTGTGCCTCTTTCTGCCCATTTCTGTACTTTTTATTGCCTCTTTCTGCTCCCTTCGTGGGAGTCCCTGGGACTTAAATAAGCCCTGTCACTGGGACGACCCCGGAGCTTTACTAAAACAAGCACAAGTTTGTAAAATCTTCACAAATCTGCGGAAATTATTTTTTAACAAAAGTGCTTTTTTTGCCTTGCTGCTGGTATGTGACCCCTATTTTGCCTCGTTCTGCTCTTTTCTCACCTTTATTTTGCCTCTTGCTGCCCGTTTGTTACCTTTATTCTGCCTCTTTCTGCTCATTGCTGACCTTTTTTTTGCCTCTTTCTCTTTGTTTTTGTCTCCCTTGTTCTCCCTTTTCTCCTCATTTCTGTAATTTATTATGCGTCTTTCCTCACCTTGCCACATAGCCCCGCATTCTATTTAAATCAAACCCGAGGTAGGTGGCGGTCCTCGGGCATACATAAGCCCAGGACCGGGGCCCTCTGTGCCCCCTCCTAATGTTTTATATGCGCCTGGGGCCTATCCCACCCAAGGGCTTTATCAAAACAAGCGCAAGAGATTGCTCTTGTATTTTTGTATTTGAAAAAAATCAAAGGTTATAGGGACCTTATAATAGGGTTTTTAATGTACTCACACGAAACCATAGAAATGTATCATTTATAAATCTATAATGATAGCAAAACACGTGAGGGGTTGCTTTTGCTCATTCCAGGTTGGCTTGGATGGCATTTTACCAATTCGAAGCTGTAATACTGTGCCTCTAGTGGTGAAAGGCTTTTATATGCACAAACATTAAAGCTTAGAAGAACTTACCTTTCTTATACAAACCAACTACACAAACTTTGAAAATTATAAAGTTATTGTATCACTTTCATTTACAATTTAGTCTCTAACTAGACAACACTAACTATATCTCACCATTCTACTATGCACTCCGTTGTGACGAATAATGTCATTTGAGAAGTTTGAAGTGATGTTATGCATGCTATGATTTCATATGCTATAGGTAATGTAGTATGCAAGGCTATAAATAGTGCATGGAAAAGGCATGCGTTATAGTTAATGTAGTGTTGTGGGTGAGGTGACGACTGTGTTCAGAAGTGCGCAACTTATAGTAATTTGAAGGTGTCACATATTTTATAAACTGAAGTTATAATAATAATTGTACAATTTTTTGTGTTTCTATATTTTAATTTGGGTTTGTATAGAAATAATACATAAGGTGTTTCTAACTATTAAGTTATCCTTAAGCTTTGTTTTTTCAAATAAAAATGTGTTTCAAATCCCAGTGTAGAGTTCCAATGATTGGAGTGTTGTAAAGTGAAATGTAGTACAGTACGATGAAGTAGAGTGTTGTAGAATCTAGTGTCGTAGAGGTGAGTATAGTAGAGTGTAATAGAGTGGAGTTGAGTAGAGTGAAGTGACCTACTGTACAGTGGAGTAACGTGTTATGCATTGGAGTATTGTAGAGTGGAGCTGTGTGTTGTACATTGTAGTTGCGTGTTGACTGGAGATTCATGAAATGGAGTGTGGTGGAATGAAGTGTCATTGAGTGGAGTGTCATCTATTAGAGTGTTGTAGAGTGGCATAGAGTGTAGGAGAGTGCTGTAGAGTGTAGTGGCATAAGGTAGAGTTTAGTGGAGTAGAGTGTTGTCTTGTTCAGTGTTGTTAAGTGTAGTGTTGTGCAGTAGAGTGGCGGAGAGTCTCATGCAGTGTGGTGTTGTGCAGTCGAATATCATTATTTATAAAAACACAGTGCATGGTAGAGTGGTGAGTTATAGATAATGTTTTCTGGTTAGTGAGCTGAAAAGAGTGTATAACAAAGTCTGCTACTTATAATAATTTAAAGGCTGTGGATAAATTGTAAAAGACTATGGGCCTCATTACGAACTCGACGGTCTTATTCAAAGACTGCTGAGGTACCGCCGTGCTGAAGACCGCCAGTGCAGGCGGTTTTCTGCACAGCATATTATGACTGCTGACAGCCCTCCGTCCTTTTTCGGACAGAGAGCAGCCAGCAGCCATACTGGCAGTCGGCGGGAAAGTGGAGGCTGGTCAACCTCCACCACCCAGTCATCAGAACACCGCCCACCGAATCACGTCCCATGATTTGGTGTGGCAGTGTTCTGGTGACAGGGTGCTGGTGGCAGAGCAGCCCCCATGGATCCCGCCCCCTCCCGGAGGATCAACGCACAGGGTAAGTTGATCGTCTGTTAGGGGAGGAGGTTGGGAGTGTTGTGTGCGTGCATGTGAGTGTGTAGAGGGGGTGTGTGAGTGCGTGTATGCATGTGGGGGGTGTGTTGTGTATATGGGAAAAGTGTGCAGGTTGGTCTGTGTGCATGCCTGTTTGTATGTGTGCAGGTATGTGTTGTTGTAGCGCATGTGTGCTTGTAGGGGTGTGTGCATGTGCATGTTGGGGGTAGGGATGGGGAGGGGGGTCCTGCCACCTTTGGGGGGTGGTAGGGGCTGGGAGGTGTAGGGGAGGACTCAGGGTGGGGGTTGGGAGTGGGGGAGACCCCTATCAGTGCCGGGGAAGGAATTCCCTGGCACTGATAGTGCCTACCGCCATGGATTTCGTGGCAGTTCCAAACCACCCGAAATCCATGGCGGTATGCAGGGTCCTGATACCGCCGGCGGTCTGGTGACGGCCGCCGGGCTGGAGACCGAAGCGGTCAGAGTGGAGAAGTGGCGGATGACCATGGTGGTAACCGCCATGGTCATGATTCCATTTTTTTTCTGCCAGTCTGTTGGCGGTATTACCGCCACTTCTCCCCCATCCGCCACGGTTGTAATGAGGGCCTATACCTTTAGAATTTTTTAAGTTTGTGTAGTTTAAAATTGGTTTGTAGACTATAACTAAGCTTTAACGTATGATTTTTCTTTTAATTTGTTTAAAAAACTTCAATAAAAATGTGTTTTAAATTGTGGAGTTCAGTGTCGCCAGTGGAGAACTGTTATGTGGAGTTTTTTACAGTACAGTGGAGGAGAGTGTTGTAAAGTCTATTGTATTTTCATAGACTGGAGTATTGTATATTGAAATTGAGTGTAGTAGAGTGTAGTAGTGTGTCAACAGTGTAGTAAAGTTTTATATAGTGCAGTGGCACGGTGTCTCATATAGTGGAGTCAAGTCTTGTATACTGGAGCAAGAGTTGTACAATGGAATGGCATGTTGATCGGTAGAGTAGGGTGTTGTATACTGTCACTGAGTGGAGTAGAGTGTTTTAGAGTAAAGTAGAGTGTCATAGAGTGGAGTATCGTCAAGTGGAATGTTGTAGAGTGTCATAGAATGGAATGTCGTGTCAGATAGTGGAGTTGCATATTATAGAGAAAAGTTGAGTTGTATGCTGTCAAGTGTCATAAAGTGTAGTAGAGTGGGTTGGCATTGAGTGAAATAAGGGTGTCATGGGGTGGCAGAGAGTGTAGTACAGTGATGTAGAGTGTAGTTAAATATTGTGGAGTAGAGTGTTGGATAGTGGAGTTGCACAGAGCAGAGTATAGTTGTGAGAAAACAGGGCTGATTGCAGAGGCCCCCTAACTTTTTGCCACCATTTTCCACTTTTTGCTGGTATTTCCCTGTCTGATAGTGCCCTGGGTACTGCTAACCAGTCCCAAGGCCTGTGCTCTGTGTAAAATCAATATGCAAATTAGGCTAATTATAATTGGCTAAGTTAACCTACCTATAAGTCCCTAGTATATGGTAGGGCATGTAGGTTTAGGGACCACAGCATAGGTTGTGCACCCATAGGTGCACTGCTAAGGTGCGCGGTGTCATTTAAAAGACAGTCCTGCCTTTCTGGCTGCTTTTAAATTAGTTATATGCAAATTCAACTTTGGAATTAAAAGTAGTTCCAAAGTCTTAAACTACCTTATTTTTACATATAAGTCACCCCTAAGGTGTGCCCTATGTGCCCCTAGGGCTGGATGCCATGTAACTATAAGCAGGGACCTTAGTGAGGTAAAAACAGCCAAATTTGTTTTTCCCTCATTGTAGTGAATGGCGTTCATAGGCTAGAATGGGGGGACTTTATTTTAATTTTAAACGTCACCTTAAGTAATGAATACCAAGAGTTTGGTATCAAACTAATTGTTATAATAAATCCTACAACTTCCAGTTGTTGGATTTATTATAACTTGTTCAGGTAAAGAGTTTTAAACTTTACCTGAATAGTTGCCAATTTCAGCCCTGCATTGTTTTTGCTGCTGTGCTCTGATTGGCCAGCCTGGCCAGGCTGCCTTGATGAGGTGTGAAGTGGCATGGCTTCACACAAAGAGATGTGCCTGTGGGAGGGAATCTCCCCTCAGCAGATGGTGAGGCAGGAAGGGGGAGGGCTGCCAAACTGGTCTTCAAAGGCAGAAAAGGACATTTGGAGCAACCCAGCAACACCCCACATCCTGCAACCCCAGACAACTAGGTGCCCCCTTGATTAGATTAGGAGAGGGCCGGAGAGGGGTGTGTTTATGATTTGTAGCCACACCAGTGGGTGGTCTCAGCCAGATGTAACCTCCAAAAATCAGATTCAGCCATGATGGATTTTTGAAGATTGTTGCCTCCTGGGATTGATTTTTGCCACACTACCCAGGAAGTGGTCATCACAGGGGGAAGGACCCTGCACCTGACTGGAGAATCAGGACCCCCCCTGTTTTTCACCAAGGAGCAAGGATAAAACTGGCAGACCTGCTCCCACACCTCAGTTCCCTACCACAACCAACAAGGAAGAACCAAAGGAGAAGAAGGACTGCCCTGCTGGACCCCTGGCCTGCACCTGGAACCTACACTCAGAAGGACTACACCAGCTGCACACTTGGGCTTCACCACAAGAAAGACTTTGCCTGGCTTCAACTGGTTCAAGGAGGGACTCCCTGTTTGCTACAGGTGAAAAAGTGCTAACCAGAGTCCCCTGCACCAACTCCTGAAGAAATCAACCAGCTTACCACTGTCCAGTGGCCAAAAAGGAGTTTGCACCAGGTGCATTCTGGGAGTTGTAGTCCGCAACCCCAAGGATCATCTCAGAGCTTCTGGACCCTTGGGGTGAGCTGTGGACCCCAAAAGAACCTTAAAAGAACATCTGGGAGAAGCCCCAGAAGTTTGGAGAAGTTTGGAGAACTTTTGAAAAACAGCTCCATAGAGGGACCGACTCACCGCGGCAACTCTATCTGGCTTGCCTCAACCGAGCCCCAGCCTGATTTGCAGGTTTGTCCCGGTAAAGAAAATCTCCCAAAAATTAGACTAAGTCCGAGGTAAAAAGTTGACCGGGACTTCCCAGCCAGCGTATCCGAGGAGGGCTCCAGGGACATCGGATCAAGATTCAGGTTTACCCCTGTCAAAGGATTTTCACCTCGAAAAAAATGACTAAGTCCAAAGGTAAAAATCTCCACTGAGGATTCCCGCGACGCATATCAGGAGAAGGGCTCCAGGAGGTCGGATTGGACTGGCAGGTTCGTCCTGGTGAAGAAAATCTTCAGAAAAGAGGCTAAGTGCGAAGGTAAACTTTTGACCGAGGCCTCCCGCGGCCATTAGCCGAGCAGGGCTCCACCGTGGTCGGCCTTAAATTTTGACTTTGCCCCGGTCGAGGTGCAACCAGATTACCTGATTGGCGCTTTTTTGTTTCTAGGCACTAAAAAAACAATAATTCTTTAAAAATTCATATCTCCGGTTCCCCTTATCCGATTGTATTAGTGTTTGTGTCATTTTAAAGATAAAAATATAATCTATTGTTATCAATTGGTTTTGGATTTTTAAACTGTTTCTGTGTTTATTTAATTACTGTTTTGGGATATTTGAATGCTTTAATTAAGCCTTGTCGCTCATTGCCAAGATACCAAGGGTTGAGCAGGGTTTAATTTACTGAGACCTATCTGGACCTAAGTGGAGGTTAGTGGCCTATTGCTAAGTGTAGGTACTTACCTGCCCTTACTAATAACCCATTTTCCAACAATAGTACAGTGGCGTAGAGTAGGATGAAGTGTATTAGAGTGGGGTATATTGGAGTGGAATACACTGGAGTGGGACATTGAGTGCAGTAGAGTAGAGTGGTGCAGCATACATTACAGTAAAATGTCGTAAATTGGAGTACCATGTTGCACAGTAGAGTGTAGTGCAGTGTTGTACAGTAATAGAAAGTGATGTAGACTGAAGTACAGTAGAGTGGCATACATTCTAGTTGCTTTTTGTCTAGTTGACAATCTAACAAAGTCAAGAACTTAGTAGAGTCACTGGCCAGTTTTGAGTACAGGATCACTACTTTTGCCCATCCCCCATTTTGCAATCAAGCAAACTTCAAATATCACAGACATGGTTAAACACACTAGACCACACACAGTTATCAAGGAAACACAACCTCCCTTGTGGGATATACCTCCAGTCATAGGTCATTAGTCATGTGGGTCTTTACATCACCCCTTTAAGATCATTGTTTTAGATCAGAAATGGACCTGGACTCAAAGATTACATACGAATTGTAACACCAAGAATTGTATGTACATGATCACATGTCCCTGTAAAAAGCGGTACATAGGCATGGCGACCAGGGCAGTGAAAATCAGAATTAAGGAATATCGTTGCGGGATACACTGCGTGAACAAAAAACACCAGAATGAGTACACACTTCCTTTATACCCATCACACACCTGATCACATAGATTGGACATTCATGGAAGCATACCCCCTAATGCCCAAAGAAATCTTGTTTCAAAAGGAGCAAAGGTGGATTTTTTGTCATTCTATTCATAGGACAGGGCTAAATGATGACATTCCCTGGGCGGCTGAACTTAAAACTTGAACAACAATAACAGGTTTGGAACTTATTGTAGGGATATCCATCACTTTCCCCACCATTTCCTCCACCTGATGTGAGCATCTTCTGGGCACAGAAGTTGTTTACGGAGGGTATTTCTGTGGGGATGTTGGCAGATTTTGTGAATGGGGGGATAGTGGTCACCATCCCTTTCTCATGTACCTTGGCTTTATACGTTAGAACAAGAACCTGCTTTTTATCTCTACCACTACTGACATGATTTTGAGGGATCACATTTTTGGTAGACTTCACAGATCTCTATGTATTTGTTTGCTAGACCAATCGCCTATTAAGTTTTTTTTTTTTTTAATGTGATAGAAATGTTGGTGATTAAATAGGGGACAAAGTAGTCAGAGCCACCATTATGATTTTTGTACTGTAAAGATTGTGTTTTAGTATGCTTTGTTCTCTTTTAAGATGGTAGTTCTCTAACATTGATCAAGCCTTAGTTTGTGGTTTCTCATCTAATCTAGTCCTAGAATAGAAGTAGTCTGGCGCCTACGTGCCTTTTTAAGATGTCTGTCATCTAAATAGCAACGTTACAGCCTAGCTTTTCTGGGCATGTCCCTGACCCATCTGTTCTGTATTAGTCCGTGCTCCTCTTTAATACTGCCTGCCAGATTGCATTTTTGCGAGGGCAGAGGATGGGGTAGGTCTCAGGCAAGACACGCTGCTGAATACCAGCGAGCAATTTCTTTTTGACATACAAGGCGAGTACCATAAGGCGTATGCTGCCTTTTGACATTCTGAAGTTTGGTTTGTTCTCAGTTTGTCTTTGCTTTCAGACATTACATACATAGGACCGTTTCCTCTGCCACTTGATGGAGGGTGAGTTGTGCTGCCAAATTGGTAAGCGGATACAAATTACTTCAAAACACGGGCGTTTGCTGTTGTTTGAGTACTGCATGATGATCTATGTTATGTATGTTTCTGTTTGTCATCATTGTGTCTGTGTTTCCTGTCAAAGGATTGTGATAAATCCTGAAGCTGTTGTACAGGGTCCCAGATACTTTCTGTTATTGATTATTTCTATGTATTTTTTTTTTTGCAGATCATTACACATATGCACATTACAACTTTTGGTTCGCGATAGGGGTAGGATTTCAGACAGAACATTCGAATAGGGAAACCCCTTCTCCCCAGAATAGATTAGGGATTTGGTCTTGAACAAATTGCCCTGATCCTTGTGGACATTAAATAGGCAGGAAACATTATGACATCCCTCCTGATTACATACTTTTAGAGCCAGTAGGATCATTGTACCCAACTCTGGCCAGTTCTCATTTTTAATCATAACAGGTTTTCCTGGATAATAAATATATTAGGGACAACCCTTAGTTATTTTTAACCTCACTTGCACCAATCTACTCACCATTCTAGACACCACGATACCCTTGGCACCTCATTCTTCACATAAGCAATCAAAAAGATCTCCAGCAAAGAGCCCCCTCCAGCGCCGGCCCAATGAGGAGCTGCCCAATGATGAAGCATTACACCCTTTGGGGTTTGTGAGGGATTTTACTTTGGAACAGGCAGACCACTTGGGTTGCCAATTTGGGAATAGCTTGACCGGATTAGACCTTGCTCTTTCAATAGGAGCTAAATACTTATTATTCTTTGGTATAATCACAGGGGGCGTGTATGCAGGACCTTGATCTGCCTTCAGTCCCTCCTTAATTATATGGTTACTTAGGGACCCCCCAAATTGTTCCTTCTGAGACCTAAGCATTAGAACTTACTCCTGGAACTGGTTACCGGGAGTCTTAAATAGTTAATCTTCCATGACTCGCCCAATACATTTATTTCACTAGCAATGACCTTAAGGTCATCTCCTAGAATGTAGGGGGCATAAGGACCAATAAGGAGAAACTGGACTTTTTGAATTCCTCAAATGCAGACGTATTTTGCCTCAAGCAGACTTGGTGTGATGGCGAGCTTTCATGTGATAATTACTACTCTCTTTACTACAGTGGAACACCCTCTAGAAGGGGTCACGCAAACAGGGGGTGGCCTGTCTGTTGGCCAATAGGCTTAAATGGAAGTATGAATACTTCAGAGATCCCAGTAATTTGTTTTTAGCTGTAACTCTGTTCGGCACAGTAGGGGAGCCTGCAGGGGCCCCTCTTTTCTCCCGGTGTTTCTCCCGACGCCCTCCTATGTAAGGTGTTGTCTTTCATCAATAAATTCTCTGATAGGCAGTGGCCTCCTGCATAATTTTGGTAGAGGATCTACATTGTAAAATCTCGAATCATGCCCTCTATCAATATTGGGATGAGGAAAGAGATAAAGCTTTACAAATTCCCCTGTGTGTCTTTCTTCCAAATACAGAGTTTGCAAGAGAGGGAAGCCCCTGCTTGAGCAATTAAAAATCAGTGATTGTATTATAGCTAATGGAAGAATTCCATCTGACTCTCCGGCACAGTATACACGCAAATGCCCGGGTGGAGTGGTACTTTTGCATAATGTGGTGACAGGCTTCACTGCTTTCTCCTGGCTGGGTAACCTAAATGTACTAGAGACTTTGTTTTGTGATCATAGCCTTCTGTTTCTCTCCTTCAATCTGAAAGTGCCTCCCACCAGCACTGAGGCTTTGGAGGGTTCAAATCCAAATTTGATAGGAAAACAGGAAGGACACAGTGGGGCCATAGGATGACCGTGGGTCTGAAAAGTAAATTAGAATCCACACTTGGTAATCTTGAAAGCATGGTAAGAAATTAATTTGAAAACATTTCTAAGTTTATGCAGCAGCTGCATGTGCGTTCCTGCCAGATGACTAAGGGCAAGTTCAAGACAATCCCCCATCCACTACTCCTACTAAATAGGGAGATCAACGGCCTTTGTGGGAAAGTACCCTCTTTCTTTACATGATTACCCCCATTTTCTGCCTATTGGTAGTGTGTTTCGATGTGTTTACTGGGATCCCGATAACCAGTACCCCAGTGATTATGCTCTCTCCCTTCTAACTTGGTAACTTGTACCATTTTCACCCCACATTTGCATACTGGTGTCCCCATTTGAGACTCTAGTAAATGGTACACAGGTACCCAGGGCTTTGGGGTACCAGGGGATCCCCATAGGCAGTAACATGTGTTATGCACCCCTTTTCCACATAGGTCACTGCACCAGGTCACTATAAGTCACCCCCACGGCAGGCCCTCCTATCCCAGAAGGCAGGGTGGAAGTACCTGTGTGTGTGGGCATACCTGCACTAGCAAAGGTGACCCCACAAACTTGAGGGCCATTTTCATGGACTTTGTGAGTGCGGGGTGCCATTTTACACGTGTACTGGACATAGGTTAATAGCTATGTCCAGCTGCATGATGGTAACACTGAACCTAGGCATGTTTGGTATAAAAAATGTTGGAATCATACTCCAATACTGTTGCCAGTACTGGAAGTATGATTCCATGCACTCTGGGGGCCCCTTAGAGGACCCACTGCATTGCTCCTAACTGTCTTCCAGCTTTTTCCAGGCAGCCCAAGCTGCTGACACCCCTTAGACAGGTTTCTGCCCTCTCGCTGCTTGAACCGCTCAAGCCCAGGAAGGCAAAATACATTATTTCCTTTGGGGGGGGGGTAACACCCTCTCCCTTTGGAAATAGGTGTTACATGGCTTTGGAGGGGTACCCTTCCCAAGACACTGGTATGCTTTGAAGGGCACACTTGGTACCTTCAATGCATGAACCAGTCTACACCGGTTCAGAGTCCTCGAGTCCCTGCTCTGGTGCAAAACTGGACAATGAAAAGAGGAGTGACCACTCTCCTGTCCATCAGCACCCCAAGGGTGGTGCCCAGAGTTCCTCCAGAGGGTCCCTGGGTTCTGCCATCTTAAATCCAAGGTTGGCAGGGACCCCTGGAAGCATTTGAGTGGCCAGGCAAGGCAGGTGACATCAGAGCCCCATCCTGATAGGCGGTCACCTGGCTAAGTGACCAATCCCCCTCTCAGGGCTATTTAGGGTCTCTCTCTTGGGTGCCCTCAGATTTGATATGCAAGACTCCAGCAGGACTCCTCTGAAATGTTTACTTCGACTTCTGGCCACTGGAACCGCGCCTGGAATTCACAGGAACCTTCAATCTGCAGCTACAGCAATGACTCTGCTCTGCAACATTGTATCTCCAGCTCCTTCCAGCAACTGCAACATTTTCACAGCTGTGCATCCTCTGAGGGCAGCAAGTCATCAGTCTGCACCAAGAAGCAAGAAGGAGTGAATGAGTCACTCCCCTGCATCCGCAGGCACCTACTGTAACGATGACCAGCTGCATGGATCTCCTCTAATCCTGAGCTTCATGGATTTTGCATCACGGGTGGTGGTCTGGAATAGTCCTCTTGGTCCGCTCTGCCAGCTGTCCAACTTTGGTGGGGGTAAGCCATTGCCTTTCCACGTAGGACAGTACCCCTGTGCACCATGTCCCTTGCAGCTGACAAGACTTGTTTGCATCTCCTTCAAGGGATCTTTAGAAGACTTGTAGCTCTAGCCCCCAGTACTCCTTCCTGTCATGCACAGCCCTCTGTGTGGTCCTCCTGTGGCCTGGGATCCCTTTCTGTAGTGCTGCATGGGCTCCTTTTGTGACTTCTGTTTCCCAGTCTTGTGGGACTCCTGTGGGTGCTGCCTCTAATCCTATGGGCTCTCTGTGTTGCTGAGGGTCCCCTCTAACTCTGGGCTTTGCTGGTCCCCGGCAGCTCCACTTTTCCACTAACTGCAAATATGCCTTTTCCAAGGCTTGTTGGTGGAATTCCTGCACCAACACCCATCTGCAATCTTCATTCCAGCGTGGGATATATTATGCATCCCTCAGGGACTCTTCTCCAGGGCTGCAGTGCTGACCTGATCTTCATCACTGTTGACCAATTCCTGCAAGTACAGCTGGGTGGGTAGTAGCTTCTACTCCTCCTGGACTCTGCTGTGACTCTTGTACTTGGTCCCCTGTCTCCACAAGTCTTTCTCTCCAGAAATTCACCACTAGTTTCTTGCAGTCTTGTCTGAGTGTCTTCTTTTCTTCCTTTTGGGGGGGGGGGTTGGGGAAATTCTAATGATTTACTCCAGCTTTCCTGGTTGCTGGGGGGTACTATGTTACTTACCTCTGTGGTTTTCTATTACTCTCAGCTCCCCTCTACACATTCTACTTTCCTAGGTGGGGGTCCTGTGTTCGCATTCTATTTTGTTAGTGTATGGTTTGTGCTCCCCCTAGTCACCGTTGTCTAACTGCATTTGCACTGTTTTCTAACCTTTTCTATGCCTATTGCTGTTTACTAGTGCACATAATTAGTGGATTACTTACCTCCTATTAGATGGTTACCCTTCTAGTATTGTGTGACCAAAAATGAAGTACCTTTATTTTTGTAGGACTGAGTGTTTCCTTTCATGTCTGTAAGTGCTGGGTGACTACAGTAGTATTGCATGAGCTTACGTCTCCTAGATAAGCCTTGGCTGCCCATCCACAGCTACCTCTGGAGAGGCTGGCTTTTAGACACTGCCTACACTTCACTAAGAGGGGATACCTGGACCTTGTATAAGGTGTAAGTATTATAGGGACCCACCACACACCAGGCCAGTTTCCTACACCCTTGTTTGAAAACAATATAGGGTATTCTCCCCAGATAGAAATTCTAGGGTGTCCCTATTGAAAAGGAGAAGGAGGCGCCTGAATGCCAATGTAAAAAGAGATCATAATGATAAATGTTGGCTTAATATAAGGGAAGCAGCAGTAAAGGGTCAGTCAAGGCGGTTCTGGTTGCTAGCTGCTGAAGGTTGTGTTTCAAGAGCTAGATCCCTACCAATGGTCATCGATGAACCAAGATGGATTACCTTTATGTCAGGCTTTATGCCACGAATGGGGTAGATGATGAGCGATCCGTACTAGGAGGGGATATATGTCCATTCGCTTTTCCATCTGAGAAGGAGATTGAGGTGGTCATTGGAGGAATGCATAGCTTGGCTGTAATGTGGCCAGATGAAATTCCCATTTTGGTACTGAAAAACAATGCCCCCAACTGGAGTAAAATATTATTCTGGGTTTTCAGATGACGTTATGAAACCAGGAAAGTTTGTTCATCCTGGAAGGGTAGTATTGTTGTCCCACTATTTAAGAAGGGAAATCAAAAATGTCCTAGGAACTACCGTCAGATTGTCCTTTTAGAATTGGTGGGCAAAGTATTTGCAAAATGGCTATGGACCTAGATCATCAAATGGGTGGAGGAAAACAAAATTATTCTAATGGAGCAAACTGGGCTTAGGAAGAAGCACAGAACCATTGATAACATATTGGCCCTTCAGGTGTTTAATGAAAAGTATGTCTCCATGGGAGGAGGGGTGACCCATGCAGCTTTCATGGATTTCTCCACGGCGTTTAATAAAGTGGATTGTGTGCTGCTGTGGAAAACGCATGCAAGATTGGGCATGCAGGGTATTTGAATAGATTTGGTCATCTCTCTTCACTCTTCCACCTGGTGTAGGGTGCTTTTAGGTGGTGATAGAGGTCTCTCCCAAGAAAATCCCTACTGTAAACGGGTTAAAACAAGGGTGTTTGTTAGTCCCATTGCTGTTTTCCCTATATATTTCAGATCTGCCCAGCCATCTGGTCCAGAGTGAAGGTTTTGCCCCAATGATGGGGGATAACTAATAATTTTGGATCTCACCCCGAATGGATTAAAAACCTCTTGCAGGTCTTACAACAGTTCATAGAAGCCCACTATTTAAGGATAAATACTTCCAAAAATAAGAGCTTGTGCTTCCATGGGAAGAAGAAACCTAATTACAGCAATTTTTCATGGTCCCTGGGATCACAAAAGCTGGACATTTTTAGGGAGGATAGCATGTGGAAACCTCAGTGACAAGGCTCATATAGAAAATAATAAGCAAGGTTTAGTCTCAAGCTAATGGCCTGGGTGATCTTTAGAATGCGACTGGCAGGAGACACTGTGAACATCTTTTTGATGTGTCTTGAGCAAATATTCCATCCTCTCTGCTTTATGGATCGGAGCAGGTTGAGGCTTCCAAGTGGGAGTTCTTTGATAAGATGGAAGGACGTGTCCTTAAAAAGTTATCCTCTGTTAATTCAGCTTCCCTGGAGTCAGCTTTAAGGCTGGAAATGGGCCCGTGACGTGTATTTGAACAAGGCTTGGTGGGGGTGGTTTGCTGGGAGACCAGCCTGGTGAGAAGTGATGACGATACCTTAAGGTCTCTTTTAAAGAATTAATTCTGGCTGGTAACAAGGCAAAATATACAACTGGCAGAAAATTAGTGCCATAGATATGTTACAATTATATTACCACCTTGTGTTTGCTCTTCAACTGCTGCAATTAAAAACCAGCCTTAAGCAGGCCACTTGGTCTTTACATTTTCATCAGGCCTGCTCAAAAAGAAGGGACTTCCAATCTTTACTAGATTCTGTGGTAATGAAGAATATGCAACCTTACCTCACCTGGAATCTGCAAGTAAGACGCTTCTGGCTTCTACTGTGGCAAGCGTTGCTTCTACTTAATGTCTTGTGGGCCAGATGGCGTAGGTCCTCAGCTGCCTGTAATCTCTATCAGAATGGCAACCACGTTTTGAGCCATGTCTTCTTTGTCTGCCAGGATTTGCTGCTATACTATTGACAATGTTTGTGACCCATATGTGTTTGTTTCTCTTTACCTACTGTGTTAGAGGGACTTCAGTCATTTACGTGCCCCTGAATGAAATGTTCTGTTATGGAATCTTCTATTTTTTAAAGTGCCCTTTAAAACTGTATTAAAGATAAGATTTATATGGTTTTGTGATTTGCATACCGCTTTGTTGATTATGATGTAATATGATGTTTATGTGTTTTTAATGGCCAAATGAATTAGGTATTTTGTATTGAGGTTTATGTGGATCTTCTAGAGTGTTCCATATCATAAATAAAGTAGACTTGAAGCTTATAAACTGTAAATTCTTCCAATATTCTACTTTGTGCATTCAATACTATGAATATGTCATCAATGTATCTAAGTCATACCCAGTGGCTTGATGCTAGAAGTAGCAAGTATATGGTCCTCTAGTTTGCCCATTGCTCATGGAAGTTTCTTGTATCTGCAGATTGTGTTTCCCATTGAAGGTAAAATTGTTAGACTTAAGGATAATTCTTACAAAGTTGGTATGCATGTTTGCTTATGGCCTTTTCTCAGTTCTTTTGTTAAGAGCTTCAGAAAATGCCAAAAGACCATCCTGATGTAGTACATTTGTGTATAAGGATGGAACACCAAATTTAGCCAGTAGAGTGTCATCAACACAAATGTAGGCTTGGTTAAATTGTTCAATAACCTGAAGGAAGTGAGCGGTATCCTTCACAAATTATGGCAGTTCCTGGACAAGGGTCTAGAGGTTAAGGTTAACAAATGAAGATAGTGTCTCTTTGGCTGTATCATTGCCAGACATTTGGGACAATTAGGATTGTTCATTTTGTGAATTTTGGGAAGCATATAAAATCTCCCAGGCCTTGGTTTATCATGAAAAAGTACATCTGCAATTATTTCATTAACTACATTTACAGTATAATCAATAATATGTTATATAAAAGCATATACATGTATATATTTATATGGGAAACTGCCATACTCCACCGATACAGGAGAAAAGCATGCACACTCCCGCTAAGTATATTTCACCTTCATTCTTTATTCCTGGCTTACCACGGATAAAGAAGGAAGCTGAAATATACTTAACTGGAGTGTGCATGCTTTTCTTCTGTATCATCGGAGTTTGACTGTTTTGCATATATCAGGTTAACACACCTGAGCATGCACCTCAATTTTGTGGACAGAGGTTCCTGTGGGATAAGGGGAGCCTGGTATATATTTATATGTATAACTACATATCAATGCATACATATATATGTGTGTATGTGTGTGCATGTGGGCGTGTTTGTGTGGTAAATGACTGTGTTGTAAAGGTACTTTTTAAATAGGCTGCCTGGTACTTACATGGTAAAAATGGTGTGGTAACTGTGCTGCATGGAGGATGATGTGTGACATACTTTTAACCAACAAAAATAACAACTATCATTCGCAATATTTGGAAATGGTAGAAGTTTTTTTATGCCGCACTAGATATAAATCAAGGGCTTGATTAACAAAGGTACATTTACACTTTTGTGTAAATTTACTATTTTTTGGCATTCACAAGTTTAATTTTAGTGATAGTTATTTTACAACTGTGGCAGCGGATAATGCCTCCTATAAAAAGATAAGACAGGCCTATCTGTTAATGTACAGTCTCCATCATGGGTGTGGATTCTCTGCAGTTGTAAAACTACTGTTAGTACAATCAAATTCATAATATGTAAATGCCCAAAAAATTGTCAAATTACACAAAAGTGTAATTTTACCCTTGTGCCTATTTTTTTGCTCAGTTCAGTCTTGTGCAATGGGTTTTACTTTCCACTCGCAAACTAAAACTAGCCACTCTCTATATGGGGCCAAGTGGATATGGCAGTTTTTTCCTAAAGACAGTGTGGCCCCAAAAGAGTTAAGCACAGCAAGTCCCAGATACACAAACAGTGGATGCAGAACAATCTCCCTGTGCCATTGGACTGGGTAGGTTGACAATGTTCCTTGCTTAAGTAAAATTGGAACAAATATCTTATATTCTGCTAAACTGAGTTGAGGATGCAACAGGCATTTTCTAGCCTGTTATCTACTCCCTTACTATTGTCTATCAACATGTAAACCCAACTTAGTGGCTCATTTGGAATTTGGAGGAGAGGGTACTCCATCGCAAAGGTGGCAAGAGAGCTCTCTCTGCAACACTTGAGGGTCCACAGGCCTGGTTTACAGACTGGTATACCTTAAGATGTCAGCGACAGAGACTACTCAGTGTCCATGGCTGAAGTACTCTGCCAAAAGCCTAAAAGAATAAGAGCTGTTGGAGGTTTGAAAGGTCCACCAGAAATTAGCAGAAATTAGCAAAGTGATTTTGCTATAGATTCTGTTTTTCCAAAAGAAATTCCCAAAATTTGACAGACATGCCATAGTTTTGATGGTACAGTCTGTCAATCTTTTAATATATTGTCTTGGCCGTTCCTGCCAATGTTGAGAGAAGTCTGCTGATATGGTGGACATCTATAAATTTGGGTGATAGAGGACTGTCAATTGCTGGAGTAAAGTATTCATAAACCAGCATTGTTCCTGCCCTGGGGCATGGTTTCGATTTGTTATTCCAATTGGGTAGCTATTCATCACAGTAACTTGGTATACAACTTGGAAATTAGCTTCTTCAAAATTATATCACCACTCAGTCTGTGTTTTCTCATCCACACCGGGACCTGGCTCAACCACACATCTGCCCCCGACATTGCCACAGTGATCCCTGATGAATGTAAAATCACCAGGACCACACCAGCAAGCCAGGAGGAGGAACAGACATCATCCACAAAGAGACCATACAGTGCACCACCACCAACAACAACACTATCGTCCCATGGAGCATTTCAACTTCAAGCTCCGCACAGATGGCAAAACAACCATCAGAGGTACCCTTGCATATCAACCCTCAGGTCTACGCTCCAGCTTATGCAAAACCATTGCGGACTTCATTGCACAGCTAGCCTCAGACTCCAAGGACTACAGCTTCCTCAGCAACCTAAATTTCCACATCTATGACCCCAGTGAAAACAACACTGCACACCTCCTCGATAGTATGAGTAGCCTCCGGTTGACCCAGATTGTCCACAACCCTACACGCGCTGGACCCTATTTTCACCTTCAGCAACCGCGTCAAATACAGCCATGTCACAGAACTCACATGAACCGATCACTCCATTGTCCACTTCAGCATCTCCAGCCCCTACACGTTTACCCTAAAGATGGCCAGTGCCCCACGATGGATGTGGAACTAAATATCAGAGACTAGCTGGGCAGATGCCCTCAACACTTCTAACCGTGCTGCTGCCAAAAACCTCAAACATGGAGTGAAAAAACTTCCATGCCTGGATCACCAATTGTGCCAACAGCATCATCCCCATCAAGAGCAACAGTCAGAGAAAATTCTCCAAAAACTCCAGCTGGTACACCCAAGAACTCAGAACAGCAAAATGAGACAGCAAACAGCTGGAGAGGAGATGGCACACCAGCAAAGACAACTCCAACAGAGCAGCCTTCAAGACCTTCCTCAACCTCTGCCACTACCTGCTGAGGGCAACATAGAAGGCAGTCTTTGCTGCACACACCGAAACCACCACCAACAACACCAAGTAATTTTTCAACATTGTTCAGCAATTTTCCAAACTGGCTGCCAACAGAAATAACATCACACCCTCACAGGAGCTGTGCAACAACCTCGCCCACTTCTTCCACATCAATATACAGAAACTTTGAACCCCAACCCACACCTACAGACTTCTTCGACAGATACACTACCACTATAATCAACACAAACCACACACTAACTACCTGGAACATCCTCTCCACCCAGGACATCACTTCCACCATGAAATCCATCCACTCGGGAGCTCCCACAGATGTATGCCCGCATCACATCTTCAGCGTGGAAAACAAAGGATCAGCCAGGAACTCACCACCCTGTTCAACACCTCTATCACCACTGCAGCATTTTCTAATGCCTGGAAACACGCTGAAGTCAGAACCACTACTCAAAAAAGCCTCTGCCAACCACAGAGAACGCAAAAACTAATGTATAATCTCCCTGCACCCTTGACCAGTGAATATACTGGAAAAGATCATCAACAATCAACTCATGACATACTTGGATCAGAACCAGCTACTCAATGCCTCCCAATCCGGCTTCTGCAGCAATTACAGCATCAAAACTGCCCTGATCACAGGTACCAATGACATCCAAACCCTCCTCAACTGAGGAGAAACAACAGCTTGGATCCTCCTCGACCTCTTGGCAACCTTCAACACCATATCCCACCACATGCTGATCGAAAGACTCCATCACATCGGCACCCAAGGGAATGTGCTCAGGTGGCTCACCTCCTACCTCACTGGAAGAACCCAGAGGGTCCACCTCCCACCTTTCACCTTCGAACTCAAGGAGATCACCTGCAGTGTCCCCCAGGGCTCATGCCTCAGTCCCATGCTCTTCAATGCATATATGACCCCACTGGCTAGCATCATCAGATCACACATCTCAACATAATTTCCTACACAGACGACACTCAACTCATCCTCTCACTCACCGATGACCCTACCACCAACTACCTCAGATGCATGTCAACCGTCGCTGACTGGATGAAGAGTAACTGCCTGCTGCTGAACACAGACAAGAAGGAAGTACTGATCTCTCACAAGTCTCAACACATGGAATGACTCCTGGTGGCCATCAGAGTAGGACCCACACTCACTCCCGCCAACCACACCAGATACCTCAGAATCATCATTGACAACAACCTCACCCTGAAATCACAGATCAGAGCTGTCTGCTCCTCCTGCTTCCTCACTTTGTGTGTGCTACGTAAGATCTTCAAGTGGCTACCCTTACACACATACTGAACCGTGATACAGGACTGTAATCACCAACCAACTGGACTACAGCAACACCCTCTACGTAAGGATCACTGCACTTCAGACTATACAGAATGCCGCTGCCAGATCCATCTATGGCCTTCCGTGACAAATCTACATCACACCCAACGTCAGGCAACTCCACTGGCTACCTGTACAGAAGATAAGCCAATTCAAGCTGCTGACCCATGCACACAAGGCTCTACACAACTAAGGACCTGCATACATTAACTGTCAAGAAGACTACGCTCTGCCTCCCTATCACGTGACCATATTCCCTGCATCTACTAAAGCAGAAGTGGAGGATGTTCCTTCTCTCACGTCACAGCAAAAACCTGAAACAGCCTCCCCACACATCACCTCACGCATCACATTGCATCACTGTGAACAGGTTCCCCAGCATACTACACCGTCGCCATGTTGTTCACATATTTATATTCTAGATATATGCGCCATCAATGTGTGGGGAGCGGCCCCTTGGGAAAGGGCCATTCCCCGGGGGGCCAAATTATTTTCAGGCCATTAGAAACCACTAGACACCAGGGATTTTTTTTTTTATCCTTACGCATATGGGGAGCGGCCCCTTGGGCAAGGGCCGCTCCCCGGGGGCTGAAATATTTTTATGCCTTTTCTGTCCCCCCCAGAGGCAGATTGGCCTAATTTAATTAGGCCGAGCTGCCCCCGGGGGGGCAGAAACCTCTAGACACCAGGGATATATATATTTTTTATTTACTTTGTTTTTACGTATTGGGAGTGACCCGTTAGGCAAGGGTCGCTCCCCTGAGGGGAAATTGTATTTAGGCCATTTCTGCCCACCTTGGGGTCAGATTGCCCTATTTTTGTTAGTCCAATCCAAGGGGGGCAGAAACCACTAGACACCAGGGATTGGTGTGTGTGTGTATGTGTGTGCTTTGTTTGGGGGGTAGCCCCTTGGGCAAGGGTTGCTCCCCATGGGGGTCACATTACTGTTGGCCATATCTGCCCCCGAGGGGGCAGATTGGCCTATTTTTGGAAGGCCCACCTATCCCCAAGGGGGGCAGAAAGCCCACCACAGACCAGGGAAGATTTTATATTCAAAATAAGATGGTGGGCGTATAGCCATACCCCCACCCCAAATAAATGGGTCCTAAGTTGTTCTGCCCACCAGTGGGCAGTTGGGGCAATTAACCCCGATCCACACCCAGGGGGCAGAAAGTCTACTTGATGCCATGGAATAAAAAAAAAAAAGTAGTGGGGCCCTGGTTACGCCCCCACATCAACTGAAGAGGTAACAGTCATTCAGCTCTCCCCCCTCACACTAAAACGTGTTATCCCACGGCAAGCAAGAGGACATTTGATTATTTTGGGTTTTGGTTTTACATTTGGGCCATGAGAGCTTGGTAACTCTCAAAATCATCCCACTTGGAATGGTGAGGGCTGCACTTTTTTGAATTTGGGGCGCTACCATTTAGAAAAATCCACAAGACCTAGACACATCTGAAAACTAAACATCTGGTTGATTCCATGGTGGTGTGCTTCACATGCACCTCACACCATTTTCTTACCCACAATGCCCTGCAAACCTCCAACTTTGCTGGAAATTACACATTTTTCCCACATTTTTGTGATGGAACCTTCCGGAATCTGCAGGAATCCACAAAATTCCTACCACCCAACATTCTCTCATCTATACCGATAAAAATTCTGCTGCACTTGCCAGCCTAAAAATCTTTTTTTTTCAAACTGGCCTTTTGGACCCGCTTTGGTTCTCCCTCAATTTCGACATGTTCTTGGCTCTTCCCTGTCACAGGCACTTGGCCCACCTACACAAGTGAGGTATCTTTTTTACCGGGAAACTGAGAGGAATGTTGGGTGGTAGGAAATTCGTCCTGGTGCGGTGATCCCACACAGAAATGTGGGAAAAGTTGGATTTTTTAGCTACGTTTGAGGTTTGCTGAGGATTCTGGGTAAGAAAACATTGGGGATCCTCGCAAGTCACACCTCCCTCGACTCCTTCGGGTGTCTAGTTTTCAGAAATGTCTGGGTTTGGTAGGTTTCCCTAGATGGCTGCTGAGCCCAGGACCAAAAACCCAGGTGCCTCCCCCGCAAAAACAGGTAGTTTTGTATTTGATAATTTTGATGTGTCCAGATAGTGGTTCGGGGTATTTCCTTTTGCGACCAACAGACCTACCCACACAAGTGAGGTACCAATTTTTTCAGGAGTCTTGGTGGGAACGCTGGGTGGAAGGAAATGTGTGGCTCCTCTCAGATTCCAGAACTTTCTGTCACCAAAATGAGAGGAAAAAGTGTTTTTTTGGCCACATTTTGATGTTTGCAAAGGATTCTGGGTAACAGAACCTGGCGAGAGCCCCACAAGTCACTCCATCTTGGATTCCCCTACGTGTCTAGTTTTCAAAAATGTGCAGGTTTGCTAGGTTTCCCTAGGTGACGGCTGAGATAGAGGCCAAAATCTACAGCTAGGCACTTTGCAAAAAACATGTCAGATTTCAATGTAAAAATGTGATGTGTCCACGTTGTGTTTTGGGGCATTTCCTGTCGCGGGTGCTAGGCCTACCCACGCAAGAGAGGTACCATTTGTATCGGTAGACTTGGGGGAACACAGAATAGCAAAACAAGTGTTATTGCCCCTTGTCTTTCTCTAAATATTTTCCTTCCAAATGTAAGACAGTGTGTAAAAAAGAAGTCTATTTGAGAAATGCCCTGTAATTCACATGCTAGTATGGGCACCCCGGAATTCAGAGATGTGAAAATAAACACTGCTTCTCATCACCTTATCTTGTGCCCATTTTGGAAATATAAAGGTTTTCTTGCTACCTATTTTTCACTTTTTATATTTCAGCAAATGATTTGCTGTATACCCGGTGTAGACTGAAAGCCCATGGCAAGGTGCAGCTCATTTATTGGCTCTGGGTACCTAAGGTTCTTGATGAACCTACAAGCACATATATCCCGCAACCAGAAGAGTCCAGCAGATGTAACGGTATATTTCTTTCAAAAATCCGACACCGCAGAAAAAAGATACAGCTTAAAACGTGGAGAAAAAGGGCTGTTTTTGTCACCTCAATTTCAATATTTTTTTATTTCAGCTGTTATTTTCTGTAGGAAACACTCGTAGGATCTACACAAATTACAACTTGCTAAATTCAGAATTTTGTCTACTTTTCAGAAATGTGTAGATATCTGGGATCCAGCATTGGTTTCATACCCATTTCTGTCACTAACTGGAAGGTGGCTGAAAGCACAAAAAATTGTAAAAATGGGGTAGGGCCCAGTAAAATGCCAAAATTGTGTTGATAAATAGGGTTTTCTGATTCAACTCTGCCTGTTCCTGAAAGCTAAGAAGATGGTTTTTAGCACTGCAAACCCTTTGTTGATGCCATTTTCAGGGGAAAAACAACAAGCCTTCTTCGGCAGCCCTTTTTTCCAATTGTTTTGAAAAAAATATTTTTTTTGATGTATTTTGGCTAATTTCTCAGTCTCCTTCAAGGGAACCCACAAAGTTTGAGTACCACTAGAATCCCCAGGATGTTGCAAAAAAGGATTCAAATTTGGCGTGGGTAGCTTATGTGGACAAGAAGTTATGAGGGCCTAAGCGCAAACTGCCCCAAACAGCCAAAAAAAGGCTCGGCACAGGAGGGGAAAAGGCCTGGCAGCGAAGAGCTTAATAACTGGTTGTTATCGCTTTGCTGACAATCGTATGCAGAGAGGTGTTAGTGCCAGGGCAGTATAATCAGAGGTATCAATCATGTTAAGAATGGAACAATGAGATTTATTTGAACAGTTGTTCCCTGATGCTTCCGATCACTCTTTTTCCTTGTACTCTGGGTTAAACCATTTATTATTATTTTCCCAGCACAATTAACCCCCTGATAAAGGACCAAAGAAGGTCTGAAACTCATTGGGGATTGAGGGTACTGAAGTAATCTGAAATGATAGTTATATATATATATGGCACGGATTTGAGTCAAAGGATGACAAACTCCGACTGAGTAGAGATATGGTTTTGAAGAAGTTAATTTCCGTGTTGAATACCATGTTATTGAGATCAGTAACCGCCCAATGCTGACTTACTAATGTTTGATAGACTCAGGATCAGGAGATATTACTCTTCCTGTGTGCTGAACATTGGAGCACATTCTATTATAGTTAAGGAAGGGAGTGGATTGATATTTTTAAAAACATCTGGATCAAGAAATCCCCCAAAGTGATACATTTACCTCTGTCTGCTAAGGCGCATTCTCAATCCTTGCATCTTCCCTGTCTGTAGGTATTTTCGTGTCTGCTTTCTTTATTCTTTTAATTTCCCTACCTTTTGTAGTGCACTCATCCTTCTTCCCCAAAAGTGATTGCTTTCTCATTTTTTAGTCTCTGATGTATTTCGATTCTCTTCCTTCATTTCAGTAATTTGCTGTGCTCATACCTCCATCTAACTTTTCGCTTTTGCTAATTTTGCTCACAGCCATACCTTCTCTGATGTACAAGACCAAACTGATCAGATCTGGAAGCTCCAGCACCATGACCTGGTCATCGAGTACAGCCAACGACTACCTGCCCCACCGCCCTTAATCTTCTTCTGCCACGCGTACCTTTTCTTCCGCTGGTTGTTACGGAAGATTCGACACTACTGCCTGATCAAGAAGCGTGAGTAGAGAGCACATTCCTCCAATTATGTTTCATGCCCTACTTTGTCTACCTCACCTTCTCTCTTTTTGAGGGAAATGTACATTTTCTAAAATATGTCAATTTTGATCTCTCCTCTGATCCTTTCTCCACATCCTCATCTATCTCAGTGAGTAAAGACTACACTTTCTGAATTCTCTCTTCTGATCCTCGTCTCCCTCCTCTTATCACAGTGAGTAAAGTGTACATTTTCTCAATTCTGTCCCATCCTATCCTTTTCCTACCTGCTTTTCTGTTTCATTGAGTCAAGTGTACATTTTCTCAAAGATGTCTCATCTGATCCTCTCCCTACCTTCTCTCATATCTCAGTGAGTAGTGTGCATTGTCTTATATGGCTCTTGATCCCCTACCTCCTCTCCTCTCAAGCACTTCCAGGGCCAGTTTCAAATCTGCATCTCCTCACTTGTTTGTCTGCACCCTTAGGCAGGCTCTTTTTTCAGGGCACCAGATGGAAGAGGAGATTTGTAGACTGTTCTAGATTTGGCTATAAACAGTTCCTGTTCCTGTTAGGAATTCGCAAATTAGATAATGCAAGACCTAGGGTGCCTAAGGTCCCCTTTGATGCACCCCAAAAAAATATTTGTGGACATGTAAAACGCACATATGCCCAAGGGGCATTTGTGCGCTACATCTCATTTAAAAAAATGCATTTGTAATGCATTTTTTAAAATTGCACATGCTTACCACGAAACTTGAGTTTGTGGTAATTGCGTTGCCAAATTTGCATTTAGGAAATGCATGATACACCTGCTTTGGAAATCGCAAATAGAAATTCCCTATTTCCGATTTCCTATTTAGAGAATCACAATTTGCGATTCCCTAAATGGAGTTGCAATTTTAAGAATTGCTATTTTTACGATTCCTTGAAATTGCACTGCTAGTGGGCCTGCAGCACTGATTGTGCCACCCACATAAGTAGCCCTCTAAACATGGCTCAGGCCTGCCACTTTAGTGTCTGTGTATGCAGTTTTAAACTGCCTATTCGACTTTTGCAAGTGTAGCCACTTGCCAGGCCTAAACCTTCCCTTTTCATACAGGTAAGGCACCCCTAAGGTAGGTCCTAGGTAGCCCCATGGGCAGGGTGCAGTTTATGTTAAAGGTGGGACATGTACTTATGTGTTTTACATGTCCTAACAGTGAAATACTGCACAATTTGTTTTTCACTGTTGCAAGGCCTATCTCTCTCATAGGTTAACACAAAGGCTGCCTTTAAATATTATTAAAGTGTAGATTCCCTTGGGGAGCAGATAGAAATATGGAGTTTAGGGTCTCTGAGCTCACAATTTAAAAATACATCTTTTAGTGAAGTTGTTTTTTAGATTGTGTGTTTGCAAATGCCACTTTTGGAAAGTAGGCATTTTCTTGCTTAAACCATTCTTTGACTCTGCCTGTTTGTGGATTCCCTGTCTGGGTCAGTTTGACAGTTGGGCTGTTTGCACCTCTCGCTAGACAGTGACACAAAGGGAGATGGGGTGTAGCCTGCATATCCTGATGAGCCATCCGTGCTGGGAGGGAGGGGAGGAGTGGTCACTCACACCTGAAAGGGCTGTGCCTGTCCTCACACAATGCAGTCTCCAACCACCTAGTGTGTGTCTGGGGCCTGGCCTGGGCAAGGCAGGATTTCACAAACAAGAGAGACTTTCCTTTGAAGTTGGCCTACTTCAAAGGCAGAAAGGGGTATAAGAAGAGCAACTAAAATTCCTGAAGATTAGATAACTTCTGGAATCAAGAGGAACCTCTGCTGAGGAGAATAGCTGAAGAGGTGAGGAGAAGTCCTGCCCTGCCTGTGACTGCTTTGTGGAGCTATCCTGCAGTTGCTGCTTTTGCCTGGGAAAGGGGACAAAGACTGGTCTTTGTGGTATATTCCTGCTTGAGAAGAATCTCCAAAGACTTGGACTGAGCTAGCCCCCTGTTCTGAAGTCTCAGGGCCACCAAAGACTTCCCCTACCAGCACCTGGACTCTCTGCTGAGACTCCTGCCCTGCCAAGTGGTACCCTACCCAGTCCCTGGGCCCTTGAAAGGAGAATCTGGTGAAAATCCAACAAAACCGACTTTGGATGACTCCGGACCGATGCTGCTGCCAAATCCTATGACAAGGACTGCAACCGACTTCGTGGTCCTGGCTGGAGTACAACGACCCTCGCAGCCCGAGATCGCTGCAACCCTGCTGAAGTCCGCGACTCCATGGAAGTTGTCGACCACGTCGTGACCGATGCTGCCCGAAGTGCGTTGCTTCAATGCTTCGCACTGACGTTGCCTCACCTCCACCACTTCACAGCAAGGACCTGACGCCTCTTTGTGATGCCTCCGCTCCTTCGCCCCGCAGCACAGGAACCGACGCCACCTCAGATCCAGCGACGCCGCAATCCCCGACTTCGGGCACCGACTTGTTCTCACAGTTTCTAAGGTACTGTAATTGGGGGTCTGCATGACTCCGTACCCAGTGTCATTGCCGTCGGATTGTTGGGAACAACTCCGTCACGATGCCATGCTATCACCTCATCAAAGCATTTTGTGTTTCTAAGCGCTATTTTTTAGTTTAATCTTTAAAAATTCATAACTTGACATAACCCTGAATCCCTTTCAATTAAGCCCCTGTAGATATTGTAGGAAAGTACCACTTTTTTGCATGGTTACCTCTGCGTTTTGCCTGTTATCAGTGTGCTTAGACTTTTTTCACTGGGATCCTGCTAACCAGCACACCAGTGATTGTGATCTCTCCTCTAAATTTGGTTACTTTAGTACCCTTTACACCCCACAATTGGCATACTGGTGGACCCCTGTAAGTCCCTAGCATGTGGTATCTAGGTACCCAGGGCATTGGTACACCAGGGGTCTACCATGAGCTGCAGCATGTATTATTGCATGATGGGAGTTCATGCAAAATGTGTCTGCAGGCCTGCCATTGCAGTCCGCGTGAAAAGGCGCATGCCCCCATTCACCACAGATTGCAACACTAGGTCACTGTAAGTCACCCCTATTGTAGATCCTTTTAGACCAAAGGGCAGGGTTCAGGTCCCTGTGTGTGAGGACACCCTGCGTGAGCAGAGGAGCCCCTACGAACTCCAGTTCCAATGCACTGGGCTTCGTAAGTGTGGGGAAGCTTTTTTACCCATGTTCTGGCCAAAAGTTGCTACCTGTGGTCCAGCTACATAAAGTTAACTCCAAACATAGGCATGTTTGGTGTCAAACCTGTCGGAACCATACCCCAATGCTAATGCCAGTATTGGTGGCATGATTTCATGTACTCTGGGGGCTCTTCAGTGGACCCCCCAGTATAGCTCCTACCAGTCTTCCAGGGTTTATGGGCCCATGCTGCTGCCATCCCTCTGACAGGGTTCTGCCCTCCAGCTGCTTGCACAAACAGGGGAAGGCAGATCAAAGGATTTCCTGTGGGAGATGGGATGCAACACCCTCTTTCTTGGAAATAGGTGTTACAAAACAGGGGAGGGGTAACCTCCCCACTCCACCGGCTAGCTTTGAAGGACACATTTGGTGCCCTCCTTGCATAATCTAGTTTGCACCAGCCCAGGGACCCAGTCCCTGCTCTGGCATGAAACTACACAAAGGAAAGGGTAGTGACAACTCGCCTGTCCATCACCACCCCAGGGGTCAACTCGCCTGTCCATCACCACCCCAGGGGTGGTGCCCAGAACTCTTCCAGGTGGCCACTTGATTCTTCCATCTTAGAAACAAGATGTGCATAGGCCCCTCGGACCATCTGGTCGGCCAGGACAGGTGACTGACATCAGTGACCCCCTTTGATAGGTAGTCACCCTGCAGTTTGACCATGCCCCCTGTTAGGGCTACTTGGGGACTCCCTTGAGGGTAAGTCCCCAGATTAGGCATGCAAGACTCCACAAGGACTTCTCAGCATTGCCCTCTTCCGCTCCTGGCCACTAGAACAGCTGCTGGACTCTTCAGGAACCAAACAGACCTGCAACACCTAAGACAACCTCACCTTGCAACATTGTTTCTCTGGCTCCTTCCAGCATTTGCAATATTCCCACAGCTGTGCTTGCTCTAGGGTCAGCAAACCTTCAGCTGCACCAAAGAAACAAGAAGTAATCTTACTTGGAGTAAAGGAGTCACTTCTGTGCATCCGCAGGCACCTAAGACAATGACATCCGACTGCTGGAATCTGCTTTCCACAGGAACTGCGTGGATTCTCCAACACTGGTGGTGGGGCTGAGTGGTCCCCTTGGTCCGCTCTGCCCTCTGTCCAACTTGGGAGATGGTGAACCCTTGCCTCTCTTTGCAGGACAGTAACCCTGTGGCCCGCGACACTTGCAGCAACCAAGACTTGTTGACTCCTTCTCCAAGGGGTCTTCAGGCTCCAAGTAGCCCCAGCCTCCACCAGTTCATCCTTGCAAGGACAGTTCCCCTCTGCTCCTCCAATGACATGGGACTCCTCTCCATGTGTTCTGAATGGGCCGCACTGCACTTTACTGTGCCTGCTGCCAGTGTGTTGCCTGTGGGGACTGTGACTGCTTTTGCTGGCTGTCCCGACTGCTGAGGTTTATCCCAGATTTCCCTCCCAGGGCCAAGTCCCCTGGACCTTGCTGGTCCTCTTCTCCTCTACAAGACCTTGTCTGCCTTGTATTGCATTTGCCAAGGTTTGTTGGTTGTACTCCGGACCACTGACCATCAACTCCTTTGCAGCTCCTGGACTCCGCAGCAGGCCTTCTTCATCCACTGTCGACCCGGATCTTCATCCACAGAAGGGTGGGTTTTAGCCCCTGTCCATCTAGACACTCCAGCGTGGACTGGACTCTGTCTCTTTCTTTTACAGGCCCGCTTCATCCGGAATCCACCTTCCTCTTCATCTGGAATCCACTGTTGTGTTCCACTGGAATGGTCCTGTTCTTGCAAAGTTCCTTCTCCGAGTACCCTTGTTAGTCTATGGAAAGACCAGGTAACCTACCTCTGCTCTCCTATTCACTGAGGGTCATCTAGGTACTCAACTCTTGGGGTTCACCTAGCTCCCTTCACCTTTCACATTCCACTATTTTAGTATATGGTTTGGCCCCTCCATAGGGCCCTACCTATTTTCTGTAATTTTGTGCCAATTCTTGTTGTTTTCAATGCTATTTCCTAAGTATTTACCTGTGTATATATGTATACTCACCTCCAGTCGGGGAGCTGCCTATCAGTAATCTAGTTCAGTGTTACTTTAATAAAGTATCTTTATTTTTTGCAACAGTGTGT
This sequence comes from Pleurodeles waltl, assembly GCF_031143425.1. Taxonomy (NCBI): domain Eukaryota; kingdom Metazoa; phylum Chordata; class Amphibia; order Caudata; family Salamandridae; genus Pleurodeles; species Pleurodeles waltl. The sequence continues at coordinate 21,641,093 of NC_090447.1, forward strand.
GGTTCCTTTCTTGTGAGGTAACTTACTATATGACTATTGTGGTAATGTAAGACCTTTGCATGTCAACTACAGACGTCTTGGCTGCTCACCACACCTACCAATAGAGAGCTCTTGCTTCCTAGACACTGTTCACTAACTAATAAGGGGTTGCCTGGGCCTGGTATAATGTGCAAACACCGTAGGTGTCCACCAACCACCAGGCCAGCCTTCATACAGGTGTGCTCCTTGGGACCTGTTCCAAGCCTTTCACAGTGGTTCCTGTGCCTTGAACAATTGCCCACTCCATCACCCCAATCCTGGCAACCCCAGTTTTCTTACCTAGTATCCCACTCATGAGAGCTTGGTGGTCCAAGCCTCCACTTCCAGGATCAATGCCGGCTTATTGCCTACCACTCCACAGAAATCCAAAAAAAAGCTGGATAGTTTTGGTAAGAGGATGTTCTATTCTGCCAGCCTAGCATTGCAATAGGTGACCACTGCATGTTTTTTGGGCAGATACACCCGCAATGTGTGGGATTTGCACAAGTACTGTCCTTGGTCTTGGATGAGGTCAGAGCCATACTATCACAGGAAATTGCAGACGACAAAGACACAGCAAAGTTTACCATCAGTTGTAAATTAGACACAACTGACTTGCTGGGTAGAGCAATTGCATCGTCAGAGCCCCTTTAAGGCCCTTTGGCACCATGTCATGCTGAAAACCATTGGCTTTTTATGGGATGTCCAAGCTTCACTCATGGACATGCACTGTGATGGCTCTCATCTTTTTTGTAAGATGGCAGGCTCAGCACTGGAGGGCCTAAAGGACAGCAGAGATACAACCATGTCCGTGGGCCTATCCATGGCCTCTCATCAACACCAGTCTGTCTTTCACCAATTATGTAGAAACAGAGGGGCTACCAACTGCATTCCTTCACTCCCAGCCACAAAGGCCAACAGGATTCTGAGCCTTTTTTTTGCCACACACTTGGGGCCACATGTACTTACCATTTTGCACGTCGCAAACAGCGAATCCGGCCTTTTGCAATGTGCAAAATGCATTTTGACATGTACCAAACCATTTTTGCGATTCAGTAAACTATTTACCGAATCGCAAAAAGGGATTGTGAGTCGCAGTTAGGAAGGGGTGTTCCCTTCCTAATTGTGACTCGCAGTCACACGTATGATTGTTTTGTGACCGCAAATGAGGTCGCAAAACAATCTCAGTTAGCACCTGTGTCACACTGGTGCTAACCCATTCGCAAACGGGCAGGAGTCCCCATGGGACCTCTTCCCCTTTTGTGAATGGCAGTAAAAACATTTTTTTCGACCAGGCAGTGGACCACTGCCTGCTCTGAAAAAATGAAACAAAAACGTTTCATTTTTTTGTTTCTGAAATGCATCTTGTTTTCCTTTAAGGAAAAGGTGCTGCATTTAAAAAAGAACTGCTTTATTTAAAAGCAGTCACAGACATGGTGGTCTGCTGTCTCCAGCAGGCCACCACCCCTGTGAGGGCCACCATTCCCAAGGGGGTCGCAAATTGCTACCTACCTCATGATCATTTGTGACCCCATTGCGAGTCGCAAATAGTGTCATTGACAGTATACAACATTCGGTTTTGCAACTCGCAAATTGCGAGTCGCAAAAACAAAGTTTAACACATGTAGCCCTTGGTTTCCACAGACCACGAGCCAGTAGTCAGGCCCTCAGCAGCTGCAGGTTCTGAATCCCTCGGGATTGCCTTTATACCAACATGGACACCCAGTTGGGAGCAGGATACACTCGTCACCTGCACCACTGGCAGCCTCTAACAACAAACAGGTTGGTTTTGGAAATAGTCCAGAGGGTCTACTGCATCCCATTCCTGGAAACCCCTGTACCCTGCTGTTAACGTATGACAGCTGACAGAGGACCATCTCTCCTTACACTATCAGGAAGTGTTGACTCTTTTAGCCAAAGGAGCCATTGAGAAGGTGCAGGCATCAGAAGAAGGACTTGGTTGCTATTTCTACTACTTGCTGCTGCTCTAAAAGTCTAAAAGGGTGGAGGCCTTTGTCCTATCCTAGAACTGAACCTTCTCAGCTTCTTCCTGAAAACAGAGACGTTCAAGATGCTCACTTTAGCTCAAGTCCTGTCTACTCTGGAGACTGGATAGTGGCATTGGACTTTCAGGACAGATATTTCCACATTGTCGACCTGCAGTTCACAGAGGGCCAACAGCACTTTCAGTTCACTGTCTCTCCTATATCCTTACCAGCAACTCAAGGTTTGGCAGTGGTTGCAGCACATCTGGGGGTTTCAGTCTTCCCCTGCCGCGAGGTTTGGCATTTCTCTCATAGGAGATCTCCATTGAAGTCATAAGCATTTGAACAATTCCACCCATGTGCACTTCTTTATATAGTCTCCTCTTAAGTGTAGATGTTCGCCTTACTTCAAGATGGGCTGCAGTGACATATAAGAAAGAGCGTCATATGCAGCCTAGGCAAACAGGCTACAGTGCTGTTATTCTTCAGATTGTACTTAGATAAAAGGGTAAAACACCATTATAAATGTATAATTTGAGGTAAAAGTTTGCACCAAACATCAAATCACCTTACCACACCCTTTTTCTGACAAAGTAACAGATGTAGAATAGAAAGGCAGATTAGCCCCATAGGCTGCTATTATGTGAGTGGCAAGCAGTGGCTGTGCCTTTAAGGCTGCAGAGACCACAAGTATCCCATCATGCTCAGCAGGTGGCAGTTGACTCAGTTCTTTTCGACGATAAGTAGCAGTGATAGGTAAATCCAATACTATTCTCTGTTCTGTCCACCAGGGAGGAGAGAGGGTTGCTTATGACTTCAACAGAGATTCCCTACGAGAGAACTGGAGTTACAGGTGAGAAAGGACTCCTTCTCTCGTAGGGGTTCTTCGCTGATAGTCATAAGCATTTGAATAGAATAGCAAGCCCATTCCCAATAAACGCAGAGTAAAGAACAGAGGAGAGAAGATTCCAGAGGGAAGCTTGTCCTACTTAAGCTTCTGCACTAACATTGGAGTCCAAAAAATAGTGTTTAGTGAATGTGTGAACAGATCTCTGTGTAGCTGCCTTGCAAATTTCAGCAATAGGGATATCCTTCATCAAAGCGGTTGTAGCAGCTTTGCCCCTTGTAGAATGGGCCTTAGGTTTTGCCAATAAATGTTTGTTAGACTTTTGGAAACAGAAAAGTATGCAGGATATTAACCAGCATGAGATGGACTGTTTGGAAGTTACCAAACCTGTGCACACTGGCCCATAGTTCACAAAAAGCTGGTCCGATCTGCAATGGTCACGCGTCTTATCTAGGTACAACGTCAAGACCCTCCTTAAATTCAAGGAGTGAAGGGTGCTTTGTGCCCTTAATGTCCGCAACCAAAATGGTGTCCAATATTACCACATCAGAAGGTCTAAATTAAAATGAAAAAGAGAATTTAAAGTCACAATGTTAAAAGAAAAAAGTGAGAATCTATACACACTTTTTAATTTTAATCATAGTTAGACATTAAAATGACTTTAAAATACTATGAACACCATTTTGTGACCAGTGACATGCAAGTCTCTGAGCTGACCATACGATTCACAACATGGCTGGAATGGTAATTATTAATATGTTGTTTTCTTTTTGTATACCTAAAATATACTAATACTCCATTTATTGCTGTGGAAAATATTATTTGAGTTGCAAAATTTCTGAAATGCTACCAGAATCATTGATCTACTGATAAAAATATTATATTTAAATTCTGAAAATAAAATGTATTTTTGTAAAATTGTGAAATAATCAATATAGCCTTTTTGCACAGATATCATCAGGATCCCAAGACAAATGATTATGTGAAAGTTAACATCATGTAAAGTTGAAATTAACATAAAATTCTTTAAGATATTCTGCTTCTGAAAATAGAAAATAAACTGGAAATTCAGAAAATATGTAGTCAATAATTAACAACATCTGCAAAATAAACATCACATGGCAAATGCATTTCTAAATAAATTATAAAATTAAAAAATTATACTTCAAACATCTCTTCCTTCCTACGGAGTCCAAAAACAAAATCTAACAATTTTTTTAATACTCACACTGAAACAACTTGAAGTCAAAGAAAATTAAACACACCTTATTTTGCACTATTTATTTATGTATAATGTTTGTTTCAGAAACTCAAAGATGTAAAATATGGATAAGGCTGTATATATTTTTAACAAATGAGAAATCAGGCTACTGAAGCGCAGAGGGTGCATTTACAATAGGGTAAAACAAACTGAGCTCCAAAGTCACTGGAGGTGTCCAGACTACTTTACAACTTTAAATCCAATTGTCTTTACTTGAATGTTTATGACAAGCATAAAAGATAAACATACAGAATATAAAATTATCTATAACAATCAGTAAAACAATTGAAAAATACTGTTTAATTTTTTTTAATTTTACGATACGACACAGCTGCCTTGAGAAAACTATCCACTCTATAACATACATCAGTACCTGGTAGTAGTTGTAAAAAACTTAGGGCAACCCTACACTGTTTAAAATTTAGATTTTAAAAAGAGGTAATACATAGCGAACTCTAAAATATTTATATAGTGTGCAAAATATCATAAAATGCAACAAATATTGGGAAGAAACATCACAAGCACATTTCTTCTCTGCCAAATTCCAATAACAGCTCAGCTAAAAACACAGCATGAAACATATGGAACTGACTCTAGTTTTAACACTAGGGCTCTTTACCAATTATTAGTGACAATACATTAAATAAAGTTCTGAGCCAGGGCTGATTTTTAAGATGGAAGAATAGTTCTAAGCTATCCCTTTCAGCGCACTGTTTTTCCATAAAGAAACACATCACGGTATTCTTGTCAGCCTTGCATATAGATAAAGAATTTTCAAATAAAGTGGATTTACCCAAATAGTCACATTTTGTTTTGACATAATGAAGCCATGGGTTATCTAAGCCCCAGGCCTAATGAACACAGTTGTTGATAATGTTATGAGTGAAATAAGCCCTGGGGTTGTTCCATAGAGATGAGCCACAACAGAAGTGGGCCATCTTTTATTTCTGTCTCTCATTGACCATTTTGTATACCCCTTCATTGAGCTTCAACGATTCCGAGTCATCATCATGATCATCATCATCATCATCATCATAGGCTTTGGCTCTGGCCTTTCAATATGCAAAGCTTCTAGTTAGCTTGACTACCTGACTTTTCTACCATTCCAACAAAATACCCAGAGTGGTATTTTTGATAGAAGACACTGCAGTGCTAACCGAACTGTAACAATGCATTGTGATTGCATTTGTTTGATTAAAAAAATTAAGAAGGGGAGATGTACCTGGCATCTAAACACTGCATACTCTTTTTTTCTAGCCACACTGACCACTGGAGCTGACTCATCAAGTGCCACCACTGTGGTAGCAGTTGAAGTCACATTGCTTGCTTATTGACAAATACTATTAATCACTAGCTACAAGGTTCTTCCAAGCTATCCCTTTCAGCCCACTGTTTTTCCATAAACAATTGCTTCACAGTATTCTTGTCAGCCTTGCATATAGATAAAGGATTTTCAAATAAAGAGAATTTACCCAAAATAGTTACATTTTATTTGACATAATTAAGCCATGGGATATCTAAGCCCCAGGTAAAACTAACACAGTTGTTGATAATGTTATAAGTGAGAGAAGCCCTTTGGTTGCTCCATATAGATGAGCCACAACAGAAAGGGGCCATCTTAATGGAATCCTCAAGATACAACAATGCCGTCACTTCATGATAAAAATAGTGGTGTTTGATAGAGGAAGAGAGAGAAGACGCCTACAAAAGCGAGTCGCCTGTCCCTTCAATACACCACAATCACCATAACCTCAAATTCTACACCCATAGCTAGCAACAGGAACACATTGTTTAGAAAATATTTCTATGAGTGAGGCTAATGGCTTCGCCCTACTTATAGCTGTTAAAAAGAGAGCAAATAGCGTGTTTGTTTTTAATGCTTCTATAACTTATGCTCTCTGCCCAAGAACCATTAGCATCAAATACTAAGCCTAGATATGGGAATTTAGAGACACTTTCTAGACAGTTCTCATTAACTCGTAGAGTGCACAACAAATAATACTTGGGGCCACTTGCCATAGTTTGCAATTTGGTGTAGTTGGTACACAAATCTAAGCCAAGCATACATTCCACAACTCATTGTAGTTACAGAGCTGTTACTCTTGGAGATTTTGTCAAAAAGACTACAGAATGTAACCACTTTCCACCTGCAACAGAGTTCGGAGTTAAACCAAATATTCAACATATTAAAATGCTAGGTGTCACCTCCAATGAACACTGTAGCTCTGTATTAAGAGAGGTAGCCCAAAACACACCCATGGATGTTGCTAGTAGTGAGGGGTGGGCGGAGTGCGTGGATTCATGCTACGCAGAACTCTGCGAAGTTGTAAAAAACCTCTGCTGTCCTACACGGAGTTCTCCATCGTACCCGTTCACGTTGTGTTTGATGTCAAATGCAACACGAAATACGTACTCGCGTTCACAATCGCATACGAACAACACCATGTGGATCGCATGGGCACGGTCATCTTTTTTTTCACTCTGCTTATGGTGCTGGACCTGTTTTTTATTCCACATAAATCTTTACAATCCTCCACTTTTACACTTAATCTACCCCTACTTTTTATTTATTGTAAGCGTGTCTTTTTGTGTCAGATTGTTTTGTGTGTTTTTCTGACTTTTTGTATTTTTTTTTTTAATTTTTCCCTTGCTTCTTCCGTCCTTCCTACTCCTCCTGCTTCTTTCCTTCTCTTCTTCACCCCACCCCACCCAGCACCATGGCAGAGAAGGGGAACAGTAGCTGCTTATGTTGTGGGCAGCAGCGTCTTCAAGGGGTACAGCCTCGGCCAATCTTTGGCGATAAGGAGGTGGCAGCACTTGTTTTTTTATTTGCAGTGCCATCTCCTCTCCATGCTGGCAGCAGGTGGTAGGCTGGGAAGCGGGTACCCACTGCAGGAGCATCGGCTGCGTTGAGCTAGGGTGTGCTGGTGTGCCCAGCACACCATCCAGCAGCTGATGCACTGCTGGGCATATAACATCGACCACAAGCAGGACCTGCTTGACCTGCCAGGCGTCAAGATTGTGGGGCTTGGTGAGTATCAATAATATTATTTATTTATTTTGTTTTTTTCTACAATGCTAACTTTTTTGTCCAATAGCATGCTGCGCACAGTGTGAGGTAAGTTACATTTAGTTTACATTAAGAATATTATTATGTGATCCAGTCTGAACTAGGCAGGTGCTTGGCGCAACCGAATTGGACTCCTCGGAGCTCGCTTTGACTGATTTAAGAAGCCATTGCTTCCGGTCACCATAGTGATTTAGTGATATCAATGAGTTAGAATTAGCTCTGTGTCTTTTATCTATGCAGCTCCTACAGTACTTTTTACTTTTACTTTTACTTTTACTTTTACAGTGACAATGGAGGTTGGGTTACTTATGGCCTCTTCTATCTGCAACTCAGCAAAAGTATACGTAAGGTACGCTAAAAATGATGGTTTGATTAAAATGTGAAAGAATATAAGGTTAAAAGAAAAGAGGGGTGAAAAGAATGAAAGGAAAGGATGCGTGGGTGGGTGGATGAAAAAGGATGCGTGGTTGAGTATTGGGTAAATGATGGGTGAAAGGATGATTGAAAGAAAGGGTGGATAGTGGGTACTGAGTGGATGGATAAAGGATTATGATTTGGGTGAAAGACTGGATGAGAGAAAGTAAAGCTTAAATCATGGTGGATGTGGGTGAATAATCTGATTATACTAGGAAGAATGAAAGGATGATTGAATAATTGCTAGGTTGAATACAAAGGGAGCTCTTCTGTAGAGGGGCATGCTTCTCACCTACTTCACTTACTTTGTGTTTTTATCATTTATGGTTATCAAAGCTGTAGGTATTTTAATTTGGGTTCTAATCCCTTGATTCACTGCATTTGTTAAATGAGGCAGATATGTATCCCGCCCATCATCATTCACCAACCCTGTCTCTGACCATTGCATTCCGCCTCCCATGACCGAAAAAGTACAGTGCAGTATTCCCGTAACAGATTTATTTTAAGCCTGTTCAAAATTTTCCCTTTAGACCTTCGATATACAATGAATGAAGAAACCAAAGTTTAGGCACATGATGAATCGTTGATCAGTGATGCCCCTGTATTCTTCAATGCCAGGAGCTCTACCTACCTGCCTACTCACTCTGCCTTACTCTGCAGTACAGTAAGTCAAGTTTTCTTTCCTTACTGCCCAGCAAATTAATTTGGTGGAAGAATCTGTAATGGTGAGCGAGGCCAGTGAGTAAAGTGGGACTGGTAAGTGCCTGATTGGATTTCAAGTTAGGTGTGAGGGATACTCTGTGCTGAACATGCCAAATACAATCTGTTTAGCCCATTTCTTTCCCTGCAGTGCAGTACATCATCTTCCCCACCATCTACTTACGGAAGACAGGATAAATATATCCGCATTTGATACATGACGTGTGACTTATCATAATCATTCATTTATCTGCCTCTTTAGAGTCGGGGTAGAAACGAAATGAAAGGCATTTGGGGACGAGCAGGGCCACTAGAATTAAAGATAGAAAAATATCAACCACAGGTGCCCCATCTGCATAGCAGCAAAGTACTCGAAGTGCAGGCCAGCATGCCCTCAACACTTTGGCACAACAACTTCTACTCCATAATGCATAATGCCTTACTCATCATAAATGAGAGGTCATCCATTTTTTCTTTTTCCACTAAAGTGTCTGTTTATTTATTAGAAAAGCCTTACAAAAAAAAAAGAAATCACTGTTGTTTTTCATCTGGTTTATTCTGCCTTAGTTCTTTTCTACCAGGCAGTCAGTGCTTTTTATGTGAGGCATGTGTGGGTAAACAAATAACAAAATATCCTTGTGACTCTTCTAATCATAATCACATCAAAGTCCAATGTCCCTAGGGGACCAGCAATGTAGTGTTACTGTGCCACCCACTACCTACTTTTGAAGAATAGTTTATTCAGTGCATTGTTTATAAATTGTCTTTTTTTATTCTTCTTTTTCTCAACAAAGCTACTCCAGCTTGATGACACCACCAATCAGGAATGAGATAGAGGCACGTCTGCGACGGCAGAGACTGGGGAACATCCAGGAAGAATACTGGCAGCTGGTGGCCCTGGAGGAGGAAGTGGCTGAAACAGCTGCCTTGGACCCAGGACCCAGCATGGCAGCACCAGAGCCTCCCAGCCAGTACATCGCCAGCACCAGCAGTCAGGATCCTTGACCGCACATGCTGGTACATCCTCCCACTCCAACAGGTCATTGCTTAGTAGAATTCCTCAGCAGATAGACTGCATAGGGAGCCGGCTCACCAGGATGTAGCGGGGCCTGGACCAGCCCGGGCTCATATTGACAGTAACTTTCTATAAGCCCTTTTTAATTTTTTTTTTGTTTTGGTGGGAGGGACTTTTTGTGGGTGGAGAGAGTGGGGAGGGAGTTGGGATGGACTTTGAACTTTTCATTTGACTTTTTGGGGACAGGGTTATTAATATTTGTTTAGGGAGAGGGGTGGGACTGTTGTGGGTGGGAGAGGGAGGGTTTTCTATTTGTAAATAATTAAAGTTTTTATTTGTTACTTCGTTTGCACCTCAAATCTTTATTTTGGTGTTTTGGTTTGCACTACTGCCTTTTAGTGGAGCCTGTTTTTTTTAATCTGCTAAACAAAGTGTATGTGATTTACCTATACTCTTGCTCTATTTCACTCTGAACTATAATGAACACTAGGGGATGATTGTCATTGCCTATTTTGCCTACAAAAACCTGGTACACACAGACAATATCTTGTTCAGTTGGAGTTAATTACTAAGTAAACAAGTTCACTTCAATCCATTCTTCTTCTCTTACCTTAATAGATGAAGTGAGGGAGTCTTCTTACTGTAGGGTTTTTCCTAAGGTGGCATCTTAAGGGGCAATAGGTAGTAGTAGTAGCAGCATGCTAGCACAGTAACAGGGAAGACAAAAGGTGCCACTTCCACCTATGTGTACTCCAACTTCAGGATTTATCAACAAGTTATCAGTCACTGTTAACTAGATTGAAAAGTGGGTCACTCATTTATCATAACTTTAGGAATGCTGATACCAGACTACCACAATGATAACATTCATCGCCATGATTGCAGTGATTGCCCCACTGACAGACATGGTCTTGGGCTAAGGTTAGGGTGGTGTTATTGATGCGTGAGTTCTGCTTTCAGGCTCCTACCAAGAGGCAGTGTGGCAGGCACACCTCTCCTGAAAAAGGTTGTGGTTGGCATTCCACTGGTGAAAAGCTGCTTCTTCTCACTGGCCACTTTCTTGGTAGCAACTTTCTTTGGGGCCATCTTAAGCTCTAAGTTGGCAGCAGCACTAGGAAACACAACCAAAAGAGATTGGAGGACCGAAGAAACTGAAAGACCTATTCTTTGGCAGAACAGGGGGTAATGTGGGGTCTCTTCTCTTGTGCACCTAAAAACAACCAAGCCACAAAAACCTGTAGTTAGAGAAACATGACATTGTTACGGGTTGAAATAGTACAGATAAATGCAATCTTAGTGCGATTGGTTACATATGTAATAAATACCAATTTAATCAAACGTTGTAAAGTCAAACCACACCACCGCACCATAAAAAAATTACATTTCAAATCGGACAGCACAACAGGCAGATCTAGCTCTTTCCTTTATCTCCATCTGTTTTAAAGGAGACACCTGGGGTAGTCAGAGAGAGGTGCATGGGTAAATGGAATAATCCTTAAAAAAAACTATGGTGGCAAGGTGGTCAAGGGGTAATGGAATAATCAATCATTAACAAAATGATTAATGCCGTTGATTTGTCTGTAGTGCTCAGCAGCCAGGGTGTCCTGCAGAAAATTTAATTACACCTAAAGAAACTGAACGATGTAGTGCAGCTGTGCATCTTTGGTTGATGGATGGATGGAGGACTGGATGAATGTGGATGGATGGATCAAGGCAAAATGCTGAATTAAATAAAAATAAAAATGATAAAATAATTTAAAAACTAAAGTATAAAGATTTAAAAAAATACATAAAAAAAAATTAAACAAAAATTATTAAATACAATTTTAAAAACACATTAAAAAATAAAAAATAAAACATAAAAAGTAAAATAAAAAAGTAATACAAATTTAAAAATCAAAAATAAAAAGAAATCAAAAATTAAAATAGAAAAAAATGAAAACATAAAAAATAGAAAATAAAAAAAATGAATGATCAGTAATTAACAATCTTTTTATGTAAGCCTATGGCAAGGACACCATGCCTGGATGCACAAAATGGCTGCCAGCCAGCCACATGGTCAAACAACAACAAGGACGAAGGAGGCATGGCAAACAAAGGACACATGCAAGCCTATGGCAAAGACACACTGACTGCATGCACAAAATGTCTGACAGACAACCACATGGTCAAACAGCAACAACAACAAGGAGCAAAGGAGGCATGATGAACAAAGGCCTATCGCAATGGACACTGGCTGGATGGGCAAAATGGCTGCCAGCCACATGGTCTAACAACAAACAACTGCTACCAACAAGGAGGCATAGGGAGAAATCAATCAATCAGTAGTTCCATAGCACGGCTAGTCACCCACAGGGTCTAAGGGCACTGTTTGCCAGCGTGCTGCTTAATCGTAAAACCAGGTCTTGAGGTCCTTCTTGAACTGCTTCAGTGATGAGGTCAGTCTGAGTTTGAGAGGCAGTGTGCTCCATGTCCGGGCTGCTAGGTAGGAGAAGGATCTTCCTCCTGCTGTGCTTTTTTGGATCTTGGGAATCACTGCAAGGGCGAGCTGGGAAGAACAGAGTTCTCTGTTGGGTACGTAGAAGGTGAGGTGGTGTTTGAGGTAGGCCATTACTATGTTGTGTAGTGCCTTGTAGGTGTGTATCAGAAGTCTGAAGGTGATGCGCTTGTTGACTGGGAGCCAGTGTAGAACTCTGAGGCGGGAAGAGATGTAGCTGTGTTGGGGGATGTCGAGGAGGAGCTTGGTAGCTGAATTCTGGATTTTATGTAGTCTTGATTGAAGTTTCTTGGTGATGCCAACATAGAGTGCATTGCCGTAGTCCAGTTTCCAATTGACAGGTATGTGGGTGACTGTCCTACTCATCTCAGTGGGGATCCACTTAAAGATCTTATGAAGGAGTCGAAGGGTGTGGGAGCATGACGACAGGACGGCGTTGAGTTTGTGGGTAATGGATAGATAGGAGTCCAGGATGATGCCTAGATTGCATGGGTGGTCCGTGGGACTGGGGGCATTTCCCAGTGTTGTAGGCCACCGCGAGTCATTCCAGGTCGAGGGGGTGGAGCCCATTATGAGCATCTGAGTCAGAGTTGAGTATGAGGCCGCTGGCTTCCATCCAGACAGTGACTGTGCTCATCCCATTGTGGAAATTTCTCTTGGTCTTTTCTGGGTCATCCTTCAGGGAGACCTAGGTACCTAGGTAACCAGGGTATTGGGGTTCCAGGAGATCCCTATGGGCTGCAGCATTTATGTTGCCACCCATAGGGAGCTCAGACAAATCTTCACACAGGCTGCTGCTGCAGCTGAGTGAAATGACGCACACATTATTTCACAGCCATTTTACACTGCACTTAAGAAACTTATAAGTCACCTATATATATATAGGTCTTCACTTAATGAAGGTTAGGTGCAAAGTTACTAAGTGTGAGGGCACCCTGGCACTAGCCAAGATGCCTCCACATAGTTCAGGTCAATTTCCCCGGACTTTGTGAGTGCAGGGACACCATTACATGCGTGCACTACATATAGGCCAATACCTATATGTAGCTTCACAATGGTAACTCCGAATATGGCCATGTAACATGGCTAAGATCATGGTATTGCGCCCCCCATGCCAAACCTGGTATTGGGGTGCCAATCCCTGGGGCTCCACCATGGACCCCAGGTACTGCCAAACCAGCGCTCTGGGGTTTTCTCTGCAGCTACTGCTGCTGCCAACTCACAGACAGGCTTCTGCCCTCCTGGGGTCTGGGCAGCCAAGTCCCAGGATGTCAGAACAAAGAATTTCCTCTGAGAGAGGGTGTTACACCCTCTCCCTTTGGAAATAGGTGTAAATGGCTGGGGAGGAGTAGCCTTGCCCAGCCTCTGGAAATGCTTTGATGGGCACAGATGGTGCCCATCTCTGCATAAGCTAGTCTACACCGGTTCAGGGATCCCCCAGCCCTGCTCTGGCGCAAAACCACCACCACAGGTAAAGTGCCCAGAGCTCCTCCAGTGTGTCCCAGACTTCTGCCATCTTGAATCCAGAGTTGTGAGGGCACAATGGAGAGCTCTGAGTGGCCAGTGCCAGCAGGTGACGTCAGAGACCCCTCCTGATAGGTGCTTACCTGACTAGGTAACCAATCCTCCTCTGAGGGCTATTTAGGGTCTCTCCTGTGGGCTATTCCTCAGATAATGAATGCAAGAGCTCACCAGAGTTCCTCTGCATCTCCCTCTTTGACTTCTGCCAAGGATCGACCGCTGACTGCTCCAGGACGCCTGAAAAACTGCAACAAAGTAGCAAGAAGACTACCAGCGACATTGTAGCACCTAATCCTGCCGGCTTTCTCGACTGTTTCCTGGTGGTGCATGCTCTGGGGGCTGTCTGCCTTCACCCTGCACTGGAAGCCAAGAAGAAATCTCCCGTGAGTTGACAGAGTTTTCCCCCTGCTACTGTAAGCATCAAACTTCTGCTTCACCGGGCCTCTGGGTCCCCTCTCATCATGATGAGCATGGTCCCTAGAACACAGGAGCAAGATCTAAGTGACCCCGATAGTCCAGTGGTCCTTCTGTCCAAATTTGGTGGAGGTAAGTCCTTGCCTCCCCACACCAGACATTAATCCTGTGTACTGCGAGAACTGCAGCTGCTAGGGCTTCTGTGCACTCTTGCAAGGATTCCTTCGTGCACAGCACAGCCTGGGTCCCCAGCACTCCGTCCTGCATTGCTCAACTCACTGAGTAGATCTCCGGCTTCGTGGGACCCTCCTTTGCAGTGTTGAGATGACTGCCATGATCAATTTTCTTGAACCTATGTTCAAGTACATCTGCGGGTGCTGCCTGCTTCTATGTGGGCCCTCTGTATTGCTGAGTGCCCCCTCTGTCTCCTCATCCAAGTGGCGACCTTCTGGTCCTTCCTGGGCCCGGGCAGCACCCTTTTTTCTTCAACTGTGACCTTCGCAGTTAGCAAGACTTGTTTGTGGTCTTTCTGCATGAAAACAACTCTGCATCCTCCACCACACCATAGGACATCTTTTTTGCAAAGGAGAAGTTCCTGGCACCTTCCGTTGTTGCAGAATCTTCAGCTTCTTCCACCCAGAGGCAGCCAGTTTGTACCTTCATCCGGGGTTTAGTGGGCTCCTGCCCCCACTGGACACTTTTGTGACTCTTGGACTTGGTCCCCTTCCTTTACAGGTCCTCAGGTCCAGGAATCTGTCTTCAGTGCTTTGATGTCAGTTGTGGACTTTGCAGAATCCCCTATCACAACTTTAGTGTGTTTCTGGGGAAGTAGGGTAACTTTACTCCTACTTTTCAGGGTCTTGGGGTGGGGTATCTTGGACACCCTTAGTGTTTTCTTACACTCACGGCGACCCTCCAGACACTACCCTAGGTCAGGAGTCCCTAAGTGGTTCGCATTCGTATGTGGTTTGTCTTTCCCCTAGGCCTATTGCGTCCTATTGTATTCTACAGTGTTTGCACTACTTTTCTAACTGTTTACTTACCTGATTTTGGTTTGTGTGTATATTTTGTGTATTTTACCTACCTCCTAAGGAAGTATATCCTCTGTGATATTTTTGGCACATTGTCACTAATATAAAGTACCTTTATTTTTCGCAACTCTGAGTATTGTGATTCTTATGATATAGGCCCTCATTATAACCTCGACCGCCCTGCTGAAGACCGCCAGTGCAGGGAGTTTTCCGCACAGCGAAGTATGACTGCTGGCAGCTCTCCGCCCTTTTTTGGACTGAGAGCCGCCAGCAGCCATACTGGCAGTCGGCGGGGAAGTGGAGGCTGCTCCACCTCCACCGCCCTGTCATCAGAACAGAGCCCACCGAATCACGTCCCATGATTTGGTGTTGCGGTGTTCTGGTTACGGGGAGCTGGCGGCGGAGCAGCCCCCATGGATCCCGTTCCCTCCCGGAGGATCACCGGAACAGGTGATCGTCTGTTAGGTGAGGGGGGAGGAGGTAGGGGGGTGTTGTGTGCTGTGTGCGTGCATGGGGGTGTGCATGTGGGTGTATAGAGGGGGTGTGTGAGTGCGTGAATGCATGCGGGGTGTGTTGTGTGTTTTGAAAATGTGTACGTGTCGGTCTGTTTGTATGTCTGTGTGTATGTGTGCGTGTATGTCTGTGAGTATGTGTGTGTGTATGTCTGTTGGGATGTATCTATGTGTACAGGTATGTGTTGTAGTGTAGGGGTGTGTGTCAAGTTGGGGGGTGAGGTCCTGCCACCTTTGGGGGGTTGTATAGGGTGTGGGGGGAGGAGTCGGGGGTGGGGGAGACCCCTGTCAGTGCCAGGGAAGGAACATGCCTACAGCCATGGATTTCGTGGCGGTTCCAAACCCCACTAAATCCATGGCGGTGTGCTGGGTCCTGATACTGCCGCCGGGCCGGAGACTCCAGTCCAGCAGTCGTCACCGCCCTGGTGGTCAGTGTGGAGAAGTGGTGGATGACCATGGCAGTAACTGCCATGGTCATAATTCAATTTTTTTTTCTTTTGCCGGCCTGTTGGCGCTCTTACCACCACTTCTCCCCCGCCCGCCAGGGTCGTAATGAGGGCCATAGTATCCATATGATATAAGTGGTGTAGTATCAATCAATCAACAAATTTATAGAGCGTGCTACTCACCCGTAAGGGTCTCAAGGCGCTGAGGGGGGAATACGGAGGGGGGTGAGGCCGATTGCTGTCAGAAAAGCCATGTCTTGAGGTGTTTCCTGAAGAGCAGGAAGTTCTGAGTCTTGCGGAGGTTGGTGGGGAGGGAGTTCCAGGTTTTGGGGGCGAGGTAGGAGAAGTATTTGCCTCCTGTGGTGGAGCTTTGCATTTCTCCTAGTTGAGCCTAAGCTGCTCTGCTGTAGCTACCTCTATCAGCCGAAGCTGCTAGAACACTACTAATCTACTAATAAGGGATAACTGGACCTGGCACAAGGTGTAAGTACTCTTGGTACCCACTATAAGCCAGGCCAGCCTCCTACACTTGGCGAGAGGGGCCATGAGGATGTTGAAGAGTGTTGGTCTGAGTGATGATCCTTGGTGGACTCTGCAGCATGTTTCCTTTAGTTCGGATGTGAATGGTGGTAGTCTCACACTCTGGGTCTGATTACGAGTGTTGTGGTCTTACGACCGCCACACTTGCAGTGGTGGCACAACTGCCACAAAACAACCATGGCGTTTGGACCACCAGGGAACCACCAGCTCCGCCAGGCGGTCTGGTGGTGGTGGAGATCCTAATCTGCCAGGGAAGCACTGCAAGCAGCGTTGCCCTGGAGATTACAACCTCATTCTCAGCCAGCCTTTTCATGGTGGTAACACCACCATGAAAAGGTTGGTGAAGAAAAGGCATGGGCAGTGCAGCCTCCCCGCCTAGCACCATCGTAATGTTCACTAGTTGCTTTGCAGACAGTGAACATTGTGAGGGTGCTGGTGCACCCTGCGGGCTACAGCATTGCCGCCAACTCTATTACGAGCTGGAGACAATGATGTAGCCTGTTTCCCACTAGGCTAGTGGGCACACAACTTAGGTTTCTGTATGCCGACCTTGTGGGAAATCCTTAATAACTTTGGAAGATAGGTTGCCGAATAGAGAGCGGCCACACCCTCAAATTCAAAATTATGCCCTCTGTGTTCTTGAGGAAGGATCTGATCTCCGTGGTCTAGTATGGCATGTACGTCATTTGTGGGTACTAGGGCCCGTATTTATACTTTTTTTGCGCCGCATTTGCGTCGTTTTTTTATGCAAAAACGGCGCAAACTTGCAAAATGCCATTGTATTTTGTAGGTTTGCGTCGTTTTGCGTAAAAAAGCGGCACAAATGCGGCGCTAAAAAAGTATAACTACGGGCCTAGGAGTGCTGTTTTGGTGATGTGGTTGCTCCTGAATCCAGATTGGGATGGGTCTGGGACCGTGTGAGTCTTGAGGAATTTGGTGAGTTGCTAGTGAGTTGCAGGTTGATGGCCTTTTCCATTACTTTGGCTAGTAAAGGGAGCAGAGAGAAGGGTCTGTAGTTTTTCAGCTCCCTTGGCTTAGCTGTGAGTTTTATGAGTATCGGGTTCTTCTCAGCATGCTTCCAGTCTGCTGGGAAGGTGGCAGTCTCAAAGGATCAGTTGATAGTCCGACAGAGCTCAGGTGCTGTAGTGGTGCTGGCCATGTTGAAGATTTGATGTAGGCACGAATTCAAGGGTGCTCAAGAGTGGATGGAGTTCATGAGTTTTTGTTTTTCTTCTGTGATGATAGGGGCCAAAGAGATTTGGTGTGGTGTGGGGTACGTGGTGGTGTTTG
The DNA here is from genome assembly GCF_031143425.1 of Pleurodeles waltl. Lineage (NCBI taxonomy): Eukaryota > Metazoa > Chordata > Amphibia > Caudata > Salamandridae > Pleurodeles > Pleurodeles waltl. The sequence continues at coordinate 21,658,653 of NC_090447.1, forward strand.
AGGGCGGTGCAGACAGGGTTTGGTTTTTGAAGCCTTCATAAATGTCCTGGATTGTCGGGTGGAAGAAGGTGGCAAGGTCATCGCAAAGTTCTTGAGAGCAAAGAACACTTTAAGCCTATGGACAGCAAAAGGCCCCTCACCACACTGCATGGAGAACAAAGATAAATGGTGGACAATGACAAACACACACAAACACACGCACACACACACTGGCCATCAAATCAAATCAAATCATTAACATTTATAAAGCGCGCTACTCACCCGTGCGGGTCTCAAGGCGCTAGGGGGGAAAGGGGGGGTTATCGCTGCTCGAACAGCCAAGTCTTTAGGAGTCTCCGGAAAGCGGAGTGGTCCTGGGTGGTCCTGAGGCTGGTGGGGAGGGAGTTCCAGGTCTTGGCCGCCAGGAAGGAGAAAGATCTCCCACCCGCCGTGGAGCGGCGGGTGCGAGGGACGGCAGCAAGTGCGAGGCCAGCGGAGCGGAGGGGGCGGGTGGGGACGTAGAAGCTGAGGCGTCTGTTGAGGTATTCCGGTCCCATTGTTGTGGAGGGCTTTGTGTGCGTGGGTGAGAAGACGGAAGGTGATCCTTTTGCTGACTGGGAGCCAATGCAGGTGTCTCAGGTGTGCGGAGATGTGGCTGTTGCGGGGTACGTCGAGGATGAGGCGGGCCGAGGCGTTTTGGATGCGTTGCAGGCGGTTTTGGAGTTTGGCGGTGGTCCCGGCGTAGAGGGTGTTGCCGTAGTCCAGGCGACTCGTGACAAGGGCGTGGGTCACGGTTTTTCTGGTGTCGGCGGGGATCCAGCGGAAGATCTTGCGGAGCATGCGGAGAGTGAGGAAGCAGGCGGAGGACACGGCGTTGACTTGCTTGGTCATGGTGAGAAGAGGGTCCAAGATGAAGCCGAGGATGCGGGCGTGGTCTGCGGGGGTCGGTGCGGTGCCGAGGGCCGTGGGCCACCAGGAGTCGTCCCAGGCGGACGGGGTGTTGCCGAGGATGAGGACTTCCGTTTTTTCAGAGTTCAGCTTTAGGCGGCTGAGCCTCATCCAATCTGCGACGTCCTTCATACCCTCTTGTAGGTTGGTCTTGGCGCTGGCGGGGTCCTTGGTGAGGGAGAGTACAAGTTGGGTGTCGTCGGCGTAGGAGGTGATGATGATGTCGTGCTTGCGTACGATGTCGGCGAGGGGGCTCATGTAGACATTGAAGAGTGTCGGGCTGAGCGATGAGCCTTGAGGTACGCCGCAGATGATCTTGGTGGGTTCTGAGCGAAACGGAGGGAGGTAAACTCTTTGGGAGCGGTTAGCGAGGAAGGAGGCGATCCAGTCCAGGGCCTGGCCTTGGATCCCGGTGGAGCGTAGGCGGGTGATTAGGGTGCGGTGACAGACGGTGTCAAAGGCAGCCGAGAGGTCGAGGAGAATGAGGGCGACTGTTTCACCGTTGTCCATCAGGCCATAAGGAGGCATGGTGTTTGTAACACTGAAGAAATGTGAGCAACATTAATTCAACAATGCAAAAAATGAAAATTAACTGAGCTACATAAATTTCACATCCTGCAATACCATCAAATATTACTCCAGAACATATACACTTTTTGCAAAAAAATACGCTGAAATGCAAATAGCCAACATTTTTAATTAATTCAGTGCCATCCCTTTCCTTACCATAAGGTTTAAAAACATATATCACTATAGCATTTATTTCATAAACTGATGACTACTGGTGCTGGCTACTACTGGCTAGATGTCTCTTTGGAAATCTAGGCGAAATACTAAAATAATATTGCAAATGTGACAAACATGTAGAAAATCTACTGAGCTGTGCAACAATTTTCCTTTACAAAATGTGAAAAATAAATTAAATGCAAAAAAATAATAACTAGGTCTATTCTAAAAATCCAGGCCACCCTCCACTATAAAATAAAAAAATCTAATTAAAGTACAAAGAAATAGTGGTGCATGCCCAAGCAAACAAACAGCACCTTCATACAATAGTTTTTTAACTTACTTGTGTAATTCAACAAAACCCAAGGGCCTTATTACGGGGCTGGCAGTCCAAAGACCGCCAGCCTCACAGTGGCAGATGGACCGCCAGAGCTGTGGCGGTCCAACCACTGCATTACAAGGTTGGTGTGCAGACCGGCCAACCTCCTGCTGGTGGTGCCAGAATCAGAGATCGCAACAGGCTGACAGTGGTCCTGGTTGCAATCAGCCACTGTGGCGCTGAACTCAGCTCTGCCCTGCTGATTACAACCTTTTTCTACAACAGCCTTTTGATGGCTGTTTCAACCCCATGAAAAGGAGAGTGGAGAACAAGTGCAGGGAGCCACAGAGGGGGACCCTGTACAGCCCATAGCATGGGCAGCGCAGGGGTCCTCCTGCCCACCACTCTTGAAATGCACACTGTCTGCTGTGCAGACAGTGTGCATTTCAAGGTTGCTGGTGAAACCTGCAGGTGGTAGCATTGCTGCTGGCTCTCTTATGAACCTTGGTTCCTGCCCTTCAGCCCAGTGGGAACGTTGTAATAGGGCCTGTGGGGATACCGCCAACTCGTATGGCATTCACCTCACCAGGGGACTGGACCACCAAACTCGTAATAAGGCCCAAAATCCTTAAATCCAAAGATATATCGGGGAGACAAAGAGGGGGATACATCCACCTCTAAATTCAAGTGTAAAGTGACTAGAAGATTGACAAAGCACTGGAAGGAGCCTGTTGGACAGGAAAGGAAGTTGTAGTCTCTGATGCACTTTCTTCCTGTTTATACAAAAGGGGTTCTCAATCTGAAAAACAAATTACAGGGTCCATTGGAGAAGAAAATCTAGTCAAAAATCTCTTTTTATTTAGATTTATACTGAAATGTGACACCTGGAATAGAAAATCTACTCCGGATATGAGTTTGCACTGGTGAGCTGCACTGTTTTGCCAGAGGCAGTGCGAGCGAAAGCAGAGTCTCATGCTCACTACCAGCCCAGGAGTATTGTAGCGCTCCAAAGAGAGCTTCAAAACCAAATCTTGCAAGTGCGATCGAACTCCGCTCCATGCCAGAGGGTAGAATTCGGGAACTCTACGCTACTCCATGTATTGGGAAGTGCCTGAATTACGCTAACTCAGACGGCAGGGCAGAGTTCTATGCCCAGGCCAACTAGTAGTATGCCCACAATCTCAAATTCGAGAAGGATGGTTCAGTGACAAAAATAGGTGAGTAATCCATATCTAGTTCAACTTAAAAATACAGTGACATTAAGATACCCCAGAACTAAGTGCTTCAACCATGAACCCTTCCTCCCTTACAATAACAAAGACCCTCTGAAAAGCATACTAATCTTCCCTTGTAGTGTGGTTCGTCGTACGTGTATTTTGCGCATTAGCTTCAGGCCTTAGGCCTTTGTGCACTTTGCCCTGGATGAATTTTATTCATTTGCTGATAGCTTAGAGCCTTTGTGCACTTTGTTTTATATGCTTTTTATTAGGCTTCGTACTGTTATTTTATAAAATATCCAGTTCTACGGTGTTGTTTTTTATTCATATCACACTGTTTTGCCTACTTCAGCACTGGTGTTCTTCATAACATATTCACTCTGTGCTTTAGTCAAGGATACAGTCTGGGACATTGCCGATAGACGTGGTAGGAGTTTAGATTTGGCATTCCTGCATTGGGACATTTTGTGACTACGATAACATGTTAGTTATAAAAACACTTCCTTGTCCCAATACATGCAAGAGGGAGATTCCGACCAGGGAACCACAACTAGACGCTGACTGCCTCGTTGCAGATGCTGAACAAGATCACAGGCCTTTGCTCAGGTATGAGGGCGTCTGTCTCCCTAGTGATTTGGAAAGGCAAGCTAGAAGCTTAACATGCTGTGCTCTAAATAGAACAAGCAGAAGGAGAGTAGAAACTCATAAGCAATATGATAGCTCTGTTTTTATGTTTTACTCTCCTAGTAACTATTTCAATCCTACTATGTTATATTGTTCTGGTTATTGCGGCTCACGCCTTAATATCTAAAATACAGTCGTTTTATTAAAACATTATATAAAACTTATACTGTATTTGTCATTTGTATATGAGATCATATTGTAAATGAGAGAGTTGGTTTGGATCTGAGTGACCACGACTTCCCTGACAAGTTCCAAAGATGTCATGCGCTCGGCTGCCCAATCATCTCTTCCCCCTGGGAGAAATGAGGCACTGCTAGTTAGCCGGAGCAAAACCCGGATTTAGGGTGACAGAGTTCGTTACACGTGGGTCAGACTCAGTCCCCCACACCGTTATCGATTCTGCTACCTGTAGAAATCCAGTGGTCTCATTCAGGATAATGAGAGCCCACGCGACATGGCGCCGCCAACGATTGGTCTGGCTCTAATGTTTAGGTCTGACTGACTCTCTCGGTCTCATATATATTTTGACTCCTTGGTTACGTATACGGAGACGCCCGTGGGGCTGAAGGTTTTCCGCCGCCACGGGATAGGTGCGTCCTATTGCTTAGTGGTTGGTTGTTCAAGCTTGAACTTTGAAAGGAAAAACCCCGATATTGGTGTGCCTTCTCTGACCTAGTGCTGATTTTTATTATCAAATGGCGAATCCTAATGTAGTGAATATAGCGCTTAATATGCGACAACCGCTCACAGGTCATCTAATAGCACGTGGACTGACAGTCCAGGGGGGTCCGGTCACTTTTGTGGTGGACACCCATGCAGCCTTTAGGACAGAACTTTTTTATTTTTGGGTCATATTTCCAGCGGCTGATGGGGGTACGAATACTTTTCACGAATATACTATTGCAAATGTTCCTGTACAATACAGGGCATATGAATACTTAGAAATACCTTTATCTTATCAAGAAGACCATAATTGGCTTGATGGCGCCCTCCCACATTCAGAAAGACAAGTACGGTTAGGTCCGTTGAGTAATGATGGTCCGACCTGGCCTTTATTGGCTTCCTACACACCATATCCTGGAGTTGCAAATTTGGCAGTGGCTGAAGTGCGTCGTTTATATGCGGAATTGACGTTAACATACAGACGATTGGTTCAGTTTGTGATGCAGACATTAAATACTAATGCAGCGCGTGCTGCTCCAGCGCATCCACAAGCAGTGGTCCCGGGAATAAATCCGGCCACTGTACATTCGGTAATGGGCAAGGTACCGGCTAAACGTGAGGAGACTCCATTTTGGCTGGCGCAGAAAATTAATACGCTGGAAGCAGTATTTCCCCATACGGGACCTCAGGATAAACATAGAATTTTAACGATGTGTTTGCCGTATGGGATGGTTCCTCCGGTGGACCTTTGTAATACTTGGGGCACGGTGTTTGCCGCACTGTACACTACAGCACACGGAACACCGACTTTGGCTAATTTGCCGGATGTGCTTAAACTAATTCAGGATGAATATGGGGCTGCCCCTGCTCTAGATTTGGGCATGCAATTGATGGGCAATTTTGATGCGGTTTCTTCTATTATTTTGAGTAATCTCAAGGGGGAGGCTGTAGCATTAGCAGTGCGAATGCGTCTTCGGGATGTTCCGCAGGTTCATCAGGAGCGGGAACTTCCGAGAATAATTGCAGAAACCTATTCTAGTATTGGTCGTGATAGCCTGGGGGCTAGACCACAGAAGCCACAATTGCAGGGTAAAAATAATAAAGATAATTCTAAGCAACAACAACCTGAGGGTGCGAAAAAGCACTGGGATAAGAAACAGCAAACACCTAAAAAAGACGGGGGTCAGTCTCCGCAACCGGAGACCACGCAGAATAGGTATAATCTCAGAAATAGGGATAATTTAAAAACGCCTGATCGATATCAATATACTGATACACGCCAATCTCGTTCCATTCAGGACTCCTCTGAGAAGAGAAGTGAGAGAGGTGGGCGATCAGAGCGGAGAACGGAGTACGTGAAACCGAGACAGGAGTCACAACGCTCAGCGGAGGTTTCTGTTAAACAAGAAGAGAAACCACTGCAACAGAAACAACAATTTAAAAAGAAAAAAGTGGCAGCTGTCTCTGTTAGACATGCCGCTCAAGAAGAGAGTTCTCTTGACGAACAAGACATGGGCACTAGCACTGTTAGACAGCGCGGCAGAGGTCACAATAGTTCGCCGGAGTCTTCTAGAGCATCTGGAGGTGAAAGCAACTGATGACTTCATACAAGTCGAAACGGCGGATATGTGGGTCTCTGATCCTGATCGAGTATATCTAGTGACTTTACGATTAGAAGGGGACATTGACCGCGTTATACACGCCATCTTTTGGGACCATGTGGTGAAATCATATGATGTTCTATTGGCTGAACAGGATTGGCCACCAGACTTTGTTCGCGACTGCCCGGTTGGGGAGGAGGTTGTTAAACCTTCCTTCTCACCACTTGTTCCAATAGAACTAGCGGAGTCCTATAGTAAAACATGGGCTCTGGCACAGGCCCCCGCCCTATATAGAAATAATGCGGGGTGGGATAAAGAATCACCTTATCATGTCATTCCAATAAGGGGTGAACCTCAGCCGCAGCCACAATATCCTATTAAATTTGAAGCAAGGGCATCGGTTAGGACAATTCTTATACAATTGGAGTACCAGGGTGTAATTGAACCCTGTGTCTCGCCGATGAATAATCCCTTATTTCCGGTGGCTAAACCGGACCATTCCTATAGGATAGTGGTGGATTACAGACACTTAAATAGTCACACACGCACATATGCAATACAGAATTCACATAGCGCAGCGCTCATGAATAATATAGTGCGTAAAAAATATAAAACTACGTTGGATATCTCGAATGGATTTTTCTGCCAGAATATAGCACCCGAAAGTCGGGACTATACCAGTTTCAGTGCGTTTGGCTCTCAGAAATTTTTTTGTTGTTTGCCTCAGGGGTATAAGAATAGCGCAGGACTATTTTCGGCTCGTGTGACTGAAATATTACACGAGTTGGACCCTGAAGCATTGTCATATGTTGATGACATATATTTGACGGACGATGAGATTCTACAACATCTAAGGCGCGTATCGCGCATTGTTGTGGGTTTTGCTGAAATTGGCTATAAATTTAATTTAAAAAAATCAAGGATTGCTTTCCTCAGCGTCATTTTCCTGGGTTATGAGTTGTCGAGTGAAGGCAAGAGCTTAGCGCCACATTTTCTGGAGAAATGTGCTTTGATGCAGCCTCCTAATACGGTTCGGAAGCTTCAGTCATTGTTGGGGTTTCTGAATTTTGGCAGAACTTACATTCCTGATTATGCTACAAGTATAAAACCGTTATACGAGCTAATTCGTCCAAATTTTTCAAGTACATTTTGGACGATTGAGCATACCCACATACTGCGAGAGTTGCAGAATGATCTCTTAGCAGTTCAACACTTACACACGCGGGACAATAAGACACATTTAGTTATCAGGGTAATACCTGGGGCTGTTGGGTTTACATATGTCACCTTTAATGAGGGTGAGACAGTCCCGATAGCATATAAGTCCCACTTGTATTCAACTGCAGAACAACGATTTGCACAGACTGAAAAAATACTGACTGCAGTACAGATGGCTGTTATTAAAGAAAGACCGCTTGCCCAGGGTCAACGCATTATTGTCGTTTCCCCGATACCGGCCTTAGAGGCTGTTACAAAAGCGAGTGTTCCTAATTCGAAAGCTTTACACCCACGGTGGATACAATGGGCTACGTCTTTGACGGCCACTGATGTGGATTACGTATTTGACCCTAAGTTGCAGACTCAAGAATTTCTTCAATATGAAATAGAATACCCGGTCCCTGCTGGTACATTGCCTATTGACCATTATCAAGTGGTCATGTATACCGATGGCTCTGCGCAGCCAGCGGTTGGGACTAAACAACAGTATTCTGCTGCATGTGCGGTGGTGAGCGGTGCTATGGAGGGGGATGTTTTCTGCCCCTGACATACTTATACTAAAACTTTGGGAGATTGCACGGCGCAGCTGGCTGAGCTCAAAGCTCTTTTGTTAGCTTTGGAGCACGCGGATCCGGCGGTCTTGACCTTGCTGGTCTGTGACTCCTACTACTGTGTTCAGTCTTTCAATGAATATCTACACTATTGGAGGTTGAATGGGTACAGAGACTCCAAAGGCAACACCATTAAACATAAATTGTTGTGGGGTAAGGTTGCGGATCTGAAAGAAACGCTTCCTAAAGTCCATGTTGTACATACACTTGGACACCAGCGCGTTGGGATACACGTTGCTGGGAATACTTTGGCTGATGAGGCTGCAAAGTCAGCAGTGGCTATCGCCACTGTAGCCACAGTGACTCGTTCGAGTTGCAAACCAGACACAGACATTTCGGCTGCCATAAAAGCCACGGCTGATGGCACGCCGTTTCCTAAAGGATTTCATTCTAAATATAGTTACTGCTTGACTGGTGCACTGACTGCTGTTGTTAATATTCCAGGCATTGGTGTACGTGACTTACCAAATAAAATTGAGAGATCACGTTTAATTTCTGCAGCACATGAAGGGGTGGCATCTGCACATGCTGGTGTGGCAGCCACGATTTCACTTCTACAGGCTCGTTATTGGTGGCCTGGTCTCTATAAAGACATGAAGCAGTATGTCCTCTGTTGTGACGTCTGTCAACAAATAAAAGCATCATCGGCTAGACGCCCGCAGCAGACGCCCCTTCTGATTTCGAACAGACCATTACAGTGTGTGTACTTGGACCATTGTGGTCCGCTGACACCGGATAATGGATACAAATACATATTGGTTGCTGTAGATTCGTGCTCCAGATTTGTGTGGGTCTGGCCACAGCGCTCGGCTGACGCTCGAACTGTTATTAAAGATTTGCGTATCTTTGTCGATACATTTGCGGTTGCAGCTTTTCATTCGGACCAGGGCCCTGCCTTTGCCTCTAAGGCATTCAGGGACACCATGGCTTCGTTGGGGGTCCAACTCCAATTCTCGTCTCCATTTCATCCCGAGGGAAATTCTGTCGTGGAGCGTTTAAATCGTGATTTAAAGCAATCCTTAACGGCCAGAGTTATAGGTACGGGTCGTGGTTGGCTAGCCCACCTATATGGAGTACAGAGAGCACTTAATAACTTGCCTAGAAGGTCACTGGGGGGTCGTACTTCATATGAGTGCCTGTTTGGAACACAAATGTATGTTCCTGATCTTGATGGTCCTGGTGTGGAGGCGGCAGATACGCCCTTTGACATAAATGATTGTGCCACTGTTTTGCAGGATTTACAACAGTTTCGTGAAGAAAACTCTTCTGCAAGTGCTGCCTCCTCAGGAATTAAGGATAAGCCGGTGACATCTACTGGTTGGATTCCCAAGATTGGGGATCTAGTGCGTGAAAAGGTCGCAGTAAAGAAAGAATTTGGTCCTTCATATCGAGCACCTGTACCTGTGTTAGGGTTGAGCGGCACGAGAACTGTGATTTTACCGCCGCTGCAAGGGGCCAAAGGAAATCGTTTTGTTTCCATTGATAATGTCAAGTTACAACATGTGGCCGATTCTGCACAGCAGACCAGGAGGGACACCCAGTAGTTCCGGAATCCCTCTCACTACTGGGGAAGAAGTCCCGCTGCAGGTGATTCACACCGATGATGTTCACTCTCCGAGCTTGGGGAGGGTGGAAGGTGATCTTGCGATTATTCCACAGTCAACGATTGATATGGAATCTTGTAATCAAGTTGCAGTACGTTCTACTGATGTTTCTGAACATGTGGTTTATAGCGTGCCTAGGAGAGAGCCTCCATCTGCTTCTTTGTTTACAGTTGCACCTTTTGCAAGAACTTCCTCTGGCTGCTTCAACGACGCGGATGCGGCTGTATCGGACTCTTCGTCATCGATGTCTTCTGTCCGAGGTCCACGTAAGCTGCTGAGTTGGCTTAAACGTACATATTTTGTTTTTCCTTGGAACTATTTATGGCTTGTTATGGCTGTAATGACTATTTTTTTATGGTTAGGATTTGTAGTTACATTTTTTCTGGTAATACATGGTCATTTTCTTCCTGATCGATCTGACATTGAACACGTGGAGGCTGTGTTGAGACCACATTTTTCGTCTCATATGGTGCGAAGAGACTTATCAAATGTGAATATTTCTGCGATACCAATTCCGGATGGGATTGTGTGGGATAAAGTAATGTTTGATATATATGGTCCAACTGAATTGATTCAAATACCGTATGTCCTCAAGTTATCAATGAATGATATTGTTATACCAGGCATTGTTTCTGATGATTGGGATGTGAAGACGGTAGATTCTATGCTAAAGGATTTGCAATATTATACTGTCTATGATGATGAAGATGCTTACCAATTTAGGGATAATCATGGTGACATGTTTTGCTATAACTATTATGGACACCACTTTATTCATAAAGCTAGTAGCCCTAAGTCCATATTTAATTATGTGCAATGGGAACATTGCTCGACTCCTCCGCAAGGGAGTTCGAAAACGTACACTGATAAATTTGTATATTTTTCTGGGCATGATCAGCGAAATGCTAAGTCTTACTATTTTAAAGTTACGCCGTATTCTAATAAGCAACTGTTATTGACCGACACTAAATTATTGTATTCAAATTTGTTTGTATCTAAACTTTCGGTCGAAGGCTATGAATACTGGTCGAAGACTGTTGACTTGAAAAGTGTTTGGGGTACGAAAAATTGGCAGATGCAAGGCAGGGATACATTATTTAGAGCATGTATTATCCCGGTTCAAATGATTTTCCTCAATGACACAGTACAACAGACTAGCTGTTTGGGCTTGGCGACAATTAGAGAGTTGAATTTGCCTAGTATACCAGTCCCATCCAAATTGAACAATTGGCAGCACTATGTGAATGCTACTTTTAGTGAATTTACACATTGGGTCCAGAATGGTACGCTTAACACTTCATCGTTACATCCCGGCGGGTGGTTATTATGGCCTGTGGACACCAATGAGTGTCATCAACGTTTTGTCACCTCTTCGGGGGGGTTCAGGACTAGTAGGGCAGACCCTCGTTACATATCTCCGGAACATGCTGATATAATAACTACATACAGTGTGGGGAAGCTTTGTCAACAATGGTTGAAGTACTCCACGCTGGATGCAGTTAAGTCACATCTCAAGTTACTGTCTAATGGTACTGATTTACAAGATTTTTTGTCAGGTCCCAAGGTGCCACGGAGGAAAAGGTTCTTATACGAAGTGTATAATGAGATTTGGAAACTTTCACAACAGGAAGCTGCTGCCCGGTTACGGCAGATTGATCAAGATAATTTGCTACAGGCTTTGTCTGTTGTTGATAATGGCATGCATACCCTTTCTGACCGTGTTTACACGATTGACAGCATTGTCTCCTCTGCTATAGACATTATTAAATCAGACATGTCTTCTTTATATCATGGGCAGAGTCAGACACGATCAATCATGCAGCTGGGTTGGACTCTTCAGACCTTGAAGGCGGGTCGCGTTCCATGGCAGCACGTTCGTGCCAGAGAGATCTTTATCTCCTTTAATTTGACTCGTCAACAACAGTTAATGGCTAAAAAGGAAGCGACGTATGTTATGTTAAACATTGAGAAGTTGGAGAAACTGCCTTTCACGGTGGCTGAGATTCCGTCAGCTGAGTGGTTGATTCATGGGGTTATTAATTTGCCAATTTCCACTTTGCAATTTACTTCTTGTATGAAACACATTCCGGTGGGTAGATATGAACTATTGGGTGACAGTTACATACATGAGGTGTGGGAGCTTCCCTTTGAGTACAGATGTGTTAATGGTTTGAGGGAGGTTTTTCTTAGCGGTAGCGATTGCGAAGCTTCTGTCAGCCATTCCATGGTTTGTAAACAGCTGTCCTTGCACGGAGCGTGTAACGCTTCGATTGCTAACTTAGCTTGTTATCTGAAGGGAGTTCCAGTCCCAGTAATTAAAAACACTTTCCAGGTGCTTTCTAACGGTAGTTACATTGTTCTTAACAGCGAGCGCTGCTGTGGCATGCGTGCCGGAATAGTTTACGTTGTCGTTGTCAACAAGGCCGTTACGTGCTGCGGGAATGTGTTGTTTCCCCACACTCAAATTAGGGAGGTAGCGGACATCTGGCCTCATATTGCTACTTCCAAGGTTGATTTCGACAAGTTGAGTCGGCTGAAAGCTTTATTGTTTCAAAAGCATGTGGCCCTTACATCTGCTAGCGAGACCTATGCGCTTCAAGTGGCAAGGTCATCGGCAGAGATACAGTCCCTTTTGAACACTAATTTTCCAAGTCACTTTGGTGAACTTGTGGGACGTATATTTAATGCATCCAGCACTGTGGTATTGCTCACTTTTTCAAAGCCGTTGGTGTTGGTTTCACTCACATCTTTTCTTCAATATTCGGTTTAATACCTTCGGCTATACACTCTATTTTCGGAAGCATTTTTGGGGGTTTCCCAATTACTTTGGCTATATTGGCTGGAGTTTTGCTCCCGTCAGCGCAGCTGTGTCGTGAACGCATGATGCTGTGTTTTGGAACTACACTCCTGGGTCATTTGGAGTGTGACTGGTCTCTGTCGTTCAGACCGATTTTGGATTATGTGCAACCCGTGTTTTGATGCCTTTGGTGCTCGTTTGAACATGCACTGGCTTTTTGCCTGTCACTGCAGCGCTCTACGGTGGTTAATCCTGATCTGTTGATGTTCCCAATTAGGGCTCATTCCCAGACTTGTGCACTACATTTGCGTTTGCTTCGTGAGGCGATTTATGAGATTCCCTTCCTGGAGGAAGATGGTTTTGTCTCTTTCCTTGGCTCTGCACGGGGTGCCACCCTGAATGATTCTGGGGCTTTGGAACACACCTGCTCCATGATTCTTTGTGGCGTGGATCTTCCGATATTGACATATATCGAAGTGGAGGAACTCCTACGTTCTATTGCTTCTATTTGACAATTGGATTTTTTTTTTTTTTTTTTGACGAAATTGACTATATGTTAAATTTGGATTTTTTGTCCCATGTTTCCACCAATTAAGGCTTTATTGACTTCTTATCTTGTCGAAATACATTGTATATGTTTGGGGCATGATTTTATGTTTTGAAACCACTTGCTACCGACAACGGGAGGGTGTAGTGTGGTTCGTCGTACGTGTATTTTGCGCATTAGCTTCAGGCCTTAGGCCTTTGTGCACTTTGCCCTGGATGAATTTTATTCATTTGCTGATAGCTTAGAGCCTTTGTGCACTTTGTTTTATATGCTTTTTATTAGGCTTTGTACTGTTATTTTATAAAATATCCAGTTCTACGGTGTTGTTTTTTATTCATATCACACTGTTTTGCCTACTTCAGCACTGGTGTTCTTCATAACATATTCACTCTGTGCTTTAGTCAAGGATACAGTCTGGGACATTGCTGATAGACGTGGTAGGAGTTTAGATTTGGCATTCCTGCGTTGGGACATTTTGTGACTACGATAACATGTTAGTTATAAAAACACTTCCTTGTCCCAATACATGCAAGAGGGAGATTCCGACCAGGGAACCACAACTAGACGCTGACTGCCTTGTTGCAGATGCTGAACAAGATCACAGGCCTTTGCTCAGGTATGAGGGCGTCTGTCTCCCTAGTGATTTGGAAAGGCAAGCTAGAAGCTTAACATGCTGTGCTCTAAATAGAACAAGCAGAAGGAGAGTAGAAACTCATAAGCAATATGATAGCTCTGTTTTTATGTTTTACTCTCCTAGTAACTATTTCAATCCTACTATGTTGTATTGTTCTGGTTATTGCGGCTCACGCCTTAATATCTAAAATACAGTTGTTTTATTAAAACATTATATAAAACTTATACTGTATTTGTCATTTGTATATGAGATCATATTGTAAATGAGAGAGTTGGTTTGGATCTGAGTGACCACGACTTCCCTGAGAAGTTCCAAAGATGTCATGCGCTCGGCTGCCCAATCATCTCTTCCCCCTGGGAGAAATGAGGCACTGCTAGTTAGCCGGAGCAAAACCCGGATTTAGGGTGACAGAGTTCGTTACACGTGGGTCAGACTCAGTCCCCCACACCGTTATCGATTCTGCTACCTAGAAATCCAGTGGTCTCATTCAGGATAATGAGAGCCCACGCGACACCCTACTCTGCATAATATAGTAACTCTTGAGAATAGACAAATCCGGATGATGAATGGGTCCTATCCATTTTATTGGGTATACATTATTCATAATAATATAAGTAAAATAAGTATGCTCTTAGTATATGGCATGCTACTTGACAAACATTCCACTACATATACTGCATTTTTGCCAGTGATAAAAGCTAAATCCATTAAAAAAGTCATAGGAAAACAATAAATGATTTTGAATTTCAAATGATTAATACTATTAAGAAACTTTATCCTGGTACCCAGATTCAAGGATTTTATTTTTTTATTTTCCCAGGAAAATCTGGCGGTGGCCGCAGTCGGACCATCAGATTCATAATCTGACAGTTCGACCACCAGGAGTGTGGCGGTCCAGCCTCTGCTGCAGTGCTCGCAGAAGCTGGACTGCCATACTCCTAATGAGACCCACAGTTATAAATATATTTTTAAATAAATATATTTGCAATTATATTTATTTCCTTGAAATGTTTTGAGTGTAATATATATGTTTTAATATTTTTTTGTGTTTTCATTATGTTTTTAATTATAACTAAACCGTATTTAAATTTAAATGTTTATAATTTGTTCTTAAACTCTTTAAAATATGTTGTCTATGTTTTGCAATTTAATAACAACCTTATAATAAATCAGAACTATTTCCAATACTTTAACACACAGGTGAATCAACAAGGATTAATAATAATAATAATAATATACCATATTGTTAAATTAAAGGATTAATACTCAGCTATTTAAATTAATATCCATCTTATGTCCCTAAATCGCCATTATCCCACCCCTAAAATGTTTACTCAAATATGTTTGCTTCTTTATTAAATGCAATTTAAAAATAAAAATAATAGAGTATTAGTACACTGCCCAACTCTCATCCCCTATAACCTGTGTTTACCGCTCCTATATATTCATTTACATAAATTTTAAATATTTGTTATTCATTTTTTTATGTTTTATAGCAAATTATATTAAATATACATTTTATGTGTAATTGTTTTAAATAGAATAGTATTTAAATTAATTACCTTAGTATTATTACACTCACAACCCTTGTGCTCTATAACCCTCACGCCCTGCTCCTAAAATAATAAAAGTATACTAAATTATTTTAATATAATATGAATAGTTTACAATTAAAAAAGAAAATTATACTAAAATGTTATTTTTATTACTAAAAAACTTAAAATATGAGAAGCAGCAGAAGCAAGGTAAAGCAACGCTTCGTAGTGGTTGTGGCACTTGGGACAAACATGGGAGCACTGAGATCAGAGATTGGAGCCCATCTCAGTGAGGTTTGTTTCATTTTATATATTGTTTCAGCTGACAGCCTTACAGTAGTTAAAAAGCACAGTTAAAAGAAATGTAGTTCATAGGTTTGAATCATACATGAAAAGAACCACCAAATTCATGGGTTAAGTTGATACATAAAATAATCCTACAAGTGAATTTATGGTTTAGAACATATAAGTATAGCCTTAGGGCTAAAATGAAAACATAAAAAAGGGTTTGTGGAAAAACATAAAAAGATACACAACAGGAAAAGTCAGTTTATAGACCAGTGCGATTCAGGGTCTTATTAAAGTGTAAAGTGGAATAAAGCATGGGGCCATGTTCGGTAATATCAGATTAAAACAATCAAACAGTAAATAGACAACAGTCTTCACTACAGAGTAATACCACTGGTAACAATGGCTGTAAGAACAACATGGATAATCAATTAATAATTCAGTGCAATACAAGACCTGCTAAAGAGCAATGCAAGAAGAAGAAAAAACTATCAATATTGGATCAAATATGTTCTCGTAGTAAATCAACAACCATCAACATTATAGATGAATGCCAATGGACACAATAGCTACAAGACAAGAACTATCATTTAATTTTTAGATACGATGCAGGGACGTGTTAAGATGCAAGTGAAAAGAAGTATAACAAGGTTGAATAGCAGGAGTTGAGAGAGTGGGGAGCACAGCCACGAGGGGTGCCAGCTTATTAGCTGGTAGCCAGAGCCTCGGAGGGGGATTGGAGCCCTGGACATCAGCCAGTGGTGCTCATGTCATGGGTGTGCTGTTGTAACCCCACTCAGAGCCAGGCTGTCTCTTTGCAGCACCTTGGCCATGTAGGCCTACCACTGGATCCTTCTAGGCCTCGCTCTGGGGTGCACTCCAGTGAGCAAAACAAGGCTGGCTAAGGCTGCACAAGCAGAGCAGAGTAAGCAACACTGAGTGAAGGAAGCCTTCCCATCTGCATGGAGCAGCACACAGCGGTCCTGAGGGGACTGGAACAAGGACCAACCTCATAGAAGTAGACTTTGTAAATACATGACTGTAGGAGGCTGGCCTTGTTTGTACTGGGTACCTATGGTACTTACACCTTATACCAGGTCAAGCTATCCCTTTTTAGTGAAATGTAGGCAGTGTCTAGAAGCCAGGCTCTCTAGAGATAGTTGTAGCAGAGCAGCCAAGGCTGAACTAGGAGACTCACAAAGCTAAATACCACTGTAGTCACGCAGTACTCACGCACATGAATGAAAATACTCAGTGTTACAAAAATAAAGGTACTTTATAGGTAAGTAATACAAAAATTATATACACTAGTATGCAGAAATAGGCATAAAAACAGTTAGAAAACAGTACAATTAGGGAAAATCACAAAAGTTAGAAATGGCCCTAGGAGGAACACAAACCATATACTAAGAAAGTGGAATGCGAATGTTGGTTTCTCACCTTGGCAAGTGTAGTGTGTAGATGGTCGCAGGGAGTACTAGAAAACCCAAGGGACAAGCACTAGAACCCACCCTAGTGCCCAGGAAAGCAGGAGTAAAACACAGTAACTTTCCCAGAACACACACAGACACGAGAAAGAAGATTATGCAAAAACCAGAAGGGACTGCAAGACGCAAACAGTGGATTCCTGGACCTGAAGACATGTGGAAGAAGGGGACCAAATCCAAGAAGCACGGAAGAGTCCAGTGAGAACAGGAGCCCCTGCTAACCCAGATGAAGGTACAAAAGAAGAACCACCGGTGAAAAAGAACAGTCAGTACTGCACCCAAGAAGACGGATTCGGGTTCCTGGTTGGTGCAAGTGATGTCCCACGCTGGATGGAGGATTGCAGTCTGGTTTGCGTTGCTGAAGTCCACCAACAAGCCTTGGCACACGCAAAGCTCGCAGTTAGTGGAAAATGGCGCTGCCCGGGACCAGGAAGGACCAGGTGGACTCTACCCAGGAGGGGGAGTCGAAGGGAGCTCTCAGCAACTCAGAGCCCACAGAAGACAAGGCAGCGCACACAGGAGTCCACAGCACGGGGACAAAGGAAGGTGCAAAAGAGGCCCACACAGCACTATGACAAAGGCTTCCACACCGCCGGGGAACAACTCAGGAAGCTGTGCATCACTGGATAGGGTGCTAGAACTTCGTGGAAGGATGCCAATAAACCTTATAACTGCAAAACACATGGTGCACTGGGGTACTGTCTTGCATGGGGAGGTAAGCTCTTACCTTCACCAAAGTTGGACAGTAGGACGTCAGGACTATCAGGACCACTTCAGTCCACTACCCCTGATGCATGTTCCATGCAGCTCACCAGGAGAGGGGATCCACACAGCCAGTTTTCGTTGCAATAGGTGCCTGCTGAAGCAGGAAAGTGACTCCTTCACCCCAAGAGAGATTCCTTCAGTCTACCAAAGGAAATCCTTTGTTCTGCCTTCCTGGGCTTGAGCTTTTCAACCAAAAGGATGGCAGAAACCTATATGTGAGGTGGCAGCAGCTTGGGCTGCCTAGAAAACCTCATAAGGCTGCAATGGCAGTACTGAGGGTCCTCTAAGGACTCCTAAGAGTGCATGGAATCATACAACCAATGCTTGCAAAAGCATGGGGGTATGATTCCTACATGTTGGATACCTATGTTCAGAGTTACCATTATGTAGCTGGACATAGGTAGTGACCTATGTCCAGTACACGTGTAAAATGGCGTCCCCGCACTCATGAGGTCTGGGAAAACGGTCCCGGAGGTCGTGGGGGCACCTTTGCTAGTGCAGGAGTGCCCTCACACACAGGTACTTTGCACCCTGCCTTCTGGGCTGGAGGGCCTGCTACAGGGGCAACTTATAAGTGACCTGGTGCAGTGTAAATGGCAGTAAAAGGGTGTATGCACCTTTTCACACAGGCTGCAATGGTAGTCCTGCAGAAACCTTTGCAGGGGCTCCCAATGGGTGGCAAAATGTATGCTGCAGCCCATAAGGATCCCCTGGAACCCCAATGCCCAAGAACTGTATACTAGGGACTTATAAGGGGCAACAGTATGCCAATTGTGTGTGAAATACTGGGTTACCAGTAAACAACAACCAGATTTAGAGGAGAGAGAGCTTTATCAATGGGGTCCTGGTTAGCAGGATCCCAGTATACACAGTCAAGCACAATGACTTTCAGGGAGAAAATAGGGGTAACCATGGCAAAAGAGGGTACTTGACTACAGTAACTCATCATGAGTAACCACAGTAGCTATACATTTTGTCACATACTACCATGTTACTCTAAATTTTCATGTAACTCTCTTTCTCTTTATCGCAAAGCACTCTGACACCTCTCGGTAATGTCCACCCTATATAAAAATATAAATGAGGAGCAGTATCTAGTTTGGTAGGTAGGAGGTGATCCCGATGGGAGAGGATGTGCTGTTACAGCCAGAGCTGCTGACTTTGGAGCTGGGGAACCAGGCTCAAGTCTCGGTGTCTGCTCAACATCCTGTTATTCTGGAAAAAACACTTTGGGCCTGAATATGACATTGGTGATCCCACCATGGGACCGCCAATACCGTGGGGAGGACGTTGCTGTAATGCCGGTGGCGTCCTCTCCAGTTATATTACAATGTTTCCGCCGGGCTGACTGGTGAGAACATTGTCACATGACATTCCTGCCGCAATCAGGATCACACCAAGAAAGTGAAAATCTTCAAGTTAGAATAAATATTTAAGTCAGGATCAGCTGTGACAAAGACTTCACAAAAGCAATACCATGGCAACATGGAGGACACATCACCCCCCTCAAAGATCACCTTTCTTAAACTCTATTCCATTAACAGAGGTACACGACTGGACCTACAAGGAGAGGTAGTCATTGAAAATACCAACGTATTTCAAAGCATTCGAAGAGGTGAACCAAAAGGCTTTCTCAAGATGGAAATTTAGCAACTCAATGGGAGAATTCAAGGTAAGGTTTGTGAACCTTTTACATGAAAACCTAGCTCTATCACTGTCCCAAACTGCATAGAATTATCAACACTTTCTTGCAGACTTTAGGGACTGTTTTAGAGCTTACCTTGAATTTTGCCGTTGAGTTGATAATTTTCTGCCTTGAGAAACCCCTTGGCCTCCTTACTAGGAAGGGATGAAACACATGTTGGCTGTTTCTTCTCCTTTTGGTTCACCTCTGACTTCATCCTCACCATAAAGTGAAGGACTGTAAGATTTGCCGCAAATTTTTATCCAAAACTCTTAAAGATCTAGAGGGCAGACTCTTATTATGCCTACAAAAATCTCAATCATTTATAACACTCAGTTCAGAAGAGTACTCTGATTCCTCTGCTGTTCCTCACAAGAAACCATCAAAGAGGAAAATATTCTTGAGGAACAACCTGACTTTTCAAAAAAGGCCTTAAAAAAGCCTCATCATGAGACTGCCAAGGGCGCATCTCATTAGGACGGAAAAGAAAGACATGCGGCTAGTCAAAGTAGGTTGCATCCATCTATTCAGGTCTGTTGCGTCTTCCAAGGGAGTATAGTCTCTGAGGAATTTTTGGCATTTGTGTCTTGTGTACCTTTACTTTTGCAACATTGAGTGTCTTCTTTCATGTGTGTGAGTACTGTGTGACTACAGTGGTATTGCAAGAGCTTTGCATGTCTCCTAGTTCAGCCTTGGCTGCTCAGCTACAGCTACCTCTAGACAGCCTAGCTGCTAGACACTGACTACATTTCACTAATAAGGGATAACTGGACCTGGTATAAGGTGTAAGTACCTTTGGTACCCACTACAAACCAGGCCAGCCTCCTACACAGGAGCCCCTACCCACCAAGGGCCGGAGTTGGTCGATGGTGCAAAAGGAAATGCAGCAGTGTAGCCCTGGAGTCGGAGTCGAGTTCCTGGAAGATGCAGGTGATGTCCCACACTGGAAGGAAGATTGAAGTTACGTTTGCGTGTCCGGATTCCACCAACACGCCTTGGCACATGCAAAACTCACAGTTGGTGGAAAATGGTGCTGCCGGGTAGCAGCAAGGCCCAGGAGGACTTAGTCCAGGAGGGGAAGTCAGAGGGAGCCCTCAGCGTCGCAGTGAGACCCCAGAAGCACAGGCTGCACACACAGGAGTCCCACAGGATGGGGACACAGAAGGTGCAAATGGAGCCGATTCAGCACTACGATAAAGGATCCCACGTTGCCGGAGAGTCACTAAGGGAGCTGTGCGTTTCAGGAAGGAGTGCTGGGGGCTGGAGCTACACAAAGACTGAAGACCGCTTGGAAGAACTGCCAACAAGCCTTGGCAGCTGCAAAGAACGTGGTGCATGGAGGTACTGCCCTGCATGGGAAGGCAAGGGCTTACCTCCACCCAAGTTGGAATAGCTGGTAGAGAGTACTGTCTGGACCACTTTCGACTACCACCCGTGTTGCAGGATTCAAGCAGCTCAGCAGGAGAGGGGATCCACGCAGCGGATCTTCGTTGCTGTTGGTGCCTGCAGATGCAGGAGAGTGACTCCTTTACTTCAAGGGAGATTCCTTCTTCTTTCCTGTGGAGACTGAAGATTACAATGTCTAGCAGGAAAATTTCAAACAAGAAAGTGCATTTCAGTGCGCATTTACATAACGCTTTGGGGATGATGTCATTTTCTATAGATCTTCTATCCTTCGCTAGGCTGAAGATGAGACCCATGCAAACTCAGCAAACAATGGCTGTAGGTAACAGGATCGTTTGAGGATTTAATTAAGGTTACACTTCAAATGATATCAGCGCTAACTTGGTGGACAGTTGCACACAATCTAGGCAAAGGTCTCTCATTCCTTCATCAGCTCCCTTACTACGTTATCACTACAGATGATTCCCTGGAAGGCTGGGGAGGACACTTGCAAGAATTACAAGTCCAAGGTGGACTGAAGAAAGCTCTCATATCAACCACCTGGAACTTCGATCAATTTACCTCAGTCTTTGAGCCTTTCTGCCAAGAATAAAGAATACTTCAGTCCTCTTACATGCAGACAACACAACAAGCATGTTTTACATAAACAAGCAGGGGGGGTAACAAATTGTTACTCCTATTGTCAGAAATGCAAAGGATTTGGAATTGGGCAATGAAGCACAGTGTAACTCTCAGAGCAGGGCACGTTCCCAGATTTAATAACACTTTGGCGCACAGTCTCACCAGAATTACATCAACCTGTCACAAATACAAAGTAGATCAAGCCACTCTGGATCACATATTCTCTCGGTGAGGCAAACCTTCTCTAAACCTGTTATGACACCACAGAACAATGAAAGCCAGTACTTCACAAGATGGCATCCCCATCCAGGATCGTGAGGGAATGCATTTTTGATAAGAAAGTCTGAGATCGTTATTTACCCTTTTCTTGTGATTCCTGTGATCCAGAAGGTTCTCAGAAAAATCAAATCAGAGCGGTGTTGGATCATAGTAATAGTTCCCAGGTGGCCCACACAACACTGGTTCACAGAGCTTCCCCTGCTATCCAAAGTGAACCATATCCGCCTCATCCCAGTGCCTCACATGTCATTGATGAACAACGGCCATGTACATCATCCGGACCCAACATCTCTCCACTTGTGTGCATGGCTCCTGAATACAATGAATTTAAGGACCTGAACATCTTGCAGAAGTGTTGAGACACTCAATCTAAGACATGAGCAGATCCAATCTTAAAAAATACTGATTAAAATGGCAAAGATTCTGCATTTGTTGCCAGAAGTCCGGCTTACACACTCTTCAAATATCACTGGAACAGCTCTTGTCTTAACTGCTTTCTCTGACTCAGTCGGGTCTGGCTCATTCTTCCATAAGGGTGCATCTGGTTGCAATCTCCAGATATGGCCGCTTTCACGGCTCTACATATACATACTCCAGCAGAATCATTAAACAATTTCTTAAAGGCCTCTTCAAAGCTTTTCCTCCAGTGAGGGTTCCATCACCTGAAAGACATCTGAATATAGTCTTAGCACAACAAATGAAGCCACCATTTTAACCCATTGTTAATAATGGGGTCTGTAGCTGGCAGTCAGTTTTCACCCTGTCCAAGTAAGGACCCTTACTCTAGTCAGGGTAAGATAGTTACACAGCTCAGATAACCCCAGCACATCCCCTTGGAAGCTTGGCACAAGAAGTAAGGTTATCCCAGAGGCAATGGGTAAAGTATTTGTACAACCACACACAGTAACACAGTGAAAACACCACTGTGTTTAGCCAATATTTATCTCAATAAAACATGACAAAAATCCAACAAACACAAGCTAAGATAAGAATTTTCAAAAAGTAAACTTCAATACAGCATTTAGAAACACAATAACTCCAGCTATCACAGTGTTGTTGACAGAGTTGTTCCTAAAGGTCTGATGCAACTCTCAAGGAGAGTGGTGCTGGTCACAGAGTCGCACAGACCCCCAGGTACAGTACCTTTGGTAATGAGGAAACAAGCCAGTGCCCGGAGTCAGGAAGGTGAGGCGTAGCTGGATCCGGTGCGGCATCGGCTTCTTACTGCAGAGCAGGGGAGATGATGCGGAGTCGGTGTGAGGTGTTGATTCCTTACGATCCTGTGGTGTAGATGAATTTGGCGTGTCAAGATGCGATTAGGCGACCTCTCGGGGTCATGGGACTGCCATGGGGCTACAGGCACTGCAGTGGAGTTGGGTGTTACAGATGTCGGTGGCTCTGCACTTGAGACTGACAATGTCGCTGGACTTCAGCAAAGTAGTAGCGGCTTCAGACTTGCGGTGTTGGTCACGGTCATTGAACACCAGTGGGGACCACGGCTTCGGGTGCAGGCAGCAGCATGGAGTCAGTTGTGTCGGTTCTGTAGTCACCTGTAGTCAATGTGCCTGGTTTTCCTTGTTTTTAGGCCTGTTTTCACTTCTAGGGGCTCAGGACTGGAGTGGGCACCACTTTGCAAGTCAGGGTCCTCAGCAGGAGAATCCAGAGACTGGCAGGTGAAGTCTGTGCTGACCCTGAGACTTCTTCACAGGAGGTAAACTCAGTCCAAACCCTTGAAGATGAACCTTCACAAACAGGATACACAGCAAAGCCCAGTCTTTCTCCTCTCCAAAGCAGAAGCTGCAACTGCAGGCCAACCCAGAAAAGCACACACAACAAAGGGGCAATACTCCATCTCACAGCTCTTCAGCTCTTCTCCTTGGCAGAGGTTCCTCTTGATCCAGAAGTGTTCTAAAGTTGTGGGATCAGCAGTCCAATACTTATACTCATTTCTGTCTTTGAAGTAGGGACAAGACACTACCTCTTCCTTGCTCTGCCCCAGACACACTCTAGGGGGGTTGGCGACTGTATTGTGTGAGGGCAGGCACAGCCCTTTCATGTGCAGGTGCCATCTCCTCCCTCTCACTCTAGCACAGGAAGACTCATCAGTATATTCAGGGCACACCTCAACTCCCTTTGTGTCACTGTCTAGAGTGAATTCACAAGCCCAACTGTCAGTCTGAACCAGACATGTATTCAGCAGCCAAGCAGAAGCACAGCATGGTTAAGAAAGAAAATGCCCACTTTCTAAAAGTGGTGTTTTCAAACAGACAATCTAAAAAACAGCTATACCAGAATATGTATTTTTAAATTGTGAGTTCAGAGACCCCAAACTCCAGAGCTCTATCTGCTCCTAATGGGAAACTGCACTTAAAATATATTTCAAAGCAACCCTAATGTCACCCTATGGGAGACATAGGCCTTACAATAACGAAAAACATATTTAGCAGTATTAGCAGTATAAACCACACCAGAACATGTCCTAACTTTTCAATACACTGCACCATGCCCATGGGGCTACCTAGGGCCTACCTTAGGGGTGACTTACATGTATAAAAAGGGAAGGTTTGGGCCTAGCATGTGGGTACACTTGCCAGTTTGAACTGACAGTTTAAAACTACAGACACTGCAGTGGCAGTTCTGAGCCATGTTTACGGGGCTACTCATGTGGGTGGCACAATCAGTGCTGCAGGCCCACTCGTAGCATTTGATTTACAGGCCCTGGGCACCTCTAGTGCAATTTACTAGGGGCTAGTAAGTCATATATTCCAATCAGGGATAAATGAATCTCCAATACAATTTACACAGAAAGCATATGCACTTTACCACTGGTTAACAGTGGGAAAGTGCTCAGAGCCTAAAGCCAACAAAAACTGGTCAGAAGAAATAGGAGGAAGGAGGCAAAATGTTTGGGAATGAGCGTGCAAAAAGGGCCAGGTCTAGCACACAGACACTGCAGTGGCAGGTCTGAGATACCTGGAAGGTTTCTTTGCTCTTAGCTCTCACAAGTGCCAAAAGAGTAAGTGAAATCCAGGCCTTTACCACACAGGAGCCTTTCCTGCACTTCACAGATGATGCCATCATTCTTTAATTGAACCCGAGATTCATTCCTAAATTGCCTTGTGATTTCCATCTTAACAAACCTACAATTCTAGGAAATTGCTTTCTGAATCAAAGTTCACCTGCAGAAAGATCTTTGCATACCTTGGATCTCAAAATTAGCCTCAACTGTTATTTGCATCGTACAAAAGCTTTCCGGAAGACTACTCAGTTATTGGTATCCTATATTCAATTGCGTAGGGGAACTCCAATGACTAAAGCAACAATAGCCAGATGGATTTTAGCCGCAATACAGTATTGTTGTTGTAAAGCTGGTCAACCTTTGTTGAACAAAGTCAGAGCGCACTCAACCAGGGCAGTTTCTACATCTACAGCCCTCTTTGCTGGTGTGTCTCTGTACAAGATATGTTGTGTGGCAATGTGGAGAAGTGTGCACTCATTCATGCATCACTATTGCCTAGAATCGGCTCAATGCACTGATGCTGCAGTTGGTCAAGCAGTGCTATGCCATCTATTTTAATAAGGTGAGCCTTGATTGTTTATGCTTCTAGATCTAAATATTGAGATAGGTTTCAATTTATTATTACTCTTCTCATCGTTAGTATAATTGTTATTATTATTCTACATATACATATATATCTATCAATCTATCTATATATATATATATATATATATATAAATATATACATAATATTCTATGCAGTCCATAGGGATCCCCTGGAATCCAAATGTCCTAGGTACCATACACTAGGGACTCATAAGGGGGCAGCAATAGGCCAATTATGAGTGGAATACTGTGTTAGCAGTATCCAACCACCACATGTAAAGGGAAGAGAGCATAAGCAGTGGGGTCCTGGTTAGCAGGATCCCAGTGGCACAGTCAAACAAACTGACAAACGGGCCACAGATGGAGGTAATCATCCTTCAAAGAGGCTACTTTCTCACACAACCCTCCCCCCCAAACAAAGGACAATAGGGCTAACCTTGGTCAGTTGAGACTTTATTGTCTAAGTAGTAATAAGTGGAGAGTAGATCTGCAATAGAGAGCTTACTCCCTTTATCATCCACTGTACAGTCCCTTCCCTGTGGGGAAGTGAACCACCCTGTTTGGAGATTTTTAGCAAGAGAACAGTGCAAGTGTGAACTCTGAGATTCCTTATTTTTAAAGTTATCGAAAAGTTTAAAGGCAGGGCAGTATGAATGTCCCTGAGACCGTATTTCAGGACAGGGTTGCTGTCCTAAGGATTGCAAAGCTAGACAGGAATGCTGTCTCAGCAAAGCTAGAGCAGGACAAAAGGTTTGTCCCCTGGCTCTAAAAGAGGACAGGGTTGCTGTCCCTCTTGGGTTGGAGCAGGACAGGGTTGCTGTCCTAAAGGGTCCACATAAGGACAGGGCTGCTGTCCTGTGTCTTTTAGAGATAGTGCATTCTGCACTAATGTTTCTCTGAAAGGGCTGGAGGGTTGCTCCAAATTTACTAAGACAGGGCAGGTAAACTTGTCAGTTTTAGTGTTCCCACAGAGAGGGGCTTTTACCTCTGGGAGTTCAGCTGTGGTAGCTGTTGATTCCTTTGGTACAGGTTCCACCCTAGGAGAGGTATCTCCCACTTCAGGAATGGTATCCTCAGTGGTAGGGTGGGTAGGGGATTCTTTGATATCCCTTTTACCTGTGTTGCGAGGAGGATCCTGAGGCTTCAGGGCTCCTTCGCTTCTTTGCTTTTTAATCTCACCTGAGATTAAAGGAAGCAATTCCTTGGGTATGCCCAGCATGGCTGCATGGGTCATAAACTCTACCTCAACCTAACCTGATGCCTTTAGGCCATTTCCTAGGAGACAGTCTACAGGTAAGCTAGGTGACACCACCACCTGCTTAGGGCCAGTAACTCCACCCTAACTAAGTTGCACTACAGCTAAGGGGAGAGACTGAGTGGAGTTATTGCCATCAGTAACCTGGTACTTCTGTCCAAGGAGGTGTTGTGCAGGGGACACCAGGTTTTCAGTGTAGGAGGCTGGCCTGGTTTATAGTGGGTACCTGATGGTACTTACACCGTGTACCAGGTCCAGTTATCCCTTATTAGTAGATTGGTAGTGTTCTAGCAGCTTAGGCTGATAGAGGTAGCTATAGCAAAGTAGCTTAGGCTGAACTAGGAGACATGCAAAGCTCCTGCAATACCACTTATAGTAACACAGTACTTATGCACAAGTAAAGACAAAAATAAAGGTAGTTTATTTGGGTGACACAGTACCAAAAATATCTTAGCTGCAATACTCCTTCAGGAGGTAAGTATTATACACAATATATACACTAGACACCAAAATAAGGCAAGTAATTAGACATAGGATAGTGCAAACAATAGGACATGCTATAGAATGCAATGGGAGAAAATAGGTCTGGGGCAACAAAAACCATATATAAGAAAGTGGAATGCGAATCACAAATTCCCCCCTAAGGGATAAGTGAAGTGTGTGCAGAATCGCTGGGAGTGTAAGAATACAGTAAAGGTAAGTAAATTACCCCACCCCAGAGCCCAGAAAAGCAAGAGTAAAGTACTGCAAGTTTCCTTAGGACACACTACACCTCATGATTAGAGTTATTGCAAGAACCAACCAAGTCTGCAACAAATGGTGGATTCCTGGACCTGAAGCCCTGCAAAGGAAGGAGGCCAAGTCCAGAAATCGAAAGAAGTTCCAGGAAGGACAGGAGCCCCTGCCAACCCAGAAGAGGGTGCAAAAGAAGAATCCCCGGTTGGACGAAGACTTCAGAAATGCACCCAAGGAAGATGTCAGCGGGTTCCTACATGATGCACCGGATGTCCCACATCGTGAAGTTGGATGCAGGCGAGTTTCGCCGCTGGATTCCTCCAACAAGCCTTGGTTCCAGCAAAGACGTGTTTTGCCTCAGATAGGCACTGTCTGGACCCAGGAGGGACCTGGGGGCCTCAACTCTGTGTGAGGAGGAAGAGGGGCTCTCAGTACTACAGAGAGCCCTCAGAGCACCAGATAGCACCCACGGGAGTCCCAGGACATGGGGACAAAGAAGATGCAAAATGCGGTTTGTGCAGCACTACAAAGCCGCTGGAGAACAACCCAGTGAGTTGAGCGTCACAGTATAGAGTGCTGGAGACATGGGCCAGGCTGAGCAGAAAGGAATTTTGCAAATAACGCACAGAGACCTCAGGAGGTGAAGAAGACTTGATGCACAGGGGTACTGTCGTTCTGGGGGAAGGCAAGGTCTTAACTCCTCCAAACTGAGGCAGCAGGACCTCAGGACAGTCTCTGTCGTAGGGTGCACCCTCTGTGTTCCAAGCAGCACGCTCGTCGCCAGGACAGGAGTCCAAGAGAACCGGTCGTCGACTTAGAAGGTGCCTGCTTCAGCAGGGGAGTGACTCCATCACCCCACGGGAGATTTCTGCGGTCCTTCTGGTGCAGGGTGATGACAAGGAGTCCTCAGAGTATGCACACTGTGGAAACTGTTGCAGTTTCTGTCTGGAGCTGAAGTTGCAAAGGAAAAGTATTCCTTCTGGATACTTTGTTGATGTTACAGCGGTTCCTGGAGCAGGCTGTGGTTGATCTGAGGTCAGAGAATGAAGAGGTAATTGCAAAGGATTCCTGCGGGAAACTTCCAAGTAGAATCTGAAGAGAAACCATAGGAGAGACCTTAAATAGCCCTGAGAGGGGGATTTGCTACCTTATCACGTAAGGACCCATCAGGAGGGGTCTCTGACGTCAGCTGCTGGCACTGGCCAGTCAAAGCCCTCCAGAGTGCCCCGACACCTTGCAAACAAGATGGCTGACGTCTGGGACACACTGGAGGAGCTCTGGGCAGCACCCCTAGCGTGCTGATGGACAGGGGAGTGGTTACTCCCCTTTCCTTTCTCCACTTTCGTGCCAGAGCAGGGACAAGGGGTCCCTCAACCAGTGTATACTGGCTTATGCAAGGAGGACACCATCTGTGCCCTTCAAAGCATTTCCAGAGGCTGGGGGAGGCTACCCCTCCCCAGCCTGTTACACCTATTTCCAAAGGGAGAGGGTGTAACACCCTCCCCCCAAAGGAAATGCTTTGTTCTGCCTTCCTGGGACAGAGCTGCTGAGACCTCAGGATGGCAGAGCCCTGTCTGTGAGGTGGCAGCAGCTGTAGCTGCAGCGCAAGCCTCAGAGAGCTGGTTTGGCAGTACTGGGGGTCAATAGTGGAGCCCCCAGGATACATGAAATTGGCTCCCCAATACCAGACTTGGAATGGGGGGACAACCCCATGATCTTAGACACCTTACATGGCCATATTCGGAGTTTACCATCAGTGGTGAGAGATGCATCCCTCCTGAGATTGGCAGCCATCTGGGAGAGGTGGAGATCAGAGGACTCTTGTCTCCGGCAAAAGTAGGACTCCACATCAAAGTCCTGGAGCTCTGAGCAATCTGACTGACATTGAAAGACTTTCTATCCTCCATCAAGGGAAGGCTAGTGCAGGTCTTCATGGAAAACACCAATGCCATACAGCACTGCAAAAAACAGAGCAGGGTGGGGTCGTGGACCCTTTGTCAAGAGACCTGCATCTCTCGAATTGGCTGAAACAACAGTGCATTTCCCTTGTGGTTCAACACCTGGTGGGATCCCTGAACGCTAGGGTAGAGAAAGTCAGCAGTCATTGCCTAGTGGATCATGAATGGCATCTCCATCATCAGTGGGGAGAGCCTTAGTTAGATCTGTTTGCCACTGCCAGGAAAGAGCAGTCAGCAATTTTGCACCCTGGAGTTTCCAAGGTTGCTCTCACTCAGAAACAATTTTAAGCTCGAGTAAAGCTCATGCGTTCTGCACGCCTTTCCGCCTATAGCACTCTTACCCAGAGTTCTCAAGAAGATAAGGAACAATTGTTCTCAAATTATTCATGTGGCTCTAGACTGGGCACAGAGAGTCTGGTATCCATATCTACTAAGCATGGCCATCGATCCTTTGATAAGGCTGCCCCTCCAGGAGGCTCTTCTGTCAAGGCATCATGGGAGGGTTCCTGTACCTGTCTACTCTGCCTTCTTGCTTGGGGATTGGTCAGACACAGTTAACATATTTTGACCTTCCTCCCGAAGTCTGTAACAGCCAGGCGTTTCGCCACCGAAATGGTATACCTCTGCCGTTAAAAAAAAGTTGTGTCGTGGTTTGTGGAGAAACATGTTGATCCTCTCTCTGCTACCCTTCCTGAAGTTTTGCTTTTTATTCTTTCCCTTGCCCAGCAAGGCTCTACTCTGGGTACTCTTAAGGGCTATCTGTCTATTCTGTCTACCTTCTTGTGGCTGCCTGACCAACCCTGCTTGTTCAAATCTAAAAGTGTACATAGATTTTTGAAAGGTCTTGTTCACCTTTATCCTCCCTCCCCCTTTATCATTACTCAGTGGGATCTCAATCTCATCTTAACATTCGTAATGTGTGATCCTTTTAAGCCTCTGCAAAATTGCTTCCTCAGGCTTTTCACACTGAAAACAGCATTCCTTGTAGCTATTACATTTGCCCGCAAAGTGAGCGAGCTTCAGGTATTATTATGTAAGCCACCTTAGCTGTCTGTCTACCCTGACAAGGTGGTACTTTGCACAAGTGTTGGACCTGGCCCTTTTTACAGGGTCATTCCCCAGACTTTTTGATTTTTGCCTCCTTATTCTTCTGACCTTTGTTGGCTGACGTTTTGACTCTGAGCACTTTTTCACTGCTAACCAGTGCTAAACTGCATGTGCTCTCCCTTACAAAATTGGTAGGATTGGCTTATTCCTAATTGGCATATTTAATTTACCTATAAGTCCCTTGTAAAGTGGTATCCCTATACCCAGGGCCTGTAAATTAAATGCTACTAGTGGGCCTGCAGCGCTGCTTGCGCCACCCACTGAATTAGCCTGTTAAACCTATCTCAGGCATGCTAGTGCAGGGCCTGTGTGCACAGTTTTCTACCACAGGGACCTGGCATCTAAATTGACGTGCCAGGACCAGAACTCCCCTTTTACTACATGTAAGTCACCACTAATGTATGCCCTAGCTAACCCTATGGGCAGGGTGCCATGTATGTAGAAGGCAGGACATGTGCTAGGTTGCGTGGCATGTCCTGGTCGTGACAAACAGCCTAACTTGGTGTCTCACTGCTGTGAGTGCTGCCTACTCATAGGATTGCATTAGAAATGCCCTGCCTTATGTGTAAGCGGTATTGTCTGATTTATGAGGTAGCGTAGGCATGTTTGGTATGGTTGTGATAGTGATAAGAAATGCTGCTAACTGATGTGGGTGTATTTTTTATTACTATCACAGAAATGCCACTTCTAGAAAGTGCACATTTATCTGTGCTTATGACTCTGGTGTTTTGCAGCTTGCCTCCAATCCACGTTTGGGCAGACAGTTGGGGCTTTGCGCATAATTTTCAGACAGCCTGTACACAGGGGGGTGGAGGTGTCACAGAGGTGCATCTACATATTGCATAGCCTTCCTGGGCTGAGAGAAGGGAGAGGCAGGGCACACCTGCATTTGTAAAGGCTGTGCCCTGGCCTCGCACGATAGGGTTGTTTACCCCCCACTGATGTTTGGAGCCTGTGCTGGAGGAGAGAAAGGGCACTCCCAGAACCAGTTGTAACTGGTTGGCACCCCCTCTCCTCCCCATTGCAAAACACACTGTAAACTTAGTATAAGTACACAGGAATTTACCCCACAATTTAGACATTCTTTGGACATTCTTGGGACTCTGTTGAGAGGGCTCACCAGGACCACCTTGGACTGCTGCTGCTGTGCTGACCTGTGACCTGCTTGGTCACTAGGAGAAATTGCAACTGCTGACATCCCCTTGTGAGCTGGCCTCTAGCTGGGAGCGCCTGCCCTGTGTCCCTTATTTATTTTGTTTGTCTCCAGAGGCAGGGTGCTGTGGCCCCTGACCTCTGTAAAACTTATTGTAGCACAAGAAGTGCTGCTGTGCTGAAGAAGCGCTGTTTGGAGCGCTCTTTGTGCCCAGAAAAATCACTGCTGCCACCCAGGCTGCAGATCTGGTCACAGCGCTTTGAAAAACTCTCTTTGGATGACCCCAAATCATCGCCACAGCTCAGGCGTCCTCTATACACAAAGCACAAGGATCGCGAATCTCCTAGTGCCCCCAGGGCATGAGAAAAAGGAAAGCGGAGCAAGCGTGCTCCTATTGGCGCCCCCGGTCACGGTCCGCTCTTTGGAGCGCCCCCGGGGCACCAGCTGCCCTCTGCTTTCACTGGATCACTGCTGCGGCCCGGAAACCATTTAAAACACTCGTGCACCATATCGGTTGAGGGCGAGTGTGCCTTCACGCTTCCCACGAAGGCTCCGATCTCTGCAACTGAACAGCAGGACTTGGGGGAAGGCGAGGGGAACTACCCCTTCCCCCGGTCTCTGCAGTAGGAGCAGGCCGCTCCTTTCTTTCTAAACCGGGCACATTTTGTTTGGAAACGGGGAAGGGAGACCTCGACGGAGGCCCCCTTCCTCTCGCCCCCTTAACTGCTTGTTGGGGCTTGTTGTGTGGAGGCCGAGTGCGGCCCCCACCAAGATCGGGGGCCCCAGGAGGGGCCCGTTTACTGCATTGGAGAGGGTGCCTTTTCTTGAGGAAAACAGGTACTTTCTAGGAAATATTTGCTCTGTGAGCCTAGTATGGACCTTGAGGGGTTTATATGTTACTACCTGCTTTCATGACATTCCATATATGTGCTGATGTTCCTTTTATGGGCATGACATGCTGATATGTATTTTTTTTTAATGACTTGTAATATATTCTCTAATGTTCCTTCTATGGGTATTTACGAGGTATTCATGATATGTGCATAGAATTCTTACTGTAATTCCTGACTACTGCTCATGTTGCAGAATCCAGAGTACTTACGTACCTGCGTATTAGTAAACTGTGTAACGTTCTGACAACTGCTAAAGTAGCAGGGTATTACTAACGTGTAATGTTGGTCTAATTATGTTTTGTGCAATACAGTTTATTTTTACATAGCTCAGTGTTTTGTTTACTTTGTGGTGTACATGTTGTGTCACGTGTGTTGTGTGTGTTGTGCAAACGCTTTACACATTGCCTCTGGGTTAGGCCTGATTGCTCGTGCCAAGCTACCAAGGGGGTGAGCAGAGGTTATCTTGGACGTGTAACTCCCTTGCCCTGACTAGAGTAGGTGGGTTCTGCCTGTCTTAGGTGGATACCCTAGCCAACCAGAAACCCCATTTCTAACAACAAGGGTCTCCTTTCTACCGAAAGTTATCGCCCTGTGGTAAAGGACTCTCAGCAAGACTGCTGGATTAGGCGTGGCAGCACCTCTGCTTGTAGGTGACTCAGTCACTCCTACACCAGTTGGCAGCTGTCAGCCCAACCCTCCCAGGTCTCTAGCAGCTTCTCACCATAACCCAGAGAGTAAAGGTGATTTCTGGCATCCTAGCGCATGGACTCTGAAGACCTCTCAGGGAAGTGGCAGTGGAACAAATGTTACCTCTTTGTCTTGTTAGTAATAAGTCTCTTACACACAGCTGAGACATGCAATAGCTTTCAATACAATTAGTGAAAAGACTGTAATCTACGATAAAATGCATGAGCTGCAATGACTAGGATAATGAGTAGTATCAAAATCAGGATTGTGGAAATGAGAGTTGTAAAAATTAAAACACTATTGTGATAAACCTGAAATATGCAATTCCTAATAAAAGCCTAATCTCTACCCTAAAGCAAGAGCATGGCATCATAAACCTAATCTTGCCTGTGCAGTGTCCATGAGAAGTGCACCCTCATTGATTACCTTAGGACAAGTATGAGCCTCCAGTCTCCAAATCAGGCTTTGTAGAGACACAAAGGCTGACGTCTGCTACAAAGAATGTGCAATGTAGATGGAATCCTGATTGGAACTCCATAGCCTTTGCTCCGCTAGGTGTTTATATAGGGGAGATGTTATTGTTCTACAAAACATCCTGACACAGGTGTTGTACCTCAGTGATAGACTGTGTGCCTATCCTTGTTGCAGCAATATATTCTATGCTGCACGCATTTGTGTTCTTGTTAACGCAATGGAAAGACCATGGTGAAATATGTTGTGTGTAGGGCTCATAATGACGCTTTCTCAGAATGACAACTGATTGTGAAAATGAAAACATCTCTACTAAAAATGCAAGCAGTGCAAATAGAGCTAAGAAGGAATAAAAAGAAATGAATAAAAACAGAGTATCTAGGTAAAAGGACAAAGGCCTCGAAGCCAAAGCTAAGTTAAACTCATGTACCTGTGCAGGAAATTAAAATTGACCCACAAGAACCCCATTTCAAGTAGGCCAATCAATCACACTGCCAACTTTTTTTGCTTTTCCTTATTCCCATAAAGAAAAGGAGCGACTCCACCATCTGGACCCAAAAAGAACATTTTGGTTCTACCTTAACCGCACCCAAGAGTTCCAGGTGGATGACCAACTCTTCGTGCGGTATGTGAGTGTGAAGAAAGGTCAAGCGGTGCAGAAGCAGACCATCTCTAGATTAGTCGACCTCTGCATTAACATCTGCTAAACACTGGCAAAGAAGCAACCCCCAAAGGGGTTGTGTACTCTTTCAACCAGAGCCAAAACTGCGACCACTGCCCTTGCACGCTGAGGTCAATCCTGAATACCTGCCAGGAAGCAAAGTGAGTCTCTCTGCACACATTTACCAAGCCTACTGCCTGAACAGTCTGATCCGTCGTGAAGGGCACTTTGCCCTTTCGGTCCTACAGGACTTCCTCATCTGAAGTTAACTCGCAGGCCCACTTCCAGGGATGGTATTGCTGGGTATCTATTCTAAAATAAGGAATCTGTAGCTAGAAGTTACTTACCTTCGGTAACGCCTTTTCTGGTAGAGACTAAGGCCCCCATGATGATTTTAGCTGTCTATTACAAAGACCACTGAAGCCGCGGGGGCCAGAAGACTAACAGTGCTGGCTGTCTTCCGACTGCCATATTACAAGTACTGAAGGATTTTAGCCACAATTTGGGTGGAAATTCTTCAACAGTCGTGCTGGCAGTTGGCTTTGCAGAGACGGTTCTACCGCCGTCACCACCACAACAAAAGGACTCTGCCTGCCATATTGCAAGCAGTAATACGGCGTAGCAGTGTCCTGATGGTGGGGCGCTGCTGGCGATGGAAGCGCCGGGTCCCATTCCCTGGCGGACAACCTCCTCACTGGACAAGTTAAGTTGATCGTCTGACGGGGGTGGCGGTCGGTGGGGGGTGTTGTAAGTGCATGTGTGAGTGGGTGTATGTCAGCGTGTCTGTATGTGTGTGTGTGCATGTGTGTGTGTGTGTGAGTGCGTGTGTGTCTGTGTGTGTGTATGCGTCAGTGAATGTAAGTGTGTGTGTGTTTGTATGTGTATGTGAATGTAAATGTGAATGCCTGTGTGATTGTTCAAGTGGGTGCGTGTTGGAATGCTTGTGTGAATGCGTTTCTGTTGGTGCGAGTGGATGATTGTATGCATGCATGTTGATGAATGCGTGTATGTATGGGTGTTGGTGAATGCGTGTATGTAAGTGTTGGTGAATGCGTGTATGTGGGGTGCATGTGGGTGTGTGCATGCGTGTATGCAGGAAGCGTGGGTTGGGGGAGGGAGGTGCTGTTATGGAAGAGGTTGGGGGGAGGAGGTGCTGTCATTGAAGTTGGGTTTATTGTATGTGCAGGGGGAGTTTGAGAAGTCGTCTGCCAGTATCAGGAAAATAATTTCCTGTCACCAGCAGCCTTTCCACATGTGTTTTTGTGGAGGTGCTACCGTCGCGGAAACCCTGGTGGAAAGCGGACTCATTATACCGCTGGTGGTCTGCAGTGGGCAGCGGGCCTGAAGGTGCTGTCTGGCCCAGCTGTCCTACTGCCCAGCTGAGATGTGGCGGTATGGCAGAGGCCAAACTGCCACACTAATAATGTGGCAGTCTTCACCGATGGCCTGTCCGTCATAATGAGGGGTTATATCTAGCTGCATATTCCTTACCGACCTACCCATCCTCCTCTTTCTGTGGACACATTTCCACGGACAGGGCTGCCCCTTTTAGGGCCCTAGTTCTTAACACCAGTTGTAAGTGCATTTCATGGCACCATGCTTCTGTCATGGAAAGCCTTGAAAAGCAATAGACATCAGTGTGCCTGGGTGGTGCCTATGAAGGTACTGCAACATCACTTCCAGCACGGATGACACTGATGACGCACGTGGAGCCGATTGATGCCACTTGCCTGCTTGCAGGGATACTGCTCACAAAACAATCTTAGGGATCCAGTCTGATGCAAGGGAAATTCCAAGGTAAGGAATCTGCCTTTAGATATAGTCTTTCAGATAAGGTATTACGAAGGTAAGTAACTTGTTCATTTGGAATACATCAAGCCAGCCATAAGATCTAGCTGCAAGGGCTGGCAAAAAGGTAGGCTCAAGATCTGTGTTTCAACACACTTGAAAGTAAAGGTAGAACACCTATGTTCCCCAGAAGCCTGTCTGCAAGTTGTTAAAATTGATAGCTGGATATGTTGTGAAATGCAACCCATTGCTTAATTTGTAAAAACTGCAGCTTGCCCCATTCAGTGCCTCTGCTGGCATTGTCAATGACAGTACAAACACAATTATTAACCATCACGCTCTTATAACTGTGACAATTCATACTATATCAAGCCTCATAGCTATAAGAATAGCTTGGGTGCAGAAATGATTCATTGTAAATTTACAGTTAATTAATAAACAGTGTAGGAAAGTGCCCTTGTTGGCATTGTTAACCCCCTCACATTTTGCCTGATATTGATGCTGACTTGGCTGAGAGTGTGCTGGGATCCCACTAACCAGGTCCCAGCACCAGTGTTCTTTCCCAAAAACAGAACCAATGTTCCCACATTTGGAACACCCCTGGCACACAGTTAAGTCCCTTGTAAAAGGTACCCATGGTACCAAGGGCCCTGTGGCCAGGAAAGGTCCCTAAGGGCTGCAGCATGTATTATGACACCCAGGGGACCCCTCACCAAGCACATGCACACTGCCATTGCAGATTCTGTGTGTTGGTGGTGAGAAAAAGACAAAGTAGACATGGCACACCTCTCAGGGTGCCATGCCCACAAACCACTGCATGTGGCCTAGGTAAGTCACCCCTCTAGCAAGCCTTACAGCCCTAAGGCAGGATGCACTATATCACAGTTGAGAGCATAATTGCATGAGCAATATGCCCCTTCAGTGTTAAGTCCTTTCGTAGACTTTGTAAGTGCAGTGTGGCCATACTGAGTACATGGGCTAGGACACGCTCCACAGGCGACTAGAATGCAAAAACCTAACCGTTTCAAGCAAACATAATTTATGCTGATATGATGTAGCTTAACCTTTTGCATTGCAAAGTTTAACCTTGAGGACTTATGTTCAGCATACATATAAATACTGTTCACATGTGTTGTACTGCTGCAGGCTTTCAGACTGTGTCAGAGTGTGGTCCCCTTCCAGGGCCTTCTAGACGCTTTCCCTGCAGCATGCCTGTGTGTGGTTTGTGGGCTGGGCCAAGACTCTATATAAGGGAGCCAGCCCAGCTCCACGTGCTCACTATTCAGAGGTCCCGGTGCAGAGCAGCAGCAACTTCCTGCGCTCCTGTTCCGGCGGCCTACTTTAATCCTCCAGGCCTCGCCCTTTTTTCACTTCATTTGGTGATCCTAGATCAGGGCGGTAAGACGGAGGTCGGGCTGGGCCCGCAACTCCGTTATCAATGACGCTCGAGTTCTTGGACCTAATCTTTGCATGATAAGCGATTTGACTCTTGTGCGTGTAAATGTGCGCTTGGTCATTTCATGGCATTCACATGTGGATACTCGAATCCGCAAGACGCGCGATTATTTTCTCGTGCTTATTTCATGTTATTCATTGTGTGCTACCATTTCTTGGCAGTTACATGGTGGCATTCGAATCGGCAAGACGAGCGATTCTTTTCTCGTGTTTAATTCATGTTATTCATTGTGCGCTACCATTCCTTGGCAGTTACATGGTGGCATTCGAATCGGCAAGATGCGCGATTCTTTTCTCGTGCTTAATTCATGTTATTCATTGTGCGCTACCATTCCTTGGCAGTTACATGGTGGCCTTCGAAACTGCGAGACGCGCGATTCGTTTTCTTGTACTTCAACCCCTGATATTCATTGTGCGCTACCATTCCTAAGGCAGTTACATGGTGACATTCAAATCGGCAAGATGCGCAATTCTTTTCTCGTGCTTAATTCATGTTATTCATTGTGCGCACTATTCCTTGGCAGTTACATGGTGGCCTTCGAATAGGCAAGATGCGCGATTCGTTTTCTTGTGCTTTAACCTTTGATATTCATTATGCGCTACCATTCCTAAGCATTTATATGGTGGTACTCGAATCGGCAAGATGCGGGATTCTTTCCCTGTTTGTAATTCATGTTATTTGTTGTACGCTACCATTTCCTGACATTCGTTTGGTGACCTTCGAATCGGCAAGCAGCGTAATTCCTTTTCCGTGTTCAAAAATCACAGTGTTCATTATGCACTACCATTCTAAGGCATTTACTTGGTGGTTTTCGAGTTGGCAAGTCACGTGATTTATTTCCAGAGTTTTAATTTGTGTTATTCATGGTGCACAAATCATTCAATGGTATTTTCTACCAATGTGAAAATCTGTAATGTGCGCAATTCATGTTCCGGCAATTTGAGGGAACAAAAAGTCAGAGTTCAAGATGTAATATTGTGTGTTCCTAACATGTTTTCTCAAAACCTGATTCATATGATGGTTTAGAAGTCATTCAGATTGTTTCCTGATCCTCAGGCAAAGGATGGTAATTGAATTTGAAAGTTGCATTTAACCTTTCTTGATTCCCTCACAGGTACCCAGTCATCTTGAAGCCTAGTCATTTTAAGTCTATGCTTAGGTTGTTCATGTTTTCAGAATGACAATGTTTAGAGTCATAGTCTAGTATTGATTCATATGATAAAATTGTGATATTGTGTGTTTTAACTTTTTTCCTTCCTACAGGTCTCCTTCCCAGCTGTTCCCTTCCTAATCCCCTTTTCCCCACTTGGACTCTTTTAGACTCTGTGACAATTCTAATCAGATTATTGGAGCTGTCTTGTGGTGGAAGTGTTGGGAACGTGCACAGACCCTGAGGATCTGGTGACTCTGACAGTATCAAACTTCTCAGTACAATAAACCCACACTGATGCCAGTGTTGAATTTATTGAAAAATGCACCAAGAGGGCATCTTACAGATGCCCCCTGCATTTTAGCTAGAACTATAACACCTGGCAGTGAGCCTCAAAGGCTCAGTCCTCTTGATACAGTGCCCTAGGGAACTCCAGCTAGTGGAGATGCCCGCCTCCGGACAAAGACCCACTTTTAGTGGCAAGTCAGGTGGGAAAATGAGGGAAAACAAGGAGGAGTAGGCACTTCAACTAGGACCACTCCTAAGGTGTTCAGAGCTGAAGTGACCCCCACCTTGCGAAGTCCTCCATCTTGGTTTGAAGGACAGGAACCAGTAGGGTTAGAAATATGGCCTCCTCCCCAAAGGGAGTGGCACAAGAAGGGTCTAGCCACCCTCAGGGACAGTAGCTGTTGGCTACTGCCCTCTGACCCCTGTAATGCCCCTAAATCTAGTATTTAGTGGTGCCCTTGAAACTAGCTTGTCAGATTTCTGGCGAACTCAAGAAGAAGAAAAGAAGAAAGAAGAAAGACTGCTAAGCTGATGCCCAGTAGAGAATTCTGAAGACACCAACTGACTTGGCCCTAGCCCTACAAGCCTTTGTCTAGCTTCTGAAGCGCTGCTACAAGGAGGCGAAGCATCCTGCAGGAAAAGGGACCTCCTAAAAGCCTCAAGAGGACTGCCTGCACCTCAGACAACCAAAATCTCCAGTGGACAGCTGCCCCATCCAGAAAGAAACTTCAACAAAGGACTCTCGAACCTCCCCGGATCACTGAGTTGATCCGCAGGCAATTCTGACCTACTGTCCACCCTGAGTTGACCCCCCCCCTCCAACAAGAGAACGCCTACAACCTAAATCCAGAGGACTTCCCTGACCGCGAGAGAACCAGACAATGATTCCCGGCGCCAAAAGGTACCCCTGCACCCGCAGCTCCAAGGCCAACTTGGAGAATCCGACCTTTGGTGTAGCAATGTCCAGCAGGCATCCCTCCTCCTTGTACACCTATTTTTTTCTTCTCGGAACTGACTCCCTGAACTTAGCCTGCAGCATCTTTGTGACCCCCGGGGTCCCCCTATAGGAAAGCATTGGGAACCCATTCCTGTGTTTGCATTCTGCACCCGGCCGTCCCTGTGCAGCCGAGGGTGTGTGTTTGGTTCTGACCTGTGGCCCCCCTGGTGCTCCTCTAAACTCCCAAAGTCCGCCCACCGAAGACGAGGGTACTTACCTACAAGCAGACCTGATTCCAAGTTCCACCAGTCTCCATAGGAGCACATGTTAAATTAACCTCAACTTTGACCTCTGCACCTGGCCGGCCCCGTGTTGCTGGTGGTGGATGTTTGGGGTTACCTTGAACCCCAACCTGTGGTCATCCTAACCATCGGAGACTGGAACTGTAAGACTTGTACTTACCTCGAAACTGTGCTAATTTTTACCTCCCCCAGAACTATTTCTGAAATTGCAGTGTCAACTTTTAAAACAGATATTTGGTATTTATTTGAAAACCATATAACTTGCCAAATTGAAACAAAGTGGTATTGATACATATGTTGAATACGTATTTGCAAATGTACTTACCTGCAACTTGAATCTTGTGATTCTATAAATAAAGTAACAAAATATATATTTTGCTATATAAAAAACATTGGCCTGGAGTTAGTCTTTGAGTGTGTGCTTCATTTATTCCCTGTGTGTGTACAACAAATGAATTGCACTACCCTCTGCTAAGCCTAACTGATTGACCACACTACCACAAAAGAGAGCATTAGTGTTTTCTATGTTAGCCTCTGTTAAGCCTCCGGGGAACTCCTGGACTCTGTGCACACTATATCTCATTTTGATTTAGTATATACAGAGCCAGCTTCCTACAAACAGCTGCTGTTTTGCTCACAATTAGTTTAGGCAGCCTGGCCACCATGTGGCAGACTGACATAACAGCTGGTGCTGACAATGAAGTACTGATACCAAGCACCGGAAACCACTGGCCCAATTGAGCACCGATGTAACCCTTTATTTCAATCAAGATAAATATCAACCCTCCTTCCAAGAGCATCAGTTGTCATCCTAAAACTTGAAACAGTCATGGATATTTTGATGAACTGAGGACTTTAACCGGTGACTTTAACCAAAACCTTTTCTATCCACATATAAAAGAAGAAAATGTTACAGCTCAAAATGAAGTATGGAACATTCCTGTACAGGCAGCCCTAGCTATAAGATGTGACCACTTCCAGGGTACCTGTAGAAAGGTAGGCTCTTTCTAGCCTTGTTACCCCCACTTTTGGCCTGTTTGGGAGTATATGTCAGGGTGTTTTTACTGCTCACTGGGATCCTGCTAGCCAGGGCCCAGTGCTCATATTGAAAATCCTATGTTGTCAGTATGTTTGATATGAGTCACTGAGATCCTGCTAGCCAGGACCCCAGTGCTCATACGTTTGTGGCCCATATGTGTTCCCTGTGTGGTGCCTAACTGTGTCACTGAGGCTGTGCTAACCAGAACCTCAGTGTTTATGCTCTCTCTGCTTTTAAAATTGTCACTGCAGGCTAGTGACTAATTTTACCAATTCTGATTGGCACACTGGAACACCCTTATAATTTCCTAGTATATGGTACCTAGGTTCCCAGGTTATTGGGGTTCCAGGAGATCCCTATGGGCTGCAGCATATCGTTTGCCACCCATAGGGAGCTCAGACAATTCTTACAGAGGCCTGCCACTGCAGCCTGCGTGAAATAACGTCCACGTTATTTCACAGCCATTTTACACTGCACTTAAGTAACTTATAAGTCACCTATATGTCTAACCATCACTTAGTGAAGGTTAGGTGCCAAGTTACTAAGTGTATGGGCACCCTGGCACTAGCCAAAGTGCCCCCACATTGTTCAGGGCAAATTCCCTGGACTTTGTGAGTGCGGGGACACCATTACACGCGTGCACTTATATAGGTCAATACCTATATGTAGAGTCACAATGGTAATTCCGAACATGGCCATGTAACATGTCTAGGATCATGGAATTGTCACCCAATACCATTCTGGTTTTGGGGGAACAATTCCATGCATCCCCGGGGCTCTAGCATAGAACCCGGGTACTGCCAAACTAGCTCTCTGGGGTTTTCCGGGCAGCTGCTGCCAACCCTCAGACAGGTTTCTGCCCCACCCGGGTCCTGGGCAGCCCAGTCCCAGGAAGACAGATCAAAGAATTTACTTTGGGAAGAGGGTGTTACAGCCTATCCCTTTGGAAATAGGTGTAAAGGGCCTGGGGAGGAGTAGCCTCCCCCAGCCCCTGGAAATGCTTTGAAGGGCACAGATGGTGCCCTCCTTGCATAAGCCAGTCTACACTGGTTCAGGGATCCCCCAGCCCTGCTTTGGCACGAAACTGGACAAAGGAAAGGGGAGTGACCACTCCCCTGACCTGCACTTCTCCAGGGGAGGTGCCCAGAGCTCCTCCAGTGTGTCCCAGACCTCTGTTATCTTGAATGCAGAGGTGTGAGGGCACAATGGACAGCTCTGAGTGGCCGGTGCCAGCAGGTGACGTCAGAGACCCCTCCTGATAGGTGCTTACCTCTCTCTGTAGCCAATCCTCCTCTGAGGGCTATTTAGGGTCTCTCCTGTGGGTTTCTCCTCAGATTCTGAATGCAAGAGCTCACCAGAGTTCCTCTGCACTTCTTACTTCGACTTCTGCCAAGGATCGACCGCTGACTGCTCCAGGACGCCTGCATAACCGCAACAAAGTAGCAAGAAGACTACCAGCAACATTGTAACGCCTAATCCTGCCGGCTTTCTCGACTGCTTCCTGGTGGTGCATGCTCTGAGGGCTGTCTGCCTTCACCCTGCACTGGAAATCCCGAAGAAATCTCCCATGGGTTGACGGGGTCTTCCCCCTGCTAACGCAGGCACCAAACTTCTGCATCACTGGTCTTCTGGTTCCCCTCTCATCTTGACGAGCGTGGTCCCTGGAACACAGGAGCTGGATCCAAGTGACTCCCACAGTCCAGTGGTCCTACAGTCCAAGTTTGGTGGAGGCAAGTCCTTGCCTCCCCACGCCAGATGGCAATCCTGTGGAATGCGTGATCTGCAGCTGCTAGGGCTTCTGTGCACTCTTGCAAGGATTCCTTCATGCACATCCTAGCCCAGGACCCCAGCACTCTGTCCTGCATTGCCCAACTTGCTGAGTTGGACTCCGACGTCGTGCGACCCTCTTTTGTTGTTCTGAGTCGACCGTCGTCCTCAGAACTTCTAAGTGCCTGTTCAGGTACTTCTGTGGAGGCTGCCTGCTTCTGCATGAGCTCTCCGTGTTGCTGAGTGCCCCCTTTGTCTTTTCCTCCAAGGGGCGACCTCCTGGTCCTTCCTGGGCCCTGGCATCATCCAAAACCTTTGACCGTGACTCTTGCAGCTAGCAAGGCTTGTTTGCAGTCTTTCTGCGTGGAAACAACTCTGCGTCCTTCAGCACTTTGTGGGACATCTTCTGACCTAGGGAGAAGTTCCTGGCACCTTCCATTGTTGCAGAGTCTTGGGCTTCTTCCACCCGGAGGCAGCCCTTTTGCACCTTCATCTGGGGTTTGGTGGGCTCCTGCCCCCGCTGGACACTTTTGTGACTTTTGGACTTGGTCCCCTTCTTTTACACGTCCTCAGGTCCAGGAGTCCGTCTTCAGTGCGTTGCAGTCAGTCGTTGTCTTTGCAGAATCCCCTATCTCGACTTTACTGTCTTTCTGGGGTAGTAGGGTAACTTTACTCCTACTTTTCAGTGTCTTGGGGTGGGGTATCTTGGACACCCTTAGTGTTTTCTTACACTCCCATCGACCCTCTACCCACTACACTAGGCCTGGGGTCCATTTGTGGTTCGCATTCCACTTTTGGAGTATATGCTTTGTGTTGCCCCTAGGCCTATTGTCTCCTATTGCATTCTATTGTGTCCTACAGTGTTTGCTCTATTTTCTAAGTGTATTACTTACCTGATTTTGGTCTGTGTATATATTTTGTGTATTTTACTTACTTCCAAAGGGAGTATATCCTCTGAGATACTTTTGGCATATTCTCACTAAAATAAAGTACCTTTATTTTTAGTAACTCTGAGTATTGTGTTTCTTATGATGTAGTACATATATGATATAAGTGGTATAGTAGGAGTTTTGCATGTCTCCTAGTTCAGCCTAAGCTGCTCTGCTATAGCTACCTCTAACAGCCTAAGCTGCTACAACCCCTCTAATCTACTAGTAAGGGATAACTGGACCTGGC
Source organism: Pleurodeles waltl (assembly GCF_031143425.1). Taxonomy (NCBI): domain Eukaryota; kingdom Metazoa; phylum Chordata; class Amphibia; order Caudata; family Salamandridae; genus Pleurodeles; species Pleurodeles waltl. The sequence continues at coordinate 21,702,691 of NC_090447.1, forward strand.
ACAGGGTGTAAGTACCTCTTGGTACCCACTATAAGCCAGGCCAGCCTCCTACAGTACCCACCTAGCCTCGCACCTAATTGCATTAGGATTAAGCGTACTGTAGGAGGCTGGCCTGGTTTGTAGTGGGTACTTACGGTGCTTACACCTTATACCAGGTCCAGTTATTCCTTATTAGTGAAATGTATGCAGTGTCTAGCAGATTAGGCTGTCTGTGGGTAGCTGTAGCTGAACATGCAAAGCTATTGCAATACCACTGTAGTCACACAGTACTTACACATATGAAAGACAATACTCAGTGTTACCTAAAATAAAGCTACTTTATTTTAGTGACACAAATGCCAAATATATCTTAGAGGCTATACTCCCTTAGGAGGTAAATGTTATACACAAAATATACACTGGTAACCAAAATCAGGTAAGTAAACAGTCATAAAATAGTGCACACAGTGAAAATCACAACAGGTTGCAATGGGCCTAGGGGGAACACAAACCATATACTAAAATAGTGGAATGTGAATGTCGGTTTCCTATCTAGGCAAGTGTAGTCTCTAGAGGGGTGCTGGAGGTATAAGAAAACACCAAAGGTAAGTAAAATACCCCACCCCAAAGCCCAGGAAAGCAGGAGTAAAGTACAGCAAGTTTCCTAAAAACAAAGTCGAATTTGCGATAAAGAATAATACAAAAACCAAGCAAGACTGCAAGACAGCAATGATGTATTCCTGGAGCTGAAGACATGAGGAGAGAGGAGACCAAGTCCAAGATCCGCTGAAGAGTCCAGGGAGAACAGGATCCCCTGCTAACCCGGATGAAGGTGCAAAAGTGAAACCTATGGTTGGAAGAAAAAGTCAGAAATGCACCAAAGAAGACAGCTGTGGGGTCCTGCTTGCTGCAGAAGATGTCCCTCGTCAATCAGATGAATGCAGGCTGGTTTTCATCGCTGGATTCCATCAACAAGCCTTGGGTCATGCAAGAAACACGTTTGGCAAGAAAAGTTGCTGACTGGCCCCAGGAGGGACCTAGGGGTCTCAACTTAGGATGAGGAGACAGAGGGGGCACTCAGCACTTCAGAGAGCCCTCAGAAGACCAGACAGCACCCACAGGAGTGCCAAACACAGGGATGAAGGAGTTGCAAATGGTGGTCATCGCAGCACTACACAAAGGGGTCCCACGCCGGACAACAACTCAGGAAGCTGAGCATCACAGGATAGAGTGCTGGGGAACTGGGCTAGGCTGTGTATGAAGTAATTCTTGAAAAAGTATACAGAAGCCCTGGGAGCTGCAAAATATGCGTTGCACAGGGGTACTGGCTGGCACGGGGAGGCAAGCTCCAATCTCCACCAAATTTGGACAGCTGGACCTTTGGACAGTCAGGGTCACTTTAGTCCACCACCTGTGTTCCAGGGTCCACGCTTGTCATCGGGAGAGGGGACCCCGTGTACCGGTCATTGCTGCAGAGAGGTCCCTGCTGAAGCAGGGAAGTGACTCCGTCACTCCACAGGAGATTCCTTCAATTCTTCCAGTGCAGGTTGAAGACAGGCACTCCTCTGTGGATGCACAACTTGGAAACTGTTGCAGTTGCTGGCAGGAGCTGGAGTTACAGAGTTGCAGTAGTTGCCTTGGATACTTTGTTGCAAGTTGTTGAGTTCCTGGAGCAGTTCTGCTGTTGATCCGATGGTAGCAGGTGAAGCAAAGGATGCAGAGGAGTCCTGCTGGAGTCTTGCAATCCGAATCTGAGGAAACACCCACGGGAGAGACCCTAAATAGCCCTCAAAGGAGGATTGGATACCTTATCCGAAAAGGACTTATCAGGAGGAGTATCTGACATCACCTGCTGGCAATGGCCACTCAGATGCTCCCAGAGTTTCCCAACACCTTGGAATCCAAGATGGCTAAGCCCTGGGATACTCTGGGGGAGCTCCGGGCACCATCCTTGGGGTGGTGATAGACAGTTTTGCACCAGAGCAGGGACTGGGGGTCCGTGAACCGGTGTAGACTGGATTATTCAGGGAGAACTCCATCTGTGCCCTTCAAAGCACTTCCAGAGGCTTTGGGAGGATACCCCTCCCATGCCCGTAACATCTATTTCCAAAGGGAGTGGGGGTGACACCTCTGTCCCAAAGGCAATGTATTGTTCTTCCTTCCTGGGATTGTGCTACCCAAGCCCCAGGAGGGCAGAAGCCTGTCTGTGAGGTGGCAGCAGCTGGGCCTGCAGTGAAAACCTCAGAAGACTGGTATGGCAGTACTGAGAGTCCATGGTGGTGCCCCCAGGGTGCATGGATTTGGCCCCCCAATACCAGAATCAGATTGAGGGTACAATTTCCAGTTCCTAGACACCTCACATGGCCATACCACTGTGAAGCTACATATGTCTTGACCTATATGTAGTGCATACTTATAATGGCGTCCCCGCACTCACGAAGTACCGGAAAATGGGTCTGGACAATTTTGGGGCATCTCTGCTAGTGCAGGGGTGCCCTCACACACAGTAACTTTACACCTAGCCTTCAGGATTGGAAGGTTAGACATATAGGTGACTTATACGTTACCTGGTGCAGTGAAATTGGCTGTGAAATGTGCTTGCACTATTTCACTCAGGCTGCAATGGCAGTCCTGAAGAAGAGTTTCTATGAGCTCCTTATGGGTGGCAAAAGAAATGCTGCAGCTCATAAGGATCTCCTGGAACTCCAATGCCCTGGGTACCTAGGTACCATATACTAGGGACTTTTAAGAGGGGGTTCAGTATGCAAATTTGGAGTGGAATACTGGGTCACCAGTATGTAAGTACAAATTTGGAATCAGAGAGAGCATAAGCACTGGAGTTCTGGTCAGCACGACTCCAGTGACACAGTAAAGCATACTGACAAAACATGAAAACATATTGACGTATAGGCCACAAATTATGAGCACTGGGGTCCTGACTAGCAGGATCCCAGTGAGACAGTGAAAACACACTGACAAACACTGACAAACAGGCCAAACATGGGGGTAGCCATGCTAGAAGAAAGCCACCTTCCTACACGTACTAAACAGAAAAGTTCCGGGCGACGGGCCCTCTGCATGGACACATATATCACAAAAGTGCTCCATGTCATTAGACTATTCTGCAGCCTCATTGGCCTGATATAAATTTATTAGTGACTTCTGGAATGGAGATCAGGAGGAAAATTACCACTAGCCACAACCCATAACCATGACCTGTGGGCACATCATGACTGAACTAATATATATTCTTCTCTGATCCAAAACAGAAAAATCTGAAATGGTTACAATGGCAAACCAGGTTACATGAAGACATCCTGGATAAATGCACAACCCAGTTGCAGGATTATCCATTCACTACACTTACTTCCATCCCAAACTGGTAGCAATATTGCAAGGTACTCCTGGATAAACATCGTAGAAATAAGTTCTCAGCTCATTACACTAGGGCCAAAGGGAGAGACCTCCTCCCCTTATGGGTGACAAATCAAGTCCATATGTTGAAGAAAGAGCTAATTAGATATTAATGCCTACTAAAAACAACCACTTTCAATGCTAGAAAAGGTGTGGGAGCTTAGAAAGCCTTACAAAAAATAGTATGGCTGGCCAAACTCCTCCATGCATGCAAAACAGGCAAAAGCAGAGGTTTCTGGAAAATAATCAATGAAATCCACAAGGACAGTCCTCCCGCCCTTAATGCAAGCATACCAGAGGAGGCCAGGGTACAGCACCTAAGGTCACATCACCAACCCACTTCAGCGCTGCTAGCTTGAAAAGATGGATGCAATGATGGCCATCTGGAGGTCAAACAAGAGAAGATGATGCCTGTGTCACCGAATTCCCCTTAATACCTGGAAGAGGTTGTTCACCAGGGACCACAAGAGCGAAAAACATGCCCTTTAGAAATCATCATAAAGAAGAGCGGAGCTGCCGGAGATTCTGATCCAAATGGCCTTCTGCTAGCCCTATTCAGGTCCAACATTGTATTTTGGGCAAAACACATGTTATCTTGTACAGCGCAGGGAGTTTGCAACATACCATACCTGACCCCAGGCATGGCAGCATATTGCACTTAGGCCCATATTTATTCTTTTTTAGCTCTGCATTTGCCCCAATTTTTGACGCAAAAGCGGCACAAACTTGCAAACTACAATTGTATTTTGTAAGTTAGTGAAGTTTTTGCGTCAAAAAGCGGTGCAAATGCGGCGCTAAAAAAGTAAAAATATGGGCCTTAATTCTTACAGGCGGTGTTGGAAGCACCACTTCAGACTATTGACTAATAGCACTGCTTGACGTAGAATCAGAGTACTTTGCTAGTCTGATATTACAAGATCTTTCTGCTTGGGAAGACAGCCAGGAGCTTATTCCCTGGAATCAAACAGGCTTCCATGCAGGGCAGAGCACTTTATCTAACCTAGCTGCCTTAGAGATCAGATCTGTATGGATAATGCACTTAGCAGCAAAATCACCTTAGAAACTTGCTCTATAGACGTTAAGGCTGTATTTGATAGGGTCTCATGCGGCTTCTTCAGTCAAAAATGAATAATAGCTGCACTTGTGTCAACATTACTTAACCACCTTAGTTGCAGGGCACCCGCCCCACCCTCCCTAGTGCTGACCCTTTTTTGACTATTTGGGATAGTTTGTGCTTAGGCCCCCCATAAGTTTTTGTTCACATAAGCTGTCCAAGCCAAATTTATGTTACATTTTTTCCAACATGCTGGGAATTCTAAATGTACCCAGAGTTTGTGGATTCCCATGGAGGAGACCCAGAAATTAGCCAAAATACAGCTAAAACTTTTTTGGGAGGGAAAAATGGGTTGCAGAAGAAAGCATCTGTTTTTTTCCCCTGTAAATGGGATCAACGAAGGGTTTGTGGTGATGAAATCACAATCTTCCTAAATTTCAGGAACAGATGGACTTGAATCAGAAAACAAAATTTTCAACATAGTTTTGGCATCTATCCGGGGCGTACCTCATTTTGACCTATTGTTTGTGCTTTCAGTCACCTTCCAGTTACTAAAAGCAATGGTTGTTAAACCAATGATGGATCCCAGACAGCTAAACATTTCTTAAAAGTTGATAACATTCTGATTTCAGCATGGGGTCATTTGTGTAGATCCTTCAAGGTTTTTCTGTAGAAGTAACAGTTTAAATTAAAACAATGCAGGGGTACTCATGCTAGCATGTGAATTACAGGGCAATTCTCAAAATGACTTCTTTCATGCACACTGTCTTATGTTTGGAAGGCACAATTGTAGAGAATGACAATGGACAATAGCATGTGTTCTTCTATTTTGTATTACCTTAAGTCTCCCGATAAAAATAGTACCTCACTTGTGTGGGTAGGCCTAGTGCCCACGACAGGAGGCGCCCAAAAACACAACGTGGACAAATTAAATTTTTCTACTGAAAACGGGCTCGATTTTAGTAAAGTGCCTAACTGTAGATTTTGGCCTCTAGCTCAGCCGGCACCTAGGGAAACCTAGCAAACCTAGACATTTTGTAAAACTAGACTTGACTTGTGGGGCTCTCACCGGGTTCTGTCACTCAGAAACCTTTGCAAAACTCAACATTCACCTAAAAAACAAATTTTTCTCACATTTCAGAGCTGAAAAGTTCTGGAATCTGAAGGGAGCCACAAACTTCCTTCCACCCAGCATTTCTCCAAGTCTCCCGATACAAATGGTACCTCACAAATGTGGGTGGGCCTAGTGCCCGCAACAGGAAACACCCGAAAACACAACATGGGCCCATCACATTTTTCCAATGGAAACAGATGCGTTTTTTGCAAAGCGCCTAGCTGTATATTTTGGCCTCTAGCTCAGCCAGTACCTTGGGAAACCAAGCAAGCCTATACATTTTTGAAAACTAGACAAAAGGGGAATCCAGAATGGGGTGACTTGTGGGGCTTTCACCAGGTTCTGTCACCCAGAGACCTTTGCAAACCTCAAAATATGTCTAAAAACACTATTTAGTGATGCAAAGTTCTGGAATCCGGGGGGAGCAACAAAATTCCTTCCACCCAGCATTCCCCCAAGTCTCTCTAATAAAAATGGTACCTCACTAGTGTGGGTAGGCCTAGTGCCTGCAACAGGGAAGGCCTGAAAACGTGTTGTGGCGATGATGCTAACTAAGCTGAGTGAACTAATTAGTCCTTGGATCGGAATCCATTTAGGGAAACCTATCAAACACAGAAATTTCTGAAAAGTACACATCAAGGGGAGTCCAGGAAGGTATCACTTGTGAGGATTCCCCAAAGTTTTTTCCCCAGAATGCCCTGCAGTGGTCCAGAAATTGCTTACTACCCGGCATTCCCCAACTTGTCCCGATTTGCTGATAATGTGCGCCAGGGTGGAGCTGATTAGTGATGTTCCCAGGTTGTAGATGTGGTGGGGGCATTCAATTTGTGCCACTGAGTAGATGGTCCACATGACTGCTATGTTATTTCTGGTTAAGGTTGTCCATTCGGTCAGTTGGCTGCCTTGGTTTGTGAGGGGTAGGCTAGTAATTAGTTCTCTGGCTTTGAGTTGATGTGCAAAGTTACTGTAAATGTTTCTGATTATGCTTTGGAAGAAGCTGGATAAGTTGTTGCAAAGTTGCTAGGAGGCAACGATGTTGGTGACAGTGGCTAAGGGCGAGGTGAAATTTGTATTGATCAAGAAGATCTCCTTGCAGTTGCTGGAGCTTTCTTCGATGCAGTCCACTAATGCTTATTTATTGGTGTTTCTTTCTTGCTGGTGATAGTAACTGAGTGCCATCTTGTAGATAGTTCTGTAGGTGGTGTCGTAGCTGGGTCTCCACCTCCTTTCTAGCTATTTACAGTGTTGTTTGGTGTTTCAGTGTACCAGCTGGCCTACTTGTATGATCTACTATGCTTGCTGGGTTTGACAGGTGCGAAGGAGTCCACGTAGTTCTCGATCCAGTTGTTGAACTTGTTAATGTCCTTGTCAAAGTTGTCTGTGGGGCTAGGTTGATCAATGCTAAGGGTGCTGAGCTAATCTGCTTCTGTGATTTTGCCCCAGCTGAAATAATTCTTGGAATGGTCGTTGTGTAAGAGCGATGTAATGGAGTTGTATTTGATGTTGTAGATGGTGGTGAAAATGGGGCCAGTGTGTGTTGAATCTAGGACGAGTGAGCCAGATGTTGCTCAAGCTTTTGAGGAGTGCTGTGGAGCGGGGATCATTTTGGTCTTTCAGTTGAAAGTTGAGGTCACTGGCTGGAATGTAGCCTCTTGAGTCAATAGAGATCGGCGCAACAAAATTGGTTATGAGGTTAGTAAAGGTGGCTCGTGGACATTTTCCCATTACAGCTAAGGCTTTTGGTGAGTCACAGGGCCAGCTAATTACCTTAATTAAGGGTGGCTACAGCAGACTTCTCACGCTATGTCAGGGAGCTTTCCTGAAATGGCCTGCTTTTTTGCTGAAGAGACTCACTCCTGATGGTTGAAGCATCAACCACAACCCTAACTGACTGAGTACATGAAAATTACTAACTGATTATTGGATTTTGAGTAGGTGATGGCAGAAAGGCTAGAGAGCTGACAAGGTGGGTTATTTAGGAGGCTGGCTTGGTGTGTGGTGGGTACCTATGGTACTTACACCTTATAGCAGGTTTTCCTTATTAGTGTAGTGTAGTCAGTGTCTAGAAGCCAGGCTCTCTAGAGGTAGCTGTGGATGAGCAGCCAAGGCCTATCTAGAACACATGCAAAGCTCATGCAATACCACTGTAGTTACACTTAGGGCCTGATTTGTGGAAAGTTAGCGCCGCTTTTGCGTCATTTTTTGACGCAAAAGAGGGGTAAACTTACAAAATATAATTATATTTTGTAAAGTTTCGCCGCTTTTACGTAAAAAAATGATGCAACGGCGGCGCTAACTTTCCATTAATCAGACCCTTAGTACTTACACGCATGAAAGGAAACACTCAGTGTTACAAAAATAAAGGTACTTTATTTTGGTGACACAAATACCAAAAATACCACAGAGACAATCCTCCCTTAGGAGGTAAGTAATACACTAAATATATACACTAGTATGCAGAAATAGGCATAAAAACTGTTAGAAAACAGTGCAATTAATGAAAATCACAATGGAGAGATATTGCCCTAGGGTGAGCACAAACCATATACTGTACTAAAAAAGTGGAATGCAAGAGTTGGTCCTCCACCTAGGTAAGTGGAGTGTGTAGAAGGGAGTTGGAAGTACTAGGAATGCCCAAAGGTAAGTACCACAACACCCCCCAGCGACCGGGAAAGCAGGAGTAAATCACTGTAAATTCCCCAGAACACCCACTTGGAAAACAAGAAGGGTAATGCAAAGCCCAGAAGAGACGGCAAGACACCAACAGTGGAGACCTGGATAAGAGGACCTGTGGAAGAAGGGGACCAAGTCCAACAAGCACAGCAGAGTCCAGGAAGGGCAGGAGCTCCTACCCACCAGATTTAAGGTGCAAGAGATGAGTTGATGGTGATGAAGGAGAGTCAGCACTGCTCCCAAGAAGAAGAAGTTAAGTTCCTGGAGGATGCAGTTTATGTCCCACGCTGGAAGGAGGATTGCAGTTAGATTTGCATCTTCGGATACTGCCAGCAAGCCTTGACACATGCAAAACTCATTGTTAGGGGAAAGCGGAGTTGCCCGGGCCAGGAAGGACAAGGTAGACTCTACCCAGGAGGGAGAGCCAGAGGGGACGCTCAGCAATACAGAGAACCATGGAAGCACAGGCAACACCCACAGGAGTCCCACAGGATGGGGACACAAAAGTTGAAGAAGGAGCCCATGCAGCACTACGAAAAAGGATCCCACGCCGCCAGAGAACCACTCAGGGAGCTGTGCATCGCAGGATGGAGTACTGGGGCCTAGAGCTTCAAGGTGCCTGAAGATCCTTTGGAAAAGGTACCAACAAGCCTTGGTAGCTGCAAATGATGCAGTGCATGGGGGTACTGTTCTGCGTGGGCAGGCAAGGGCTTCCCTTCACCCAAGTTGAACAGCTGGAAGAGAGGACCATTGGGACCACTTCAATCTACTACCCCTGATGCAGGATCCACGCAACTCAGCAGGAGAGGGGATCCACACAGCCGGTTGTCGTTGAAGTTGGTGCTTGCGGATGGAGGGGAGTGACTCCTTCACCCCAAGGGAGATTCCTTCTTCTTCCTGGTGCAGGCTGAAGACAGGCTGTCCTCAGAGAATGCACGACTGGGGAAATGTTGCAGGAAGGAGCCGTGGATACAATGTTGCAGGAGGCGTCTTGCTTCTTCGTTGCAGCTCGTCGGGTCCTGGAGCATCCAAATGCAGTTTCTTCGGCCAGAAGTCGAAGTGGAGGTTGCAGAGCAATCCTGCTGGAGTCTTGCAAACCAAATCTGAGGAACCACCCAAGAGAGAGAGACCCTAAACAGCCCTGAAAGGGGGCTTGGTCACCTAGCTGAGTGACCACCTATCAGGAGGGAGCTCTAATGTCACCTGCTGTCACTGGCTTCTCAGATGCTGCCACAGTTCCCTGCCAACCTTGAATCCAAGATGACAAAACCCAGGGTCCCTCTGGAGGAGCTCTGAGCACCACCCCTGGGGTGGTGATAGACAGGGAAGTGGTCACTCCCCTTTCCTTTGTCCAGTTGTGTGCCAGAGCAGGGAATTGGGGTCCCTGAACCAGTGGAGACTGGGTTCTGCAAGGAGGGCACCAAATGTGCCCTTCAAATCATTACCAGTGGCTTGGGGAGGCTACCCCTTCCAACCTGTAACACCTATTTCTAAAGGGAGAAGGTGTACCACACCTCTCTCAAAGGAAATCCTTTGTTCTGCCTTTCTGGGCTTGGGCTGTTCAAGCAACAGGAGGGCAGAAACCTGTCTGTAAGTTGGCAGAAGCTTGGGCTGCCTGGAAAGCCTCAGAAGGCTGCCATGGTAATGCTGGGGGTTCTCTAAGGAGCCCCCAGAGGTCATGGGATCATACAACCAATGCTTGCAAAAGTATTGGGGTATGATTCCAACATGTTTGATACCAAACATGCCTATGTTCAGAGTTACCATTATGTAGTTGGACTTAGGTATTGACCTATGCCCAGTACACACGTAAAATGGCGTCCCTGCACTCATGAAGTCCGGGAAAATGGGCTTGGAGTTTGTGGGGGCACCTCTGCTAGTGCAGTGGTGCCCTCACACACAGGTACTTTGCATCCTGCCCTCTGGGGTGACTTATAAGTCCACAGGGGTGATTTATAATTGACCTGGCGCAGTGAAAAGTGGCAGTGAAAGGGTGCTTGCACCTTTTCACGCTGGCTTCAATGGCAGTCCTGCTGCACCCTTTGCTTGGGGTCCCTTTGGGTGCAAAATATATGCCGCAGTCCTTAGGGATCCCCTGGAACCCCACTTCCCTGGGTACCTAGGTACCATATACTAGGGATTTGCAGTCGGACGCCAATGTGAAAACTTTGAGATAAAATACAGAGTTTTGGGAGAAAGCATAATCACTGGGGTCCTAGTTAGCAGGATCCCAATGAACACAGTCAAACACACTGACATCAGGCAGAAAAAGGAGGTAACCATACCAAGAAAGTGGGTACTTTCCCACAGGTTACTCAAGTTTACATAATGGTTTATTGAACATACAGTGTCTACTAGTACAGTGTGAACATATGATGTTTCTAGCCGGTATTAGAACATCTTACTTAAAATTATAGGTGAAGGTTCATTATTGTAATCTGCTCTATGTGTATTCCATGAGACTTACAGGTTCCTTTTCTGCTGTTTCAGTAATTTCTATGTCAGTGGATGACTTGCGGAAGACCAATTTGTCACCGGATCTCTTATCCTGGGAGGCAAAAATGATGAAAAAGAACCTCCTTTATCAGCGAGAAGCACAGAGTGAAAAGTCAGAAAAGAAAATCTCCAAGAAGTAAGTCTGTCCCTCACACCTCTTTCATGCATATGGTTATAACGTATGGTGAATACCTCTGAAGGCAGGAGTAGCTGGTGATCATTCATTTCATGATGCTCTCTCACTCTTTCACTCACTCTCTCATATTCCGTGGTGCCTGAAAATAGTAGTCTGTGCACTTAAAGTGCAGAGCCTCATGTTGTACAATAATACCAGCTAGACACAGTAAAAAGGCAAACTTTTTAGATTTGCCACCACTTCACATCACCATTTTCCCGCTTCCCTTCAAGGCCTTGTGCAATGTTGTGACACTATCTATATTTATCCATTTAAAGTGTTTTTCTATACTGCTTCTTCACCAAGTGGTATTAGGATGCTTTACAATGTAACAAGACTATCATATTTCCAGTCATAAATGATTATGATTCATTAGAGGTGATCTGAATATAGAGAAGATGAAACTTCCGGGTTGTGAACATGCTACAGGTTTTAGTGCATGGTTCTTTTTTACTTAAGAGACAGAGAGTGGGACCCACAGTTGATGGAATCTGATGGTTGTTGCGGAGAGCAGCAGAGTGTGTGACCTGAATGAAAGTAACTAGTGCCCCACAGAAATCTGAGGAAAATCCATGATTTTATCCAAATTTTGACATTTGCAGGGCATTCTAAGTAAGAACATTTGTGGGTTCCACACAAGGCACACTCCTGGATGTATGCCTTTCAAAAATGTTGATAGGTTTCCCTGGGGCAACTGACCCAGGGCCCAAAAAACTCGTGCCACACCATATGTGAAGTCACCTTGACTACAGTTGGATAGTGTCAAACCTTCACTCTCCCATGAAGAAGCATGTAGATAGCTGCCAGAATAATTGGGGTCTGGATAAGTGTGAGAAGAAGAAATGGTGCAACATTCCTTAGTGACAGACAGGTACATCACATATGACAGACTTCCACTAGAGATCTATGTAGGAAAATAGCCTCTTTCTAGCATGGTTACCCCCATTTGTGGCCTGATTGTCAGTGTGTTTTACTGGGTCTTCTGGGATCCTGTTAACAAGGACCCCAGTAGTTATGCTCTCTCCCCCCTAAATTTGGTTGTCAGTGTAGGAAAGTACCCTCTTTTTGGCATGTCACCCCCAATTTCTGCCTGATGTCAGTGTGTTTTTGACTGTGTCACTGGGATCCTGCTAGTCAGGACGCCAGTGCTTATGGTTTATGGCCTGCTTGTCAGTATGTTTCCCTGTTTTCTAAATTGTCACTGGAATCCTGCTAACCAGGACTCTAGTGCTTATGCGCTCTCTGTTTTTCAAATTTGTCCTTACATGCTGGTAACTCAGTATTTCACTCCAAATTGACATACTGGTACCCCTTATAAGTCCCTGGTATATGGTACCCAGGGAACTGGGGTTCCAGGGGATCCTTATGGGCTGCAGCATTACTTTTGCCACCCATAGGGAGCCAAAGGCTTCTACAGTACTGCCATTGTAGCCTGTGTGAAATAGTGCATGCACTATTTCACAGCCATTTTCACTGCACCAGGTCACCTATAAGTCACCTATATGTCAGGCCTTCCAACCCTGAAAGCTGGGTGCAAAGTGCCTGTGTGTGAGTGCACCCCTGCACTAGCAGAGGTCCCCCCACATCATCCGGACCCATTTTCTCAGACTTCGTGAGTGTGGGAACCCCATTTTACACGTGCACTGGACATAGGTCAATTCCTCTGTCCAGCTTCACAATGGTAACCCTGAACATGGCCATGCCAGGTATCTATCAACTGGAAATTTTAGCCCAATGATGATTCCAGTATTGGTTGCACAATCCCATGCACTCTGGGGGCTCCACAGTGGACCCCCAGTATTGCCATACCGGCCTTCTGAGGTTTTCCTGGCAGCCCCAGCTGCTGCCACCTCACAGACAGGTTTCTGCCCTCCTGTTGCTTGAGCAGCTCAAGCCCAGGAAGTCAGAACGAAGGATTTCCTTTGGGAGAGGGGTGTTACACCCTCTCCCTTTGGAAATAGGTGTTCCAGGCATGGGAAGGAGAGCCTCCCAGGGCCTCTGGAAATGCTATGAAGGGCACAGATGGTACCCTCCTTGCATAATACAGTCTTCACCGGTTTAGGGACCCCCAGTCCCTGCTCTGGCACGAAACTGGACAAAGGAAAGGGGAGTGACCACTACCCTGTCCCTCACCACCCCAGGGTGGTGCCCAGAGCTCCTCCAGAGTGTCCCTGAGTTTTGCTATCTTGGATTCCAAGGTGGTGGGGCACTCTGGGAGCATCTGGGTGGCCGGTGCCAGCTGGTGACGTCAGAGACCTCCCCGGATGGGTGCTTACCTGGTTAGGTGACCAATCCCCCTTTCAGGGCTATTTAGGATTTATCCTCTGAGTATTTCTTCAAATTGAGATTGCAAGACTCCAGCAGGAATCCTCTGCATCCTTTACTTCATCTTCTACCGACGGAACCGCAGCTGAAGCCTCCAGGAACTCTACAAACTGCAACAAAGAAGCAAAGGCGACTTCTGCAACATTGTAACTTCAGCTCCTGCCAGCAACTGCAACCATTTCCAGGTCATGCATACACCGAGGACTGCCTGTCTTCAGCCTGCACCAGAAGACCGAAGGAATCTCCAGGCACCTCTTTGCAGCGACGACAGGTGGCGTGGGTCCCCTCTCCAGATGATGAGCATGGATCCAGCAACACAGGTGGTGGACTAAAGAGACCACAACAGTCCCAGGGTCCAGCTGTCCAACTTTGGTGGAGGTAAGAGCTTGCCTCCCACGCAAGACAGTACCCCCGTGCACTGTGTGACGTGCAGTTGCCAAGGTTTGTGTGCAACCTTCCAAGAAGTTCTTCGTGCACAGCACAGCTTAAGCCTCCAGCACTCTATCCTGCGATGCACAGCTTCCTGAGTGGTTCTCAGGGGGCGTGGGATCCCTTTGTGTCATGCTGCGTGGGCCTCTATTTGCACCTTCTTTGTTACAATGCTGTGGGACTCCTTGCATGCTGCCTGGTCTTCTGAGGGCTCTCTAAGTCACTGAGAGCTGCCTCTGTCCCCCTTCCTGGGTAGAGGCCACCAGGTCCCTCCTGGTCCAGGGCAGTGTCATTTTCCATTAATCGTGAGCTTTGCGTGTGCCAAGGCATCCAGCAAAACAAACCACACTGAAATTATCCATCCGGCGTGAGACATCATCTGCCGTAACCAGAATCCCACATCTGTCTTCTTAGGTGCAGTACTGACTGTTGTTCTTCACCAGTGGTTCTTCTTTTGCACCTTCATCCGGGTTAGCAAGGGCTCCTGTTCTCCCTGGACGCTTCAGTGCTTTTTGCACTTGGTCCCCTTCTTCCATAGGTCTTCAGGTCCAGGAATCCATTGTTGGTGTCTTGCAGTCTTTTCTGGTTCTTGCAAAATCTTCTATCACATGTTCTGGTGTCTTCTAGGAAAGTTACTGTGATTTACTCCTGCTTTCCTGGGCTCCGGGATGGGTCTATTACTTACCTTTGGTATTCTCTAATACTCCCAGAGCCCCTCTACACTCTATACTTGCCTGTCCCCCTTCCTGGGTAGAGGCCACAAGGTCCCTCCTGGTCCACGGCAGTGTCATTTTCCATTAATTGCGAGCTTTGCGTGTGCCAAGGCATCCAGCAACGCAAACCACACTGAAATTATCCATCTGGCGTGAGACATCATCTGCCGTAACCAGGATCCCACATCCGTCTTCTTGGGTGCAGTACTGACTGTTGTTCTTCACCAGTGGTTCTTCTTTTGCACCTTCATCGGGGTTGGCAGGGGCTCCTGTTCTCACTGGACGCTTCAGTGCTTCTTGTACTTGGTCCCCTTCTTCCATAGGTCTTCAGGTCCAGGAATCCATTGTTGGTGTCTTGCAGTCTTTTCTGGTTCTTGCAAAAACTTCTATCACATGTTCTTGTGTCTTCTAGGAAAGTTACTGTGATTTACTCCTGCTTTCCTGGGCTCTGGGGTGTGTTCTATTACTTACCTTTGGTATTCTCTAATACTCCCAGCGCCCCTCTACACACTATATTTGCCTAGGTTGGAAACCAACTTGCACATTCCACTATTTTAGTATTTGGTTTGTGTTCCCCCAGGTCCATTTCTAACTATTGTGATTTTTACTATTTGTACTGTTTTCTAACTGTTTTTACAGCTTTTTCTGCATTATAGTGTATATACTGTGTATATTACTTACCACCTAAGGGAGTATAGTCTCTAAGGTATTTTTGGCACTTGTGTCACCAAAATAAAGTACCTTTATTTTGGTAACACTGAGCATTTTCTTTCATGTGTGTGAGTACTGTGTGACTACAGTGGTATTGCATGAGCTTTGCATGTCTCCTAGTTAAGCCTTAGCTGCTCATCCACACTACCCCTAGAGAGCCTGGCTTCAAGACACCTTAGGTACCCACTACAAACCAGGCCAGCCTCCTACAGTCTACTCATTATGTTTCTCAATTTTCTTGTGCCATTTTGCTTTATTCTCTTGACTATGATGTAAACAATTAATGAGAAAGGTAGTCCAAAACCCACATAGTGTGGAATGCTTCATCATTGGATCCTCCTATTTAGCAATGGGAAACTTTCTTTTGTGCTGTCTGGCATTTGTATAGAAGACAAGTAGCACAAGCATGGATTGTTCATAGGTGGAACTAAATATGTGGTTAGCAAGGTATGTGTTTGTAATATGATTTGTGTGAGTATAGCTAAGTACAGTGATCTGTGTGTCACTTCTAATTGCCACTTCTACCTTGACCATCTTCTTTCTACTTAAATAAGAACTAAGCTTTTCCTGTCTCTTCATGTCTCTTTCTCACTCAGAGCCCTGCCTAATGCTGTGTGGGTGGCAGATGAACTTTTACTAATGCCATCCAAAGGCAGCCTGCTTAGTTCCTGGAGGAATTATCTTTCTTCCATCTTTAGCGCTAAATCCAACTCCTTGCACTTCCTGATAGTAAGTTGAAGGGTGTCTGAATATTTCCTGTGGCCCAGTCCTTAAAAATGGGGTAGAAATCCTTATGGAGATTCTTGTAAATTCCATAAAAAACAGTTCCAGAAAGGCAAAAGACCTTCCGATTTGGTGAACAGCATACTTGGATCAAAATATAGGGAATGATCCTTCCACCGTTATGTGCACTGTATTGACTATAAGGCACTTGTAATACTGTTGGAAGAAGTTCAGTCACATTTTGACAGAGAATGAAAATAGCAAGAAGGCCACAATTATGGCCAATATGTACCTATTTACAGAAGTCAGTGAACACACAGTTGTTCAAACATTATTTATGGATAACAGGTATGAATTATGGAAATTTTTGCCTGAAGACTCTTAACATTTTTTAAGGGTTGCATAGGCAAGTCAAATATTGGGCTACAAGGCCATTTAAAGCCACATACTGTTTCTTACACTGTCCTCTCCACTTGAGTCAGATACCCAGGACTACACCTTTGTGTGGTGAAGTAAGGTCAGTTCAGTTCAAATGCACAGGCCTGACTGAAATAGACACTGAGGACAGTAGAAACTAGTCTCCTGCCTCTTTTCTTGGCAAGTAAAGACTCTTTATCTGCTGCATTGTTTACTCATCTTCTCTTTTGCAGGAGTGAGGTTTGCAAAGTGTTGATTCTGAAGCCTTGCAACGTCCTCCACAAGAGATGAGGTAGAGGCTACTGTTTCTACAGCATTAAAGCTATTAATAACAGCCAACTCAAAGGAAGGACATCAATCTTCCCTCTGTAGTCAAGATAATAGACAGTTTATAATTGTACATTGCTAAATGGATCTACTGGACTCCTAACGTCTCATAATGTGTGAGGTTTACGATTTGCTTCATATGTTTATAGTAGCTAATGTATTTGAATAACTTCACCCATTTACTTGTTATAATCATGTATACAGATGTACCTGTGCACTTCTACCCCCCAAGCTGTGACTAGAGAAGTACTCTCATGAATTGTAGAGAGCACTTTAAGGCTGTTATGCTCCTTTTTGTGAATAATTGCCTCCTGCATCTCAATTGATCCTCACGCAGAGCTTCATGTGTGCCCGCTCCAAGAGTGCCTCATAGCTCAGCTGTCTCAAGTGAGGTGGCACTGAGAAGATCTATTGTTGGAACAGGCCAAAGTGCACCACTATCTGCAACAGTGGAACAACAACAAATTGTTGCAAAGCAGACCCAGTACTGCAAGTGACCTTTACCACAGATTCTTCGCTAACAGGCTGGGGCATACACCTCCATAACAGAACTGTATATGAAATGTGGTCCATTCAACAACAGGGTTGCTAAATCAACTATTTGGAGCTGCTAGCCATTCACTTAGCTCTGAAAGCCACCTTAAAGGCTAAAAGCCATTTAGAACAAAGTGGTCCTCATTCAAACAGACAGCATGAGTGCCATGTACTACCTGAAGAAGCAGGGAATCACACACTCCCCCCAGCTCCCTAGCACTGAGGATTTGGCACTGGACACTCAGCCACATTGTTCAATACCGGGGCAGACAATAACTTTGCAGACCTGCACAGCAAGACGTATCAACAAGTCCATGAATGGGAGCTCTAACCAAAGTCCTTCACACATGCTTCCAGCATTATAGCATTAGAGGCACCCCGCAGACAGACATGTTTTCCACCCCGTCAAATGGAAAATGCACAAGTTTCACTGTCAAATACCCAGACAGTCCAACGACAATGCCTTTGGTCAGGCTTATTTGCACATGGTTGTCCACCTCTCCTGCTGTTTGCTTTTGTGATAAGGAAACCCAAGCAACCATCACTCACCCTCATTCTTGTAGCCCAACTTGTCCAGACAGCCCAGGTAATCCACTCTGTTAGAGATGACTTGTCAGCCATCATGAGAGGCTTCCCCTCAGGTCGACCCTTCTCACGCAGAGGCAAAGTCATTTGAGGCATCCAGATTGTGGACAGCTCAATGATGCATTTTTGGTACCCGAAGTCCCAAAATACTGGTTCCTCAGACTTCTGTAGGAAGACGTGTCTATCCAATACAAGGGCCTGTTGGAGTAGAAAAGGTTGGGAAACAGCTTTTACAATAATGGCTTAACCACACAGTAGCTTGACCATGCAGCCTTTATCACGCATGCCTTTACTACACATGGCAAGTAACTATAACTTGTGCCCTAGGGTAACTATAACTCACACCCTCACCATGCACAGTTTTCTAATCAAAACCTTTGCTGCAAATGTTAGTGATATTATCAAAAATGTTCTAGAAGATGTTACGAGTGATGTAATATCTGGGGTAGTTAGCAGTGCATGGCGAGGGTGTGAGTTATGGTTACCTTAGGGCACGAGTTATAGTTACTTGAAATAAGAGCTGAATTTCCATGGTTTTGGGCGTGTAAAATCTGAACCTAACTATAACGTCCCTGTAACCTTTGTTTTTTGTGTGTATTTCTAAGATTTTTTTATTCTATTTTCTATCTATACCGTCCCCGTGGGATGCAGTGGTGGGTTGGATGCAGATCCTGACCTGGCATTGGGCTCCCCTCTCCAAAATTGCAGCTCCTGTCCCCCCCCCCTTTGTTATCCATTGTCCAAGTCCATGCCCTTGCTCCCTCACTACAGTCCTGTGTGCCCGTTGTTCTGCCACTGCCCTTCCCACCTGCCCTTAACACTTGGCTTGCTCCCCATCCACCTCCACCCTACCCTCTGTTGTCTGAGTCCATTCATCAGCCCCCTCCCTAATGCCGTACATGGTCCAATAGGCTGTCACTGCCCTCCATTTACCTTGATATCCCTGCCCACTCCTCCAGTCCTTCGCTGCCATTGCCCAGTTCCATGCCTCATCATTGCCCTCCTACTTAGCCCCTGTGCTTAGCTTGCTGCTCCTACACTCCTTCCCACTGCCCTCTGATATCTATTTGCATGCCACTGTCCCTCCTATCTACTCTGAGTATTCTTTTAAGCTGCCACCTCCCCTCCCACCTGCTTAGCATCGTCAGTTGGCCGCCGCCTGTCCCTGCCACCTCCACTCTGCCTGTCCAAGTTCCATACCCCCATCCCCTCCCTCCTGTCCTCCATGGTCCATTTTGCTGCCACGCCCTTCTGCCCTTCTACCCTCCATGCTTTGTTGTGCTGCAACGGCTCCTCCTGCCTGCACTGCATGTTCTGTTATGAAGCCCCTTCCCTTGCCATCTCTTTCTGTGTCCAGCCCCTACCCCTTCCTTCTGTCCTCCATGAGCATTGTCAGCTTGCATCCCTTGCCTTCTTCCCCTCTGTTCTCTGTTGTCATTGTGCATGGCCCTGTTCCCTCCCTAATGCTTTCCATGGTCCGTTGTGCTGTACTGCTGTCCCGCTTGCCCTGTGTGAAGTAGTCTGCTGCTGCAACCCCTGACGCCTGCCCTGTAAGCTCAGTTTGGTGTCCCTGCCCATCTCCTTCCTGCCCTCCGTTATCCGAGTCCATGTCCCTACCCCATTCATCCTGCCCTCCGTGATACAATGTACCATACTTGCCAACATTTTGAACTTGGTAAGAGGTAGATTTTGAAAAAAAACCTGCGGAATTGATTTTTCCCATTGACTTACGTTGAAGAAGAGGAGATTTTAGGCAGAAGACAGAAAAAATAAAGACCTTTTGGGCCATAAAAACATCTGGAGTCTCCTGCCTGAATAAGGTCTTTTGGCATGTATGGTTATTCTGCCACTGCCTCTTCCTTTTTGTGCCACAGCCTCTCTTTCACATTCTGCATGTGGTTTGTTACCCTTGCCCCCTTCCCCTGCCGTCCATGGCCGGTTGGGCTGCCACTGCCCCTCTGCATGCCCAGCATGGTCAGCTTTTTGCCTCTGCACCCTCCTCCTTGCCCTCAATTATCCGAGTCCGTACCCTTGACCTCTGCCTCCCCACAGTATTCTAATGAACAGCTAGATTGCTAACATTCTATATTTATTACAAAAGTGTGGCACGCCTAAAGTCATCTTGATGTAATCAAAACTGTATTACCTAAAACATTTACTTTAGAAATTATAAAAAAGAGGGGATCTTATTCCCATAGAAATTATGGTTAGTGCTCTAAGAACTAAAATGAGGACATATTTTCTAAGTTCTCAAATAGTGACAAAACACTTTTAAGTTATTTGCTCTCTTTAGGTTTTTTATCTAGCTGATCATTTGATTATATGTTACATTTAGGGGAGAGGATGTGGCATTACGGCCAGAGCTTCAGACTTTGCAACTGAGAAACCAGATTTGAGTTTCAGTGTCAGCTCAACACCCTGTGATTCTAGGCAAATCACTTAGGCCCTAATTTTAACATTGGTGGTAAGTGCCACCTACCACTGCGGCGACGGCCGCCAAAAGACCGTTGCCGTGGCTAACATCCCTCCGCCATAATATGACCACAGCCGGATTTCCACCACAAGAAGGGCGGAAATCTGGCTGCGGCCATGCTGGCAAACCGTGTTAAGGTGGCGCTGCTGCCACCAGCAGCGCCACACCAGTAGTCTGCCACCAGCCATATTATGAAAACTAAACTGGCGGTGTGCTGCTGACGGGCGCTGCTGGCAGTAGCAGCACCCCATCCCATCCCCTGCTGGAAGACCCCCTGGATGCAGGTAAGTCAGGTCTCCGATAGGGGGGATGGGGGGTGTTGTGTGGTGATGAGGGGGGTGTGAATGAATGTGTGAGTGTGTGTGTGAATGCGAATGTGTATGTAGTGTTGTTTGTGTTTGTGTGCATGTGTGAGAATGCGTGTCTACGTGTCAGTATGAATGTATGTACGGATGCGTGCATAAATTAATGGATGCATGTAAGTCTGTGTGCGTGAGTTTGTGAATGTGTGATGTGTGCCTACGAGTGTGGGTGTATGGGGGTGGATTGGAAGGGAGAGCGTGGATGGAGAGGGGTGGGGGACGTCTGGGGAGTGTAAGTTGGGTGGGTGGACCTCCTACCAGTGACAGGGAAGGAATTCCTTGTCACTGATAGGGCCTACCGCCATGGTTTTCGTGGTGTTACGAACGTTATGAAACCATGGTGGTGGGCAGGGTTAAAATGCCGCCGCCGGTACAGTAGCGGCCGCCGGGTTGGAGATTGTTATCTCTAGCCCGCCGGCTACTACCGCCATGGCGGTTGGTGTGGTATATTGGCGGGTTGGCTTCAGCCAACCTGCCAATGTCATAATGTGGAGGTATGTACTGCCAGCCTGTTGGGGGTACTACCGCCACATTATCACCAACCTCAGGGGTCATAATCTCCCCATGCCTAAAACCAAAAGACTATGGGGGTCATTATGAGCTTGGCAGACGGAAAAGGCTGTCTACCAAACTCCAGTGGACAGGTTGCCACCAGTGCGGCTGCCTTCCCGCAGGCTCCATCAGGAGTTTTCCGCTGGGTCAGCAGCAGAAACATCAGCCTACAACATTGACGGCGGCGGCTCATAATTGAGCTAGCGGCAATACTGTAGTGCGTAGGGTGCACCAGTGCCCGTCGCGCTGTTCACTGTGTGCAAAGGGGGCCCCCTGCATGTAAAAGCTGATGGGGGGGGGGGTTCGTAGTACCCAGGGTGGCACTGCTTGTAGCACTGCCCTGGCGAATTAGAAGTGCCAGCACCACCAGTCCCTTCTGTGAAGGAAAGCTGGTGGTGCTGGCGATCCGACCGTGGCGCAACTGCCACAGTCGTAATGTGGTGGTCAGACTGACGCCAAAGCGGTCTGACCACTGCCTTGGTGATGGCCAGGCCACCACTGCGACCCTGGCGGTCTGAAGAAGCCCAGGGTCGTAATGACCCCCTATGTCCTTATGTAATGCAACTACTCCTCATGTATAGCACTCCAATACTTTCGGGTCAAGTCTGCACTGTATAAAACTGCAAACAAACAAAAAAATAAAGTGTTTTGTGCATTTATTTCACTGGACAAAAATTAGACTACATTTAAGTGATATTTGTGCTAAATTATATATAATTTATAGTTCATTTATAGTTACCTTAAGGCTCAAGCTATAGTTACTTGAAACAACTCTAACTGCTGAATTTCTATAGTTTTGTGCGAGTAAATTCAGAACCTAAGTATGTGAATTTCTATGTTTTTATAACGTAAAGTAATTTAAATTACTATACCTTATTCCAACCACCGCCATGCACGGCCTTTGCAGCCAAGCCCTTATAGCCACCCAACTTTGTGCCACGCATGTTCTCTGGCAGTATGCATCGCAAGTTGGCCACAGGGCCTGTCTCTGTCAGTGGATGTGAGAGTGGGTGTGTAAGTCTATGAGTGGGTCTTAGTGGGTGCATGAGTGTGAGCGGGCACATGAGCCTCAGAGTGCATGTATGAGTGAATAATTAGTGTATGAATGAGTGTTTTTTCTTTCAAATGTTTCCATAATTGGGAATTTTTTGAAAATAAATCACAGAAATTTGCAAAAATTGGTCAATTTTCACGAATATCGCACACTGTGATGCAAAGCTATATTAAAACTGTAATTTGCCCCTAAAACACACCTATATCACACGCCTGGGTCAGGGCACCTTCACTCTGACTCCTTATGCCACTTTCAATTTAAGTTTTCACCCCAGAGACCGTGTCCCATTAAATAAAATGGCAGTTGCAACTTTCCACTCAGGCTGTGGTCAGCCAATTCTTTTCACACACATATTCGCAAAAATTCACGAATTTCATGATTAATTGCGGTCACAGATATACAAATATATGTACCGTTAAATATCTATGAATTTACTTAACAGATTTACACCAAATAACAAAAAAGCACAATCTGCATACCCGCAGCTAGCTTTCCGCCAAATTTGGTGAAATTCCGTCCAGTGGATCGGGCTGTAGACGTGTTGACAGGTCCTATGGAATAAACATGGGAAACACAAAAAATTTTGAGCCCCCTTTTTCTAGGCCCCGCTTAATGGATCACCCCTACACTTCCTCTGTGCAACAAAAATACTCTGGCCACTTTTCTTAGAAAATTTTGTGAAGATTCGTCAAATGGTACCAAAGATATAGGCAAGTCAAAAAATGTTTATTCTATGGAAACATTGTCCTAACTATAACTAGACCACCTGCTTGTATATATAGATATATAGGAAACCAAAGTAATGGGATGCGCTCTATAGCAGAAAATACTATTTATAATCTCATAGGTGGTCATTACAACCCTGGCGGTCGATGTTAAAGCAGCGGTAAGACTGCCAACAGGCCTGCGGTAAAATTTTTGCAATTACGACTGTGGCGGAAACCGCCAACAAAGACAGACACTTTAACACTCAGACCGCCACGGCGGTACAAACAAACAGCGTGGCGGTCACCGCCAACAGACAGGCGGAGGACAATGTACAGCCCACACTATTATGACAGGCCAATCCGCCACCTTTTCCGGGGTGGATTCACCGTGGATAAAAACACGGCAGAAAGAGGAATCCCGAAGGGAAAACGCTCACCTCTACACACCTCACGAGGAACAAGGACGCCATGGACCCGGAACTCCAAATTCTTCCTGCAATAGTCTTCCTGCTCCTCTACCAGAAGCACGAACGCCAGTGGTGAAGACCACAGTGAGTACTGCACCTACGACACAGGGGAGGGGGGAGGCAAAAAACAGGGACACACACACGCAACACCCCCACCCTCACCCAGTACAACACACACACTAATGCATATCAATACATCACAGTTACACCCCCCAAGCCCCCCAGAAGAATACAAAGACAATAGAAAATGAGTGTAACCATTGTGATATATTATAAGCAAGTAGGCAGAAATATATATATAGACCATGTACATAATATATACCAAGCATAGTAGTCCAGGTAGTGCTCTAAGAAAGTCCGTGGAACACTGGGACCACACAGTATGGGCGAGGCCCACACAAGATCCCCGACCATAACGTCGAGAACACTGCAGGGGCATCATAGAGTAACTAAACAGGCACCTCCGGGGGAGGGAAAGGGGGGGGCACCTCAGCCACTTGAGTGCATGACGCCAAATCCACGAGGGGGCCACATGCCCAACGTTACATCCTGGGGAGTGCAAAGCCACAGTCTCTCAAGTCTCTACAGTGGGTGGGTTGCCCACTGTTCAATCCTGGGGAGTGCAAAGCCACAGTCTCTCAAGTCTCTACAGTGGATAACAGTCTCCACTGGTTCTGGAGGGGGCATGGTGCCCAGAGTGCTTCATCCTGCTAAGGACAGAGGTAGTGGATGACAGTCTCCACTGGTTCTGGCAGGGGCATGGTGCTCGGAGTGCATCATTCACCCTGTGACGGACTCAGTTGCTTCAGTGCCCTTGCTGCTCATGGGCCAGCGGTGCTTGAGATGGCGGTGCCCTGTTCAGCGGTGCTTGAGATGGCTGTGCCCTGTTCAGCGGTGCTTGAGATGGCGGTGCCCTGTTCAGCAGTGGGTGAGACGGCGGTGCCCTGTTCAGCGGTGCTTGAGATGGCAGTGCCCTGTTCAGCGATCCTTGAGATGGCGGTGCCCTGTTCAGGGGTGCTTGAGATGGCGGTGCCCTGTTCAGCGGTGCTTGAGATGGCAGTGCCCTGTTCAGCAGTGCTGATGGCAGTGCCCTGTTCAGCAGTGCTGATGGCAGTGCCCTGTTCAGTAGTGCTTGAGAGGGCGGTGCCCTGTTCATCGGTGCTTGAGATGGTGGTGCCCTGTTCAGCGGTGCATGAGATGGCGGTCTCCATTGCAGGGTCTCAGCTGCTGGCGGTCCTTCATGGCCCAACTGGGCTTTTGCTGGTGGTCCTTCATGGCCCTGCGGGGCTTTTGCTGGCGGTCCTTCATGGCCCGCGAGGCTTTTGCTGGCGGTCCTTCATGGCCCCGCGGGGCTTTTGCTGGCGGTCCTTCATGGCCCAGAGGGGCATTTGCTGGCGGTCCTTCATGGCCCAGTGGGGCTTTTGCTGGAGGTCCTTCATGGCCCAGTGGGGCTTTTGCTGGCGGTCCTTCATGGCCCAGTGGGGATTTTGCTGCTGGTCCTTCATGGCCCAACGGGGCTAGTGCTGGCGGTGGCCTCCTGGGCAGGTGGGCTGGTGCTGGCGGTGGCCTCCTGGGCAGCTGGGCTGGTGCTGGCGGTGGCCTCCTGGGCAGCTGGGATGGTGCTGGCCATGGCCTCCTGGGCAGGTGGGCTGGTGCTGGCGGTGGCCTCCTGGGCAGCTGGGCTGGTGGTGGGGGTAGCCTCCTGGGCAGCTGGGCTGGTGGTGGGGGTGGCCTCCTGGGCAGCTGGGCTGGTGCTGGTGGGCCCCTCCTGGGCAGGTGGGCTGGTGCTGGTGGTCCTCTCCTGGGCAGCTGGGCTTGTGCTGGAGGTGGCCTCCTGGGCAGCAGGGATGATGGCGGTCTTCTCCGCCGTGCTGCTCTTCCCAGACTTGCCGGGTTTCTTGTGGCCCTTCCCCACCTTGGAAGGTGTCAAAGTTGACTCCACACTCCCACCGAGACCCCTGGGAGCGGCTTTGGTGGCTGGAGTCTTCACCCTCTCCTGCCGGGCACTGGCCAACTTCTGATGCTTCACAGGTGGGGGACTGTCTGTTCTGTGGCTCCGTGCCACACTGGCTGCCCTGGTGGCCGGTGCACTCCAGATTCCGGTGACTACAGGCACCACTGGTCCCGGAGATGTTGTGGCTGAGGTGCTAGTTCGGGACCTAGGAGACGGACGGGGTGGGGGAGGTGTGGGAAAGAGGTCAAGGGTGGACAGGAAATGTTTTGTGGACACACTGGGACGGGTAGCTGGAGGGGGTTTGGGAGTGGAGGAAGAGGTGGTGGTTGTAGGAGGTGTACATTTGATGACTTTGCGTGAAGGTGCATGCGCTGGAGGCTGTCATGAGGTGGATGGCTGTTGGGAGGGTGTGTGCCTGTGTTTGTGTATCTTGGGAGGGGGCGTCACAGACACACTGGGAGAGGACACAGGGGACATGTGAATGGTAGTGGGGTGGTGACTGCACGTGAGCGGGGTGTGGTGGTGGGTGTGCTGGAGAGGGACGTCGTGGCTGTAGATGTAGTGCATGCAGGTGTGAGTATACACGAGACTGGGAGGGAGGAGGGAGACGAGGAGGAGGGGGACACAGTGGAGGCAGTGGATGTTGGTGTGTCTGCATGTGTGTGATGCTTGCATGAGTGCCTGTGGAATGTGTGGTGCTTATGTTTCCCAGAGCTTCCCTTGTGTGTTGATGTGTGTGCATGCTGGTCTGTAGGTGTGCTTGGGATAGGCTGAGGTAGAGGGGATTGGGTCTGGGTGGAGGAAGTTGGAGGGGGGAGGCTAGAGACGGGGACAATGGCTGCCATCAGTGCTGAGGCCAGAGTCCGAAAAGCTCGCTGAAGGGCCGCCTGACCAGAATGAATGCCCTGAGGAATGCATTAGTTTGTTGCAACTGCCTCTCTACACCCTGGATGGCATTCAAAATGGTAGACTGCCCAACAGTGAGGGACCTGAGGAGGTCAATGGCCTCTTCACTTTGGGCAGCAGGGGTGACTGGGGCAGGGCCTGAGGTGTCTGGGGCGAAGGTGATGCCCACCCTCCTGGGTGAGCGTGCATGGGGCAAAGGCTGAGGGGCTGCTGGGAGGGCGGTGCTGGTAGAGGGGATGGCGGCTCTACCTGTAGATGCAGGGGCACAGATGTTGTCGCCACCACAAGGGAGCTCCCATCAGAGGACGAGTCCGTGTCGCTGGTGTCAGCTCCTGTCCCCGCCGTGGAGCTCCCCTTGCCCTCTGTCCCACTGGTGAACTCTGAGTCCGTAGTCTCGCCCTCCAGGGCCATGTGGGATGCAGCTCCCTCGTGCTCCGGTGCCACTGCTCCTCCTCCTGATGATGCTAATGCACACATGACCACAAAAAGGGGGGGGAACGACAGAAGAAAGACATGTTGAGTGCATGCATTACCGCTACCGTTGGCGGACACGACAGACACAGAAGCCCCCTGCACTACTTCGAGCTCTTGGGCTCCACTGTTCAATTCCTGGGAAATGGCCTACAAGGCTATGGACGACATCTGCACACATAGATGACACAGGGGAATGAATAGGTGTACTTGGCACTCTACAGAGGTGGGGTGGGGTGCCACATGGCCTGCCTTACGGAGGGGCCTTGCCTACGGAACTCGCCCTGGCCTAGGGAAACCCACAGCCCACCTCCCCCACCCAGACACCTCCACTGCGCTCAAAGTCAGCAGAATGAGAGTGTACTCACCCCCTTGTGGCTGCTGTGATGACCTCAAGCGCCCATCCAACTCTTTGTAGGCCACTGCCAGGATCCTGAACATCAGGGGGGTCATGGTGCGACGGGCACCCCTCCCACTTTGGGAGGCCATCCCCAGCTGAGCCTCCGCCGTCTTCTTCCTCCAGCGGCGAATGTCCTCCGCATCTTTTCCGGCAGTGGGTGCTCCGTCTGTGGTAGACCCCCAGGGTCCGGACGTCCTTGACGATGGCACGCCAAATTTCTTTTTTCTGGTGGGCGCTGACCTACATGAAATGTGCAGGGGAAAAAGAGAAGTTATTACCAACTTCACCGTCAAAGAGATTGGCCCCCATCCCTACCCTTGCCATGTGGCACATGCATTCACCGTCTTTCATGCACACAGCACTCTCCCCCCTTCCTTCTTACATCCACCCCTTTCCACACAGGCATAGCCCATACAACATGCTCCCTGTGTACTTACCTGTTTGTCTGGAGGACCGTAGAGTAGCGTGTACTGGGGGAGGACCCCATCCACAAGCTTCTCCAACTCCTCTGATGTGAAGGCAGGGGCCCTTTCCCCAGACACTCGAGCCATTGTCTCTTCTATACCGAGGTCACAGCAGCACTTGCAGTGGAGGTCCTCTCCTGTCGAAGATCAGATATCGAGTGATTGAACAGATGGAAAATGGCGGTCACGTCCGTGGCGGTGCGTACTGTCACCGCCGGCGTACATCGTCATTGGCTCCTTGGACCCATATGGTCTAATGTTAACCAATGCAGCATTGCGCAGTGGTCATCGACCGCCTACCGCAACGGTGTACAACGCCAGCGCAGTTACCTCACATCCCATTGTCCCACTTTACAGGTCAGGCAGCCGCCATTTCAGGGGCCCACATGGCTTCATTTTCATCTGTGACACACATACCTAGGCCTACACTCTACACACATACAGGCCATCTTTTGTGTATGAATGGTGTTCTGTGTAAACTGTGGGTACGTACTTCTGGGTTGTTTGACTCTGTGCTCGCTGTTGTCCTTCATAAGCACCGTCCGCTGGGACATATGAGGAGATGGCGGCATCCTCCGGTGTACTGACCGTTGGTGGACCTGTCGACAATGGAGGAGCGACATGTGATTATCGCATACAGGCTTGACCGTGCCACAATCCAGGAACTGTGTACACAGTTGGAGCCAGACCTGATGTCAGCATTCCGCCATCCCACAGGAATCCCCCCTCAAGTGCAGGTGCTGTCAGTGCTCTATTTCCTTGCAAGTGGGTCTTTTCAAACAACAGTGGCCATAGCATCAGGGATGTCCCAGCCTATGTTTTCCAACGTATTGTCCAGAGTGTTGTCTGCCCTTCGGAAACACATGCAGAGCTACATCGTTTTTCCTCAGGTGGAGGATTTGCCCACAGTAAAAGGTGATTTCTATGCCCTGGGACACATCCCCAACATCATAGGTGCCATTGATGGGACCCACGTGGCTTTGGTCCCCCCCCACAGGGGTGAACAGGTGTACAGAAACAGGAAGAGTAATCATTCCATGAATGTACAGATGGTATGTTTGGCAGACCAGTACATCTCCCATGTGAATGCCATGTTCCCTGGCTCAGTGCATGTTGTCTACATCCTGCGGAATAGCAGCATCCCTTATGTGATGGGTCAACTCCAGAGGCACCGTGTCTGGCTATTAGGTGAGCACCTGGAAGCAAGTCAGTGGGAATGGTTGTCTGGGTCTGGGGATATCCCTCCAGGTTATTGCGTGTCTAACAGTTGTCCCCCGCCATTTGCAGGTGACTCTGGTTACCCTAACCTGTCATGGCTACTGACCCCAGTGAGGAATCCCAAGACAAGGGCAGACGAACGCTATAATGAGGCCCATGGGCGAAGTAGGAGGGTGATTGAGCGGACCTTCGGCCTCCTGAAGGCCAGGTTCACGTGCCTCCATATGACAGGTGGATCCCTATTCTACTCACCAAAGAAGGTGTGCCAGATCATCGTGGCCTGCTGTATGCTTCACAACTTGGCTTTGCGACGACAGGTGCCTTTTCTGCAGGAGGATGGTCCGGATGGCGGTGTTGTGGCAGCTGTGGAGCCTGTGGACAGTGAAGAGGAGGAAGCAGAGGAAGAAGACATAAACAACAGGGACTCAGTGATCCAGCAATATTTCCAGTGAGACACAGGTAAGAGTACAGACCTGCCTACTGCATGTACTTTAACACTACTACCTCTCGACTGTCTGTTGTTTTCACCCAGTGTATGGTCACTAAGCTGTCACTTTCCCTTACGATTTCACAGATGTTGGTCCCACTGTGTGACATCTGCTTAGATTCCTCATGGACTAGAGCTGTGTGACATGGGTATGTTGACATTACAATTGAAAGAGCATTTTGTCACTGTAATTGCTAATACACTATTTCAAAATCACAGACAGACTCCAGATTGTTTTGTGCTTTAAGTGTGTTTATTTAAGTGCTCAATATTGGAGGGGGTAGTGAAAAGGTGAGGGGTGAGGGGTGATGGCGGAGGAATGTCTATTAGTCTCACAGGTGCATTGCCCATATGGGCATAGGAAGTGGAGCTGGGGCTGTGTAGGTATGGACAGGGTGACAAAGTGGGACAGTAGGATGACAATCAGGGTGGTCTTATTTCTTGGCGGGGGTCTTGGCATCGTGCTCTGTCTTGTTCCTGGATCTCAGGGACTGTTTGCGGGGTGGTTCTCCATCTGCAGGGGGTGAGGTGCTGGTGTGGTGGTCCTGGGGCGGGGCGTCCTGTCCACTAGCGCCGGCGGAGGTGGTGTGCAGTTCTTCGTCCATGCTAGTGTCAGGGGCCCCTTGTAGTGCCACAGTGTCCCTCCTGGTGTTAAGTACTTCCTTCAGCACCCCTATGATGGTGCCCAGGGTGGAGCTGGTGGTTCTGAGTTCCTCCCTGAAGACCATATACTGTTCCTCCTGCAGGCGCTGGGTCTCCTGAAACTTGGCCAGTACTGTTGCCATTGTCTCCTGGGAGTGGTAGTAGGCTCCCATTATGGAGGAGAGTGCCTCTTGGAGAGTGGGTTCCCTTGGCCTGTCCGCCCCCTGTCGCACAGCAGCCCTCCCAGTTCCCCTATGTTCCTGGGCCTCCGTCCCCTGGACAGTGTGCCCACTGCCACTGCCCACAGGTCCCTGTTGTTGTTGGGATGGTGGGTTAGCCTGGGTTCCCTGTAGTGGTGGACAAACAGCTGATTGACGTGTCCTGGGGACGGAGGTATGGGCCCGCTGGGTGGGTGCTGTGCTGGTGTTTCCAGAGGGGGGAAGGTCTGTGGTGGCCTGTGACTGTGTGAGGGGAACCGACTGTCCCGAGGTCCCCGATGGGCCGGGCTGGTCATCTAGATCCAGTTGGACAGAGCTGCTGTCATCACTGTGGGCCTCTTCTGTTGGTGGTGTGGACATGTGTGGACCCTCCTGTCCCGTGACGTTGGGTAGGGGTCCTGCAGGGGTATAAAAGGATGGTTATTACATCTGTGTGTGTCATGGTGTGCAATGGTCACTGTACTCCAGTGCTTGTATTCCTGTGTGGGACCTTGTGTGATGATGGTTTAGGGGGTTATATGGGTATGTGCAGTGGGCATGCTTTAGTGATGGGTGTCCATGCTTTGTTGTTGCATGCAGGGCTTGGTGTTGGGATGGATGGCTTGTGATGTTGGGACATATGTGAGGAGTTGGGGTGCTGGGGGTGAAGGTGAGGGTGGGGGTATGTGCTGGCATGCAGGTAGGGTGGGGGATGTAATAATTAAGATTTGTCTAACCAGAGTCCATTCCTCCACCTACTCTTGCGAGGTCCTCAGGATGCAGAATCGCCAAGACCTGCTCCTCCCATGTTGTTAGTTGTGGGGGAGGAGATGGGGGTCCGCAGCCAGTCCGCTGAACCGCCTGGTGGTGTCTTGAGACCACGAAACGCACCTTCCCCCGTAGGTCGTTCCACCTCTTCCTGATGTCCTCCCGATTTCTTGGGTGCTGTCCCACTGCGTTTACCCTGTCCACGATTCTTTGCCATAGCTCCATCTTCCTTGCACTTGAGGTGTGCTGCACCTGTGATCCAAATAGCTGTGGCTCTACCCGGACGATTTCCTCCACCATGACCCTAAGCTCCTCCTCCGAGAACCTGGGGTGTCTTTGCTGTGCCATGGGGTGGTGTAGGTGATGTGTGAGGTGGAGTGTGTGGTGATAAGTGTGCTGATATGTAGTGGGGTGTTGTGTGAGGTGCGTGGAAGTTCTGTGGGTGATGGTGTTGTGTGCCTGTGGATACTGTTGTTCTTGCTGGTGCTGTCTCTCTCTGGCCTTCTTTCGGAATTTTTGGTAGTAGGGGTTTGTGGGTGATGTGGGTGTGTGTTTTATATTGTATTGGGTGTGTGGGAGTGGTGTGTGTGTATGTGTATCAGGTGTGTGTATTTCGAATTTTCCAATGTCGCTGTGTTTTGTAAATGTGTGTGTATTTTGAGCACAGCGGTGTGTACCGCCAATGGAATACCGCGGTTGAAAGACCGCCACGTGGATTCATGTGTCGTGATAGTGTGGGCGTATTTCTGTTGGCGTGACGGTGGAGGTTTTGTTTTCGCCAGTTTATCACTGACCTTTGGTGTGGCGGACTTGTGTGGGTGTCTGAATTTTGTTGGATTCCGTGCTGTGGGTCATAATAGCTGTGGCGGAATTTTGCGGCCACGGCGGTGTGTTGGCGGTCTTCTGCACGGCGGTAAGCGTCTTTTACTGCCAATGTTTCGACATGCATTTTCTTGTTCACGAATGTTTGTCTGTCATTTGTGTTACTATTATATAAACTTTACAATCACAGAAGCATTCTGGATGTCATAGTTGGTAAATACAAACGTAAGAATCTTACTTTTTACCAATATAGGCCCTCATTACGACCTTGGCGGGCGGACCGCCGGGCGGCCGCCAATGCAGCTGCACCCCCGCCGCAGCCATTTGGAGATCCCCGCTGGGCCGGCGGGCGGAAACCTAGTTTCCGCCCGCCAGCCCAGTGGGGATCTCGGCCGCAACACAGGAGCCGGCTCCAAATGGAGCCGGCGGTGTTGCGGCCGTACGATGGGTGCAGTTGCACCCGTCGCGCTTTTCACTGTCTGCTATGCAGACAGTGAAAACCTGCACGGGCCCTATCAGGGGGCCCCTGCATTGCCCATGCCAGTGGCATGGGCAGTGCAGGTGCCCCCAGGGGTCCTGCGACTCCCCGTACCGCCAGCCTTTTCCTGGCCGTTCACACGGTGCACTTATATGATTTATGCATTGCTCAAGAAAATGCCTATGTATGCTCGATGCTTTACTGAAATAAATTTGTCAAAATATGTGCAACTATTGGCTAGGCATGAGTATTGACTTCTCTGTAAGGGAATTTCCATTCATCGTCATAAGCACTGAGTAGTCCCTCCCACGTGCGGGCACCCGGAGCCCTTCTTCATATTATATCCTCTTAAGTGGAGATGTTTGCCTTTCTTCTAGAAGGCCTACAGAGTCACTTAAGAGAGAAGATTATCATGCAGCCTATGGGGATAGACTACAATGGCTTCAAAACGTCCTCTTTAGTTCAAAAAAGGGGCCAAGAGATTACATCTATATATAATCTGATGTCATTTAGTAAAAATAGCATAAATGTCTTTCACAAACACATTTTTGGAATAACAGAGAGATGAAGCAACCATAAGCTGCCATTATATGAGTGAAAATAGAGCCTCTGTCTTCAAGAAGCCAGAGACCACCAGTATCCCATCATGCTGAGCAGGTGACATCAGGAGCCAGGAAAAAGAACTGGAGCAATTGACCTTTTCAAATGTATTGTTCTCCAGAAAATCCATACAGATTTTGTTGACAACTGTTTTGCTCAATGGGTTTCATCTCTCCCAAGCAGTTTCTTCATTTTTCTGACTAAAAAGTTAAATTTGTATTCAAACAAAATGCCATCCTTGTTTGACAAGTACCCTGCCTGTGGGAGGAAGAAGGCCAAAACAGACCCACGCCTGGTCCAGGGATAAAAGAGGATTTTATGGAAATCCTAAATGATGGTTTGATGGTATCCAATCAAGTTATTATTGCTACAGCAGACTAATCCATTTTAGTGGCACACAAGTATTGCCACAGGGTTGTTCTTTATACACATTCTTGGCCTCTTCTTATTACCTTGAAAACAAAAGCATAACAGAGAATAATAAATCTTCCTTTCTCTGGCACCACACTATTTGGAAGCCATATGGATGATAAAATGACTAGAATGAAAAAGGAGATGGACACTCTAAAGGCAATCGACTCAGAGAGGCCTAGGGAATAAATAAAACCTTTCATACCCTACCAAAATCATACCTATTCCCAGAGGTTTCAATCCTCTCATTGGTATCAACAAAGCAGCACACATCAACAGCACCAACAACTCTATCAGTTATACCAGAGAAAGCAGTCTAGAGGGAGATCTACCCAGCAGCCTGTTCAAGGAGGCAAATATCTGTCTGCAACAAAATAATGAATCTTTACTTCCCCCTATTCTTTTACACAATGTGGGCGGGGGGAGCATTTAACATTACCTGACAGAGTGGCAAAACATCATTCAAGACACCTAGGTTGTGAATATTGTTCACAATGGATACTGTCCCAGATTCACCAGCCTTACCACCGTCCATTACGTGGAGACCATCCACATTCCAAATCTCACAATTTCAAGCGGAGGTAAACATCCTCTTACAACAGCACGCAGTGAAGCCCACTCCTCCTCTCCAACAAGGAACTGTAATCTATTCTAGGCATACTTTCTTGTTAAAAAGAAAGAAAAGAACAAATTCAGACCCATTCTCGACCTCTAAACAGTCAACAAGTAGATTTGGTGAGAAAAGTTCTGGTTGCTGTCTTTACACTAAATGTATCCCCAATTACACAAAGGGGATTGGCTATGTTTGATCGACCTTCAAGAAGCATACTTTCACATTCCAATTGCCAGAAAGCCTTGCAAGTTCTTGAGGTTTGAAGTGGGTAGAGTCCACCACCAGTACAAAGTCTTTCCCTTTGGTCTTAAGTCAGCACCCAGAACATGTCAAAGTGCATGGCAGTGGTGGCTGCCCCATTTCAGGAAAAACAAAATATTTATTTACCCCTACCTAGATGACTGGCTGATCAAGGCGTTCATGTCTCAAGAAGCTCAGCTTCACTACCACTAGACTTGCAGTCTCCTCAAAAGATTAGGCATACAAGTAAACTTCAGCAAGTTGAATCCTGTTCTGATTCAGACATTGCACTACCTGGGAGCGATCATCGTCAAATTACGGAAAAAATGTATCCTTCGAAGGAGAGACATTTATTGATCCTTCAAAAATGTTATTCTCTCATGACAGCTTGCTGTCCAACAGTGGAAACAATATCCTCTCTCCTAGGCTTGATGACATCCTGCAATTTCATCACACTGAATGCTTGTCTCCACATGCAACCTTTGCAGGAATGTCTCGAGGACCAGTGGGACCATTGGGAGGACAGGATATTATTATCTCATCATCCAAAGCTGTCCCTGAAGTGGTAGTGCGCCACCGCAGAAAACAAAAAATGCCAAAGCTTTGCCTCGAGGTATTACCAACCAGTGATGCTGAGGGATGGCCTGTGGATCGACTGGTCCAGCAAATCTCTTTAAGCTTTTCCACCGATTCCCCTAATACCAGCAGTTCTAATCAAGCTGTCCTCCTCAAGAGCCAAGATGATCCTAATAGCTCCAGAGTGGCCATGTCAATGGTGGCTCACGGACCTCCTTCAGCGGTCCATCTGTCCAAATCTTAGGCTGTCATGCAGGACAGACCTCCTGATGAAGTTCCAAGGACAGATACTACACCCTAATCTCTCAACCTTGAATTTGGAGGCATGGCTCCTGAGATAATACAATATGGACACTTGAAACTGCTGAAGGAATGCATGACATTCTCAAAGAGGCTAAGCAGCCTTCCACCAGTTCCATATTTGCCTTCAAGTGGAAGAGATTCTGTCTGCATCTGGTGTTCCGCCAAGAATGTGGACCCCATGTTTTTCCAGGAGGATATCATACTGCCATACTTGCTCCATCTGGCAAAAAGAGGTGTGCAGTTTTCCTCTATAAAGTTTCACCTAGCAGCCCTTTGTCCCTACAGAAAATGTCTTTCACAAACCTCTTTTTTTTCAAACTCCCAGTCATCAAGGATTTTCTAGAAGGCTTGAAAAAGGCTTTTCCGCCCAGTAGGCATTCCTCACCTCCCTGGGAACTTTATTTTGTACTGTCTCGCCTCATGCATGATCCTTTTGAACCTATTCACAAACCATCCCTGCAACACCTCTCCTGGAAATCAGCTTTCCTTGTAGCATTAACATCGGCTCACAGAGTCGGCAAAATCCAGGCTCTCTGTTCTCATAAACTATATACAGTCTTCCACTCCAAGAAAGTGGTTATGAGAACTCATCTGAAATTGCTTCCCAAGGGTATTTCATATTTTCACGTTAATCAGACTATGGCCCTTATTTTGACCCTGGCGGTCTTCGACCGGCTGGGAAAAGGTGGCGGTTTCACCGCCAACAGGCTGGCAGTGACGACCGCTACATTATAAATGTAGTGGGTTGGCCTCTGTCAACCTGCCACAGCCCACTTATACTGCCAGGGTGGTCAGACCTGCTGGGCTGGAGTTGAGCATGTCCACAGAAAACCGCCTGTGGTATTAGGAGCCGCCTTTGCACCAGGGTTTCTGTGGCGGCAGCACTGCCACAAAAAACATGGTGGAAAGGTTACCGGTGACAGGTAATGTCTTCCCTGCCACCGGCAGACAACTTCCCCCCCACCAAGCACAATACCCTCCCAACTCCCAACCCCCCTCCATGTACAGCACCTCCCACCCCCAAGACCCTGCAGGTACAGCACCCCCCCACCACCGCTCCATGAATGCATGCACACGCACACAGATACCCACACACACCCCACATACGCTCATTCACCAACACTAACATACACGCATTCACTCAAATGCATCCATACACACATTCACCACAACACTCATACTCGCATACATACATGCATACACACACACATACACACTTACATTCATACATGCACTCACTTCTACATTCATACATGCATACACACTTACATTCATACACATATACACATTTACATTCATACCCGCATACACACTTGCATTCATACACGCACTAACTTCTACATTCATACATGCATATAACCATGCATGCACACATATATGCACATACGCAGACAACACCCAATCACACATGCACACAAAATACGCCCCACCCTCTCACCCCCCTCTCCAGTCGGATGATCGACTTACCTGGTCCGGGGAGGAGGTTGTCCGACAGGGATTGGGCGCTTTCACCGCCGGCAGCGCCCCGCAATCAGAACACCGACATGGGTGTAGTCCTTCTGGCGGGGCTGGCCTGTGGTAGAACGACCTCAGCGCCTCTGCCCGCCAGCACGACTACTGCTGGATTTACACCCAAAATGTGTCAGAAATCCAGCAGTACTTGTGATATGGTGGGCGGAACACAACAGCACTGGCGGTCTTCTGGCACCTGTGTCTTTGGTGGTATTGTAATAAGACCGCCAAAGTCATAATGAGGACCTACATTTGTGATCCTTTGGTTAATCATGTTTTCCTGCCCTGTGTAGACCTGGAGCAATTTCATATTCTTGCCTGTATGACATGCCTTGCATTTCTTGCATTTAATGAATCCTCTTCTCTCTTTATTCAACCATGTTGATTATGGGGGCATCACAAAGTGGCTTCTCACTAATTTGTCTCTCAAGGAAAGAGCTTTCCTTTATGCCACCTTTGGAGTTGCACCCACTTTCACCCCAATATCTGTGTCTTTCCTGATCAAATTTCAGTATTTCACGAGAATCTTGTAGATCAGATGATTTTCTTTACTATATACTAGAATTACTTTTCCTCTTCTGGTTTATTACTTGCTCTTTGTGTCAAGATCTCATTCCTGTTTCCAGAATTTACTTGTTTCATACCTTGTTTGATGTCTCTCTGTTTGTATCTTCTGTTGAGAAAGCTCTGCTTCGGTACTTTGAATTGTGATAACATATCATCATCATTAGATCAGTTTCTTCGCAGCCTCAAAAATTCACCATAAGGAATATTTTTAATAAGATGTTGCGGATGGAAACCTGTTCCATGTAGGACGCTGTTGGTTGCAGTAGGTTTGTGAAGAAGAGTGGTTTCCAACATTCCATTTCTAATATGCACTTTTACATCAAGGAATTCTATTTCTGTGATACTAGTATTGTATGCGAAGAAAATAGAAAGGGTGTTGAGTTTAGGAGAATTGGTGCTCAAAGTTTGGAGGTGTGTGTATGATCTTCCAAGAATCGCAAACGGTGCACTCCTGAGGAACTACACCCCTAACCCCCAACTGATTGGCTAACCAAACAGGCAAACAATATACAGAAGAGGCACTTGTTAAATAATTAAATGTGTACAGTTATTAAGTGTCAAAATATCCATAAAAGTCAGTGTGAACAATCTTAGAAAGTTCCAATGACACAAACCTGAGTATCACAGAATAGTATGAAGTTCATTTCAGAAGGAAAGAGTCATCAGTAATCTCCAGCATGATTCATCAATCTTGAGATTAATTGTCTCTGTCCCATCTCTCGTTCTTCCAATGTGTAGATATACACGAATCCAATAAATCAAGCAGTCATCAAAATTGCCAAGGAATCATGTACTTGATGTCTCTCTGATCAGACCCCACAGACAACACATGTTTTGTCTTGGGACCACCCCATCGACTTCATCATCAGGCGATTAAACTACACGTTCCGGTTTCTTTCTGCTGCACTTTTTCGCATTTACATAACTCAGATTTGTGGCACAATACTTGGATGCCGGAGTGGTGTCTCTAATACTGGAATGTTCAAGTAGTGAGCTTTGACGATGTTTTCTTATATGAAACGTGTTAATTAGCAAACCTAGCTATTGATGCATGACATGTATGCTTCTCAGCCCTGATGAAGTCGATGGGGTGGTCCCAAGACAGGAACATCTTCCACCATGGTGATGTGAGCAGCTATGGAAGTATATGACCTAGAACTACCCTCCCTTGAGGTTAAGACCAATGTCTTGAGGTAAGTTCTGTGGAACCATTCCTGCCTTTTAATGAGACCTTAACCAACCTTTTTCTGGGAACTTGGGCTAAATCCTGCACAGGGATCTCGTGCATACGATGATTGTCCATTGCTACTGCTCTGCCCCCACTGACCAGGCCTTCCACACCCATCATCCCTCTCCTGAGAGCCTAGTCATGCAGGCTTTGATGGCCAAACTTAATCTCAGTGCATTCCCTAGCACATACACTGCATGCCTCTTGGGCCAATATGCTCATGTCTAGTGAGACTCAGTTGCACTACTGCTACCCCTGCTTCTAGAAGAGGGCCAGGCCATCTTGAATAAGGCACTGATGGATGGTCGGGACACAGTGAAGTTCACCATTCAGTGAGGACTGTACTCAGTAGGCAAGGCCATGGCCTCATCAGTGGCATTCTGCCGCCAGGCCTTGCTGAGATCGACCGGGTTTTCAGGAGATGCCCAATCTTCCCTGATACACACGCCTTTTGATGGTTCCCGCCTGTTCAACAATAAACTGGACATGCTTTATAGAGAATCAAGTCACCACCAGATCCTTTGTTTTCTCTACAACAGCAACAAACCTCCTTTCATGCCTTCTGTGGCACTTGCTGAGATCCCATGTACATCTGTAATTCCAACCTTACCCCTCAGGCCAGAAGGCCCATCTGTCCTTTTGTGGCTGGGGACACAGATCATACAGAGGAGGTGCCAACCGATACTCCTGTCACTGTAGCTGCCACAGCCTCTGCCCTAAACACAGTGAATTTCCCAAATCATGCAACATGGTTATGCCCTTCTGTTTCTGGAAACCCCGCCCACCTTGCCACTATTTTCAGAATGGCTGAGGGAGGACCATCTCTTCATGCTCTATAAGGAATTGCAGGCTCTGCTAGTCAAAGGAGCTTCAAACTGGTTCTTCAGACTTGCAACTACCGGAGGTGGTGACTCTATTCCACATCAGCCAAAACATTGCACTGCTAACCTTTTTTTGCTTCACCTCATCCTTCTAAGGAAGAGAAGAGGCTCCATTGTCTGGATCCAAAAAGAGCTTTGTCTTTTTACATTGATCATACAAAAGATTATACAAAAGACCACTGCGTAGACCACTGGGTAGGCGATCAGCTCTGTCATATTCGTAGGGCTAAAAAAAGGCAGGGCTGTGCAGCAGACAACTATCGCTTGATAGATTGTATACTTTCAGCAAAATCAGCTATGCACTAACTAAGAAGCAGCCCACTGAGGGCTTGCTGGCCGATTCCACCAGGGCCAAGGCAGCATCTACTGCATTAGCACACTGGGTACCTGTCATGGACATCTGTCAAGCTGCTTTGTAAGTGTCACTCCATCCATTAACAAAGTACAACTGCTTGAACAGTCAGGTCCTGCAAGATGGGCATTTTTTGCAATCGGTCCTACAGGATTATCTGGTTTGAGAGAGTTTTCAGATCCACCTCCTCTGTGGTTTTGCTTGAGTATCTATTCTTTGATGAGGAATCTTAGAGTAGCAGTCTCTATCAGAAGAACAAGTTTCTTACCTTCAGTAAATGCTTTGTCTGGTAGAGACTCTATCTAAGCATAGATTCCTCCCGGACCCTTCCATCATTTTCACTCTGCGAAATGGCTTCCTCACCCACAAGCTCCTGCTAGGTTCTGCTTACTGGTCACACATCATTCACTTGTGGGTCTGCATTTCTGGTACACAAAATAGTCAGAAAAGAAACTGATGCCAGAATGCCTATATAAGCACTGTGCACATCACTTCTAACATGGATGATATTGATGTGGAGATGCCCATTTCCACCTAATGACTAGCAGAGGTACTGCTCAAGAAATCGGATCCAGTCTGGCACCTGGGAAATAGTCTAAGGTAAGGAAACTTCCTGTTAGATTAAGGGGGTTATTACAACTTTGGAGGAGGTGTTAATCCGTCCCAAAAGTGACGGTAAAGTGACGGATATACCACCAGCTGTATTACGAGTTCCATAGGATATAATGGACTCGTAATACGGCTGGTGGTATATCCGTCACTTTACCGTCACTTTTGGGACGGATTAACACCTCCTCCAAAGTTGTAATAACCCCCTAAGTCTCTACAAGAAAAAGTTACCAAAGATATGTATACCAAAGGTTTGACATGTATACCAAAGGTATAAAAGTAATGAAATCAATGGGTGCAAGTCACAAAAATGTGTGGGGTTCAGCCTTGAGGATCATATTTATTTAGCTGTTTATTTCATTGTGTTGTATAAGCTCCTTTCAACCACATTGCAGGTTAAAATCGTTTGGTCTAGAACTATTCAAGAGATCTCCCTCACTCCTGAAAGGTGCAAGTTGTTGATTGGGAGGTCTGTCTCAAGACTTAGAGGGGCTGCAAGTAGCCTTATAGAATTGTCAGCCATGGTCCCTCTTTCCTATTATATTGGGTTCTCTCCATGTAATCATAAGAATGTACGTCTATATTTGATTATATTTTTAAATACTTTTAAGTCTTTATGTACTAATGTGAAAATAAAGGAGTTTGCATGGTTGCATGAACATAAAGAACAAATCAATGAATACAAATAAATAAATAAAACTCTATAAAGACACATACCAAGGCCATCGTACTGCACTTTCTAGAACACCAAGATAATTCTGTGTTGTCACTTTATTTAGTCAGTGAGACAAAGTTTAACATTTCCTTACCCCAATATTTAACGGTAGGCCAAGTCATTCTTCCATCTTCCTCTAGGTGCCATTCGACTGGAGGCTATTCATCTTCTATGTGTTTGGTGTTGTCATGGGCATTAGATTTCTGTTCAGGGTTTGACGGAAAGGTTTTGAGTGGTGGCATAGTTATGATTTTGCTTTTTCTTATTCTTTTCCTTCTTTTTAGAGTTGCAGAAAAGTTATGGCATTGCTTACTTTTGCCTTTTTCCTTCTTTGAAAGGTTGACAAAGTGCTATGCCAGGGATTTGCAGAGTGCATGGCTACCCAACTGGCTCCCTGTGCTGAAAATCAAGTATGTCACATAGTGGGTAAAATAGGGTAGATCATTCAAAGAGATGAGTTTTAAGTAGTTTTCTGAATTTAATTTCTTCTTCAATCATTCTTAAAGATGAAGGCATTGAGTTCCAGAGCTTCGGTGCCAAGTGGGCAAAAGAACACCCCCCACTCCTTGCTTTCTTAATTTTTGCACAGTAAGAAGTCTCTGATTTACAGATTTACAGAGAGTAGTGCTCTCTTGGGCTGTAGGGGGTTAAAAACCACTGATTAAAGGGGAGCTGTTGTTGTACATCACCTAGTGAGCCAGAAAGAGAGATTTAAATTGAATTCTCTTGAGAACTGGCAACCAATGCAGTCTTGTTAAGAATGAAGGAACTGGGTGATGCTTGGGAATCTTTAGGAGAACCGGCACTGCAGCATTCTCAATTATTTGTAGATGCTTATTCATGTTCAAAGGGCTTCCCAGGTAGACAGAGATTCTAGATTCCAGATGGGAAAGCACTAAGCCCTGGACTAGCATTCTTAGAATGGCCTGTGGAAGGCAACTCAGAACCTTCCTTAGTGTACTAAGCAGGCTGAAGCAGCAAGCTACTAATTTTATAACTTGAACCCCCATGTGAGATAGCCATCGATCCAGAAGCCCAGACTCAGTTTTAACAGACGTAAATCATCTAAATAGTCTGCCCACCGTAGTTTAGTCCATAAGACCACCGATCACCAAACCCTCAGTTTTATCTCCATTGAGTTTCAGGTTGCTGCTAGACATCCAATCAATAACATCTCTTAGACAACCATTGAGCTTCTGTGTTTGTTGTTATGCAGATGGTTATCTGAGTATCATCAGCATATGATACCATTGAAAATCCATGCCTCGTTATAATGTCTGCTAGAGGTCAATCGTAAACACTGAACAGGGTGGGGCTCAGTGAGAAACCCTGTGGCACCTCAAACTCCAAGGCCAGTGTGTTTGTTTAGAATTACTCCTCTCAAATCTGAGAGCTTGTATTTATTAACAATGAGGTTAACCATTTAAAGGTGTTGCCTGTGATTCCAGCATCTTCCAGTCTCCAGGTGATAAGTATTAAAGTAGACACTGTGTCATTTGTGGTACTTATGTCCAGTAAAGTGATAAGCACTTACAGTATATTTCTTTACCTCTTCCTTTTCTTTAGATTTGGCAAAGTGGTTATGGCATTGGACATAGCTACCCTACATCCAGTGTAGTTACCCAACAGCTTATGCAATTGATGGATGGCCCATCCTATGAGAAAGAACACACTATTGACCTTGTCTTCAGTAATGTCACCAAGCTCCAGGTCCAGTCCCCCTATGGCGTACATGGATGGACCACTTCCTACTCTCCATCACCTTTCCCCTTTCTGCTCCTTGGTGTCCTTACCCCGGTCATCGGCTAGAACATCACTGGTCCAAACTAAACATTGAGACTTGGACAGCTGCCCTGCACTCTCAGATCACATCACCTTGTTCACCTGTAGGTGTAATGAATGGATTACTAAATTGCTAGGCATGGTCCTATCAGCCAGGTGGCACAAGAACACCCAGAGGGGCAAAAAATCCCCTTGCTCAATGTTCATATTATGCCCTTAAAGTACCTCAGAAGGCTCCACGTGGGAACACGTCTGCAACCTTCTTTACGACCTGGGACATCCATCCTCCAAAGGAGAAGTTCCTAGTCCTCTTCGTTCTTGCAAAACACCAAGCTTCTTCCATCCAGTGCAGCTTCCTTGCACCCTCAGCTGGCATTTCCTGGGCTCCTGCCCACTCTCGACACTGTCGTGACTCTTGGACTTGGTCCTCTTGTCTTACAGGTACTCAGGTCTGGAAATCCACTGTTGTTGCATTGCTGGTGTAGGTTTTCTTTGCAGAATCCCCCATCACGACTTCTGTGCTCTCTGGGGGTTGTAGGTGCACTTTACACTTACCTTACAGGGTCTTGGGGTGGGCTATTTTTCTAACCCTCACTGTTTTCTTACAGTCCCAACGACCCTCTATAAGCTCACATAGGTTTGGGGTCCATTCTTGGTTCGCATTCCACTTTTGGAGGATATGGTTTCTGTTGCCCCTATACCTATGTGCTCCTATTGCAATCTACTGTAACTTTACATTGCTTGCATTACTTCCTTTTGCTATTACTTGCATAATTTTGGTTTGTGTACATATAACTTGTGTATATTTCTCATCCTCATACTGAGGGTACTCACTGAGATACTTTTGGCATATTGTCATAAAAATAAAGTACCTTTATTTTTAGTATATCTGTGTATTGTGTTTTCTTGTGATATTGTGCATATGACACCAGTGGTATAGTAGGAGCTTTACGTGTC
Organism: Pleurodeles waltl; assembly: GCF_031143425.1. NCBI lineage: Eukaryota > Metazoa > Chordata > Amphibia > Caudata > Salamandridae > Pleurodeles > Pleurodeles waltl. The sequence continues at coordinate 21,746,128 of NC_090447.1, forward strand.
TCCTAGTTCAGCCTAAGCTGCTTTGCCACAGCTACCTTCTATCAGCCTTAGCTGCTAGAAACACCTCTTCTACACTAATAAGGGATAACTGGACCTGGCACAAGGTGTAAGTACCTCTGGTACCCACTACAAGGCAGGCCAGCCTCCTACACACCCTTCATACAGGATCCCTGCAGCTCATCAGGAGAGGGGATCCATGCAGCTGGTCGTCATTGCAGTAAGTCCCTGCAGAAGCAGGGGAGTGACTCCTTCACCCCAAAGGAGATTCCTTTGCTCTTCTGATGCAGGCTTAAGACAGGCTGTCTTCAGAGGATGCATGACAGGGAAACAGTTGCAGTTGCTGATAGGAGCTAAAGATACAATGTTGCAGAAAGCCTCTTGCTTCTTTGTTGCAGTTTGTAGAGTTCCTGGAGGGTCCAGATGCAGTTTCTTTAGTGAGAAGTCGAAGTGGAGGATGCAGAGGATTCCTGCTGGAGTCTTGCAATCTGAATCTGAAGAACCACCCAAAGGAGAGACCCTAAATTGCCCTGAAAGGGGGATTGGTCAGCTAACAAGGTAAGCTTCTATCAGGGGGGTCTCTGACGTCACCTGCCGGCACTGGCCACTCAGATGCTCCCAGAGTTCCCTGCCAACCTTGAATCCATGGTGGCAAAACCCAGGGACCCTCTGGAGGAGCTCAGAGGACCACCCCCGGGGTGGTGATGGACACAAAAGTGGTCACTCCCCTTGCCTTTGTCCAGTTTCGCACCAGAGCAGGGACTGAGGGTCCCCGAACCGGTGTAGCCTGGATTATGCAAGGAGGGCACTAAATGTGCCCTTCAAAACATTTCCAGTGGATTGGGTAGGCTACCCCGCCCAAGGCTGAGACACCTATTTCCAAAGGGAGAGGGTGTAACACCCCTCTAACAAAGGAAATCCTTTGTTCTGCTTTCCTGGGCTCGCAATTTTCAAGTAACAGGAGGGCAGAGACCTGCCTGTGAGGGGGCAGCTGCTGGGGATGCCTGGAAAACCTCAGAAGGTTGTAATGGGAGTACTGAGGGTCGTCCTAGGAGCCCCCAGAGTGCATGGAATCATACAACCAATGCTTGCAAAAGCATTGGGCTATGATTCCTACATGTTTGATGCCAAACATGCCTGTGTTTAGAGTTACCATTATGTAGCTAGAAATAGGTAGGGACCTTTGTCTAGTATACATGTAAAACAGCATTCCCGCACTCACGAAGTCTGGGAAAACGGTCCTGGAGGTTGTGGGTGCACCTCCGCTAGTGCAGGGGTGCCCTCACACACAGGTACTTTGCACCCTGCCCTATAGGGGTGACTTGTAAGTAACCTGGTGCAGTGTAGATGTCAGTGAAAGGGTACTTGCACCTTTTCACACAGGCTTCATTGGCTGTCCTGCAGAAGCCTTTGAATGGGCTCCCTATGGGTGGCAAAATGTATGCTGCAACCCAGAGGGATCCCCTGGAACCCCAATGCCCTGGGTACCTATGTACCATATACTAGGGACTTATAAGGGGGCACCAGTATATCAATTGTGGGTGAAATACTGTGTTAACAGTAGCCAACAACCAATTTTAAGGGCGAGAGCATAACTACTGGGGTCCTGGTTAGCAGGATCCCAGTAGACACGTTCAAACACACTGATAAACAGGCCAAAAGTGGGGGTAACCAAGCTAGAAAGAGGCTACTTTCCTACAGTTATCACAAAGAATCGTGTATGATATCGAACATCAGGTACTCACAAAGGGAATGTTGTTTGTGCCCACAGGGAAACATGATTATGTACGAATCCACTTCTAACTGATTAATTCTTCCCAGAATATGAGGTTGAAAAGGTGTAAGGCAACCGTCAACATCAAAACGCACTCTATGCTGGCATCACCAAGAAACTACAATCAAGACAACAAAGAATCCAGAATGCAGCAGCCAGACTCATCCTGGACATCCCCTGACACAGCCACACCCAGAGACCTACACTGGCTCCCATTCAACAAGTGCATCACATGCAAACTCCTGATCCACACCTACAAGGCACTACACAACACAGGACTAGCATATCGCAACCACCGTCTTGCCTTTTATGTACCCAACAGACATCTCTGTTCTTCCCAGCTCGCTCTTGCAGCCATTCCCAAGATCTGGAAAAGCACAACAGCCCGGACATGGAACGCGCTTTCAAGCTCAGGCAGGACCGCATCACTGGGACAGTTCAGGAAGGACCTCAAGACCTGGCTCTTCGATTGAGACGCACACCCACAAACAGCGCCTGGAGACCCTACAGGTGATTAGCTGCGCTTTAAAAATCACTGATTGATTGATTGATTGATATTCTTTCCCCCAACAACCACAATGCCATTGTAATACTCTCCTTTGAGAAGGTAATCTTATTGGAACTAGATCACACTGAGTCAAAAAGAAGGTACATTAAATACAATTTACAAAACGAAGAAAGGAGTGCCCTGAAGGACTAAAGAATGAAAAGAAATCATCATAAAAATGTTTTATATTTGTCACCTTTTTGTTTATTTCTGTCAAGTCCTTTATTACATTATCATCACCCTGATGATAACCTCATGAAAGTGAATTGAGCCCCAAGCTTAGAGGTTGAAACAAGCTGCACAGTTACCTCAAGGAAGGGGTTGTGTTTTTTCATTGAATGCAAAAAACTACCTACATCAAATAAGGGACAGTGATAAATAAAGAACTGTGACTAATGGGTGAAGGGACCTCAGTACCTCCACTCCTTACTGTATGGTTTGGGCTCTAGATGAATTGATTCTGGCATGAACTGTAATTGTTGCCAAAGGTTTGGTGCCTTCAGGGCTGTAATTATTGTCTTGTATCATGTGTGATTTTTTTTCCTTTTGTCATTCTTCTTGATGTGATATATTATTGTTTATCACTATTTGGACAGGTAATGGGAATAATCATGAGAATAATTATGTGAATATTTATGTATTTGGTATTTTGTGAGTGAAATAACAATTAGGCACATTTTTGTGTAAAAACACGAAGATTTTCATAGGTTCTGATTTGTGTATTTTGAATATACTAATTTGATTGATAGCAAGTGGACATTTCCACATTTACATAGTTTGGCTAACAGTACACCGTCGCCATCGGGGTGGTGGTATTTGTCGAGCAGATTTAGATTTCACCATTGTGCTGGCGTTGTATTAGCTGCAAGTTTCTGACGGTGGGAGTCCATCACGGGACCCGTTCAAAATTGTACACTGGCTTTGGCTATTGGCTGGATGCTAGCCACACACACCTGATGTCTGTTGGCTAACTGGGAATACCTGCATACCACCCTATAAAACAAACTCCATTTCAGACCATGATCCTTCAACATTCCACTGCATAACACCATTTTGCTGCTGCATTTGCTACACAGAATTCTGGTGGAGTAGAAACTGGTAAGTTAAACTTATGTATGACTCACTAAACCTAAACATAGGTATTGCTCTTAAGTTAACTGCTGGCAATGTGTTTTCCACCTTTGTAAAACATATAAGCACAATTTAAAAAAACACAAAACATTTGTCATCATCAAATTAGTAACAATATGGTGCAATGACTCCTTTTACTACTGGGCAATATGAATGGTCAACATGTAAGTTATCCTTCATTGATCATTTCTTGTATTTGCTTGTTTTTTTTAATGCATTTTATTGTAGTTAAGATACTGGTTCAAAACTCCATCTATTATACCATGAAAGTATGGTGCTTGTAAGTCGTTTGTCACCTTTAAAGATGTTTAACATATGTTGTAATTTAGTAAATATGTGTACATCTTCACTGCATATACTGTACTAGGAATGTTCAACTTTCAATGTGACATTGCCAACACTTGGAAAATTGTAAGGATTACAACTAACATGCTACCTAGTCTTTGTATCAGGAAAATATGTTTGCATTGTGATGTAAGCTATTCTCTCTTTTCTTCTATTATTGCCCTTGGGTCAAAATGTCAGTCATCTCTCAAATCCCATTTTATGCAATGTACAAAAATTGGATTATTTTATGTAATTTTGTATGTTGTCACTTTATTGTCAACCCATTGAAGTGATGTAATTGGTTTCACAACTTAAAGTATGTTGACTTAAAAATGTATATCTTGTGATGTTGTATGCAGAATATAAGTTGTGATGATAAAACATTTTCTCAGCAAAGTTCACATGAGGACCAATACAATTAAGCCTACTAAGTTGTGTAATAGTCTGAATTTTAGCCTGCTAGGCCTGGGAATGGCTAACTTCTCATTTCTCCTCTTTGTCTAGATGGGTTGAAAGTGTGGTACAACTGCTAAGTATTATTTTTGTTTTAGAACATTTCTTCAAATTGTTTTTTAAAGTTTGAGTACGTGTAATTTATAATATTTGGGTAATTAACGAAATAAACGGAAATGTCTAAACATACCATTATTACTTTTTTTAAAACACATTAGTTTGCTTCTTTTGTAGCTTGATGCATAATACAGACTTCTAAAATTTCCTTTCTTGTAAATCATAATGGGGTCTACACCCAGAGTACATGTACAACCATCTGCCACTGAGGATACCTCCACTTAAGATCAGGATCGAGCCTTCACTGAGGACGCCACTCTTCAAGTTAGTTTGATGTGGAGCAGCCTGGTCCATCTGGTCTGTCTGGGCAGACAGCGCTAGTGAGTCTCACTCTTCTATCACCTACACCGTCCACCCCAGGTGTTACAACACCTCAGCCAATGGCTACCTCTACTTCCTGTGTCAGAAGGAACATAACCCTAATTGTGTGTCCTCCAGTCCTGACTACTGTTGAACCAACACTACCACCCCCACTTCCAGCTCAGCCAGGACCCAGTGGGATAGGGCATACTGGCTCAAGGGCACAAGGTAGTGGGGGTAGGGTATGTGGGAGGGAATCTGTGGGCTAGCAAAGTGAGGCCACTGGGTTCACTGTCACCCAGGCCACATTTAAGCAGGTCTTACAATCCCTACACTTTTCTCAAGACATGATGGGCCAGGTCCCTATAGAGCTTCGGGACATGAAGTAATTGCAGAGGGAGAACAATGTAGAGATGCAGACTCTAAACTCAAATTTGAGCTTTCTGACTGGGGTGCTGTTTGACATTCACCACCATATGTGGTGGGTGTTCCCAGCATCATCTACCCTTTTCTGTGGCCCCACAACAGGCCCTTTTCTAGGCCCACTACAACTGCCTCAGCGACAAATAGAAGGCCCTTCTACAAGCAGCAATGGCTGCAATTACCTCAGTCCCTGCAACTGTGGACCCCTCTCAGGAGGAGACTTCATCTGGGTCACCAGGAGAGGATGGCAAGATCTCTACCAGTAAGAGACAAAGAACCTGATTTCTTCCAGTGTGTGACTACCATTCACTCTGTGTACTATATTTTGGACACATTTACCTTTTAGATGTCAGATGTATTTTGTACATTCAACTTCAAACATTTTTGCCTCTTCAGTAACAATTTATTTCAAATTCATTGACTGTTTATTTGGTATGTTCCTTCGTTTGAAGGTTTTCATCAGGCATCGGTTTATTTGAGTTAGGAAAATAAATTCTAAAACCACAAAGTCAAAGACGGCTGTTGTATTTCTTGTGGTAGATACTTTTTTATTTCTTCCTTCCATCATAAAAAATTGCAAATAATCAAAATCAATTTTTCCCCAAAACTATGTTACATGTAGGTAATGTTTCTCCCATTTGCAAAAACGTAAACATATAACAGACACTACAAATCGTAATGTATTATTTTCATACATTTGAAAGAAAGATTCTCAATTTTCCCAAAACATGTACAACCCAGGCATAACCCAAAATGTCAATGGCATTTTTATTTTAACAGTTCCAGACCTTGACATTATGAAAGAATGAGATATAATCATAAAAATCTGAATCAATAAGCAAACTATTATTGATCCATGTCATCAGCTGGAGCCAGCTATCCTTCCTCACAGTAGGAATCCCATATCAATGATACTAACAGTCAAAATCATTGCAGTACCACATGTTGTGAGCATAGGACAGTTCTAATATACTGTGACAGTATCTGGTGGAATGTCACAATGAACTTTCAGTGGTGTGCTACAAGAAGTTTCTTCAATGATGAGACATATCAACAGCTCCATCCAGTTTCAACAAAATGAGGATTTTGCCATTGTGAAGGGAGATTTTTAAGCTTTGGGCTGCATACCACATGTGGTTGTAGCAACTATGGGATAGAAATTGCCTTAGTTTCGATTGTAGTTTAGGACAGGTTTACCACAATCTGAAGAACTTCCGTTCAATCAATATGCAAGGTTGTCTGCTTACCTGATTTGTACATCTCAAGCATGTTTGCCCGTTTCCCAGGATCAACACAAGATTCCTTTTTACTACAGAACAGCAGCAAACCCCTGCAAATGTCACAACTTAGACCTGAGAGGGTCTGGCTTGTTGGTAAGTACAATCTTTCATTATAATTATTTGGTTGATTTCTAATTTAAGTCATCTACCTTAGGGTGGCTACACCCTCTAACTGACCACTTCCTGTGGGCAGAGGTCACTTCCCTATGCCTGGTTGGCTATTTTCCCATCATGCAAGATGGAGGAAAATAAAATGGAGGGGTCACCTCACATGCAACGCCTTAGGAGTGGTGCAAGCTGGGGCTGACCCCCTCCTCCTGTCCTCTGTGCATTTTCCCACCATTGCTCACGCCAAAAGTAGGGGTTTGCAATGGGGGAAGCCATCTGCTGCTTGCAGCAGGCTTGGGGGTCAAGTTTCAAAGGCGGTGAGCCCTTTGATGCTCACTAGCAGAGCAGTGCACATTCCTGAGGAGGAAGGTGTGACACCTCCACCCAGGAAGAGCTTTGTTCTGGGACGCAGAGAGCAGGAGCTCTCACCTCAGGGTTCCAGAATATTTTCTGGTGGTACCAGTTTGGATATATTATTCTGAGTTGTTTGTTAACAAATAACCAAGGGTTAAGAGTGGCCGTCATGGTACAGTGAAATTTGTACTGACCAGTGTCCAGCAGATGCATTTAAGATGGCTGCTCTGTTCACTTACTATATCCCAGGTTTGGCAAGGACCCAGTAAGGGCCCATTGCTCATGCAGCTATACCCTCACATATAATATAGTGCACCCTACCTTAGGGCTGGAAGTCCTGCCAGAGGGGTGACTTACCTATATTGCTTGCAGTGTGTAATCGACATCGCACAGAAGCTGCATGCCATGTCAGTTTTGTAATTTAGGATTGCACCAGAACACTCAGCTTGCAATGGCAGTGGTGGGTCCATCTGGATTCATGGCCCTTGAGGGTGGCAAAATCTATGCTGCCTACCCTTAGTACCCCATGCCCTGCGTACCTAAGTACCATTTACTAGGGACTTATAGTGGCAGCTAAAAGTGTTGTCAATTGTGCCAATGCTTTCCCAACAGTTTTGGGAAAGAGATCTGGCCCAAGGAACGTAGCAAGCAGGGGCCATGGGCACTAGCAACTTTGAGATCACGTCAAAATACCACATAAAAAGTGGGGGCTAACCATGACAAAAGAGGCCTTTTCTCACAGACCTCACAATGATTTTGCAATGATCGGAAATAGCTCTCACTACAGGAAATGTTTCAGACCCCTGGCCTAGATGATGTTAGTGGCTGGGATTTGTAAATTAAGGACGTGAAAAGTGATGAAGGTACTTAACCGTTCACTAAAAATTTGAAGTTTTAGAAGTGCTTGTGATAGTTTTGGCACAATTGTGTTACATTAATACAAACAAACAAAACCTCATTTTTTTTCTTTCTATTTTCGTATCCACGTAGGTCAATGCCCATCAGCAAAAGGCCATGTAGAAGGCCATTGCCAAAAAGGTACGGATCCTGGGGTGCTACAAGCAGTGCAGGATTCACTTCTGGAAAGGTGGGAAGGCCTAAGATGCTGGACCTAAAAGTAATCTGATGTCCACTTCAGCCGTTCCTCAAGTGGGAAGCATGTGTGCTGCACCCTGACCCTCTTAATGGCTTGCATACTTGTGGTGGCCTATACCAGCACTGAAGGATGGTTGAGAGGCCAACAGCAGCATCAAGGGGGTAAGTTATTTTTTGAGTTCCTTTTGTTAGTTAACTTTTTTTGTCACATCAATAATTTAGGGCATCAAAATAAAGTTTTCTTTCAATAGCTGGTACACAAAAGTGCACCAGGCCCAGGATTCATAACCATTAGGCAACACCCAATAAAGTCAATAATGTCAGCAATGCATAATCTTTTTTGAACAATTTTCTAAATTTAATCCCTTTCTTTCATGAAACAAGCTCATACATAAAAACTGACACACATGCAATGCGCAAGAAAAGCTCTGGAAGGTGTAAGTTTTGCACAAGGTGAATGATATCCTGTTTTATGTATTTATTTGTGGTAAATGTTACCACTAGATCCCTTATCACTATCAAAGGACTGTTTTGAGCAGACACATGCCTGCCTAAGAAAAAATAGGTGCCTGGATTGTTCAGTGTTATGAGGGACAGTTGTAACAAACAGGCCACAATTTTTGACTGATGCAAGTATGATGCTCCATCACAATTGTGAGGAGGTTATATTGGCCATTTTACAGGCCACATAGCATACAAGCACTTATGATACAGTGGATGTTCAAAACTTCACATTGATTAGTTGGTATAATGAAGAAACACTAGTGAGAATAATGACTAGTAACATGAGGACAATGGCAACATTTTTTAGAAAAAAACATTTAAGAAAATGTTTTCACTGTAAAATCCAAGTTACTTCATGTTAGCAGTTAGTGGATTGGCATGAAGCCTTACTCCTTAAGAATTATGCATATAAGTGAGTCTGTTTCAACAAACAGGAATTTGGTAGGCAAACATTATTAAGTGCAATAGACAGGAATGTGTATACATTGGTGACAGAGTAACACATGCACAATACAAAATGCTGGTGTCCTTTGTATGCCCGGATGATTAATCAATATTGAAGCAAAGGAGTTATTGAAAATGACTTTTACAGATGGACAATTTACATTGTACAAAAGATTTTCGCTACATATTTATTTTGATGATATGAGTTCACTACTTAAAACAACCAATCTGGACTATTCAGAGGTGTTAAACAATTCCAAAATGATCAACAATGAAATGAGAGTGAGAATGGTAATTTATAAAACTGTGGTGAGCAAATCTGTCCATAATATGTTTCCTACATGCTTGGGGTAATGGTAAAGTATATCTAAGATTTAAAGCCTTACAGCAGGTGAAATAATAAAATCAGGAAATGTTTTGTTAAAGAACATTGTGATCATTTTTATTTGCACAGATATAATAAAAATGTTGTATGTGTCTTTTCAGAATCTTCAGGAGCAGGCGAAGGAGACATTGACCACAAAGGCGGGGAAGCAGTTGGCCGCTGTGTGTCGGGTGGAGAAAGATTGGACACTAATGGTTAAAGTGGTATGGAGGGTGAGGGGACTGGCACGAAGGCCACCAGATCAATATCTTCTTTGTAGGCCTCCACAAGCAACCAGTTCCTAGTGGGGGCGGACCCCGTAGGACCTGTTCCATCTCCATCCTTGCCCACCACCCAGATTCCCATCATCCCTCTTGTTCTCCCCCCAGTTAGCTAAACCCACCCCCCCCCTAAAAGCATTGGGGTCTCCTTTGCCACAGGCACCTACCCTGTCCCCCTGGCTGCACTCCATGAAGACTATATTGACCTCTTTCACAGCATCTCTATAAGTCAGACAGCAATTGTGAATGGCATTCAGGGACTTAGTTCACAAATGCAACAGATGGTTGCATTCCTGGATGTGATTCATAGTTCAATGCCTGGCATGCAGAGATCACTAGTGAAAATAGCCTCGCACTGACCACAGCCCTCCCAACTGGCCCAGTCTTGTGCCCCTACTAGAGTCCCTTCCTCATCCCAAATCCCAACTCCCACCACAACCCCAAGCACACCCCCTTCTTTTTGCACACACCCACTTTAACAGACACAAGCATCATACCAGCACCCACACATAAATACAAACATATACCCATCCAACATTCACACGCTACTGACACTGCACCCACAGGTACCACAGCTGTCACCACAACCACAGCACCCACCACCACACCCACAAGCACAACCACCACACCCACAATCACCATCCCCTCCTCAACAACCACAACATCCCGCCATAGACAAGCACCAGCACAACCACACCACATACACACAACCACCAGCACACCTAGAACCACCACAATGACCAGCATATCCACAAACACCATCACACCTACAAACATCACATCCACAACATCCACCTCAAAAGCACACCCATCCAAACACACACACCCCTACATGCAAAACAACACCCACCAAACCCACACTCTCACACTCACCTGAATACAAAATACCTACAAAAAGAATACATATCTAAACGTACATCAGATCCACAATGAACAATAACACATACAAACACAAGCACCACAACTATACCAACCAGCTCAACAGCACACTAATCCAAGCAAATATACCCACAGAAAGCACACCGACAATAACACCAACCAAACACAAACTCAAAAACGTACCCAAACACCACACACCTTCCAAGAAACACACACCCAAACATACACCACATACACAAGACCCACATGTACCTGCAAAACAGACACACACACATCAACCACTCCAGCTCCCTATACCTTCCAATTTTCTCCCACCCTTTTCACCACTTCTCCTTTACCCACATTTCCTGCATACCTGTCCCCTGACCCCTAAGAAACCCAAACCCTCCCCTCACAAGAAGGATCCTTGAGGTGGCTGCTCTGTGCCAACTAGATGCTCATTCCTGAGGAGGTTATTCCTTAGCAGTATCATTAGGAGGCAAGCTCCGAGCCAGAAACCCAACATGTGACTGCATCACTCTTCTCTGGATAATTATTATTTTTTGTTCAATAAAGTTAATAAGAGAGAAGTATCTCTTTTGCAAAGAAAATGTATTTTTTTCAGAAAGTTTGTCCTGGCATTATTTTTTAAATTAAAAGTAATTAATTGATGGCAATGTTATTTTTGAAAATGTGAATAAAATCAACTTAATTTCATTTATGACAGTGAACAAAACAGGTTTTATTTGTGACATATTTGTATTGAACGTACATTAATGATGAATATTTCTAATGGACACAGTTATTTTTGATGTAAGCATTCATCATGATAATGGACACTTACACCAAAATTATGCTTATATTTTTGTGACTTGTTAATACAGGTGTGTTTATTTAAACATGATAAGTACATGCATTACACATGAAAACACTTTAGAGTTAAATGAAATTTAATGATTAAAAGAAAATGCACTTGACAAGGGGAAATGTGACATTAATACATTATTGAATTGTTTTAAGTTTAGAGATGACATTCACCTTTCTTGTAAACCCACTTGTTGCATTGTGTAGTGCAATTACTAGGTGTGTTTCTTTACATTTCTGATACATATACATTGGACATTACTGCACTATTGCCTGCAAGGATGTTTTTAAAATGCACCAGTCCAAAGCAAAGGTACACAGACAATTCTGAATGTAAAACAGGTGAAACAGTCACTTACCTTCGGTCCCGGCAACAACAGGGTTGATTTTCATTGTGGTCCAGTAGCAGCAGCAAAGGTAGGACATGTACGATCAGGTTCACAGTACAAGGAAAGTGAAAAGTAGAAAAGAAGTAAATTTTAACATTATGGCCCTCATTACAACCCTGGCGGTCGGTGATAAAGCGGCGGTAACACCGCCAACAGGCGGAATTATGACCACGGCAGAAACCGTTCACACAGACAGCCACTTTAACACACCGACCGCCACGGCGGTAGCAACAAGCACCACGGCGGTAACCGCCAACAGCCAGGTGGAAGACAATGTACCGCCCACACTATTATGACACACCTATCTGCCACCTTTTCCGGGAGGTACCAACGACCTCAAAAGCACAGCAGAAACACTGCACAGAAGTAAAACGACTCACCTCTGGACACTCAGGGAAGAACCACGCCACCATGGAGCCCGAGGTGCAGGTGTTCCCCATGCTGGTCTACCTTCTTCTTCACCATGAATACCACCGCCGGCGAAGAAGACCATGGTGAGTACTGCCGCCTAGCATACAAGGGAGGGGGGAGGAACAAGAGAGTGACACACACACACAACACACAACACCCCCAACACAATACACACAAACAGATGCAATAACATTACATATCCACCCACCAACACCACGGGTCCTGGACGGGACTACATGCCCCGTGCAATGTCCTGGGGAGTGCAAAGTCAGAGTCTCTCAAATGGGTGGTTTGCCAACTGCTTGGTCCTGGGGAGTGCAAAGCCACAGTCTCTCAAGTGGGTGGTTTGCCCACTGCTTGTCCTGGGGAGTGCAAAGCCACAGTCTCTCAAGTGGGTGGTTTGTCCACTGCTTTGTTCTGGTGGAGTGCAAAGCCACAGTCTCTCTAGTGCAAGGCTTCTGCACTGCTTGGCCCTGGGGACTGCAAGGCCACAGTTTCTCAAGTGGGTAGTTTGCTTACTGCTTGGTCCTGTGGAATGCAAGGCCACAGTCTTTCTAGTGGGTAGCTTCTCCACTGGTTCTGGAGGGGGCCTTGTGGCCAGTGTGATTCATCCTAGGAAGGAGGGGGGGAGTGGATGCCTTCTTCCACTGGTTCTGGAGGGGGCTTTGTGCCCTGTGATGCAGATCTTGGGGAGTGCAAGGTCACAGTCTCTCACCTGGGTGTCAGAACCACAGGATTTGCAAGGGTCAGGATGCATTATAGTCCAAAGTCCATAGAGGCAGTACTACACACTGCCCGCCGGCGGTGATGGCTGCTCAGTGGTGGCAGTGGCGGTGCTGGTGTCGGGGATGCCAAGGTGGGGGGAGGCTCCAGCCCTTACCCTGCAGCCTCAGACAGCTGCCCACTGGGGCTGCTGCTGCTGGTGTCGGTGCTGATGTCGGTGCTGGTGGCGGCGATGGCAGTGGTTGAGGGAGGCTCCATCCCTTCCTCTGCAGCCTCGGACAGATGAACTGCCATGGCTGGTGGTGGGGGCTCAGAATCAGTCCCAGCACCAGGACTCATGTCCTTCCTGCGTGCAGATGGAGGCCTTTTGCCCTTCGCCTTGGCACCCGATGGTGCCTCCTTGCCCTTCCCCTTGCCAGCTGGTGGTGCCTCCTTGCCCTTTCCCTTGGCAGCTGGTGGTACATCCTTGCCCTCCCTCTTGGCAACTGATGCAGGCACATTGCCAGTGCTGATGGGTGGTTCCCTGGAGCCTCTCACACCTGCAATAATTGCCAACACTACTGTGGCCGTGGACTGGGTGGCTGGGGTGCTAACCTGGGTTTTGACCACCCTGGCCCGATGTGAAGGACGGGGGGGGGAGGGGCAGGGAAGAGGTCAACGGCGAAGAGGAAAAGCTTCCTAGGGACACTGGGGCAGGAAGAGGGTGAAGATTTGGGAGTGGACGAAGAGGAGGTGGTTGTTGGAGGTGTCTGTCTGCTGTGTTTGGGTGCAGGTGCATGGTCTGGATGCTGTTGTGAGGTGGATGGCTGTTGGGTGTCTGAGTGCTTGCGTTTGTGTACTTTGGAAGGAGGTGGCACAGACACAGTGGAAGAGGGTACAAGGGACGTGTGCATGGATGTGGGGGTGGTGACTGCCAGTGAGAGGCGTGCAGTGATAGGCATGATGGTGGTAGTGGATGAGGATGTAGGTCATGCAGGTGTGAGTGTAGACACTACTGGGAGGGAGGTGGACGAGGAGGAGGACGCAGTGGAGGCAGTGGATGTTAAGATGTCTGCATCTGGATGGTGTTTGTGTGAGTGCATGTGGGATGATGTGTGGTGCTTGTGTTTACCTGAGCCACTCCTGTGTGTTGTCTTGTGTGCATGCTGGTCTGATTGTGTGCTTGGGATAGGTTGGGGTTGATGGGAATTGGACTGGGTAGAGGAAGTTGGAGGGGGAAGGCTAGAGACAGGGACAATGGCTGCCATCGGGGAGGAGGCCAGAGCCTGGATTGATCTCTGTTGAGCCACAGTAAATGCCCTCCAGGAATGCATTTGTTTGTTGCAAATGCCCTGCCAGCCCCTGGATGGCATTCACTATGGTTGACTGCCAAACAAAGATGGGTTACAGGAGGTCAATAGCCTCCTCACTCAGGGCAGCAGGGCTAACTAGGGCAGGGCCTGAATTGCCTGGGGTGAAGGAGATGCCCACACTCTTGGGTAAGCGGGCACAGGAAACTCGCTGAGGGGCTGCTGGGAGGGTGGTGCTGGTACGGAGTGTGTCGGCTGTACCTGTAGCTGGGGTGGGCACAGAAGTGTCCTCCACCAGCAGGGAGCTTCCACCAGTGGAGGTATCACTGTCTGAACTGTCCCCTCCTGTCTCCACCGTGGTGCTCCCCTCGCCCTCCGTCCCACTGGTGCCCTCACCGTCAGTGGATTCAGCCTCCTGGGCCCTGTGGGATGCAGCTCCCTCTGTCTGCTCCTCCGCCAGATGATGCTAATGCACATAAGGACAGGGTGACAAAACAAAAAGGGGGAAAGAGACAGAGGATACACTTTGTCAATGGCAGGAACAACAAAACCTTTGGCGTGCACAACACACACACACACAGGGAACAGCCCTACGCACTGAGCAATGCACTACCAGTCACAATGCTAGTCACCAATGCAAGGACAGGAATACCTACTGCCAATTGCAGCATACCTGAGACCCACAGAGGCCTGTCCAGTAGTGGATGCCATTAGCTTGGTTGGAGGTGGTGTTCATCATCCCCTGCCCAACATGAAACCTACCCTGCTATGTCCGCCCTGGCCTAGGGGCTCCTACAGGCCCATATCCCCCACCCGAAGACCACTCAACCACACACAAGTAGTATAATGTGAAACTGTATTCACCCCCTTGTGGCTGCTGTGATGCCCTCAAGCTCCGGATAGACCACTGCCAGTATGCAGAACATCAGGAGGGTCAGGGTTCGACAGGTAACCCTTCCTCGTTGGGAGGCCATCCCCAGCTGGCCCTCCGCCGTCTTCAGCGCCCAGCATCTCAGGTCCTCACACCATTTGCGACAGTGGGTGCTCCACCTGCCGTAGACCCCCAGGGTCCGCATGTCCTGCAGAGAAATAACCACAGAAAAAAGGAATCAGCCATACCGTCCGGCCTCTTACACTCATGGCCCACCATATACCTCACATCCCCTTATGCACATTGTCCACCATACATGCAGCACACTTCCCAGGACCCTTCCACACCCCCTTACACGAGGCCCTCACACACAGCACTCCATGCATTCATGCCCCATGCATCGTGCTCACAGAGTACTGTCTGGAGGCCCATACAGCATTTGGTACTGGAGTAGGACCCCATCCGCCAGTCTCTCCAACTCAGCAGTGTTGAAGGCAGGGGCCCTTTACCCAGTGACACGAGCCATGGTTGGTTCCAGACACAGGTCACAGCAGCACTTGCAGTGTAGGTCCTCTCCTGTTGAAGGTCAGGTAGCAAGTGAGTGAAAATGGCGGACATGTCCGCAGCAGTGTGTACCGTCACCGCCGGCATACATCACCATTGGCCATCTGTAACCCATAGGGCCCAATGACAACCAATAAGGAGTTGAACGGTCGGTGCTCGACTGCCTCCCGCAACGGCGCACAACATCAGCAGTATTACCTCATTTCCACATGTCCATCCACACAGGACAGGTGGATGCCATTTTGGGGGGGGCAGGCCATGGCACCTAACTGTGTCACAGTACACATAGGCACTATTTGGGCCTATCCAACAACATACTGTTTCAGTCACAACATGTAATGCAGTGTACATTTTAGAAATGTGGAGTACTGAAAAGATGCTCATCGTTTTTCCCCCAGATTGCAACCGCTGCGGATGCATAGGAGATGGAGACATCCCCCGTGTACAGTCCCCTGGTTGACTTGGCAACGATGGAGGACAGGCACATTCTCCTCACCTACAGTCTTGACAGCGCCACAATCTAGGAGCTGGGTGCCCAACTGGAGCCAGACCTGATATCTGCTATCCGTCACCCCACTGGGATCCCCCCTCTTATGAAGGTGCTATCTGTGCTCCATTTCTTGGCAACCGGTCCTTTTCAAGTGACAGCCAATGTTCTGTATAGTGCTGACCAGAGTGTTGTCTGCCCAGATGAAACACATGCTCAGCTGCATTGTTTCCCCCCCAGGTGGAGGATTTGGCCACAGTTTAAGCTGACTTCTATTTACTGGGACATATACCCAACATTATTGGGGCTATTGATGGAACACATATTGCCTTTGTCCCCCCCCCGGAGAAATGAACAGGTGTTCAGAAATCAAAAGAGCTTTCATTCGATGAATGTTCAGATAGTGTGCCTGGCGGACCAATACATCTCCCATGTCAATGCAAAGTACCCTGGCTCTGTGTATGATGCCTTTATCCTGAGGAATAGCAGCATCCCAAATGTGATGGCTCTGCTCCAGAGGCACCGGGTGTGGCTATTAGGTGAGCCCATAGTTCCCACCCAGTATATGTTTGTGTATGGGTATGGTGTTGGCCCTAAGGGTTAGTGTTTGGATAACAGGTGTCCCTCAGTATTTGCAAGTGACTCTGGTTACCCCAACCTCTCATGGCTACTGACCCCAGTGAGGAATCCCAGGACAAGGGCAGAGGAATGTTACAACGAGGCACGTGGGCGAACAAGAAGAATTATAGAGAGAACATTCGGCCTCCTGTAGGCCAGGTTTCGGTGCCTCCATCTAACAGGTTGTTCCCTGTGCTACTCACCCAAGAAGGTGTGCCAGATCATCGTGGCATGTTGAATGTTGCACAACCTTGCCTTACTTCGCCAGGTGCCTTTTCTGCAGGAGGATGAGGCTGGAGATGTGCATGTGGCAGCGGTGGACCCTGTGGACAGTGACGAAGAGGAGGCAGAGGATGAGGATGTGGACAATAGAACAGCAATCATATGACAGTTCTTCCAGTGACACACAGGTAAGACACTGTAACTTCACCTTCCAGTTTTGTATTGGATATTGTCACTGGCAGGCTGTTATTCCCACTACTATGGCCACTTACTGTACCCTTTGGCATGTCTATTTACAGGTATCTGTGCCCCACTCTGGCTCCTGGTGTGTTGATTGCAGCCACCTATAGGTCATACCTATGTATACATTACTGTACAGTTCAACTCGCAATGTTCACAGATTGTTAAACGAATACATAGTTCAATCAACACACAGACTCCATACTAGCATTTTTTTACAAGGGTGTTTATTTATGTGCTAATAAGTGGATGGGGTATTGCTATGGGCTGGGGTGGTGGTGTAGGAGAGTCCAGGGCAAAGTTCCAGTCTATTTGTATCACAGGTGCACTGTCCACAGGGGCATAGAAAGTGGAGCAATGGCAGTTCATGGTGGACAGGGTGGGACACAAGGGTGACGTTCAGGAGAGTCTTATTTCCTGGCAGGGGTCTTGGCAATAGTCTCTGGCTTCTGCCTGGATCTTAGGGACCGTTTGCGGGGTGGTTCTCCTTCTATAGGGGGAGCGGGGTGCTGATATCCTGTTGTTCCTGTGGCGGGGCCTCCTGTCCACTAGCATCAGCGGAGGTGGAAGGCTGTTCATCAGTTTGGCTAGTGTCAGGGGCCCGTTGGTGTGCCACTGCCTCCCTCATGGTGTTGGCCACATCTGCCAGGACCCCTGCAATGGTGACCAGGGTGGTGTGGATGTCCCTCAGGGCCTTCCTCATCCCCAGGTACTGTCTCTCCTGTAGCCGCCGGGTCTCCTGCAACTTGGCCAGTATCTGGCCCATTGTCTCCTGGGAATGGTGGTATGCTCCCAGGATGTTAGTAAGTGCCTCGTGGAGAGTCGGTTCCCTGGGCGTGTCCTCCCCCCGTCGCACAGCAGTCCTCCCAGCTTCCCTTTTGTCCTGTGCCTCTGTCCCTTGAACCGTGTGCCCACTGCCACAAACCTCAGGTCCCCGATCGTCCTGTGTATGTGGGTTTACCTAGGGTCCCTGCAGTGGTGGACACACTGATGATTGACATGTCCTGGGGACAGTGGTATGGGCCCGCTGGGTGGGTGCAATGCTGGTGTTTCCTGAGGGGGAGGCTCTGTGGTGGTATGGGACTGTGCCTGGTTAACTGACTGTCCGGAGGTCCCTAATGGGCCAGGTTGGTCATCCTGATCCAGACTGCAGAGCTGCTGTCTTCACTGTGGGCCTCTTCTGGGGGGGGGGGCTGGATGTTGCTGGCACTCTTCTCCAGTGATATTGGCTGGGGGATCTATGGGGATGTAAATTCAGTGTTATTGTTTCTGTGTGTGCCATCTTGTGCATGGGTGTGTTGCCCTGTATGGTTGTTATTGCCCTGGCAGCTTAGACTTGTGTGAGTGGTGAGATGGTGGGCTAGGTTATTGTCTCAAGTTTGCATGCTTTGGTGATGGGTGTCCATGCAGATCTGTTATGGGTGTCCATGCATTGGTGTTGCATGCAGGACTTGGTTATGGGAGGGGTGGGTTGTGATGGTAGGGTGTGTGGAAGGTAGTGGAGTGGTGGGAGTGAGGGTGAGGTTGAGGGTGGGGTATGTGATGGCATACAGGTAGGGGGGTGATAGTAATAGGGAATTGACTTACCAGAGTCCAGTCCTCCTGCTACTCCTGCCAGGCCCTCAGGATGCAGTATTGCCAAGACTTGCTCCTCCCATGTTGTTAGTTGTGGGGAGGAGGTGAGGGTCACCGCCAGTCCTCTGTACTGCTATTTGGTGTCTTGTTTTGGTGTCTTGCTACCACGGAACACATCTTCCCCCATAGGTCATTCCACCTCTTCCTGATGTCATCCCTTGTTCTTGGGTGCTGTCCCACTGCGTTGACCCAGTCCACGATCCTCCGCCATAGCTCCATCTTCCTGGCAATGGATGTCTGCTGCACCTGTGATCCGAATAGCTATGGCTCTACCCAGATGATTTCCTCCACCATGACCTTTAGCTCCTCCTCAGAGATACTGGGGTGTCTTTGTGGTGCCATGGGTGGATTGTGAGGGGTGTGTGTGAGGGTGTGTGGGGTGATGTATTGGGGTGTGTGCTGTAAGGTACGTGGATGGTGTATGGGTGATGTTGTTATGTGGCTCAGGTTCGGTAGGTGCTCTTGGTGTGTCTCTCCCTCAGTTGTCAATTTTCTTGAGTCGTAAAGGGTTGTGGGTAAAGTATGTGTGTCTTTTATAGTGGTGTGGGTGTGGTATGTGTGTCAGGTGTGTGTAGTTTGAATTGTCCAATGTGGTGTTGTTTTGTTAGTGTGTGTGTATTTTGAGGGCGGCGGTATGTACCTCCAATGGTTTACCACGGTTGAATGTCCGCTGCAGTGATTTGTGGGTCATAATGCTGTGGATGTAGTTCTGTTGGCGTAACGGTGTGGGGTTTGCTACCTCCAGTTTATCTCTGACCTTTGGTCTGGCAGACTTGTGTGTGTGCATCTGTATAGTGACAGATTGCTATGTGTGTGCCATAATATGTGTAGCGGTAAACCGCTGCAGCTGCAGTATGTTGGCGGCAGTCGGCCTGGCGGTAAGCGGGACTTACCGCCAATGTCATAATGAGGGCCTATGTGCCTTCCATTCCACCAACTTAGGTATGGAGGTTTAGCTCCCACAGTTTATGTGGGACAAAAAGCCCATCTTGATTTGGCCCAGCGGCAAAACTGTCTGTGGTCCCACTGCCAGCCTCTTTTGCCATCGATGTGGGTGTACAATTCTGGCAGCGTTGGCGGTTTGCTGACAGACTTTCGTCTATGGGCCTGCCAGCATCTAAATAAAGTGGACCGACCGCCTAGTTGGTTTACTGAATATCCGATAGAAAAACATCCGCCAAGATCTAAATCGTACTGTATGCCTTGATACTTGTACAAGCTGATTCTGTTTTGTACACAGAACCCCACAATTTCCACCATTCTCTTATAGAGGATCTCCATTTATATTCATAAGCACTGAATAGTCCCACCCACATGCGGGAGCCCGGGAGCACTTCCTCATAATGTTTCCTCTTAAGTGGAGATGTTCACCTTTCTTTGGGACGGCCTATAGAGTCACTTAAGAGAGAAAAGTATTATGCAGCCTATAAGGATTGACTGCAATGGCCTCTAATCTTCCTCTTTAGTTCAAAAACAGGGGCCAAGATATTACATCTATATATAATTTTATGTTGTTTTTGTAAAAACAGCATATAAGTTCACAAACTCTTTTTTGGAGTAACAGAGAGATAAAGCAATCTAGGACAGCTTAGCCCCATAGGCTGCCATTAAATGAGTGAAAATAAAGCCTGTGTCTTTTTTCCAGCTTCTTCTGACAGAACCCTGGAGCATTGAGCTGGGGCAAAATTTAGCTTTGTTTTCAACATTCACTTCTAAAATTTTGTGACACCTGTTTTATTCAACGTTGTTGGTATTTACCAAGCATTTTCTGTCTTTTCCTGACAGATTGTGAAGGTTTCTTCTCTACAAAATGCCTTATCTTTTTGATTAAGGTCCCTCCTGTGGAAGGAAGAAGGCCAAGGCAGACACTCACAAGGTATGCATCCTCTGTCTACCAGACACTCATGTTCCTGCATTGTGTCAATATTGCAGGACTTTCTCCAGACAAATCCTTAAAGACAGAGAAAAGATTCGCCTCCATGGAACAGAGGAAAGGAGAAGGCAATAGGCGCAGTCTGCAAGAAGGACCTCATAGCAAAGAAAGGCTCATACCTCTGCCAGAGCTCTTTCTTCTGTATCTAGTGAACATCACAGAGGGAAAACAGCTGAAATACGTCAAATGTCCCAAATTACATCAAGGACATCAGTGTCAAGGAGAGGTACAGCCCCTACTTTTTCGCTGTCAACCCATGACTCGCCGTCTAGAAAACAAAGCTGTTCATCTTCAAGACATGGGGCTTAGGAGATTGACGTCCAGACTGATACTGAGGTTGATGCGCTGACATTTATCACTGTCAACAAGCAGGTGCACATCGAGGCAAAGAGAACAGTCGATGTAGAGGAGCTTTACAGCCTTCTCAACACTCCAGGAAACAATACGGAAAAGAAGGAGCATCTATGCTTCTCAAGACTCAAAGTATTTGAGAACATTTACCCCTTCAGGAGCTGAACCTGGCTCTCTGCTACCAGTACCATCTCTTCAACCTATTCTGCCCCCTCTACCACCAGTAGTGCTGAGGTCCACAACTTGTTCTGGGTCATGGCATCATACCAGACATCACCACAGCTTGAGGCGCTCATCTCATTCAGGGCATTCACATTATTGTCATCATTCCAGGAGGTCGCATTCAAGGTACACCCTTGATACCCTTTCCTCTACTACCGCACATTACTCTCCGACATTTTCAGACTTCTCTCAGTCTCGGGCACGAATATCATCTGTTGATCATATTGCCACGTTTCAAGACGTCCTGGTGAGAGGACCTGCAACAGATCCAACACCGGACTCCGTCATAGTAGTGGCAGCCCAAAAATTAAATGCCACTACTCCTATTTCCACGGTACCTCCCAATAAAGAAAGCCTATTAATCGTCTCAGTTGGGAGAATAGTCTGGATTACAGGGGCAACCTCAATAAAGGCAGCAATCGCTATCACCCTGTTAGTATGACATGGCGTTATGGGATTCCATGCAACAATTTGTGGACCGTCTCCCAAGAGATAAAAGAGAGGATTTCCAGGATATCCTTAATGAGGGCTTGCTCATATCAAACCCGGTAATTAGTGCCGCAGCTGACTCCTCATTCCTTGCAGCATATGAATACTGCTATGGGGTTGCTATCAGAAGGCATGTCTGGCTTCTTCTTACTTTTCCGAAACCAGAGGCTCAGCAGAGAAGTTTAAATTTTCAACTTTCTGGTACAACCCTTTTCGAAAGTCATACCGATGATGAGATGGGAAGGATGAAGGCTGAGATGGAGACCTTGAAATCTGTCAGCCCTGAAAGATCAAGAGAGCAACATAAATCTTTCTGACTCTACCACAGAAGATACTATCCCCAGAGGGTTCCAACTCCTCATTGAGGATGATACCAAAGTGTTACCCAACAATAGCAGCGCCCCTACCACCAGTACCAGAGGAAACAAGCCAGGGGTAGATCCACCCAACAGACCACTCAAGTTTGCAAACAACCATCTGCATAAAAACCCTGAGTTGTTACTTCCCCATCTTCGGTTACCCACTCCAGTGGAGGGATGTATATCATTTCATTTGGCAGAGTGGCAAAAAATAACAAAAATAACCAGGGTTCTGAATATTGTACAAAATGGATATTGTCTCAGATTCATCAGCCCTCCACAGTCCATCCCTCCGAGAACGTCCAGGTTTCAACTCCCTCTATTATGGTTGGAAGTCAACATCCTCTTACAGAAACAAGTGGTGGAAACTGTTCCTCCCCACAAGGAACAGGCATTTACTCCAGGTTCTTCTTGGTGGAAAAGAGAGACCCAAACAGATTCAGACTCATTCTCAACCTCCAATCAGCCAACAAGTGGATTCAACGAGAAAAGTTCTGGATGCTGTCTTTACACCACATTTATCTCCAATTACACCAAGGGGATTGGCTCTAGTCCATCAACCTTCAGGACACATATTTTTGCATTCCAATTGCCAAAAAGCATTGCAAGTTCTTGAAGTTTGTAGTAGGTCAAGACCACTACCACTACAAAGTTCTTCTGTCTGGTCTCAACTCAGCACCCAGAACATTCTCGAAGTGCATGGCAGTGGTGGTTGTCCATCTGAGGAAGAACAAAATATTCGTCAACCCCTACCTAGACGATTGGCTGATCAAGGCGCCCACTTCTCAGGAAGCTCAGCTTCACGATAATTGGACTTGCAGTCTTCTCCAAAGGTTAGGCCTCCAGGTCAACCTCAGCAAGTCAAATTCTGTCCTGATTTTAACATTGCACTACCTGGGAGCAGCCATCGACACATTACAGTAAAGAGTGTATCCTTTGAAAGAGAGACATTTATCGATCCTTCAGAATTATCACTCTCTCATGACAGCTTACCGCCCAAAAGTGAGAACAATATCCTCTCTTCTAGGCTCGATGGCACCCTGCATCTTTCTCACACTGAATGCTCATCTCTACATGCCACCTTTACAGGAATGTGTAGAGGACCAATGGGACCAGCTGACGGGCAATTGGGAGGACAATATAACACTGTCTTGTCATGCAAAGTTGTCACTGAAATGATGGAGTTCCCCAAAGAACCTGCTTTGGGGGTGCCGTTTCATCAGGAGGTTCCTCCTTCAGCAATAGTTATCGACGCCTCACAAGTAGGATGAGGGGCTCACATGGGTCACCTCCAAATTCAGGCCAAGTAGTCAGAGAGGGTGTCCACATACCATATCAACCTTCAGTCCATCTAGCGATAAAAGCATTTCACCCATCATTCAAATCCAGCTCCCTGATTTCCAGACGGACAATGCAACCACCATGTACTACCTCACAAAGCAGGGCGGGACGAAGTCCAGACCTCTATCACATGAAGCCCAGGCACTATGGAAATGGCTCATACCCAGGAATCTAACAATCACCGCTATGCATCTACTAGGTGTGCAAAATGCTCATGCAGACTCCTCAGCAGTAGTAGGTATTGCACAACAACATAATTGACAACTTATTTAATCTATGGGGCACACCTTCCATCGACCTGTTTGCAACTGCAGAAAACAATAAGTGCCAAAGCTTCACCTCGAAGTATTACCAACCAAGGATGCTGAGGAATACCCTATGGATTGACTGGTCCTGCAAATGTATTTATCCTTTTCCAGCGATTCCCCTCATACCAGCAGTTCTCATCAAGCTGTCCTACTCAAGAGCCAAGATGATCCTAATAGCTCCAGAGTGGCCATGTCACTGGTGGGTCACGGACCTCCTTCTCCAGTTGATCCATCCACATATTAGCTGCCATGCAGGGTAGACCTCCTGTCAAAATTCCAAGTACAGATATTACACCCCAATATCTCCTCCTTGAATTTGGCGGCATGGCCCCTGAGATAGTACAGTATGGACATTTGAATCTGCTGAAAGAATGCATGGACATCCACAAAGAGGCTAAGCGGCCTTCCAATTCAATTCAATTTATTTATTTCACGATTTGGAACTCTGAAGAGGTCCACATGTTCATCCAACATTTAATCAGGGATATAAATAATACGGTCCCTAACAAATATAAACTAACCCATCTTAAATACTATATAAAAGACAAGAAGAAATAAAACAGCATTATATTTCAGTACAAAATAATCAGGTCACGGCCCAACATTTGTCGATTAAAGTCATACAATATTTACATAAAAACACTATTCGATAAATAACCAGTTTAAAATGAGAAATAAAAATACAAATTAACAAAAGAATTAATGCCTAGACCGAAACAAAAAAGGCCTACCATACGTCCCGAAATATAAAATACCAGAACATTCAAGATTATGACAACCTCTTTATAACTACCAATAGAGTACTTGAGTCAATACAAATTTAAAAAGGCCTTAAAAATATAAACATCCTAAAACAAAAAAAATTGTTCGGAGGATTATACATGAATTTCAGTACCCCATCATATGAACATATGTTATAATTCACACATAACGGTTTAAACCATTTTTTTCCTTAACTCATCTAAGGATGGACAAACAAGTAACATGTTCATAAAATGTTGTATCCCTAACTGGAAAAGATCACAAATATTCGAGGAACCATCCCACCTAGCAGTTACATCTCTCAGAGGTAATCTGTTAAATCTCAACAGAATGAGGAAACATTTTACTCCATGAGGTAAATTCCACTGTAAATTAGGTAAGGGGTAATTAAAAATCGCGGAATTTGTTAGTATTCTTAACCTCCACTTTTTAATGCAGAACTTCATGTCCAATGAGAAACCTTTCCCCTTGTAGCTTCTTTTTGACTCTTTTTAAATAACGAGGGGTGTTAGGGATAACAACGAATGAACAACTAACTGAAGAATTTGCATAGCATGGTGAATATTTCTATAAAAGTGAGAGTTAGCTCTTAGTGAGCCAAATATTTCTTTATAGGCAAGAGATCTTAAGGATTGTGCTGTACTCTGAGCTAAACAGTAGGCTCTCTGGATTACTGCCGCTAGGCCCTGTATATAAATACTCTGGAAACCAAATTCTAGCCTTAAGGCTGCCACAGAAACTGAATTATTACAGGCAACCAGGCTTCTTAGAATCCGGCCTTCAATTTTATTCAAGAACTCTCATTTAGAAATTTTGATTCCTTCCATAGCTTACAGGATAGAATACAGAATTTTTGCTTGATAAACAGATAGTAAGTACGACAAGTGCTGCCAACCCACCGGTTTATAAAAGGCTAATAACCCCTGAGACTGGTGACAGAGCCTTACTGCTGTTTTTACATATGTGGTCTCGATCACTAAGGAAACAGGACAGGATTTTACCCAAAAAACAATAGGATTTCACCCGCTCCAAACTCTGCTGACCCACCAACCATATAAAGTTAATTTTTTTACAGGATTCATTACCCTAGAAGCATACTACTTGGGATTTTAACACATTTATTTTTAGGTAATGCTGATTCGAAAAATCATGTAAGGCCGTGAGACGCCTATTAAGACCTTTCGGGGTGAGATCGAGCACAGCTATATCGTCGGCATAGGGAAGGCAAGAAATTAGAGCACCTCCAATTATGGGCGCAAATCCTTGGGTGATACCTAATACAGATGGGAGGTCGTGGATAAATAAGTAAAAAAGAAGAGGTGTCAACTGGCAGCCCTGTTTCAAACTATTTTTTGTCACAAATTTAGAAGAAAACCCTGCTCTCCACCCAGCAGTACTTTACACCACATTGAAGAGTGCAAGGCTATAACTAGATGTAACTAATTTAAAGGAACACCCAATTTTGATAATTTATTCCACAATATCTTACGGTCTACCCTGTCAAAAGCTGTAGAAAAGTCCATAAAAGTGGCATATACTACCCCACCCCTAAGCTGAACATACTTTTCATTTATGATTTGCATTAAAAGAATATTATCTAGGGTGTTATGATCCTTCCTGAAGCCTGCCTGCTCAATAGTGAGGATCAAATTTTCTTCTACCTAGGAAATTAAATGTACAAGTATGCTTTTAGTGAAGATCTTACCAACAGCATCCAACAGGGCTATTTGCCGATAGTTTATCGTTAAAGATTTATCGCCCTTTTTATACAAAGGGACAATGATACTCCCTGTCCAAGACACCGGGATAGTACCGTTCAGATAACAAGACTGGAATGCCAGGTTAAGGTTAAGAATCTTTGCCCAAAGCAGTGGCTCTTTTTAAATGACTGCCATAGGGACTTGATCTGGACCCATTGCGTCCGAGGCCCTCATCAACCTTATAAAAACCCTTCTATCTCCAGGATTTTAGGGGCACCAAAAGCATCGGGATCCAACCAACAACTAATCTTTAGGTCCAATTCATCTAATTCCACATCCTCATTTACCACATACAGGGAGAGGATATAGTCCCTCCATTCTGACTCGGCAATTGGTGGTGCTGAGGGAGTTTTGCGAGACCCACAATCTTCAGAAATGAGCGACCAAAAGTTTACAACTTTTTCACCCTGGCTGCTTCACTCAGAGCAATCCAACGCTGATCTGCTTCCTCCTTCCTCATTCTCGCCTTCATCCTTACCATTCTCCTCTTGAGAAAGGAAATTCTTCTACCCCCTCCTCCAATTTCCGCACATGCTGCAACCTAATCAATCTATTAATTTCCCTATTCAATAGGAGAAGAGGGACCCTTAATTTCTGTTGTGGAGGTTTGATGCATTTTGACTGGATTTTCTGAATAATATTTCCCATTAAGTCAGAAAAACATTTAATGGATCTTTATGCCAGGCAACAGTATTTCTCAACACTATTTCAAGTAATTTCTTCAGGGATGACATTTTCAAAGGTGACCAATGCATTCAACCCGTTTTCGCATTAAAATTCATATTTTGACTCTTGAAATTCCATGTTTCAATAGGAAATATCTTCCACAATTTGTGCTAGGGAATAGGAGGCCAAAAAATAATCAATGATAGAATTACTCAGGCGGGATTTATGAGTAGAGACTACTGGGGAATCCAACTGAAATCGGCCATTCAAAATTATACTGTTGAGTTCCCTTAAGCCTTTTAGCAGAGAATACCCCTTTTTGTATGTCCTAATTCTGGGAGGAAAACAAATAGGTGGGATATATAGGAGGGATTTTTCTCTCTGTGTCACTAAAGATCGAGAGGGATGCATTTGAGATTTTGCAATTTAAATCCCTCGCTATCAAAACTTCAAATACAGTTTCATGTTTCAACATATGCTATAACATCCTATCATGCTCCTTGTCAGGGAGAATATAAACATTTACCACTAAAATTGCCATTTTCCTACCATCCTCCAATATTGGCACAATTCAAATTATCTGATAGGAATTGTGTAAAGTCAGAATGATTTCAAACTCCCATCTGTAATTATCACTTAGGAATATTGCAGTACCCCTTTTTGCATGCCCCATCTTGGACGGCTGTGCTTTCTGACAAAGGACCCCAGGCAAGCAATATTAGTTACGCTCCAAGTCTCCTGGATGCAGATTAGGTCTGCTTGAAGAGAGCAGATATGGTCTAATTTACCTATATAATTCTCTAATCCTGCAGCATTCCAGGAGACCACATGGAGATTATGATTAAAAACCATGTTGTAGGGATTTCCCCTTCACCTTAACGTTAATTAAAGCCCCTGCCAGCCAGTTCCAATCTTGGAAGGGACTCCGAGCGGGAGACATGCGCCTCTTTGACGAGCTTCACCACTCTTCCTCCCCGGGAAACAGAGACCTTCACACTTTCCAGGGGAGGAGCCGGAGACCCACGCCCCAGAGTGATGTTACTTTTATACACGCCAGGTGCGGGGGCACTGGATTCTATGGAAATGGGAGTCTATACTCCTAACAGGAACCACATCTCTGCCTCTGTGTTGCAATTGATCACAGTTGACGAAATCAGATTTCAATAGTTTTGGAGTAAAACCAGACTCTTGATTTTGCAGAGTCGAGACCTTGCATTAAAAATACAAGAGCAATATCACCACTTTCAATTAAATTTAACTCCGGTATATCTCCAAAACACGATATTAAAAGAGCACGGTTTAAAGCTGAATTTAAGTTAAATAAAATGCAAAACTCAAGGCACGACGTTGACCCAGACAAATTGAAAGGATTCTCCCTCTCCCCATTAGCAACTCCACCACCCAAGTTGTCAGAAGTTAAATGCGAGGCGTTGCAAAACACATCAGCATGTGGGTTAAGAGAAGAGGTCACCTTCTTTACAATCAATAGTTCATCTGGTTTGTCCACGGGAAGTTCCCAAAAGGGAACTAAATCAAGTTCTTCCTTAAAGGAGGAAGGTACCTGTAGTGCTTTCCTCTTATCTAGTTTCTAAGCACTAACATAACACAACAGAAATGCACTTCTGAGGTCAAAGAAGACTTTTATTGTTGTTAATTCTTCCCCAACCACAATATTTTATGTATGACGAATTAGTAGCTTTCAAGTCCGCGTTAATCAAACAAAATATATCAGTTTGCAATATACACAGCAGGTTATATTTATAAGATATTGAATGCAAAGCAAAACAAATACTTCACCGTGTGGGAACTATTCACAGCTTCATCTTTCTAAGGTCTGCAAGCTGATGACCCCTGTCAGCCGCGAGAAAGAGAGATTCATCTACCCACACGGGATTGCTGGCAGCTGGCGCCAAGCTCCAGCACGAGGTCCGGCAGATTCGAATCTGACTCTCTGCAGCCTGTTACATTCGTTACAAAGGTGTGCCCCCTCCTCTCAGACCTGGGAAACTGAGCAAGCCTTTTGGAGACTGGCCAGGTCTCCAAGACTTCTCCTGTTCCCAAGCTCAAGCGAAGAAGAAACAACACCCATGTACTCTCTCTTATCATGTCTGGTCTACTGTGAGAAAAACATCTTGGTTCTCTGGTGCAAAAACACAGCTTGGAAAAATACAGCTTGGATTCTCAACTGCAATGTCTAACTCCACGTTAAAGGCAATAGGCAGCTAACCTAAGTATCAAATGCAATGTCATGTTAAAGCCAACAAGCATCTAAGCTGAATACAAAATGCAATGTCTTATATCATGTCAAAGCCCATAGGCAGCTGAGCTGAATACAAAATGCAATATATAATATCATGTCAAAGCCAATAGGCAGCTGAGCTGAATACAAAATGCAATGTCTAATATCATGTCAAAGCCAATAGGCAGCTGAGCTGAATACAAAATGCAATATATAATATCATGTCAAAGCCAATAGGCAGCGGAGCTGAATACAAAATGTAATATATGATATCATGTCAAAGCCAATAGGCAGAATATCTAATAGCATGTCAAAGTCAATAGGCATGCAATGTCAAAGCCAATAGGCGGCTAGACTGGATACAGCATGTCAAAGCCAATAGGCAGAATACAAAATGTAATGACTAATGCAATGTCAAAGCCCATAGGCGGCTCAACTGAATACAGAAAGTAATGGCTAATGCCATGTCAAAGCCAATAGGCAGAATACAGAATGTAATGACTAATGCAATGTCAAAGCCCATAGGCGGCTAAACTGAATACAGAAAGTAATGGCTAATGCCATGTCAAAGCCAATAGGCGGCTCAACTGAACAAAACATACCATGTGCTACTGGTGAACATTGAGCAACTAATATGCGCAGTGGTGAAACACAAAGTCATTGGTCAAAACAAACTCCATCAAATAGCAGTACAGTACCATAACTTCCTGATCCTCCGAAACATTCGTCCTCTCCTCCATTGGGTCTTTATTGATAACTTCCAGGGGCGGAGAGATTTCTGAAGTAGGCTGGCCGTCAAACTTTACCTTTCTAGGTTTTCTTTTAGAAATCCCCCTTTTATCTTTCCTTCCCTGCTTTCTCCCTTTTTGGGACTTTCCCATATTCCCTTCATTGACTACTTGCTTAATTGAATCCATCCTCTTGTGCTCCACATTTGGACAAATGGGGAGTAACTTAGACTGAGGTAAAAAGATAGGAAATGGGGTCATAGAATAACTTTTCCGGGGAATAATCAGTACTTTCTAAGTCAAAACTTTCCTCACACTTCACTGGAGAAGGGGACACTTGTGGTTTTCCAGCCTGGGTTCTTCTGGTAAACAAAACAGAATGTTTAATTGGGTTTGTGTACAAATTTGCATCCAAGGGGACCAGAAGTAAACTAGGACAACTACCCCCCAATTCCTTGGAGGCCTCCTTTACAGCAGTTGGGTTTTCCTCACTTGGGATTGAACCCTCCTTCTTTTGACCAGTCATGACTTTCAAAATAGCCAATAGAGCATCTTGGGAATGACCAAAACTATTTATCAATTTTTCCAAGAGCGCTAAGTTAGATGAAAGTATTCTCTCTAGGCATTTAAGGGACTCCGTAATTACTGTATGTTGATCCAGAGGGGCACTTGGTGAATTTCTAGAGAATAGAAACTCAGGGGTAAATGAGGGAAATCCTGGAGATAGAGAGAGCTCCGAAGGTGTACTACTAATAAGTCTTAGACAAGGGGATTCCTCTCTTCTCTCCAAGGACGGGGACGACCGATGAAAAGAAAAGCTCTTTGTGACAAACATCCCTTTTACCTCAATGTCCGGCAGGGTAACGTCTCCCACATCTGGGGGAGGACCGATGTTGAAGGAAGGGAGAATCGTGTTCTCCAGATCGCCCGAGCAATAAGCGACTGACTAAAAGAAGAGGATGTGGCCAGAGCCTTCCCGGAATTATAGAGATTATCGAAACCCACAGGGTTTGCAAGAGCTTCCTCATTAAGTGGGCGATCGCCAAGAATTTCCTTTTGCAAAAGGGGAAAAATTGTGCAGGAAATTTTTGTATTCAAATGGGACTCAGGGGGTTATTACAACTTTGGAGGAGGTGTTAATCCGTCCCAATAGTGATGGTAAAGTGACGGATACACCACCAGCCGTATTACGAGTCCATTATATCCTATGGAACTCGTAATACGGCTGGTGGTATATCCGTCACTTTACCGTCACTTTTGGGACGGATTAATACCTCCTCCAAAGTTGTAATAACCCCCATAGTCTTGTTTCTTAAGGGATTTGATTTGGTCTTATTACAGGCTCAGTTGAGAAAAGCTCTGCCTATCCATAGGCGTTTGGCCGTCATAACCTGGGAAGGGATTAATTTAACAAGCTGGACAACAGTTATTTTTTCCCTTCGGCCCCTGTAATCGGGATACTCAGGTTCTTTGACTACAGGCACTCCCGGAAGTTTAGGTAGCTGGGCGAGAGACTCTCAGAAGTTATATTTATGGCTATATAGGCTATTTTATCGATATTGACCTTATTCCGGACATCCCAGGATTTCACTGTAGCTGGTTCTCCGCGGGGGCTCTTTAGCAGGGACACAGCAAAGGCCAACAATCCTCCAGCCCACTGCGGCATTACTTTGAGCTGAGTACCCACCAGTACCCACGAGGGTGAAGCCAGCCCTCAGACAGAGTGGGGTGGCAAGGGGGTGAGGGGAAGGGGGGTTCTCTAGGCCTACAACCCTGAGTCAATTGCTGCTCGCACTCACTAGCCTCATGCTGCTGCCTGCCTGGCTTAAAATATCAGCCACCAGCGTTGCTCCAAGTAGAACCTGTACCTCAGTGCTCCTTCCTGTGACTCCAAATTCAAGTTCCAGTTCCGAAACACCAGCCGCAGTAGTCGCCACAGCCACCGCCCACACAGCTCCAGACGTTTTCAGGGACCCGACTGACCCGCTGATTTCCTCGGGCTAAACGCCCGACCAAGAAGAGCCAGGGGCCACCGCCCACGCTGGCCAAGCTTCGTGGCTCCTAGCGCAACCGCAGGACCTGCTGATTTCCTGGGCAGGACGTCCAACCAGGGAGGGCCAAGGAGGGCCAAGCAGGGCCAAACGGGAGGCAAGGAGTACGGGAGCTGCCTCGGCCACAGCCTGGCTCATCGCAGCTGGAAACGCCAACCTGCCCTGCCGACCGTCACAAGGTATTGCAGGGGAGTGCGAGACTCAGAACTGCGGCATCAACCGTGCAGAAAATTACTTGTTCGCAGGTGGAGGGTGAGGATGTGGGGCCCAAATTGTTTCCTCTTACTGAAGGAATTTGGTCATGGACGTCTATAGATCTTTCCAACTGGAGGCGCGATCACCCATTCCGCATATGACTTCAGGTGGAAGAGATTCTGCATTTGGTGTTCCTCCAAGAATGTGGATCCCCTGCCTTGCCAGGAGGATGTCATACTAACGTATTTGCTCCACGTGGCTAAATCTGGCTAGCAATTCTCCCTTCCATAAAGGTTCACCTGGCAGCCCTTTTTGCCTACAGAAAATGTCCCATACAGTCTTTCATTCCAACAAAGTGGTTATAACTCATCTGAAATTTCTTCCCAAGGCTATTTTACATTTCCACATTAACCAGACCACATCTCTTCAAACTCTTTTACAGAATTCCTCTACTCCAGCGGAAAGGCCACTCTATTCCCTGGATGTAAGAAGAGTTTTAAAATACTACCTAGAGAAGACATGAGACATTCGTAGATTGAACCAGCTGTTTATCAACTTTGATCCGGTTCATATATGTTTGGCCTCTTCTAAACATTCCATCTCCATTTGTTTGTTTCTCACATCCTCTTATATAATCAAAATGCTAATAAAACACTATCAGCTAAGCCTAAAGCATACTCTACTAGGGGTAAAGAAGCTACAACTTCTTTATTAAAAAATATTCCTATCCCAGAGATTTGCTGCAAAGCAGCCATCTGCAAATCTGTCCACACATTTTCCCAGCACTACTGCTTGGATTTAGATGCCAAAGATGAAGCTCAAGTAGGACAGGCCTCCCTTAGGAATCTATGTGCTTGAAAGGTATTTGTTTCTTGTCCTCTCCACTGTCTCCTAGTAGAATTTCCATTACATTCATATGCAACTCTCCCTGCTCCCTGGTGGATTGAACAAAGTTCATCAATACTCTAAAAGTGTCATACATTCGTATTGCCTTGAAAAAGAACTGAAGAAACGGTCGACTGCTCACCATGATGAGATACTGGTGGTCTCTAGTTTCTTAAAAACACAGTCTCAATTTTCACTCATATAATGACAGCCTATGGGGGCTACACTGTACTAGGTTGATTTATCTCTCTGTTACTCCAAAAAAGGGTTTGTGAAAGACAATTATGCTGTTTTTTTCACAAAAACAACATCAAACTATATATATAGATGTGATTCCTTGGCCCCTGTTTTTGAACTAAAGAAGAAGATTTTAGGCCATTGTAGCCTATCCCCATAGGCTGCATAATTATCTTCTCTCTTGAGTGACTCTGCAGGCCTTCCCAAAGAAAGGTGAACATCCATAAGAGGATATATTATGAAGAAGTGCTCTGAGGTCCCCACACATGGGCAGGACTATTTAGTGCCTATGACTATAATGAAAATTCCCTACAAGAGAACTGGAGTTACAGGTAAGAAACCATTCCTTCTCTTTCTTTCTTGCCCTGTTGAGAGGAGCTGTCTCTTAAACCACTCAGTAATTTTGCTCATATAATATTTAGAAGGGCCCAAAACGACTTTATCTTTCATAAACCTATCTTTATTTTCTGTACCATTGCTTCCTGTATCAAATCATTCTCCCTTAGTGAATCACCAACAAACACCGTAAGGAGAAGAACAGGAGGCATTTTTATTGTCAATCTATGCTACCTGGGCAACCATTGTTCCTGTCTCATGCCATCCTCCTAGCATGATCAATGGATGTAGCTGCTTCTCATAAGTCATCCTTTATGCATGCTTCAAAGACTCCCTAACAATCAAGTGACCACTTATCCATATTTTCAATTTTGTCTTCCATGCAAAGTTCCTCCCTCTACAATGACACAAAATGGTTGAAATGTCTTGTACACAGCTGCCTAATCATTTACTATTACACAAATGCATGATCCCATGTATATTTCCAACCTTGTTCTTCTATCGCTGGTCTTCTTCTAAAGGAATGAACCCAAAGTCTTTTGCCTCTATGTTGTGTTTTTGTCAGCATTCCCTCATTAAATGCAGAAGGGTCTTCAACTGACAGTAATCCTGACTGGACACAGCCTTTCTTATCCGGTAATCCCATTTTCCACAACCGTTTTCCTTGGCCCCTTTAGCATGTCATGCTTTTTCTGAGTATCAATCTCAAACTCACTTTCCTAATTTTTTACACTACTTTCAGCATTACATTCTACAATTTTGGATCATTTGAAGATTCACATTTTAGAATTTCTTACCTTTGTCGCCATGGATGCAGCACAGTAACTTACAATAGCAGTACCAAGCCACACTCTGCCTGCTGGACCTTAGAAAAATGCCACTTTATTAACACTATCACCTCAACGGGAAATAACTAAACTTCAGCCAATGAAATGAGAGGGCCTTTCCCCATACTGGTCCCAGAGACCATCTCACCTGATACTGCATTTCATGTGGAAAGGCAGTCTTAGAGTTTTGCTGTCTAATTTTAGATAAGTCTTACATTTACTTCAGAATACCATTTTTTAAGCTATTCTGTTGTGGTTTGTGTTGAGCATCTTGTCTCCTACCTCTGTAATAGGAAAATCAAATGAATTTGGCAGTGGCCTAACCCTCCAAAAAGAGCTGTGTCACTTCTCTGGAAAAATGAGAGCATTCTCTGACTATGCTCACAAGACATACATCAAGATCATATTTCAAAGGACTGCATCTGATTCCAAAGGACTGCAGTTTATAGACCTTTTCCATCAAAGACCCTCAGTGACAGAGGGGGGAGACTTTTGAGGTCTCTACAAACGTCCTAGTTGTTTGAATACCCTACTCAGGGGTTCAATTAGGCTTGTCATTTAACCCTCAGGGAGAAAAAGACACATGGAGGCATCTAATTCTAAGGCATCATGATACATCCTTTAAATTATCTGTGAGACATTATTTCCAGAACCAGAGAGTAGACAGAAGACAAGGAAATGTTCACCAGGTATGTCACCACCATAATCTCCTGAGGTGAACTTAAAATCAGTCACTTTGTTGACGGTGCCAGCCATCTACCATTGCTTCAAAAAAGCAAACATGGAGACAACTGGTGGCAACCTCATTGATGACCGACCCATCCATGATACATCTAGACACTACTCCATCAACTAAGTGCCCATTAATACCATTGACTACCGGACCGTGGATGAAAGTGCTACTGTTGAAGTTTCCATTGATGGGTCCCTCTACTATGCAAGTGCTGATGCTGTGCCTGTCAATGAGAGACCCAACTACGAAAACTGCAGTAATAAATATTGTGCAACAACTCACATCAGCTACTAAAATACTACCAGTGCTACCAACATGATTGCTGGAGAAAGAAGCCTTAGGGGAGAAAGAGTCAGATCTGGATGATCCCTATGCAGAAGCTTGTGGTCCTTGTAACGTAAAGACAACATTTCAGGAAACAGAGGAAATGCAAAGATGTTCAGTGCATAGGATCCAAACTGTCTTGTATGATCCAAATTACCCACAATACTGGGACCAAGACTGGCCTGAAGAACAAGTTTATTACAATCGTAATTAAGACCCATATAAGACATAATACATATAATCCCATGAACTGCCCATGTTGCAGAGGCCTGTTGATCTTGTCAAGGTCCTCGGGCTTATGATGAAGGATAAATGTACTTGTTTTCTATCCGAACCAGTCTAACCATCATCTGCTCAGATGTCACAACCCATGAACTCCCAGAAACCACAAAAATGAATGGGATCCTGTAACTTCTGATTGAGCTGAGCGTACCATGCAAGTACTCCAAACACATGCTTGTCAGGTCCAGCGTATCTCATATATCCTTCAAAACCAGTACAAGTAGACACATTGGATGGCGATCAATATTCAGACCTAGAAGAAGACAAACTCCCATAGCCCACAACGACAAACGGCAATGACAGGGATACTTATAAGTTACCAACAGCTCAACACAGGTATCAATAGACTATCAACCAGACAAGGGGGGTCATTATGACCTTGGCGGAAGGCGGAGAAGCTGCAGTAAGACCGCCAACAGGCTGGCGGTCTTTTTTTTTGTATTATGACCATGGCGGTTACCGTCATGGTCATCCGCCGGTTCTCCGTTCCGCCCGCCGGGCTGGAGACCTGGGTCTCCAGCCCGGAGGCCGTCACTATACCGCCGGCGGTATTTTGACCCGGCTTACCGCCGTGGATTTCCTGCGGTTGGAACTGCCATGAAATCCATGGCGGTAAGCACTATCAGTGCCAGGGAATTGCTTCCCTGGCACTGATAGGGGTCTCCCCCACCCCACCGCAACCCCCTCCCCTACACCCCCCACCACCCCTGCCACCCCCCCAAAGGTGGCAGGGCCCCCCTCCCCACCCCAACATACATGCCTACATCCACACACACAGTCAGACACGCACACCCACATACAAACATACATGCACACATCCATACAGACATATCCACAGGCATACACTCATTCATTCCCAAAACACGCAACACCCCCGCAAGCATACACGCATTCACACACCCCCTCTACATACACACACGCACATCCCCATGCACCCACACAACAACCCCCTCCCCTAACGGATGATCGACTTACCTGTTTCCGACGATCCTCCGGGAGGGGACGGGAGCCATGGGGGCTGCTCCGCCAACAGAACACCGCCACGCCGAATCACAGGACGTGATTCGGTGGGCGGTGTTCTGTTGGCGTGGCGGTGAAGGTGGAGCAACCTCCACTTCCCCGCCGCCGCCAGTATGGCTGTTGGCGGCTCTCTGTCGGAAAAAGGACGGAGAGCAGCCAACAGTCATAATACGCCAAGCGGCAAACCGCCACCACTGGCAGTCTTCCGCACAGCGGTCCCTCGGCAGTCTTGTAAAAAGACCACCGAGGTTGTAATGACCACCAATATCTCTTGGTTCCATATTGTGAGAAAGTAGCCTCTTTCTAGCATGTTTACCCCCCACTTTTGGCCTGTTTGTGAGTGTGTGTCAGTGTGTTTTTACTGTGTCACTGGGATCCTGCTAGACAGGACCCCAGTGCTCATATCAAAAACCCTATATGTCAGTGTGTTTTGCCTGTCTCACTGGGATCCTGCTAGCCAGGACCCCAGTGCTCATAGTTTATGGCATAATGTGTGTGTTGTCAGTAGTGCTTTACTGTGCCACTGAGGCTCTGCTAACCAGAACCTCAGTGCTTATGCTCTCTTTGCTTTTAAATTAGTCACTATAGGCTAGTGACTTCATTTACTAATTTCAATTGGCACACTGGACCCCAACTTATAAGTCCCTAGTATATGGTACCTAGGTACCCAGGGCATTGTCATTCTAGGAGATCCTTATGGGCTGCAGTCAATGTTCCCTGTAAGGCGAGCGCGCGAGCGCGCGCGCGCACCTTTCCTTCCCCCAGCTCGCAGGCCCCTTTGTCAAGCGCACACGTTGTTCCACCATTCCTGTACTTTGTGCTAGTTTATATGCGTTATCACTTTCTAAGCCTAAATAAGCCTTTTAGAGCGATGTACGTGCTCCCCTAAGGCAGATAATGCTCATATTTGAATCTGGATTGAAGTCAATGAAAACAGCGTTTAAAGGCCGCGGGGAGTGTTTTAAACATCATTTGCCGTACTTTAGCATACAAGCAAGCAAGTGATATTTATGTTGAAAATTAATGGTTAATGAGCTAGGAAATGCTTCGGAACAGTAGAAAATGTGCTGTTATCAACTTTTCCATCATTGTCGTACTTCATAGTTGTTTATATGCATTATCACTTTCTCAGCTCAAATAAGCCTTTTAGAGCGATAGTAGTGCTCTCCTATTGCAGAAAATGCTCATGTTTGAATCTGGATTGAAGTCAATGAAAACAGCGTTTAAAGGCCGCGGGGAGTGTTTTAAACATCATTTGCCGTACTTTAGCATACAAGCGAGCAAGTGATATTTATGTTGAAAATTAATGGTTAATGAGCTAGGAAATGCTTCAGAACAGTAGAAAATGTGCTGTTATCAACTTTTCCATCATTGTCGTACTTCATAGTTGTTTATATGCATTATCACTTTCTCAGCTCAAATAAGCCTTTTAGAGCGATAGTCGTGCTCTCCTATTGCAGAAAATGCTCATGTTTGAATCTGGATTGAAGTCAATGAAAACAGCGTTTAAAGGCCGCGGGCAGTGTTTTAAACATCATTTGCCATACTTTAGCATACAAGCGAGCAAGTGATATTTATGTTGAAAATTAATGGTTAATGAGCTAGGAAATGCTTCAGAACAGTGGAAAATGTGCTGTTATCAACTTTTCCATCATTGTCATACTTCATAGTTGTTTTTATGCATTATCACTTTCTCAGCTCAAATAAGCCTTTTAGAGCGATAGTCGTGCTCTCCTATTGCAGAAAATGCTCATATTTGAATCTGGATTGAAGTCAATGAAAACAGCGTTTAAAGGCCGCGGGCAATGTTCCCTGTAGGCGCGCGAGCACCTTTCCTTCCCCCGTCGCGCAGGCCCCTTTGGCAAGCGCGCACGTTGCAATGTTCTTGCAACGTCGCTCCCAGCATCATACACAGCAAATGTGACAAGACAACAACAAGACATAAAGGCACTTTCATTGCTCATTTACCGTCTGAATGGACAGAACACTTTTTTTTGTCCGCTTGCCAGAACGAGCCAGTAGGCCTAAAAATGGCTCACCCTTATAAATCTGATTAGTCATAGCGAGTGGCTGAGCAGATAACTTGAGGCCTCTACTTCAAGTTCCGATCTGTAACATCAACAGAGCACAAAACAGTGTAGAGGCTAATGCCAAAGATCTTGGCTAGTTATGCGCTGCGCGCGCGTGAATGGTCAATTTCTTGGCGCACGTATCCTTTGGCTGCAGCGCACAGAGACCGCACACTGCCGCACACAGTGGAAAAAAATTAGAGGGAACATTGGCTGCAGTATTTCTCTTGCCACCCAGAAGGAGCTCAGACAAACCCTTTCACAGGCCTGCCATTGCAGCCTGCCGTGAAATAGTGCACACACTATTTCACAGTAATTTTCACTGCACTTAAGTAACTTATAAGTCACCTATATGTCTAACCTTCACTTGCTGAAGGTTAGGTGCAAACTTACTAAGTGTGAGGGAACCCTTGCACTAGCAGAGGTGCCACCACATAGTTCATGGCTAATTACCAGGACTTTGTGAGCGCAGGGACACCATTACACACGTGCACTACATATAGGTCAATACCTATATGTAGCTTCACAATGGTAACTCCGAATATGGCCATGTAAGGTGTCTAAGATCATGGAATTGCCCCCCATTCCAAATCTGGTATTGAGGGGCCAATTCCATGCACCCTGAGGGCTCCACCATGGACCCCCAGTACTGCCAAACCAGCTCTCTGAGGCTAACACTACAGCTACAGCTGCTGCCACCTCACAGACAGGGTTCAGCCTTCCTAGGATCTGAGCAGTCCCAGGAAGGCAGAACAAAACATTTCCTTTGGGAAGAGGGTGTTAAAGCAGGGGTCCTGCCAGTACAAAAATGGGCAGCTCTGCCCCCCCCCCCACCAAAGTGAACTGAGTTCAATCCCACACCGTGTGACAACTGTCTGCCTAGTCTGTTTCTAGCAGTACCTCATCAGTGCTCCAGAGCAGGAGTGATTTGTGGCAGCCATGCGCATGACATTGTGATTTCTCAGGGAAATTGAAGTGGGCCAGATCTTACGCTTTTCTCTCAGTTACATTTGTCTCATTTATGCAACGACAAACAGAAGCAGGAAGTGATTCAATAACTTTATTGAATCAGCTAGATTCTAGATAAAAAGGCATGCACTGCAATGATTAGGACACTCAAACGTAATAAAAGAAAGGCGGTGACAAGAAAAGTGAAACAGAAAAAGTCCCTATGCTAGATTTTGTGATTCCTACCTATGCCACTAATGTTCTATGATGGAGCACAGCAGTGCAAGTGCTAATCTGCCTTATCGAACCTCTGGGAAGACACTATCCCCCATACCCGAATGCGGTGTTCGTAAAGTGGTCTGTTAGCTACTGAGAAAACTCTCCCATGTAGGCAGAAGGACTCAGCAAGCAATGAAACAAACAGCATGCAGTGGCAATCATCTGGCTGGAATCTCCCTCTAAAGTATAGGGGCAGCAAGATGTTTTAGAAATAAACAGCTGGTGTTCTAAAAAAAACTGCCCTCATGTAAAACACATATATTTCTGTCAAATGTTAGAGAATGCAATGTACCACTTTGTGCCGGCAACACTACCATTTGCAGCGTTGAGCACAGGATGAAAGTGTCATGCTAAATAATGAAAATAATTTCTGCACAAAAGGGCAACAGATAAAGGAATAAAAAAACCTGACTGCAGAACGAAGCATTTGCTAAAATAATAAAAGAAGATAAAATGAATTATTTCTAGGCTAAAGGGCACAGGCAGCAGGCCTGATGCAAAAATAATGTGCCCTAAATGCATCTAAAATAACCTCACGACAAAAGCACTTATAAACACAAATGAAGCAGCACTGGGTAGGAGACTGTGGTGTTTTGGGGGTGGGTAGGGTGCTCCCAAGGGCATGGATCTGTGCTCACCAGGGTAAGACAGGCTTTCCTCCCGCTCCTGCGGTGCAGATGGGGTTTTGTACCTACTAGGCCACTAGGCACCAAGAAATATTGTTTTACTTGTGTTTTTGATCAGAGCAGCATCCGGGGTCATGGGCCTGTTCTTCGCCCCACCTCAGGCTAATCAGTCTTTCTGTGCTCCTGGTGATCACAAAAGGGGTGTTTATTCCCAATTCGTCCCCTTATAGCAGAAGGCCCAACGGATACCAGTTTATTCGGTTTTAACTGGTGCTTCCGGGGCAAGAGAATCCCCCAAAAAGGCATGAGCCTGTGCCACTTATGTGAAGGACAGACTTTCCGCCCCATCTGCATTGCAAGATAGGATTTTGTTTTACCCATTAAGCCACTGGGCACCAGGGAATATTGTTTTACCACTGTTTGGACAGTGGGCCTATGCTCCCTCCTGCTCCAGGCTGATCTGTTTTTCTGGCCCTCCATGGGAGCAGGTAGGGGGTGATTTATACCCTTTTGCCCTCCTGGGGCTGCAGAAACATTGCTAGATACCAGGGAACATTGTTTGGGAAGTGGCCACTCCAAGGATATGGGCCTCTGCTTCCCCACCCTTCAGACAGGACAGACTTTCTGCCCCTCCTGTGGCGTTAATAGGGGGTTTTACCCCAGTTATTCTTCTCTGTGGGGCAGATAACCCGCTAAGTGTCAAGGAAAGCAGGCTGAAATAAAAGGTAGGGGTTGCTGTGGCTGCCCAAGCATTGCACTGGCCCCATCCTACATCAGGTCTAACAGACTTTCTGACCCTCATGGGGAGGGGGAGGGGAAGGGAAGGAGCAAAAACCCACCAGACACCAAGGATTTTTTTTTTTGCTCTAAGGAAAAAGAAATATTGAGTATGGGCAGGGGACCCTGGTTTGGGGTCTTTCCTCCACACCTCAATCCCTAACAGACGTTTTGCCTATTTGGGGCACTGAGCATCCCCAACCCCAGGACAAGCAAGAAGAAATGTGGACACTTTTGATCATAGTTTTGACATATGGACTGTCAGAGTGGGTGTAAATCAAAATGTCCTCATACTTGCAATGCTAACTGTCAGGACTGTTCGGGCCTGTGCTCATCTGCCACCCAGGGAAACCTTCAAAACATGGACATTTTTTAAGCCAGTCACCCACAGATTCAAAGGTGGCGAGTCTTGTGTGGATCTCACAACATTTTCTTACCCACAGTGCCCTGCAAACTTTGCGTAAAATCACACACAGGCAATAAAGGAGATGCAGGATAGTTTTCAATACATTTATTGAAAAGACTGCAGTCTACGATAAAATGCAGGAGCTGCAGTGATTAGGATAATGAGGAATAACAAAATTAGGATTGTGAAGATTAGAGATGTAAATATGAACAACCCCAACATACTGCAATAAACATAAAGCGAGAACATGGCACGGTAAGCCAAATTTGTCCGTGCAGTATCCATGAGAAATGCACCCACCCCGTTACCTTAGTACAAGGTCTGCCTCCAGTCTCGAGATCAGGCTCCATAGAGACACAAAGGCTGAGGTTGGCTGCAAAGTAACGTGCAATGTAAATGGAATGTCCTGGATAGAACCCCCCCTAAATCCCTTTGTCCCACAGGGTATTTATATAAGGGACATGCTTTGTTCTTCCAAAATAATCCTGATGCGGGTATGTACCTAAGTGTTCGACTGTTTGCTCAGCCTTGTGGCAGCAATATCAAAATTTTCTGTGTTGTTCGCATTCTGTTCTTGTTAACCCAGGGCAGAAGAACACAATGAAATATGTCATGAATAGCACTGATAGTGACGTTCTCTCGGAAAAGCAGCTGGTTATGAAAATAAAAACATCACCACTAAAACAAGTTGTGCTAAAATGAATAAAAACAAATAAATGAAAACAGGTAAAAAGGCACAGCCCGAAAAACTAAGCTAAGCCAAAACCCTGTACCCAGCAAGGAGCTCAAATTAACCCACGACAGTGGCTTGGACAATGTCAGCTGTGTTGACCAGGGCACAGACTACACATCATTCTCAAAGTGAGGCTGGGATCAATTCTGATTTACAGGGACCAGAACAAGGTAGTTTGCAGGAAAATGGAAGACTTCAGGAAGGCAGTGGCCATGGTGGTCATAGGTTCTGCTCCAAAGGGAAAAGAGGATGAGGTTCCTGAAGTGGAACATTTGCTGGAGTCTAGTTCGCTTCCAGAGCTGCAGTGTATGTTAGCTGCTGGGAGGCCTATCTGGGAAGATTTCCTGAAGGAACAGGAAGAGGGCCCAACACTTGTGTGCCTTCCGAAGGAATCCCAGCCTCGGGTCAGCAAATGGGTGGTCAGGAAACACTATTTTGATTGGGAATATGGACTACTCTATAGTGAACTGGTAAATCCTCACGCAGGTACTAGCAAGAGGCTAGTGGTCTCATTGATACACAGGAACTTTGCGTTGTCACTGGCCTATGAATTGCCCTTAACAGGACACTAAAGATTATAAAAGTCCAGGATATGTTGGACCCTCTGTGCGACACAGAGCGGTTCTGTAGAACCTGTCCCACTTGCCAACTGAGTGGTAAGACAGAAGGGAAGACAAAGGCACCGTTAGTGCTTCTACTAGTTGAGAGGTTGGGAACAGACCTTGTTAGTCCATTCGACCCCCCCATCATAGTTAGGCACCAAGTATATCTGGGTTTTGGTGGACCACACCACCAGGTAGTCTGAAGCTGTACCTCTGGGAAGCATGACTTCAAAGGTGGTAGCAAGAGCTTTCCCAGGGATTTTTTGTAGGGTCAGATTTCCAAAGCCAGTATTATCCAACCTGGGAACAAACTTCATCTTTTTTTACATGAAAGTGATGTGGGAGCAAGCTGGTGTGACATACCACTTGTCCACAGCATACTACCCAATGGTTTGGTAGAGCTACTTGAAAAAACACCGAACAACATGATGAGA
Organism: Pleurodeles waltl; assembly: GCF_031143425.1. Lineage (NCBI taxonomy): Eukaryota > Metazoa > Chordata > Amphibia > Caudata > Salamandridae > Pleurodeles > Pleurodeles waltl. The sequence continues at coordinate 21,789,720 of NC_090447.1, forward strand.
ACTCTGCAAGAGAACTTCAGGAGGAAGTGGATCTTCTCCTGCTAGGTCTCTCATTTGCCTACTGAGAGATTCTGCAGAAGGGAGTAGGGTTCAGTCTCTTTGTACTTTTGTATGGATACCCCCAATACATTTCTATCACGAAGGAATTTTTATATGATAGTGTTTTCCAAACATACACATAGGTAGTAATGTATACTGATATGTGCAAAGATTCAGAACTCACAGTCTAATTATAAATTGAACTTGTAGGAGGGGAGAGGAGAATGAGTATTCACTCATTTCATGGTTTTTGCATTGCCAGGAGTCAGGCAACTTTCATTCTCAGAGCAATATACCAAGAGCCCTCTCATTGCACCCCACTGGGAAGCTTCTAAGGAGGGGTAAATGATCCCGGTTTATATCAAGGGCCGCTATTAAAATCTCTACCCAATATCCAAAGGACTGCCTACCAATCTGAGAACTTTTGTGATACTTCAGAAAATAAGTTGGTTTACATTAGGTGAGTATATGCTTTGAAGTACAATACAGCGACCATCCAATCTCCCTCTAAGTAGAACACATCATCCGTTGGAGGTGAGTTGTGCTTCATCTAAGCTAACAGATGTGCCTGACCTCAACCAAATTCCATTCTCCTTGGGTATGACAAATAAGATGTGTTGTAAAACTAGCTCCTCCAAAACGGGCACCCTATTTGTCAGTTAGATGTGTCTCGTAAAAATACTATTTGTGAGTCACAGCAGCAGCAGCTTAGCCGCACTAATACTTTATATCTCTTCTGAGCTGTGCTAATCCTTGCGTATTCCAATTAGTGAATATATCTTTACCTTTATTAGCTTATGTCATTACTATAAACTCAGAGTTAATGTTAGGTAATCGAGTTTGAATGGGGGTTACACTCTTTCTCATAAAAGGTTTACGCTGTCTTTTCTATGTGGTGTGCTGTACAAGAAAAATCCCACTCAACACCCGGTAAGTAGTGAAATAGCATACTGACTGTTAAGATAATAGCCCCAAAGTCGAAACTGCAAGCAAACAAAAGGCTGGGGTGTTTTAAACTGTGGGTAGCTATTACTAGGAGGTGGATACAAGTAGTATGTTTTGCCCATTAAGGCAGTCTCAGGACTGAGCCTAGATAATGGACCAACCACCCCGCATTATAGGGTTTTAGATGGGACCGCAAGTGGCAACTACTGTGATTGCAGTAGAGTGACAAAAACGTTGAAGTTATCACAGTTAATTCAATACATAAGTCTTTCAGAGGTTAGATTACAATTATTATGTAGCTCTATGAATTTGAGAACATGACATAGGTTCAGCCCATATCAGGGTTCCTGCTGTGTTTCGAGGTAAGTGGTCACTCAGACCAGAACTTTGCTGTATCATCCATCGTTGAGGCCCATAATTGAATCTTGGCTTATAATACTGCTGTGTGTTAGATAAATTCATCTGCCATTTGATGTGTGAAAGCACCAGAGTCATTGCTGGAATCAGATCTTGTTGTTACATCTGCCGTCTCATTAGTGGACAAGAGAGATTACAGGTCAAGAATAGTCTCCGCCAACTCAAGAGCCTCCTTTTAGCCCTTCCACATCTGCTGACATGAGGAGGTACCAGCAGTAAACTTCAGTCTAGGTTTTCTCATACATTGTCTCAAATTTGTTTTCCCAGCTGGTGCCGTTCTCCTGCCCCTAGCTTCAACGCGGCCCCCAAGCCCTGGTACTTCTCTACCTAAGTCCAAGAGTCCTCATATTTCATGAAGAAGTGGATGCATTGGTCCACTATGATTTTCAGCAGGAAAGAGGCACAGGATTTCTGTGCACAGGATTTTCCAATGTGGTTCTTGCTCAGAAACCTACTATTTCTCGAGAGGAACTCGTGACATTGTATGCCTTTTCATAATTTGAGACTAGAAAATAATAATCAAAAACATTTTTCAGAATCCCACCTTGTGCGCTCAACTCACTTATATAAACAGATAATGATTAATCAGTTCATCTATCTTACTAATTCATGCCACAAATACTCAATGTCTCTCATCTCAAGAAAACCAATAGAAAAAACTATGGGCCAGATGTATAATGCATTTTTGTGATCGCAAACGGCCCAACAGGCCGTTTACAATCACAAAAATGCATTTTGGTATGTACGAATCACAATTTGCCATTCAGTAACTTGTTACCGAATCGCAAATTGGAATTGCGACTACATACCGATTCGGCATTAAGAAGGGGCGTGTCAAGGGCCTCCCTTCCTAATACCGAATCACAGAGGTATGTAGGAATGTTTTGTGACCGAAATGCGGTCGCAAAACATTAGCATTTTACCACCTATTTCAAGTAGGTGGTAACCCTTCGCAAACGGTAAGGGGTCTCCAAGGGACCCCTTCTCCTTTGTGAATGCATGCAAAGACATTTTTGGAGAGCATCACTGCCTACTCTTAAAAGATGTAAAGAAAATTTTTAAATTTTTCTTTTTTAAACTCATCCTGTTTTCCCTTATTTATTTAAAAGCAATCACAGGCATGGTGGTCTGCTGAGCTCAGCAGGCCACCATCATTGTGATTGTAGCCATTCACAGTGGGTCACAAATTGCAATCTACCTCATGAATATTAATGAGGTAGGTCGATTTGCAAGCTGTTCAGAATAGCTAAATGAAACTCCTGGAGTTTCATACATTCTAATAGCCATAGCCTAATTGTGATTCGATAAATATCGCAATCAGGTAATCGCTATTGGGAAAATTTATACATCTGGCCTTATATTCCGTGGGTCTGATACATCACCCAGAACTTCAATCAATTTATCATCAGTCCATTTCATATGGTATAAACAACTATAAAGCAATGAGCAATCAGTTTAACTCCTTCTTGATGGGAAAACATGAAGACCAAAAATTTGCCTACTCTGATGAACCATACAAATGGCTTCACTAGATGTCCAATGTTGAGCCAGCAAACGTTTCCGTGTTATACCCCAAGTGGGTCAATTAACTTCTTCAGGGCACACTAGTAAGCCCATACTTCAAAGGGTAAGAGGGATTTTATGAGGGGGGATCAACGCACACCTGCATCAATAAAACACTAATACAAAGAAAACATGATAATTCTATGATACAGTAAAATGGATCATTCCCTAAACTTTTAAATGAAAAATTACTACAAATCCTGAGATTCTTTTATTGATTATTGTCAGAGTACTTGAAGACCAAATAAATAAACCAAGCCAACCAAAGTATATTTCAACCTTCACTATGATCACCCATGTGACAAGTTCTACCTTAAATATACCACCACATATGGAACAAACCTTGAAGAGTTATGACAATAACCACTTGTGAAGTAAATATTCTATTGTAACCGCCACAAAAAGCTGCCATTAAAATGCCTTACACTAAAGTAATAGTTCCAAGGAATAGGTCCAAATAGCAATCCATACAAGGAACAGACTTCAAAGTACATAATAGGACAACAATTGATCAACCCTTATAAGTGAGTTGGGCTGTAAGGGGGGGAATCTGAAAAACAACTGTTTGATTATTATTTTCTAGTCTCAAATTAAATTATACAATATAAGTGATTTCTTATGTTGAGGGATAAGTCATTTTTCAAATAAAAAATGAGTTTGGATTGCATTTCTGATTTACATGTTTAAAACACTTGTTTTGCGGCTCAACAATTTTGTATTTTGATGTAATGAGCAATTTGTTCAACCTGTGGGGTAGGCAGAGTGCAGTTTATTCTGAAATTAGATTGTTCCCCTAGTTCCCCTGGCCCCAGTTTAACAGAGACCCTCTGTTTTTGGTTTTCTTTCTGATTCATTTGGGGCTGGCTCTGTGCCACATTCAGTATTGTCATAGGTATGGATTATGAGTTTGATATGATGGCTTTGCTATCAGTGCCAGGTGAAGCAGAGTAAAACGCTGCAAATTTGGCATTTATTGCCTGTTATCTTTGGATTATGTCCATTCTTTCCATGCTGATGGTAAGTATAAGTTTCCTATTAGTCTGCTTATGTAATAACAAGGCCAGGGGCATGCTGGTTAATCAAGTCTTCTTTGAAAGTGACTCTGCTAAGCCTGCCCCCCCCATAGGAAGGACATGAGATGCGGAGGTAAAGAATTACACTCATAGGTTTATGAATACCATTTTCTAGTTGAATAGTGAATGTAGAGAGCCATTTGTGTCCAGTTGATTAAAGAATACTAAAAGTATAGTTACTCCAGCATAGGAACTTTCATGGAATCACATGCTTGAATCATTCCCCGTCGTCAAGATGGGAGCCCCCCAGTACGTTATAAGAGCAATATAATATAAAACATAATGCATTAAGGCCTTTTGTAGCATTGCTAAGTCTGTCCAGCAACCTCTGACAATGATAGGGATAATGTAGACTTACTGATAGGCGCTACAGAATGGGCTGATTATCTCATACACATAATGACATCTCCTTCTCCTGTGGCGGTGGATTCCCCACCAGACGACATCAGGGAATTCCATAATCTTATGGAGAGAGCTGCAAAGCGATTTATACGGCCTATACTGATGAAGCAGATGGACTACTTCCTTTATGACTTTTATGAGCCCTTCTAAAGAAGTGTAACGTCGATTATATATGGGAAGAGGGCATCAACATGATGAGGAATCATGCCACAGTAATTGCAATCCTACGGCGCCAAACAAGAAATACAAAGCACCAGAGGATGCCCCATCCTACAGGGGAGGTTTCCAGCAGTACAGGTATCCTGCTTACTCCTCTTCTTACCAGCCCTTTTTCCATCAGTATCTGGAGACAGCCTCCACAGGCCGCTTGTAGCAGACTCGGTCAAAAAACTAGAGCAGGACGTCAGAGAAAGGACGCAGACCATAGACAATGACTTTACACGGACACCGGCTACCAATCCTTCTTCCATTCCATAACAGGAGGAAGAATTGCCCATTATTATCACCAATGGCAAAACATCACTTTGGACCAATGGGTACTAAACCTTATCCAATTTGGCCATACCCTGGAGTTCTTACACAATCCACCAGAAAGACCTCCTATTCCACATACTCAAAATACCTACATCTCCTCAAAAAAGACGTTTTGACAATGCTCAGGAAGGGTGCAATAGAAAAATTCCTGAGAAAACAAAAGCATCAGGTTTTCCCATACTTGGATGACTGGCTAATCGGAATCTCATCCAAGGCAGAGTCGCAGAGGTCAAAAGCAGCCTTATACAACAATTCAGAGAATTGAGTCTCACATTCAATGCCAAGAAGTCAAACTTTCATTCCTTAAAAAATATCACCTTTCTGAGTGCTGTTCTAGATATCTCACTCAACAAAGCTGCTCCTACAAAATAAAGACAGCTAAAACTGATCACCTTGGCGAAATCCGTACAAAGAAAAGTCTCTTTCTTTTTTCCCCTTCAAGTCCCTATTGTGGATAATATCCTTCTGTATACCTGTATACGACCCCTTCAAGAACTACTGGACAATCAGTAGACACAGTCCTTGAAGTCCTTCAATGATACAATCAGTATTGCAAAGACTATGATCACAGCACTGACCTGGTGGACACAGAGCTCCCATCTGTTAGTCGGTCTCTCATTCCTCACTCCACCATATCTGTGGTTAATCACAACTGACGCATCCCTGGAAGGGTGTGGAGCCTACCTACAGGACTTGAAGGTCAGCGTCAAGTGGAAAAAGCATCACAGAAGCTTCCACATAAATCTTCTTGAGCCCAAAGCAGTTTCACTAATCCTTCAAGCGTTTCTGCCAAAGATAAACAATTCTCAGGTCTTCATACGTATAGACAACAATACCACAATGCACTTGATCAAACAAACAGGGAGGGACCAGATCTGTGCTCTTATATCAAGAATCGCAGCATTTCTTGAATTGATTCATCCTCCATGGCATGCACTTACCAGCAGAGCATGTGCCAGGGAAGCAAAATGTGCTAGCAGACTCTCTCAGCAGGTTGACAACATCGAATGAATGAGAATTAGATCAGAAGGTGCTTAACCACAGCTTCTCTCAGTGGAGCAAGTCAAACCTGGACCTGTTTGTCACTCCCCAGAATGCAAAATGCCAACTTTGTGCAAGTCGGGACCACCATCTGGGTTCATGAGGGAATGCATTTGTGATGGCATGGTCGGGAATATATGCTCAGACCTTTCCTCCCATTCACCTAATTCAGAGAGTACTAGCCAAGATTGAGGCCAAACACTGCAAAATACTCTGATAGCCCCTGCCGGGCCTCACAAGCATTAGTATACAGAAATGTTTCTCCTATGAGAGAGTCCCAGCATTCCTCTGCAGATAACATCATGGCTGCTAACCATCAACAAGGGTCTAGTGCTGCACCCAGATCCAGCATCTATTCATTTGACAGCATGGCTCCTGAACACCATGAGTTCGCTCATTTAGATATCTCTCCTGACTAAAGAGACATTCTTGCCAGAGCAAACAGTACAAATAGGACTTACAGTCTTAAATGGAAAAGATTTTGCATCTGGGTTAAACAAGCCCAAATACAGCCATTCTCATCATTACCTGAACAGGTTCTTCCATAGCTACTCCATTTGGCAAAAACTGAAATGGCTCATGCTTCCATTAAGGTTCACCTAACTGCAATATCCTGTTACAGATGGTCAGAAAACGTACAGTCCTTGTGGTCTACTAGGATCATCAAGCAGTTCATGAAAGGACTCTTCCGAACTTTTCCTCCAGTCACACCACCACCTCCATCTTGGCAGTTCAATATCGCATTGTTGCAGGAGACTGGCCTATTTTGTAGTCGGTACCTATGGTACTTACACCTTATACCAGGTCCAGTTAACCCTTATTAGTAAAATGTAGGCAGTGTCTAGAAACCAGGCTCTCTAGAGGTAGCTGTGGATGAACAGCCAAGGCTTATCGAGGAGACATGCAAACCTCATGCAATCCCACCGTAGTCACACAGTACTCACACACATGAAAGAAACACTCAGTGTTACAAAAATAAAGGTACTTTATTATGGTGACACAAATACCAAAAATACCATAGAGACTATACTGCTTAAGGAGGTAAGTAATACACAAACTATGTACACTAGTATGCAAAAATAAGCAGAAAAACAGTTAGGAAACAGTGCAAGTAGTGTAAATCACAATAGTTAGAAATGGGCCCAAGTGGAACTCAAACCATATACTAAGAACATGGAGTGTGAATATCCGTTTCACACCTAGGCAAGTGTAGTATGTAGAGGGGAGCTGGGACTACTAGAAAACTCCAAAGGTAAGTAGTAGAACCCACCCCAGTGCCCAGGAAAGCAGGACTAAAACACAGTAACGTTCCCAGAACACACACAGAAATGAAAAGAAGGATCATGCAAGAACCAGAAGAGATTGCAAGATACCACCAGTGGATTCCTGGACCTAAGGACCTGTGGAAGAAGGGGACAAAGTCCAAGAAGCACAGAAGAGTCCAGGAAGGGCGGAAGCCCCTGCTAACCCAGATGAAGGTGCAAATGAAGAACCCCTGGTGAAGAAGAACAGTCAGTATTGCACCCAAGAAGATGAAGTCAGGCTCCTGGTTCTTGCAAGTGATGTCCCACGCCGGATGGAGGATTGCAGTCTGGTTTGCGTTGCTCGAGTCTGCCAACAAGCCTTAGCACCTGCAAAGCTTGTGGTTAGCCGAAAATGGCACTGCCCAGGACCAGGAACGGCCAAGTGGACTCTACCCAGAAGAGGGAGTGAGAGGGGGCTCTCAGAAACTCAGAGAGTCCACGGAAGTCCAGGCAGTGTTCAAAGGAGTCCCACAGCACAGGGACATGAAGGTGCAAAAGAGGCCCACGCAGCACAACGACAAAGGCTCCCACCCCAGGGAGAACCATTCAGGAAGCTGTGCATCGCAGGATAGAGTGCTGGGGGCCGGGGCTCCAAGATGCATGAAGAACTTTGTAGAAGGATGCCAACAAGCCTTGGCAAATGCAAAACATGCGGTGCAAGGGGGTACTGTCTTGCGTGGGGAGGCAAGCTCTTACCTCCACCAAAGTTGGACAGTGGAACATTAGGACCATCAGGACCACTTCAGTCCACCGCCCATGATGTAGGATCCATGCAGCTCAGCAGGAGAGGGGATCCACGCAGCCAGTCATTGTTGCAGTAGGTCCTACTGAAGAAGTGACTCCTTCACCTCAAGGGAGATTACTTTGCTCTTCTGGTTCAGGCTGAAGATGGGCTGTCCTCAGAAGATGCACAACTGGGAAACAGTTGCAGTTGCTGGCAGGAGCTGAATATACAATGTTGCAGAAGGCTTCTTGCTTCTTTGTTGCAGTTTGTTGCAGTTTGTAGAGTTCTTGGATGGTCCAGATGCAGTTTCTTCGGTGAGAAGTTGAAGTGGAGGATGGAGAGGATTCCTGCTGGAGTCTTGCAATCTGAATGTGAAGAACCACCCAAAGGAGAGACCCTAAGTAGCCCTGAAAGGGGGATTGGTCAGCTAACCAGCTAAGCACCTATCAGGGGAGGGCTCTGACATCACCTGATGGCACTGGCCACTCAGATGGTCCCAGAGTTCCCTGCCAACTTGGATTCCAAGATGGCAAAACCCAGGGGCACCCTGGAGGAGCTCTGAGCACCACCTCTGGGGGTGGGGGGTGATGGAGAGGGGTGTAGTCACTCCCCTTTCCTTTGTCCAGTTTTGTGCCGGAGCAGAGACTGGGGGTCCCTGAACTGGTGTTGACTGGATTATGCAAGGAGGGCACCAAATGTGCCTTTCAAAGCATTTCAATTGGCTTGGGGAGGCTACCACTCCCAAGGCTGTGACACCTATTTCCAAAGGGAGAGGGTGTAACACCCTCTCCTAAAGGAAATCATTTGTTATGCCTTCCTGGGCTCGAAACTTTTAAACCAACAGGAGGGCAGAAACCTGTCTGTCAAAAGGCAGAAGCTGGGGCTGCCTGGAAAACCTCAGAAGGCTGAAATGGCAGTACTGGGGCCCACTAAGGAGCCCCCAGAGTGCATAGAATCATACAACCAATGCTTGCAAAAGACATGGGGTATGATTCCAACATGCTTGATACCAAACATGCCTATGTTCAGAGTTACCATTATGTAGCTGGACATAGGTAGTGACCTACGTCCAGTACATGCATAAAATAGCACACCTGCACTCACAAAGTCTGGGAACATGGTCCTGGAGGTCATGGGGGCACCTCTGCTAATGCAGGGGTGCCCTCACACACAGGTAGTTTGCACCCTGCCCTCAGGACCTTAGGGCCTGCTTTAGGGGTGACTTATAGGTGACCTGGTGCAGAGTAAATGGCAGTGAAAAAGTGCATGCACCTTTTCACGCAGGCTACAATGGCAGTCCTGCAGAAGCCTTTGCATGAGCTCCCTATGGGTGGCAAAATATACGCTGCAGCCCATAGGGATCCCCTGGAGCGCCTTGAGACCCTCCGGGTGAGTAGCGCGCTATACAAATTTCTTGATTGATTGATTGATTGATTGGAAGCCCAATGCCCGCGGTACCTAAGTACCATATACTAGGGACTTATAAGGGGGCACCAGTATGTCAATTGTGGGTGAAATACTGTGTTAACAGTGTCCTACAGCCAAGTTCAGAAGGAGAGAGCATAACTACTGGGGTTCTGATTATCAGGATCCCAGTAGACACAGTCAAGAACACTGACATCTGTCACAAAATGGGGGTAACCATGCCAAGAAAGAGGGTACTTCCCTACAATTGTCCCAATTGACTAAACATCCATTAGAATCTATACACAGAGCAGAAATATAATTCCTTTCATGGAAGGCTGCGCTTCTCCTGTCTCTCACCTCAGAAAGAAGGGCCAGTGAATTGAAGCCTTCACCATACAGGATCCCTTCTTGGAGTTTAAAGAAGACAAGGTAACATATAATACAAACAAATCTAAAGTTCATACCCGAAGTCCCTTCAGATTTTAACATTAATCAGCCAGTAGTCTTAAAAACATTCTTTTCAAATCTTACGACACCAATGGACCAAGCCCTTCATTATTTGGGCATCAAAACGTGTCTCAAATTTTATCTGGAAAAATCCAAAGGCTTTAGAAGGTCCAATCAACTGTATGCTGTGCTTAGTGCCCCTAGGAAAGGACAGCAACTCTTCAAGCAAGGGATTGCTAAGTAGATATCTAGCACAATCCATTTCTGCCACCAAGCTGCAGTGAAGACTCTGCGGAAAAAGACACATGCCCATCGAACAAGGGCTGTAGCGGCATCTACAGAGCTATTTGCTGGTGTGCTGTCCAAGACACTGGCAGAGCAGCACTTTTACAAAGCATTACTGCTGAAGGGCAACGCCTCAAGGTGATGTAGCAGTGGGGCAGACGGTGCTGAGACATATACCCTCTTTTCCTTCTATCCCAGTTTGTGTTCCGCACATTGCCTACTGTTTCTGTTAAGAGTGATTTTTTTATAATGTCATATGTTAATATAGGGTTATTTATGAATATCTAACATCTAAAGTCTCATTACACAAACGTATTGATACATTTTGACAGTTATAACATGTATATTCAGAATACAATGGGGCATATTTATACTCCGTTTGTGCCGAATTTGCGTTGTTTTTTTCGACGCAAATTCGACGCAAAAGTAACTCCATATTTATACTTTGGGGTTAGACGCGTCTAGCGCCAAAGTTCATGGAGTTAGCGTCATTTTTTGGCGTGAACACCTCCCTTGCGTTAATGATATGCAAGGGAGGCGTTCCCGTCTTAAAAAATGACTCCGAGGCATGTGCGTGGTATTTATACTCCCAGGCAAAAATGACGCCCGGGAGTGGGCGGGGCAAAAAACCCCGCATTTGCGCCTCATTTTAATGCCTGGGTTAGGGCAGGCGTTAAGGGACCTGTGGGCTCTGAAGGAGCCCAGAGGTGCCCTCCCCTGCCCCCAGGGACACCCCCTGCCACCCTTGCCCACCCCAGGAGGACACCCAAGGATGGAGGGACCCATCCCAGGGAAGAAAAGGTAAGTTGGGGTAAGTATTTTTTTTAAAAAAAATTGTGGCATAGGGGGGCCTGATTTGTGCCCCCCTACATGCCACTATGCCCAATGACCATGCCCAGGGGACATAAGTCCCCTGGGCATGGCCATTGGGCAAGGGGGCATGACTCCTGTCTTTGCTAAGACAGGAGTCATGTTAATGGGGGATGGGCGTCGTAAAAAAATGGCGCAAATCGGGTTAAGACGATTTTTTTGCCTCGACCTGACTTGCCCCATTTTTAGACGCCCATACGCCATTTTCCCCTACGCCGGCGCTGCCTGGTGTACGTGTTTTTTTTTCACGCACACCAGGCAGCGCCGGTCGGCTAACGCCGGCTAACGCCATTCTATAAATACGGCGCCCGCATGGTGCTTCAGAATGGCGTTAGCCGCCGCTAATTTTTTTGACGCTAAACTGCGTTAGCGCAGATTAGCGTCAAAAAGTATAAATACGGGCCAATGTGCTTCACTACTGCTTGCTACTCTGATTCAAGCATGTGAATCTATGAAATTTCCAATACTGGAGTAAGAAAATAAGTTACCTATAACTGTAGTTCTCTGGTATTGGAATCTTTCATAGATTCACATGTGACCCTTCGTCCTCCCCTGAGAGGCTCGCCGCTGTCCCTGTATTTTCTCCTTTCTTTCTCACTGAACCTCCGGAACTTGTGATCTGAGAGACTGGAGCTTCTCCCAGGGGTGTTTTAAAGGGAGGTACAACCTGATTGGCTGAGTTCTATCGTCTCTTCTCATTTTTAAACAGTCTTAGATATGCTACAAAAGTGGAAGCCTAAGTGCCTTAATGCATTATGTTTTACGTTATATTGCTATTGTAAGTTACCAGGGAACTCCCATCTTGACAACGGGGGATTCAGGCATGTGAATCTATGAAAGACTCCAATACTTGAGAACTACAGTGACAGAACTTTCATTGTGAGTTAAAAGTAAATAAGATATTATTAGGAAAGGCAGCTACAGACAGTTTGTCAGGCCTATTCTGGTTTTGCTGATGTAGAAAAACCAGGCTAAACACACTCCACTTCAGCTCAAACATTGTTGAGTTACATTCTTTTATTTCAGCTTAAACCATGGGAATGTACACATTGTCTTAATTTATGAGATGCTTTGTGACCAGTCCTGCTATCATATTTTCATTCCATGCCTCATTAATGCCTCTTGATGCTCATTGGTTTCCTCAAGATTATGCTCAGTCTTGAACTGCTGCCTGATTCATGGATGTTGTTCTTTTTCCAACATGGAAGATACAGAATGTTTAAATGGAGTTGAATAATTTTTTTGCAGGGGTCTCAGTCTACAGAGGCCTTGAACTGGATCATGAAGTCCTTGAGAGAGAACGGATTTGCATCCAAAGAGAAGGCTCCTATTATGGGTAAGTGTGGGAAGTGGGACAGCTTTGAACTGTTTTCACAGGTTTTTCAGCAAATCTAGCCCAGTTTGAGACATCCAAAGTGTTGCAGTCTGACCAGTTTAACTATTCTAGCCAGGAAGTCAGAGCAGAATATATCCACGTACCTGTCATGCCATATTTAGAATGAAGCATATTAGAAATGGGGTCTTGGTTGGCAGTCAGGTTGCCCCCTGTCTAAGCAAGGACCCTCTCTCTAGTCAGGGCAAAGGAGAAACACACTTGGGTAACCACTTCTAAACCCCTTGGTAGCTTGGCACAAGCAGTCAGGCTTCTCCCAAAGGCAATGCTCAAAGTATTTGTACCAACACACACAGTAATACAATAAAAACACTACAAAATGGACATCACACCAGTTTAGAAAAATAGACAATATTTATCTAAATCAAACAAGACCAGAACAACAAAAATCCAACATACACAAGTCAAGATATGATTTTTAAAAATAAAAAGAGTCTCACTTCATAGAAAATAATGGAAAAGTTGTTACACAAAGTACCTGGTTTGCATAAAAAATAAGGCCACACGGGTGAGCATGCATCGGATAAATCAGTGATGCGTCGATTCCTTACTCGCAAGTGAAGCGGTGCGTCATTTCTTCTCCGGTCGGGTAGGCGATGCATCGTTTGTCTCTCCCACAAGAGAACGATGCATCGAATTCCAGATGGGCACCTCGTGTCCGCACAAGGTTCACGTCGATTTGACTCCCAGCGATGATGCGTGTAAAATCTGGCCGCACAGTGATGGACAACTGCGCTGCGTGGGTTTGGGTCGATTTCAGTAGCTCCAAGGGTCCAATACTTATACCCATTTCTGCCTTTGAAGTTGCCCAAATTCAAAGAAAAGTCCCTGTTGTTTACAAAATTGTGCCTTGCCCAGGCCTGGCTCCAGACACACACCGGGGGTGGGAGACTGCATTGTGAGGGCAGGCACAGTCCTTTCAGGTGTAGGTGACCACTCCTCCCTCCACTCTAGCCCAGATGACCAATCGGGATATGGAGGCTACACCCCAGCTCCATTTGTGTCACAGCCTAGTGGAGATTAACAAACAGCACAACTGTCAGTCTGAACCAGACAAGGAATCTACAACAGGCTGAGTCATAGAATGATTTAAGAAAGAAAATGCCCACTTTCTAAAAGTGCATTTTCAAACTAACAATCTAAAAACCATCTTCACTAAAAGATATATTTTTAAATTGTGAGTTCAGAGACACCAGATTCTAGATCTCTATCTGCTCTCAAAGGGAAACTGCACTTAAAAGTTATTTAAGGGCAGCCTGCATGTTAACCTATGAGAGAGATAGGCCTTGCACCACTGAAAAACGAATTTGGCAGTATTTCACTGTTAGGACATGTAAAAACACACCAGCACGTTGTCCTACCTTTAACATATACTGACCCCTGTTCATGGGGCTACCTAGGACCTACCTTAGGGGGTGTCTTATGTGTATAAAAAGGGAATGTTTTGGTCTGGCAAATGGGTACACTTGCCAGGTCGAATTGTCAGTTTAAAACTGCGCACACACAGACACTGCAGTGGCAGGTCTGAGCCATGTTTACAGGGTTACTCATGTGGGTGGCACAACCAGTGATGCCGGCCCAATAGTAGCATTTGATTTACAGGCACTGGCACTTCTAGTGCACTTTACTGGGGAGTTACTAGTAAATCAAATATGCCAATCATTGAAAAGCCAATTAACCATGCAAAATTTCATATAGGGAGCACTTGCACTTTAGCACTGGTCTGCAGTGGTAGAGTGCCCAGAGTAATCAAAACAGTAAAAACTGAGTCTAGCATACAGTCAAAACACAGGAAGCAGAGGCAAAAAGTTAGGGGAGACCACGCCAAGGATGCTATGTCTAACAACACATATAGGGTAATGATTTATCATGTGAGACTATAGGATTATCTTTTCCCCATGGTTTAACAGTCACAATAATTTTCAATAAGCCTCATAAATGTATAATTGCCTAAGCTAGTACAGTTTCTATGGATGAAAGCTAAGGGTTGTAAACAAACAGGTGATTAAAAAGTGCATTAAAAATAAATACAATATATAAAATTGTGTTTGCATGGTGTTCGTTAAATCAAAGCATTGGATGATGAAAACAGCTAAGGTAAAAATGTTTCCCTTTCTAGCCTTTAGCCAAGCTTTGCTTTGGCAAAGAAGTGCCCCTATCAGTTTTTTCTGATGCCTTTAACTGGCATACCTCTGCTGAATAATATAGATGTTTTTGTTCAGCTACTATGCGTTGAAGCTCCAAGCTAAGACCAGCAGTGCCAGCCTGTGGCCTTCAGATAGAATGTTCGCGGTAGGCAGCTCGCTCAAAAAAACAAAGAAAAGCTGAACATGTTACTCTCCCAAAATGCTTGTGCTTCGTGCATAAATATCTTTTATTGTTATGAAAAGGTTACACTTTGTGATTAAAGATTTAAAATGCAAGCATTAGCATACACATTCTGTTGTACACTTACTAAAATCTGGAGGATTGTATTATACACATTAATAATTGAGAAATGAGCAATTGGTGCACTACCAACCTAAAATAAAGCAAATGTCATGATAAACATGTGTAATTAATACTAAGGCATTGATTACAATGTTGGTGGAAGGGTTTACTTCATCACAAATGTGAAGGGACATCCTGTTTGCCTTATTGCAATCCCATTATATTCTATGGGGATCGTAACATGGTGGATGGGATACCTGTCACATTTGTTATGGAGTAACTCCGACCCCCTGCCAACATGATAATCAGTACCTAAATGTTTACAAATGAGAAGTATATATATAGTAAATTAAATGTAATGGGACACATAAGCATGAAATTGCAATACATACTATAGCTTGGCATATGACAGAGGAAAGTCCTGCCTTGTGTAAAAGAGGGTGAATGAGGTTATGTTGTTCGGGTGTAGGAGTGCCCTACTATCATGAGACAAAGGAGAGGGCTTTTGTTATGGATTAAAGAGGGCTGTTCATATATTAATTGGATAAAAGAGAGGGCTTCTATCCTGGGTTAGCTGAGGTGGCTGTGGATATGGTGGTTGGGTAAAGCGGCGGGCACCTGTTGTGTGTAACAAAGGGTGAATTGAGGTCTGTTGGTTGGACAGAGGAGAGGATGCTTGTTATAAGTAAGGGGCTGCTTGCTTAGATGGATGAAGGCAGAGGGATGCACATGTAGGAGAGGAGAGGCCAAAGTTTAATAGTAAAATGATTCACGCTCACACTATCTCCTAGGATGTGGCGTAATGCCTGGAGCTGTCGACTTTGTAGCTGGGGGACCAGGTTACAGTCTTGGCGTTGCTCAACATCCTGTGATTCTGGTCAAATCACTTAGGACCTTATTATGAGTTTGGCAGATGGGAAGACCACAATACTGGTGCCCCTTCCGCTGGCCCCCATTAGGACTTTCCTGTTGGGCTGACCGATGGAAACCAAGGTATCTGTCGGTTAGCCCAGCAGGAAAGGGCGGCGTCAATGCTGCCACCCATCCTTCCATGCCATGAAAATGCTGGCAGAGAACCAGGTTCTAATCAGCAGAGTGGCTCTGACTTCAGCACCACCCTGGCTGATTGGAAACTGCACCAACATTAGCCCATCTGGTTCTCCATTCCTGGCGGGGACAGCGGTAGATTGGTGGGTTTGCTAGCCGACCTCGTTATATAGCGGTTGGACCGCCACAACGGCAGTAGTCCAACAACCACCTGAGTGTGGTGTTCCGAGAACCCCAACAGTCATAATTAGGCCCTTAATCTCCCTGTGCCTACAATTGAGCCTTGCGACTCTCATGGGTGGTTTGCAGAGCTTTACAAATGTTGGGGAAGTGGCTAAATATGTGTGTAACTCCGGGCTCAAAACTTTTGCATCATAGTTTGAGTGCAAATAGTGCATCTGCCTGTGCCAAGCATCTGGTCCCCTCTGTAACAGTAAGGATGCCAACATCAGTGCTATGCCCTGTGCATAAACTATGCAGATTATACACGATGACAGTGAGGGTTACAACCTGTGGTGTCATACTATTGGTCTGCCAGGAGGTGGCACTTTGAAAAAGTAGGGGGCACAGTAATTTGCTGTTTAGTTGTTAGCAACATTGTGGGGAAAGAGGAACATCTCAGTCTCAAGCACAGGCATTTAACTGTAAGCAGGCTGCAAAGTCTAGAGCTGTATTCATCCTGGAAGAAGATGGACTATCAGAAAAGAAAATGACTCGGAACTATCTAATGTTTGGTTGTTCTCTTCACTTCCAGTGTGATTTTGTGGAGCTCGCCATGCGGGCTTAGTAGCGACAAGGCACGGTCATTGTCCCTTTCACAGTGTTGTTCACTGCTCAGTGTTCTACCCCACAAAGCATGATCTCTGCTCCAGACCCGATTGTTATAATCTGAGGAGAGATACAAATGGGATAAAAGGCGAAGACCTGCAGCTTCATGTGCGCTTTCAAAGATGGGAGAGTTTTAGGGCTCAGAAAGATTTTGGACATTTAACCTTAATTAAGAGACATAAAAAAGAGACGTGGCTGCTGTGGGGTGTGTCTCGTTCGGCTTGCTCTCAGGACATCCCCTCTTCTCTCCAGGAGCTTGTTTCCCATTCCAGCTCAAGAGCAGGGTAGCCATCTAGACGTGTCTAGCAAACACGTCAACACCTTCTGGGAACATTTAGTAGAAGTGAATAGAATCAGCTTGTCTTGGGGAAGGTCATAAGCCCTATTATGGTTTCAAAATGAGAAAATGGAAAATAAGTGGAAGAGTGTGAAATAGGTGGGCCAAAGACAAAACAGGAATGCCACGAGTTTCTAAAGGGCATTAATACTAGCTGGCCATCCGGGTGAAATATCGAATTCTGTACCACAGGGCCAAATGGAAAGCCAGATGGGAGGTTGTCATTCGGGCCTTCCGTCTGTAAGGATCTTTAGCTGCCATCAGTTCTACAAGGTAGACAACACATCAGTTCTACAAGGTAGACAACACAGGCAAGAGATTCTTTTCACATCTCGTTTACCTTACACACACTCTAGTCAGTGTCAGTAGGGTCTTACATTTCTGCAAAAGTCGAGTGGGTCAGTCGCTGTTTTTTTAAACTTTAAATATTCATTTTTAGTGCTTAACATAAAACACATTTGCTCCTTGCCAGTCGTTTATTCCTTGCCCATAGAAGGCTCTCCACCAACCCCAAAGTTTATAAAAACGTTTTGGGGTATTAACTCAATCACTACTTACTTAAATATGAGTGTTACTTGTAGTCTGTCCCCACATCAGCATCATGACTCTGTGGGGCATATTTATACTCTGACCCGCGCACGTCAAAATTCCCCGTGTGCGTCATTTTTTTGGAGGTGGGAAACCATCTTGCGTTAATTGCATTCAAGGAAGGCGTTCCCGACCAAAAAATTACTTTAAGGCCTGTGCGCCTTATTTATACTCCTGTGTCATTTTGACGCACAGGAGGGAGCGGGCCTTAAAGAATGGCTCACAGCCGGATGTACGCCATTTTTTAACACCTGGGTGAGGGCAGCCGTTAAGGGACCTGTGGGCTCACTTCCATGGTCTCTGACCATGGAAGCAGCCCAGAGATACCCTTCCCTGCCCCCAGGGACACCCCCTGCGACCCCCCACCCACCCCTGGAGGACACCCATGGATGGGTGGACCCATCCCAGGTAAGTAAAGGTAAGTTACGTTTTTTATTTTTTTTATTTGGGCCCCCCTACATGCCACTGTGCCCAATGACCATGCCCAGGGACCAGAAGCCCCTGAGCATGGCCATTGAGCAGGGGGCATGACTCCTGCCTTTGCTAAGACAGGAGTAATTTCAATGGGGGTTTTGCATCAAAAAATGGCGCAAGTCCGGTTTGAGCCATGATTTTTTACTCAAACCTGACTTGCACCATTTTTTGACGCGCAACTCCCATTTTCCCCTATTCCGGCGCTGCCTGGTTTGAGTAATTTTTTTTTACTCTGACCAGCCCGCAGTGCTGGCTAATGTCAATCCTTCAATAAGGCGCCTGCATGGCGTGTAGGAATGGCATCAGCCGGCGGTAAATTTTTGACGCAAACCAGCTCCGGCACTGGTTTGCGTCAAAAAGTATAAATATGGGCCTGTACATCACATACAGTTCAGCTGCTTCTTTTGTAGGGTGCCCCAGTGACTTTCACAGTGGTGGGAGAAAAGACATGTCATGAAAGGTCCACAGTTGAGAGCAGTGTAACCAGTTCTCAGTTCTCCGTCAAGGAAGTCAATCTTATATTGATAAATATCTGACTATCTCTGCCCCAGTGTGTGATCCACCGAACTCCATATCTAAAAAGTATATGTAAAATGTCAAGTTGAGAGACAGCAGATTTGGCTGAAAACACTACTGAGTTAGTTACCTCTCTTTAAAGCCCTAAAACTAGTGGGAAGTAACCTATAATAGGCTGGCCACCCACAGCACCACTTAGACACTACACCTTTAAGAAACACCAGAGCCTGACAGCCTTCCTGTCATGCAGTGCAAGGTCAGTGAGGCAGTTTATTTTCTGAATTTTGGGGTGAAAACTTGTGTTTTTTTGTTGGATTTTTAAGCTGCTTTCGCTGTTTTCTGACATTGCTTTCACCTTTTCTACATTGTTGGCAGACACTTCTGAGGAGTTTCTCTTCACACTTTCATGTCAGTTATTTTTGACAAATGTCCCTCATTTAGAGGTAAGGTAGCATGAAAAGATCAAAGCAACAGACAAGGGAACACACTGCCTGCCGTGCCAGCATGCCTCCCCCAAATGCACTGTGGGAAATACAAGGCCCGGTGACGCTCACTTCATTAGAAAATCTTTGTGCTTTATTTTTCACCATTGTTGGTGCAGTCAGTGCAGTGTATCTCTAGACATGTGTTTCAGGATGTGTCTCCTTCTTTGTGACGAGTAACCCTTTAAATGCAAAGGGGTTGCAATGCTGCTCACAGCCTTTTCAGGTTTCCGTACCACTCCCAGGGTGTCTTCGTGCACCACATTTACCACAGCCAGTGTTTTCCATTCCCCCTCCCTTTTGTTTTCATAGACTCCTTGCTGCGTTACTGGGCTGACAAGGTCATTGAGATTCGCCATTGCTCTTGGATGGCACAGAAACCTGATAAGACTGTGAGCAGCATTGCCAGCGCCCCCACATTTAAGCTATTACTCTCTCCTGGAAAGATCAAAATGGCGTTTGTGTAATAATACAGTAGAGAATTTGAATGAAGATGCCTTACACATGAATAGTGGGGAATTCCCTCAGGATGAAGCATGGACAATGCCCAAACTACCTTCCAGGTGACTCTTGCAGCTAGTAAGGCTTATTTGCGGTCTTACTGCGTGGAAACAACTCTACATCCTCCAGCACGCCGTGGGACATCTTCTGACCAAAGGAGAAGTTCCTGGCACCTTTTGTTGTTGCAGAATCTTCGGCTTCTTCCAAGCAGTGGCAGCCCTTTTGCGCCTTCATCCGGGGTTTAGTGGGCTCCTGCCCCCCCTGGACACTTGCATGCCTCTTGGACTTGGTCCCCTTCCTTTGTAGGTCCTCAGGTCCAGGAATCCGTTTTCAGTGCTTTGCAGTCAGTTGTTGTCTTTGCAGAATCCCCTATCTCGACTTTACTGTCTTTCTGGGGTAATAGGGTAATTTTACCTCAAATTTCAGGGTCTTGGGGTGGGGTATCTTGGACACCCTTAGTGTTTTCTCACACTCCCAGTGACCCTCTACACACTACACTAGGCCTGGGGTCTATTCGTGGTACGCATTCCAGTTTTGGAGTATATGGTTTGTGTTGCCCATAGGCCTATTGTCTCCTATTGCATTCTATTGGGCTCTACACTGTTTGCACTACTTTTCTAACTGTTTACTTACCTGATTTTGGTTTTTGTGTATATTTTGGGTATATTACTTACCTCCTAAGGGAGTATATCCTCTGAGATACTTTTGGCATATTGTCACTAAAATAAAGTACCTTTATTTTTAGTAACTCTGAGTATTGTGTTTTCTTGTGATATAGTGCTATATGATATAAGAGGTAGTTCAGCCTAAGTTACTCTGCTATAGCTACCTCTATCAGCCTAAGCTGCTAGAATACCTCTATTCTACTAATAAGGGATAACTGGACCTGGCACAAGGTGTACGTACCCCAAGGTACCCACTATAAGCTAGGCCAGCCTCCTACAACTAGACATTGGCATCATATTACAAGTCAAAATGAGCCACTAAAGGAAACAGGTAAGACCATTAGAAACCCCAGCAGGAATTCCAGATCCAGATCTGTCAGTCTCCTAGAAGCCTTCTATCTTTCTCAGATTGAATATGAGTGGGTTCTTTGTCAGGTCCCCAGACTCTCCATCTCCATGAGACACCCTGGTGGATAATGTAGTCTCCTTTCATGAAGTGACAAACAGGGCAACTCAGAAACTGAAACTGAAACATTTACTCCAGTTTAAGAGACATTGATAATCTTCAAAATTATCCTCCCAAAGCCTCAAGGGAGCCCTATGGTTTATTGGGTTTGAAGTCTTCTTGAACCAGTGATGAATACCTTTATCAAGTCTGTTGGCCGTTCCCCCCAAAAATACATGCCTTCAGAATCAGATCCTCTCTTCTTCAGAGAAGCACCACTTCCTGATTCTGTAATAGTCTCCACTGCAAGAAAATGTTCTATTGGTTCTGGATCAACATCATCTGCTGCTCCAGAGAAGTAAAGCAAGAACATGGACTTGGTTGCAGAGAAAATCTGTTTGACTTCTTCCACTGCTCTAAAGACAGCCATTGCACTACTGTTCCAGTACAAAAGTGAGCTATGGAATTCTATGAGCCATTGTGTTTATTGAGTGTATGAAGAAGATTGGGATCATTTTAAGGATATTCTTGAGAGCGATTTGATCAGACCAGACCATCAATGCAGCAAAGAAATCTGCTGCAAGGGATATCTGTCATATAATTTGTTTACAACACAACTCATGATTAATAATCAGTTTCCTGGCTTCTCAGACACAACTGAGAATCATGGCTATGACTTTTTCTGTTCTATCTTTGTTTTTCAAGCGGATGATGGGTTCCAGTGGATAAGAGCAGAATTAGAAACCCTGAAATCTGTGGGCTTAGCGAAGAAAAAGGATCTTCTGTAGGTCGAGTTCCAGGTTTATGTGAGAGGCCAGGAACGTACCCATATTCCCTTTTGGAGAAGGCAGCAAGACCTGCAAGAAGGAAAACAAGAGGGATTGAAGGCCATGGAGGTGGTGCTCCCTCCTGTAGCAATCCCCTTAGGTGTTAGTCCCAAAAGGCAGCTTTCAAAGGGGAAGCCACCTTTGAAGGACCTATATGTCACACTAGGGAGGCGGGCTGCACAATTGGTTAGGCAGACATGCTGGCACAGGCTGCAGAAGGGGAAAATCAAGTACCCAAATGTTTTTCTCAGGCACATCCCGGGGGTAGGCTAGGAAGATCTGAACACTGAGAAAGGAGTCTCACTACCTTAGGAGTGCGCAGAATGGTGCATCCTAGGATAGCCAGATGCCGTACTCCACAGGAAGTGGTTAGCAGCTGTGACGGAACCTGTAGCCTATTACTGCCAACCGCATCCTACCCTGAGGCATGAGAGGGGCACTCCTGACACCAAGACCTCAGATATCAACCGACTTGGAAGAAGGAGCGAAGGTCTGGCCTGATGCACCAAAGCACCAGCAAATAGAGACTGCAACATCGAAGACTTCACCTGCTGCACCTTGGGGCTAGGGAAGCGAGGGACCGTGTCTACTATAAGCATTCAGTAGAGCCCAGTGAAGCCAGGAGAATCCAAGGGTAGCTGACTGGCCTCTTCTTCACTGCACAGGGACACAACAGCTAAAGAAGCCTGCTGGGTCAAGTTGGTAGCCAAAAGTCTTCAAGCCGCTACCACCACCACCATGCAGTACAAAGGGCCAAGAACCAAGGCACCAAGGTGCATCTGAGTTCCCTAATCCTGGGAATGCTGTCAGAGAGTTGCTGGGGCTCTCAGAAAGTGATTTATTGACCCAATGAGGATAGAACTGTGACCGTGACAACAGGCGACTGGTAGTCCAGTGGCACTGGGCTTTGGCCAGACCAGAGCGGTCTTCGTGGGATGTCGATCATGCAGTCAGGAGGCCCTCACCATCTTTGTGGACCAAGGAGTCCCTGCAAGAAGACCTCCGTTACCTAGGTCGCATCCACAGCATCCTTGAGCATCTTCAGCATCTTTCATCCCTTGCATCAGGACCACACCATATGAAGCCATTAAAATGAGGTTAAAGTGCTTGAAACTGCTGGAGGACTGATTATTCTGTGGAGGTAACTGTTTTTTGGGACTTTGCTGGTCCCTCTGACTAGCTCCCTGCTGGAGTAGATCGCCCCTGGTACTCCAAACTGACAACATTGACACTTACCTTTGTTTTCCTTGAATATGTTTCTAAGTGTCAAATTTGTTGAATTTGCCAAGACTTGTTCACAGATAAATGCTTTGATTTATGAATTCTTGTAAAATCTATATCTCCGGAACCCTCCAGTGGATCATTTTTGTTCTAGTGTCTAAACTCTTGGAAAAATACAGTCTATTTTTATTTATTGTTATTGGATTTCTTGAGTGTTTTGTCGATTTGTTCAATTGCTTAATGCTGTTAAATGCTTTATGCTTGTTCCATAAGTGCTTGTCAATGGCTATTAAAGCATTCAACTGCCCACTGGATGAGTTTTCTGTTTTTGATAATTGGGTCTTGAAACTCTTTAATGGTTTTGAGATGGGATGAGTTGAGATTTTAGTCACATCATTATCATTCCCTTAAAAGAGTTAAAGTTAATGGTGGCTTGTTTCCAGTTTGTGATCTGTTGGTTTCAGGTGCATTAAAGAAAGCCCATTTTGAGCTATTAGAAGAGATTTCTCTTCAGTTTCCATTACTGAAGGTGGTATTTTTGGTGACCATATTTATCACCAGCAGTTTAGGTGAACTGAGTACATTTGTGTATTAACCAACCTATCTGATCATTTTTGATGATCATGTACTTCCAAGATTGAGACCTATCTTTGGAGCGGAGGTTAATATGGTATTCACAGAACACCAGAAATAGTTCTGCTAGTGTTATGCCCTAGCCCAGTGAAAGACCAGAAAGATACAGGGTTAAATCAACTGATTTCAGAAAATGTGACTCCTTATTAATACATTTTGGTCGGGCTAATGGAGGTGGGAACTCTTCATTGTCCTCTTTGAATTGCCGGATTAAGGGTGTGATTGCTGTAGCTCATTCTAATCCATGGATGCATCCCTCCAGTCTTAGTAAAAACTCGTTCCACAAGGGCAATGGCTGCCTCATGTGTGGAATGGAGCCGAGTTTGTATTCCAGACATTTGTGCTACAGCACCTTGGGCAATTTGGTTCAAAGGTTTTAAATTTGAAGAATGTATCAGGAATAGTCTAAGAGTTAAGACTGATTCATGTTTTTTCAATTAAACCCAATTTGCTGCATTATTCTGTTGTCTTCATGGTTCCTTATTAAAAATATTTTATGCTTTGGCATGTCTACATTAGTAAGGGCTTGGATGAGAAATGTGGATAAGGAGGTTCATGTCTGGATTACTTGCCAGTAAACTTTATTACTTTGATTCCAAATTCTTCATCCCATTACTTATGATACCTTCCTCTGTCCTTGACTATAGCGGGAGAAGCCATTGGGAGTTGTCACATCATTATCATTCTCTCAAAAGAGTTAAAGTTGGTGGTGGCTTAGGCAGGAAAATAAGAAAGAAGGATGGGAGGTAGTGCCCTCAGTGAGGAGGGTCTCACATCTGGATTACAAAGTACTTTGGCAAGGAATATAGAACTGGAGTAATGAAGATTACTGGTAAGTAATACTGATATTCACTGTATCCTTCAAGGGTTCTGTGTCATATGTGACACATTTAGCAAGTCATGGCTCTTTAAACAACATCACTGTGCATTTGTGGACTTGTAGTCAGGATTTTAACATATTAAGAATGGTCTCAACAATCCCTTGTGTTTAAAGCATTCCTTGCTGAAAATCTGTAGGTTTCTATAACAAGTGGTCATGGAGCGTGTTAGAAATGGGGTCTCTGGTTGGCAGTCAGTTTGCACTCTGCCCAAGCAGGGACCCTCACTCTAGTCAGGGCAATGGAGATATTCACTTAACACCCCCTTGGTAGCTTGGCACAAGCAGTCGAGCTTATCTCAAAGGCAATATGTAAAGTATTTGTACCAACACACACAGTAACCCAGTGAAAACACTGCGAAA
The DNA here is from genome assembly GCF_031143425.1 of Pleurodeles waltl. Taxonomy (NCBI): domain Eukaryota; kingdom Metazoa; phylum Chordata; class Amphibia; order Caudata; family Salamandridae; genus Pleurodeles; species Pleurodeles waltl. The sequence goes on from NC_090447.1 coordinate 21,814,398, forward strand.
TGAACACAACACCAGTTTAGGCAATATTTATCTAAGTCAAACAAGACCAAAACGACAAAGATCCAACATACACACGTCAAGATATTAATTTAAACAAAAAGAGTCTTATTCCATGAAAAACAATGGAAACAATGTTTTCACAAAAAGTGCCTGGTTTGCGTAAAAAATAAAGTCAGATTAGATTTCTTATTGGCAGAGGGCATGCGTGTGTTGTTTCTGTTTGTGTGTGTGTCCGTGTGTACAGTCATTGTCTAATGATGGTGTCTCTTCTCTGCAGGTGGACCTCCCGCGCTTTGACCCTACTTCCTAGGTGGCAGAGAAAGAGGTCCGAGAAACACACAACCCATGGATGGAATAAGTGTGGTACTAAGGAGACACCATTGTCTGTTATGTTCAACTCACCGACTGCTCAAGCAGTGTTTCATTGCTTTAAAGACAGCTTTCCGGCACATTGCCTGCGCAAGAGCCTGCATCTACAAACATTCCTGCTGAGGACACAGCACATGGATAGGCGCGTGCACAACAAGCACCTGGAGAATGCCGCCTTCACCGCAATGCAGTGTGAGAGAAGGCATGGTGACTGAAGTGCGTGTTGCAGCTTAACACTTTGGCATTGTTGAAGCACAAACATTATTAATAAGATTGATGACACTGAAACATAATGAAATAATGGGCATTAACAATTAAAATGAAAAATGGTGTTTTGAGAAATGTGATCATTTTGGTGTCAGCCACAACGTGAAATAACTGTCTAATGAACATGTATTTGGCTTATTCATAATTAAATGTACAGAAAAATAAATAATAATATGTACTAAAAGTATTAGTGTGTTTAAATGTAAAAATTAAATTTTTATTAAATATGGACTAAAATGAAGAGGCCTAAAGCTAATTCTCAGTTTTAAAATGCTTGTGCAATTTTTTCCTTTCTCAACAGTTTCTGGAAGTTCAATGTTCATTGTTCACATGTTGCTGACCTCATATAATATTATAATTTCTTTAGAGATATAGATTCTAAGCATCCTGTGTAGCTCCTACACTGTGGGAAAGTTATCTTCTCATGTGATAACATTTTTCTGTCTTCCTGGGGAGAGATAGTGGTTACCCAGGGACAATAGCCTTCAGGGCTCATGTTACAATTGTAATTAACTGCAGAAACTAGTGATTGCAGTGAGAGATGATGAGCCACTTGTGAATGCAGAAAACGAAGAAAAGATCATTCTGAAACGTAGAGAAAAGTTGATTGGTTGTGACCTAAACCACCCCATAGACTGACCAACAGAAACTTAGCTAGTTGCTTTCTAGGACTTTAATATAGCAACTCAAGTGATGTAAGGAAGATTGTCTTCAGTTCCTTGCTCTTCTCAGTTGTAGTGCAGAGATATTCTATTTTTAAGCGAGTGTCATGATGTGGTGTGTCATTAGCTTTCTGCCATTGACAGTTCAGATGCATTAAGGCCAAACATTACTGAACTGTTCCTTATTATGTCATTGCTCAGTGAGGAGGACCAGAAGATGCTCCACTGATGAAGACATCGCTGTTTGCTGATACATTTTAGAGAGGTACAAACAAATGTGCATTTGTCTTGATTTTTACGTTTTCTCTCTATAGAAACCTAACCGCTATTTTTGGTTAGCGCCATAGTCAGATGTTTTCCAAATTAATTTTTCTATTTTTTTCTTTTTGCATGAAGCCGAAGCGTGCTTATAAAATTAGAGTTATAGTTAAGGATGCCACATTCTAAATTCACATAAATTGATAGTAAATGTTTCATCTGCGATAGCTAAATGTGTTCTGTTTCTATCATTCATCTGTTATTGTTGTTATTCTGCATGGTGGTTCTTGAATGCTTAATGATAAACATTCCGTCTAGGCTAGGATTCTTCCGAAGATTTGGTCAGCCTCTGTTATTCTTGTACTTGTATCATTTGGTCTTGCGTCTCACTTACTTGATCTTTGCATTGTTAATCTAAGGAAAATAAATGCTTGAACTTTATTAAACTGGTGTGGTGATTCATGGCCACATAGGTCATGGTGCATATGAATTACTGACTCCAATTTTGAAAGTGATGTTTATTTGGTTTGATATTGGCAATTGTTAGAAATGGGGTCTTTGGTTGACAGTCAGGTTACCGCCTGTTCAAGCAAGGACCCTCACTCTAGTCAGAGTAAAAGAGAATCACCCTCAGCTAACCCCTGCTTACCCCCTTGGTAGCTTGGCAGAGCAGTAGGCTTAACCTCAGAGTGCTAGGTGTAAAGTATTTCTACCAAAACACACAGTAACTCAATGAAAACACTATAAAATTACACAACACCAGTTTAGAAAAATAGGAAATATTTATCTAAACAAAACAAGACCAAAACAACAAAAATCCGACATACACAGGTCAAGTTATGACTTTTTAGAGATTAAACTCAAAAATAGCGCTTAGAAACAAAAATGCTTCGATGAGATGTTAACACAGCATCGTGATGGAGTCGTTCCCAACAAGCCGACACCAGCGGCGCTGGACACGGAGTCGTGTAGACCCCCAAGTACAGTACCTTTGGTGAAGAGTGAAAACAAGCCGATGCGCAAAGTCGGGGATCGCGGCGTCTGTGCGAAACGTTGAATCCGTGCACTTCGAGCGGCGTTGGTCACGACATGGTGCGGCGACTTCCACGGAGTCGCGGACTTCAGCAGGGCTGCAGCGGCATCGGGCCTGAGAAGAGTGTCGCGTTCCTGAGACTTTAAACAACAGGAAGCAAGCTTTAACTCAAGCCCTTGGAGATTTCTTCACAAGATGGAAGGCACACAAAGTCCAGTCTTTGCCCTCTTACTCTGGCAGAAGGAGCACTGGAGGAAACTCCACAAAGCACAGTCACAGGCAGGGCAGCACTTCTTCCTCAGCTATCAGCTCTTCTCCAGGCAGAGGTTCCTCTTGGTTCCAGAAGTGTTTCTCAAGTCTGTAGATTTGGGTGCCCTTCTTATACCCATATTAGTCTTTGAAGTCACCTTTCTTCAAAGGGGACTCACACCTACTTGTGAAATCCTGCTTTGCCCAGGCAAGGCCTCAGACACACACCAGGGGGTTGGAGTCTGCATTGTCAGAGGCAGGCACAGTCCTTTCAGATGAGAATGACCACTCCACCCCTCCCTCCTAGCAGAGATGGCTAATCAGGAAATGCAGGTTACACCCCAGCTCCCTTTGTGTCACTGTCTAGTGTGAGGTGAAAAACAACCCAACTGTCAAACTGACCCAGACAGGGAATCCACAAACATGGCAGAGTCACAGAATGGTTTAAGCAAGAAAATGCTCACTTTCTAAAAGTGGCATTTTCAAACGCACAATCTTAAAATCAACTTTACTAAAAGATGTATTTTTAAATTGTGAGTTCAGGGACCCCAAACTCCACATGTCCATCTACTCTCTACGGGAATCTACACTTTAATCATATTTAAAGGTAGCCCCCATATTATCCTATGGGAGAGACAGACCTTGCAACAGTGAAAAACGAAGTTGGCAGTATTTCACTGTCAGGACATATAAACCACAATACTATTTGTCCTACCTTATCCATACACTGCACCCTGCCCTTGGGGCTACCTAGGGCCTACCTTAGGGGTGCATACATGTAAGAAAAGGGAAGGTTTAGGCCTGGCAAGTGGGTACACTTGCCAAGTCGAATTTACAGTGTAAAAATACACACACAGACACAGCAGTGGCAGGTCTGCGACATGATTACAGGGTTACTTATGTGGGTGGCACAACCAGTGCTACAGGCCCACTAGTAACATTTGATTTACAGGCCCTGGGCATCTCTAGTGCACTTTACTAGGGACTTAACAGTAAAACAAATATGCCAATCATGGAGAACCAATTATGTACACATTTTAAACAGGAGCACTTGCACTTTGGCACTGGTTAGGAGTGGTAAAGTGCTCAGAGTAACAAAAACAGTAAAGTCAGAGTCCAGCACACATCAATAACCTGGGGAACAGAGGCAAAAAGTTAAGGGAGACCACGCCAAGGATGAAAAGTCTAACACATGTCCCCCCCAGCTAAAAGTGGGGAGCAACTACCAAACCTCATCGGAGTTCTCATCACTAAGCGGAAGAACCTGGACAGACCATCAGCATTGGCGTGCTCTGTACCAGGATGATGTTCCACCGTAAAGTCCATCCCCTGTAGGGAAATGGACCACCTCAACAGTTTTGGATTCTCACCCCTCATCTGCATTAACCATCTGAGGGGCCTGTGGTTGGTCTGAACTCGGAAGTGAGTCCCAAACAAGTAGGGTCTTAGCTTCTTCAGTCCCCAGACCACAGCAAACGCTTCACATTCTATGGAACTCCACCGACGTTCCCTGGGTAGTAACCTCCTGCTAATGAAGGCTACGGGTTGATCTAGGCCCTCTTCATTCAGCTGTGAGAGTACTGCTCCAATACCATGCTCTGAGGCGTCTGTTTGCATAACAAACTCCTTGGAGTAGTCAGGTGCCTTCAGCATAGGTGCTGTGCACATGGCAGCCTTCAGGGCATCAAAAGCGTTCTGGCAAGCCTCTGTCCAGATCACCTTCTTGGGTTGCTTCTTAGAAGTCAACTCAGTTAAGGGGGTAACAATGGTACCATATCCCTTAACAAACCTCCTGTAATATCCTGTGAGACCTAAAAAGGCTCTCACTTCAGTCTGGGTCTTGGGAGGCTCCCAAGCCAGAATCGTGTCAATCTTAGGCTGTAGGGGTGCCACCTGGCCTCTCCCCACCTGGTGTCCTAAGTACACCACAGAACCCTGCCGTATTTGGCACTTGCTCGCCTTAATAGTGAGGCCTGCCTTCTGCAGGGCCTCTAACACTCTCCAGAGGTGTTGCAGGTGTTCCTCCCATGTGGAACTAAACACAGCAATGTCATCCAGGTAAGCAGCACTGAACTCATCCAGTCCTGCCTACACCTGGTTGACCAACCTATGAAAGGTGGCAGGGGCATTCTTCATCCCAAAGGGCATCACGTTGAAGTGGAAGTGCCCATCTGGGGTAGAGAATGCTGACCTCTCCTTTGCCCCCTCAGTTAAGGCAATCTGCCAGTACTCAGATGTTAAATCAAACGTACTGAGGTACTTGGCAGCTCCTAACCGATCAATGAGCTCATCAGCTCGGGGGATGGGGTGCGCGTCAGTCTTGCTGACCGCATTGAGACCCCAGTAATCCACACAGAACCTAAGTTCCGGAGTGGCACCAGGAGCAGCAGCCTTTGGGACCAAGACCACTGGGCTGGCCCAGGTACTGCTGGAGTGCTCAATAACCCCTAGGGTTAACATTTTGGAGACTTCCTCCTTAATGCAAGCCTTGACCCTGTCAGTCACCCAGTAAACCTTATGTTTAACAGGTGTACTGTCCCCAGTGTCCACATTATGTGTGCACAGGTGTGTGACTTCTGGGATCAGGGAAAACAGCGAGACGAACTGTCCCAACACGTGGCGACAGTCCCTCTGCTGTTCCTCAGTCAGGGAGGGGGAGAGGATCACTCCCTCCACAGACCCATCTTTCTCTCCTGCAGACAGGAGGTCAGGAAGAGGCTCACTCTCTTCCTCCACCCGTCATCTGTCGCTAGGAGCATGGATAGCTCAGTTCGCTCAATGTGTGGTTTGAGGCGGTTGACATGTAGGACCCTCAAAGGGTTCCTGGGGGATTGCAAGTCTACCAGATAGGTGACCTCGCTCTTTCTTTCCACCACCTCAAAAGGCCCAATCCACTTATCTTGGAGAGCCCTAGGCTCCACTGGTGCCATGACCCACACTTTTTGTCCAGGCTGAAACTCAACCAGAGTGGCATTCTGGTCGTACCACCGTTTCATATCCTCCTGGCTTGCTTCCAGGTTCTCCTGAGCGAGACTCCTGAAGTGGGCAGTCTGGTTTCTTAGTGCCAGCATGTAGCTAAATACATCCTGGGGTGGTTTACTAGGAGCTTTCTCCAATGCCTCCTTCACCAGACCGAGCGGTCCCCTCACAGGGGGGCCATAGATGAGCTCAAAGGGGCTAAAGCCAAGTCCCTTTTGAGGCACCTCCCTGTAAGCGAACAGAAGGCATGGCAAGAGGACGTCCCACTTATGCCACAAGGGCTCTGACAGGGCCTGAATCATGCCTTTCAAGGTGCGGTTGAATCTCTCAACCAGACCATTACTTTGGGGGTGGTAAGGGGTGGTGAACTTGTAGGTTACCCCACACACCTTCCACAGAGACTTCATATAAGTGGATATGAAGTTTGTACCTCTATTAGATACCACTTCCTTGGGGAACCCCATGCGGGTAAAAACTCCCATCAAGGCACGTCCCACCACGGGGGCAGTGACCGTCCTTAGAGGAATGGCTTCTGGGTACCGTGTGGCATGGTCCACCAAAACCAGGATGAACCTGCTGACCATGGCTGTCTTGGGATCCAGAGGCCCCACAATGTCAATTCCTACCCTTTCAAAGGGAGTACTGACTACAGGTAAAGGTTGGAGGGGAGCTTTGCATTTCCCCCCACTCTTGCCACTTGCCTGACAAGTCTGACAAGACCTACAATAAGCAGCTGACTGCTTGTGCATCAAGGGCCAGTAAAAGTGGGAGACAAGCCTCTTATAGGTCTTGTCCTGCCCTAGATGTCCTGCCAAAGGCACATCATGAGCCAAACCCAGTAGGAAGGCCCTGAAGCACTGGGGTACCACCAGCATACGAGCTGACCCAGGCTCATGAACCTTAGGCTCACTATACAGGAGGCCATCCTCCCAATATATCAGGTGAGTACCTGGCGCCTCGCCAGCCGCCTGGGCTGCAGCCTGCTGCCGCAGCCCCTCAAAAGTAGGGCAATCCTTCTGCGCTGTGCAGAATGCTTCCCTGGTGGGTCCCCCTTCCTGCTGCCACTGTGACAGCTCAGGGACCTCCCCCAGTTCAGCCACCTGCTCTCCTGTAGGTTCCGGGGTGTCACCCTCAGGCTCCGCCTCCTCCCGGACCGTGGGAACCTCGGGCCGGTTTCCCGCGCCCCCTGCCCTTCCTCTTCTTGGCGGTCCCCTGGGCCACCTTTTCAGGCTCCAGGGGCTCTTGACTACCCTGATTGGCTGCCATAGACCGGGTGGATATGCATACCCACCCAGGCAGACCCAACATCTCCAAGTGAGACCTGTGTCCCTCCTCCTTCCAAGGGGAATCCTCTAGGTCGTTAACTAGCAAACAATCCACAGGCATGGTTGGACTCACAGCTACTTTCCAGGAACCTGAGACCCCCCCCCATTCAAAGGGAACCTGCGCCACTCTGCAGAGGCGCTCAGAGTTGTCTACCGCAACTACTTGGTGAAGTACCCGGGGATCAATCTGCTCTTCAGACACCAGGTGACTCCTCACTGTAGTCACACTGTCTCCTGTGTCTCTCAGAGCCTCCACCTTCTGTCCATTGATGGTCACCCATTGCCTGTACTTCTTAGTGTTATCAGGCACTATGTTTCTCTGGACCATCTCACTGTCCCCTAGTGAGACAAGGGTCATTTCTGCTGGTTCCCACCCACCTGAAACCAACTCCTCCCCAAGCGCTACACTGGCCAAACCCTAGGACGGTGCACCAGTGGGTGACGGTGTACTTTTGGGGCATTTGGGGTCCCCCCAAACATGACCCACCTGGTCACATGCATGGCACTTACGTGGGGGACCACCTGCCACTGGTTTCCCTTTGGACAACCATGGCTTCTTTTCACTGGGGGGTTGGGAATCCTTACCCTGGGAATCAGTTTGGGGCCCTTTAGAGAACTCTCCCTGTTTGCCCTTACATCCCCCTTTCTTCTGAGAGGGACCCTGCCCACCCTTGGAGTGGTCTCCCCCATACCTCTTTTGGACCCTGGAGCTCTCCCAGCGGTCCGCTTCCTGCGCAAGCTTCCTGGGGTCAGTCAGCTTGCTGTCAATGAGGTGCTGGCGCACCCCTGGAAAACATAAACTGTACAAGTGCTCCCAAGCAATTAAATTGTAAAGCCCCTCATACGTGTTTACCTTACTGTCCTTCACCCTACCATCCAGTGACCTGCAAAAAGAATCAACACATTCCAACTATGTTTGTGATTCCTTTCTTTTGTAGGATCTAAACTTCTCCTTGTACTGCTCAGAGGTGAGAGCATACCTGGTGAGTAAGGCCTCCTTCATCACAGGGTAGGTGAGACTCTGAACATCCCCTAAGGCTGTCAGTGTGTCCCTTCCCTCTGCCTCAAAATACTTCCACAGGGCTGCCCCCCAATGAGCTTCAGGGACCAGGTTCATGTGGAAAGCTGACTCATAACCATTGAACCACAAGTAGATATCATCCTCCCTCTTATAACCCTCACAAGGTCTTTTGGGATGTGTACTCTTCTCTCAGGTTGCACTGTAGGATTGCTGCCACCATCCCCACTGGACTGGCTCCTCTGATCTAACTCCTTTAAGTTAAGCTCATGAGCCAGCTGCATCTTCCTTTCCTCAAGGACTGCTCTTCTCTCATCTCTTTCTTTCTCCAGATTGAGCTTCTGCAGCTCCAATTGGTATGCCCTCTCTGCCTGTCTGTCCTGCAATTCTTCAGGTGTCAGACCTTTGGAGGATACACTGCTACTTGCCCTAGAGACTCTTTCCCTGGGAATAACAGGTCCCCCCACTATACCATTATGTACTGATTGCTCTCCCTCCTCATTCTCATCCTCCTCCTCATCCTCAGTGTGTCCTACAGTGTTTCTGGTTGTCACCCAGGCCATCAGCGCCTTTTTCAGCTCATCCTTCTTGGAAGAGCTCTTAATGGGACAACCAAAATTTTTACAAAACTGCTTTAGCTGAGCCTTGTTATAACTTTCCAATTGCTTCATGTCAAAAACAGCTTCAACTGGTGCAACTCCAAGTAGAGACATGATGAAAGGTTAAAAGAGTGCAAAGTTCCAAATGCAGAAACAAGTTCCGAAATGAAGTTCAAAGTCAATCAAAGATCAGCGAAGAAAAACAAAGTGGACGTAGGGAAAAATCCACAAAAAGAGAAAAAGCTAAAATCTTAAGACAAGCAGTATGTGGTCACGTAGTGGTCTGCACTCAAAATAATAGTGTATACTTAATCACTGTATGTCAAGTAAAAATACAAGTCCAAATCCCAACAGCTGATCACCAATGTTAGAAATGGGGTCTTTGGTTGACAGTCAGGTTAGCCCCTGTTCAAGCAAGGGCCCTCACTCTAGTCAAGGTAAAAGAGAATCACCCTCAGCTAACCCCTGCTTACCCCCTTGGTAGCTTGGCAGAGCAGTAGGCTTAACCTCAGAGTGCTAGGTGTAAAGTATTTGTACCAATACACACAGAAACTCAATGAAAACACTATAAAGTTTAGAAAAAATAGGAACATTTTTATCTAAACAAAACAAGACCAAAACAACATAAATCCGACATACACAAGTCAAGTTATGACTTTTTAGAGATTAAACTAAAAAATAGCGCTTAGAAACAAAAATGCTTCGATGAGATGTTAACATGGTGTCGTGACGGAGTCGTTCCCAACAAGCCGACACCAGCGGCGCCGGACACGGAGTCGTGTGGACCCCCAAGTACAGTACCTTTGGTGAAGAGTGAAAACAAGCCGATGCACGAAGTCGGGGATCGCGGCTTCTGTGCGAAATGCTGAATCTGTGCACTTCGAGCGGTGTCGATCACGACGAGGTGCGGTGACTTCCACGGAGTCGCGGACTTCAGCGGGACTGCAGCGGCATTGGGCCTGCGAAGAGCGTCACGTTCCAGCAAGGGTCACGGCGTCGGGTGCAGGCGGCGTTACCGGATTCAGCAGCGGCGTTGGTCCGGAGTCGTCCGAAGTCGATTTCCTTGGATTTCCACCAGCTTTCCTTTTAAGGGTCCAGGAACTGGATAGGGCACCACTTGTCGGAGCAGGAGTCTCTCCAGAGACTCCAGGTGCTGGCAGAGAGAAGTCTTTGCTGTCCCTGAGACTTCAAACAACAGGAGGCAAGCTCTAACTCAAGCCCTTGGAGATTTCTTCACTAGATGGAAGGCACACAAAGTCCAGTCTTTGCCCTCTTACTCTGGCAGAAGCAGCACTGCAGGAAAGCTCCACAAAGCACAGTCACAGGCAGGGCAGCACTTCTTCCTCAGCTCTTCTCCAGGCAGAGGTTCCTCTTGGTTCCAGAAGTGTTTCTCAAGTCTGTAGATTTGGGTGCCCTTCTTCTACCAATTTTAGTCTTTGAAGTAACCTTTCTTCAAAGGGGACTCACACCTACTTGTGAAATCCTGCCTTGCCCATGCAAGGCCTCAGACACACACCAGGGGGTTGGAGTCTGCATTGTCAGAGGCAGGCACAGTCCTTTCAGATGAGAGTGACCACTCCACCCCTCCCTCCTAGCAGAGATGGCTAATCAGGAAATGCAGGTTACACCCCAGCTCCCTTTGTGTCACTGTCTAGTGTGAGGTGAAAAACAACCCATCTGTCAAACTGACCCAGACAGGGAATCCACAAACACGGCAGAGTCACAGAATGGTTTGAGCAAGAAAAGGCTCACTTTCTAAAAGTGGCATTTTCAAACGCACAATCTTAAAATTAACTTTACTAAAAGATGTATTTTTAAATTGTGAGTTCAGGGACCCCAAACTTCACATGTCCATCTACTCTCTAGGGAAATCTACACTTTAATCATATTTAAAGGTAGCCCCCATATTATCCTATGAGAGAGACAGACCTTGCAACAGTGAAAAACGAAGTTGGCAGTAATTCACTGTCAGGACATATAAACCACATTACTATGGCGGTCATTCCAACCGCGGCGGTCAATGACCGCCGGGTTGGTGGACCGCGGGAGCACCGCCGACAGGCCGGCGGTGCTCCCAAGGGCATTCCGACCGCGGCGGTAAAGCCGCGGTCGGACCGGCAACACTGGCGGTCTCCCGCCAGTGTACCGTCGCCCATAGGAATCCTCCAAGGCGGCGCAGCTAGCTGCGCCGCCGAGGGGATTCCGACCCCCCCTACCGCCATCCAGTTCCCGGCGGTTCGCCCGCCGGGAACCGGATGGCGGTAGGGGGGGTCGCGGGCCCCCGTAAGAGGGCCCCTACAAGTATTTCACTGTCTGCTTCGCAGACAGTGAAATACGCGACGGGTGCAACTGCACCCGTCGCACAGCTTCCACTCCGCCGGCTCGATTCCGAGCCGGCTTCATCGTGGAAGCCTCTTTCCCGCTGGGCTGGCGGGCGGCCTGAAGGCGGCTGCCCGCCAGCCCGGCGGGCGGGAGTCGGAATGAGGGCCTATATGTCCTACCTTATCCATACACTGCACCCTGCCCTTGGGGCTACCTAGGGCCTACCTTAGGGCTGCCTTACATGTAAGAAAAGGGAAGGTTTAGGCCTGGCAAGTGGGTACAATTGCCAAGTCGAATTTACAATGTAAAGATACACACACAGACACTGCAGTGGCAGGTCTGAGACATGATTACAGGGTTACTTATGTGGGTGGCACAAACAGTGCTGCAGGCCCACTAGTAACATTTGATTTACAGGCCCTGGGCACCTCTAGTGCACTTTACTAGGGACTTAACAGTAAAACAAATATGCCAATCATGGAGAACCAATTACGTACACATTTTAAACAGGAGCACTTGCACTTTAGCACTGGTTAGCAGTGCCCAGAGTAACAAAAACTGTAAAATCAGAGTCCAGCACACATCAACAACCTGGGGAACAGAGGCAAAAAGTAAAGGGAGACCACGCCAAGGATGAAAAGTCTAACATCAATGTTGTTTGTTAGGATGGTATCTCACTCCTGTCTGAGCCCAAAGATTTGTGTCGACCTCTAAGGGGAATTGATGGTTACCCTATATGTGTCACCTTATAAATCAAATATTAAAAGCAATATAAGGCTGGACATGCCCGCAATTATGGTATCAGCAGAGGATGGTTACGTCTCAATAGGAGAGAATCATCTGATGGTATCATCTCATTACGAGGGAAACGTCCTGTTTTTATTCGATATATGGCATTTAGAAAGGATTTGGAGATTTGGTTTTACCAGTGCTTGTTGAAATTTTGAAATGTGATTTTGCCAATGCTTGTTTAGATGACATTTGGGTTTGCCAATGCTTGTTTGAAAATGTTTCCAGCGTTCCTAGTGTGTTTTGTGTTTGAGTTATGGTTTGCGCTTGCACTGCTTTAGCAAATTGCTGGTGAATTGTGATGTTGGAAAGAAATAGGGAGTTTGCGCACTCCAATGTAGTTTGTTAGGGAGTGTGCATACTTCAATGGGTGCATGTAGGGAATGCATCATACGTCAATTGGGTGTGGTACTTTGTGCTAAAAAATTGCCACATGGTTGTTGGTATATGGACCCTACGTGGTCTAAGACTCTGGAATATTGAGTATTGTACAAGTGTGTTCTACACACTTGTTTGCTCTTTGTTGTATCTTGTCTGTTTGTGTGGTCAGTCGGGTGTGGCTGACAGATAGTATTTCTAGGTTGCATGCAAACGGAGTGTTAGTTTGACAGGTACAAAGTGATTCCTGAGTGCGCAGGGAGGATCTGGTATTAGTCAAGGGAGAAATTTGGAGGTCGACTTTTACTTGTGCATGTAAGAAAGCTGAGGTCGAATGAGTAGCTGTCAGAGCTAAAAGCCGCAGTCAAGAATTCTGTAAGGCTTCCGAAGGGATTGCATTCCCCACCTGTAGTAAGCAGACAAGATAGTGTGTTGATTTTTCTTTAATGCTCGCAATATTTTGCATTAGGTTTTGTGTGAATCGCAAGACTTTGTGAGTTGCTATGCATGTGAATGTGACGTCACTTAGGTCTGTGCTGGTGTAGGAACGTCCTCCTTATTGCCCTGGTCACCCTCAAACATTTTTGACAGATACTGGTGGTTACTGACTCTTGGCTGTGGCCTGGGTAGTGCTTATCAATCCGAGGGCCAGTGCTCTGTGTGAAGTGGATATGCAAATTAGGCTAATTATAATTGGCAGTATCAACCTACCTATAAGTCTCTAGTATATGGTAGGGCATGTAGGTTTAGGGACCCCAGCATAGGTAGTCCACCCATGGGTGCACTGCTAAGGTGCCCAGTGTAATTTTAAAGGCACGGCCTGCCTTGCTGGCTGCTTTTAAACTAAAGTTATATGCAAACGCAACATTGGAATTAAAAGTACTTCCAAAGTTTTAAACTAGTCTTAAACTCCCTTATTTTTATATACGTCACCCATAAGATGTGCCCTAAGTGCCCCTATGGTTGGGTTCCATGTAACTATAAGCAGTGAACTTATAAACATTGTTTTATAAGCCCTGGTGAGGTAAAATAGCCAAATTAGTGTTTCCCTCACTGTAGTGAATGGCCTTCATATGCTAAAATAGGGAGACCTAAGTCCCCATAAAAGCCAGATATTTTGAGTTTGGTATCAAATTAATTGTAAATCCCACAACTTGACATTGTTGAATTTAATATAACTAGTTCAGGTAAAGAGTTTTAAAACTCTACCTGAAAGTTGCCAAGTTCAGCTCTTGTGCCCTTCTCTGATTGGCCGGCCTCTGGCTGTCTTGATGAGGGGTGAAGTAGCCTTAGCTGAACACAAAGAATGTGCCGGGGGAGGGGAGGAACCTCCTGCTTGGGACAGCTGAAAACTAGCTAACCAGAGTCCCCAGCATCAAAACTTGAAGGAACTGACCAGCTGACCAATGGCTAGTGGTCATTTTGGATTTGAACCAGGGGCATTCTGGGAGTTGGAGTCCTAACACTCAAGTACCAACTCAGAGCTTCTGGAACCTTGGGGTGATCTGTGAATTCCTAAAGGACCTTCAAAGATCTTGTGGAAGAAGATCCAGAAGTTTGGAGAAGATTGGAGAACTTTTGGTAAAAAGCTCCATAAAGGGACCGACCCACCGTCGAGAGTCAAGCCGGCTTACATCGACCGCAACCCGGCCTGACTTTCAGGTTTGTCGTGCTAAAAAGCTCCAGAGCTCCAGACCTCCAGGAGTTCAACTGGGGCTCCTGGAAAGGCAATCTGATGAGGTTGACTCGAAATCGGCTTGCTGTGGAAAGTCGTCATATGACAGAGGGAAGAAGCTCCTAAAAAGAGACTAAGGGGGTCATTCCAACCCTGGCGGTCGGTGATAAAGCGACGGCCAACCCGCCAACAGGCAGGCGGTCCAAAAAATGGAATTCTGACCCTGGCGGGAACCGCCAGCACAGCCCGCCACTTCAACACTCCGACCGCCACGGCGGGACAGACAAACAGCGCGGCGGTCACCGCCAACAGGCAGGCGGCAGACAATGTACCACCCACCCTATCACAACTCACCAATCCGCCACCTTTTCCGGGGCGGGAGCCCCGCCGATAAAAACACGGCGGAAACAGACTACGAACGGGAAAACGCTCACCTCTACACACTCTACGAGGAAGGAGGACAGCATGGAACCCGAATTAAACATCCTACCAGCTATTGTCTACCTGCTCATCTACAACGAGTACGAACGCCGGCGCAGACGACAACGGTGAGTACTGCACCTACGACACAGGGGAGGGGGGAGGAGAAAAGGTTATGGGCACACACATACGTGACACACCCACCCCCCCACCCCAAATACCCACACTCCAATGCAGAGCAACAAGTCAGAGTGACACCCCCCAAACCTCCCGGAATAATGCAAAGACATAATTAAAATGACCTTTAAATTTTATGTACATAATAGCTCTATTGAAGTAATTAGAAATATACAATATGAAAGATACAAAATAAAGAATGAACATAGTGAAAAATATATACATAGGCAATAAGTCCTGCACATTTAGTCAAAGTTCCATAGTCCGTGGGCCAATGTGTACAAACACATGGGCAAAGCCCACACAGGAGACCAGATACCATTGGAGAGAACACTGCTGGGGCATCAGATGATAAAACTACAGGCACCTCAGGGGGAAGGGAAGGGGGGGCACCTCAGCCACATGAGTCCACGACGCCAGATCCACGAGGGGCCTCCATGCCCACTGTATCATCCTGGGGAGTGCAAAGCCACAGTCTCACAAGTCTCTACAGTGGGTGGCTTGCCCACTGTTCCATCCTGGGGAGTGCAAAGCCACAGTCTCTCAAGTCCATACAGTGGGTGGATTGCCCACTGTTCCATCCTGGGGAGTGCAAAGCCACAGTCTCTCAAGCCTCTACAGTGGGTGACTTGCCCACTGTACCATCCTGGGGAGTGCAAAGCCACAGTCTCTCAAGTCCATACAGTGGGTGGATTGCCCACTGTTCCATCCTGGGGAGTGCAAAGCCACAGTCTCTCAAGCCTCTACAGTGGGTGACCTGCCCACTGTACCATCCTGGGGAGTGCAAAGCCACAGTCTCTCAAGTCTCTACAGTGGGTGGGTTGCCCACTGTTCCATCCTGGGGAGTGCAAAGCCACAGTCTTACAAGTCTCTACAGTGGGAGGGTTGCACACTGTACCATCCTGGGGAGTGCAAAGCCACAGTCCATCAGATGGAGTACCAACTCCACTGGTAATGGAGGAGGCATGGTGCCCAGAGTGCTTCGTGAAGCCCTGCTCGACACAGAACCGGCACTGTCAATGGGCCAGCGGTGCTTGAGACGGCGGTGCCCAGCGGAGCGGTGCTTGACAGGTAGGGCCCAGCGGAGCGCTGCTTGAGATGAAGGGCCCAGCGGAGCGCTGCTTGAGACGGCGGTGCCCAGCGGAGCGTGCTTGACAGGAAGGGCCCAGCGGAGCGGTGCTTGACAGGAAGGGCCCAGCGGAGCGGTGCTTGAGACGGCGGTGCCCAGCGGAGCGGTGCTTGACAGGAAGGGCCCAGCGGAGCGGTGCTTGACAGGAAGGGCCCAGCGGAGCGGTGCTTGAGACGGCGGTGCCCAGCGGAGCGGTGCTTGACAGGAAGGGCCCAGTGGAGCGGTGCTTGAGACGGCGGGGCCCTGTTCAGCGGTGCTTCTCACGGCGGGGCCCTGTTCAGCGGTTCTTGTCACGGCGGGGCCCTGTTCAGCGGTTCTTGTCACGGCGGCCCCTGTTCAGCGGTGCTTCTCAAAGGCGGGCCCTGTTCAGCGGTTCTTCTCACGGCGGGGCCCTGTTCAGCGGTTCTTCTCACGGCGGGGCCCTGTTCAGCGGTTCTTGTCACGGCAGCCCCTGTTCAGCGGTGCTTCTCACGGCGGGGCCCTGTTCAGCGGTTCTTCTCACGGCGGGGCCCTGTTCAGCGGTTCTTGTCACGGCGGCCCCTGTTCAGCGGTGCTTCTCACGGGGGCGGCCTTGTTCAGCGGTTCTTCTCACGGCGGGGCCCTGTTCAGCGGTTCCTGTCACGGCGGCCCCTGTGCAGCCCTGTTCAGCGGTTCTTGTCACGGCGGGGCCCTGTTCAGCGGTTCTTGTCACGGCGGCCCCTGTTCAGCGGTGCCTGTCCTGTGTTTCTAGGGAGCCAGACCTGGCCAATACCTCCCGCTCAGTCGCCATCCGACCTAGCGGGGCCCTCCTGTGATGGAGTCCTGGGCCCGTGGGTGTCGTCCGTTACACCCGGAATGGGGCTGGTGGGGCCCTCCTGGGCAGCTCGCCTGCTGCCTGACTTCTCCGCCCTGCTGCCCTTGCCCTCCTTCGCTGAAGCTCTGTGGCCCTTGCCTCCCTTTGATGATGTGGCAGGTGACGGGGCAAGGCTACTGTCCTTGGTGGCAGCCTTCTCAGGCTTGTCGCGCCGGCCATTATTTTTTTGGTCCTCTTCCCAGGGGTTGGGCTAGCTGTCCCCTTGCTGCTGGCCGATGTTCCTGCCCTAGGAGCTGGGGGACTCCAATAGCCCTGCACTATGGTCTTAGTAGATGCAGGGCTGGTGGTGGCTGAGGTGCTCTTTGGACTCTTACCAGATGGAGGGGGTGGGTCAGTGGTTGGAAAGAGGTCAAGGTTGGAAAGGAAAATCAATTTAGAAAGACAGGGACGGGTAGGTGTAGTGGTTATGGGAGTGGAGGAAGAGGATGTGGTTGTAGGAGAGTCAAGTGTGCTGTCTTTGGGTGCAGGTGCTTGTGCTGGAGGCTGTCGTGAGGTGGATGGCTGTTGGGTGGGTGGCTGCCTGCGTTTGTGTGGTTTGGAAGAGGGGGTGACAGACACACTGGGAGAGGACACAGGGGACGTGTAAATGGCAGTGGGGGTGGTGACTGCACGGGTGCGGACTGTACTGGAGGGTGTGCTGGTGATGGAAGTACTGGCTGATGGTGGTGTGCATGCAGGTGTGAGTGGAGACGTCACAGGGAGGGAGGAGGGAGACGAGGAGGTGGGGGACACAGAGGTGGTAGTGACTTTTGGCATGTCTGCATCTGGATGTTGCTTGGGTGAATGCTTGCGTGATCTGTGGTGCTTATGTCTGGATGAGCTGCCCTTGGGTGTTGAGGTGTGTGCAGGCTGGTCTGATGGTGTGGATGGGATAGGCAGAGGAACAGGAGACTGGGACTGGGTGGAGGGAGTTAGAAGAGGGAGGATGGAGACAGGGACAATGGCTGCCATCAGTGCTGAGGCCAGAGCGTTGAACGATCGCTGATGGGCAGCCTGACCCGAATGAATGCCCTCCAGGTATGCATTGCTCCGATGCACCTGCCTTTCTACCCCCTGGATGGCATTCAAAAGGGTAGACTGCCCAACAATGATGGTCCTCAGGAGGTTAATGACCTCCTCACTGAGGGCAGCAGGGGTAACAGGGGCAGGGCCTGAGGTGCCTGGGGCGAAGGAGATGGCCGGCTTCCTGGCCGCGCGGGCACGGAGCGAAGGCTGAGGGGCTGCTGGGAGGGCGGGGCTGGTGCGCTGGGTGGCGGCTGTACCTGTTGTGGCGGTGGGCACGGATGTTGCCGCCACCGCAAGGGAGCTCCCTTCCGAGGACGTGTCGGTGTCGCTGACGTCTCCACGGGTCCCCGTTGTGGAGCTCCCCTCGCCCTCCGTCTCACTGGTGTACTCGGAGTCTGTTGCATGGCCCTCCGGGGCCATGTGAGATGCAGCTCCCTCATGCGCCGATGCCACTTCTCCTCCGCCTGATGATGCTAATGCACACATGAACAGGAAGACAAAGAAAAGGGGGGGGGAGAAATGAAGACTGGTTGAGTGCATGCATTGGCAACACCGTTGGCGGAGAGGACAGAGACAGAAGCCCTCAGCACTAGGCCGCGCAATCGGGGTACACTACTCAGTTATTGTGATTAGGCCTACAGGTCTATGGACGACAAATGCACACATGGGTGAGGCCGGACCATGGATAGCTGTACTTGGCACCCTACAGAGGTGGGGGCGGGGGCACAGGGCCATGCCTAACAGAGGGGCCTAGCCTACAGAATACGCCCTGGCCTAGGGATACCCACAGCCCTCCTCCCCCACTGAGACACCTCCACTGCGCGTAAATATAGCTGAATGTGCTGCTACTCACCCCCTTGTGTCTGCTGTGATGTCCTCACGCGCCCATCCAAATCGGGGTAGGCCACCGCCAGGATCCGGAACATCAGTGGGGTCAATTGGCGGCTGGCACCCCTCCTACGTTGGGAGGCCATCCCCAGCAGAGACTCGGCGGTCTTTCTGGTCCTGCTGCGGATGTCCTCCCACCTCTTGCGGCAGTGGGTGCCCCGTCTGTTGTGGACCCCCAGGGCCCGGACGTCCTTGGCGATGGCATGCCAAATATCGATCTTCTGATGGGCGCTGACCTATGTGACATGTACAGGGTGGGAAAGGAAATATCATCACTTTTCTGCCTGGTCAATGTGAGTGGCCCCCCTCCCCAACCTTGCCATGTGGCACATGCTCTCATCTGTCGTGCGTTGCACTCCTCATTCGCTCCCCTCCCCACCATCTTACATCCACCCCACTCAACACAGGCATAGCTCATTCAACGTGCACCCTGTGTACTAACCTGTTGGTCTGGAGGACCGTAGAGTAGCGCATACTGGGGGAGGACCCCATCAACAAGTTTCTCCAATTCTTCTGAAGTGAAGGCAGGGGCCCTTTCCCCAGTCGCAGCAGCCATTGTATCTCCCAGACCGAGGTCACAGCAGCACTTGCAGTATAGGTCCTCTCCTGTGGATGATCAGGTCTCGAGTGATTAATCAGATAGAAAATGGCGGTCACGGCCGCGGTGGTACGTACCGCTGCGGTGCGTACCGCGACCGCCGGCGCACATCGTCATTGGCTACTGAAACCCATAGGGTTCAATGTTAACCAATGCGGCTTAGCGCCGCGGTCTTCGACCGCCTACCGCCACGGTGTGCCACGCCAGCGCATTGACCTCACATCCCACTGTCACACTTCACAGGTCAGGCAGCCGCCATTTCGAGGGCCCACATGGCATAATTTATACTGCGTCACACAGGCCTAGGCCTTGCATTGCCACTCAAACTAGCCTTTCAATGCATAGCGATTCGTTTACTGTGCAAGCTGTGTGTACGAACCTGTGGGTTGTTTGACTCTGTGCTCCATGTTGTCGTTCCTAGGCACCGTCCGCTGGGACTTGCGAGGAGAAGGACGAATCCTCCCGTGTACCGACCGCTGGTGGACCTGTCGACAATGGAAGAACGACATATCATACTTAGATACAGGCTTGACAGAGCCACTATACATGAACTGTGTGCCCAGCTGGAGCCAGACCTGATGTCCCCCATCCGCCAACCCACAGGGATTCCCCCTCTGGTGCAGGTTCTGTCAGTACTCCATTTTTTGGCAAGTGGGTCTTTTCAGACAACAGTGGCCATGTCATCTGGGATGTCTCAGCCTATGTTTTCTAAGGTTTTGTCCAGAGTGTTGTCTGCCCTGATGAAATACATGCGGAGCTACATTGTTTTCCCTGAGGTGGGCGATTTGGCTACAGTGAAGGGTGATTTCTATGCCCTTGGACATATCCCGAACATCATTGGTGCCATTGATGGGACCCATGTGCCTTTGGTCTCCCCCAAAGACAGTGAGCAGGTGTACAGGAACAGAAAAAGTTATCATTCGATGAATGTCCAGGTGGTCTGTTTGGCTGACCAGTACATCTCTCATGTAAATGCTAAGTTCCCTGGGTCAGTGCATGACGCGTATGTCATGCGAAATAGCAGCATCCCTTATGTGATGGAACAGCTACAGAGACACCGTGTATGGCTATTAGGTGACTCTGGTTACCCCAACCTGTCGTGGCTACTGACCCCAGTGAGGAATCCCCGGACCAGGGCAGAGGAACGGTACAATGAGGCCCATGGCGAACTCGGAGGATAATAGAAAGGACCTTCGGCCTCCTGAAGGCCAGGTTTAGGTGCCTGCATATGACAGGTGGATCCCTACTGTACTCACCAAAGAAGGTGTGCCATATCATCGTGGCCTGCTGTATGCTTCACAATCTTGCTTTGAGACGCCAGGTGCCTTTCCTGCAGGAGGATGGTCCAGATGGTGGTGTTGTAGCAGCTGTGGAGTCTGTGAAGAGTGAAGAGGAGGAAGACGACGGGAACGACACAGACAACAGGGATACAGTGATACAACAGTATTTTCAGTAGCACACAGGTAAGAATCACCCACGCCATTTTACATTTACTTAAGGCCTCCTGCCTCTCTACTGTCTGTGTTTCCCCCCAGTTCCTGTTGTTGTTCTGGTGGCCTGTTGTTGTGTGGGGGCCTCCTGTCCACTAGCGCCGGCGGAGGTGGTAGGCTGTTCCTGGTCTGGGTTAGTGACAGGGGCCCTTTGGGGTGCCACATGGTCCCGCAATGTGGTGACTATCTGGTTAAGGGCCAGGACGATGGTCCCCATTGCGGAACCAATGTTCCTCAGTTCCTCTCTGAACCCCATGTACCGTTCCTCCTGCTGTGCCTGGATCTCCTGGAACCTGGCCAGTACCGTCGCCATCGTCTCCTGGGAGTGGTGGTAGGCTCCCATGATGGAGGAGAGCGCCTCTTGGAGAGTGGGTTCCCTGGGCCTGTCCCCCCCCTGTCGCACTGCAGCCCTCCCAGTTCCCCTGTGTTCCTGGGCCTCTGTCCCCTGGACGGTGTGCCCACTACCACTGCCCCCAGCTCCCTGTGGTTGTTGGGGTGGTGGGTCAACCTGGGTGCCCTGTAGTGGCGGACACACCGCTGATTGACGTGTCCTGGAGACAGAGGCATGGGCCCGCTGGGTGGGAGCTGTGCTGGTGTTCCCAGAGGGGGTTGGGTTTGCTGTTGCCTGTGGCTGTCTGTGGGGAACCGACTGTCCAGAGGTCCCCGATGGGCCGGGCTGGTCATCTGGGTCCAGGGAGACAGAGCTGCTGTCATCGCTGGGGGCCTCTTCTGGGGGTGGGATGGACATTTCTGTACCCTCCGTTGCGGGTGGTGGCGTTCGGGTCCTGCAGGGGTATAAGGGTATGGTTATAGCTTCTGTGTGTGGCATTTCGTGTGATGGGTGGGTGGCCGTGTACCCAAGTGCAGGCATTTCCTTGTGGGGGCTTTTGTGAGGGTGGCTTGTGGGGGTGATGTGTGTGTGCAGTGGGCATGCTTTGGTGATGGGTGTCCATGCTTTGTGGTCGCATGCAGGGCTTGGTGTTGGGATGGGTGGGTTGTGATGGTGAGCCATTTGCAAGGAGTTGTTGTGGTGGGGGTGGGGGTGAGGGTGGGGCTATGTGCTGGCATGCAGGTGGGGTGGGGGTGGGAAGAAGTAGTTAAGAATTGACTTACCAGAGTCCATTCCTCCGCCTACTCCTGCGAGGCCCTCAGGATGCAGGATGTGCAAGACTTCCTCCTCCCATGCTGTAGATTCTGGGGGAGTAGGTGGGGGTCCGCCGCCAGTCTTCTGCACCGCAATGTTGTGCCTTGATACCATAGAACGCACCTTCCCCCGTAGGTCGTTCCAGCACTTCCTGATGTCATCCCGATTGCGTGGATGCTGTCCCACCGCGTTGACCCTGTTCACTATCCTTTGCCATAGCTCCATCTTCCTAGCAATGGTGGTATGCTGCACCTGTGCCCCAAAGAGCTGGGGCTCTACACAAACTATTTCCTCCACCATGACCCTGAGTTCTGCGTCAGAGAACCTGGGGTGTCTTTGGGGTGCCATGGGGTGGTGTGGATGAGGTGAGGGATGTTGTATGTGTTGTAGAGTGTGATGTGTGTGGTGGTGTATGGTGTTTTATGCGTGGTAATTGTGTGGGTGATGTTGTGATTTGCCTCTGTGTGATGGTCTACTCTAAGCAGTGCTGTCTCTCCCTGTCCTTAATTCGCAATTGTGGTCGTAGGGGTTTGTGGGTGATGTGGGTGTGTGTTTTATATTGTATTGGGTGTGTGGGAGTGGTGTGTGTATGTGTATCAGGTGTGTGTATTTCAAATTGTCCAATGTGGTTGTGTTTTGTAAGGGTGTGTGTATTGTGACCGCGGCGGTGTGTACCGCCAATAGACTACCGCGGTTGAAAAACCACCGCCTGGATTCGTGGGTCGGAATGGCATGGGCGTATTTGTGTTGGCGTGACGGTGGAGGTTTGGTCATCGCCATTTTTTCGCTGACCTTTGGTGTGGCGGACTATTGTGGATGTCGGGTTTTTGGAGGTTTTCAAGTAGCGGGTCAGAATGACCGTGGCAGTTTACTGCGACCGCAGCGGTGTTATGGCGGTCTTCTGACCGGCGGTAAGCACCTTTTACTGCTGAGGTCAGAATGACCCCCTAAGTCCAAAGGTACAAAGTTGACAGGACTTCCCGTGCAGCGTATCCGAGGAGGGCTCCAGGGACATTGGATTAAGATTTAGCTTTGGTCCGAACGAAGATTTTCATCCTGAAAAATCGTCTAAGTCCGAACGTAGAATATTTCACCGAGGTCTCCTGCGACAGGTATGCAAAGAGGGCTCCAGGGAGGTTGGATCGGATTGGTGACTTCGTCCCGGTGAAGAAAATCTTCAAGAAAAAGACTAATGGGGTCATTATGATCCTGGCAGTCCTGCCCCGCCACGCCGGCGGTGGCGGCCATACTGTCAATAACTTGGCGGTGCAGGACCGCCAAATTATGATAAGGGTAGTGAACTGGCTGCATTGCAATCAGTTCCCCACCTGTACCGCCGGGGGGGTAGGACTGCCTGGCGGAAGGTTGTCCACCTTCGACCCGGCGGTCCACCTAACACCACCTACTGTATCTTGAGTATCCTTACCACCAGGGATTCTGTGGCTGCAGCCCCCGCCACGAAATCCCTGGCGGTGAGGTTACTGGCAACAGGAATACTCATTCCTTTTGCCAATACAGGACGCCCCAACCCCCCCTCCATGTCGGAGCCCCCAAAGCCCCCCTTCCCCATCCTCATACTGTACTCCCCTCGGAATCCACGCATGCACACACCACACATACGTACTTACACACACACACATCCACACTCACTTATTCACACGCACATGCACACATAGCACACATAGCGACAACTCTCCCCCAGCCACTTGCACACACTTGCACACAAACAGGCACAACACCCTCCCACCCCCTCCATTCACATACACAACCCCATTCACGCACCCAACACTCAACACTCCCTCCCCTTTCGGTCAATCACCTTACCTGGTGGTCGTCCGGGAGGTAAAACAGTCCATGAAGCCTGCTCCGCCGCCAGCACCCCGCCAACACAACACGTCACACCGTCTACAATGTAGTAATATGGCAGGCGATGTTGTGGTGATGTGGCAGTGGCGACGGAGCAGGCTCCACTAGACTGCCAACCTCCCGTATGGCTGCTGGCGGCTTCCCCACCAAATAGTGGTGGAGAGCAGCCAGCAGCCATAATCTGGTGGTCTGAAGACCACCAACACTGGCGGTCAAGTGGCAGGCGTGACTCCGGCAATCATGCGAAAAAGACCGCCGAAGTCATAATGAGGGCCTAAGTCCCTGGGTAAACTTTTGACCGAGGCCTCACGCTTGCTATAGCTGAGCAGGGCTCCATCGTGGTTGGCCTTAAACTTTGACTTTGCCCTGGTTCAGGTGCGACCGGATTTCCCAAGTGGCGCTTTTAGTTTCTATGTGCTAAAAAACATGAATTCTCTAGAAATTCATATCTCCAGTTCCCCTTATCCAAATGTATTCGATTTGGTGTCAAATTAAAAAAATAAATATTTCCTATTCTTACAAATTGGTTTTGAATTTTTAAACTGTTTCCTGTGTTTTATTTTATTACGGTTTAGTGATACTTGAATGCTTTACACACTTTGGGCCTGATTACGATCTTGGCAGATGGGATACCCCGTCAGAAACGTGACAGATATCCCGTCCCCCATACTACGAGTTCCATTATGTTTTATGGAACTTTTAAAATGGCAGGAGGGATATCTGTCACGTTTGTGATGGATTATCCCATCTGCCAAGGTCGTAATCAGGCCCTTTGACTCCTAAGTTAAGGCTTGTTGCTCATTGCCAAGCTACCAAAGGTTGAGGTGGGGTTAATTTAATGAGACTTTACTGAACCCAGAGGGGGTTGGTGGCCTATTGCTAAGTGTAGGTACTTACCTGCCCTTACCAATAAGCCACTTTCTGACAGCTAGGATAGGTCAGGAGGTAAAAAAGAGCCACAAATGGATTGGTGGACAACTGTGAAGCGTAATTGGTTGAGAAAGACAAGCGAAAAGCATTTTGGGATTGAATTACTTCCTGTTTTGAATTTAAATTGTAGTTTTAAGTCCAATTAAAGGAGAAACTAAAAATGTCAAACTGTTAAAAAGTGAGCTTAAAGGAGATGCTTTCATTCCAGTTAGATTAGGAGAAATTGCCCCGCCAAAGGTACACCTGCATATATTGTAATTGAAGAGAAAGGCACTGCAGCATTTCCTGCCTATTGAACTTTTAACATGAGAATTTTAGAAAATTTGAGGAGAGTGCTGTATGAACTAAGACCTCCTGTGAGAACACAATTTGAAGCTTTAGTGATGTGGAAGTTAGTTGCCAGAAAACAAGAGAAATAAAATTTTTAGAGGAGAATGCAAAACGTTGAGAAGACATTTTTCGAGGCAAAGTGGGACAATGTGTAAACATTATGGAGAACTGAAACTTTACAGGGAATTAAAATATTTCCTGCAATTACACAAGAGAAGGAGAGAAGTGTCAGGCAAAAGACAAAGACAAAGAATAAGGACTCTTCTGAAGAAGATGAGTTGAAGTCAGATGAGGCTAGGAAATCATTGATTATTGATGATGACTCATATGATGATGAATTTATAATGCAGTTACTGAGAAGTCGTCCTCCATCATATGCAGCACAAGAGGCAAGTCAAGGTACTAGTACTGGTCCAAGTGCACCAGTACCAGTTGCACTAACACAGAATCAAGTACAGGTTGCAACTAACGTTCCTGCTGTTGCTGTAACTCAAACACCTATGACTCAAGTTGAGCTACTAGTAATCAATCCTACAATTCCTATTGTAAGTTCTGCACTGAGCATGACAGTACCAGTAGTGCAATCATCACATATATTGCAGATTTACCAGAAAACAATGATGGTTCACATGGAGTCTACACCTAATTCAATGGCTTCAGTGCAAGTTCAGACAATGGCGAAATACACACCTGTAAGAATATCACAGTTGAGTTCTTCAATGGTGTCAGGTCAGAATTCTGGAGTAATTTACTCGAGAAATTAGAATCAAGTCCAGAAACATTAACAGTACCTGTTATTATTGGCCCTGTTGTACCATTGTTTGCCCAGGGAAATAATGAGAGTAGTGTACAGAATATTTTTAATTCACATGCAGAAATGGAGAGATTCAATGTTACTTCAGGAGTCATGTCTCCAATAAACCAGACTTTTGACAAGATAGGTCCACTGATTGACTTATATTATCCTAGGACTTCACAGAATTTGGGAAAGTCAGATTTGAATTCAAATTTGTTTCTAATGACTCCTGAAAGTCCATGTATTTCTGCACAGAATGTGCCTAATGTGTTAGAAGGTTTGAGCGTTCAGCAGTTAACAGACTGGTTGGAACAATTGAGTGGAGCGAAAACAAGTGCTGAATGGGGAAATTAATTGAATCTGGCAAGACTTAAATTAGAATTAAATGAAAAGATTGAAGGAACCCTGATTCATAAGATATTAAGAACATGATAATCCTGGGAATGAAAATTCATATTCAGGAATTAATTCTGAATATTCTGTTAGCGAGCCTGGTCCTTAGTATGTAAACTTACAAGGGGACGCGTATAGGCCGATGAACCTTTTGAATCGCATGTATTATCCTAGCCATGTAGTGACCAGTGTAACTTGAAAACAAAACAAAAAACATTTGCTCTAATGCTTCAACATAAGCTAACAAAGAAGACTATGACAGCATTTAATAGCAGAGTTCAGCAATCAGTTTGTAAATCATTTGCCACTGCCAGCATCATCCTAGGTAACCTTACCTAACCCAGATTAGGATTAGCATGTGGGACTTCATGCGAAAACAATTTAGAAAAACATGAATTTGGAAAAACATCTTGCTAAGAGAAAAACAACTAACAGCGTAGTTGGTACCTAGAAGAAAAGGCACAAAGGTTAATCTGTCACAATGTCATAGCTACTATCCTCAGAATGGATCAGCAACAAAGTCAGTCTTCATCTTCAGGTCATCAATCGATCAGCAATACACCAGGCTCACAAGCGCATAAGCCCAATGACAGGATCTCGAAACGCATCTTCTGACATCATCTATTCTCCCCTCACATCTGAAGTTTTAGCCCTTTGTCATGACTTTTTATTAGAGTTTTTCAGTCCACCCCCTAATTCCTAATTTGTTCATTAATCACCAGTCGTGACTCTACCCAATAATATTAATTTTGCAAATCTATGAATTCTAATATTTTGCCGTTCACAGTTCGTTGATTGGTTCTCTGTAAAATGTTCTTATCATCCAGCTCATCAGGTATCGAAAATGTTGCATCTTCTTCTTTGTTCAGTGTCCATATTGTTCAAATCCTGGGAAAGTACATCCAGTCTACTCTACACATAATTGTATCAACTGGATTCCATCATCTCTTGTCCGTCGGTACACACCAGAAAATTCTAGCTAAGCAAACTTTAACATCAGTGGTTCAAGGTTAGTTCACATCTTAGCTTCAGTATAGTGTGCAATTATTCTGCTTTGGAATGAGGCCTGGCAAAACTAGGCCACAACTTCGGCTTAGTTAGCTCTACGATATAATGCAAAACATACTTTATACATCTCATTATGACATATTACTATATTTTTATTATTCATTTTCATTATTTTCCCTATTTTTAATCATTTTTAGTACAAGTCGTGATCATTAGCAGCCACTCTTCGTGGTCACATTTTCAAACATTCACATTAATTTTCTCTAGACCAGTCATTTTAGTATTTCTCTTTGTTGCTTAGTAATGCATGTCACCCATTAATAATTTTAATTAGCATATCTGCTTCAGCAATTCAAACATGAGGAGATATTACCTATGAGAGAAATTCCTGGAGGAAATTTTGTACATGTTCCTTGGAGCAGGGGTGATAATTTGTCATTTACGAATGACTACCCGAGACTGAGAGAGAAACCTGTGGAATGGTACCAGCAAACTGATAGATTTGTGAAGCTTTCAAAATGTCTGTGGGAGTATTTGAATACCTTGTTAGAAATAGTAGTTCCAGCTGATTTGTGAATGGAATGCAAAAGGAGCATTGATTGACCAACAAGAAAGCCTCCATGAGATCCAGTTACAGGTGCACCATCGCCTGATGTAATGAAATACTATTACAAAGTAATTGATTTTTTGAGAGCGAGAATTTCTCCTAAAAGTATTGATTGGCAGAGAATCAATAGGACAGCGCAGAAAGCAAAGGAGTCAATAATGCACAGTATGAGAATTTGCTGCAAGCATTTAAACATTACAGTGGTACAGAAACAATTAAGCCCAAAGATATGATTCATTTTGTGTTCGGATTTGTTGAATGGTTGAGACCTGAAATTAGCCAGATGCTGAAGAGTCCTTTGATTTGCTGCCAAGCAAAACCAGTTAATGAAGTAATACAATTTGCTAAATACTATAGTGACTAGATTGAAATGAAGCAGAATATATTAAAGGAAAAGATGCAGATTAAAGATTCACAACCTGGAATGCAGGGAGTTTTTCCACAGCAGTAGGGAAACATGCAAGCGTTTCAGAACCAGGCAAAAGGTAAAGGTCATGGTGGAAATGGAAATGGGACCCGTAGTGTTGTTTTGAATACTATTGTTAATATAGATGATATGCATGCAAGGAAAAGGGTGTTACCTTGTCATGCTTGAGGGGACCTCGAGCATTCGAAATGGGAGTGTCCACTGATGGTACAAGAAGGTGTTGTTATGCATAAGAATGAAAATAATCCTTTTCCAAATTTGAGAGGACCAAGAATGAGGGGTTCTAATTTAAGCGTCCAGAAAAATAGTAATCATATGCAGATTTCTCAGCAAATGAAAAGTCCCCAACCAATGCAACAGATACAGGTGTCACATTTTAAGGTGCCACAGTCACAAGAAATGCAGCCCCAAATGCAAATGATGCCACTGCAACAAATGCAAAAACCTCAAGCTCCAGTGGTACAGCAGCAGGTGATGCTTCCTCAGCAGATCACAGGAAAAAAAGTTAAATTTAAGTAATCAGACAGTACAGCAATTCACACTACATAGTGAGGATGAATCGAATGATGACGTGATGAGTGACAGTTCATTAGAAGTGGATAAAAAGGGTGCTTATGTAAATGAAAAGATAATGGGTCATCAAGTTCAATTCCTTGTCGATACAGCAGTTGATACAGGAGCTAAATGCTCTCCAGTGGGAACTGCAGAAGTCCCTAACATGCCACTTTCTGGGAAAACAGTGCAGGTTGTTTGAGTTGCAAATCAGTTCCTGACAAGCTCGATTACTGAACCGGTTCCTGTTAAAATTGGCAATTTTGAAGGTTTGCACAAATTTGTAGTCTGTGACTCAATCCCACTTTCCTTACTGGGAAGAAATCTGTTGTGCAAAACAAAGTGTTTGATTACCTGTGCAAATTATGGAACTGCTATTCAGATGAATAGTGATGATGATGATGTTTCATCTATGCAAATTGAGTGTGATTCAGTTAATGAAGAATTTCCATTGATTAGTTGTTATCCTGCATTTACAGTACAGGATTTGCAAACTGATTTACAAGGTACAGTTACATTAAAAGATTGGGATCCTTCTGGAAAAGTCATCGGTCTGTCCAAAAGAGTCACTGTCAAGTCTAATGCAGCTTTTCCACAAACTCCTCAATATATTATGGCACCAGATGTAATTGAAGGCGTAATTCCTGTAGTTGCAGATTTTGTGAAACAGGGAGTTCTAAAAAAGTGCTGGGCAGCCAATGTAATTCTCTTGTTATGGGTTTGCGAAAATCAACAGGGAAATTTAGAATTGTTCAAGGTTTGAGGAAAATTTATGATATAGTGGTCAAATGTTGTCCAGTGGTACCAAATCCAGCAGTGATCTTGTTTCAGATCCCGTGTGATGTAGAATGGTTCACAGTGGTGGACTTATTTCTCCCTGTCACTTCATGAGGATAGACAGTTCTTTTCTGTTTTAAATTTTGCAATAGTGTGTATTGTTGGTGCAGAATCTCACAAGGGTTTTCAGAGTCTCCATCAATATTTGATCAAGTGTTGATGAAGAATTTGGAACTATTAGAAATGCCTTTCCAACCAGCATTAGTTCAGTACATTGGTGATCTTTAGGTTGCTTCAAAGACAAAGCAAGCATGCAGGTAAGATACTATTGCTTTATTGAATTATTTAGGTGAGAATGGACATAAAGCGTCCCCAGCAAAATTACAGTACTGTCAGAAAGAAATGAAATATTTGAGACACCAAATAGAAAAAAGGTGCAAAGAAGGTTTCCAGAGAGAGAGTCATTGCCATTTTGCAAATGAATCCTCCAGTAACACAGAGAGATGTCATGATGTTTTTGGGAATGATGAGCTACTCTCACCAATGTATTATCAATTTTAAAGCCATTGCAGAGGCTGACCCACAAAGAGATAAATGACCCAGTGTCCTTTGATAAAGCTTATATGAAAGCTTTTATTGAGCTGAGAGAGTCTGGGCAAATCACCAACTTTGGGAATGCCTGACTACACAAAACCATTTATGTTGCTTTGTCATGATTGTGACTTTTGTGCTCTTTCAGTCCTTCTCCAGGTACATGGTGGTGTAAATCACCCTGTAGCATTTATTTCTGCTACTTTGGAACCAGTCACCGCAGCTTTACCTAGCTGTCTGTGGACTTTAGCAGTGGTTTGTCACTCAATCAGTGTGAGAGCATTGTGATGGGACAGCCTTTAACTGTCCTAGTCCCTCACTCAATAGATGTTTTGCTTACCCAAACAAAGACCTAATATTTGACAAATGCAAGGCTCACAAAGTATGAGCTTTTGATTTTAGGCTCTCCAAATGTTACTCTGAAAAGGTGTACAGTGATTAACCCAGCAACCTTGCTCCCAGTTGACATTGCAGAACTTGAGAAACTGAAAGAAATTGAACATGACTATCTGGAGGTTACTTAATTGTACATGAAACCCACACCTGACATTCAGGATATCTCGTTAGAGGAAAATTATCAAATTGTTTTTGTTGATGGTTCCTGTCTAAGAGATAATGTGGGAACATTGAAATCTGGATATGCTATTTGCACAATTTCTGGCATACTCAAAGCTTCATGGCTTCAAAGAGTATTTTCTGTACAAGTGCCTAAATTGGTGGCTCCTACTAGAGTATGCTGTATTTCTGCAGAGCTCAAAGTTACAGTTTTCACCAATAGTTAGTATGGATTTGGAATAGTCCATGACTTTGGTCAGTTGTGGTCACAGAGAGGTTTCATGACCTCTTCTGCCTCACCAATTAGAAATGGTGATAGAATTCATGATTTGTTACGAGCCCTACAAATACCTGAGAGGATTGCTGTGGTTAAATGAAGTGCACACCAGAAGTCAAATGATTTTGTTTCAATTGAAAATGCTTATGCAGATCAAGTCACAAGGTTTTGCGCATTGAACTGCATCTCTTTTAATGAGGGATGAAAAGAACTGAAAGATGATGAAGGAAATGCAAATTACATGCTAACAGTGATTGATACTTGGGAGGAAATCAAAAGTTTACAAGAAAATATTTCTGAAGATGAAAAGAAAGGTTGGATAAAATTGAAATGTTTTCAAAGAGACAATGATGAAATTTGGGTTTCAAATGAAGGGCAGGGAATGTTGCCAAACTGTTTACTGAGGCAAATGTCAAGATACTATCATGGTCAAGCACACATTGCCAGAAATGCAATGATTGGCACATTTAAGCAATCTTGGTTGAATCCAAAGTTTAGACAAGATGCTGAAGCAATTTGTCACAGATGTGTTACATGTCAAAAAACAAATGTGGGGAAAAGAACAGTTGTCAATTTGAGTCACATTAGAGGAGCAGAAGGGCCATTCAAAAGAATGCACATGGAATTTATTGATATGCCTGTGTGTGGTGGTTTTGGTATACATGTTGGTGATTTTCTGTATTTTTAGTCACTGGATTGAAATGATAGACTCACAGTATCAAAGCATTTACTTCAGGAGGTAATACCTTGCTTCGGGCTCCCGGCCTCTTTAAAATTAGACAGAGGAAGTCACTTCAGTAACAAGGTGCTACAATTACTATGTTCAGCCTTAAACATTGAGCAAAGGTTGCACTGTAGCTATCACCCTGACGCTTCTGGAGTAGTAAAGCAAATGAATGGCACTTTGAAGGCAGAACTTGCATCTAAAAATCTAAAATGGTCAGATAT
The DNA here is from genome assembly GCF_031143425.1 of Pleurodeles waltl. Classification (NCBI taxonomy): domain Eukaryota; kingdom Metazoa; phylum Chordata; class Amphibia; order Caudata; family Salamandridae; genus Pleurodeles; species Pleurodeles waltl. The sequence continues at coordinate 21,846,082 of NC_090447.1, forward strand.
GTTGTCTTTGGTTCTGATGAGCCTGAGAAACACACCCAACAGAAAAACTGGACTTTCTCCCCATGATATCCTCATGGGTAGAGCAGTGAGATTGCCAGCTGTTCCTGCAAATGCTCTTGTGAATATAACAGATGATATGTTGCTGGATTACTGCAAGAGTCTGACTGATGTGGTTAATGTAGGAAAGTACCCTCTTTTTGACATGTTACCCCCATTTTCTGCCTCATGTCACTGGGATCCTGCTAACCAGGACCACAGTAATTATGCTCTCTCTCCTCTAAATTTTGCTACTGCATACTAGTAACCCAATATTTCACCCAAAATTGGCATACTGGTGCCCCCTAATAAGCGCTAGTATATGGTACCTAGATACCCAGGGCATTAGGGTTCCAGGGGATCCCTATGGGCTGCAGCATTTCTTTTGCCACCCATAGGGAGCCCATGCAAAGGCTTCTGCAGGACTGCCAGTGCAGCCTGCGTGAATACACTGCACCAGATCACATATAAGTCATCCCTATTGCAGGCCTTCTAGCCCTGAAGGCAGGGTGCAGAGTACCTGTGTGTGAAGGCACCCCTGCACTAGCAGAGGAGACCCACGACCTCCAGGATCATTTTCCAAGACTTTGTGAGTGCGGGGACACCATTTTACGTATGTACTGGACATAGGCGGTATCAAACATGCTGGAATCATACCCCAAGACTTTTGCACACAATGTTTGTATGATTCCATGCACTCTGGAGGGCCCTCAGTATTGCCATTCCAGCCTTCTGAGGGTTTTCAGGCGGCCCCAGCTTCTGCCACCTCTCAGACAGGTTCTGCCCTCCTGTAGCTTGAGCAGCTCAAGCCCAGGAAGGCAGAACATCCTTTGAGAGAGGGGTGTTACACACTCTCCCTTTGGAAATAGGTGCTAGAGGCTTGGGAGGGATAGCCTCCCCAAGCCTCTGGAAATGCTTTGAAGATTGCAGATGGTACCCTCCTTCCATAATCCAGTCAACACTGGTTCAGGGACCCCCAGTCCCTTCTCTGGTGCGAAACTGGATAAAGGAAAGGGGAGTGACCACTCTCCTGCCTATCACCACCCCAGGGCTGGTGCCCAGAGCTCCTCCAGTGTGTCCCAGACTTCAGCCATCTTGCTTTGCAAGGTGTGGGGGCACTCTGGAGGCCTCTCAGTAGCCAGTAACAGAAAGTGAAGTCAGATACCCTTTGTGATAGGTCCTTACCTGATAAGGTAGCCAATCCCCCTCTCAATGCTATTTAGGGTCTTTCCTGTGGGTTCTCTTCAGATTCTACTTGCAAGTTTCCAGCAGGCATCCTCTTCAACTACTACTTCATCCTTTGACCTTGGATCAACCGCAGACTGCTCCAAGAACTGCTGTAACAGCAACAAAGTATCCATAAGGGCTACTTTTCCTCTGCAACTTCAGCTCCAGCCAGCAACTGCAACAGTTTCCATGGTGTGCACGCTCTGGGGACTCCCTGTCTTCATCCTGCACCAGAAGAACCAAAGAAATCTCCTGTGGAGTGACGGAATCACTCCCCTGCTCCTAGCAGACACCTTCCAAAGTGACGACCAGTACCCTGGGATTCCTCTCACGGCGACTAGCATGATCCTAAGGACACAGAGGGAGGACATCATCAACATAGACTGTCATGAAGTCCTGCTGATGCAATTTGGAGGAGGTAAGACCATGTCTTTCCTGAGAACGATGGTACCCCTGTGTATTGTGTCTTCTTCGCCTCCTGAGGCCTCTGTGCACTCTTTGCATAATTCTTTCATGCACAGCCTGGCCCAGGTGCCCAGCACTCCATCCTGTGACGCTCAACTCGCTGAGTTGTTCGGCAGTGGCATGGGACCTTCTTTTGTTGTGCTGCATCAACTGCGTTTTGAACCTCCTTTGAACCTGGATCCTGAGGCTTCTGGGGGTGTTGGCTGGCATCCTGAGGGCTCTATAAAGTGCTGAGAGCCCCCTCTTCCTCCTCACACAGAGTTAAGGCCCCCAGGTCCCTCCTGGGTCCATCCAGTGCCATTTTGATGAAAAATGCGCTTTTGCCGTAGTCAAGGCTCATTGGTGCTTTCCAACACAAAATCTTATCTGCAACGATCTTCACACTGTGGGACACCTTTTGCATTATGCAGGAACCTGCTGGCATCTTCCTAGGGAGTATTTCTGCAGTCTTCGACTAACCGGGGATTCTTTTGCACCCTTTTCCCGGTTGGCAAGGGCTCCTGTCCTTCCTGGAACATCTTTCAACTTCTGGAATTGGTCCCCTTCCTTTGCAGGTCTTCAGGTGCAATAATCCAGCAGTTGTTCTTTGCAGACTTGGTTGGCTGCTGCAAAATCCCAAAAACGAGGTGTAGTGTGTCCTAACAAAACTTGCAGTACTTTACTCCTGCTTTTCTGGGCTCTAGGGTGGGGTAATTTACTCACCTTTTCTGTATTCTTACTCTCCCAGCGATTTTGCACACACCACACTTGTCTAGGGGGGAATTCATGATTCACATTCCACTGTTTTAGTATATGGTTTGTGTTGCCCATAGACCTATTTTCTCCCATTGCATTCTATAGGATTTCCTACTGTTTGCATTGTTCTATGACTATTTACTTGTCTAATTTTGGTGTCTAGTGTATATATTGTGTATAATACTTACCTCCAGAAGGAGTATTGTCTCTCACATATTTTTGGTACTGTGTCACTGTAGGAAAGTACCATCTTGCCTGGCATTTTACCCCCATTTTCACTGTATGTATGTTTGTTTTTGCCTATGTGTCACTGGGATCCTGCCAGGCAGGACCCCAGTGCTCATAATGTATGCCCTGTATGTGTTCCCTGTGTGGTGCCTAACTGTATCACTGAGGCTCTGCTAACCAGAACCTCAGTGTTTATGCTCTCTCTTTGCTTTAAAATTGTCACTGCAGGCTAGTGACTAATTTTACCAATTCTCATTGGCACACTGGAACACCCTTATTATTCCCTTGTATATGGTATCTAGGTACCCAGGGTATTGGGGTTCCAGGAGATCCCTATGAGCTGCAGCATTTCTTTTGCCACCCATACGGAGCTCAGACAATTCTTACAAAGGACTGCCACTGCAGCCTGAGTGAAATAACATCCACGTTATTTCACAGCCATTTTTCACTGCACATAAGTAACTTATAAGTCACCTGTGTGTCTAACCCTCATTTGGTGAAGGTTAGGTGCCAAGTTACTTAGTGTGTGGGCACCCTGGCGCTAGCCAAGGTGCTCCCACATTGTTCAAGGCAAATTCCCCGGACTTTGTGAGTGCGGGGACACCATTACACGCGTGCACTGCATATAGATCACTACCTATATGTAGCGTCACAATGGTAACTCCGAACATGGCCATGTAACATGTCTAGGACCGTGGAATTGTCCCCCCAATACCATTGCATGCATCCCCGGGTCTCTAGTACAGAACCCGGGTGCTGCCAAACTGCCTTTCCGGGGTCTCCACTGCAGCTGCTGCTGCTGCCAACCCCTCAGACAGGTTTCTGCCCCCCTGGGGCCTGGGCAGCCCAGTCCCATGAAGGCAGAGCAAAGGATTTCCTGTGAGAGAGGGTGTTACACCCTCTCCCTTTGGAAATAGGTGTGAAGGGCTGGGGAGGAGTAGCCTCCCCCAGCCTCTGGAAATGCTTTGATGGGCATAGATGGTGCCCATCTCTGCATAAGCCAGTCTACACCGGTTCAGGGATCCCCCAGCCCTGCTCTGGCGCGAAACTGGACAAAGGAAAGGGGAGTGACCACTCCCCTGACCAGTACCTCCCAGGGGAGGTACCCAGAGCTCCTCCAGTGTGTACCAGACCTCTGCCATCTTGTATTCAGAGGTGTTGGGGCACAATGGACAGCTCTGGGTGGCCAGTGCCAGCAGGTGATGTCAGAGACCCCTCCTGATAGGTGCTTACCTCTTTCAGTAGCCAAGCCTCCTTTCTCAGTAGCCAAACTTCTTTTTCTGGCTATTTAGGGTCTCTACTCTGGGCTATTCCTCAGATAACGAATGCAAGAGCTCAACAGAGTTCCTCTGCACTTCCCTCTTCGACTTCTGCCAAGGATCAACCGCTGACTGCTCCAGGACACCTGCAAAACTGCAACAAAGTAGCAAGACGACTACCAGCAACATTGTAGCGCCTCATCCTGCCAGCTTTCTTGACTTTTCCTCATGGTGCATGATCTGAGGGCTGTCTGCCTTCACCCTGCACTGGAAGCCAAGAAGAAATCTCCTGTGGGTTGATGGAATCTTCCCCCTGCCAACTCAGGCACCAATGTTCTGCATCACCCGTCCTCTGGGTCCCCTCTCATCCCGACGAGCATGGTCCCTGGAACACAGGAGCTGGGTCCAAGTGTCTCCCACAGTCCAGTGGCCCTTCTGTCCAAATTTGGTGGAGGTAAGTCCTTGCCTCCCCACGCCAGACAGCAAACCTGTGTACTGGGTGATTTGCAGCTGCTCCGGCTTTTGTGCACTTTTCCAGGACTTCCTTTGTCCACATCCTAGTCTGGGTCCCCAGCACTCTGTCCTGCATTGCCCAACTCACTGAGTTGGACTCCGACATCGTTGCACCCTCCTTTGTGACTCTGAGTTGACCACTGTCCTCAGGTCTTCTAAGTGCCTGTTCTGGTACTTCTGCGGGTGCTGCCTGCTTCTGTGAGGGTTCTCTGAGTTGCTGAGTGTCGCCTCTGTGTCCTCCTCCAAGGGACGACATACTGGTCCTTCCTGGGCCCCAGCAGCACCCGAAAACCTTAACTGCAACTCTTGCAGCTAGCAAGGCTTGTTTGTGGTATTTCTGGTGGAAATACTCCTGTCTCCTCCAGTATGCCGTGGGACATCTTTTGACCAAAGGAGAAGTTCCTGGCACCTTCCGTTGTTGCAGAATCTTTGGCTTCTTCCACCCGGAGGCAGCCCTTTTACAACTTCATCAGGGGTTTAGTGGGCTTCTGCCCCCCCTGGACACTTTCGTGACTCCTGGACTTGGTCCCCCTCTTTTACAGGTCCTCAGGTACAGGAATCAATCTTCAGTGCTTTGGTAGCTGTTGTGGTTCTTGCAGAATCCCCTATCACGACTATACTGTCTTTCTGGGGTAGTAGGGTAACTTTACTCCTACTTTTCAGGGTCTTGGGGTGGGGTATTTTGGACACCCTTAGGGGCATATTTATACTCCGTTTGCGCCGAAATTGCGTCGTTTTTTTTGACGCAATTTCGACGCAAAACTAACGCCAACTAACGCCATATTTATACTATGGCGTTAGAGGCGAATAGCGCCAAAGTTCCCGGAATGTGCGTCATTTTTTAGCGTGAACCCCTTCCTTGCGTTAATGATATGCAAGGGAGGCGTTCCCGTCTAAAAAATGACTCCCAGGCCTTTACGTGGTATTTATACTCCCGGGCAAAAGAGACGCCCGGGAGTGGGCGTGGCTAAAAACGGCGCATTTGCGCCGCTTTTTAACGCCTGGGTCAGGCATGGCATTAAGGGACAAGTGGGCTCAAAATGAGCCCAGAGTGCCCTCCCCTGCCCCCAGGGACCCCCCCTGCCACCCTTGCCCACCCCAGGAGGACACCCAAGGACGGAGGGACCCATCCCATGGACATTCAGGTAAGTATTTTTTTAATTTTTTTTAAATAATTTTTTGTGGCATAGGGGGGCCTGATTTGTGCCCCCCTACATGCCACTATGCCCAATGACCATGCCCAGGGGACAGAAGTCCCCTGGGCATGGCCATTGGGCAAGGGGGCATGACTCCTATCTTTACAATGATAGGAGTCATGTTGATGGGGGATGGGCGTCGAAAATAAATGGCGCAAGTCGGGTTACGACGATTTTTTCGACGTAACCTGACTTGCCCCATTTTAAGACGCCCATGCGCCATTTTCCCCCTACGCCGGCGCTGCCTGGTGTACGTGGTTTTTCTCGCGCACACCAGGCAGCGCCGGTCTGCTTGCGCCGGCTAACGCCATTCAATAAATACGGCGCCCGCATGGCGCTTCAGAATGGCGTTAGCCGGCGCAAAACTTTTTGACGCTAAACTGCGTTAGCGCAGTTTAGCGTCAAAAAGTATAAATATGGGCCTTACTGTTTTCGCACAGTTCCAGCGACCCTCTACAACCTCCCATAGGCCTGGGGTCCATTTGTGATTCGCATTCCACGTCTGGAGTATATGGTTTGTGTTGCCCCAAGGCCTATGTCTACCTATTGCATCCTATTGTGATTCTACATTGTTTGCACTACTTTTCTTACTGTTACTTACCTGTTTTGGGTTCGTGTACATATAATTTGTGTAAATTACTTACCTCCTAAGTGACGGTATCCTCTGAGATACTTTTGGCATATTGTCACTAAAATAAAGTACCTTTATTTTTAGTAACTCTAAGTATTGTGTTTTCTTATTACATTGTGCTATATGATATAAGTGGTATAGTAGGAGCTTTGCATGTCTCCTAGTTCCACCTAAGCTGCTTTGCCATAGCTACCTCTAACAGCCTAAGCTGCTAGAAACACCTCTATTCTACTAATAAGGGATAACTGGACCTGGCATAAGGTGTAAGTACCACAAGGTACCCACTATAAGCCTGGCCAGTCTCCTACAGTCACCCAAATAAATACCTTTATTTTTGGTAACACCGAGTATTGTCTTTACTTGTGTATAAGTACTGTGTAACTATAAGGGGTATTGCATGAGCTCTGCATGTCTCCTAGTTCAGCCTAAGCTGCTCTGCTATAGCTACCTCTATCAGCCTAAGCTGCAAGAACACTAATACATTCATTAATAAGGGATAACTGGACCTGGTGTAAGGTGTAAGTACCCAAGGTACCCACTACAAACCAGGCCAACCTCCTACAGTGTGGTGCAGTATAAATACAAGAAAAGGCAGGGAAGAGTTAATAAGAAACGCAGGGTAAGATTTGAACGGTGATGAATGGGATTGTAATATTTGGGATTCTCCTGAGTTTTCAGACACTGGGAAAAAGCATTGCCAAAATAGTGGTGGTCAGGGAGAGTCAGATGAGCAAAAAGTGATTTGTGCCCTACCACAAAATCCGGGGTGGGGGAGGTTAGGATGCACTTCCTGGAAGATTATCCCAGCAGGAAATAAATTATATAATGGAATGGTTTCGTCAAAAACCTTGGGAGGCGTTGCATACATGGCTGGTGCGATTATTTGACACAGGAGCTTCTGCAGTGGCTGGATGTGGGAGATGCAAGGACATTTTGTACCCCTGGACACCATTATATAGGAGCAATTTAGGGGTTATGAGGATGACAGAGTGACTAATTTGTTGCAATTAGGAGTTATAGGGTGTAATCACAAATATTATAAAGAGCCAGAATGGCCACCATGTGATAAGGCCTGGTACACATTGAGAGATGCTATGCTGAGAATTAAGGAAGAAAGTATGAAAACTGCTGTCCTTTTGTATGAGGCTCACAAATTGTTGGATGCACCACTGTGTCAGTGTGAAACAAAATATTTCAGTTAGCTCCCCCAGTGTCCAAGTAGGTGATAATGACTCTGTTAATTAACAAGACAGGACACTTATTAAAATTTGTACTTGAGGCAGGCCGTGAGTTGGGAGAGTTGGGAGACCTGATAGAGACTCTCAGTCTGAGGGCCGTAGTGACAATAACAGGGTATGTAGAAGGAATGAACGAAGGTGTCCAGAAAGAACAGATAGGATCTATACCAAGAATCTGTGGGAGATGTATCGCAAGTGAGGGCTGGACAGAAAGGAGGGGAGCAGGAAGGCATATCAGCAGGGTAATAAATGGTGAGTCAGGGCAAGTCAGAGATGCAGCAGGAAGAAAAGGAAAGGGAGAAAAATGTTTCCCCAAAGGTAAAGGAGGAGGAAGATCTGGACACTGACTGGTTGACTGAGGAGAACGGGGAAGGAGAGGAATCTCCTCACAGGTATGAAAGCATATATCTGGATTTGACCTGGGCAACAGTAAACAGGTTTAAATCAGATTAGGAAATAGACCAAACTCCAGTACAGGTGTTGTGTAGGTTCTCATTATGCTAATGAGGCTACTGGATTTGGGAGACAGGATCACATGGATTGTGGCTACTAAATATGATTACACACCACATGACACCTGTTGGCCTAGTCTGGGTTTTCCGGCTAACTAGCAGTGCCTCATCTCTGGCCGAGATGATTGTGACAACCAGGCACATGACAAGATAGACTCCTCAGGGATCTCGTGGTCAATCATATCACATCCCTCTCTCTTAGTTACCAAAAGTCTCATAAAGGCAAATACAACAGAGGCAGAATGTAGTTCAGTAAGCATTTATTGAAGTAACTGCATCTTAGATAAAAAGGCATGTATTGCAATAGCTAGGATGATAAAACACAATAAACACAAGCAGGTGACTAACAGAGTATAACACAAGAATAGTCCTACCATAGTGTCACTAGGAGTGCTATATATTTCTCTGACCTACACTATGGCCCTCATTCTGACCTTGGCGGTCTTTTCGCAAGACCGCCGACTTACCGCCGCGGTATTTACCGCCGACCGCGGCGGTAAGCCGCTGCGCGTATTCCGACCGCTGGGAGCGTTCCGCCGGGAAACCGCCAGCAGCCACACTGGCGGTCGGCGGGAAAGTGGAGACTGGTCAACCTCCGACCGCCACGGCAGCAGAACACCGCCCCCAGAATTACGACCCACATTACTGTGTGGCGGTCTTCTGTTGGCGGTCTTCTGTCGGCGGTCACGTCCCTATGGCTTCCGTCACCTCCCGGAGGACCAAAGCACAAGGTAAGTTGATCGTCCGTGAGGGGAGGGGGTGGGGGGGTGTTGTGGGATGTGTGCGTGCATGGGGGTGTGTAGAGGGGGTGTGTGGGGTGCGTGCATGCGGGCGGGGGGTGCTGCTGTGCCTATGGGCAATGTGTGTAGTTCGGGGGGTGCGCATGTTGGCATGTATGTGTGTGGGTATGTGTCCCCGTTGTGTGTGTGTGTGTAGGGGGTGTGCACATGTGCATGTTGGGGGTGCGTGCATGTCGGGGTGCATGTATGTGCATGTCGGGGTGGGGGGGGCAGGGGGTTCGTACCACTTCTGGGGGGGTGGAGGGTGTGGGGGGAGGACTCGTGGGGGTTAGTGGGGGGTGGGGGAGACCCCTATCAGTGCCAGGGAAGGTATTCCCTGGCCCCGATAGTGCTTACCGCCATGGTTCGCATGGCGGTTCCCGACCGCCAAGAACCGCGGCGGTAAGCAGGGTCATGATACGGTTGGCGGTCTTGGGGTGACCGCCGGGCCGGAGTGCGCGAACTCCAGCCCGGCGGTCATGACCGCCGCGGCGGTCGGATTGGGAAAGTGGCGGGCGGTCGCGCCGGTGACCGCCGCGGTCAGAATGCCATTTTTTGGACCGCCGGTCTGTTCGCGGTCCGACCGCCGACTCTCCGCCGACCGCCAAGGTTGGAATGAGGGCCTATGTCTGAGCACAGCGTAATAAGCCTAATCCGCCCTTCTGGTTTCCCCCCTGAGAAAGCACAAAGTGAAATAAATGTCCTACTAAGAACGTGATGCTTTCCTAGGTGAAAGTACAATGAGATAAAGAAAACAAAACAGCACAGCAATTGTGGTTATTGCTATAAAAATGAAGCAATGCTGGAAAAATTATAACTGGGTTAAAGTGCACAGTGGCTGGCCTGGTTAGCCTGAAGCAGCGAGTCTAAAACATGGCTAAAATAGCTATACAACACCCAAAAAATCTAACATATATAAAAAAATATGTCAATTGTGAGAAGTTAAGAGACACAGAGCCAAAAAGAGACAATTTGAACAAAGGAGAAAAAAAAAAAAATCTATTTTCAGTGTCACTTTGGAAATGGGCAATTATATCTGGGACAATTGAAGCCAGGAGACGTTCTACTTCGGAAGGGGTAGAATATCCAGATCATATCCAAGGAAAGCCACAGAGCACTTGTGTTCCAAAGCCTCAGCTCCAACGTAGGCAGCAGCATTCCGTGTCATGCCCATCATAGAGTTAAGAGTTGCTGAATCCACAAAAGGCAACTCATAAATGGCTTCCCGTAGCAAATGCACCCTCAAAGCTCATGTCTGAGAATGAGCCTTCATCGAGAACATCAACAGATCAGCGTCAAATGAAAGTAAGTGGTGCGTAGAAAGACAGACTTTCAGTGCACATTCAAAGAGGCACCAGACGCATCGAAACACGGGCTGCGCATGATCCAAAACCAGTCGGAATGACAAAGACCAGTCACACTCCAGTTGTTCCAGGACTGGTGCTCTGAAATACTGCATCATGCGTTCACGACACAGTTGTGCTGGTGACATCGCTTTCAGTACTTCTTGCTATGACGGTACAGTAATTGCACAGAAAAAGTAGCAACAGCAAAATGCCACTTATTATAGCCAAAGTAATTGGAAATCCCCTGAAAAGACTTGAAAATATCGAATGTATGACTGATGGTATTAAAACAATCATGGAGGAGAAGGTTTTAACAAAATCAGAACCAACAAACCTTAAAATAGTGGGCGATTCCAGTAGTACTGGGCGCATTAGGGGGCATATTTATACTCCGTTTGCGCTGAATTTGCGTCGTTTTTTTCGACGCAAATTCGACGCAAAACTAACTCCATATTTATACTTTGGCGTTAGACGCATCTAGCGCCAAAGTTCGTGGAGTTAGCGTCATTTTTTGGCGTGAACATCTCCCTTGCGTTAATGATATGCAAGGGAGGCGTTCCCGTCTTAAAAAATGACTCCCAGGCCTGTGCGTGGTATTTATACTCCCGGGCAAAAATGACGCCCGGGAGTGGGCGGGGCAAAAAAACCCGCATTTGCGCCTCTTTTTAACGCCTGGGTCAGGGCAGGCGTTAAGGGACATGTGGGCTCTGAAGGAGCCCAGAGGTGCCCTCCCCTGCCCCCAGGGACACCCCCTGCCACCCTTGCCCACCCCAGGAGGACACCCAAGGCTGGAGGGACCCATCCCAGGGACATTAAGGTAAGTTCAGGTAAGTATTTTTTTTCATTTTATTTTGTGGCATAGGGGGGCCTGATTTGTGCCCCCCTACATGCCACTATGCCCAATGACCATGCCCAGGGGACATAAGTCCCCTGGGCATGGCCATTGGGCAAGGGGGCATGACTCCTGTCTTTGCTAAGACAGGAGTCATGTTGATGGGGGATGGGCGTTGTTAAAAAATGGCGCAAATCGGGTTAAGTCGATTTTTTTGACTCAACCTGACTTGCCCCATTTCTAGACGCCCATACGCCATTTTCCCCTACGCCGGCGCTGCCTGGTGTACGTGTTTTTTTTTCACGCACACCAGGCAGCGCCGGTCGGCTAACGCCATTCAATAAATACGGCGCCCGCATGGTGCTTCAGAATGGCGTTAGCCGGCGCTAAATTTTTTGACGCAAAACTGCGTGGACGCAGTTTTGCGTCAAAAAGTATAAATATGGGCCTAAATATTCATCCCACGAGTTCACCAAAGTGTCTCGGAAAGTTAGTAGTTAGGAGGGTCTTAATCCCTGCTGATGACCTTGCAACCTGAAGCGCATAGGTCTTGCGTGCAGATGTAAGTGCCACATGTTTTTGAAACAATAAAGCCTTTAGTCTGCTTTACTTGTCAAAATTCACATCAGAAGTAGCAATATGAGGCCAAACGTCTGCTACTCCTTGAAGCTGCATAGGGAGGAAAAGGACATTCACGCAACACATAACAATTTGGGACACCGAAACGACATAAGCTATTCCGGCTCGCATTCCATAACAGCTCTCGCTGTTAAGAAGCACATAGCTTCCATTTCAGAGCACCTGGAACGCAAATCTAATCAAGGGCACTGGGACTCCCTTCAGATAACAAGCCAAATTGGCCGCAGAGGCATTACATGCCCTGTGCAAGGACAGTTGTTTACAAACCATCAAATGGATCACAGAAGTCTTGCACTCATTCAAATAAAATCAAATCAAATAATTTCTTAAGCCACTACTCACCCGGTAGGGTCTCAAGGCACTGGGAGGGGGGGTGCCGGTTAGTGCTCAAATAGCCATGTTTTTAGGTGCTTTCTGAAGGTTAGGAGGTCATGGGTCTTACGTAGGTTGGTGGGGAGGGAGTTCCATGTCTTGGCGGCGAGGTGGGAGAAGGATCTGGCATCAGAGGTGGTGCATTGGATGCGGGGGGCTGTAGTGAGGGCAAGGTCGGCGGAATGGAGCTGCTGAGTTGGTATGTAGAAGTTGACTCGTTCGTTGAGGAAGGCCGGTCCAGTGTCATGGAGGGCTTTGTGAGCGTGAAAAAGGATTTTGAAAATGATCCTTTTGTTGATGGGCAGCCAGTGTAGGGATCTGAGGTGGGTGGATATGTGTTGTGGCGATGGAGGTTGAGGATGAGACGTGCGGCTGAGTTCCGGATTCGCTGGAGTTTTCTTTGAAGTTTGGCTGTGGTCCCTGCATATAGGGCATTGCCGTAGTCCAGTCTGCTGCTTATGAGGATGTGGGTAACTGTTTTTCTTGTTTCTAAAGGGATCCATTTGAAAGTCTTGCGTAGCATGCAAAGGGTGTTGTAGCAGGAGTATGATATGGTTTTGATTTGCCGGGTCATGGAGAGAGACGAGTCCAGTATGATGCCAAGGTTGTGTGCGTGGGTGGTGGGTGTTGGGGGTGGTCCGAGGGTGGTGGGCCACCAGGAGTTGTTCCATGCTGTCTTGTTGGGGCCAAAGATGATGATCTCTGCTTTGTCTGCCATTTAAACATTTGTACAAGAAAGAAAGCTCCCACACCTCCTGTATGTAGCTATCTCCTAGCCTTTCATATCTGCCAACTGGAATGTGTTTCAAACAAGATGTAAATTGAAGTGCTGAAATAAGCAGATTCATAACCCCATGTATTAGCCATTCAGCAGATGGTATTTCAGCCACAGCAGAAGGCAACTTTTCTTACTTTTCTATATTCAACATGACATATGGTGCTTCTTTCTTAGCCATTATTTGTTGTTATTGCGTTAAATTAAATGTTGAAAAAAATCTCCCTTGCGCTCATGTGTTGCCAGGGAACGCGACCTGCTTTCATTGTTTGTAACGTCCAACCTAACTGCATAATGGATCTTAGCTGACTTTGTGTTTGCAAGCATGATACATCACTCTGTACTATATCTATTGCAGAGCTTATGCTCTCTCTGCTTTTACATTTGTCACTGTAGGCTAGTGACTTCATTTACTAATTTCAATTGGCATACTGGACCCCCCTTATAAGTCCCTAGTATATGGTACCTAGGTACCCAGGGCATTGGGGTTCCAGGAGATCCATATGGGCTGCAGCATTTCTTTTGCCACCCATAGGGAGCTCAGACACACCCTTTAACAGGACTGCCATTGCAGCCTGCGTGAAATAGTGCACACACTATTTCACAGCCATTTTCACTGCACTTAAGTAACTTATAAGTCACCTATATGTCTAACCTTCACTTGCTAAAGGTTAGGTGCAAAGTTACTAAGTGTGAGGGCACCCTTCCACTAGCAAAGGTGCCCCCACATAGTTCAGGGCCATTTCCCCAGACTTTGTTAGTGCGGGGACGCCATTACACGCGTGCACTACATATAGGTCAATACATATATATAGCTTCACAATGGTAACTTCGAATATGGACATGTAACATGTCTAAGATCATGGAATCGTCCCCCCATTTCAAATCTGGTATTGGGGAGCCAATTCCATGCATCCTGGGGGCTCCACCATGGACCCCCAGTACTGCCAAACCAGCTCTCTGAGGTGTGCACTGCAGCTACAGCTCCTGCCACCTCACAGACAGGGTGTTGCCCTCCTGGCGTCTTGGCAGCTGAGTCCCAGGAAGGCAGAACAAAGCATTTCCTCTGAGAGCAGGGTGTTACACCCTCTCCCTTTGGAAATAGGTGTTACAGGCTGGGGAGGGGTAGCCTCCCCCAGCCTCTGGAAATGCTTTGAAGGGCACTGATGGTGCCCTCCTTGCATAAACCAGTCCACACCAGTTCAGGGACCCCTTCTCCCCTGCTCTGGCGGGAAACTGGACAAAGGAAAGGGGAGTGACCACTCCCCTGTCCATCACCACCCCAGGGGTGGTGACCAGCGCTCCTCCAGTGTGTCCCAGACTCCAGCCATCTTGCTTTGCAAGGTGTGGGGGCACTCTGGAGGGCTCTGAGTGGCCAGTGCCAGCAGGTGATGTCAGAGACCCCTCCTGATAGGTCTATACCTGATAAGGTAGATAATCCTCCTCTCAGGGCTATTTAGGTCCTCTCCTGTGGGTTCTCTTAGGATTCTGCTTGCAATTTTCCTTCAGGAATCCCCTGCAACAACTTCAGACTCCTCTGACCTCGGATCAACCGCAGCCTGCTCCAAGAAACACTGTAACTGCAAGAGAGTGTCTGCAAAAGATACTTTTCTTCAACAACCTCAGCTCCAAGTCAGCAACTGCAACAGTTTCCATGGTGTGCATGCTCTGGGGACTCCCTGTCTTCATCCTGCACCAGATGGGTCGAAGAAATCTCCCGTGGAGTGACGGAGTCACTCCCCTGCTCCAAGCAGGCACCTTCCAAGGTGACGACTGGTACCCTGGGACTCCTCTCACAGTGACGAGCGTGCTCCTAAGGACACAGAGGGTGGAAGTCATCGACATAGACTGCCCTGAAGTCCTGCTGATGCAATTTGGAGGAGGTAAGACCTTGCCTTCCCCGAGGGCGATGGTACCCCTGTGTACTGCGTCTTCTTTGCCTCCTGAGGCCTCTGTGCACTGTTTGCAAAATTCCTTCATGCACTGCCTGGCCCAGGTCCCCAGCACTCCATCCTGTGACGCTCAACTCGCTGAGCTGTTCTCTGGCTGCATGGGACCTTCTTTTGTTGTGCTGCATCAACCATGTTTTGCACTTCCTTTGAACCCAGATCCTGCGGCTTCTGGGGGTGCTGGCTGGCATCACAAGGGCTCTCTAAAGTGCTCACAGCCCTCTCTTCCTCTTCTCATAGAGTTGAGCCCCCCAGGTCCCTCCTGGATCCATCCAGCACCATTTTGATGAAAAATGCACTTTTGTTGTAGCCAAGGCTTGTTGGTGCCTTCCAACACGAAATCTCATCTGCAACGATCTTCTTACTGTGGGACATCTTTTGTATCATGCAGGAACCCACTGCCATCTTCCTAGGGTGCATCTCTGCAGTCTTTAACTAACCAGGGACTCTTCTTTTGCACCCTCTTCTGTGTTGGCAGGGGCTCCTGTCCTTCCTGGAACTTCTTTCAACTTCTGGGCTTAGTTCCCTTCCTTTGTGGGTCTTCAGGTCCACTAATCCAGCAGTTGCAAAATCCCCAAAACTAGGTGTAGTGTGTCCTAAGGAAACTTGCAGTACTTTGCTCCTGCTTTTTTGGGCTCTGGGGTGGGGTAATTTACTTACCTTTGCACTTGCCTAGGGAGGAATTTGTGATTCACATTCCACTTTTTTAGTATATGGTTTGTGTTGCCCCAGACCTATCTTCTCCCATTGCATTCTATAGAATTTCCTACTGTTTGCATTGTTCTATGACTATTTACTTGTCAAATGTTGTTGTCTAGTGTATATATTGTGTATAATACTTACCTCCAGAAGGAGTATTGTCTCTAACATATTTTTGGTACTGTGTCACCCAAATAAATACCTTTATTTTTGGTAACACTGAGTAGTGTCTTTACTTGTATATATGTAATGTGTAACTATAAGTGGTATTACATGAGCTTTGCATGTCTCCTAATTCAGCCTAAACTGCTCTGCTATAGCTACCTCTATCAGCCTAAGCTTCTAGAACACTACTACATTCACTAACAAGGGCTAACTGGACCTAGTATAAGGTGTAATTACCCAAGGTACCCACTACAAACCAGGTCAGCCTCCTACAATACAATATTATTTAAGGTGTATATTCGGTCAGACAAGGTGTTAATCCCATTTTCTACAACGGCTAATGCTTTCTGTAGATTTTCCTGATCTATTTGTCTTAACTCGGCGGCCGCTTCTTGTTTGGAAAGCTTCCATATTTCATTATATGCAGCACATTAGAAGCGTTTTCTGCGTTGTCTTCTGGGGTCTAACAGGAAATAATGTAAATCTGTGTTATTGGACAGGAGACTAAGATGTTCTTTGACAGCATCCAGTGAAGAACTCTTCAACCATTGCTGTCACTATACCGGATTGTTCTGAGGACACATAGCAAGGGTCTGGCCTATTAGTTCGAAACCCCCTGAGGAGTTAACAAAACGCGTATGGCACCCATTGGTGTCTACAGGCCACAATGACCACCCCCCAGGACGTGAAAATGA
The DNA here is from genome assembly GCF_031143425.1 of Pleurodeles waltl. NCBI lineage: Eukaryota > Metazoa > Chordata > Amphibia > Caudata > Salamandridae > Pleurodeles > Pleurodeles waltl. Next base: position 21,862,373 of record NC_090447.1, read on the forward strand.
TATATTACATGTACCATTCTGGAAACATTCATTGAGCTGACCTTCAGACGCATTTATATACTTTTGCTATTTGTAAAATTTAGCAGGGGTAGGAGTACTGGGTGCATTCAATTCCTTAATGTTTGCTAGGCCTAAACAGCTTGTTTGTTGTATTGTTTCATTCAGAAATGTCATTTGAACAGAAATCATACATGCTCTAAATAAAGCTTCTTTTCTTACTTGCCAATTTTTTGTTCCCCAAACACTTTTTAAGTCAATCGACTTCAACTAGTACTCATTGCCTTCTATAGCCAATCGGGAAACAAAGGAATCAGTATAAAAGAAGTTTGTATCTGTCAATAAAACATGTTGACTTTCCATTTCTGGCAAGTTACAATAATATGACTCAGCTTTTTTAACATTGTGCCCAGAAAAATAAGCAAACCTTTCAGTGTACGTTTTAGAACTGCCTACTGGTGGAGTCGGGTAGTGTCCCGTTTGTGTGTATTTAAAAATAGTCTTTGGGGTACTTGCTCTATGAATGAAATAATATCCATAATAGTTATAACAGAACATATCTCCGTAATTTCCTTTAAACTGGTGCACATCTTCATTTATTGTATAATACCGTAGATCAGACATCATAGCATCAACAGTTTTTAGATCCCAATCATCAGAAACCACTCCTGGTATGATTACATCAATCATAGAAAGTTTAAATACATATGGTATTTGAATGACCTCAGTAGGCCCATATATATTGAATAATACTTTTTCCCAAACAATCCCTCCAGGAATTGGTATGGCTCTAATGTTCACTAGGGACAAGTCTCTGCGAATTGTGTGTGATGAAAAATGTGGTTTTAGGACTTCATCCACCTGTTCAACTGTAGAGTGTTCAGGAAGAAAATTACCATGCATAAGGAGAAAGAAAACAATGGCAAACCATACCCATAGGAGGAAGGCAAGTACAGTCAATAAAAACCATAGATAAATCCGTGGACAAATCAAATAGTTAATCTTACACCAATGTATCAGCTTACATGCTCTTGACAGTTCTGTTGCAGTAGAGGCCGATGAGTCACTAAAGGTGTTGTTCATGTCAACAAAATAACCAGAAACTGTTTGTGCAAAAACTGGGGATGTGTTTTGAAGAGAAGTACTTGCTGAAGGCTCCCTTGGTGGTTCATAGTAAATTATGACATCCGTTTGTGTAGAATTTGTAAGAAATTGCTAATTTTCCTCATTGCTAGTTGTAGAAGTATTTGTTAGTGGAACCAATGAAAGCTAATTTTCCACCCTCCCTAAGCTCGGAGAGGTGTAAACTTTGCTGTTGCAGACTTGTAGGGAAACATCTGGTACAATGCATTCCCATGACTGGAACTGGTGCACGATAAGAAGGACCAAACTCCTTTTTCACAGCAATCTTTTCACACACTAGATCCCCAAGTTTAGGAATCCAGCCTGTAGATATTATTGGTACATCCCTGATTCCGAAGGAGGCAGCATTGGCATATGCGTTATGATCATGGAACTGTTGTAAGTCCTGCAAGACAGTGAAAGACAGTGACTTGTTCATTTATGTCAAAGGGTGTATCTGCTGCCTCCACGCCAGGGCCATCAACATTTAGAATATACATTCAAGTTCCAAAGAGGCATTCATATGATGTACAACCCCCCAGGGACCTTCTAGGCAGATTGTTAAGTGCTCTCTGGACTCTACATAGGTGTATAAGCAAACTATGACCCGTGCCTAATGCTCTAGCTGTTAAGGATTGGTTTAAATCTCGGTTTTATCGCTCCACAAAACTATTTCCCTTGGAACGAACTGGAGACAAGTAATGCAGTTGGACCCCTAACAAAGCCATGGTATCCCTGTAAGCCCTTAAGGCAAAAGCAGGGCACTGGTCCGAGTGGAAAGCCGCAACAGCATATGTGCCGATAAAGAATTGCAAACCTTTAATAACGGTTCGAGCGTCAGCTAAGCATTGTGGTCAGACCCACAGAAACCTGGAGCAAGAGTCAACAGCGACTAGAATGTATTAGTATGCACTATCTGGGGTCAGGAGACCACAATGGTCCAAGTATAGACATTGTAAATGTTTGTTAGAAATTAGGAGGGGAGTCTGCGGTGGGCGTTTCACGGTGGACCCTTTTATTTGCTGGCAGATATCACAACAAAGGACATACTGCTTGGTTTGTTTGTAAAGACCTGGCCACCAATAGTGTAATTGAAATATTGAAATTGTAGTCCCCACACCAGCATGAGCAGAAGCAACTCCCTCATGCGCTGCTTTTATTAATTCAGGTCTTAGGTCTTTATTGGGAATCACTCGAACTCCCACACTTGGTATTGTTACTTGTGCACCAAATAAGCTTGCTATCTGGTAGGAATATTTAGCAGGATATGCTTAAGTTAGGGGCGTGCCATCAGCCAAAGCTTTCACAGCTGCCAGTGTTTCATCATCCACTTTTAGCTTAGAACGAGTTAGTGCAGCAACAGAAGCCAGGGCTACTGCTGATTTGGCTGCTTCATCAGCCAGAGTTTTGCCTTCAATGTGTATTCCAACACGTTGATGTCCTAGTGTATGTACAACATGGACATTAGGTAGCGTTTCTTTCAACGTCGCTACTTTCCCTCACAGTAATCTGTATTTAATGGTGTTACCTTTTGAATCTCTGAACCCTTTTTGGCGCCAGTAATGCAGATATTCATTAAAGGACTGGATACAATAGTACGAATCATAGACAATCAAAGTCATCTGCTCAGGATCCGTATGTTCCAGTGCCATCATCAGAGCCTTGAGCTCTGCAAGTTGTACAGTTCAATCTCCTAGATTCTGCGTGTAAGTATTTTGTGGATGGAACTTGCCACCCTTCATGTAACCACTCACGACTGCGCAAGCAGCGGAGTATTGATGTTTTGTTTCCATTGCTGGTTGGGCTGAACCATCAGTGTACAATATTCTATGATATTGCTCAATAGGCATTGTATTTTCTGGAACTGGAAACTCAAATTCATATTGTAAGAATTACTGAAACTTTAAGCGTTTTGAGTCCTTTCTCGGTTTCACATACTCAGTTCGCTGCTCTGACCGCCCACCTCTCTCACTACATTTTTCCGGTGAGTCCTGGAAGGAACGACATTGGCGTGTATCAGTATATTGATATCTGTGAGATGTTTTTATATTATCCCTATTTCTAAGGTTATACCTATTTGGTGGGGTCTCCGGGTGCAGAGATTCTCCTCTTTCTTTTTTAGGAGTTTGTTGTTTTTTATCCCAGCATTTTTTGGAGCCTTCAGGCGTTTGCTTAGTAGTATCTTTATTGGATCTGCCTTGAAATTGTGGTTTAATCGGTCTGGCCCCCAAACTATCTTGACCAATACTTGATTAGGTCTCTGCGATAATCTTTGGTAGCTCACATTCTTGATCCTGTGGAGGAACATCCCAAAGCCACATTCACACTGCTAGTGCAACTACTTCTCCTTGAAGATTACTTAATATGATTGAGGATACTGTGGCAAAATTGTCCATTAGTTGCATCTCCAAATCCAGGGCTGGGGCTGCCCAGTATTCATCTTGAAATTATTTTAACACCTCCGGAAGATTGGCAAGTATTAGTGTATGGTGTGCAGGAATATAGAGCGTGGCAAATACCATGCCCCATTATTGCAGTTATCAACTGTGGGAACAAACCCGAATGGCAAGCACATAGTAAGAATTATGGCCCTCATTCCAACCTTGGCGGTCGGTGTTAAAGCGGCGGCCATTCCGCCGACAGGCTGGCGGTCCAAAAAATGGAATTCCGACCCTGGCGGTTACCGCCAACAGAGACCGCCGCTTCAACACTCCGACCGCCACGGCGGTACAAACAAACAGCTTGGCGGTCACCGCCAAAAGACAGGCGGGAGACAATGTACCTCCTACCCGATCACGACCCACCAATCCGCCACCTTTTCCGGGGCGGGAGCCCCGCCGATAAAAACACGGCGGAAACAGACTACGAACGGGAAAACGCTCACCTCGACACACTCCACGCGGAATCCCAACAGCATGGAACCCGAGATCCAGGTCCTCCCTGCACTTCTCTACCTGCTCCTCTTCCAGGAGCACGCTCGGCGGCGCGGAAGACATCGGTGAGTACTGCACCTACGACACAGGGGAGGGAAAAAATTACGGGCACACACCCACCCACCCCCACCCACTAAACCACACACATCAATGCATTCCAATAGATCACTGTTATAACCCCCAAACCACCCCCCGAAATAATGCAAAGACCAAAGGAATAGGTACCAAACAGGCGGATATATTAAAAAACTCACAAGAAAATGTCCACAAAATAAATAAACTATTTACACAATATATACAACTACTTGCAGTAGTCCATCGATTGTCCGTGGACCACGGGGTCCAAATCAAATGGCCAAGGCCTAGTCCCAAAACAAGATCTCCACGGAGAGAACACTGCAGGGGCATCAGATTGAAAAAATACAGGCACCTCAGGGGGAAGGGAAGGGGGGGCACCTCAGCCACTTGAGTACACGACGCCAGATCCACGAGGGGCCTCCATGACCACTGTCTCATCCTGGGGATTGCAAAGCCACAATCTCAACAGTCCATACAGTGGGTGGCCTGCCCACTGGGCCATCCTGGGGAGAGCAAAGCCACAGTCTCAACAGTCCATACAGTGGGTGGCCTGCCCACTGGGCCATCCTGGGGAGAGCAAAGCCACAGTCTCAACAGTCCATAACAGACTTCACTGGTACTGGAGTAGGCATGGTGCCCAGAGAACATCCTGCAGCCCTGCCCGAGACAGATCCTGCCCTGCCACGTCTGCCAAAGGGCCAGCGGTGCTTGACTTGAAGGGCCTTGTTCAGCGGTTCTTGAGACGGCGGGGGCCCAGGACAGTCGTGCTGGAGACGGCGGGGGCCCAGGACAGCGGTTCTTGAGACGGCGGGGCCCTGTTCAGCGGTGCTTGAGACGGCGGTCCCCAGCGGAGCGGTGCTGGAGACGGCGGGGGCCCAGGACAGCGGTTCTTGAGACGGCGGGGCCCTGTTCAGCGGTTCTTGAGACAGCAGGGACCTGTTCAGCGGTGCTTGAGACGGCGGTCCCCAGCGGAGCGGTGCTGGAGACGGCGGGGGCCCAGGACAGCGGTTCTTGAGACGGCGGGCCCTGTTCAGCGGTGCTTGAGACGGCGGGGCCCTGTTCAGCGGTTCTTGAGATGGCGGGGCCCTGTTCAGCGGTGCTTGAGACGGCCGTCCCCAGCGGAGCGGTGCTGGAGACGGTGGGGGCCCAGGACAGCGGTTCTTGAGACGGCGGGGCCCTGTTCAGCGGTGCTTGAGACGGCAGAGCCCTGTTCAGCGGTTCTTGAGACGGCGGGGCCCTGTTCACCGGTGCTTGAGACGGCGGTCCCCAGCGGAGCGGTGCTGGAGACGGCGGGGGCCCAGGACAGCGGTTCTTGAGACGGCGGGGCCCTGTTCAGCGGTGCTTGAGACGGCGGGGCCCTGTTCAGCGGTTCTTGAGACGGCGGGGCCCTGTTCAGCGGTGCTTGAGACGGCGGTCCCCAGCGGAGCGGTGCTGGAGACGGCGGTCCTTCTATGCCCATCTGGCCACTGGCTGGTGGGGCCCTCCTGGGCAGCGGGGATGGGGCTCCTTCATTGCCCACCTGGGCTGTGGGTGGTGGGGCCCTCCTGGGCAGCTGGGCTGGGGCCTCCCTGGGCAGCGGCGATGGTGCTGGTGGGGTCCTCCTGGGCAGCGGGGATGGGGCTGGTGGGGCCCTCCTGGGCAGCTGCCCTGCTGCCTGACTTCTCCGCCCTGCTGCCCTTGCCCTCCTTGCCTGAAGGTCTGTGGCCCTTTCCTCCCTTTCGAGCTGTGGCAGGTGTCGGTGCCAGGGTAGTGTCCTTGGGGGCTGCTGTCTCAGGGCTCCCGCGCCGGCCCTTCTGTTTCCTGCTCCTCTTCCCAGGGGGTGGGCTGGCTGTCCCCTTGCTGCTGGCCGATGTTCCCGCCCTAGGAGCTGGGGGACTCCAAAACCCCTGCACCTTAGTCAAGGGTGCTGCAGGGCTGGTGGTGGCTGAGGTGCTCTTTTTACTCCTACCAGTTGGAGGGGGGGGTCAGGGTCAGGAAAGAGGTTAATTTTAGACAGGAAAAGTTTTTTGGGAGCAATGGCAAGGGTAGGTGCAGTGGGTATGGGAGTGGAGGAAGAGGATGTGGTTGTAGATGAGTCAAGTGTGCTGTCTTTGGGTGCAGGTGCATGAGCTGGAGGCTGTCGTGAGGTGGATGGCTGTTGGGTGGGTGGCTGCCTGCGTTTGTGTGGTTTGGAAGAGGGGGGGACAGACACAGTGGGAGAGGACACAGGGGACGTGTAAATGGCAGTGGGGGTGGTGACTGCATGTGTGCTGACTGTACTGGAGGGTGTGGTGGTGATGGACGTACTGGCTGATGGTGGTGTGCATGCAGGTGTGAGTGTAGACGTCACAGGAAGGGAGGAGGAAGACGAGGAGGTGGGGGACACAGAGGCGGTGGTGACTGTTGGCATGTCTGCATCTGGATGTTGCTTGGGTGAATGCTTGCGTGATCTGTGGTGCTTATGTTTGGATGAGCTGCTCTAGGGTGTTGAGGTGTGTGCAGGCTGGTCTGATGGTGTGGATGGGACAGGCAGAGGAACAGGAGACTGGGAGGAGGGAGTTAGTAGAGGGAGGCTGGGGACAGGGACAATGGCTGCCGTCAGTGCTGAGGCCAGAGCCTGGAACGATCGCTGATGGGCAGCCTGACCCGAATGAATGCCCTCCAGGTATGCATTGCTGCGATGAACCTCCCTCTCCACCCCCTGGATGGCATTCAAAAGGGTAGACTGCCCAACAATGAGCGTTCTGAGGAGGTCAATGACCTCCTCACTGAGGGCAGCTGGGGTAACTGGCGCAGGGCCTGAGGTGCCTGGGGCGAAGGAGATGCCCGCATTGGTGTGCGAGCGGGCACGGGGCAAACGCTGAGGGGCTGCATGGAGGGCGGAGCTGGTGCGCTGGGTGGCGGCTGTACCTGTAGGTGCGGGGGGCACGGATGTTGCCGCCACCGCAAGGGAGCTTCCTTCCGAGGACGTGTCCGTGTCGCTGTGTTCTCCACGCGTCCCCGTTGTGGAGCCCCCCTCGCCCTCCGTCTCACTGGTCCAGTCTGACTCTGTGGCATGGCCCTCCTGGGCCATGTGAGATGCAGCTCCCTCCTGCCCCGATGCCACTTCTCCTCCGCCTGATGATGCTGATGCACACATGCACAGAAAGACAAACAAAAAGGGGGGGGGGAGAGAAATAAAGATATTTTGAGTGCATGGATTACCGCTACCGTTGGCGGACATGACAGACACAGATGCCCCCTGCACTACGTCGCGCACTTGGGGTCCGCTACGCAATTCGTGGCACATGCCCTACACGCCTAGAGATGACAACTGCACACATAGATGACACAGGCCCAGGCATAGCTGTACTTGGCACACTACTGAGGGGGGGTGGGGACACAGGGGCTTACGGAGGGGCCTAGCCTACAGATTTCGCCCTGGCCTAGGGGGACCCACAGCCTTCCTCCCCCACCCAGACACCTACACTGTGCGCAAACATAGCAGATTGTGCTTGTACTCACCCCCTTGTGTCTGCTGTGCTGCCCTCACGCACCCATCCAATTCAGGGTAGGCCACCGCCAGGATCCGGAACATCAGGGGGGTCAATTGACGGCTGGCACCCCGCCTACGTTGGGAGGCCATCCCCAGCAGAGACTCGGCGGTCTTCTTGGTCCCGCGGCGGATGTCCTCCCACCTCTTGCGGCAGTGGGTGCCCCGTCGATGGTGGACCCCCAGGGTCCGGACGTCCTTGGCGATGGCACGCCAAATCCCGATTTTCTGATGGGCGCTGACCTATGTGACACATACAGGGAGAGAGAAATACAAAGTTCAAGTTTGTCTGCGTTATCGTTGGGAGTGGCTCCCCCTCGCCAGCCCTGCCATGTGGCCCCCCAGCCCTGCCATGTGGCCCCCCAACCCTGCCATGTGGCCCCCCACCCCCCAGCCCTGCCATGTGGCCCCCCAGCCCTGCCATGTGGCCCCCCAACCCTGCCATGTGGCCTCCCACCCCCCAGCCCTGCCATGTGGCCCCCCACCCCCCAGCCCTGCCATGTGGCCCATGCTCTCATCTGTCGTGCGATTCATACCTCATTCGTTCGCCTCCGCACCTTCGTCCATTCACCCCACTCAACCCAGGCAGTGGCCACAAATCCATCTTGAAATTTACTTACTTGTTGGTCTGGAGGACCGTAGAGTAGCGCATACTGGGGGAGGACCCCATCCACGAGTTTTTCCAATTCTTCACCAGTGAAGGCAGGGGCCCTTTCCCCAGTCGCAGCAGCCGTTGTCCCTTCCAGACCGAGGTCACAGCAGCACTTGCAGTATAGGTCCTCTCCTGTGGAAGATCAGGTCTCGAGTGATTCATCAGTTATAAAATGGTGGTCACGCCCGCGGCGATGCGTACCGCCACCGCCGGCGCCCTTCGCTCCTGAAACCCATACTGTAGGCTTCAATGTTAACCAATGCGGCTTCGTGCCGCGGTCTTCGCCCGCCGACCGCCGCGGTGTGCCACGCCAGCGCATTGACCTCACATCCCATTGTCACACTTCACAGGTCAGGCAGCCGCCATTTCGAGGGCCCACATGGCTTAATTTCTACTGCGTCACACAGGCCTAGGCCTTGCATAGCCACTCATACAAGCCATTCAATGCATACACAATCGTTTACTGTGCAAACTGTGGCCACGTACCTGTGGGTTGTTTGACTCTGTGCTCCATGTTGTCCTTCCTAGGCACCGTCCGCTGGGTTTGGCGAGGAGAAGGAGGAATGTCCCCGTGAACAGACCGCTGGTGGACCTGTCGACAATGGAAGAACGCCACGTTATACTGACATACCGGCTTGACCGTGCCACTATACATGAACTGTGTGCCCAGCTGGAGGCAGACCTGATGTCCCTCATCCGCCAACCCACAGGAATTCCCCCTCTGGTGCAGGTCCTGTCAGTACTCCATTTTTTGGCAAGTGGGTCATTTCAGTCAACAGTGGCCATTTCTTCAGGGATGTCACAGCCTATGTTTTCCAAGGTGTTATCCAGAGTGTTGTCTGCCCTGATGAAATACATGAGGAGCTACATAGTTTTCCCTAAGGTGGGCGAATTGGCTACAGTGAAGGGTGACTTCTATGCCCTTGGACATATTCCCAACATCATTGGTGCCATTGATGGGACCCATGTGGCTTTGGTTCCCCCGGAGAAAGTGAACAGGTGTACAGGAACAGAAAAAGCTACCATTCGATGAACGTCCAGGTGGTGTGTTTGGCTGACCAGTACATCTCCCATATAAATGCCAAGTTCCCTGGGTCAGTGCATGATGCCTACATCCTAAGGAATAGCAGCATCCCTTACGTGATGGAACAGCTAGAGAGACACCGTGTATGGCTATTGGGGGACTCTGGTTACCCCAACCTGTTGTGGCTACTGACCCCAGTAAGGAATCCCCGGACCAGGGCAGAGGAACGGTACAATGAGGCCCATGGGCGTACTAGGAGGGTGATCAAACGCACCTTTGGCCTCCTGAAGGCCAGGTTTAGGTGCCTGCATATGACAGGTGGATCCCTGATGTACTCACCAAAGAAGGTGTGTCATATCATCGTGGCCTGCTGTATGCTTCACAATCTGGCTTTGCGATGCCAGGTGCCTTTCCTGCAGGAGGATGGTCCAGATGATGGTGCTGTGGCAGCGGTGGAACCTGTGGAGAGTGAAGAGGAGGAAGACGACGGGGATGAAACAGACAACAGGGACAGAGTGATAGCACAGTATTTTCATTGACACACAGGTAGAATTCCAAAATGTTTTTTTACAATTACTTCTACTCTCCTGCCTCTCTACTGCCTGTCGATTTGCCCCAGTGTATGTTGACTGAGTTGTGGCTTTTCCCTTCCAATTTCAGAGCTGTGGCACCCACTGCGCGTCCTCTGCTTCGTTTCCCAATGGACTACAGCTGTGTGGCAGCGGTTTGTTGGCATCACTATGTACATATACATTTTGGCACTGTCATGTCTAATACATAATTTAGAAATCACAGCCAGACTCCTGATCGTTTTGTGCAATAATTGTGTTTATTGAAGTGCTCAAAATGGGATGGGTGGTTTCAATTGGGTGGGGGCTATGGTGAAGGAATGTCCATGGCAGAGTCCAGAGTTACAGTCACACAGGTGCATTGTCCGTAGGCCTGTGGAGAGATGGAGCAGGGGCAGTTTAAGGATGGACAGGGTGACAATGTGGGACAGTGGGATGACATCAGGTGGTATCCTTTGCTGGCGGGGGTCTTGACATCCTACTCTGTCTTCTTGCGTGATCTCAGGGCCCTCTTGCGTGGTGGTTCTTCTCCTGCAGGAGGTGGGGTTCTGGTGGGCTGCTGTTGTGCGGGGGCCTCCTGTCCACTAGCGTGGTTGGCTGTTCTTGGTCGAGGCTAGTGGCAGGGGCCCTTTGTGGTTCGAGAGTGTCCGTCCTGGTGTTGAGGATATCTTTCAGCAGCCCTACCATGGTGGCCAGGGTGCAGTTGATGGCTCTGATGTCCTCCCTGAACCCCCTATACTGTTCCTCCTGCAGTACCTGGATCTCCTGGAACCTGGCCAGTACCGTCGCCATTGTCTCCTGGGAGCGGTTGTATGCTCCCATGATGGTGGTGAGGGCCTCGTGGAGAGTGGGTTCCCTGGGCCCGTCCCCCCCCTGTCGAACAGCTGCCCTCCCAGTTCCTGTGTGTTCCTGGGCCTCTGTCCCCTGGACGGTGTGCCCACTACCACTGCCCCCAGGTCCCTGTTGTTGTTGGGGTGGTGGGTTATCCTGGGTTCCCTGTAGTGGTGGACACACCGCTGATTGACGCGTCCTGGAGACAGAGGCATGGGCCCGCTGGGTGGGAGCTGTGCTGGTGTTCCCAGTGGGGGTTGGGTCTGGTGTGGCCTGTGGCTGTGTGAGGGGAACCGACTGTCCCGAGGTCCCCGATGGTCCGGGCTGGTCATCAGGCTCCAGGTCGACAGAGCTGCTGTCATCACTGATGGGCTCTTGTGGGGGTGGTATGGAGATTTCTGGACCCTCCTGGCCGGTGTGGTGGCGTTCGGGTCCTGCAGGGGTATAGAGGTATGGTTATTGTTTCAGTGTGTGCCATATCGGTCAATGGGTGGGTTCCCGTGTACCCCAGTGCTGGCATTCCTGTGTGGGGGCTTTAGTGAGGGTGGCTTGTGGGGGAGATGTGTATGTGCAATGGGCATGCTTTGGTGATGGGTGTCCATGCTTAGTGGACGCATGCAGGGCTAGGTGTTGGGATGGGTGGGTTGTGATGGTGAGACATTTGCAGGGAGTAGGTGTGCTGGGGGTGGGGGTTTGAGTTGGCATGCAGGTGTGGTGGAGGGGAAGTAGTATTGAAGATTTGACTTACCAGAGTCCATTCCTCCGCCAACTCCTGCGAGGCCGTCAGGATGCAGGATGTGCAAGACTTGCTCCTCCCATGCTGTAAATTCCGGGGGTTGAGGTGGGGGTCCGCCGCCAGTCTTGTTCACGGCGATGTTATGCCTGGATACCATGGAACGCACCTTACCCCGTAGGTCGTTCCATCGCTTCCTGATGTCCTCCCTATTTCTGGGGTGCTGTCCCACAGCGTTGACCCTGTCGACTATCCTTTGCCATAGCTCCATCTTCCGGGCAATGCTGGTGTGCTGGACCTGTGTGCCGAACAGCTGGGGCTCCACACGAATGATTTCCTCCACCATGACCCTGAGTTCTTCGTCAGAGAAGCGGGGGTGTCTTTCTGGTGCCATGGAGGGGTGTGTATGTTGTGTGGGGTGGGGTGTGTGTTGTTAAGTGTGTTAAGTGTGGTGGTGTGTGTTGTTTAGTGCTTGGAGATTGTGTGGGTGATGTTGTGATGTGTCTCTGTGTGATGGTCTACTCTACTCTATGCAGTGATGTCTCTCTGTGTCCTAGTATCGAAATTGTTGACGTAGGGGTTTGTGGGTGATGTGGGTGCGTGTTTTATATTGTATTGTGTGTGTGGGAGTGGTGTGTGTATGTGTATCAGGTGTGTGAAATTCAAATAGTCCAATGTTGCTGAGTTTTGTTCGTTTGTGGGTATTCTGACCGCGGCGGCGTGTACCGCCAATGGAATACCGTGGTTGAAAGACCGCCGCGTGGATTCGTGGGTCGGAATGGCATGGGCGTATTTCTGTTGCCGTGACGGTGGAGGTTTGGTCATCTCCACTTTTCCGCCGACCGCTGGTATGGCGGCCTTTTGTGGATGTCGGATTTTTGGCGGTTTGGCTGTTGCGGGTCAGAATGACCGTGGCGGTTAACCGCGACCGCGGCAGGATTGTGGCGGACTTCTGACCGGCGGTAAGCGCCTTTTACCGCCGAGGTCAGAATGAGGGCCTATATGTTTATCCTGAGGCCCTGTATGGGGAAAAACGGCTTCCAGCGTATTTATTTTTTGAGGTAACCAAAATGGAATTTCCCCCCGCTTGGTGGGTACCTTAACCATGATCAAATGTACATTTGGAGGGTTAATGCCTGGTGCAACTGCATGTTGTTGCACTGGGGCAGCACGTGCTGGGTTAGTATTTAATGTTTGCATAACAAACTGTACTAACAGTCTGTATATTTTTGTGAGCTCTATATATAGGCTACGAACCTCAGCTACAGCTAAGGTGATGCATCAGGGTGCGGTGCATATGTGGCCAATAAAGGCTTGCTCAGGCCATCATTGCTTAGAGGACCCAACCTAACATGTACTATTGTATGTGGTAGGGCACCATCAAGCCAGTTATTATGGTCTTAATAAGATAATGGTATTTCGAAATATGCATAACCTCTGTATTGTGCAGGTATGTTTGCGTGTGTGTACTGGTGAAATGTATTTGTGTTCCTATCTGCTGCTGGAAAGGTGCCCCAAGCATAAATAAATTATGTTCTATAGGCTGGATGAGCCTCAACAAAAATGAGACTGGACCCCCCTGGGCCATTCAGCCATTTCCCAATAAATATGCAGTAAGGGGAGGTTGCATATTTACTGCAATTGCTACCTGTTGTGGATTTGCAATATTAATGAAGGATGTTTGTTCAGAGAGAAAGACATTAAGTGGGGGTTAGTCCTTTTAAAGTTCAAGCTTGAACAACCTACAGCTCAAGATAGGTCCTACCCATTTAGCGGAGGAGGAAATCCTTAATACCTCGGACGTCTCTGTATATAGTATTGAGGTGTCTTTAGCCTTCAATGAGACAGAGATACTTAGGAGGATCCGAACATTAGTGCCTGACCAAATATTGGCGGCGCCATGTCACGTAGGTTCTCATTATGCTAATGAGGCTACAGGATGTGGGAGACAGGATCACATGGATTGTGGCTACTAAGTATGATTCCACACCACTTGACGCCTGTTGGCCTAATCTGGGTTCTCCAGCTAACTAGCAGTGCCTCATCTCTGGCCGAGATGATTGTGGCAACCCGACGCATGACAAGATAGACTCCTCAGGGGAATTGTGGTCAATCAGATCCCATCCCTTTCTCTCAGTTACCAAGATAACAGAGGCAGAATGTAGTTCAATAAGAATTTATTGAAGTAACTGCATCTTAGACAAAAAGGCATGTATTACAATACCTAGGATGATAAAATACAATAAACACAAGCAGGTGACTAACAGAGTATAACATAAGAATAGTCCTACCATATTGTCACTAGGAGTGATATATATTTCTCCAACCTACACTATGTATGAGCACAGCATAATAAGCCAGGGGGTACATCATCCCTCATACCTGAAGGAAGAAGCCTGTAGTCTAGAAGACACCGTCCCCATGTGAATCAGGGATCCGGCCGTCTAAGCAAGTAGCTTCAGCGAAGCGATCAGCAATCAGCATACAGTTGTGGTCATCTGGCTGGAATCTCCCTCTAACGTGTCTGGGACAAAAGTTTTTTTTTTATAATAAAACAACTGACATTCTAAGAAATGGTTCCCATGTATGAGTGTGTGTTTTTCTGTGAACACTGGAGACACAGCATACCACGTTTGTCAGCAATCCTATCTGACTTTAGCCTTGGAGAAAGCAAAGCACAAAGTGAAATATATGTCAAATCAAATCAAATCATTAGCATTTATAAAGCACGCTACTCACCCATGCGGGTCTCAAGGCGCTGGGGGGAAGGGGGTTACTGCTGCTCGAAGAGCCAGGTCTTGAGGAGTCTCCGGAATACGGAGTGGTCCTTGGTGGTCCTGAGGCTGGTGGGGAGGGTGTTCCAAGTCTTGGCCGCCAGGTGGAGAATGACCTCCCACCCGCCGTGGTGCGGCGGATGCGAGGGACGGCGGCGAGAGCGAGGCCGGTGGAACAGAGGAGACGGGTGGGGACGTAGAAGCTGAGGCGTCGGTTGAGGTATTCTGGTCCTTTGTCGTGGAGGGCTTTGTGTGCGTGGGTGAGGAGTCGGAAGGTGATCCTTTTGCTGACTGGGAGCCAGTGCAGGTGTCTCAGGTGGGCGGAGATGTGGCTGTTGCGGGGTACGTCGAGGATGAGGCGGGCGGAGGTGTTTTGAATGCGTTGCAGATGTTTTTGGAGCTTCGCGGTGGTCCCAGCATACAGGGTGTTGCCGTAATCCAGGCGGCTAGTGACGAGGGCGTGGGTCACGGTCCTTCTGGTATCAGTGGGGATCCAGCGGAAGATCTCGCGAAGCATGCGGAGGGTGAGGAAGCAGGCGGAGGACACGGCGTTGACCTGTTTGGTCATGGTGAGGAGAGGGTCCAAGATGAAGTGGAGGTTGCGGGCGTGGTCAGAGGGGGTCGGTGCGGTGCCAAGGGCCGTGGGCCACCAGGAGTCATCCCATGCGGTCGGGGTGTTGCCGAGGATGAGGACTTCCGTTTTGTCTGAGTTCAGTTTCAGACGGCTGAGTCTCATCCAATCTGCGACGTCCTTCATTCCGTCTTGCAGGTTGGTCTTGGTGCTGGCGGGGTCCTGGTGAGGGGGGAGTATGAGTTGGGTGTCGTCGGCGTAGGAGGTGATGGTGATGTTGTGCTTGCGTACGATGTCGGCGAGGGGGCTCATGTAGACATTGAAGAGTGTCGGGCTGAGCGATAAGCCTTGCGGGGCGCCGCAGATGATCTCGGTGGGGTCTGAGCGAAAAGGTTGGAGGTAGACACTTTGAGAGCGGTGGGAGAGGAAGGAGGCGATCCAGTCCAGGGCCTGGCCTTGGATCCCGGTGGAGCGGAGGCGGGTTAATTAGGGTGCGGTGACAGTCGGTGTCGAAGGCAGCCGAGAGGTCGAGGAGGATGAGGGCGACTGTTTCACCGTTGTCCATCAGGGTTCTGATGTCATCTGTGACTGACATGAGGGTGGTTTCAGTGCTGTGGTTGGCTCGGAATCCGGATTGTGAGGGGTCGAGAAGG
Source organism: Pleurodeles waltl (assembly GCF_031143425.1). Lineage (NCBI taxonomy): Eukaryota > Metazoa > Chordata > Amphibia > Caudata > Salamandridae > Pleurodeles > Pleurodeles waltl. The sequence continues at coordinate 21,877,821 of NC_090447.1, forward strand.
TTGTTGACTTCCAGGAAGTTAGTAAGCTGTCTGTTGACGGTCTTCTCTATTACTTTGGCAGGGAACGGGAGGAGCGAGATGGGGCGGAAGTTCTTCAGGTCGCTTGGGTCAGCCGTAGGTTTCTTTAGTAGGGCGTTGACTTCGGCGTGTTTCCAGCTTTCGGGTAAGGTCGCCGAAGAAAAGGAGGAGTTGATGATGGTCTGGAGGTGCGGGGCGATGATGTCGTCGGCTTTATTGAAGATGAAGTGTGGGCAGGGGTCTGAAGGGGCACCGGAGTGGATTGAGTTCATGGTGATTTTGGTATCTTCAGTGTTGATGTGGGTCCAGGCGTTGAGGGTGATGGCTGGGGGTGTGGGTTCCGTGTTGCTCGGCTGGGTCTGGTGTCCGAAGCTGTCGTGGAGGTCGGTGATCTTGCGATGGAAGAAGGTGGCGAGGGAGTTGCACAGGACATGTCCTACTAAGAATGTGATGCTTTCCTAGGCGAAAGTACAATGAGATAAAGAAAATAAAACAGCACCGCAAAGTAGCTATTGGTATAAAAATAAAGCAATGCTGAATAACATATAACTAGTTTAAAGTGCACAGCGACAGACCTAGTTAGCTTAAAACGGCGTGTCTAAAACATGGCTAAAACAGCTATACAACACAACGATGGGCTCACATAGTCCCCATGATGATTTAGAAATTTATTGGAAAAATAGAAATGCTCAGAAGGTCAGGGCCCTGGTGGACACCGGAGTGGATACCTGTTTGATATATGGAAATCCAAAATAGTTCACAGGTCAGCACTAAACCATCACATAGGTGTAAAGAAAACCCCTGCTGTGCAAACCAAGGTTCAAATTAAAGTAGGGAGAACACTCAAAAGAGATTAAACTGTCTTCTCTTGATAGTGCCCCTCCTTGAATATATTCTTAGAATTGATATACTAAAGGGAATTACTTTATATTTGGATGATGTGTGTTATCAAATTGGGGCGAAGAGATACACATCAGCGGCAGCAGTGAGGGTGGGTCACCTGAAAAACCTCAGATGAAGGTGCCCCAAGCCACCAAAGTGGTTCATTTGAAGCAATATCGAATCCCGGAAGGGCACGAGGAGATAAGGAAAACCATACAGCATTTGGTAGAGGCAGGGGTGGTGGCCCCGGTCACCGCTGTGTGAACCCATCTTGTGTGGCCCTTGCGGTAAATTGATGGGAGCTGGAGAAAGCCAGTCAATTACCATGAATTGAATAAATATACAGCCCTTTTGACCAACACAGTCCCCGACACCATCACTTTTGATTGAAAGGATACAAAAACACAAATGGACCGGGTATGCAACAATTGGTATTGCCAATGCTTTTTTCACAGTACCATTGGCCCCAGAGAACCCTCTTAGTCTGGGAGACAATTTACATTTTTAAAATTGCCTATGGGGTATGTACAGAGCCCCACCACATGTCACCAGCAGAACACTTGGATGAAATACCTGTCATTCCAGCGGCGCAGCTGTCTCATTACATTGATGACGTGATGATTCAGGGAGAAACACAAGAACAGGTGAAGATTCAGTTGGACAGGGTTGTGGAACATTTGCAAAGCAAAGGATGGGTGAAAACTCCAGACAAGGTGCAAGGACCCTCTAAAAATGTGAAGTTTCTAGGAATTCAATGGAATCAGGGACATAGGGAGGTGTTGCCACAGGTAAGACAAAATATACTAAAATCTGCCACACCCCGTAATACACAGGAAACTCAGAAATTCATTGGATTGTTTGGCTTTTGGAGACAATATATCCCTCACTTGAGTCAGATTGTGGCCCCTTTATACAAGGTGACTCGAAAGAAACATGAGTTTCAATGGGGAAAGCAGCAGCAGTGTTATTTTGAATTGGCAAACGAGGTGGTTTGACATGCTTTAGACTTGTGGCCAGTATAGGAGGGATATACTAAGTTGCATGTGACACTCCAGGGGCAATATGCAAATTGGAGAATGTGGCAAAAACAGGGAAGACAGAGAGTGCCCCTTAGGATTTTGGAGTAAGAAGTTGCCAGATGCAAGCGGTACACTCCATTTGAAAAGCAGTTACTGCCGTGTTAATGAGCTGTGGTAGATACAAAGCAGATGACAATAAGGCATAATGTGATTTTGAAGCACGAGATCCCGATAATGTAGTGGTTGATGAGTTCACCCAAAACTCAAGTGGAAATGGTACATACAGGACATGGACCAAGTGGGACCAATGGGAACCGAGGCCCTGCGTGAAAAGGTGGCACAGGCCCCCTTGAAGGATGAGTGTTGTCACAGGAGGTGCCAGAGGTAAAGGAGTCACCCATGAGGTGGGGTAACCCATTTGAGTCATTGTCTCCTGAGGATAGAAAGCATGTATGGTTCACTGATGGTTCAGCAAAGTATGTGGGGACCAAGAGATAGTGGAAGGCAGTGTCATATAATCCTGTAACCAAAACACTGCTTTCCACTACTGGAGAAGGGAAGAGTAGTCAGTGCACAGAATTGTATGCTGTACATCAAGCTCTAAAACAGGAATGACCTGGAAAATGTCACATTTATACTAATTCTTGGTCTACTGCCAATAGGTTAGCCACCTTACTTGCCAGGTGGCATGCACACAAGTGGCTAATACATTCTAAGGAGGTGCGGGGCAAAGAATTGAGGCATGATATTTGGGAAATGTTAGAGCAAAGTACCATCTTTGTATATCATGTAGACACCCACTGTCCTACTGACTCACTAGAATGATGGTTTAATTCCTTTGCAGGCGAAAAAGCCAAAAGTTTAGAAGCAGAAGTGGCAACACAGGATTCTGACTAGGTGGGGATGGATAAATGGGCTCAACAAAAATGTGTGCTGTTTGTCAACATACACCACAGAGATCTGCTCTGCAGACCATCAGAGGTCAGCTAGGGAGAGGAAAACTACCAGGGCAGATATGGGAGATCAACTAAATTAGACCACTGCCAAACAGTTGTGGGTGTCAATATGCTTACACAGTGGTGGATACTTATTCTGGCTATTTGATTGCATTTCCATGTAAATGTGCTACTCAGTTCAATATGATTAAGATACTAGGCTTGTTGATGTTGTACTAAGGATTTCCACTCCAGATCCAAAGTGATAATGGATCACATTTTAAAGATAGTTTGGTGCACGACTGCTGTTCACAGCACAATAGAGAGTGGATTTATCATATAGAAGACTGTTGACACCTCAGTTGAAAAAATATTCAAATTGATCCTTGAAAAATTAGAGAGATAATTTAAATGAAGTATTACACATACTAAACAATAGACCTTTATCAAATGCAGAAACTTCTTTAATGTGAATGCTGACCCCAGCCTTTCAGATACAACCTCATGTAGCTCCTAATACTATTATGTATTGGGAGACAAAGACAGGGGCTCTGGCTCTGTACCAAGCAATTCCAGAATCTGCAGGTCTTGAAATGCATACTATGAACATGTACAAACTGAAATCACGAGATCTAGTACTTATTGAAACAGGTGTTGTGATAAAGACTCCCCCAGAGCATTTCTGATTGATTGCCCCTCAATCTGGGCTGGCACTCAGGGGTATTGAGGTCTTAGAGGGAGTGATTGATGCAGACTACTAAGGCGAAATTAAGGTAATATTTTTGAACAGTGGAGATGCTGATTTGATAACACAAACTAGAGATAAAATTGCCACATTTTAATTATTCCAATGTATGGAGGAGTAGTCACAAAGGAGACTGCCCCAGCCCTTCTTACTCTGTGTGGGGAGGGAAGCTTTAGTTCTACTGACAAGAATCCTGGTGCTGGGGTGTGGGTAGAATCCCCAAATCGTTCCCCTTAACTAGCAGAAATCATAGCAAAGGGCAAAGACAACATTCTGTTAGTCATGGAACCAGGACAAGAAAAATGGGTACATGGACCAGCTGATAAATGTTATTTACGAGAATAATCATACTTGTCTCTTTTACAGATCATACTAGGAGGTGCCTTTGTGCTGACTGTGGTCAGTGGTCTGTACTTGGGTGTGTCTGCGAGGGGTCGGGAGAGATAGAAAGCCCCCAGCTCTGAAGTAAATAATCGGCAGCGACGACTGACACCTCTGCTGAACAGCCAGAAAACACCTGGATCTACCTAGCACAAACTATGCTTAACAGGTCGGATTTCTACATGACAAATATGAAACGCATCACCGATGTCTTTTCCACCTGCCTAGCGTGCATACCGACTCCTGCCAGTGTCTTGCTGCAAATATTAAACGGTAACAACGCTGACGGGCGGTGGAAGAAAGTGATGTACTAACTCATTTATCTCTCTATGACTACTGTTGCTTTTGCCAAGAAACTACTGAAGATAAATGGAGCAACCTAACACACATTGGTGGTCATTACAAACCTGGCGGTCGGTGTTAAAGCGGCGGTAAGACCGCCAACAGGCCGGCGGTAAAAAATTTGGAATTAAGACCGTGGCGGAAACCGCCAACAAAGACAGCCACTTTAACACTCCGACCGCCACGGCGGTACAGACAAACAGCTTGCCAGTCACCGCCAACAGACAGGCGGAAGACAATGTACCGCCCACAGTATCACAACCTACCAGTCCGCCACCTTTTCCGGGGCGGATTCACCGCGGATAAAAACACGGCGGAAACAGGAATTTCGAAGGGAAAAGGCTCACCTCTACACACTCCACGAGGAACGACGACACCATGGACCCGGAACTCCAAATCCTACCGGCGATACTCTTCCTGCTCCTGTACCAGGAGCACCAACGCTGGCGGCGAAGACCACGGTGAGTACTGCACCTACGACACAGGGGAGGGGGGAGGAAAAAAACAGGGACACACTCACGCAACACCCCCACCCTCACCCACTATAACACACACACTAATACATATCTATACATCATAGTAACACCCCCCCCAACCCCGCGGAAGAATGCAAAGACAAAAGGAAATGAGTGTAACCATTGTAATATATCAAAATGCAGTACGCAAAAATATACATATAAACACTATTTACAAAATATACACCGAGAAAATTAGTCCAGGTATTGCACCATTTATAGTCCGTGGACCACTGGGCCCACAATGCATGGGCGAGGCCCACACACAATACCAGATCAAAACAGAGAGAACACTGCAGGGGCATCAAATAGAAATACAACAGGCACCTCAGGTGGAAGGGAAGGGGGGGGCACCTCAGCTGGATGAGTGCACAATGCCAGATCCACGAGGGGGCTCCTTGCCCAATGATGTATCCTGGGGAGTGCAAAGCCACAGCCTCTCAAGTCTCTACAGTGGGTGGTTTGCCCACTGTTCAATCCTGGGGAGTGCAAAGCCACAGTCTCTCAAGTCTCTACAGTGGGTGGTTTGCCCACTGCTTCATCCTGGGGAGTGCAAAGCCACAGTCTCTCAAGTGGATAACAGTCTCAACTGGTTCTGGAGGGGGCTTGGTGCCCAGAGTGCTTCATCCTGCTAAGGACAGAGGTAGTGGATGCATGTCTCCACTGGTTCTGGAGGGGGACTGGTGCCCAGAGCGCGTTATCCTGTGAAGGACAGAGGTAGTGAATGCATGTCTCCACTGGTTCTGGAGGGGGCTTGGTGCCCAGAGTGCTTCATCCTGACAAGGACAGAGGTAGTGGATGCATGTCTCCACTGGTTCTGGAGGGGGACTGGTGCCCAGAGTGCTTCATCCTGTGAAGGACAGAGGTAGTGGAGGCATGTCTCCACTGGTTCTGGAGGGGGACTGGTGCCCAGAGTGCTTCATCCTGCCAAGGACAGAGGTAGTGGATGAATGTCTCCACTGGTTCTGGAGGGGGACTGGTGCCCAGAGTGCTTCATCCTGCCAAGGACAGAGGTAGTGGATGCATGTCTCCACTGGTTCTGGAGGCGGACTGGTGCCCAGAGTGCATCACGCACCCCGTGACGGTCCCAGTTGCGTCGGTGCCCCTGACGCTCATGGGCTAGCGGTGCTTGAGTTGGCGATGCCCTGTTCAGCGGTGCTTGAGTTGGCGGTACCCTGTTCAGCGGTGCATGAGTTGGCGGTGCCCTGTTCAGCGGTGCCTGAGTTGGCGGTGCCCTGTTCAGCGGTGCCTGAATTGGCGGTGCCCTGTTCAGCGGTGCTTGAGTTGGTGGTGCCCTGTTCAGCGGTGCTTGAGTTGGTGGTGCCCTGTTCAGCAGTGCCTGAGTTGGCGGTGCCCTGTTCAGCGGTGCCTGAGTTGGCGGTGCCCTGTTCAGCGGTGCTTGAGTTGGCAGTGCCCTGTTCAGCGGTGCTTGAGTTGGCGGTGCCCTGTTCAGCGGTGCCTGAGTTGGCAGTCCTTCATTGCCCAGCTGGGCTGGGGCTGCTGGTCCTTCATTGGGCAGCTGGGCTGTGGCTGGCGGGGCCCTCCTGGGCAGCTGGGCTGTGGCTGGCGGGGCCCTCCTGGGCAACTGGGCTGTGGCTGGCGGGGCCCTCTTAGGCAGCTGGGCTGTGGCTGGCGGTGCCCTCCTGGGCAGCGAGGATGGGGTTGGCGTGGGCCTCCTGTGCAGCGAGGATGAGGCTGGCGCTGGCCTCCTGGGCAGCTGGGCTGTGGCTGGCAGGGCCCTCCTGGGCAGTGAGGATGGGGCTGGCGGTGGCCTCCTGTGCAGCGAGGATGGAGATGGCGGGCCCTCCTGGGCAGCGGGGATGATGGCGGTCTTCTCCGCCGTGCTGCTCCTCCCAGACTTGCCGGGTTTCTTGTGGCCCTACCCCACCTTGGGAGGAGTCACAGCTGAGTCCACGCTCCCACCGGGACCCCTGGGAGCGGTTTGGGTGGCTGGAGTCTTCCCCCTCTCCTGCCGGGCACTGGCCAACTTCTGGTGTTTCACAGGGGGGGACTGGCTGTGCACAGGCTCCGTGCCACACTGGCTGTCCTGGTGGCCGGTGCACTCCACATACCTGGTCCCGGTGATTTTGTGGCTGAGGTGCAAGTTCGGGACCTATGAGTTGGACGGGGGGGGAAATAGGTTAAGGCTGGACAGGAAAAGTTGTTTGGACACACTGGGACGGGTAGCTGGAGGGGCTTTGGGAGTGGAGGAAGAGGTGGGGGTTGTAGAAGGTGTAAGTTTTGTGGCTTTGGGTGCAGGTGCATGCGCTGGAGGCTGTCCTGAGGTCCTGCTGACGCAATTTGGAGGAGGTAACACCTTCTCATCCCCAGGAACGACAGTACCCCTGTGTATAGTGTCTTCTTCGCCTCCTGAGGCCTCTGTGCACTCCTTGCAAAATTCCTTCATGCGCAGCCTGGCCCAGGTCCCCAGCACTCCACCCTGTGATGCTCAACTCTTTGTTGTTCTCCAGCGGTGTGGGACCTTCTTTTGTTGTGCTGTATCAACTGTTTTGCACCTCCTTTGAACCCAGATCCTGCAGCTTCTGAGGGGGCTGGCTGGCATCCTGAGGTCTCTCTAAAGTGCTGAGAACCCCCTCTTCCTCCTCACACAGAGTTGAGGCCCCCAATCCCTCCGGGGTCCATCCAATGCTATTTTGATGAAAAATGCCCTTTTGTCGTAGCCAAGGCCTGTTGGTGCCTTCCAACACGAAATCTCATCTGCAACGATCTTCATGCCATGGGACATCTTCTGCATCATGCAGGAACCTGCTGGCATCTTCCTAGGGTGCATTTTTTCACCCTTCTTTTGTACCCTCTTCTGGGTTGGCAGGGGCTCCAAACCAGGCCAGCCCTCTACACAGGGACACTGCAGCAGAGTTACAGTGAACTGAGGAGCACATTTATCATTGTGTTGCGTCGCCTTTGCATCACTCAGGGAGGTGCAAGGGCAATGCAACAACAAAGTCAGATTTATCAAGCCACACAAGGCCTCCTTGAGTTGCCCCCAGTGAAGTGAAAAATGTGGAGTAATGCAAGGCAGTGCAAATTGCTCCTTTGCGTTTCTCTGCACCAGGGAGATGTTCCATTGGTGTGCGTGGGTACCTAGTGTCTCAGGGTATGCTTAGGAGGGTTTTAGGGAGATACAAATACCCACCCACAAAAGAGTGACCTCCTCGCTGTTCACAAACTGCACTTCCAAAACTACTACAGAAAAAATGTGCCAAAATAGTCGTAAGATTTCTGAAGCTGAGCGTTGGGAAGAGTCCATCACCACACCGCCAATCACTGGTACTGCAACTCCCTCCCAGAGAACATAATGGAGGCAGAAGTTGAACACCCATATAACATAATGTAAACTAAATCAGATTATTTCAGCTTTCAAAATAAATATAATTTTTAAAGCTAAACATGCATAGGAATATTAACATGTTTTTTACATTTAAAACATACTAACTTATTCTTTGAAAATCAATATGCTTATTAAACATTAGTTAAATATGTAAAATTATTAAATATAAACACATTTTTATTTAATATGTTTTGATTCAAAATAAAAATACTATCAGGATTAGATTTTTGTAATTAATTTGCTGAAAATTTGTGTTTAAAAATTTAAATATTATATTCAAATGATGTCAATAATGAACATTTAATTTTATGAATTTACACACTGTAACATTTTATTTTATGTGTTCTAGGATAATAATAGGTATTTAAAAATAATTTGCATTTACATTTTTAAATAAAATAATTTATTTATTTTAAAAGCTTAATTCACTTTTGACATTTTTCCTGTACTCCACCACAGGGTGTTGTTCTATGCCCCAGTGGTGTAAGCCTCTTTCTAAAGGTGAAAAGTTACAAGCAGTACTTGTAAATTTCTCTTCATCCCCTGGTTTCAGGCGGTGGAGGATCCTAGGTTTGCACCTAGTAATAACTTTATGTTGAATATCAAAAAGTAGTGAAGATGTAGAAGTAAATTTACACACAAGAAAATGTACATGTATATTTACTTTTGTTAAAGGGCTCCTGGGTCTTTGGACATACACATCTGACCAATTTTGGGGGTGAAGGCGGCAGGCTAATGTTCATTTTGTAAAATGTATGAGTATTGCTGAGCAAGAAGTAATGTGCAGCACAGAAATTAAACCATGAACCAACCTATTTCAAATTGTCAGCCTCATGTTGTGATTAATGGAGTTTCTGGATTGAGGCCCCTGGAAGGCGGTTTTAACCTTTTCAAAATGTGTGTCAAATCCCACTCTAGAGCTCACAAGACAAGTGGAGACAACAAGACTTAAAGCCATGGAGGCTGGGGTTGTTTTCCTCCAATGCCCCGCGGTCCACCCTACTATGGCACTACAAACTCGGCCAAGGTCAACCCCTTCAGTACTTGACTCTCAGTTGAAGTGATGGCGAGTACTCACAGGCTTTTCAGCTCAGAGCTTAACAACCACAGCACAATTGGTCCCAGTGTTTTACTTGTTAAGTAATTTATTAAGAACACTTAAACTGTAACAAGACATGCAAAATAATTGCACATCCAAAAAGCGCTAGATGCCTTTTCTAGAGCCCTTCTTTCCCTTTCCCCAGGCGTGACTGTTAGGGCAGAAAATTACTATGTGGCATGAATCAAGGTCTAGCTGAGGATACCACAGTTTTTGTCCATATGCTCACAGTTCTGTGCAATCCTCCTTTTGTCTCACTAAACACAAGTCTCCATGTAAGGCAACACGTGCCTTGGTCCGCTCCAGTTTGCTGCAGACACAGACTTCAATTCAGGTGGTCTGATTCAGGATGATGTCAGTCTATGCTGTCTCCTGGAGTCCTTTGGCAATGGGTTAGTGGATGTTGGAAAGGGCCCTCAGCAGATGTCAGACCAATTTTTGGCTCACTCAGTCAGGTCCCAGTGACACTGATCATGTGGCTCAGGCACACTCTGCTCTGGTGGCAAAGACAACTTCTGCACAGCTCTGGTTCTTGGTGGCAGTGATCTGCCCATTCTACCCAGTCTATCTATCTCTCCATTCTCTTTCCTGAGCCTGACATTCTCCAGTCATCTTGCCGGTGTTAAATCCAGAAATAATGAGGTGGGGAGGAGGAGAATCACACTCAGGTGGTCACAAGCCCTGATGGTCACCTGATGTACTAACTCCTGGGCAAATAATGCCAAAGGTGGGTCATTTATCTGGCATTTGGGTGAATAGATTCTTTCTGACTAGATAATTACAATGGCCAGGCCCCTAACAGAATGGTTTAGGACAGTCAATTATTTACAAAAATGAAATTATTTTTCCTAGTACCTTTAGAAATACAAAGAAGTGGAATATAAATAATACATGTGTCTTACCTTCTTCATCCTCTTCATTATCTAAGTAGGCAAAAAGAAAAGTGAAAATCAATTGCACAACTTTATCAATGTAGTATACAACATACAACATACAACATACAACATGCCAATATGACTGAGGTGAGTCTTGGAAACATTCTAAAATTCTATTACCCGGTCTTTACCTCACGTCATAGTCAAACCTGGAAAATAACATGGACCACATGGCTTGTCTGGCTTCATACATTGCATGGGCTGAAGGTATTCTAATTTTTTGTGATCTGTCAAAATGGTTATTCTATGCTGAGCTCCTTCGACAATGTCTACAATGAGACAAAGCTTCTTTTATTGCCAATACCAATCTGTCATAGGTGGTGTATCTCACTTCCGATGATGATGAGTTTGGCAATAGTAAGACACAGGATGAATTTCACCTGTTGCCGGGTCCTTTTGAGACAAATTATCTCCAGTAACAAACAATGACGCACCTTGCTCAGCTTCGAAGGCCAGCATACAATCAGGATCTCTCAAGACAGGTGCGTTTGTTGCATTCATGCTTTGTAAGAGGTTTAAAGGTGTTGTTTACTCCTACGAAAGAGAACTCTGAGAGACACAATGCTGTCTCTGACAAAGAACACTTAGCTACTAAAGCGTGGAATAACCTGCAGCTACACATGAGGGCCTCCTCCTCACTTCTTGAATTCCGCAAGAAGTTGAAGATCCGTCTTTTCAAGTAGTCCCGCAAGACCCCAGGTTTGGCTAAACGCACACCTGCTCAAAAACCTGCTTAACAACACATTTTAGATGCTTTTGTAGAATGGAGACACTACTTGTTGGGTACACAGTGGTGTTATAAACCCCAGTGTAGCCTCCCCGGGGTGGGGGCCCCTCGAGCTCCAGGGATCCCCCATCAGCACAGTACCCTGGCCTGAGAGCACCTAGTAAGCCCGAGAAGTTGCCCCTTCCATGTAGTTTGCAGAAGGTGGCCTCTCAAGTTTTGTTACGCCAGTGTGGGTACCCTCAGGCAACAATATATACAGATTGCTGCAACTTTAATTTACATCAATAAAAACATTAACGGCTAAATCACTTTGATGGCGTTTATCCTTCTCAGAATAATTTTTCAGCATAACATTTCTTCCAGGAACCTGTTATCGCAAAGTGGTCTGGGTGGCTAGGTTATAGGGACAAGACATGATCAGACTCAACCCAAAACATATAATTGCATCAGAACGTTTCGCAGCGCTGATGCAAAAGGAAAGCTTTCTTGGAACTAAATTTGATTTTCATAGTCAGCTGTTAAAAAAAGATATGCGCAGTGTCAAGCAAGACATTCTGTTTGAGAACACATTTATGCACCTTGTAAAGAGTTACAAGTTAATGTCCTGGAATGATTTCATGGTATTTCATTAGTGGGACATTTTGAAAACAGCTAAGACTATAGGAAAACTCAATTATCAATTTGCTGGCCTTCAAACTCAAAACGTTTTGAAGATTTGATTGCTCAATATCAGATGAGTACTCAAAGCAAGGCAAATCATAAGAAACCTCGAGGTCTCTTAAATTCTCTGCCTATCTCTTAGAAACAATACAAATATATTTCCATGGAGCTTTGTGCAGATCAAACTCCCGGATGTGAGTTCTAAATGCTGTTTTTTGTAGTGATTCATGCCCCTGATGGATGCACAGGTGGAGTTTCTCAAGGGCACTAGTCATTTGCAGCTGAGCGGGGGGCAGGCAAATGTGATGTTGGTGCATGCGTGCAAGTGAGTGGTGTATGTAAATAGTAAAAACAATGTACCTTCCTTGCTGCACGATGTCCAACATTCTCCAAACCCTGGTCTCCTCTCGGGCTCCAGCAAATTCCCTTGAGCAATCCTGGCACTGCTTTCATGCTGGTAAAGAAGCACCAGGATTGGAGGGAGTGATCTCTCTTAGTGCTCTTAAGAGCTCTGGAGGCCTGTGCTTTCTCTAACCCAGCTGTATTAAGACAGGTTAGAGACGTTTAAAGTGCATATATCTAGTTGGCCATCACAAGGTGGCTGGCCAAAGAGACTTGCGCACTTTAAACTGTGCCCAGCTCACTGCTGCTACTCAGCAGCAGTGGCCCCTTCCGTCCTGAAACTCAGTTCATGATGGGAGGATGGAAAAAAAAATGGTAATAAATTAACTTTATTACCATTTTGTTTTTCATTTCTGGGGGGCATTTTGGGCAGAGGGGCGACATTCCTCTGCCTTAAAGAAGTGACCAACGCTGGCATTAGTACTATTGACCAAGCCGTGAAACTACATATGGTGTGCGTCAATTACACATAAGTGCTTAGGTCTCTGCCGTATCTGTCTTAGAACTCAAATCAGCATTCAACCTGGTGAATAGATCTAAGCTGTGCCAATCGTTGGATAAACTGAGGGTGGAAAAGCCCCTTTTGGAAGTTTTTAAAACTTTACATGAAGATATTGTGCCTGCATCAGCTATGGAAGTAGGGGGGGAATGCACCCCCCAATTTTATATCTGTTCAGGGGTGCAGGAGAAATGTGTTCTCGCCCTGCTATTGTTTTCCCTCTTCCTTAGCGACTCTGAAGAATTTCTTTTCAAGGGGAACTCAGGCATGCTACAGCTGTGTAATAAAAATATAGTTATCCTCCTAGTTACAAATTACGCTGAAATGTTGTCTTGCACACAAAGGGCCATATTTATCAAAAAGTCATGCAGCTAAGCAAGCCACCTTGCTGCACTGCGTGACAGGGAAAGGGCAGGAATGCACCACATTTAAGATAATATGGTGCATTCCTTGTCATGTCCTTGCCCTGGTGCAGAATGTGCTGCCTAGTGCCAACACAGGAACCCTTGCACCCTGGTGCATGGGTGTCTGCATTGTAATCAGGATTGTTTTTGTGCAGTAAGGCACACCTCCCTGCTCAAAGACAATTCCCTGAGGTATTTTCCTCTTTCTATGTGTGCTGCAGAATGCAGCATACATAAAAAGAGGAAAAAAACGGGAAGAAATACAAATATTTGTTTCTTGTTACGCCTCCCCTGGGAATGCATAGCATTTTAATGCATTCCCTGATCTACCAGTAATTGAAAAGCTGGAAATGCATCAAAATCCACCCAAGCTCCATCTGTGCTCCACCCATGGAACTCCTCCCTGTGGCAGATTAACGCAATGCAGCAATGTGCACTGCGTTGCGTCACTCCAGATTTATCAAGTCACGCAGGGCCACACAAGGTGGCATTACATGGTCTGGTAAATCTTAGTTGGTAATTGCATCACCCTTATGTGGTACAAGCATGACACTACTGCTTGATAAATGTGTCCCAAAATTAATTCCACAGAAGGCTAGACAGCTCTGAGAGCTTCTGTCGCCAAGAAGACTTATGCATCAATACTCAAAAAATGAAAATAATGCCAATGGGGTTATCCCCGCCCCTGAAAAGGTCACCAATCATTGCTGGACAGGTGCTTGAAACTATAAAGAAAAAGGATTGCTTGGTATTTCCTTCAATAGTAAACTGACTTGGCGAGTCCACCTCAATAAGGGAGCCAATTCAGTTTTGAGGGTCAAGTAAAAAATCAGCTGTCAGTCATTGAGAGTCATACTCCAAGTATATGGACAAAAAAGCAGCAGCAGCATCTGTAAACATCTACAGTGGAAAGAAAATTCCTTTCTCAATGCCAAAAATACCTCAGAGACTATACTCCCTTAGGAGGTAAGTAATATACACAGTATATACACAGGAATGCAGAAATAGCTGTAAAAACAGAAATGGTATGGTACAAGAATATTTTTGTTCATGTGAGTTATTTAGTTACACTGGGCTAGACGGTTTGGCTTTTTATCTATATTTATAATAATGTATTCACCCAGTAATCTTTAATTGAAAAGTGGACTATTTGTCTAGGTTAGAGGGACAACACAAAATCAGACTCAATTCAAAACCAATAATTGCATCAGAACCTTCTACCTCCCCCATTCAAAAGGAAAATATTCGGGACAGGGTTATCCATGTTTGAACTAAATTTGATTTTCATAGTTGTGCAAATCAAAAAAGACACACACGCTGTCAAGTAAGACATTCTGTTTGAGAAAGAACTGATTTATACATCTTCTTAAAAGTTACAGGTTCATGTCCAGGAATGATTCATGGTAATTCTTCAGTGGGACATTTGGGAATTGCTAAGACTATAGGAAAAATCAAATATCAACTTTGTTTTCCCTCAATCCCAAGAGATTTTGAGGATTTTATTGCTCAATGTCAGATTTGTGCACAAAGCAAGGCACATCATAGGGAAATTCAGGGTCTCTTAAGTCCTCTGCCCATCTCTCGGAAACTATGCAAACATCTTTCCATGGATTTTCTTATACATGTACCTGCCGGATTGGAATCAAAATGCTTTTTCTTGTAGTGGATGACTTACCTAAAATGGCTAACTTTGTTGCAGCAAAGGGGACACCTCCAGCATCTAAGATGGCTGCCCTATTCCCAGATAATATTTTATGGCTACATGGTCTCCCTTTGAGTATTGTCTTCACCAGGGAATCTCTACTTCAAAACATGTATCAGCCCTTTGCAGACGGTTGGGTATTTCAGTTAAGTTATCCACCAGCTGGCACCCTCAAACAGATAGACAGTCAAAGTGTGCTAATCAGTCTTTGGTACAATAAGTACAATGCCTCCTTCTTCAGTTTGAGGATTCATAGTTGGACAGCATTTGAATGGTAGAATTTGTATATAACAATGTTCAGCTTTCCTCCACTGGATAGTCTTTATTCTCTTCTTGACCCAGACATCTCAACATGAAGAAAGCAGTTTAATTCTGAGAACCGTATGTTGTGCTCAGAAGAATTGACATGAATCTAAGGAGGTTTACAAATCATACACAGCTATACATATACATCCTGCCCCTATACACTAACCAGAGAATATGTATGGATCTCTAGCTGGTTTCTCACAATGAAAGGACCTGCTAAATTTTAAAGCTGATTCATTAATCAATCAATCAATCAATCAGGAATTTGTAAAGCGCACTACTCACCCGTGAGGGTCTCAAGGCACTGAGGGGCGGGGGGAAACTTTTCCTATTCAGTGGACCCTCATGCTGTGCATTTATGTTTATATTTATTTGTTTAAAACAACACATCTGTCAACCCACTGGGTTATCATAGTGCTGAAAACAGGTGAGATACAGACTTATGGGTCCAATTTGGATTCTCTTCAATCAGGGCTAGGGGAAATCCATGTTTTTAGCCTTTTCTAACCTTCAAATGATCTCACTCTCCTTTAAGGCATCAGGTATCACATTCCACTTGTGAGGCGCAATTACACAGAAGGCTCTGCCCCAAACTTTCTTATCAATTAACTTTTGGGCTATCAGCTTCATCATGGAGGCTGATCTCTATGCACAATGGGGACAATATAGCTTAAAGGAGGATCTGAGAGGTAAAAGATTAGATTAGTATACTACTTTATCTACTAAGCAAAGGGATTTAAACAGGAATCTCCCCATTACTTGCAGACACTGAAGTTGTGTCAAGACTGGCAAAATGTGAAATTTTGCTGTGCCCTAGTAGCCAGCAGTGCTGCAAAATTTTAGATCAGTTGCAGTCTATTAACGGGTTAAGCTGGTAAACCCAGTAGATGGAAATAGAGTATTTCAAGAATTATGGCACATATGCATTTAAAACAGTGATCCTTTGAGTAAGCAAATGAAGCACTTGCTGAAGCCAGTGCAGGTGAAATAATTGTAATTACAGCAGATTTTTTCTAATAAAGTCAGTGTAGATTCACTTTTGACACCAAAGTTCATAACTATTGGCCCTAATACCGGAGAAAGTCTTAGACTTTCTTGCCAATAAGTGGGTGGCAGTGTGTCATGGGTTTCACTAGGCCTAAAATCTCTTTTTGAGCAGTTGAGCTTTAGATGGTCGACCTCACCCAGCATTATGTTTTCTCTAGAACAGGGGGCATATTTATACCCTGTTTGCTCTGAATTTGTGTCATTTTTTTACGCAAATTCAGAGCAAATTCAACTCCATATCTATATTTTGCACTATTTTTTTGGATGTGTGCACCTACATTGCGTCAACGAGATTGGCTATCCCCGTAGCTCCATATTTATCCCCCCTGTGCAAAAATAATGCACGAGTGAGAGGAGGGGCTAAATAATGGTGCTAAGCTTGCTTACCACCATTATTTAATGGCTGGGTCAGACCAGGCGTTAGGGGACCTGTGGATGCATTTTCATAGTCAGACATCTTTGAATAGGTCCGCAGGTGCCAACCGAAGCCGCAGGAACACCCCCACACACACATGAGGAACACCAGAGGATGGGGGACCCCTTCCCATGTAAGTAGGGTAAGTATGTTTATTTATTTTTTTAAGTGCCATCGGGGGCCCTAACTTGGGACCCCCTGCATGGCACAGGGTGCAATGGCAATGCCCAGGAGACACTTGCTCCCTTTGCTGGCCGCTGGGGTGGTGGTCATGACTCCTGTCTTTGCTAAGACAGGAGTCATGTTTTTGGTGGTTGTGCACCAGGAAATAGTGCAGGTCTGGCTAGAGGCTTTTTTTTGCCTCTAACCAGGCTAGCATAATTTTTGAGGGCACAACCTCCTCCTTCCCTACTGCCACCCACACCCGGTTAGCATCATTTTAGTTGACGCTAGCCCTAGCTGAGTACGAGCTTGCACCATTCCATTAATTTGGCGCCCAGCTGGCGCTCAGGAATGGCACAAGCCGGCGCTATACTTTTTGGTGCAAAACTGCATTCCCGCAGTTTTGCACCAAAAAGTATAAATTCAGACCCACGTGTCTCCAACCAGTCGATTGGGAGGTACCAGTAGCTCCCGCATACCATCTACGTAGCTCACCTCAAGTTCATATTTAAATAAGCAAAACAAAGGGTCAGATTTTTCTTGTAAGCTTAAGGGAAGCCTGTGTTCACTTTACATGGTTATCATTAGGCTGAAAATAGAGAGCCTGATAAAAGCAGTATTCAGTCAGATTTATGGCCAGACTGGGGCACAAAGGTGAAGAACTGAAGCATTTAACTCTTAGATAAATGTACTTTTTGACTCAATATTAGAATGTGAGAACAAAAAGGATTTTCTGAATGCTTTTAAATTGGACAAAATTAAAATGAAAAGTTACCTTAATGATTAACTCTTCATTTTAATTTTCTCCCATTTCAAGGTGTCACATTTACAAGCAGCAGGTCTTTTGCTCCCAGTGGCCAGTAAACACTGTGCCATATTTATAACTGAAAAAGTTATATTTTTTTTTAATGGGGAAATTTAAAGTGAAGAAAACCTTTTCTATGAAACATTATGGTGGTCATTATGAGTTTGGCGTCCCTGCTCCGTTATGCTGGTGGTGGCAGTAACACCGCCAACAGCGTAGTGGAGCAGGACTGCCAAATTAGGACCACAGTGAGTACAGCGCCTATACCACTGGGACAAAAGTGTACCACCAACGGTATTATGAGTCTCCTTTCCACCAGGGATTTCCTGGCGGCAGCTCCACCAGGAAATCCCTGGCAGAAATGATACTGGCGACAGGAATGGTCATTCCTGTCGCCAGTATGCGGCTTCCCCACCCCCCTGAAACAATCACGGCCCCCATCCCACCCACTGAACCCCATAGATACCACCCTCCACCACCCCCCAAACTCATTAACATACCCCCACCCCCATCCACGCATGTGCACTCCACACACACACTTACACATCCACGCACACACATTCACACACATACATGCGTCCACGACAGCCCACCTCCTGCTGACACGCATTCACACATTCACACAGATACATGCGCACACACGCACACAAACACACTCCCCTCCACTCACACACACTCACACCACCATTCACGCCCACAACACTCAACACCACCAACCACCCTCCCCCTCCTCCCCTGTCGGACTATCACCTTATCTGCTCGCAGTGGTAATCCGGGAGGGAACGGGGTCCATAGGGCCTGCTCCACCAGCACTGCCCCATCACCACAGCACCGCCACGCTGATTACAAACTTGTAATACGGCAGACAGTGTTGTGATGACATGGCTGTACCAGTGGAGCAACCTCCACTAGATCGCTGACCTCCAGTATAGCTGCTGGCGGCTCTCCACCCAATTTATGGTAGAGAGCTGCCAGGAGTCATAATAGGGCGGTCTCAAGTCCCCCATCACTGGCGGTCTCCTGGCGGGCATGACTTTGGCGGTCAACTGTTTTGACAGCCGAAGTCATAATGTGGGCCTAAGTTTTAATGTCTTTCTCCAATTTTAATCAAGCCAATTACATCTTGATGTTTTTTTTAATTAGTTTTTTTTTTAATAGCAGTGTTCCATAAATATACAAATATACATAAATATGTTCATATAAAAAAAAGTGAGCATCTGATTTATTATTAATCATTATTTGTCTCAAAATACATCTCCTAGATGTTTACAACAGATGATCAATTACAGTGCCTCCTAATTCTCAATGTGCCTGCCTCCTCCTGGGCTATATGATGACTACTCGTATGTCCAGTGCTTCTTGACCCAAAACACTGATTACTTAAGCCAATCTTTCCTAATTCTATCAAATCTGATCAATTACCCACTCTCTTGGCATACAATGTTTCTCCAAACTGTACTCTATAAATTTTCCTTAGCCACTCTGCAACTGATGGAATTTTGGTCAATTTCCAGTTACCTAAAATTAATGGTCTGGCTACTAAGGCTCAATAAAGACTAGCTGTTGCTGTCCAACAGACAGTCCCAGGACAGCCCCTCCCCAACCAAATAGTGAAGTCTGGGCATCTGAAATATGCATCCGCTGGAGTGTATGCTCTAATTGCTGAGAAATATTCTCCCAATACTCTTTCAAAAAAGTGCAGAGAAAAATAACATGCAAGCAATCTCCTGTGCCCTGACCATACCTAGAACATAGTGGCAATACCACAGGGTACATTTAATGGAGCTTTGCTGTGGTATGATATATCCACTTACTAAATAGTGCAATGCTCCTCAAATTAGTCACTCTAACTGCCTTATAACTAATCTGATTAAAAAATTGCCATTGCTTGGAGTTAATATGACAGCCTGTGGCATCTAATATTACCTGAAGAAGCCGAGGAACCAGAGTCTTACTTTTTGTTGCAAACAATTCCCAGAACCAGTAGCCAATACCCTGCACTAGGGAGATAAAATAGGATCAAGCAATTTTATACACTATGGTTTACGCCCTTCCCTATAACCTGCACAAAACGTCTTCATTTGAACATAGTCGAAAAAGAGGGAAGGATTTATATCGGGCAGCGGCTCGTCAATTGCTGCCAAGAAGAGCAGTGCCCCATGGAGAGAAAACGTGGAACCAATGAAACCCCAGTCAACCAACGTCTACATGTTGACCCACTTAGTTGCAGACCCAATGGGATACATTCAACTAGCTGCAGTCGAGGGAACCCAGGGATCTCATAACTGTTGCAAACCTTCTGAAAGCAATCGGAGATTGCTCAAGGTAGTTTGTATTGAGTTTTCTTAGGCAGCCTGGGAAACTTTAAAAAGAGGAATGGCCCAATCTCTGATTCATGAAATGTCAGGTTTAGATGAAAATTTGCTTTGTGCTGGGGTGGACAAGAAGATCTAATCAACTATTCTAACAATATGTTTTAAGATCAGGTAGCACAAGCCCACCTAGCTCGGAAATTAGCTGCAGGGCTTGTAGTTTGAGTCTTGGCTTTGCGAAATTCCATGTCCACCAGCTCAAAAAGACCTATGGCACTTTGATAAAAAAATTGGTGAACAAAAAAGGAAAAGAGGAAGGGCAGACATTTTAATGAACGCAACACGCCCCATAATTGACAGGGAAAGGCCTTTCCCTTGACAGAATAATGCCTGCAGATTCTGTAGGGTGGTCATAAAATTAAGGGAATAGAGATCCTCAAGTTTAGGAGACACCCAAACTCCCAAATATTGTCATTGCTTGGATGGTAGATAATGAACTTGCATGACACTGGGTAGAATCTCTGGAGTGGACTTAAACAGTAATGCCTCTGGTTTTGCATGATTTATTGAGCACCCCCCAGGGCAGAAAACTGATTAATTCTAGCAAAAGTGCATACAATATTAGGTGCATCTGTGGCCAGTTAGAGTGGTATATTATTGGCAAAGAGTTTTAACTTTGCAGATCCAGCGACTGGGGGCTGAACTGCTGCATCTTGTTGAAGAGCTGAAGCTAATGGTACAAGAAACAGTGCAAATAAAATAAGTGATAAGGGACATCCTGGCCGAGTTCCCTGAGATATTTAAATCTGGTCTGCTACTCGAGCATTAATAACAATGGATGCCTTTGCATGACTATACAGCTCTTGCAATAGTTTGATAAAAAAAAGTGGGAAATGCAAATGTTGCTAATATAGCGAAAAGCACCTTCCATTTAACCTCATCAAATGCATCTAAAAAAATAATAGCATCACAAGTTTGTTGTATAGTACAATAATCCATTGCTTGAAACAAGTAGTGGATATTTGTTGGCATCTGCCTTTGAGCTAAAAAAAAAAAACATTCTGACTTGAATGGATGACTGACGCTGCGGAGGGGTGATAAAGGATTGGACAGAATTTTAATTAAAAAATCATAATCAACATTTAGTAAACTGATAGGACTATATGACTGCACGTCTTGGGGAGGCTTGCCTTTCTTCAGAAAGCGGACCACCACTACTTAAGTGAAATGTTGTTGAACTTTAGCCTAGTGGAGAATGCTATAAAATAAAGCAGCAAATATTGATTTAATTGGGGAGCAAACAGCTTGTAAATTGTGGCCAGAATCCCATCCGTTCCACAAGCTTTAGCGTTAGCCATAAAATCTACAGCCAATTTGACCTCCACCAGGGAGATGGGACTAATTAAGGTGGCTGCCTGCTCAGTTGTGATTGATGGAATGCAAATATCAGCTAGTGAGTTTGTGATCTCATCAGAAGATGGGTTCAAGACATCTGAATAAAGAGCGGTGTAATGACCTAGAAAAAAACCCAGCTATCTCTTCTGGGATTTTCAAAGATGCTGCAGTGTGCGAACCATAAATATGCATAATGCATGAGCCTTGAGCTTCGCCAGCCATGCCAACAACCTGCAGGTGTGCTCACTGTCCTCATAGCTTTGCTGTAGCATTGTGCTATGAGATACCACCTCCCACTAAGGAAATGGTCCTTAAGATTCAACTTGGCACACCTCAACCTAGCTTAGCCTATGATGAAGCAACAGCTAAGTATGCAGCTGTTGCTTGGTCCAACAGGATTTTTAGCTGGTGGTATGTTGCTTTCTCTACCAGCTTAACCTGTACATTGAAAGCTATAGCCTCCCCCTGAAAAAGGCCTTTAAGGCCTCCCATACTGCCAATTCTGAGGCACAGTCAACATTGCAGTCCAGGAAATCCTGAAGTGCAAGCCACATCAGTGCAAGCCATACCTCATTTACTAATAAAGATTTATCAAACCTCCACCTTGATGGCATTCGAATATGAGATGAGAGATTAAGGTCAAGGGTGATCACAGCGTGTTCTGAGAGGGATTTGCCATTATATCTTCTGCAAATGCAACTCATGCGATGTAAGAAGGAAATCAATATGAGATGATGACTTAAATCGTTTCGAGTGGCAGATATTGAACCTATGAAAGGGATGATCAGATCTTCATGTGTCGATCATGGCAAAATTGTGCATGAAAGCATGAAAAGCTTTAATAGATTTGGGTTTCGTCTGGGTTTTATTGAGTAGTGAACAGTCAAATGCACAATCACAAAGTATATTGAAGTCACTACTAATTACTATTGGCCCTTCCATGTCCTTAGAAAAGTCATAGATTGAGGCCAGTGATACAGGCGAATCTTCAATAGGACTGTAGAGGTTGATCAAGTTGTTAACTTGGCTATACAGTTTCAAATGAGCCCA
Source organism: Pleurodeles waltl (assembly GCF_031143425.1). NCBI lineage: Eukaryota > Metazoa > Chordata > Amphibia > Caudata > Salamandridae > Pleurodeles > Pleurodeles waltl. Next base: position 21,899,927 of record NC_090447.1, read on the forward strand.
CACCCACCTAGCATTGGGATCTTTGTAAACCCTTATTATCTCTGCAATAATATTTCTACTAATCGGTATTGCGACACCATGGCCTGCTGCATTTGTTGATGCAGAAAAAGCATGCTGAATGTACCTGGGGAATTTAATTGGAGCTGCTGATAATTTAAAACATGTCTCCTGAACAAAAGTTACGCTAGCAATTAATGACTTGAACCAGGCAAGCATTGCATTCCCTTTCTGCCTATTATTGAAGCAGTTCACATTACATGACAGAAAGGCAAGGGAGCTCAAACTCATCATAAGAGTGAAAACTTACTCTGCACAGTACACCATATGCCATATTGAGACTGGCCTATCTTTCCTCTTGATAATAATAACAACATAAGAGCACACAAACATTCTTTATGTTTTATGAAGAATATTCCTTCACTTAAAATTCCTCCCATTTAAACAAATGTATTTTTGTGTTATAAATATGGCACCATGTCTACAGGCCACTGGGAGCAACATGCCTGGTGTTTGGAAATGTGACACCTGGAAATGGGAGAAAATGTAATGAAGAGTTTTATTGAGTCCTTATAAAGAAAGTTAACTCTTCAGTTTAATTTTCTTGACACGGTGCCATATTTATAAGTGAAAAATACCGCCATTATTGTAAGTGGTAGAAACTTAAAGTGCAGAAAAATGTTCCATATTTTGAACGTTTTTCCAGAATGTTTTTATGCGCTTTAAATTTCTTCCATTAAAACAAATGGTTGTACGTTTGTGTTATACATGTAACAGTGCCACATATGGTAAAAAAAGTGCTCTGTACCACAAGTACATACAACACAGTCTCTCAATCACATGTACACATATATCCCATTCATACGCACACATTTATACATTCCCCCCTGGGCCTTGTTCTCAATGACACAAATGGCAGCCCTGTCATAGTGACCCTAGTGAAAGTATTTTGTTCAAAATATAGTATCTGGCTCTAGGGACATTAGTCTTAAAGTCAATTAAACTGGGTGTTGAGGCATCTGGAAACAATGGGCAAGTTGCTTCTCCTTCAGTGGCTCACAATGATTTTTACTGATCAGAAGTAGCTCTCACTACAGAAAAGGTAGGAGACCCCTGCTCCAGACAGCGAAGCAGACTTAAAGGAGCTTCAGGGTCACCCTTTTTAAAACTAGCTATAATCTGTCTGTTACCAGCATATAGGAATATATTACAGCTTCCATCCTCAATGCCAATTTACTTTGTCTTTCATATGTCTCCAATCAAAAAAAATCTTATCCCACAATGAAAAAACCTTTCCAAAGTCCTTGGTATTACTACAAAATGATAAAGGCTACAGGGTAAACAAATCATTGATTCTGAAAACTGGAATGGGCAAATTTGGTATTTAATTGATTGGCTGGGGTACCCCCGGGGAATGATCTTGTAAACCAGTATTTCACATCCATGTGTAGGAAGCTGAATCACTTTTATATCGGTAATATCTTTACAATCTCTTGGGTGGGGAACTGTCAGGAGCCTCAACGCTAAACTGGATGGGGCCGCCATGGGTCCCAGAAGTTGTCGAATAAGACCAGGATGTGGTCTGAAACATTTTGAGTCATGTATGCATTGCGTAGTTAAGAGATGCTCAGGGTTGGACGGGTCACAGGGTTTTGAACCTCGCCAAATCCTGAAAGATGTCGCTAAGGGACATATTTACAAAAAAGTGGTGCATCGGTCCTTATGCACCACTTTTCCTGTCCCACCTAACGACACCATGGTTGCACCATATTTACAATATGGAGCACCATGGCAGTCGTAAGGACAATAGCATCAACATTTTTACACTATTGTGCCACTTTGCTGCACTAGCATAGAAAATGTTGATGCTAGTGCAGCAAAGCACTGGCAGGCCCAATGAACAAAATGGGCGTGCCATTTTAACGCTTGCTCTGAGTGTTGCTGCACCTGCTCTCAACATTTTGGTGCTACTCCTGCAAAGTACATAGGGCCCCATTGTTTTCAATGGCATGCCCCCTTTTAATGGCTGCTTTCAGCAGACGTTAAAAGTGCCAAAAACAATGATGCAAGGAAATCTGTTAGATTTCCTTGTGCCCTTTTTGTCAGCTCCCCTAATGGGGGAATGCCCCCTTTGCATGCATTGCACCTGGCGCACGCATACTGTAGCGCAAAGAGTTACGTGCATGCATTGCAGCAATGTGTAATTATGGCATTGGGTTTTTGGCCTTCTTACGCCACAATAGTGTAAAAAAATGATGCTAATGTGGTGTTGGAATTGCGCTAGAGTCTCTTAAACATTGCGCCTAAGTATCTCAAGGTTTATTGTTGGCCTGGGCATGGGCCTGGTATAAATAGGAGACATGCCTAGGGATGACTGCTGGTCAACCTGGTTTCACTGAAGAAGCAGCAGCGTAGAAAAAAGTGGCCTTGTTCATAAGAACAAGACTTTGTTTATCCTCCATTTCATTGAACTCAGCATTCATACCAATCATCCCAGGGGATTTCTGTTAAACTGACCTTTCGACCATGGTGTTAGCAAAAGCAACAGTAAGGAAGAAATTTTAGTGAACCCACTTGGGAGCACCTTTTAAGAGAACTGAGATCGTTAATTTGACATCCAGATCTGGAAACAAAATACTTTCACTGAGTGATCTTGTGAGATTATTACCTGATTCCACATTGTGGTAGAGAAGTCTGGAAGTGAACCACCACATTGAAGGTTAATAAAAAAAAAAACTCAATAGAAAAGGTTGAAGAGAGTAGAAGTGTGTGTTTTAGTAATGAATGAATGTGGTTATCAATAAGGCAGTTGAACACAAAAAACAGTTTCCTATTCCTCAGTAACCTTTATCCCCCTCCAAAATCTAAAAGCAGGTTCAGTCTTGAGTACTCACACATGGGTCAATGTACTGCACCCTCCAGGTGGGCAGTTTTCAGTTAGTTTATGTGAAAGTATTTATGAGTTAAAATGTTCCAATGGAGGAACCCACAGTAATGGCTTTTACTGACTCCACAGGGTCTATTCTCTGCTGTCTCCATCCTAATGCCCCCCAGCCACTTAACCAAGTCTGCTGTTTAATCAGTTCGTGGCTGCTGCTCTAAGGTGTGGGCGGGCGCCGTACCAATCTGTTTCGACTGGAGTATCAGGCCTAGACATGCACAGAGCTCGGTAAGTGGAGTTTTATCAAATCAAATCAAATCAAATCATTAACATTTATAAAGCGCGCTACTCACCCGTGCGGGTCTCAAGGCGCTAGGGGAAAAAGGGGGGGTTATCGCTGCTCGAACAGCCAAGTCTTTAGGAGTCTCCGGAAAGCGGAGTGGTCCTGGGTAGTCCTGAGGCTGGTGGGGAGGGAGTTCCAGGTCTTGGCCGCCAGGAAGGCGAAAGATCTCCCACCCGCCGTGGAGCGGCGGATGCGAGGGACGGCAGCGAGTGCGAGGCCAGACGAGCGGAGGAGGCGGGTGGGAACGTAGAAGCTGAGGCGTCTGTTGAGGTATTCCGGTCCCTTGTTGTGGAGGGCTTTGTGTGCGTGGGTGAGAAGTCGGAAGGTGATCCTTTTGCTGACTGGGAGCCAATGCAGGTGTCTCAGGTGTGCGGAGATGTGGCTGTTGTGGGGTACGTCGAGGATGAGACGGGCCGAGGCGTTTGAATGCGTTGCAGGCGATTTTGGAGTTTGGCTGTGGTCCCGGCGTAGAGGGTGTTGCCGTAGTCCAGGCGGCTCGTGACGAGGGCGTGGGTCACGGTTTTTCTGGTGTCGGCGGGGATCCAGCGGAAGATCTTGCGGAGCATGCGGAGGGTGAGGAAGCAGGCAGAGGACACGGCGTTGACTTGCTTGGTCATGGTGAGAAGAGGGTCCAAGATGAAGCCGAGGTTGCGGGTGTGGTCTGTGGGGGTCGGTGCGGTGCCGAGGGCTGTGGGCCACCAGGAGTCGTCCCAGGCGGACGGGGTGTTGCCGAGGATGAGGACTTCCTTTTTTTCAGAGTTCAGCTTTAGGCGGCTGAGCCTCATCCAATCTGCGACGTCCTTCATACCCTCTTGTAGGTTGGTCTTGGCGCTGGCGGGGTCCTTGGTGAGGGAGAGTATAAGTTGGGTGTCGTCGGCGTAGGAGGTGATGATGATGTCGTGCTTGCGTACGATGTTGGCGAGGGGGCTCATGTAGACATTGAAGAGTGTCGGGCTGAGCGATGAGCCTTGAGGTACGCCGCAGATGATCTCGGTGGGTTCTGAGCGAAACGGAGGGAGGTAAACTCTTTGGGAACGGTTTGCGAGGAAGGAGGCGATCCAGTCCAGGGCCTGGCCTTCGATCCCGGTGGAGCGGAGGCGGGTGATTAGGGTGCGGTGACAGACGGTGTCAAAGGCAGCCGAGAGTTCGAGGAGAATGAGGGCGACTGTTTCACCGTTGTCCATCAGGGTTCTGATGTCGTCTGTGACTGAGATGAGGGCAGTTTCTGTGCTGTGGTTGGTTCGGAATCCGGTTTGTGAAGGGTCGAGCAGGTTGTTGTCTTCCAGGAAGGTGGTCAGCTGTTTGTTGACGGTCTTTTCTATTACCTTGCAAGATCCCTGAAGAGTTTTACACCATGAAGAAACTCTACAAGATTATGGCGAGGTTGAGCCACCACAGGGGCTGATGCAGCCAGACCTGTAGCTGCTAGCCTTTAGACTCAGGTACCCTGGTGGTCCGAGATCCATGCCCCCTAAGTGCTCTTACCTCATTTAAACCTTCACAAGGAGACTCCCACTGTTCCAGCCCCTCCTCCCTCTTCTTACCCTGGTCACTGGTGCCCTGTCCAATAAGTATCAATGCTACCATTGAACCTCGTACCTCCCTGCCTCATGAGTGAGAATCCTTCCTCTGTAGATTTACACACCCCGGTCACTGGGGGTAACAAAGTTGTGTCCTTCTTCCCCAAACTGTAAACCGCCTTCATACCAAACAGATCGATACCCTACCACCTTCACATTAATGACTGGACCTCATCCTGTCTTTAAGACTTAGAGAGCCTTGAGAAAGCCCCAGGCAAACAGGGATAAGGGGGGAAACAAGAACCTAATGTTTGGATATTAGCTGTCAAATATTATAAAAACAGCAACCCGCTCAATCCTCCTTTCTTATCCTCAAATGAGGATTAAACTAACAAAACAGTTATATTTGACACACTACAAAACCTTTACATTTTACTTAAAACTATTACATGAGCTCAGTATTTTTGCTTTTGAATATATAAAAGGAGTTACACACACACTGTACACAATTAGATGGAACAAGGAAACACAACATAACCTAATATGACACAGCTTCATACATGACACAACATTTGTGATCCACATGAGAAGACCTTTTGGTTTCTTTCTGTAGCTGTAATTTGCACATTGCGCAAGAACAGCTCAATGACACCACAGCCCCAGAGTCCCTTGAACACAGAAGTTTACATTTCCTGCCACCCACATTGACACTTTTTGTATTCTAAGTTCAGCAACAACGCATTGGTCAGTTGCAAGGTTAGATTACAACATCCGGAACACTTACATTCCTCCACAAAACTTTCAAAATGTTCCAAGATGTCAAGTCTGCCCTTATCACTCAAGAAACTCCGTATGACGTGGAAGGCTGTTTTGGTTTTTTTGTAATGTTTTAGGATAACCATACCATATACTAGGGACTTATAGGTAGGTTAATATTGCCAATTATAATTCGCCTAATTTGCATATCCACTTTACACAGGGCACTGGCCCTGGGACTAGTAAGCAGTAACCAGGGTACAGCCAAGATTCAATAACCACCAGTATCTGTCCAAAAACCTTGGGGGTGACCAGGGCAAAAAGGAAGACTTTCCCCCAACCACTAAAAGTCACTAATTTAACCTGTGCTTAACACTGGGAAGCTTGGCACAAAAAACAGGCTAAATGTAGAGGCAATGTGTAAAGTATTTATGCAGCACACAAACAGCAATATAGTGAAAACACAAAACAATAAAAATCCAAAATATATTTAGACAAAGGAAGAATATTTTAATACATTATTTGACACCAAAACCATAAACATCCAGAGTTATGAATTTTCTAAGTTTTAAGTGTCAAATAATGCTTAAAAATTAAAAGAGCCAACCGTGGGCATCTGGTCACGCTAGACCATGGTAAAGTCAGATAGAGACCGGTTTGGATACATGAAGTGGATTGGGCCCGTGCTTACCTTTCAACTTAGAAACTTTTTCAAGAAAAACTCTCTGAGAAGGTAGAAGTTCAGCAGGGCAAGGCTGCCTGAGTGTCTGAGGAGACTCATTGGATATCCATGGAGTGAAGCCATGGTAAAGATTTTTACCATTGGTTCGTTGAGATGGTAGCAGAAAATCTCCAGCAGGACAAATCAGAAGGCTGTAGCCGAAGAAAGTTCCACGAAGTAGGATACCCCTTTCAGGAAGGACGGCTGAAAGGGATTTGCTGCTGTGGAGAACAACGTACCTAAAGAAACTGCAAAATCAATACGACCGGTGATGCTATTCTGGCAGATAGGCGAGCAGGTTGGTCCAGTCTACTCCTAGTTCTTCGAACACTTTTCTGGAAAATTTTGTTCTAAGTCCTCAGTTTTGAAAATTGGCTATCTGGGAACATTTAGCACCACACCCAAGGGTCCAGAAGTGAATGGAGACCTCTTGGGGGTTCAGGACTCACTCAGGCTGGGTTCTTGTACAGGTTCAAGATGGTGAAAGCCTTTTATGACCCTGTGGCTTTGAACAGGAGGCCAGCAAAACTAGCCCTTAAAGTCACTTCTGAAGTCCTGGGTACAGGTAAAGATGCAGGGCTCCACAGGAGGACTGGCCTCTGAAGGTCCAAGACAGGCTCCAGGCAGCAAAGCAGTCCTTCTAGGCACAGCAGCTGTCTGGCAGAATGCACAGCAGGTCTCAGTAGCAGGCAGTATTCTAAGAGTCCTTCCATAGGTGCAGTAGTGAACTGAAAAGTGGGTCTGAGAGCCCTAATTTAATATCCTAGTGCCCTGCTCCTAGGGGTTGGGAAAAGTTTTCAGAATGGTTCTTTGAAGTTCCAAGAGATTCCTGCCTCCCCTGCCCTGGCTCCTAGCTGGCTGCACTGATAATACAGGGTTGTTAAGCCTATTGTGTGGTGGCAGAGCTCAACCTAAGGGCCATGCAGACCCTGCTAATCCCACTATTGTGTGACTATATGGAGTAAATTCACAATATCTCAACTATAAGTTACATCTAGCCATGTGACTATATTTCAGTATTCATGTTCAATTAATTAAAATCATTACATATATAAAACTGTACATAGCATTTACACATAAAAAAGGCAGTTAGTTTAACCAGCGTGTAATTAATGAAACCAGTAAAAAACTAAAAGGTTTAGAAAAAACAGATTGAAAATTGGTACTGATAGATTTAGCACTGTTCAAGCCTAAAAGGCAGCAACCAAAACTAAAATAGGAGAGAAGTAAAGTGCAATGTGCAAAATAATGAAAGGGACCTCAAATGACCTGGAGCTCCAGACATTTAGCCTACGAACACATCAAGACAAATGCCCCAGACCCATAAATTTAGATTACCCACACGAAACCGGATACTAGAGTTGCATAATCCGTCGATGAGTTTACTAACCTTAAAATCAAGAACGATGATTGACAGCTCTCCTACAAGCTGGCTGCTATAACTAACTTCATCCTGAGGCGATTTCGGAAAGTGAATGTTGAACAAAGTTCGCAAATGTCTCCAGTCGGGCTATGGAGGTTAGCGAGTTTTCCTAAAAGCACAGAGCTGAGGCCTCATTTCAGTGTGCCTTTGGACCAAAATAATGGAAGAAGCAGGCAGTGCCACTCCCAGCCAGTTTAGAACAGCAGGTGAGGCTACGATTCTTTCTGGTAGTTGTATAGTCGGCATGAAATTGACTCCTCACTGCGGGCCCAAGCCAGGTTAAAATGCACGACTGGTAAAGCGATAAGCCTCATATAGAGGATATTGCTACGAGCCTGGCCTGAGAGTGCGTGATAGAAATATGACTTTGCCTTCCCCGGGGTGTAGTATGCATCCAACATCTTGGTCACATGGCTAGCACAGAGTCTTTCAATGTTCTGCTCAAATGAGGCTCTTGTCACCTGCTTATTCACAGCTCTTTTCCAAGCTAAGAATGGTATTTCTTGGATTTACAGGCTATCAGCCTTGATCTTCAAACTGCTGATTGCTTTTGCTAACCATATTTGCCATGAAGAATCCATCTCATCAAAGATGGTCTTCAGGAGGTATTTAAGGGTGGTCTTGGGGGCTTGTGAGAAAAGGCCTTGTGAAAGGGTCGAGCGTACTCTGGGCGACAGAAAACACGAACACGGATTTAGCACCCCTTGTTGGGGATTTTTCCTATATTTATTTAGGATGAAGAAGTGTTATCACAAGAAACGTCTTTTATTTGGTGGAGGGGTGTTGTTTCTGTTTTCTTTCCTATGTTTTCTTTGTCCTTGGTTCTTTTATCTCTGTAATGTCTCTAATGTTCTCTTTTCCTTTTATTTTCGTTTCCAGGCGGCGAATTCCCGGTTCCCGGTATCCTCTCCAGTGTCACGGATTTTCTCGGGAGAAACAGAAACAGGATGCAGCCGGTAAGTGGGACAGTATGTCTACTTCTTTGTACAGGGGTCGTGAAAAAGGGGAGAAAATATGTGAGGGGGAGGGGTAAAGTGCTGGTGGGGTGTTTACTTAATGTCGTAGGAAGGTTAGTAGGGGTTCTTCCCGTTCTCTCTCTCTCTCTGTCTCTCTCTGTAGTGGAAAGGTTAAGGCTGGGTGGTATGGTGCTCTAGGGATTCCTCTGGTTCCAGTCCTCTTTCCCCTTCTACCCTTCTATTAACCTTCCCTTCCCTCTCCTCTCTTCCTCCCCTTCTCCCTCCTCTTCCCAAATTGCCCTTCAAGAGGGCACGTACCTTGTCCAGGCACGACCCTCCGGGGCCGTGGCAGGCTATCTCGTCTCCTCCCGGTTTCGGCTCTTCGGTCGTCCCCGTGAAGTCGTGGTTCGGGTTCTCCAGCTCTTGTTCTCCTCTCTGCTCTTCTCCGCGCTCTTGCTCCTCCAGCGTTGGTTCTCCTCTCTCCTCTCCCCGTATCGCGGCGTCTTCCTTTGACGACGCTCCCGCGACCCGGAAATCCGGGACCGATCGCCGTCTCCGCCCCCACGCGTCTCCCTGACGACGGGGTCGGAAGACGGGAGAGGCGTCGGATTGACGCCATTGTTCCCGGTCAGGCGGCGCCCGCCTACACACCCCTTCCCATGAACGGGACTGGTAGAGGACCGAGGAGTCCGGGCATCGGGAGAGAAAGTCTGCGGGATATTGACGTGTCCCAGGGATGTGCCGAACCTGAAAGGTAAAGGGTTGCAATTCAAGGAACCAGCGCAGTATTCGGGAATTGGTGTCCTTATGGGAAGACAACCATGTCAAAGGGGCATGGTCTGTATAGAGGATGAACGGACGTCCCAGGAGATAGTATTGCAAGCACTCTATTGCCCATTTGATAGCAAGACATTCTTTCTCAATGGTAGGATAGTTCGTTTCTCTAGGTAACAACTTCCTACTGATGTATACGATTGGATGTTCATGTCCTTGATCGTCGGGCTGTACCAAGACGGCCCCCAACCCCACATTGGAAGCGTTGGTAAAAAGATGGAAAGGTCTGGCAAAATTAGGACATCGTAACACTGGTTCGGTAGAGAGAGCTTCTTTGAGCCAGTGAAACCCCTGTAGTTGAGAGGGGGAAAATGGAGGCAGGACATTCGGGTATTGTTTTTTTAATAAGTCAGTAAGGGGGGCCGTAATAGTCGAATACTGTGGTATGAACCGTCGGTAGTATCCTACCAGCCCCAGAAAGGAGCGGAGTTCTTTCTTAGTGGTGGGAAGAGGAATTTGTCTAATGGTGGCTACCTTATCTTTTTGAGGACTCAACATTCCCTCACCGATGACATAACCAAGATAGGCGATCTGGGTCTGACCTAGAACACATTTTTTGGGGTTAGCTGTAAGGCCTGCGGCTGACAGTGCTGAGAATACTTTTTCTAGGTGGAGAAGGTGGTCGGACCAGGTAGAGCTGAAAATGACAATGTCATCTAGATATGCGGCCGTGAAATTATGGAAGGGTCTCAATAGGTGGTCCATCAGGCGTTGGAACGTCGCCGGGGCACCATGGAGACCAAAAGGAAGGACAGTAAATTGGTATAAACCGGAAGGGGACACAAATGCTGTTTTCTCTTTGTCAGAGGGGGCTAACAGAATCTGCCAGTATCCTTTCGTCAGATCAATCGTGGACACATAACGGGCCTGACCGATTTTTTCCAAGACTTCATCTACTCGGGAATGGGGTAGGTGTCGAAAAGGGATATCTCATTAAGTTTCCGGAAATCAATGCAGAAGCGGACTGAACCGTCCGGCTTCGGTACTAAAACAATAGGAGAACACCAAGGGCTAGTGGATGTCTCAATAACTCCTAGCGATAACATTTTGTTTATTTTCTCCTCTATAAGGGTCTTTCTGGCTTCTGGAATTCGATAAGGACGTAGGCGCACAACCTTTCCTTCAGGTGTTCGGATATGGTGTTGTACCAATTAGGTTTTCCCCAGCAGTTCGGAGAAGAAGCCGTTATGACTGTGGACTATCTCCTTGAGTTGCCTTCTTTCTATTTCAGAAAGGGACTCATTGATTCTGGGGAGCTGTTGTGGGTCGCTGGGGAAGGTGGGACATAATTCTAACCCTAACGGTTGAGCCGGAGTGATCAGGCACCCCCTGGCAAGTGCAGTGATACCACTAGGGGGTCCTCCCATTTCTTTAATAGGTTAATGTGATAAATCTGGGTTCGCCTTGGGTGGTTATCTATTTCCACTAAATAGGTAACCGGGGTAATTCTCTTTATTATCTGATATGGTCCTTGCCATTTGGCTATTAGTTTATGTTCAGAGGTGGGTCGTAGGATTAACACCTTATCATTGGGTTGTAGTACTCTTAGTTTAGCCCCTTGATCATAGTAAGTCTTTTGACTACCCTGAGCTTCCTCTAAATGTCGTCTTACGTCTTCCCACACTGTCTGAAGATGGGATTTTAATTTGTGGACATACTCTAAGATGGGACGTTCTTCCTGATTCTCCTCTTCCCACAACTCTGCCGCCATATCTAGTAGGTTGCGAGGTTGTCTCCCAAATACAAGTTCAAACGGGCTATGCCCGGTAGAGGATTGCTCGTGTGTCCTTATTGCATACAATACTAAGGGAAGTTTTTGATCCCAGTCCTTCCCCGTTTCGTTCACTATTTTCCTTAGAAGGGTTTTGATTGTGCGATTATATCGCTCCACCAAACCGTCCGTTTCTGGGTGGTAAACCGAGGTCTTTATCTGGATAACGCCTAGGGATTTACAGATCTGTTTCATTAGTCCTGATACGAAAGGGGTTCCCTGGTCAGTAAGAAGTTCTTCCGGGAAACCCACTCGAGCAAAGAACGATATCATGGCTTGTGCCACACTCTTCGTAGTGATACTTTTAACGGGAATTGCTTCGGGATACCTGCTCGCATAGTCTACCAGGACGAGAATGTGTGTGTGCCCTTTACTGGACGGTATGAGAGGCCCAACTAAATCCATACCAACTCGTTTGAACGGGGTATCAATAATCGGTAAGGGCCGTAACGGGGCTTTCCTGATGGCTCCGGGCTCTACCAATTGACATTTGGGGCATTGGGCACAATATCGTCGGTTATGTGCATATACTCCGGGCCAGTAAAAGCGTCTCAGCAAATATTCTTCAGTTTTCTCTCTGCCACAATGACCTCCCCCCGGTTGGTTATGCGCTAGGAACAGTACCTGGGTCCTGTAAGGTTCGGGTACTACGAGCTGTTTCTTTTCTCCATTTTCGTTGGTGGTTATCCTATATAGTAAGTCTTTTGCTATCAAAAAATAGGGACCTACCTCTCCAGTAGAGGCTGTTTTAGCGTTCTTCCAGGCATTCTCCAAGGTAGGATCCTTGTGTTGACTCATTCTGAAAGACATGGGGGCAGTGTCTATGTGGCCCACTACTCCTTCCTCCTTCTTCTGGACCTGCTTAGCCGCGTACTTGTGTTTCTCCGCTCTCTTTTCTTTCCGGGTTAACTTTTTCCTTATGGGGAAACTAGATATAGCGTCTTCCCGGAAAGGGGCAGTACTCCACCAATCATCTACAGGGCTCTGCCTTCGGGTTTGGTCTAGTATCTCATTGAATCTCTGATAGTCAGTCCCGATGACACACTCCTCTATTAAGTCGTCCATGAGCCCCACGGGGAGGAGGTCTAAATGTTGGTTCCATCCTATTTCTATTGTTACAAGGGGATATTGAGCACGATCTCCGTGGATACAACAGATCGATACCCATTGATCTTCAGTCGGTTGTACCGGGTTGGCTATACTACGTCAGATTACAGACTGGCTACACTCGGAGTCAATCAAGGCCATGACCGGTAAGCCATTTATCCGTAAGGGTTGTTTAAATGATACAGCGCTTTTTCCTAGGCATAAGACTCTGCCTCTAGTAACCCCTATTTCCATTGGCTCTATACCCTCATGTTTCCTTGGACATCCGCAGGCGATATGACCCCACTCCCAACAACTAAAACACTGGGGTTGTTGCATGGGACTTCTCTCTGTGTTTCGTGAGGGTCCGGGCTCTTCCACTGGACGTCGGATTGGAAAATGGGGTGGAGGTATAGGTGGTTTCCCCACGGGGCGGACTACTTGTTGTTTTCCCTCCCCTGACCTGTGATAGGCACATGCCAGGTCGACCGCTGTCTCGGTTTCCACTTTGGGGTGTTGCCTTATCCAGTTTCGGGTGTGAGGCGGTAGGGAATCCAGATACTGTTCTAATAAAATGGCTTTAATAATGTCCTCACGTTCTGCCCCCAACGGTCCCAACCACTTCAGCCCCAGATCCTTTACTCTGTAATAGTAAGTGCGAGGGTCTTCGTTGGGTCCCCACTTGACCTTCCGGAATTTCGTCCTGTAATATTCAGTGTCATGTCCTACCCGTTCCAAAACACTTTTTTAAATCTCTACATAGGGGGTGATGCCACCTGGATTGGTGGCTTGATATGCGGATTGAAGAGTACCCGTTAGGAGAGGAGCTATGTACTGGCCCCACCTGTCTTCAGGCCACTGAGCAGAAGAGGCGACCCTTTCGAAGTTTGTGAAAAATGAGTCGGGATCTTCCCCTTCTTGATACTTTTGCAATACCGAACTGGGCACATTGGGATGTACTTTGCTTGCAGCGATAGTGTCAGTCGGTTTTTTTCATAGCATTCTCATGGACCAACTGATTATTGGCCATGATAGTGGCCTGACTCTTTAGTGCGGATTGTAATGCCTCTCTATCTTCCCTGGCCTCCCGTTGCTGTGCTTCCCAAACTAGTTGCAGGTGGCGCTGACCTTCCTCTAGTTGTTTGATCATATCCTCGAGACTGGGTTTGGCCTCCATGGTAATACAGTCTCTGTACACCCGTCACAGCTCTTTATCCCACTTCTGACACCACTGTGAGAGGGTCGAGCGTACTCTGGGCGACAGAAAACACGAACACGGATTTAGCACCCCTTGTTGGGGATTTTTCCTATATTTATTTAGGTTGAAGAAGTGTTATCACAAGAAACGTCTTTTATTTGGTGGGGGGGTGTTGTTTCTGTTTTCCTTCCTATGTTTTCTTTGTCCTTGGTTCTTTTATCTCTGTAATGTCTCTAATGTTCTCTTTTCCTTTTATTTTCGTTTCCAGGCAGCGAATTCCCGGTTGCCGGTATCCTCTCCAGTGTCACGGATTCCCTCGGGAGAAACAGAAACAGGATGCAGCCGGTAAGTGGGAGAGTATGTCTACTTCTTTGTACAGGGGTCGTGAAAAAGGGGAGAAAATATGTGAGGGGGAGGGGTAAAGTGCTGGTGGGGTGTTTACTTAATGTTGTAGGAAGGTTAGTAGGGGTTCTTCCCGTTCTCTCTCTCTCTCTGTCTCTCTCTGTAGTGGAAAGGTTAAGGCTGGGTGGTATGTTGCTCTAGGGATTCCTCTGGTTCCAGTCCTCTTTCCCCTTCTACCCTTCTATTAACCTTCCCTTCCCTCTCCTCTCTTCCTCACCTTCTCCCTCCTCTTCCCAAATTGCCCTTCAAGAGGGCACGTACCTTGTCCAGCCACGACCCTCCTGGGCCGTGGCAGGCTATCTCGTCTCCTCCCGGTTTCGGCTCTCCGGTCGTCCCCGTGAAGTCATGGTTCGGGTTCTCCAGCTCTTGTTCTCCTCTCTGCTCTTCTCCGCGCTCTTGCTCCTCCAGCGTTGGTTCTCCTCTCTCCTCTCCCCGTATCGCGGCATCTTCCTTTGACGACGCTCCCGCGACCCGGAAGTCCGGGGCCGATCGCTGTCTCCGCCCCCACGCGTCTCCCTGACGACGGGGTCGGAAGACGGGAGAGGCGTCGGATTGACGCCATTGTTCCCGGTCAGGCGGCGCCCGCCTACAGGCCTCTTTTGTCATTATTAGCCCCCACTTTTAGCCTGGTATTTGATGTGGTCTCAAAGCAGTTAGTGCCCAGGTGCCCTGCTAACCAGGTTCCCTGGGCAAGATCTCTTTCCCAAAACTGTTGTGATGCATTGGCACAATTGGCAACACCTTTAGCTGCCATTATAGGTCCCTAGAAAATGGTACCTAGGGACCCAGGGCATGGGGTACTAAGGGAAGGCCCATGAGGGTAGCAGCACTGATTGTGTAGCCCTCTAGGGCCATGCATCCAGATGCACCTAGTCCTACTATTACAGACTGAGTGCACCGATGCAAACCTAAAACACAAACTCGACATGGAACACTGCTTGTGTGCCCTGTCCCCTATACACAGCATGCAATATGGGTAATACACCCTTCTGGCAGGCCTCACATCACTAAGACAGTGTACACCATGGTTTATGTGAGGGCATAGCTGCATGCGCAATATGCCCCCACTGTGTCCTTGCCAAACCTGGAATATAGTGAGTGAACAGAGCAGCCATTTTAATACATGTGCTGGACACTGGTCAATAAAAGTTTCACAGCTACATGATGGCCAACCTGAACCCGGGGTTGTTTGGTATCAAACAACCCAGAATGATAAATCCAAGCTGGTACCTCTGTTGGATATATTACAAAATGTACCCAGGAGTCACCTTAGAGGTGTCCCCTGAAAAAGCTTACTACCCAAGCATGGTTGCTTACTGGTCCTGACCAGCCTGCAACTCCCAGACACAAATCTGCACCCCTGGGGGGAGGGCCTCTGCCCTCTGGGATACAGAACAAAGCCCTTCCTAGGTGGGGATGCTAAGACCACCTCCCTTAGGAATGTGCACTGCCCTGTTGGCGAGCTTCAAAGGGCACACCGCCTTTGAAACTCAACCTCCAGGCCTGCTTCTAACAGCAGATGGCCGTCTCCATTGCAAACCCTCACTTTTGGCAGAAGCAACAGCGGAAACTCAAACAACGGACAGGAGGAATGGCCCACCCTAGCATGCACCACCCCTAAGGTGTTGCAAGTGAGTTGGACTCTCCATTTCATTTTCATCGATCTTGGATGAAAGGAAAACAGCCAATCAGGTGTAGGAAAGTGGCCTCCGCCCACAAAAGTTGCTCACTTAGTGGGTGTAGCCACCCTAATGTAGAAGACCCATTGGTCACCACCAGGTTCTCCCTAAAACACCCACTAAATATATTATTTAGTGGGCATCCCTAGACCAAGAACTCAGATTTGACAGACAGAAGAAGCCCAGCACCAAGAAGGTCCAAGGCACGAAAATTATGGACCTGCTGCACAAAGAAAAGGTGCCAAACCCTGTCTGCTGCACCCAAGACTCGATAATCGCTACTGAGGAGCTGCTGGAGAACTAGAAAAACTCTAAAGAAGCTCAGAGGACCTCTAGGCTTCAAAAATTGCCAGAGAACTCTCTCCAGATTGAAGGTACCATTCTAATCCCAGAAGGAATCAACAAGCCAATGAGGTCCACTTCACTGACCAGATGCTAAGTCTGGAAATGGATACCGGTATGGATACCAGTGCTGGACCAATTGTTACAACAAAGACCGCAACCACAAACCCTGCCACAGTGCCAGGTTTGGTGGCACTCTGCCCTCCAGTGGCTGGACCACACTAATACCCTGGGTATTTGTCACCTAGCTTCACACATCCTGAAAAACAGCCCACCTGGGACTGTAAAAGAAGCAGGAGGAAGCTTCAGTTGAGAAACTTTAGAAACAACCTGGACCTACCACCACAGTGCCCTCATTGTCCTGCAATCGATCCTTGAACCAACATACCTCCTGCTTCTGAGTGCATCCTTGCGCACAGCTGTTGGATCACGGATTTGCTCTGCACCCGGCCGTCCTGTGCCCTGCACTGAAGAACCAACTGTGCCCTAAGGTTCCCCCATCCCATGCAACCTCAACACACCAAGAGGACACCCACGATTCACCTTAAACTTACGTGTGCAGAGCTTTTCCATGTGGTCCCCCGCAGCGGACCTGCACCAGCTCCAGAGACCTTTTCTCGCTGCTCCCACCGGAACCAGGCGCTGCCGAAACTTCTACAGCTGACACAGTGTGCCCACTGACAGCCTCAACCAATCTGCAAAAGAAGAACTTGGTAAACCTACTATATGATTTTATATGCATTTTTAAAAGTTATCCTCCATGTATTTGTATGGTGCGTAATTACACATAAAAATACTATTCTTGTTAAGCTTCACAAATTCATATCTCGAAACGTACTTAACCAATTCTGATGATATTGCTCTTTATATAAAAATCTGAAGTATTTTTATAAATTGGTCATGAGTTATTCCTTTGAGTGTGCGAGTTGCAAGATTGATGCTGTGAGTACAACAAATGCTTTACAGTTGTCCAAGATTGGCCTAACTGCTTGACTATGCTACCATACAAATTAGAGCATTAGAGGGGTCTAGCCTTTATCCCATAAACCAATGTGTGGTTGCCTGGAACCTCTGCACAGTGTGCCTAGCTTTGCACACTAAATAGAGAGACAGCCTCCTACATTTGGTGGATCAGCGGTGGGATGAAGACTTTGCATTTGCTGATACCACTTTGTCAATTTGTGAACACACGGATAACTTTCCAAATTGCCTTTAGCTAAATTGTTTTTGTTTTTACATTGGCTAAAATGTTTTACAAATTTTGTTAGGTCCCATAACAATAGCAAAAGTTGAAAAGTCCTTACTTTAGTTGGCCTAAATCCAAAAATAGGATTCCAAAATCTTAAAAAGGCCCCAACTTTAGTGAAATAAAAATGCCAGATGCAAAAACCCAGAACCAGTAGCATGACCTGGTACTTTATGAGGCATATAGCTATGGCCAATTGAGGAAACTCTGCAGACTGTACCAAATTCATCTTGGAAAAAGCTTCAGTGCAGAGAACATAGGTTTACGGTGGCCCAGCACGAAAGAGATAATCCCCCAGATGAGGTAGAGGATGATGCATCTCTGGTGGATACAGAAGCTGTGGACAATGGAGGAGAGGGTAGCTCCACTAACTCCAGCACGAGTGCACCCACAGAAGCATGGCTGGGCCTTGCCAGGCTGACCAAGAGACTGGCCTTAGAGAGTCAGCTTTTGGAAATAAAGAAACAGAGAAAAGAGTTGGGCCTAGGACTGATATCTGGTGGCAGGATACAAGTATTGAGCGAGAAATACTTCGACATCAAACTCCCAAAAGGAGTTGTCCCTCCCTTCACTGAAGGGGATGATATAGTGAAATTGTTTTATGCCTTTGAAAGAGCCTGCAATGGGTGTGAAATTGAGAAAAAAACACTGGGGCACTCTGTTATGGGACTTATTCTCAGGAAAGGAGATAGGCTCCTGACATTAAATGAGGCAGAGGAAAACACTTTGATCCTAACAAGGCTTGGTGCCATGAATGCAAAAACAGAGGGCACCAAACTGGAGATTCTAGCTGTAAACACAGAAAGAATGCCTCTAGTCAACCTAAAGTAAATGCAGTTGTTAATCTCTAAATGGGATCAGAGGTCTGGCCAGACCATGTCAGTGATCCCACAAAGGCAACAATAGTCACTGAGGGAGGAGTAGATGTATCATGTGCTGCCTGGCCAAGTAATTTGCAAAAATAAAGGCAGCACCCTTTGATTAATGGGGAGAAAGTAGAAGCACTGAGGGGCATAGGAGCAAGTGTGACCATGGTAACTCAGAACTTGGTTCTCTCAAATCAGATCCTGGCAGGGAAGTCATATCCTGCCACCAATGCTGAGAAAGAGACAAACATCCACCCCATGGCTATGGTAACCTTTAATTGGTGGGGAGTAGTAGGGCAGAAGGAAGTGGAAATGACCTGGAGTATTCCCCCTGGGCTTAAGTAGAACTGAAGACCCATGCAGCAGTGCTGAGGATCCCAGAATGGGCCTGTGTCAAGACTAGGGCACAGAGAAAACTTCAGAGGGAAAAAGAAGAATTGGATCCTGAAATAGTGGGCCAGCCTCCCAAGTGAAAAGGCAGGAAGACTGGGGAACCAGCTTCAAAACAGATCCCAGATCAGAAACCCTCTTTCCAGGAAGAGGGCTCACCCTTTCTGAAGGAAACTGAGTCTTACCACCCAGTGCTCTTGGGCCCAGGGGGTGGTGTCCCTCCAGGGATGATCTGTGCCAGGGGCCAAGAACCTGTCCCACCCTTGAAGGTCTGAGGCAGCAAGCTGCAGAGGATGAACAGGATAATGTCAGTGGTACCCACAGGGTTTATTGGGGAGGATGGGCTCCTGTTCACTGAGGCCAGAGATCTCAAGCCTGGTGCAACTAGGAGGGTGGTAGTGCCCCAAATGTTCAGAGAGTTTCTCATCACTCTAGCCCATGACATTCCACTAGCTGGATATTTGGGCCAAAACAAAACTTGGAGTAGGTTGGTTAACCACTTCTACTGGCCCGGGGTGTTACAAAAAGTGAAGCATATTTGTCAGTCCTACACTACCTGCCAAGCTAGTGGCAAAGCAGATGGACACTTAAAGGCCCCCTTATTGCCACTACCTGTGGTTGAGGTTCCCTTTTAAATGGTGGAGGTTGACATTACTGCCCCCCTTGGCCCTCAAACAGCATCAGGACACAGATACATGCTAGTGCATCACACCACCAGATATCCTGAGGCTTTACTTCTTAGGTTCTTTACTACACCTGCAGTTGTAAAAGCCCCCCTGGGTATTTTTACCAGGGTAGGGTTCACTAAGAAGGTGGTATCAGACAGAGGTTCAAACTTCATGTCGGCATGACTAAAACAAACGTGGAAGGAATGTTGTGTGACCTACAAGCTCACAACCCCTTACTATCGTCAAACAAATGGGTTTCTTGAAATTTTTAACCTGACCCTAAAAGACATGATTGGAGGACTCCCTGAAAAACTCAGAAGGAGATGGTGTGTCCTACTTCCTTGCCTGCTGTTCACCTACATGTAAGTGCCACAAAAGGGATAAGGTTTCTCTCCATTTGAACCTTTTTTACGCGTCCTGTTAGGGCACCACTAAGTCCTGTTAGGAAAGGCTAGGAGAAGCCTCTCAAAGAGCCTAAGCAAGACATTTTGGACTATGTACTTGGCCTGTATTCTAGGGTGGCAGAGTACTTTGAGAAAGCCAGAAGAACTCTTCAGGCCAGCCAAGAGCTGCAAAAGCTCTGGTATGACCAGAAAGCTGCTATGGTTGAGTTCAAACCAGGCAGAAAGTTTGGTTTTTGTAGTCTTTTGCTTCAAGGGCTCTCCAGGACAAATGGTCTGGGTCCTATCCCATTTTTTATAAGAAAGGGAAAGTCACCTACTTGTGGACTTAGGCAGTTGCAAAAACCTAAAAACATTTCAACATGGCAACCGCCTAAAACCCTATTACGATAGAGCTGATGTCACCATGCTCATGGTTACAGATGAGGGATGGGAGGATGAGAGTGAGCATCTTCCTGTTCTCCTCTCCAGCAACCCACAGGACGGTTCTGTGGATGGAGTGGGCTTATCAGACACCCTAACAGCACAACAGCAGACTGATTGCAGGCAAGTCCTCAACCAGTATGTAGAGTTTTTCTCCCTGAGAAACACTAATTGGTGTACCCATGATGTGGACATTGGTGATAGCTTGCCTGTCAAAAACAACATTTACTGACAGTCAAACCATGTCAGGGAGAGCATACAAGCAGAAGTAAAAATGTTTTTAAAACGATGTTAGACTTAGGTGTCATTGAACCCTCAGAGAGTCCCTGGGCTAGCTCTGTAGTTTTAGTCCCCAAACCTCACTCCAAATAAGAGGAGAAGGAAATGAAGCTTTGTGTGTATTACAGGGGCCTCAATTCTGTAACTAAAATGGGTGCACACCCAATCCCAAGAGCGGATGTGCTCATTGACAGACTAGGGGTAGCCAAATATCTGAGTACTTTTGATTTGGCATCAGGGTACTGACAGATTGGCCTGATCCCAGGAGCAAAAGTGAGGTCAGCATTCTCCACTCCTAGTGGTCATTATCAGTTCAATGTTATGCCCTCTGAACTAATGAATGCACCTGCCATCTTCCAGAGGTTGGTGAACCAAGTCCTTGCTGGATTGGGATCTTGTAGTGAAGCTTACTTTGATGACATAGCTGTGTATAATTTCACCTAGCAGGACCACCTGATCCTCCTAGGGATGGTCCTTGAGGCTTTGCAGAAGGGAGGCCTCACTATCAAGGCAAGTAAGTGCCAGATAGGGCAAGGTAAAATAGTTTACTTGGGCCACCTAGTTGGTTGGGGCCAGGTTGAACCCCTCCAACCCAAGATTCAGACCATTCTGGCTTGGGAAGCTCCCACAACCCAGACACAGGTCTGGCCATTCATTAGCTTGACTGGGTTCTATAGGAGATTTGTGAAGAATTATGGCACCATAGTTGCTACCATCACACAACTAACCTGCAAGAAAATGCCCAAAAAAGGTTAACTGGACAATGAGTTCTCAAAGGACCTTTGACTCTCTAAAGATTACTATATGCTAAGCTCTAGTCCTACAAGCTCCAGTCTATTCCAGGCAGTTTATTGTCTAAATAGATGCCTCAGAAATGGGAATAGGAGTGGCCCTAACCCAGAAGAATGATGAAGGACATGACCAGCCAGTTGCTTTTATAAGCAGAAGACTACTCCCTATGGAACAACAAGCATTTGCAACACAATGGGTCTCGCGTTTGCTAGAGTTAGAGCTATTAGCGTTGTAAACTCCTAACCGGACTTTTCTTGCCACATAAACTGAGAATGAAAAGTAATACAATTTCACATAAGGGAGCCGATTTAATGCGCCACGAGCATGAAGGCAAAAAGACTGGTCCGGTTTCGTCTTTGCATAGTTGAAAAAAAAAAAGTGTGTGATTACACTGTGTAAAACCTAGAATTTGCAAAGGAGCACTAAGATAAACAATAAAATTAAATGGGTAGTCATGAAAAGAACTTGTGGAAAAAGCAATGGATGAATTGGGGACGGAAGCAATACAGAAAGTGGCCGGGATCAGGGATAAGAGAAGGGAAGCAGCAAATGGTCAAAAGGATATTAATAAGGCCTAATGAAGGGTAGGAGTGAAACATAATATGAGGAAGGAAAGCCAATAAAAAGCAAGATAGCAGATAAAAAGTGACATGAAAGCCCATCAATGGTAAGCAATGGGCAAGGCCAAAACCCACAATACGTTTTTGCAATGGTGCACAAAAGGAATTTCAACAATGGGAAGCGCAAAGCTGTCTGTAGGTGAGCAATAGAAGGTACAGTAACGAGTTCCGCTATACCAAGGGTATGGCATGATTGTGAGTGCCTTCTTCAAACCAGGTTGTTAGCCAGTTCTAGATGTTGAGCGTACATTAATTTGGAAGGTCCAGACTAGCACGTTCTGCAGAACCTCTTGTGGAATATGTTTTTTTCCTTCATTTTGTGGCACCATGGGTTATGAAGAATTTAGCAAAAAAAACTGTTCCACTAGTCTTATCAGGACTAGCAGAAACTGTGTCTACAGACAGAGAACAAGCCCCAGGAGTTGCAAATTTGGGGTTCCTACACACAAGGAGAAGAAAAAAACAAATGCCAACATCACTGATAATGACTCGTTGAAGATGCCCTTCCAAGTAAAGCATGATGCCAAGTTTGATGAGCAATTGTTCTTGGACTGGCTGCTCAAGTCCTTCTCAATGAAAGAAGTCTCTAACTTCTGACAGTGGTAACTCTAGTGGCCTATCCTGTTTCCTAAAATGCAGCAACCTCTTAAGTTCTTGGAACTGCAGCATCATGGTTAGTTGCTATGCCCTTTAAAGAGAGAAATTATTTCTATTAACCGAGAAGCTACATGAACTGACATTTTTCCTTCAATTCAGGCAAACACTTGACTAACTCTAGGGCCATGGTGCCAGTCGTGCTGTTAGTTAGGTAAAAAATTATTATTCCCCCTAAAAAGATAGATTGGACTGTTTTAACGTCTTGTAAGCAAAAGGCAGATGAATCGGTCTCTGATTTGTTTACACGCTTTGAAGAAGCATTTCATGATTTTAGTGGCCAGTTATTGTCAGATGATACGGGGAGATATTTGTTTGTCGATAAATATGTCGCAAATCTGTTACCAGGAATAGCTAGTCGTCTAAAAGCTAGTGAAAGTTCATGGACTACCTCTACTCCGGTTTCTCTTTTGACTATGGCTCCGTATTATGAACGTCAGGAATTAGAAGCAAAAGGCAGTGAGGATACAAAGATTAAAGAATTAAAGACGAAGGTTATGTTGGTTCAAGCTTATGGTCCGTCTTTTAGAGGTAGTGATAGAGGTAGACGTGGATCTTATGGTTCTTCTTACACTCGTTCGAATTTGTCTGTTGGTCAGTGTGGGTATTGTAAGAAATTTGGGCATTGGGCTGCCGATTGTCCAGCACTAAGTATTCAGCAGTGTTCACGTGGTTGGCGACAAATGAGAAATCACTCAGGATATTCAGGGCCTAGAATAAGCATGAATGATCATGCTAGGGTTGATGCTAATGTACGAGGGCAGGATGGGTTTAACACTTTTGATAGACGGAACCAATACCAGATGTCTAACTATGTGCAGCCTGATTTCCAAAATTCTGCTATGCATAGGATTGCCTAGGATGGGGTAAGGAACCAGTCGAAGTTCCAGTAGATCAGAGGGGTCCCTATGTTACAGCACATGTTTTGGGTTCTACTGATCAGTTTCTGGTTGATACAGGAGCTACTCGTAGCGCCTTGTCTAAACAATTGATTCTAAGGGCTCCCCTGTCTGGCTTAACCATTACATCAATAGGTTTCGATGGAACACCTTCCCCTAGCCCATTGTCACAACCACTTGCATTCCATGTTGATACATTTACTGCTCCATGTCCATTTTTGCTTTCTCCAAATACACAGACAATATTGTGGGTCTTGATATGCTCAAGTATTTCAGGGCTACAATACGATGCTCTCCTGAAGGGGTGCGTGTTATTTTAAATGATAATCATCCTGTGATGGAAAGAGTTTGTCTTGTTAAAGAGGATATTGCATTAGCTTCACTCCCTAATACTTTGTGGGCTACTTCAGATACTGATGTGGGACAAATGATTATTCCACTGGTACATATTAGTGTCAAGGAGGGAGCTGTATTGCCACGTTTGCCTCAATACAAAATTTCACAGGAGGGCGAAGAAGCACTCACACGAATTGTGCATGATCTTATTGCAGTTGGAGTTGTTGAGGAAGTTCCGTATAATGTTTGTAACAGTCCCATTCTTCCTATTCTGAAAAAGGATACTGATACTAAGATTTACCGATTCATTATTGATTTACGAGAAGTCAATAAGATTGTGATACCACAATATCCTGTGGTATCTGACATCACAACACTTCTTACTTTGGTTCCACCAACAGCAACTACGTTCTCTGTGATAGACTTCAAGAATGCTTTCTTTTCGATCCCTATTCATCCTGGCAGCCGATATTTGTTTGGTTTTACTTTGAATAAACGATCAAATAGATTTTGCAGAGTTCCTCAAGGCTATACTGAGAGTCCTAGTATTTATAGTCAAGCGCTAAAACGACAACTTGGTCCTTTTGTTTTGCCTGAAGGTGTGGCTCTCATACAATATGTCAATGATAGTTTGTTGGCAGCTGATACCCCTGAGCAATGTGAAAAGTGCACTTTGTCCTTACTTTCTTTTCGTGCTTCACACCATCATAAAGTGTCACGAAAGAAATTGCAATATTGTAGACCAAAGGTAACCTATTTAGGTCACCTTTTGTCTAAGGAGGGCGGTGCACTTACATCAGATCATATTCAAGCAATTATAGACACACCAGTACCCTCTACTCAGAAAGATGTTTGTGCATTCCTTGGTCTTACTTCTTTTTGTAGGCAATGGATATTAGGGTTTTCACACATTGTCAAACCTTTGCTAGCACTTTTGACTAAAGATACTCCAATGCTCCTCCCATGGACAGATGAATGTGAGACTGCTTTCCGGCAGCTACGACAAGCCCTTTGTTCAGCACCAGTGTTAGGTACTCCAGATTACACAAAGCCTTTTAGACATTACGTACATGAGAAAGATGGATGTGCATTGTCAGTTTTAGTACAGACACCTGGTGATAAGCAGAGTCCCTGTGCATATTTTTCAGCAGTACTTGATCCTGTCACTCGAGCGTTGCCTGGGTGTTTTTGTTCAGTTGCGGAAACAGCTGTGTCAATACGTCAGAGTGAAGGGATAGTTTTGTCACAAAAGCTGTTGGTGTTAGTACCCCATGCTGTTGATGCTCTTTTAAATCAAACAAAGACGCAACATTTAACTAGCGCTCGCCTGACAGGATATGAATTGACATTGCTGGCTCCTCACATTACACTGAAGAGATGTGCAACACTAAATCCAGCAGTCGATTCCTTGGCAGAAGGTGGAGAGAGAGATGCAGAGGAACTCTGATGAGCTCTTGCATTTGTTATCTAAGGAATTCCCCAAAGCAGAGACCCTAAATAGCCAGAAAAGAGGGTTTGGCTACTTAGGAGAGAGGATAGGCTAGCAACACCTGAAGGAGCCTATCAGAAGGAGTCTCTGATGTCACCTGCTGGCCCTGGCCACTCAGAGCAGTCCAGTGTGCCAGCAGCACCTCTGTTTCCAAGATGGCAGAGGTCTGGAGCACACTGGAGGAGCTCTGGGCACCTCCCAGGGGAGGTGCAGGTCAGGGGAGTGGTCACTCCCTTTCCTTTGTCCAGTTTCGCGCCAGAGCAGGGCTGAGGGGTCCCTGAACCGGTGTAGATTGGCTTATGCAGAAAGGGGCACCATCTGTGCCCATGAAAGCATTTCCAGAGGCTGGGGGAGGCTACTCCTCCCCTGCCTTAACACCTTTTTCCAAAGGGAGAGGGTGTAACACCCTCTCTCTGAGGAAGTCCTTTGTTCTGCCTTCCTGGGCCAAGCCTGGCTGGACCCCACGAGGGCAGAAACCTGTCTGAGGGGTTGGCGGCAGCAGCAGCTGCAGTGAAACCCCTGAAAAGGCAGTTTGGCAGTACCCGGGTCTGAGCTACAGACCCGTGGGATCATGGGATTGTGCCAACAATGCCAGGATGGCATAGAGGGGGCAATTCCATGATTTTAGACATGTTACATGGCCATATTCACAGTTACCATTGTGAAGCTACACATAGGTATTGACCTATGTGTAGCGCACACGTGTAATGGTGTCCCCGCACTCACAAAGTCCGGGGAATTTGCCCTGAACTATGTGGGAGCACCTGGGCTTGTGCCAGGGTGCCCACACACTAAGGCCCTCATTCTGACCCTGGCGGTCGGTGTTAAAGCCGCGGCCATACCGCCGTCAGGCTGGCGGTCCAAAAAAAGGAATTCTGACCCTGACGGTTACCGCCAACAGAGGCCGCCGCTTCAACACTCCGACCGCCACGGCGGTACAAACAAACAGCCTGGCGGTCACCGCCAACAGCCCGGCGGGAGACAATGTACCGCCTACCCGATAACGACCCACCAATCCGCCACCTTTTCCGGGGCGGGAGCCCCGCCGATAAAAACACGGCAGAAACAGACTACAAACGGGAAAACGCTCACCTCGACATACTCCACGCGGGATCCCGACAGCATGGAACCCGAGTTACAGGTCATCTCCGCACTCCTATACCTGCTCCTGTACCAGGAGCACTCCCGGCGGCACGGAAGACATCGGTGAGTACTGCACCTACGACACAGGGGAGGGAAAAAATTACAGGCACACACCCACCCACCCACACCCACAACAACACACACATCAATGCATTCCCACAGATTACTGTCACAACCCCCAAACCCCCCCCTCCGAAATAATGCAAAGACCAAAGGAATAGATAGCAAACAGGCAGATATATTGAAAGATGGACAGCAAATTTTTAAATATATAAATAAACTATGTACACAATATTTACAGCTACTATCAGTAGTCCACCGACTGTCCGTGGACCACAGGGGTCCAGAGCAAAAGGGCAAGGCCCAGTCCCAATACAAGAACTCCACGGAGAGAACACTGCAGGGGCATCAGATAGAAAAAAGGACAGGCACCTCAGGGGGAAGGGAAGGGGGGGCACCTCAGCCACTTGAGTACACGACGCCAGATCCACGAGGGGACTCCATTACCACTGGCCCATCCTGGGGAGTGCAAAGCCACAGTCCATACAGTCCATACAGTGGGTGGCCTGCCCACTGGGCCATCCTGGGGAGTGCAAAGCCACAGTCCATACAGTCCATACAGTGGGTGGCCTGCCCACTGGGCCATCCTGGGGAGTGCAAAGCCACAGTCCATACAGTCCATACAG
The DNA here is from genome assembly GCF_031143425.1 of Pleurodeles waltl. NCBI lineage: Eukaryota > Metazoa > Chordata > Amphibia > Caudata > Salamandridae > Pleurodeles > Pleurodeles waltl. The sequence continues at coordinate 21,926,728 of NC_090447.1, forward strand.
TGGGTGGCCTGCCCACTGGGCCATCCTGGGGAGTGCAAAGCCACAGTCTCTCAAGTTGATAACAGACTCCACTGGTACTGGAGGAGGGATGGTGCCCAGAGTACATCCTGCAGCCCAGCCCGAGACAGGTCCTGCCCTGCCACGTCTGCCAAAGGGCCAGCGGTGCGTGACTGGAAGGGCCCTGTTCAGCGGTGCTTGCCCAGTTCAGCGGTGCGTGCCCAGTTCAGCGGTGCTTGCCCAGTTCAGCTGTGCCTGCCCAGTTCAGCGGTGCCTGCCCAGTTCGGCAGTGCTTGCCCAGTTCAGCGGTGCTTGCCCAGTTCGGCGGTGCTTGCCCCGTTCAGCGGTGCTTGCCCAGTTCGGCGGTGCTTGCCCAGTTCAGCGGTGCTTGCCCAGTTCAGCGGTTCTTGAGACGGCGGTCCCCAGCGGGGCGCTGCTGGAGACGCCGGGGCCCAGTTCAGCGGTGCTTGACTTGAAGGGCCCAGTTCAGCGGTTCTTGAGACGGCGGTCCCCAGCGGGGCGGTGCTGGAGACGGCGGGGCCCAGTTCAGCGGTGCTTGACTTGAAGGGCCCAGTTCAGCGGTTCTTGAGACGGCGGTCCCCAGCGGGGCGGTGCTGGAGATGGCGGGGCCCAGTTCAGCGGTTCATGAGACGGCGGGGCCCAGTTCAGCTATGCTTGAGACGGCGGCCGTTCTATGGCCATCTGCCCATTGGCTGGTGGTGCCCTCCTGGGCAGCGGGGATGGGGCTCCTTCAATGCTGGTGGACTCCAAAACCCCTGCACCTTTGTCAAGGGTGCTGCAGGGCTGGTGGTGGCTGAGGTGCTCTTTTTACCCCTACGAGATGGAGGGGGGGCTCAGGTTCAGGAAAGAGGTTAATAGTAGACAGGAAGATTTTCTTGGGACAATGGAGAGTGGTAGGTACAGTGGGTATGGGGGTGGAGGGAGAGGATGTGGTTGTAGGTGAGTCAAGTTTGCTGTCTTTGGGTGCAGGTGCAGGAGCGGGAGGCTGTCGTGAGGTGGATGGCTGGTGGGTGGGTGGGTGGCTGCGTTTGTGTGGTGTGGAAGAGGGGGTGACAGACACAGTGGGAGAGGACACAGGGGACGTGTATATGGCAGTGGGGGTGGTGACTGCACGTGTGCGGACTGTACTGGAGGGTGTGCTGGTGATGGAAAGACTGGCTGATGGTGGGGTGCATGAAGGTGTGAGTGTAGACGTCACAGGGAGAGAGGAGGGAGACGAGGAGGTGGGGGTCACAGAGGTGGTAGTGACTGTTGGCATGTCTGCATCTGGATGTTGCTTGGGTGAATGCTTGCGTGATCTGTGGTGCTTATGTTTGGATGAGCTGCTCTTGGGTGTTGAGGTGTGTGCAGGCTGGTCTGATGGTGTGGGTGGGACAGGCAGAGGAACAGGAGACTGGGAGGAGGGAGTTAGTAGAGGGAGGCAGGAGACAGGGACAATGGCTGCCGTCAGTGCTGAGGCCAGAGCCTGGAACGATCGCTGATGGGCAGCCTGACCCGAATGAATGCCCTCCAGGTATGCATTGCTGCGATGTACCTCCCTCTCCACCCCCTGGATGGCATTCAAAAGGGTAGACTGCCCAACAATGAGCGTCCTCAGGAGGTCAATGACCTCCTCACTGAGGGCAGCAGGGGTGACTGGGGCAGGGCCTGAGGTGCCTGGGGCGAAGGAGATGCCCGCCTTGGTGTGCGAGCAGGCACGGGGCGAACGCTGAGGGGCTGCTTGGAGGGCGGAGATGGTGCGCTGGGTGGCGGCTGTACCTGTAAGTGCGGGGGCACGGATGTTGCCGCCACCGCAAGGGAGCTCCCTTCCGAGGACGTGTCCATGTCGCTGCGGTCTCCAGTCGTCCCCGTTGTGGAGCTCCCCTCACCCTCCGTCTCATTGGTCCAGTCTGACTCTGTGGCATGGCCCTCCTGGGCCATGTGAGATGCAGCTCCCTCCTGCCCCGATGCCAATTCTCCTCCGCCGGATGATGCTGATGCACACAAGCACAGAAAGACAAATAAAAAGGGGGGTGAGAGAGAAATAAAGACATTTTGAGTACTTGGATCACCGCTACCGTTGGCGGACATGACAGACACAGATGCCCCCTGCACTAAGTCGCGCACTTGGGGTCCGCTACGCATTCCATGGGACATGCCCTACACGCCTAGAGATGACAACTGCACACATGGATGACACAGGCCCAGGGATGGCTGTACTGGCACACTACTGAGGTTGGTGGGTGGGGACACAGGGGCTTACGGAGGGGCCTAGCCTACAGATTTAGCCCTGGCCTAGGGGGACCCACAGCCCTCCTCCCCCACCCAGACACCTCCACTGTGCGACAACAGAGTAGATTGTGCTTGTACTCACCCCCTTGTGTCTGCTGTGCTGCCCTCACGCGCCCATCCAAATCAGGGTAGGCCACCGCCAGGATCCGGAACATCAGGGGGGTCAGTTGACGGCTGGCACCCCGCCTACGTTGGGAGGCCATCCCCAGCAGAGACTCTGCGGTCTTCTTCGTCCCGCGGCGGATATCCTCCCACCTCTTGCGGCAGTGGGTGCCCCGTCGATGGTGGACCCCCAGGGTCCGGACGTCCTTGGCGATGGCACGCCAAATCCCGATCTTCTCTTGGGCGTGGACCTATGTGACACGTACAGGGAGCGAGGAATACCACGTTCAAGTTCATCTGCGTTTTCGTTGGCAGTGGCCCACCGCCACCCATCCCCGCCATGTGCCCCCCATCCCCGCCATGTGCCCCCCATCCCCGCCATGTGCCCCCCGCCAGGCCCAACATGCCCCCCCAGCCCCGCCATGCCCCCCCATCCCCGCCATGCCCCCCCATCCCCGCCATGTTCCCCCCATCCCCGCCATGTGCCCCCCACCAGGCCCGCCATGCCCCCCCATCCCCGCCATGTGCCCCCCATCCCCGCCATGTGCCCCCCGCCAGGCCCGCCATGCCCCCCGCCAGGCCCAACATGCCCCCCGCCAAGCCCGCCATGCCCCCCACCAGGCCCAACATGCCCCCCCAGCCCCGCCATGCCCCCCCCCAACCCCCCAAGCCAGCCAGTGGCCACAAATCCATATAGAATTAAACTCACTTGTTGGTCTGGAGGACCGTAGAGTAGCGCATACTGGGGGAGGACCTCATCCACAAGTAACTCCAACTCTTCTCCGGTGAAGGCAGGGGCCCTGTCCCCAGTCGCAGCAGCCATTGTCCCTTCCAGACCGAGGTCACAGCAGCACTTGCAGTATAGGTCCTCTCCTGTGAAAGTTCAAGTCTCGAGTGATTAAGTAGATAGAAAATGGCGGTCACGCCCGCGGTGGTACGTACCGCGGCGGTGCGTACCGCCACCGCCGGCGCCCTTCGCCATTGGCTCCTGAAACCCATAGGCTTCAATGTTAACCAATCCGGCTTCGCGCCGCGGTCTTCGACCGCCGACCGCCGCGGTGTGCCACGCCAGCGCATTGACCTCACATCCCATTGTCACACTTCACAGGTCAGGCAGCCGCCATTTCGAGGGCCCACATGGCTTAATTTCTACTGCGTCACACAGGCCTAGGCCTTGCATAGCCACTCATACAAGCCATTCACTGCATACACAATCGTGTACTGTGCAAGCTGTGAGTACGTACCTGTGGGTTGCTTGACTGTGTGCTCCATGTTGTCCTTCCTAGGCACCGTCCGCTGGGTTTGGCGAGGAGAAGGAGGAATCCTCCCGTGTACAGACCGCTGGTGGACCTGTCGACAATGGAAGAACGCAACATTATCCTGACCTACCGGCTTGACCGTGCCACTATACATGAACTTTGTGCCCAGCTGGAGCCAGACCTGATGTCACCCATCCGCCAACCCACAGGGATTCCCCCTCTGGTGCTCAGTACTCCATTTCTTGGCAAGCGGGTCATTTCAGACAACAGTGGGAATTGCTTCTGGGATGTCCCAGCCTATGTTTTCCAAGGTGTTGTCCAGAGTGTTGTCTGCCCTGATGAAATACATGAGGAGCTACATAGTTTTCCCTGAGGTGGGCGAATTATCAACAGTGAAGGGTGATTTCTATGCCCTTGGACATATTCCCAACATCATTGGTGCCATTGATGGGACCCATGTGGCTTTGGTTCCCCCCCGAGAAAGTGAGCAGGTGTACAGGAACAGAAAAAGTTACCATTCAATGAACATCCAGGTGGTGTGTTTGGCTGACCAGTACATCTCGCATGTAAATGGCAAGTTCCCTGGGTCAGTGCATGACGCCTACATCCTAAGGAATAGCAGCATCCCTTACGTGATGGAACAGCTAGAGAGACACCGTGTATGGCTATTGGGGGACTCTGGTTACCCCAACCTGTCGTGGATACTGACCCCAGTAAGGAATCCCCGGACCAGGGCAGAGGAACGGTACAATGAGGCCCATGGGCGTACTAGGAGGGTGATCGAACGCACCTTTGGCCTCCTAAAGGCCAGGTTTAGGTGCCTGCATATGACAGGTGGATCCCTAATGTACTCACCCAAGAAGGTGTGTCACATCATCGTGGCCTGCTGCATGCTTCACAACCTGGCTTTGCGACGCCAGGTGCCTTTCCTGCAGGAGGATGGTCCAGACGGTGGTGTAGTGGCAGCTGTGGAACCTGTGGAGAGTGACGAGGAGGAAGACGACGGGGCTGAAACAGACAACAGGGACAGAGTGATTGCACAGTACTTCCAATAGGACACAGGTAACAATTCAAAGATTATTTAGTAAATGTAAACTACTCTCTGGCCTCTCTGCTGCCTGTCTATTTGCCCCAGTGTATGATGACTGAGTTCTGGCTTTTCCCTCCCTATTTCAGATCTGTGGTCCCCACTACGTGTCCTGTGCTTCGTTTCCCCATGGACTACAGCTGTGTGGCAGCGGTTTGTTGACTTTACTATGCACAAGAACATTTTGGCACTGTCATGTCAAATACAATATTTTGAAATCACATGCAGACTCCTGATAGTTTTGTGCAATACTGGTGTTTATTGAAGTGCTCGAAAATGGGATGGGTGGTTTCAAGTGGGTGGGGGCTATGGTGAAGGAATGTCCATGGCAGAGTCCAGAGTAACAGTCACACAGGTGCATTGTCCATAGGCCTGTGGAGAGATGGAGCAGGGGCAGTTCAAGGATGGACAGGGTGACAATGTGGGACAGTGGGATGACATCAGGTGGTATCCTTTGCTGGCGGGGGTCTTGACATCCTACTCTGTCTTCTTGCGAGATCTCAGGGCCCTCTTGCGGGGTGGTTCTTCTCCTGCAGGAGGTGGGGTTCTGGTGGGCTGCTGTTGTGCGGGGGCCTCCTGTCCACTAGCGCCGGCGGAGGTGGTTGGCAGTTCTTGTTCGAGGCTAGTGGCAGGGGCCCTTTGTTGTTGGTGAGTGTCCGTCCTGGTGTCGAGGATATCTTTAAGCAGCCCTACCATGGTGACCAGGGTGGAGGTGAGGGCTCTGATGTCCTCCCTGTACCCCCGATAATGTTCCTCCTGCAGTACCTGGATCTCCTGGAACCTGGCCAGTACCGTCGCCATCGTCTCCTGGGAGCGGTTGTATGCTCCCATGATGGTGGTGAGGGCCTCGTGGAGAGTGGGTTCCCTGGGCCCCTCCCCCCCCTGTCGCACAGCTGCCCTCCCAGTTCTCGTGTTTCCCTGGGCCTCTGTCCCCTGGACGGTGTGCCCACTACCACTGCCCCCAGGACCCTGTTGTTGTTGGGGTGTTGGGTTATCCTGGGTGCCCTGTAGTGGTAGACACACCGCTGATTGACGCGTCCTGGAGACAGAGGCATGGGCCCGCTGGGTGGGAGCTGTGCTGGTGTTCCCAGAGGGGGTTGGGTCTGGTGTGGCCTGTGGCTGTCTGAGGGGAACCGACTGTCCAGAGGTCCCCGATGGTCCGGGCTGGTCATCAGGCTCCAGGTCGACAGAGCTGCTGTCATCGCTGATGGCCTCTTGGGTGGGGGTTGTGGAGATTTCTGGACCCTCCGTGGCGGTGTGGTGGCGGTCGGGTCCTGCAGGGGTATAGAGGTATGGTTATAGTTTCAGTGTGTGCCATATGGGTGGATGTGTGGGTTCCCGTGTCCCCCAGTGCTGGCATTCGTGTGTGGGGGCTTTGGTGAGGGTGGCTTGTGGGGGGGATGTGTATATGCATTGGGCATGCTTTGGTGATGGGTGTCCATGCTTAGTGGACGCATGCAGGCCTAGGTGTTGGGATGTGTGGGTTGTGATGGTGAGACATTGGCAGGGAATAGGTGTGCTGGGGGTGGGGGTGAGGATGGGGGTGGCGGTGAGGGTGGGGGTGAGGATGGGGGTGAGGGTGGGGGTGAGGATGGGGGTGAGGGTTGGGGTATGAGTTGGCATGCAGGTGGGGGGGAAGCAGTATTGAAGATTCAACTTACCAGAGTCCATTCCTCCGCCGACTCCTGCGAGGCCGTCAGGATGCAGGATGTGCAAGACTTGTTCCTCCCATGCTGTAAACTCTGGGGGTTGGGGTGGGGGTCCGCCGCCATTCTTGTTCACGGCGATGTTATGCCTGGATACCATGGAACGCACCTTCCCCCGTAGGTCGTTCCATCGCTTCCTGATGTCCTCCCGATTTCTGGGGTGCTGTCCCACAGCGTTGACCCTGTCGACAATCCTTTGCCATAGCTCCATCTTCCGGGCAATGCTGGTGTGTTGGACCTGTGTGCCGAAGAGCTGGGGCTCCACACGGACGATTTCCTCCACCATGACCCTGAGTTCTTCGTCAGTGAAGCGGGGTGTCTTTGCGGTGCCATGGAGGGGTGTGTATGTTGGGTGGGGTGTGTGTTGTTAAGTGTTTGGAGATGGTGTTGGTGATGTTGTGATGTGTCTCTGTGTGATGGTGTACTATAGGCTATGCGGTGGTGTCTGTGTATGTCTCGGTGTCCAAATTTTGGTCGTAGGGGTTTGTGGGTGATGTGGGTGTGTGTTTTATATTGTGTTGTGTGTGTGGGAGTGGTGTGTGTATGTGTATCTGGTGTGTGAAATTCGAATGGGCCAATGTGTCTGTGATTTGTTCGTTTGTGGGTATTCTGACCGCGGCGGTGTGTACCGCCAATGGAATACCGCGTTTGAATGACCGCCGCGTGGATTCGTGGGTCGTAATGGCATGGGCGTATTTCTGTTGGCGTGACGGTGGAGGTTTGGTCATCTCCACTTTTCCGCTGACCGCTGGTCTGGCGGTCTGTTGTGGATGTCGGATTTTCGGCGGTTTGGCTGCTGCAGGTCAGAATGACCGTGGCGGTTAACCGCGACCGCGGCGGGATTATGGCGGTCTTCTGACCGGCGGTAAGCGCCTTTTACCGCCGAGGTCAGAATGACCACCTAAGTAACTTAGCACCCAACCTTTACTAAGTAAAGGTTAGACATATAGGTGACTTATAAGTTACTTAAGTGCAGTGAAAATGGCTGTGAAATAATGTGTGCATTATTTCACTCAGGCTGCAGTGGCAGGCCTGTGTAAGAATTGTCAGAGCTCCCTATGGGTGGCAAAAGAAATGCTGCAGCCCATAGGGATCTCCTGGAACCCCAATACCCTGGGTACCTTAGTACCGTATACTAGGGAATTATAAGGGTGTTCCAGTATGCCAATGTGAATTGGTGAAATTGGTCACTAGCCTGTTAGTGACAATTTGGAAAGAAATGAGAGAGCATAACCACTGAAGTTCTGGATAGCAGAGCCTCAGTGAGACAGTTAGTCATAACACAGGTAACACTTTCAGGCACACTTATGAGCACTGGGGCCCTGGCTGGCAGGGTCCCAGTGACACATACAACTAAAACAACATATATACAGTGAAAAATGGGGGTAACATGCCAGGCAAGATGGTACTTTCCTACACCCAGGCCACCTGCCTCTGCAACAGGACCTGTGAGGGTCCATGTATTAGGATATCGTCTAGATAAGGATGAGTAAACACCCCTTCTGAATGCAGCAAAGCCGGCGCCTTTGTGAAAATCCGGGGAGAAGACTTGAGGCCGAAAGGCAGCATACAAAACTGATAATGTTCCAGGCCTACAGCAAACCGTAGGAACCCCTGAGAAGTCTTTGCCACTGGTGTCGCGTGGGCTCTCATTATCCTAAATGAGACTACTGGATTTCGAGGCAGTCGGATCGATAACGGTGTGGGGGACTGAGTCTGGCCCACGTGTGAAGAACTCTGTCACCCTAAATCCGGTTTTTGCTCCGGCTAACTAGCAGTGCCTCATTTCTCCCATGGGGAAGAGATGATTGGGCAGCCGAGCGCATGACATCTTTGGAACTTCTCAGGGAAGTCGTGGTCACTCAGATCCAAACCAACTCTCTCATTTACAATATGGTCTCATATACAAATGACAAAGACAGTATAAGTTTTATATAATGTTTTAATAAAACGACTGTATTTTAGATATTAAGGCGTGAGCCGCAATAACCAGCACAATACAACATAGTAGGATTGAAATAGTCACCAGGAGAGTAAAACATAAGAACAAAGCTATCATATTGCATATTATTTTCTACTCTCCCTCTGCTTGTTCTATTTAGAGCACAGCATGTTAAGCTTCTAGCTTGCCTTTCCGAGTCAAAGGGGAGACATAAGCCCTCATACCTGAGCAAAGGTCTGTGATCTGGTTCAGCATCTGCAACGAGGCAGTCAGCGTCTAGTTGTGGTTCCCTGGTTGGAATCTCCCTCTTGCATGTATTGGGACAAGGAAGTTATTTTATAACTAACATGTCATCGTGATCACAAAATGTCCCTACGCAGGAATGCCAAATCTAAACTCCTACCACGTCTATCGGCAATGTACCAGACTGTATCCTTGACTAAAGCACAGAGTGAATATGTTATGAAGAACTCCAGTGCTGAAGTAGGCAAAACAGTGTGATAGGAATAAAAAACAACACCGTAGAACTGGCCATTTTATAAAATAACAGTACGAAGCCTAATAAAAAGCATCTAGAGCAAAGTGCACAGAAGCTCTAAGCTGTCAGCAAATGAATAAAATACATTCAGGGCAAAGTGCAGAAAGGCCTAAAGCCTGAAGCTAATGCGCAAAATATACGTAAAACTAACCACACTACACTGGCACATGTAGATATGCATCCTGCAGATCCAGTGACGCCAGAAAAATCCCCCTGACTGACCATCGGAAAAATAGTCTGAATTGACAGCATGTGGAAATGCACTGTCTTGATCCAAGCATTCACTCCTTTCAGATTGAGAACAGGCCGAAAACCCCCTGACACCTTCTGAACTAGAAACAAGACAGAATAAGTGCCCCGACCCCTTTCTTCTAGAGGAACGCGGGAAATGGCCCCTTTGACAAGTAAGTCCCGGACTCCGTCCAACAACGCCTCTCTCCGTGCCCCGACCGCAGGCAGAGGAGTGGGACGCACCCCTGAATCTGGAGGTACCACATCGAAATCTATGACGTAACCATTGGCCACAATGTCCAGCACCCAATGATCGCTGACACTCTCCTGCCAAGCTGAAAGTGCCTCAGCCTTCCCCCAACCTGCCCTATGCCAGGCCCACAGTGATTGTCAGGACCCCTTCTTCAACCCACCCCGGTTCGAAGGAGCAGCTTTCTTAGGGGAAAAACGGGGCTGAAAACGACGTTTCCTGAAAGAAAAGGATTTTGCATCCATCTTGGGAGAAGAACAGGAATGCTTCTTCCACCCTTCGCCAGAAGCAGAGCCCCCTTTATAAGGTAAGGCATGCTTCCTATCCTTAAATGCCTTGGAAAGCATAGTGGGCAACTGATCACCAAACAAGCTATGACCTTCAAAGGGCAGTCTTAGGAGAGCAGACTTCTTCCCGGGATCTGCCTTCCACGACCGCAACCAGAGGGACCTACGGGCCCCAATCAAAGCCCCAGATGCCAGAGCCGAAGTACGGACTACATCCGACGAAAACGTCCGCCAGTAACCTGGCCTGCTGCTCCATACCAGCCAGAAGTTCAGAGCACTCCGCACCTTCCTGAACAGCCACTGGCAGTTTATCAAAGTCCTGTACCAACGACTGGGCCGCATAAGCCGAATATATACCTGCTCTCAGGGCCAGATTCTCAGCCGCGAAAGCCCTCTTGAGACCAGAATCCACCTTACGGTCCGTGGCATCAGTAGGCACACAATCCTCCGGATTGACTGCCGTCTTGCCAATCAGGGTTGCCAAAATAGAATCCAGACGAACAGAGGGAGGTAGTACCTCCTCCCCTTCTATCAAATAAAGTTTCTGAAGGAATCGTGGAACTTGAGCTTTATCCACATCCTTCCATTCCCGAAACACCATATCCTTCACAGGTCCCTGAAAAGGCATGGCAAACTTAGAAAGCGTCTGATACTGAGGGAACAAGTGGGAGTCAGAGCTAGTAGGCTGAAACACTGGAAAACCTAAATTGTCCCGTACATGTGCCATCACCTCCCACATCTCTTCCCTGGAGACATATTTCCCCCCAGAGGAAGTAGATGGAGCCTCCCCCTCCTCATCATCTGAATAGGACCTCTCCGCAGTAGTAGGTGGATGTGATGCTTTAGACCGAGTAGGCCTGGCCATCTCAGCCTGGAGAACCCTAGAAACAGCCACCTCAATCATCTCCTGCACCTCCTCCCTGGACATGAGTGGCGCAGCACCCACCGGCACCTGGTGACCCCCAGGGGTCAACATGGTAGCAGTACCCTCCTCCCCTGAGGAGGAGGAAGAAACAATCCTGCGTCGTTTTGCAGGAACCTTCGGCATGTCAGACTCAAAATAGCACTACACCGCACTGAACCCAACCTTCCAAATATACTGGGGACAGGACCTCCCACACAAACATTCATCCAATCAAAATATACCAATAATTAACGAACTCAGCTAAAAATGCGGGCAGAACGCCCGTTCTACCAGTCCTGAAGGCAAAAAATGGATACCGGCACCTCAGCGCGGCTCCGTGGACCGAGGAACCGGAAATGGACGCCCCAGCCGCCAGGAGCCGACCGACCTCGTCGGCTGACTCACAAGACACATCTCACAAGCAGCCCCGCCTGCTCGTAAAATACACGACCGGCCAGAGCACTCTTGCTCTAGAGTTCACCAAGAACAGTACATCAAGAAAGCATTTCATTTGTAAACATTCTGCTGCCTGCGAAGGCAGTAAGAAATTAAGACATGGTCATGTGGAAATTCAAGCTGGAGTCGGGCCTAGTTCGGCCAATGTTAAAAACATGGTTCTGTAAAGAACAGCGTTTTCGTTTTTAGCGCAAAGTGTTCATGTTACTAACTAAACATTACTATAAATCAGAAGTATTTCTTAGAATAGTCATTAACAAGCCAGTTATGGAGGTGATTGTTTTTGACTAGCCTTTAATTCTGCATCCCACATCCCCGATTCTTCATTTGTCACCTTTATATGTTTATCAAACCTTTATCTCCTCATGGAGTGCGGTTTGAACGTCGAGTGCCTTTGCAGCTAGCGGTGCGAAGACCAAACGCTATACTTGCTCGTCTTCGCCTCTTTCCTCGGTTCTCTGTTTCACCCGTGACCACTTCTTCTACACACTTCCTGCAGAGAGAGCCTCTAAGGACGGGGCTCCTTTGTAAGGGGGACGGACTGCCAGCATCTTTGGCTGCCTTCGACAGCCACTGATTCCCTTATCTGCTGACTCACCCACCACCAGCACTCCTCTAGCACGGGTCGGGTGTGCACTTGTTTCCAGAGAGTGCTTTAGTAACACTGCCCAGCTACGGGAGCATTCCCACAACCAGTTATTTGTCATTCAGCATCATCCAGCAGTGCTTAGAGGCGCAGCGTTCCCAGTCACATCACTTTACAGAATGAGAGGGTGGCTGGCGTGGCACGATGAATGGGAGTGTCCCCTTTCAGTCCTTCCAACCTCTAGCGCTTCTATTCCATTCATCTATCCAGGAACTCTTTAATGCGTCTAGCAGCCATCTATCAGCTCTCCCTCTCCAGACGTCCACTTCTGCACTTACTGTGAGTGCAGCCTTACTGAGTGCAGTAACACTGAGTGCAGCACGATTTTACTGGTACTTTAATTTCACACGCCTAAAAGCTTGCACACTAGCTGATCACCAGTTGTTTTCAATCACCGTCCTTGCTTGAAAACACTCATTACTCTTGTGGCGAACACAGCGCACGCCCCGGCCCCTTCTCGACTCACTTCCGGTCTCTTTATGCCGCTCACACCCCCATCAATTCTGGCTACATCATGCAACAACTTCGTTTCTCAGCTCCCGAGGCCGCTCGTCTGTAAAAAAAAACAAGCATTTGGAATGCAATGGTCTTGTACTTTACTGACTGGACTTTTATTGCCAGACAGACTGAAAACAACAGGAGGACAAGAGCGAGGGCGAGCTGGCCCTGGAAAAGACCCCCTCTGCTGTGGTTTATGTTTACAGAGGGAGCTGGTGGGGAGGAGGTACTGAACAAGCACTCTACTGTTGAGGTGAAACAGGCAAATGCCAAAAAAAGTCCCTTACAGAAGAGATAAACAGGACATAGCGTAATTACACAGAACTTTGTGCTGCTCCCAAACTGAAACAAGCATTTACAATGCATCGGGTCTCGCGTTTGCTCATGTTAGAGCTGATCGCGTTGTAAACTTCTAACCCGATTTTTCAACTATCGGGCAAAAGTGCATTTATGTACATAACCCGAAAAAGTGAAATCAAGTATGTAAAGCGCTCGACTTTTGCCGAGCGAGATCGGGCTCGTAAATTAGAGAAAAAAAAGTCCACAAGCCCAATGGAAAACAGCGAGCCTCGCATGTTTTCTGTACTTGGTCGCTGCGCTGGAGGAGGGCTAGCCACCGGAAAAGGCATGACATATGCGTGCCTTTGACTAACGAAAGCAAGCAGATTTTATTAGGGAAGCCCATGAACCAATAAAAAACACTGACGTGAAGTTGACAGGGCTCCGAGCCCTTTTCTAAATACAAAAGAGTCTCGCTGCGAAACGCATGCGCGAGCGCGAGCGCATGCAACGCAGGCTCAACCCTAAAAAGGCAGGACAAAGAGGCAGAACTGAACACTAGCAAGCAAGGATTTTTGAAGGACACTGCAACTAACGAATCAGAACACTGGAACTCACTCTATTGTATACTTTGGTATACAACAGGCCGAACGCTAACGCTTAACCGAAAAATGGAGGACCATAGAGAGGGAAGCTTTTGCTGTGGTATGGGCCGTGAAGATGCTGAGACCATATCTGTTTAGCTCTCACTTCATAGTTCAGACTAACTACATGCCTCTCAGATGGCTACAACAGATGAAAGATGAAAATCCCAAACTGCTTAAGTGGTCTTTTTCCTTACAGGGAATGGATTTCAAGTGGAACACAGGCCTGGGACTGCCCATGCCAATGCAGATGGCCTTTCCAGGTTCTTCCACTTAGATGATGAAGAGTCACTAGGAAAAGGGTAGTCTAATCCTCTTTTGTTTTGTTTAGGGGGGTAGTGTGAGGACAGGCTTCTTTTGTCATGGCTAGCCCCCCACTTTTTGCCTGGTATATGATGTAGCATCAAAGTTGTTAGTGCCCAGGGCCCCTGCTAACCAACCAGGTTCCCTGGGCCAGATCTCCTTCCAAAAACTGTTGTGATGCATTGGCACAGTTGGAATAAGCTTTAAATACCACTATAAGGCCCTCATTACAACCCTGGCGGTCGGTGTTAAAGCAGCGGTAATACCACCAACAGGCCAGGGGAAAACAAAATGGAATCACGACCATGGCGGAAACCACCAACATAGACAGCCACTTTAACACTCCGACCAGCGCGGCGGTAGAAACAAACACCGCAGCGGTAACCACCAACAGACAGGCGGAACACAAGGTTCTGCCCAATGTATTACAACACACCTATCCACCACCTTTTCCGGGGCAGAACCAATGCTATCAAAAGCACAGTGCAAACAGTACACAGAAGAGAAACCACTCACCTCTCAACACCCAACGAGGAACCAGGATGCCATGGAGCCCGAACTACACGGCCTGCCCATGCTACTCTTCCTCCTTCTGTATCAGGAGCAGGACAGACGCCGTCGACGAGCACGGTGAGTACTGCACCTACAACACAGGGGAGGGTGGGAGAGAAAAGAGAGTGACACACACACACAACACGCAATACCCCTAACCCCACCCTCACCCATAACATCATACACACAAATACATGCAGCAACATTACATATACACCCTCTCACCCCCTGGAAGAACGCAAAGACAAAAGGAAATGATTGTAACGAGTGTAATCAATAAAAATCAGAAAGTGCAATTTCAAAAATCAGTATATACAAATATGTACACCAACTACACAAGTCCGGATAGTGTTCCAATCCTTGTCCGTGGACCAGTGGTCCCAAAATGCATGGGCGAAGCCCACACAAGATACCTGACTCGAATCAGAGACAATACTGCAGGGGCATCAGAGCGAGAGGTGGGGCACCTCAGCCGGATGAAGGCACGACGCCACTTCTGCACGAGGGGGATACATGCCCACTGCTGTATCCTGGGGAGTGCAAAACCAGAGTCTCTCAAGTCTCTTCAGTGGGTGGTTTGCCCACTGCTCTATCCTGGGGAGTGCAAAGCCACAGTCTCTCAAGTCTCTTCAGTGGGTGGTTTGCCCACTGCTCTATCCTGGAGAGAGCAAAGCCACAGTCTCTCAAGTGGATAGCAGTATCCACTGGTTCTGGAGGGGGCTTTGTGCCCAGAGTGCTTCATCCTGCCAAGGACTGAGGTAGTGGATGTGAATCTCCACTGGTTCTGGAGGGGGCTTGGTGCCCAGAGTGCTTCATCCGGCCAAGGTCTGAGGTAGTGGATGTGAATCTCCACTGGTTCTGGAGGGGGCTTTGTGCCCTGAGTGTTTCATCCTGCCAAGGACTGAGGTAGTGGATGTGAATCTTCACTGGTTCTGGAGGGGGCTTTGTGCCCAGAGTGCTTCATCCTGCCAAGGACTGGAGTAGTGGATGTCTTTCTCCACTGGTGACCAGAGTGCTTCACATGCAGTGTGGCTGGTCCCATTACCTCACATGGGTGTGTGTGGCACAAGATTGCCTAGGAACAGGTAGCATGATACACCATGGAGGCAGAGACATGCCCCACCCTGCTGCGGCTTTGCCTGCCACCTGCAGGTACAAACAGTGATGAGAGTTATGCCTCATGGAAGCTGGGCAGGGTCCAGGAAGTCTCCTCCAGCGCCGGACGGCTGCCCACTGGGGATTATAGCCATGTCAGCTGTGGTGGTACTCTCTGAGCAAGTCGCGGGGCTGGTGGCGTTGCTTGCGGCGGTGTCTGTGGCGGAGGTGCTGGCGGTGGTGCATGTGTCTGCACCTGTTGAGGGACACAGCAGGACATCTCCTGCAGCCTCGGACGGCTGCCTACTGGGGACGATGCTGGGGACTGTTGCTGAGGCAAAAGACGTGCAGGTGGCGGTGCTAGTGGCGGTTGAGGTGGCGGTGCTGGTGGCGGTGCAAGTGGTGGTGTCCACCCCCGTACAGGTTTGTGTAGTGGTTGACAGAAGGGGTGACTCTATTCCCTCATTCGGGGACTGTTGCTGAGGCAAAAGACGTGCAGGTGGCGGTGCTAGTGGCGGTTGAGGTGGCGGTGCTGGTGCAGGTGGTGTTGCTGGTGGCGGTGCAGGTGTGGTGTCCACCGCTGTACAGGTTTGAATAGTGGTTCACAGAAGGGGTGACTCTATTCCTTCATTCGAGCCACCGTGCCCTGTCCTGCTCTTCGGCTTGTGTCCCTTCCCCACCTTTGATGTGGCCGCTGGTGTCTTGCCACTGTCCCCTTTTGGTTTGGAGGAGCCCTTGCTGGCTGGTAGGTGCGGCTTCTCCCTCCGGGATGTGGGCACCTTCTTCACCTTGGCAGGTGGCGGAATGTCCTTGGCCTCGCTAGGTGGCATAATAGCAGCCCTTTTGGGTGGCGCACTCGATGAGACCGCAGTTGCTGGCACCACTGTGCCTGGGGATTTGGTGGCTGAGGTGCTGGGCTGGGACCTGAAAAGCCTGGCCCTAGGGGAAGGACAGAGGTGGGAGGTGAAGGTAAGAGGTCAAAGTTAGCCAGGAAAAGTTTTTTAGACACACTGGGACGGGAAGATGGAGGGGGTTTGGGAGTGGAGGAAGAGTTAATGGTTGTAGGAGGTGTATGTTTGCTGAATTTGGGTGAAGGTGCATGGGTCGGAGGCTGTTGTGAGGTGGATGGCTGTTGGGTGGGTGTGTGCTTGTGTTTGTGTACCTTGTCACAGACACACTGAGAGAGGACACTGGGATATGTGAATGGTAGTGGGGGGGTGATTGCACGTGAGCGGTGTGTGGCGATGGGCGTGCGGCGATGGAGGTAGTAGCTGAGGATGTAGTGCATGCAGGTGTGAGTGGAGACGAGACTGGGAGGGAGGAGGAGGATGTGGAGGAGGGGGACACAGTGGAGGCAGTGGATGTTGCTGTGTCTGCATGGGTATGGTTCTTGTGTGAGTGCTTGTGGGATGTGTGGTGCTTATGTTTGCCATGTCCACTCTTGTGTGTTGATGAGTGTGCATGCTGGTCTGATGGTGTGCTTGGGATAGGCTGAGGTACAGGGGATTGGGTCTGGGTAGAGGAAGTTGGAGGAGGGAGGCTGGACACAGTGACAATGGCTGCCATCAGTGCTGAGGCCAGAGCCTGAAATGCTCTCTGTTGGGCCGCCTGCCCAGAATGAATGCCCTCCAGGTATGCATTTTTGTTGCAAATGCCTCTCAGCACCCTGGATGGCATTCAAAATGGTAGATTTCCCAACAGTGATGGATCTCAGGAGGTCAATAGCCTCCTCACTGAGGGCAGCAGGGCTGACTGGGGCAGGGGCTGAGGTGCCTGGGGCGCAGGAGATGCCCACCCTCCTGGGTGAGCAGGCACAGGACACACACTGAGGGGCTGCTGGGAGGGTGGTGCTGGTAGGGGAGATGGCGGCTGTACCTGTTGATGCAGTGGGCACAGAGGGGGAGTCGCAGTCGCTGGTGTATGCTCCTGTCCCCGTTGTGGAGCTCCCCTCGCCCTCCGTCCCACTGGTGCCTTCAGACTCCATTACTTCACCCTCCAGGGCCATGTGGGGTGCAGCTCCCTCCTGCTCCGGTGCCACTGCTCCTCCGCCAGATGATGCTAATGCATGCAAGAACAGGGTGACAAAACAAAAAGGGGGGAAAGACAGAAGAAACACATGTTCAGTGCATGCAACACCACTACTGTTGGCGGACACAACACACAGGGAGCAGCCCTATGCACTAAGCCATGCACTAACAGTTCTTAGGAAATTCACATACCCATGGGGGACGATGCCTAAGCCCAATTGCTGCACACCTGGAACACACAGGAGCCTGACTAGGTGTAGCTGGCTATTACCAGTAGTGGGGTTGGGGTGCCACAGAGCCTGCCTAACAAGGGACCTACCCTACCAAGTTCGCCCTGGCCTAAGGGAACCCACAGCCAGCCTCCCACAGCCAGACACCTCTTAAAGCGTGCAGAGTCAGCTGAATGAGAGTGTACTCACCCCCTTGTGGGTGCTGTGATGCCCTCAAGTGCCCATCCAACTCCGGATAGGCCACCGCGAGCATCCGGTACGTCAGGTGGGTCATGGTGCGACGGGCACCCCTTCCACGTTGGAGGCCATCCCCAGCTGGGCCTCCGCCGCCTTCTTGCTCTAGTGGCGCAGGTCCTCCCATCTTTTCCGGCAGTGGGTGCTCCGTGTATGGTAGACCCCTGGGGTCTGGACGTCATTGGCGATGGCACGCCAAATACCCTACTTCTGGTGGGCGCTGACCTAGAGGAAAAGTGAAGTTAGAATGGATGTTACTATCTGGTACATTTCATCTCACACATTGTCTAAACACCTCCCACCCTGGGCCAGACATACATACACACACACTATCCTGACATGCTGGCCTGTCCCCCTCCCCACCCTCTTCCATGCACGACACTCCATACAATCATGTGCCATCCTCCATGCTCACAGTGTACTCACCTGTTTGTCTGGAGGACCGTACAGTTGCGTGTACTGGGGGAGGACCCCATCCACCAGTTTCTCCAACTCCACCGAAGTGAAGGAAAGGGCCCTTTCCCCAGACACTTTAGCCATTGTCACTTCCAGACACAGGTCACAGCAGCACTTGCAGTGTAGGTCCTCTCCTGTTGAAGGTCAGGTATCAAGTGAAGGAACAGTTAGAAAATGGCGGCCACATCCGCGGCGGTGCGTACCGTCACTGCCGGCGTACATCATCTTTGGCTCCGGGGACCCATAGGGCCCAATGTTAATCAATGCTGAATTGCACCGCGGTCTTCGACCGCATACCACGACAGTATACAACGCCAGCGCAGTTACCTCATTTTCCCTTGTCCCACCTTACAGGTCAGCCGCCATTTCAGGGGGCCACATGGCAAGCAAAAAAACTGTGTCACACCTATTTAGGCCTGGAATACGGACAGATAAAGGCACATTGTGAATTTGTAACGTTTTAGCAAATAACACATTGTGATACCTAAGTGTTGAATGACCCTCTGCTCACTGTTCTCCTCCATAGGGCACGTATGCTGGGGCAGGTGATGAGATGGTGGCAGCCTCTGGTGTAAAGACCCCTGGTGGACCTGTCAACAATGGAAGAGAGACACATCATTATCACTTACAGACTTGATCCTGCAACAATCCAGGAACTGTGTGCCCAGTTGGAGACAGATCTGATGTCAGCTATCCGCCAACCCACAGGAATCCCCCTCTAGTGCAGGTTCTGTCTGTACTCCATTTCCTGGCCAGTGGGTCTTTTCAAACAACAGTGGCCATGGCATCAAGGATGTCCCAGCCAATGTTCTCTAACGTGTTGTCCAGAGTGTTGTCTGCCCTGCTGAAACACATGCGCAGCTACATCGTTTTCCCTCAAGTGGAGGATTTGCCTACAGTGAAAGGAGACTTCTATGCCCTGGGACATATCCCCAACATCATAGGTGCCATTGATGGTACACATGTGGCATTTGTCTTCCCCCCACATGAATGAACAGGTGGACAGAAACCGGAAAAGCTACCATTCAATGAATGTGCAGATGTTGTGTTTGGCAGACCAGGACATCTCCCATGTGAATGCCAAGTATCCTGGCTCAGTGCAGGACGCTTACATTTTGAGGAATAGCAGCATCCCTTATGTGATGGGGCAACTCCAGAGGCACCGTGTGTGGCTAATAGGTGAGCCTAAAGTCCCCACATAGTTTCATTAGGGGTCTGGGTATGGGAGATTCCCTAATGTTTGGAGGATGTCTAACAGTTGTCCCTCGATATTTGCAGGTGACTCTGGTTACCCCAACCTGTCATGGCTACTGACCCGATTGAGGAATCCTGGGACAAAGGCAGAGGAACGCTACAATAAGGCACATGGGTGAACTAGGAGGATTATAGAATGCACCTTCGGCCTCCTGAAGGCCAAATTCCGGTGCCTCCATCTGACAGGTGGATCCTATACTACTCACCGAAGAAGGTGTGCCAGATAATCGTGGCCTGCTGTGTGTTGCACAACCTGGCTTTGCGACGCTGGGTGTCTTTTCTGCAGGAGGATGGGCCTGATGTTGGTCTTGTGGCAGCTGTGGAGGATGTGGACAGTGAAGAAGAGGAGGCAGAAGAAGAAGATGTAGACAACCGAAACAACATCATCATGCAATACTTCCAGTGAGACACAGGTGAGAAGATGGACTGCTTCCCACATCTCATACTATTGCTGGAGCCATTTTCACTCTGTGTATGGACCCTGACTTTTTACTTTCCCTTTCCATTTCACAGATCTGGGTCCCAATTTGTGCCCTCTGCTATGTTTACTGCTGGCCTACAGCTGTGTTACATTGGTATGTGAACAAGTACATTGACATTGCTATATTCCAGAGCTTTTGCAATTGCACATTTGTGAAAGCACAGATTGACTCCAGATTGTTTTGTAATTCAAGGGTGTTTATTTCTGTGCAAATAAGTGGAGGGGCTTGTGACATGGGCTGGGGTGATGGTGGAGGAATGTCCATGGCAGAATTCAGTCTATTTGTTTCACAGGTGCATTGTCCAATGGGGCATAGGAAGTGGAGCAATGGCAGTTTAAGGTGGACAGGGTGACAAAGTGGGACAGAAGGGTGACATTCAGGGGGGGTCTTATTTCCTGGCGGGGTTCTTGGCAATGTTCTCTCTCTTGTTCCTGTCTCAGTGACCGTTTGCGGGCTTCTGCAGGGGGTGGGGTGCTGGTGGCCTGTTGGTCTGGTGGCGGTGCCTCCTGTCCACTAGCGCTGGCGATGGTGGAGGGCTGTTCATCGTCTAGGCTAGTGTCAGGGGCCCGTTGGTGTGCCACTGTGTCCCTCTTGGTGTTGATAAGGTCTGCCAGCACCCCTGCAATGGTGACCAGGGTGGTGTTAATGGACTTCAAGTCCTCCCTGATCCCCAGGTAGTGTTCCTCCTGCAGCTTCTGGGTTTCCTGAAACTTGGCCAGTACCGTGCCCATGGTCTCCTGGGAATGGTGGTAAGCTCCCATGATGTTGGAGAGTGCCTCGTGGAGTGTCGGTTCCCTGGGCCTGTCCTCCCCCTGTCACACAGCAGTCCTCCCAGCTTCCCTGTTATCCTGTGCCTCTGTCCCCTGAACCGTGTGCCCACTGCCACTGACCCCAGGTCCCTGATATTCTTGGGTTGGTGGGTTTGCCTGGGTTCCCTGTAGTGGTGGACGCACTGCTAATTGACATGTCCTAGGGACAGAGGGATGGGCCCGCTGGGTGGGTGCTGTGGTGGTGTTTCCTGAGGGGGGGAGGCTCTGTGGTGGTTTGTGACTGTGTCAGGGGAACCAACTGTCCTGAGGTACCTGATGTGCTGGGCTGGTCATCTTGATCCAAGTCTGCAGAGCTGCTGTCATCACTGTGGGCCTCTTCTGTGGGGGGACTGGATATGTCTGGAACCTCCTGTCCGGTGACTTTGGGTATGGGTCCTGTTGGGGTGTGAATGCATAATCTTAGTATCTGTGTGTGCCATCTTGTGCAATGGGTGAGTTAACCTCTACTCCTGTGCTTGCATTATTGCAGTGGCCCTTGTGTTATTGGTGATTTTGGGGCATGAGTCTCTCTACTGGACATGCTTTGGTGATGGGTGTCCATGCATTGGTGTTACATGCAGGGCTTGGTTTTGGGATACGTGGGTTGGGGTAGTGGGGTATCTGTGGGGTGTTGGGGTGATGGGTGTGAGGGTGAGGGTGGGAGTATGTGATGGCATGCAGGTAGGGTGGGGGATATAGTAGTAAAGATTTGCCTTACCAGAGTCCAGTCCTCCTGCTACTCCTGCGAGGCCCTCAGGATGCATGATCGCAAAGACTTGCTCCTCCCATGTTGTTAGTTGTGGGGGAGGAGGTGGGGTTCCACCGCCAGTCCTCTGTACAGCAATCTGGTTTCTGGATACCACAGAACATACCTTCCCCCGTAGGTCGTTCCACCTCTTTCTGGTGTCATCCCGTGTTCTTGGATTCTCCGCCATAGCTCCATCTTCCCAGCAATGGATGTCTGCTGCATCTGTGATCCGAATAGCTGTGGCTCTACCCAGATGATTTCCTTCACCATGGCCCTGAGCTCCTCCTCAGAAAACCTGGGGTGTCTTTGAGGTGCCATGATGTGGTGTAGGTGATGTGTGAGGTGCTGTCCGTTGTGATGTGTTGGTGTGTGTTGTTTGAGGTGCTGAGTGTTGTGTGTCTGTGGATGCTGGTATTGTGTTCGGTAATCTCTCTCTCTCTGGCCTTCTTTCAAATTTTTGATTGTAAGGGTTTGTGGGTGATGTGTGTATGTGCTTTATATTGGATTTGGTGTGTGGGTGTGTGAATGTGTATCAGGTGTGTGTATTTTGAATTGTCCAATGTGGTTGTGTTTTGTAAATGTGTGTATATTTTGAGTGCAGCGGTGTGTACCGCCAATGGATTACCGCGGTTGAACAACCGCCGTGTTGTTTTGTGGGTCGTGATATTGTGGGCGTATTCTTGTTGGCATGACGGTGTGGGTTTTGGTATCGCCAGTTTATCACTGACCTTTGGTGTGGCAGACTTGTGTGGGTGTCTGTATTGTGGCGGTTTCCGAGCTGTGAGATGTAATACCTGTGGCGGATTTCCGCCGCCGCAAAGGTATGTTGGCGGTCTTCAGCATGGCGGAAAGCGGGATTTACTGCCAGGGTTGTAATGAGGGCCTATAAGTCCCTAGTAGATGGTACTTGGGTACCCAGGGCATAGGGTATTAAGGGTAGGCCCCTGAGGGCAGCAGCACAGATTGTGCCACCCTGTCTGGCAGAGGTCTTCAAACTGGGGGACGGCCCCCCTAGGGGGGCCTCAAGTGATCCCAGGGGGGGCGCCAGACTCTGGCCAAAAGAAGCATTATACAAATAATAGGCCTTTGTTTTAAGCAGAGGCATGTTATTGCATTTTTAAAAAGGTAACTGTACTTAACTGCAATGTTTAAATAGGCCGAGACATATTTAAACATTGACATCTTCATAAAATAATTGTGAAAAATTCAGAGGTGGGCCCAATGATTTTTATTTTTCAACTGGGGGCACGACATTAAAAGGTTTGAGACCACTGCTCTAGGGCTATGCACCCAGATGCACCCAGCAGTGCAATTGCAGGCTGAGTGTCCTGGTACAGACCTAAAAAGCAAACTCAACATGGCACACAGCCTGTGTGCCCTGTCCACTACACCCTGCATGTAACATAAGTAGGTCACCCCTCTGACATGCCTTCCAGCTCCTAAGGCAGGGTGCCCTGTACTGTATGTGCACTATACTGTATGCCTGTGAGGGCATAGCTTCATGAACAATATTCCCTTACTATGTGCTTGCCAAACCTGGGACATAGTAAGTGAACAGAGCAGCCATTTTAAATGCATGTGCTGGACACTGGTCAGTACGGGTTTCACTGCAACATTGTGGCCACTCTGAACCCTGGGTTGTTTGGTATCAAACAACTAAGATAGATAAATCCAAACTGGTATCAGTATTGAATTTATTACAAAATGTACTTAGGGGTCAGCTTAGAGGGGCCCCCTGCAAAAGCTAACTACCCTGACATGGTTGTTGGCCGGTCGCAACCAGCTTGACACCACCAGATGAAATTGTGAGCCCCCGGGCTGAGAGATCCTGCTCTCTGGGACTCAGAACAAAGTCCTTCCTGGGTGGAGGTGTAAAACGCTCCCTCCCTCTGGAATGTCCACTGTCCTGCTAGCGAGCTTCAGAGGGCTTACCACCCTTGAAACTCGACCCCCCCCCAGGCCTGTGGCTAGCAGCAGATGGACGCCCCTTTGCGCACACCCACTTTTGGTGGAAGCAATGGCCCGAAACCAGACAAAGGACAGGAGGCGTGGTCAGTCCTGGCTTGCACCATTCCCAAGGTATTGCATGCTATGTGACTCCTTCATTTCATTTTCCTCCATCTTGCATGGAAGGAAAATAGCCAAGGAGGTATAGGGAAGTGACTTCTGCCCACAGGAAGTGGGTGTAGCCACCCTAAGGTAGATGACCCATTGGTCACTACTAGGTACCCCTAAAACGCCCACTAAATTTAGCATTAAGTGGGCACCCCTGGACCAAGAAAGCAGATTCTAAGGATACAAAAAGACCAGCTACAAAGAAGACCCAAGGCATGACAATTGAAGATCTGCTGCACAAAGTAAAGGTACCAAACTCTGCCTGCTGAAACCAGGACTCAACAATCGCCACTGAGGGGTTGCTTGGACATTGCAAAGACTTTAGAAAACCTCAGAGGACCTCCATGCCTTGAAAATCGCGAAGGAACTCCATCCAGAGTGAAGGCATCCCTCCATGGCCAAAAGGAACCAGGAAGCCAGTGAGGTCCTTTTTACTGACTGGCTGCTGACCAAGGACCCGGATTCTGCAGCCAGACCAAAATCCACCTGATGGACTGCGAGGATACACCCTTACAGTGTGCCAAGTTTGGTGGCACTACACCCTCCAGCAGCCAAACCACACCATTGCTCCAGGTAGTGGTCACCTAACATTGGACACCCAGAATGACAGTCCACTCCAGACTGTAAAAGGACCAGGAAGAAGCCCCTATCAATGAACTTCAGAAAACACCAGGCCCTCCCACCAGAGTGCCCCAGCTGACCAGCAAGCAATCCTCAAACCGACCTACCCCCTGCTTCCAAGAGCACCTTTACGAACAGCTTCGGCTCACCAATTTTCTCTGCACTGGCAACCCTGTGCCATGCACCAAAGATCCAGCTGTATACTAAGGGTCCCCCACCCCTTGCAACCTCAGCACTCCAAGAGGACCCCCATGGACTTGCCTTTAAGTCCACCTGTGCAGTGCTTTTCAAAGTGGCCCCCGCTGTGGCCTAGCACCGACTCCAAAGGCCACTATTCCCTGCTACTGCCGGAACTGGGACTTGTCTGAACTTCTCCAGCTGACCAGTAGTGGCCATCGATGTCCTCGACTTACCTGCAAAAGGAGAACTTGATAATCACACTGCCTGGTTTTGTATGTATTTTTAAAGCATTTCCACCATTGATTCCTAAAGTGTGTAATTACGCATGAAAAGACAAATTGTATTAGACTTCAAAAATGTATAACTTAAAAAGTACTTACCCTATTTTGATGATTTTTGTAAAAATCTTAAGTATTTTTGTAAATACGATTTGAGTTATTCTTTTGAGTGTGTGTCTTGCTTTATTGATACTGTGCATACAGCAAGCTACCATAAAATTAGAACATAATGTGGTCTAGTTTTTACCTCTGTAAACCAACGCGTGGTTACACTGACCCTCTCCACAGTGGTCCTAGTTTTGCACACTACATAGAGGGCCAGCCTCCTACAACTTGTAGTCATGCTTTCACACCAGGAAAATTAAACAAGAAGTCATTATCATAAAAATAAAAATCAGACATGTGAAAACAATTCTCTCATGTATCTCAGCAGACTAATTTAAATCCCCATTTGAGCTTCTAACTTGTTTGTCCTTCACACCAATCCCAACATACTGTTTTATCTTCTGTGGTCACTAAATTCATGTGGGTCAATCATGACATTCTTGCGGATGCACTTAGACAATAAGGGTACCACCTTGGGCTGCTGCTGTCCTATCCAGCTGGGTCCCTGCTAGCAGGGGTGAATCAGGATGTAACCTGTAGGAGGCTGGCCTGGCTTATAGTGGGTACCTTGTGGTACTTACACCTTGTGCCAGGTCCAGTTATCCCTTATTGGTAGAATAGAGGTGTTCTAGCAGCTTAGGCTGATAGAGGTAGCTATAGCAGAGTAACTTAGGCTGAACTAGGAGACATGCAAAGCTCCTACTATACCTCTTATATCATATAGCACTATATCACAAGAAAACACAATACTCAGAGTTACTAAAAATAAAGGTACTTTATTTTAGTGACAATATGCCAAAAGTATCTCAGAGCATATACTCCCTTAGGCGGTAAGTAATATACATAAATTATATACACACAAACCAAAATCAGGTAAGTAACAGTGAGAAAAGTAGTGCAAACAATGTACAATCACAATAGAATGCAATAGGGACAAATAGGCCTAGGGGCAACACAAACCATACACTCCAAAAGTGGAATGCAATCCACGAATGGACCCCAGGCCTAGTGTAGTGAGTAGAGGGTCGCTAGGAGTGTAAGAAAACACAAAGGGTGTCCAAGATACCCTACCCCAAGACCCTGAAAAGTAGGAGTAAAGTTACCCTACTACCCCAGAAAGACAGTAAAGTCGAGATAGGGGATTCTGCAAGGACAACTGACTGCAAAACACTGAAGGTGGATTCCTGGACCTGAGGATCTGTAAAGGAAGGGGACCAAGTCCAAGAGTCACGCAAGTGTCCAGGTGGGGCAGGAGCCCACTAAACCCCGGATGAAGATGCAAAAGGGCTGCCTCCGGGTTGAAGAAGCCAAAGATTCTGCAACAACGAATGGCTCAGGGACTTCTCCTTTGGTGAGAAGACGTCCCACGGCGTGCTGGAGGATGCAGAGTTGTTTCCACGCAGAAAGACTGCAAACAAGCCTTGCGAGCTGCAAGAGTCGCAGTTGAGGATTTTGGGTGCTGCTGGGGCCCAGGAAGGACCAGGAGGTCGCCCCTTGGAGGAGGGGACAGAGGGGGTGCTCAGCAACTCAGAGAGCCCTCGCAGAAGCAGGCAGCTTCCGCAGAAGCACCTGAACAGGCACTTAGAAGATCTGAGGACAGCGGTCGACTCAGAGTCACAAAGGAGGGTCCCACAATGTCGGAGTCCAACTCCGCCAAATCCTCAGACAGAATTCTGCCCTCCTGGGGTCCAGGCAGCCCTGGCCCAGGAAGGCAGAACAAAGGATTTCCTCTGAGAGAGGGTGTTACACCCTCTCCCTTTGGAAATAGGTGTGAAGGGCTGGGGAGGAGTAGCCTCCCCCAGCCTCTGGAAATGCTTTGATGGGCACAGATGGTGCCCAACTCTGTATAAGCCAGTCTACACCGGTTCAGGGATCCCCCAGCCCTGCTCTGGCGCGAAACTGGACGAAGGAAAGGGGAGTGACCACTCCCCTGACCAGTACCTGACAGGGGAGGTGCCCGGAGCTCCTCCAGTGTGTCCCAGACCTCTGCCATCTTAGAAACAGAGGTGTTGTGGGCACACTGGACTGCTGTGAGTGGCCAGTGCCAGCAGGTAACGTCAGAGACCCCCTCTTACCTTTCTTGGTAGCCAATCCTCCTTTCTTGGTAGCCAAACCTCCTTTTCTGTCTATTTAGTGTCTCTCCTCTGGGGAATTCTTCAGATAACGAATGCAAGAGCTCACCAGAGTTCCTCTGCATCTCCCTCTTCAACTTCTGGTGGTACATGCTCTGGGGGTCATCTGACTTCACCTTGCACTGGAAGCCAAGAAGAAATCTCCAGTGGGCCGACGGAATCTTCCCCCTGCTAAAACAGGCACCAAAAGACTGCATCACCGGTCCTCTGGGTCCCCTCTCATCCTGACGAGCATGGTCCCTGGAACACTGGAACTCTGTCCAAGTGACTCCCACAGTCCAGTGATCCTTCAGTCCAACTTTGGTGGAGGTAAGTCCTTGCTTCCCCACGCTAGACTGCAAACCTGTGTACTGCGTGGTTTGCAGCTGCTCCGGCTCCTGTGCACCCCTCCACGGATTCCTTCATGCACAGCCTAGCCTGGGTCCCCAGCACTCCGTCCTGCAGTGCTCAACCCTCTGAGTTGGCCTCCGACGTCGTGGGACCCTCCTTTGTGACTCTGAGCCAGCTCCGGTTCACAAATCTTCTAAGTGCCTGCTCCGGTACTTCTGCGGGTGCTGCCTGCTTCTGTGGGGGCTCTCTGAGTTGCTGAGCGCCTCCTCTATCTCCTCCTCTAAGGGGCGACATCCTGGTCCCCAGCAGCACCCAAAAACTTCTACCACGACCCTTGCAGCTAGCAAGGCTTGTTTGTGGTATTTCTGCATGGGAACACTTCTACAACCTTCAGCATGCAGTGGGACATCTTCCATCCAAAGGAGAAGATCCTAGCTCTCTTCGTTGTTGCAGAATCCTAAGCTTCTTCCATCCGGAGGCAGCTTCCTTGCACCTTCATCCAGGGTTTCCTGGGCTCCTGCCCCCCTGGACACTATCGCAACTCTTGGACTTGGTCCCCTTGCCTTGCAGGTCCTCAGGTCCAGAAATCCGTCTTCAGTACTTTGCTGGTGTTTGTGGTTCTTGCAGAATCCCACCTATCACGACTATTGTGTCCTATTGGGGTAGTAGGTGTACTTTACTCCTACTTTACAGGGTCTTGGTGTGGGGTATCTTGGACACCTTGACTGTTTTCTTACAGTCCCGGCGACCCTCTACAAGCTCCCATAGGTCTGGGGTCCATTCGTGATTCGCATTCCACTTTTGGAGTATATGGTTTGTGTTGCCCCTAGACCTATGTTCACCTATTGCATCCTATTGTAATTCTATACTGTTTGCATTACTTTTTTTACTATTACTTACCTGTTTTGGGTTTGTGTACATATGACTTGTGTGTGTTACTTACCTTCTAACTGAAGGTACTCACTGAGATACTTTTGGCATATTGTCATAAAAATAAAGTACCTTTATTTTTAGTAACTTTGTGTATTGTGTTTTCTTATGATATTGTGCTATTTGATAAAAGTGGTATAGTAGGAGCTTTGCATGTCTCCTAGTTCAGCCTAAGCTGCTTTGCCATAGCTACCTTCTATCAGCCCAAGCTGCTAGAAACACCTCTATTCTACTAATAAGGGATAACTGGACCTGGCACAGGGTGTAAGTACCACAATGTACCCACTGTAAGCCAGGCCAGCCTCCTACATTGGTGGTGCAGCGGTGGGATAAGTACTTGCAACTGCTTTACCACTTTGTCATTTGGTACTTTTCATAAGAGAATCATATACAAAATAGTTCAGTGTATGTACACTTAACCAACAAAGTTTACTTTTCTATTCTAAAACTTTTAACAAAGTTCTGAAAAGTTTCCTAAAACTTCTAAAAGTTTTCCAAAGTTTGAAAAACCTTTTTCTCTGTGCTTTCTAAGTTCTAAAACTTTTTCTTTCTCCCTATCCTTGAACCTTTACTATCATGTCTGTTGTAGAGTCCACTCTCAGAACTGTTAATGCAACATATGAGAGTCTAAACTATGAGAATTTGAGGGGTCTCTGCCTGGATAGAGGTTTGAGTATAGGAAAGAACCCTACAAAAGAGTTTCTCTTTAACATGCTTGTTGTAGATGACCAGAACCAGTCTGTGCCATCACATGAGAGGTTAGAAAAGGGAGAAGCTTCCCAGTCTGATTCAGAGGAATCCCCTGGAGAAACTGGGTAGGGTTCTGACAAGGGTCTGCCCCCTAGCAGGGAACATAGTGATGCCGTTAGTAATAGAGGTTCCAGTAGGGCATCCTTTATCCCTAGAGGCCAGGTTACCAGGGTCCAGACAGTTAGGGACAGGTCCCCCTCTGAAGTTTCCAATTTGTCATCTGTGTCAAAGCATTCCCAACCCACCCACCCTGAGGATAACTTGTTAGAAAGGGAAATCAAAAAGCTGAGGGTTGAAGAGACCAGACTGAAGCTTAAACAGCAACAGTTGGCCTTAGATAGGGAATTCCTAGACATCTAGAGGGAAAGAAAGAGGTTGGGGTTAGTTCCCCATGGTGGCAGCAGCAGTATTTCTGATAGCAATCCTGTTAGAGAGCAAGATTCCAGGAACCTGCACAAGATAGTCCCCCCTTACAAGGAGGAGGATGACATTAATAAGTGGTTTGCTGCACTTGAGAGGGCATGTTTGGTACAGTTGGTCCCTCAAAGGCAGTGGGCTGCTATCTTGTGGCTATCTTTCACTGGAAAGGGTAGGGATAGGCTCCTTACTGTTAGAGATAGTGAAGCCAATAACTACAAAGTTTTGAAAGATGCACTCTTGGATGGATTTGGCTTAACCACTGAACAATACAGGATTAAGTTCAGAGACACCAGAAAAGAGTCTTCTCAAGACTTGACAGATTTTGTGGACTGTTCAGTGAAGGCCTTGGAAGGGTGATTGCATGGCAGTAAGGTATCTGACTATGAAAGCCTGAACAATCTTATTCTGAGAGAGCATATTCTTAACAATTGTGTGTCTGACTTGTTGCAAACAATACCTAGTGGACTTAGATCTGACCTCTCCCCAAGAATTGGGAAAGAAGGCAGACAAATGGGTCAGAACAAGGGTGAACAGAGAAGTTCATACAGGGGGTGACACGGATGGCAAGAAGAAGAATGGTAAGTCTTCTGAGAAGGGTGGGGACAAAAGTAAGCATTCTGAGTCTTCATCAGGCCCACAAAAAAAATCCTCTGGGGTAGGTGGGTCCAAATCCTCTTCTAATAATCAACCTAAAAAGACTTGGTGTTATTTGTGTAAAGCAAAAGGCCATTGGGCAACTGATTCCAGTTGCCCAAAGAAAAACACCAAACCTCCCACCACCACAACCCCTGCTGCAAATTCTAGTGCCCCTAGTAATAGCAGTGGTGGTGGGAAAACTACTACTAATAGCCAATCCAAGGGTGTAGCTGGGCTCACTATTGGCAGTGTAGTTGGGGTTGGTCTTGTTAGGGAGACCACAGAGGCTGTTTTAGTCTCTGATGGTGGCATTGATTTTGCCACCTTGGTCGCTTGCCCCCTTAATATGGATAAGTACAAGCAACTTCCCCAAATAAATGGTGTTGAGGTTCAGGCCTACAGGGACACAGGAGCCAGTGTAACTATGGTGATAGACAAATGGTCCACCCTGAGCAACACCTACTTGGTCAGCAGTACGAAGTGACAGACGCTCATAACAACACTCTTAGCCACCCCATGGCTGTTGTGAATCTCAACTGGGCGGGGGTTCTGTGTCCAAAGAAAGTTGTGGTAGCCACAGATTTACCTGTAGACTGTCTACTAGGGAATGATTTGGAGACATCAGCTTGGGCAGAAGTGGAGCTGGAGGCCCATGGCCCATGCAGCAATACTGGGCATTCCTGGGCATATTTTTGCTTTAACCAGGGCTCAGGCCAAAAAGCAAAAAGGACAGGGTAACTTGGATCCTGGAACAATGGACCAAGTGCTCCCTAAAGCTAGGGGTAAAAAGGGTAAATCCCTACCCACTTTCCCTCCCTCTACAGATGATTCCCCTTCTGAGGCAGAGGAATTTCCTCCTTGTACAGAACCTACACCAGAGGACCTGGAAGCAGACACTGCTGAGCTTTTGGGTGGAGGGGGCCTGCCAGGGAAAAGCTGAGTGTGGCACAGCAAACCTGTCCCACATTAGAGGGTCTCAGACAACAAGCTGTCAAGCAGCAAAATGGGGATGTCAGTGACAGTCATAGAGTATACTCGGAAAACAACCTCTTGTACACAGAGTCAAGGGACCCAAAACCTGGAGCAGCCAGGAGATTGGTCATTCCCCTGCAGTACAGAGAGTTTCTTCTCACTCTAGCACATGACATTCCTTTGGCTGGGCATTTGGGCCAGACAAAAACGTGGGAAAGGCTTGTCCCCTTGTTTCACTGGCCTCATATGTCAGAGGACACCAAAGATTTTTGCAAGTCTTGTGTGACCTGCCAAGCCAGTGGCAAGAATGGTGGCACTCCCAAGGCCCGTCTAATTCTACTTCCAGTGGTTGGGGTGCCCTTTGAAAGGGTAGGGGTTGACATAGTTGGCCCTCTTGACCCTCCTACTGCTTCAGGCAACAGAGTTATCTTGGTGGTAGTGGACCATGCCACACAATATCCTGAAGAAATACCTTTAAGGACCACTACAGCTCCTGCAGTGGCAAAGGCCCTCCTGGGAATTTTTTCCAGGGTGGGTTTTCCTAAAGAGGTGTTGTCAGACAGACGTAGCAACTTCATGTCTGCATACCTAAAAGCAATGTGGAAGGAGTGTGGTGTTACCTACAAGTTCACCACCCCTTACCATCCACAAACAAATGGCCTGTTTGAAGGGTTTAATAAAACTCTCAAAGGTATGATAATGGGACTCCCTGAAAAACTCAGGAGGAGATGGGATGTCCTGTTACCTTGCCCCCTTTTTGCTTACAGGGAGGTACCCCCAAAAGGAGTGGGCTTCAGCCCCTTTGAACTCCTCTTTGGGCACCTTGTAAGAGGTCCACTTACTCTTGTGAAGGAGGGTTGGGAACAACCTTTAAAAGTTCTGAAAAAGGACATAGTAGACTATGTACTTGGCCTAAGACCCAGAATGGCTGAGTATAAGAAAAAGACCAGTAAAAACCTTCAGGCCAGCCAATTGCTACAAAAGCAATGGTATGACCAGAGGGCTGCTCTGATCCAGTACCAACCAGGACAGAAGGTGTGGGTATTGGAGCCTGTGGCCCCAAGAGCACTCCAGGACAAATGGAGTGGACCCCATCAAATTGTTGAGAAGAAGAGTGAGGTTACCCATTTGGTAGACTTAGGCACTGCCAGGAGTCCCCTTAGGGTGATTCATGTCAACCGCCTAAAACCCTACTATGACAGGGCTGATCTCACCCTACTCATGGCAACAGATGAGGGACAGGAAGAAGAGAGTGACCCTCTCCCTGATCTCTTCTCCACCACTGAAGCAGAGGCCTTAGTGGAGGGAGTAGTGTTAGCAGATTGTCTGACTGCAGAACAGAAAGACAACTGCATCAATCTCCTAAGCCAATTTTCTTACCTCTTTTCACTTGTACCAGGTACAACATCCTGGTGTGAACAAACAATTGACACTGGAGACAGCCTGCCTGTCAAAAGTAAAATTTATAGGCAGCCTGACCATGTCAGAGACTGCATAAAGCAAGAGGTCCAGAAAATGTTGGATTTAGGGGTGATTGAACCTTCTGAAAGCCCATGGGCTAGCCCTGTGGTGCTCGTACCTAAACCTCATACCAAAGATGGAAAGAGAGACATGAAGTTTTGTGTAGATTACAGAGGGCTCAATCAGGTAACCAAAACTGATGCTCACCCTATACCCAGGGCAGATGAGCTCATTGATACACTGGCTTCTGCCAAGTATCTTAGCACTTTTGATCTAACTGAAGGGTATTGGCAGATTAGATTGGCAGAAGATGCTAAACCCAAGACTGCATTTTCTACTATAGGAGGTCACTACCAATTCACAGTAATGCCCTTTGGTTTAAAAAATGCACCTGCCACTTTTCAGAGGTTGGTGAACACATCCTGCAAGGGTTGGAGGCTTTCAGTGCAGCATATCTAGATGATATTGCTGTCTTTAGCTCAACCTGGGATGATCACCTGGTCCACCTCTGGAAAGTTTTGGAGGCCCTGCAAAAGGCAGGCCTCACTATCAAGGCCTCAAAGTGCCAGATAGGGCAGGGGAAAGTGGTTTATCTGGGCCACCTGGTTGGTGGAGAACAGATTGCACCACTACAGGGGAAAATCCAGACTATCATGGATTGGGTCCCCCCTACAACCCAAACCCAGGTGAGAGCCTTTTTAGGCCTCACAGGGTACCACAGGAGATTGATCAAGAATTATGGCTCCATAGCAGCCCCTCTCAATGATCTCACTAGAAAGAAGCCTAAAAAGGTATTATGGACAGCTAGCTGTCAGAAAGCTTTTGAGGAGCTCAAAGAGGCCATGTGCTCTGCACCTGTCCTAAAAAGCCCATGTTACTCCAAGAAATTCATTAGTCAAACTGATGCATCTGAATTAGGGGTAGGGGAAGTCATATCACAACTGAATTCTGAGGGCCAGGATCAACAAGTTGCTTTTATCAGCAGAAGGTTGACCCCTAGAGAAAAGTGTTGGTCTGCCATAGAGAGTGAGGCCTTTGCTGTGGTCTGGGCACTGAAAAAGTTGAGGCCATACCTGTTTGGTACTCACTTTATTGTTCAGACAGACCACAAACCTCTACTTTGGCTAAAACAAATGAAAGGTGAAAACCCTAAATTGTTGAGGTGGTCCATATCTCTACACGGAATGGACTATACAGTGGAACTTAGACCTGGGAGTACCCACTCCAATGCAGATGGACTCTCCAGATATTTCCACTTAGATAATGAAGACTCATCAGGACAAGGCTAGTCTTATTGTCCTTCGTTTGGGGGGGGGAGGTTGTGTAGGAAAGTACCATCTTGCCTGGCATGTTACCTCAATTGTTCACTGTATGTATGTTGTTTTAGCCCTTGTGTCCCTGGGATCCTGCTAGTCAGGACCCCAGTGCTCATAGTATGTGCCCTGTATGTGTTCCCTGTGTGGTGCCTAACTGTATCACTGGGGCTCTGCTAACCAGAACCTCAGTGTTTATGCTCTCTCTGCTTTCTAAATTTGTCACCTCAGGCTAGTGACTAAATTTACCAATTCTCATTGGCACACAGGTACACCCATATAATTCCCTTGTATATGGTACTGAGGTACCCAGGGTATTGGGGTTCCAGGAGATCCCTATGGGCTGCAGCAATACTTTTGCCACCCATAGGGAGTTCAGACAATTCTTACACAGGCCTGCCACTGTAGCCTGAGTGAAATTACGTCCACGTTATTTCACAGCCATTTTTCACTGCACATAAGTAACTTACAAGACACCTATATGTCTAACTTTCACTTAGTGAAGGTTGGGTGGCAAGTTACTTAGGGCCAGATGTAGCAAATTTGGAAATTGCGACTTGCAACGTGCGAGTCGGAGCGATTCGCAAATTGCAAATCGCAATTTGCAATGCAGAACAGTGTCTCAGACACCGTCTGCGAGTCGGTATGGGGTCGCAAAGACCCACCTCATTAATATTAATGAGGTGGGTCGCAAATTGCGGCCCCATACCGACTATGGACACTCGGACATGGAGGCCTGCTGTAGTCAGCAGACCTCCATGTTCGTGACTGCTTTTAAATAAAGCATTTCTTTTTTTTTTTAAGTGTAGCCCGTTTTCCATAAAGGAAAACGAGCTGCACTTAAAAAAAAATCCGAAACCTTTAGTTTCGGTATTTTTTCAGGGCATGTAGTGGTCCCTTGGACCACTACCTACCCTGAAAAAATAATTTGTGGTCCATTCACAAAGGGGAAGGGGTCCCATGGAGATCCCTTCCAATTTGCGAGTGGGTTACCATCCACTTCAAGTGGATGGTAACTGTGACACCATTTGCGACTGCATATGCGGTCGCAAATGATATTGCATACCACTGCGAATCGCAAATAGGAAGGGAACACCCCTTCCTATTTGCGATTCGGAAATGCATTTTGCGAGTCGGTCCCGACTCGCAAAATGCATTTCTGCATAGGAAAATGCGATTTGCGACTCGCAAACGGCAATTTTTGCCGTTTGTGACTCGCAAATCCTTTCCTACATCTGGCCCTTAGTGTGTGGGCACCCTGGCACTAGCCAAGGAGCCCCCACATCGTTCAGGGCAAATTCCCCGAACTTTGCGGGGACACCATTACACGTGTGCACTATACATAAGTCACTACCTATGTAGAGCGTCACAATGGTAACTCCGAACATGGCCATGTAACATGTCTAAGATCATTGAATTGTCACCCCAATACCATTCTGGTATTGGGGGGACAATTCCATGATCCCTGGGTATCTAGCACAGAACCCGGGTACTGCCAAACTGCCTTTCCGGGGTTTCCACTGCAGCTGCTGCCAACCCCTCAGACAGGATTCTGCCCTCCTGGGGTCCAGGCAGCCCTGGCCCAGGAAGGCAGAACAAAGGATTTTCTCTGAGAGAGGGTGTTACAACCTCTCCCTTTGGAAATAGGTGTGAAGGGCTGGGGAGGAGTAGCCTCCACCAGCCTCTGGAAATGCTTTGATGGGCACAGATGGTGCCCATCTCTGCATAAGCCAGTCTACACCGGTTCAGGGATCCCCCAGCCCTACTTTGGCGTGAAACTGGATGAAGGAAAAGGGAGTAACCACTCCCCTGACCAGTACCTCCTAGGGGAGGTGCCCAGAGCTCCTCCAGTGTGTCCCAGACCTCTGCCATCTTGGAAACAGAGGTGTTGGGGGCACACTGGACTGCTCTGAGTGGCCAGTGCCAGCAGGTGACGTCAGAGACCCCCTCTGATAGGCTCTTACCTTTCTTGGTAGCCAATCCTCCTTTCTTGGTAGCCAAACCTCCTTTTCTGGCTATTTAGGGTCTCTCCTCTGCGGTATTCTTCAGATAACGAATGCAAGAGCTCACCAGAGTTCCTCTGCATCTCCCTCTTCGGCTTCTGCCAAGGATCGACCGCTGACTGCTCCAGGACGCCTGCAAAACCGCAACAAAGTAGCAAGACGACTACCAGCAACATTCCAGAGCCTCATCCTGCCGGCTTTCTCGACTGTTTCCTGGTGGTGCATGCTCTGAGGGTCATCTGCCTTCACCTTGCACTGGAAGCCAAGAAGAATTCTCCTGTGGGTCGATGAAATCTTCCCCCTGATAATGCAGGCACCAAAAGACTGCATCACCGGTCCTCTGGGTCCCCTCTCATCCTGACGAGCGTGGTCCCTGGAATACAGGATCTCTATCCAAGTGACTCCCACAGTCCAGTAATCCTTCAGTCCAAGTTTGGTTGAGGTAAGTCCTTGCCTCCCCACGCTAGACTGCAAACCTGTGTACTGCGTGATTTGCAGCTGCTCCGGATCCTGTGCACCCCTCCACGGATTCCTTTGTGCACAGCCTTGCCTGGGTCCCCAGCACTCCGTCCTGCAGTGCTCAACCCTCTGAGTTGGCCTCCAACGTCGTGGGACCCTCCTTTGCGACTCTGAGCCAGCACTGGTTCACAAATGTTCTAGGTGCCTGCTCTGGTACTTCTGCTGGTGCTGCCTGCTTCTGTGGGGGCTCTCTGAGTTGCTGAGCACCTCCTCTGTCTCCTCCTCTAAGGGGCGACATCCTGGTCCTTCCTGGTCCCCAGCAGCACCCAAAAACCTCTACCGCGACCCTTGCAGCTAGCAAGGCTTGTTTGTGGTATTTCTGCATGGGAACACTTCTGCAACCTTCAGCACACAGTGGGGCATCTTCCATCCAAAGGAGAAGTTCCTAGCTCTCTTCGTTGTTGCAGAATCCTAAGCTTCTTCCATCCAGAGGCAGCTTCCTTGCAACTTCATCCGGGGTTTCCTGGGCTCCTGCCCGCCCTGGACACTATCGCGACTCTTGGACTTGGTCCCCTTGCCTTGCAGGTCCTCAGGTCCAGGAATCCGTCTTCAGTACTTTGCTGCTGTTTGTGGTTCTTGCAGAATCCCCCTATCACGACTATTGTGTCCTATTGGGGTAGTAGGTATACTTTATTCCTACTTTTCAGGGTCTTTCGGTGGGGTATCTTGGACACCCTGACTGTTTTCTTACAGTCCCAGCGACCATCCACAAGCTCCCATAGGTCTGGGGTCCATTCGTGATTCACATTCCACTTTTGGAGTATATGGCTTGTGTTGCCCCTAGACCTATGTTCACCTACTACATCCTTTTGTAATTCTACACTGTTTGCATTACTTTTCTTACTATTATTTACCTGTTTTGGGTTTGTGTACATATGACTTGTGTATATTACTTCTAACTGAGGGTACTCACTGAGATACTTTTGGCATATTGTCATAAAAATAAAGTACCTTTATTTTTTGTAACTCTGAGTATTGTGTTTTCTTATGATATTGTGCTATATGATATCAATGGTATAGTAGGAGCTTTGCATGTCTCCTAGTTCAGCCTAAGCTGCTTTGCCATAGCTACCTTCTATCAGCTTAAGCTGCTAGAAACACCTTTATTCTACTAATAAGGGATAACTGGACCTGGCACAGGGTGTAAGTACCACAAGGTACCCATGAAACCAGGCCAGCCTCCTACACCTGGCTCGCAGGATCCCAGTGAGAAAGTAAAAACACCCTGACATATACTCACAAACAGGCCAAATGTGGGGGTAACAAGGCTAGAAAGAGGCTACCTTCCTACACAACCCCCCCAAAAGAAGGACAATAAAGCTACCTTGGCCAGTTGAGTCTTTATTGTCTAAGTGGTGATAATTGGAGAGTAGCTCTGCAATAGATTGGTTACTCCCTTTATCATCCACTATATAGTTACTTCCCTGTGGGGATGTAAACCTCCCTGTTTGAAGTTTTTTAGCTAGCCAAAAATGTGAAGTTATATTCTCAGAGTTCCTATTAGTATATTTAAGTTTAGAGCAGTGGGAATTGTCCACTGGATCAATATCAAGTGATGAGATTGCCAGACAGGGATGCTGTCTCAGTAAAGCCATAGCTGGGCAAAAGCTTTGTCCATATGGCTGTAAGAAAGAACAGGGATGATGTTTCTCTTGAGTTGGAGCAGGGCAGGGATGCTGTCCTATGAGCTCCACACTAGGGCAGGGCTGCTGTCCTAAGTGTTGCGAGGAAGTGCAGGGTTGCTGCACTAAAGTTTCTCTTTGAGGATTGGAGGGATGCTCCATGTTAACTAAAATGGTGCACTTTTTCTCACCAATATTAGTCATCTCACAGAGAGGTACTTCTACCTCAGGGAGTTCAGCTGTGCTAGCTGATGGTTCCCTTGGTACAGGTGCAACCCCAGGAGAGGTTTCTCCCACCACAGGAATGGTATCCTGAATGGCAGGGTGGGTAGGGACTATTTTGCTGCCCTTTTTACCTGTTGTTGGAGAAGGATCCTGAGTTTTCAGGCCTTTTCCTCTCCTTTGCTTTTTCATTTCAGCTGAAATGAGAGGAAGCAATTCCTCAGGGATACTCAGCATGTTCGCATGGGTACTAAACTCTACCTAAGCCCAACCTGAGGCCTCTAGGTCATTACCTAAGAGACAGTCTACAGGTAAGCTAGGTGATACTACCACCTGCTTAGGGCCAGTAACTCTACCCCAACTAAACTGAATTATAGCTAAGGGAAGAAACGTAGTGGAGTTATGGACATCAATAATCTTTTACTGTTGTCCAATGATTTGTTGTTCAGGAGACACTAGGTTTTCAGTCACCAAAGTGATACTGCCACCAGTGTACCTGTAGGCCTGAGCCTCAACACCATTTATTGAAACTGTCTGCCTGTACTTATCTATTGTAAGGGGACAAGCAGCCAGTGTGGCAAGGCCAGTGCCACCAGGTGTGACAGAAACTGTCTTGGGACTGACTACCCCTGGCACACATAGCACCAAGGCTTTTTTAATGTGTGTGGGTTGTGAAGAAGAGGAAGAAGATGATTTATCCCCACCCCCTGAAGAGTGTTTAGGATTCGAAGAAGGATCTTTGGAGCTTGGAAAGCAGAGAGAGCATAACCACTGAGGTTCTGGTTAGCAGAGCCTCAGTGAGACAGTTATGCATCACACAGGGAACACATACCTATAGGCCCCTGGCACTAGCCAAGGTGCCCCCGCATTGTTCAGGGCAAATTCCCCATACCTTGAGAGTGCGTGTATACCATTACACGAGCGCACTACATATACTGTAGGTCAATACCTATATGTAGCCTCACCATTGGTAACTCCGAACATGGCCATGTAACATGTCTAGGATCATGGGATTGTCACCCCAATACCATTCTGGTATTGGGGGGACAATTCCATGCATCCCCGGGTCTTCAGCACAGAGCCCGAGTACTGCAAAACTAACTTTCAGGGGTCTCCACTGCAGCTACTGCTGCTGCCAACCCCTCAGCCTTGTCATAGGAAGGCAGAACAAAGGAATTCCTCTGAGAGAGGGTGTTACACCCTCTCCCTTTGGAAATAGGAGTGAAGGGCCTGGGAGGAGTAGCCTCTCCTGGCCTCTGGAAATGCTTTGAAGGGCACAGATGGCGCCCTCTCTGCATAAGCCAGTCTACACCATTTCAGGGATCCCCCAGCCCTGCTCTGGCGTGAAACTGGACAAAGGAAAGGGGAGTGACCACTCCCCTGACCAGCACCTCCCAGAGGAGGTGCCCAGAGCTCCTCCATTGTGTCCCAGAACTCTGCCATCTTGGATGCAGAGGTGTGAGGGCACAATGGACAGCTCTGAGTGGCCAGTGCCAGCAGGTGACGTCAGAGACCCTTCCTCATAGTTGCTTACCTTTCTCTGTAGCCAACATCCTCTGAGGGCTATTTAGGGTCTCTCCTGTGGGCATCTCACCAGATAACGAATGCAAGAGCTCACCAGAGTTCCTCTGCACTTCCCTCTTCGACTTCTGCCAAGGATCGACCGCTGACTGCTCCAGGACGCCTGCATAACCGCAACAAAGGAGCAAGCAGACTACCAGCAACATTGTAGCGCCTCATCCTGCTGGCTTTCTCGACTGTTTCCTGGTGGTGCATGCTCTGAGGGCTGTCTCCCTTCACCCTGCATTGGAAGTCAAGAAGAAATCTCCAGTGGGTCGACGGAATCTTCCCCCTGCTAACGCAGGCACCAAACTTCTGCATCACCGGTCCTCTGGGTCCACTCTCATCCTGACGAGCGTGGTCCCTGGAACACAGGAGCTGGGTCCAAGTGTCTTCGACAGTCCAGTGGCCCTTCTGTCCAAATTTGGTGGAGGTAAGTCCTTGCCTCCCCACGCCAGACAGTAATCCTGTGTACTACGTGAACTGCAGCTGCTCGGGCTTCTGTGCACTTTTGCAAGACTTCCTTCATGCACAGCCTAGCCCAGGTGCCCAGCACTCCGTCCTGCGTTGCCCAACTCGCTGAGTTGGACTCCGATGTCGTGGGACCCTCCTTTGTGTACCAACTATAAGCCAGGCCAGCATCCTACATTGGCAGTGCAGAGGTGGGATAAGTAATTGTAACTGCTTTACCACTTTGTCATTTGGTGCTTTTCATAAGAAAAACATATACCAAATAATTCAATATATACACATTGAACCAAAACAGTTGACTGTTCTGCTCAAAAGCTTTCTACTAAGTTTCTGAACAGTTCTGAAAACTTTTGAAAGTTTTCAGAAAGTGTGAAAACGTTTTTTCTATGTGCTTTGAAACATTCTAAACTTTTTCTATCTCTGTCTTAAACCTTTTCTATCATGTCTGCAGTAGATCTTACTCCCAAAATTGTTCAGGCAACAATGATAGTTTAAACTTTAAAAGTTTGAGGGGTCTCTGCATAGAAAGAGGTTTAAGCACTGGTAAGAATCCTACCAAAGGCTTTCTCTTCAATTTTCTCCTAGAAAATGACCAAAACCAGTCTGGCCCATGCGAGGAACAGCGGATAGGAGGGGAACGTACCCAGTCAGACCCAGAGGATTTACCTAGATAGAGATTGGGGAGGGTTCTTACAAAGACCTGCCATCTTGCAGGCCACCTAGTGACACTTGTAGTGGGAGAGGGTTACCCATTAGTAGGGTATCTTTCACTCCTGAAGGCCAGGTTACTAGGGTCCAGCCAGTTAGGGACAGGTCTCTCTCTGCCAATTCCCAAATCTCCTCTGTATCTAAACATTCCCAAGCCTCCCACCCTGAGGATAACTTAATGGAAAGGGAACTCAGAAAGCTGAGGTTGGAAGAGGCCAGGCTGAAGCTTAAACAGCAGCAGCTGGCCTTAGACAGGGAATTCCTGAATGTAGAGAGGGAAAGACAGAGATTGGGGTTAGTTCCCCATGGTGGCAGCAGCAGTTTTTCTGATAGCAATCCTGTTAGAGAGCAAGATTCCAGAAACCTGCATAAGATAGTCCCCCCTTACAAGGAGGGGGATGACATTAACAAGTGGTTTGCTGCACTTGAGAGGGCCAGTATGGTACAGTTGGTCCCTCAAAGGGAGTGGGCTGCTATCTTGTGGCTATCTTTCACTGGAAAGGGTAGGGACAGGCTGCTTACTGTCAGAGAAAGTGATGCTAATAACTGCAAAGTTTTGAAGGATGCATTCTTGGATGGATTTGTCTTAACCACTGAACAATACAGGATTAAGTTCAGAGACACCAGAAAAGAGTCCTCTCAAGACTGGACAGACTTTGTAGACTGTTCAGTGAAGGCCTTGGAAGGTTGGTTGCATGGCAGTAAGGTGACTGACTATGAAAGCCTGTATAATCTGATCCTGGGAGAGCATATTCTTAACAATTGTGTGTCTGATTTGTTGCACCAGTACTTGGTAGACTCAGATCTGACCTCTCCCCAAGAATTGGGAAAGAAGGCAGACAAATGGGTCAGAACAAGAGTGAACAGAAAAGTTCATACAGGAGGTGACAAGGATGGCAAGAAGAACGATGGTGAGAAATCTCAGGCTAAGCATGGGGATAAAGATCACATTGGCATACTGGTACACCCATATTATTCCCCAGTATATGGTACTAAGGTACCCAGGGTACTTGGTTCCAGGAGATCCCTATGGGCTGCAGCATTTCTTTTGCCACCCATAGGGAGCTCTGACAATTCTTATACAGGCCTGCCAGTGCAGCTTGAGTGAAATAACATCCACGTTATTTCACAGCCATTTACCACTGCACTTAAGTAACTTATAAGTCACCTATATGTCTAACCTTCACCTGGTGAAGGTTGGGTGCAAAGTTACTTAGTGTGTGGGCACCCTGGCACTAGCCAAGGTGCCCCCACATCGTTCAGGGCAAATTCCCCGGACGTTGTGAGTGCGGGGACACCATTACATGCGCGCACTATACATAGGTCACTACCTGTGTATAGCGTCACAATGGTAACTCCGAACATGGCCATGTAACATGTCTAAGATCATGGAATTGTCACCCCAATGCCATTCTGGCATTGGGGAGACAATTCCATGATCCCCCGGGTCTCTAGCACAGAACCCGGGTACTGCCAAACTGCCTTTTCAGGGTGTGCACTGCAGCTGCTGCCAACCCCTCAGACAGGTTTCTGCCCCCTGGGGTCAAGGCAGCCCTGGCCCAGGAAGGCAGAACAAATGATTTCCTGTGAGAGAGGGTGTTACACCCTCTCCCTTTGGAAATAGGTGTGAAGGCTGGGGAGGAGTAGCCTCCCCCAGCCTCTGGAAATGCTTTGATGGGCACAGATGGTGCCCATCTCTGCATAAGCCAGTCTACACCGGTTCAGGGATCCCCCAGCCCTGCTCTGGCGCAAAACTGGACAAAGGAAAGGGGAGTGACCACTCCCCTGACCAGCACCTCCCATGGGAGGTGCCCAGAGCTCCTCCAGCGTGTCCCAGACCTCTGCCATCTTGGAAACAGAGGTGCTTGTGGCACATTGGACTGCTCTGAGTGGCCAGTGCCAGCAGGTGACGTCAAAGGCTCCTTCTGATAGGCTCTTACCTCTCTTGGTAGCCAATCCTCCTTCCTAGGTAGCCAAACCTTCTTTTCTGGCTATTTAGGGTCTCTGCTTTAGGGATCTCACCAGATAACGAATGCAAGAGCTCACCAGAGTTCCTCTGCATCTCCCTCTTCACCTTCTGCCAAAGGATCGACCGCTGACTGCTCAGGACTCCTGCAAAACCGCAACAAAGTAGCAAGACGACTACTAGCAACCTTGTATTGCTTCATCCTGCCAGCTTTCTCAACTGTTTCCAGGTGGTGCATGCTCTGGGGGTAGCCTGCCTCCTCTCTGCACCAGAAGCTCTGAAGAAGTCTCCTGTGGGTTGACGGAATCTTCCCCCTGCAACCGCAGGCAACAAAAGACTTAATCACTGGTCCTCTTGGTCCCCTCTCAGCACGACGAACGTGGTCCTTGGAACTCATCAATTCTGTCCAAGTGACTCCCACAGTCCAGTGACTCTTCAGTCCAAGTTTGTTGGAGGTAAGTCCTTGCATCCCCACACTAGACTGCATTGCTGGGTACTGCGTGATTTGCAGCTGCTCCGGCTCCTGTGCACTCTTCCAGGATTTCCTTCATGCACAGCCAAGCCTGGGTCCCCGAAACTCTAACCTGCAGTGCACAACCTTCTGAGTTGTCTTCCAGTGTTGTGGGACTCCCTTTTGTGACTTCGGGTGGACTCTGGTTCACTTTTCTTCTAAGTGCCTGTTCAGGTAATTCTGCGGGTGCTGCCTGCTTCTGTGAGGGCTCCCTGACTTGGTGGGCACCCCCTCTGTCTCCTCATCCAAGTGGCGACATCCTGGTTCCCCTCCTGGGCCACAGCAGTATCCAAAAACCCTAACCGCGACCCTTGCAGCTAGCAAAGTTTGAATGCAGTCTTTCTGCGTGGGAACACCTCTGCAAGTTTCTTCACGACATGGGACATCCATCCTCTAAAAGGGAAGTTCCTAGTCCTCTTCGTTCTTGGAGAACACCAAGCTTCTTCCACCCGGTGGCAGCTTCCTTGCACCCTCAGCTGGCATTTCCTGGGCTCCTGCCGACTCTCGACACTGTCGCGACTTTTGGACTTGGTCCCCTTGTCCTACAGGTACTCAGGTCCGGAAATCCACTGTTGTTGCATTGCTGGTGTTTGTTCTCCTTGCAGAAACCCCCTATCACGACTTCTGTGCTCTCTGGGGGTAGTAGGTGCACTTTACACCTACCTTTCAGGGTCTTGGGGTGGGCTATTTTTCTAACCCTCACTGTTTTCTTACAGTCCCAGTGACCCTCTACAAGCTCACATAGGTTTGGGGTCCATTCGTGGTTCGCATTCCACTTTTGGAGTATATGGTTTGTTTTGCCCCTATACCTACGTGCTCCTATTGCAATCTACTGTAACTTTGCATTGCTTGCATTACTTCCTTTTGCTATTACCTGCATAATTTTTGGTTGTGTACATATACCTTGTGTATATAACTTATCCTCATACTGAGGGTAATCACTGAGATACTTTTGGCACATTGTCATAAAAATAAACTCCCTTTATTTTTAGTATATCTGTGTATTGTGTTTTCTTATGATATTGTGCATATGACACCAGTGGTATAGTAGGAGCTTTACATGTCTCCTAGTTCAGCCTAAGCTGCTTTGCCATAGCTACCTTCTATCAGCCTAAGTTGCTAGAAACACCTCTTCTACACTAATAAGGGGTAACTGGACCTGGCACAAGGTGTAAGTACCTCTGGTACCCACTAAAAGCCAGGCCAGCCTCCTACACATGTGAACTAGGAGGACCAGTGTCCGAGGGATGAGAAAGACCAGACCCTGGAGGACCATTGCAAGGAGGACAGGGATAGAAGGGACCAGGTTCAGATGTTAGCGTGAA
The DNA here is from genome assembly GCF_031143425.1 of Pleurodeles waltl. Classification (NCBI taxonomy): domain Eukaryota; kingdom Metazoa; phylum Chordata; class Amphibia; order Caudata; family Salamandridae; genus Pleurodeles; species Pleurodeles waltl. Next base: position 21,971,186 of record NC_090447.1, read on the forward strand.
AATGTTCCTTGGGCGTGTCAAAAATAACCCAGCACAAACGAGTGTGCGTCAAAAAAGGCTTGCGATGTGTCTGTTTCACTCACAAGCGAGACTTTGCATTGTTTCTCCTTTCGTCGGGTAGGGGCGCGTCATTTTTTCTCCACACAGGAGAGCGATTTGTCAATTCGGTCAGCACTCTTGGGTCCGGGCAGGCCTTGCATTGTTTTTACACGCCCAGAGGTACTTGTGTCGGAAATCCAGCTGCACGATGATCCGAAACCCATGCAGCACGGGTTGCGATCTCTCCAGCCTCCATCAGCTATGCTGCGCTTCATTTCTCCAGCTCTGTGTGTCGATTCTTCGGTCGTGTTGCAGGCGAGCGTCGATTTTCAGCTGCGAAGCCGGCGGCGCATCATTTCTTCTGCCCAGATCGGAGTCACATTGATCTTTTCACCGCACGGCGTTCTGTGCGTGGATTTCTTCCACTTAAGCTGCTAGCTTCTCAGGGTCCCAGGAACTGGATGGGCACCACTGGGCAGAGTAGGAGTCTCTCCAGAGACTCCAGGTGCTGGCAAAGAGAAGTCTTTGCTGTCCCTGAAACTTCAAACAACAGGAGGCAAGCTCTAAATCAAGACCTTGGAGATCTTCACAAGATGTAAGGCACACAAAGTCCAATCTTTGCCCTCTTACTCTGGCAGAAGCAGCAACTGCAGGATAGCTCCACAGAGCACAGTCACAGGCAGGGCAGCTCTTTTTCATCCCTTCTCCATGCAGAGGTTCCTCTTGGTTTCCAGAAGTGTTCGGAAGTCTGTGGTTTGGGGTGCCCTTCTTATACCCTATTTCTCCTTTGAAGTAGGCCTACTTCAAAGCAAAGTCTCTCCTGAATGTGAAATCCTGCCTTGCCCAGGCCAGGCCCCAGACACTCACCAGGGGGTTGGAGACTGCATTGTGTGAGGACAGGCACAACCCTTTCATATGTAAGGGACCACTCCTCCCCTCCCTTCTAGCACAGATGGCTCATCAGGAAATGCAGACTACACCCCAGCTCTCTTTGTGTCACTGTCTAGTGTGAGGTGCAACCAGCCCAACTGTCAAACTGACCCAGACAGAGAATCCACAAACAGACAGAGTCACTGAAATGGTATAACCAAGAAAATGCTCACTTTCTAAAAGTGGCATTTTCAAACACACAATCTTAAAATCAACTTTACTAAAATATGTATTTTTAAATTGTGAGCTCAGAAACCACGAACTCCACATGTCCATCCGCTCCCAAAGGGAATCTACACTTTAATCAGATTTAAAGGTAGCCCCCATGTTAACCTATGAGAGGGACAGGCCTTGCAACGGTGAAAAACAAATTTAGCATTATTTCACTGTCAGGACATATAAAACACATTGCTATATGTCCTACCTTAACCATACACTGCACCCTGCCCTTGGGGCTACCTAGGGCCTACCTTAGGGGTGTCTGACATGTAAGAAAAGGTAAGGTTTAGACATGGCAAGTGGGTACACTTGCCAAGTCGAATTCACAGTTAAAACTGCACACACAGACACTGCAGTGGCAGGTCTGAGACATGATTACAGACCTACTAATGTGGGTGGCACAACCAGTGCTGCAGGCCCACCAGCAGCATTTGATTTACAGGCCCTGGCACCTCTAGTGCACCTTACTAGGGACTAGTAAACCAAATATGGCAATCATGTATAAGCCAATAACATACACATTTTGTAAAGGAGCACTTGCAATTTAGCACTGGTTAGCAATGGTAAAGTGCCTTGAGTAACAAAAACAGCAAAATCAGCACACATCAACAACCTGGGAAACAGAGGCAAAAAGTTAAGGGAGACCACACCAAGGATGAAACGTCTAACAATGACCCAAACCAGGAAGACTAGGAGTGCCAGATCTAGGAGAACCAGGACAACAGGGGTAGGTGAGAAGGACCCCTCAGGATCAGGGTGAAGATCAATCATACTAGGAACAGGAGGCCCAGGAAGGACTAACACAAGGACGGAAAGAAGCAGAGCCAGGAAGATGAGGGTCAGGAAGGACTGGAACCAGGAGCTCCAGATTCAGGAAACCATTACCAAAGTATCCAGAACTAATTGGACCAGGACCAGGACCAGGATGAGGATCAGGATGACCAAACAACACAGAAAAATAGGACTTGAAACAGGAGCTGCAGGTCGATCAACAACAATACAAACTCAGAAGGATCTGGAGGATGACGATGACCAGGAGCAGGAGGACACCCATGTGATTTTGCACCACATGTATTAGGATATCCCTTTTCTAAATAGTTCTAATTCATGCTTCTTATGCTGTCAACTGCAAGAAACCTCCACCTCTGTAGCCCACATGTAGAACTGGTAAATGTTTGAAGAAAATCAGAGCATACAAAAGGAATACAAAAGGCAGGACTTTTAGACTCTGACCTTGAATTGCTGTCAGACACTGTTTGATGATTACACAGTAACCTGAGGATGGATCTGAGGGTAGAGGGACTTAAAGTTGGCAGAGGGATCTGAAGGTAAATGGGAGAAAAGGAGTGTGGTCTGTGAAGATTGACAGAAAGGTATTGAAAAACTCAGAAGGATTAAGTCAGCAAAAATGGCTAAAGGCTTTTGGGAAACAGCCCTCTCTCACTCCTAACTTTTTGCTTTCCTCCTCCTCTTTTTCTGACCTTGTTTTTGTTGACTAAAGGACTCTTTGCACTTTTTCACTGTTAACCGTGCTAACATGTTTGTTTGCTTTCCTTAAAATGTGGTAACATTGGTGTATCCACAAATGGTCCATTTAATTTACTTGTAAGTCCCTTGTAAACTGGTAAACCATATACCCCAGGCCTGTAAATTAAATGCTACCAGTGGGCCTGCTGCGCTAATTGTGCACCCCCACACCAGTAGCCTTTCAAGCTTGTTGCCACTGTAGAACCCATGTGTGCAGTTTACTGACACTTCAACTTGGCATTTAAAACTCCTTGCCAAGACTTATTACGTATAAGCCATCCCTAAGGGAGGCCCTTGGTAACACAAAGGGCAGGGTGCTATGTAAGTCAAAGGTATGACTTGTTCTTTTATGTTTTACATGTCCTGCTAGTGATAAACAGCCTATTTTGTTTTTCACTACTGTGAGACCTAGCCCTCTCAGAGGCTAGCATTGGGAATTCCTTAATACACTTTTTATCTGTAATTCCTGATTGGAGAGTGTAGGAAAGTACCATCTTGCTTGGGATGTTACCCCCATTTTTACACATATGTAAGTGTTTTTGCTGCCTCACTGGGATCCTGCTAGCCAGGACCCCAGTGCTCATAGGTTGTGACCTGAATGTGTGTACCTGTGTAGTGACTAACTGTGTCACTAAGGCTCTACTAATCTGAACCTCAGTGCTTATGCTCTCTCTGCCTTTAAATTTGTCACTATGGGCTAGTGACCACTTTTACCAATTTCAATTGGTACACTGGAACACCCTTATAATTCCCTAGTATAAGGTACCTAGGTACCCAGGGTATTGGAGTTCCAGGAGATCCCTATGGGCTGCAGCATTTCTTTTGCCACCCACATGGAGCTCAGACAAACCTTCACATAGCACTGCCATTGCAGCCTGAGTGAAATAACGCACACGTTATTTCACAGCAATTTTCACTGCACTTAAGCAACTTATAAGTCACCTACATGTCTAACCTTCACTTGCTGAAGGTTAGGTGCAAAGTTACTAAGTGTGACGGCACCCTTGCACTAGCAAAGGTGCCCCCACATAGTTCAGAGCAATTTCCCTTGACTTTGTGAGTGCGGGGACACCATTACACGTGTGCAATACCTATATATAGCTTCACAATGGTAATTCCGAATATGGACATGTAACATGTCTAAGATCATAGAATTGTCCCCCCATTCCAAATATGGTATTGGGGCGTCAATTCCATGTATCCCCGGGGCTCCAGTATGGACCACGGGTACTGCCAAACCAGCTCTCTGGGGTATTCTCTGCAGCTACCGCTGCTGCCACGCCACAGACAGGGTTCTACCCTCCTGGGGTCTGGGCAACCCAGTCCCAGGAAAGCAGAACAAAGAATATCCTCTGAGAGAGGGTGTTACACCCTCTCCCTTTGGAAATAGGCGTTAAAGGCTGGGGAGAGGTATCCTCTCCCAGCCTCTGAAAATGCTTTAAAGGGCACAGATGGTGCCCTCCTTGCATAAGCCAGTCTACACCGGTTCAGGGAATCCCAGTACCTGCTCTGGCGCAAAACTGGACAAAGGAAAGGGGGTGACTACTCCCCTGTCCATCACCACCCCAGGGGTGGTGCCCAGAGCTCCTCCAGTGTGTCCCAGACCTCTGCCATCTTGGATCCAGAGGTGTGAGGGCACTCTGGAGGCCTCTGAGTGGTCAGTGCCAGCAGGTGATGTCAGAGACCCCTCCTGATAGGTGCTTACCTGACTAGGTGGCCAATCCTCCTCTGATGGCTATTTGGGGTCTCTCCAGAAGGCTTTTCCTGAGAACGACTTGCAAGAATTCACCAGAGTTCCTCTGCACCTTTCTCTTCGACTTCTGCCAAGGATCGACCGCTGACTGCTCCAGGACGCCTGTAAAACTGCAACAAAGTAGCAAGAAGACTACCAGCGACATGGTAGCACCTTATCCTGCCGGCTTTCTCAACTGTTTCCTGGTAGTGCATGCTTTAGGGGCTGCCTGCCTTCATCCTGCACTGGAAGCCACGAAGAAATCTCCTGTGGGTCGATGGAATCTTCCCCCTGCTTCAGCAGGCACCAAACTTCAGCATCACCGGTACTCTGGGACCCCTCTCATCCTGACGAGCGTGGCCCCTGGAACACAAGTGGTGGACCCAAGTGACCCAGACTGTCCAGTGGTCCAAATGTCCAAATTTGGAGGAGGTGAGTCCTTGCTTCCCCTCTCCAGACAGTAATCCTGTGTACCCTGTGAACTGCAGCTACTAGGGCTTCTGTGCACATTTCCACAAAATCCTTCATGCACAGCACTCAGTTTTGTGATGCTCAGCTCCCTGAGTTGATCTCCGGCTTCGTGGGACTCTCTTTTGCAGTGTTGAGATGACCGCCATGTTCAGACTTCTTGAACCCATGTTCAAGGACTTCTGTGGGTGCTACCTTCTTGTGCGTGGTCTCTCTGCGTTGCTGAGGGGCCCCCTCTGTCTCATCTCCCAAATGGCGACATCCTGAACCTTCCTGGGCATGGGCAGCACCCTTTTCCCTTAACTGTGACTCTTGCAGCTAGCTAGGCTTGTTTGTGGTATTTTGCCAAGGAAACACCTCTGCATCCTCCATCATTCCGTGGGACATTGTCTGCACAAAGAAGAAGTTCCTAGCACCTTTTGTTCTTGCAGAATCATCAGCTTCTTTCATCCAGAGGAAGCCATTTTGCACCTTCATCTGGGGTTTAGTTGGCTCCTGCCCCCCCCTGGACACTTTCACAACTCTTGGACTTGGTCCCCTTCTTTTGCAGGTCCTCAGGTCCAGGAATCCGTCTTCAGTGCTTTGCAATCTGTTGTGGTCTTTGCAAAATCCTTTATCACAACTTTAGTGTGTTTCTGGGGAAATAGTACTTTACTCCTACTTTCCAGGATCTTGGGGAGGGGTATCTTGGACACCCTTAGTGTTTTCTTACACTCCCAGCAACCCTCTACACACTACACTAGCCTAGGGGTCCATTCTTGGTTCGCATTCCACTTTCTTAGTATATGGTTTGTGTTGCCCCTAGGCCTATTGCATCCTATTGCATTCTACAGTATTTGCACTACCTTTCTAACTGTTTACTTTCCTGATTTTGGTTTGTGTTTATATTTTGTGTATTTTACTTACCTCCTAAGGGAGTATATCCTCTGCGATATTTTTGACACATTGTCACTAAAATAAAGTACCTTTATTTTTAGTAACTCCGAGTATTGTGATTCTTAAGATATAGTGCTATATGATATAAGTGGTATAGTAGGAGCTTTGCATGTCTCCTAGTTCAGCCTAAGATGCTCTGCTATAGCTACCTCTATCGGCCTAAGCTGCTAAAACACTACTAATCTACTAATAAGGGATAACTGGACCTGGCACAAGGTGTAAGTACCATCCGTTACCCACTATAAGCAAGGCCAGCCTCCTACATTGGTGGTGCAGCAGTAGGATAAGTACTTGTAACTGCTTTACCAATTTGTCATTGTTGCTTTTCATAAGAAAAAAATATAACAAATACTTCAGAAAATACACAGTTAACCTAAACAGTTTAACTTTCCTTCTACAAACTCTCTAAAAAGTTTCAGAAAAGTTTGAAAAGTTGTGAAAAGTTAAAAAAAGTTTTTCTCTTTTCTCTAAAAGTTTCTAAACTTTTTTCTCTCTGTCCTAAACCCTTTCTAACAATCATGTCTGCAGTAGAACTTACTCCCACAGTTGTCCAGGCAACCTATGGTAGTTTAAACTTTAAAAGTTTGAGGTGTCTCTGCATAGAAAGAGGTTTAAGCATTGGGAAGAACCTTACCAAAGCTCTTCTTAGCCTTCTCCTAGAAAGTGACCAGAACCAGTCTGATACCAGAAAAGAGTCCTCTCAAGACTGGACAGACTTTGTAGACTGTTCAGTGAAGGCCTTGGAGGGTTGGTTACATGGCAGTAGGGTGACTGACTATGAAAACCTGTATAATCTAATCCTGAGAGAATATATTTTGAACAATTGTGTGTCTGATTTGTTGCACCAGTACTTGGTAGACTCAGACCTCTCCCCAAGAATTGGGAAAGAAGGCAGACAAATGGGTTGAGAACAAGAGTGAACATTTAAGTTCATACAGGGGGTGACAAGGATGGCAAGAAGAAGAATGGTACGTCTTCTGACAAGGTTGGGGACAAAGATAAAAAACATTCTGTGTCTTCATCAGGCCCACAAAAATCCTCTGGGGGTGGTGGATCCAAATCATCTTCCCACAATCAAAAGAAGCCATGGTGTTATTTTTGTAAAAGTAAAGGCCATTAGGCAAGTGATTCCACCGGCCCAAATAAAAACACCAAGGCTCTCACTGCCACAACCCCAACTGCAACCTCTAGTGCCCCTAGTAATAGCAGTGGTGGTGGGAAGTCTACTACAAATAGCCAATCTAAGGGTGTAGCTGGGCTCACAATTGGTAGTGTAGCAACCTCTAGTGCCCCTAGTAATAGCAGTGGTGGTGGGAAGTCTACTACAAATAGCCAATCTAAGGGTGTAGCTGGGCTCACAATTGGTAGTGTAGTTGGGGTTGGTCTTGTGAGGGAGACCACAGAGGCTGCTTTAGTCTCTGATGGTGGTATTGGCTTTGCCACCTTGGTTGATTGTCCCCTTAATATGCGTAAGTACAAGCAACTTCCCCTAATAAATGATGTTGAGGTTGAGGCCTACAGGGATACTGGTGATTGAGAAACTGGTTCACCCTGATCAACACCTACTTGGTCAGCAGTACCAAGTGACTGATGCTCATAACAACACTCTTAGCCACCCCATGGCTGTTGTGAATTTCAAATGGGGGGTTACTGATCCAAAGAAAGTTGTGGTAGCTGTAGGAGGCTGGCCTGGTTTGTAGTGGGTACCAAGGGGTACTTATACTCTGTACCAGGTCCAGTTATCCCTTATTAGTGTAGAAGAGGTGTTTCTAGCAGCTTAGGCTGATAGAAGGTACCTATAGCAGAGCAGCTTAGGCTGAACTAAGAGACATGCAAAGCTCCTACTATACCACTGGTGTCATATGCACAATATCATAAGAAAACACAATACACAGATATACTAAAAATAAAGGTACTTTACTTTTATGATAATATGCCAAAAGTATCTCAGTGAGTACCCTCAGTATGAGGATACCAAATATACACAAGATAGATGTGCACAAAACCAAAAATATGCAGTAATAGGAAAAGGAGGTAATGCAAGCAGTGTAAAGTTACAATAGATTGCAATAGGAGCACATAGGTATAGGGGCAACACAAACCATATGCTCCAAAAGTGGAATGCGAGCCACGAATGGACCCCAAACCTATGTGAGCTTGTAGAGGGTCGCTGGGACTGTAAGAAAACAGTGAGGGTTAGAAAAATAGCCCACCCCAAGACCCTGTAAGGTAGGTGTAAAGTGAACCTACAACCCCCAGAGAGCACAGAAGTCGTGATAGGGGGATTCTTCAAGGAAAACCAACACCAGCAAAGCAAAAACAGTGGATTTCCGGACCTGAGTACCTGTAAAAGAAGGGGACCTAGTCCAAGAGTCGTGACAGTGTCGAGTGTGGGCAGATGCCCAGGAAATGCCAGCTGAGGGTGCAAGGAAGCTGCCACCGGATGGAAGAAGCTTGGTGTTTTGCAAGAACTAAGAGGATTAGGAACTTCCTCTTTGGAGGATGAATGTCCCACGTCGTGAAGAAGCTTGCAGAGGTTTTCCCGCGCAGAAAGACTGCAAACAAGCCTTGCTAGCTGCAAGGGTCACAGTTAGGGTTTTTGGATGCTGCTGTGGCCCAGGAGGGACCAGGATGTCGCCACTTGTATGAGAAGACAGAGGAGGCGCCCAGCAAGTCAGGGAGTCCTCACAGAAGCAGGCATCACCCGTAGAAGTACCGGCACAGGCACTTAGAAGAGGAGTGAACCGGAGTCCACCCGAAGTCACAAAAAGGAGTCCCAGGATGCCGGAGGACAACTCAGAAGGTTGTGCACTGCAGGTTAGAGTGTCGGGGACCCAGGCTTGGCTGTGCACAAAGAAAATCCTGGAAGAGTGCACAGGAGCCGGAGCAGCTGCAAATCACACGGTACCCAGCAATGCAGTCTAGCGTGGGGAGGCAAGGACTTACCTCCACCAAACTTGGACTGAAGAGTCACTGGACGGTGGGAGTCACTTGGACAGAGTTGCTGAGTTCCAGGGACAACGCTCGTCATGATGAGAGGGGACCCAGAGGACCGGTGATGCAGTCTTTTGTTGCCTGCGGTTGCAGGGGGAAGATTCCGTCGACCCACAGGAGATTTCTTCAGAGCTCCTGGTGCAAGAAGGAGGCAGGCAACCCCCAGGGCATGCACCACCAGGAAACAGGCGAGAAAGCCGGCAGGATGAAGCGATAAAGGGTTGCAGTAGTCGTCTTTGCTACTTTGTTGCGGTTTTGCAGGCGTCCTGAGCAGTCAGCGGTCGATCCTTTGGCAGAAGGTGAAGAGGGAGATGCAGAGGAACTCTGGTGAGCTCTTGCATTCGGTATCTGAAGAATTCCCCTAAGCAGAGACCCTAAATAGCCAGAAAAGGAGGTTTGGCTACCTAGGAAGGAGGATAGGCTAGTAAGACAGGTAAGAGCCTATCAGAAGGAGTCTCTGATGTCACCTGCTGGCCTTGGCCGCTCAGAGCAGTCCAGTGTGCCAGCACACCTCTGAATCCAAGATGGCAGGGGTCTGGGGCACGCTGGAGGAGCTCTGGGCACCTCCCCTGGGAGGTGCAGGTCAGGGGAGTGGTCACTCCCCTTTTCTTTGTCCAGTTTTGCGCCAGAGCAGGGCTGGGGGATCCCTGAACCGGTGTAGACTGGCTTATGCAGAGATGGGCACCATATGTGCCCATCAAAGCATTTCCAGAGGCTGGGGGAGGCTACTCCTCCCCAGCCCTGACACCTTTTTCCAAAGGGAGAGGGTGTAACACCCTCTCTCTGAGGAAGTCCTTTGTTCTGCCTTCCTGGGCCAGGCCTGGCTGGACCCCAGGAGGGCAGAAACCTGTCTGAGGGGTTGGCAGCAGCAGCAGCTGCAGTGAAACGCCGGGAAAGGCAGTTTGGCAGTACCCGGGTCTGTGCTAGAGACTCGGGGGATCATGGAATTGTCTCCCCAATGCCAGAATGGCATTGGGGTGACAATTCCATGATCGTAGACATGTTACATGGCCATGTTCGGAGTTACCATTGTGACGCTATACATAGGTAGTGACCTATGTATAGTGCACGCGTGAAATGGTGTCCCGCACTCACGACGTCCAGGGAATTTGCCCTGAACGATGTGGGGGCACCTTGGCTAGTGCCAGGATGCCCACACACTAAGTAACTTTGCACCCAACCTTCACCAGGTGAAGGTTAGACATATAGGTGACTTATAAGTTACTTAAGTGCAGTGGTAAATGGCTGTGAAATAACGTGGACGTTATTTCACTCAGGCTGCACTGGCAGGCCTGTGTAAGAATTGTCAGAGCTCCCTATGGGTGGCAAAAGAAATGCTGCAGCCCATAGGGATCTCCTGGAACCCCAATACCCTGGGTACCTCAGTACCATATACTAAAGAATTATAAGGGTGTTCCAGTATGCCAATGTGAATTTGTGAAATTGGTCACTAGCCTGTTAGTGACAATTTGGAAAGCAGCGAGAGCATAACCACTGAGGTTCTGGTTAGCAGAGCCTCAGTGAGACAGTTAGTCATCACACAGGGAACACACACAGGGCACACTTATGAGCCCTGGGGCCCTGGCTGGCAGGGTCCCAGTGACACATACACTAAAACAACATATATACAGTGAAATATGGGGGTAACATGCCAGACAAGATGATACTTTCCTACAGTAGCCACTGAATTACCTGTAGATTGCTTACTAGGCAATGATTTGGAGACATCAGCTTGGGCTGAAGTGGAGTTGGAAGGTCATGCAGCAATGCTGGGCATTCCTGGGCATATTTTTGCTTTGACAAGGGCTCAGGCCAAGAAGCAAAGAGGAAAGGGAAATTTGGATCCTCGAACAATGGACTAAGTGCTCCCAAAAGCTAGGGGTAGAAAGGGTAAATCCTCGCCCACTATCCTCCCTCACTAGAAGATTCCCCTTTTGAGGAAGAGGAATCCTCTCCCTGTGCAGAAACAACACCAGATGAGCTGGCAGCAGACACCGCTGAGCTTTTGGGTGCAAGGAGGCCTGCTAGGGAAGAGCTGAATGTGGCACAGCAGACCTGTCCCACACTAGAGGGTTTGAGACAACAAGCTGTCAAACAGCAGAATGGGGATGTCACTGATAGCCATAAGGTGTATTGGGAAGCCTACCTCCTGTTTACTGAGGCAAAGGACCCTACACCTGGAACTGCCAGGAGATTGGTCATCCCTTTGCAGTATAGGGAGTTTCTTCTAACCTTGGCACATGACATTCCTTTGGCTGGGCATTTGGGCCAGAGTAAAACTTGGGACAGGCTTGTTCCATTGTTGCACTGGCCTCATATGTCAGAGGACACAAGACTGGTGGCACACCTAAGGCTCCCCTTATTCCACTTCCTGTGGTTGGGATGTCCTTTAAAAGGGTAGGGCTTGACATAGTTGGCCTCGTTGATCCTCCAACTGCTTAAGGCAACAGATTCATCCTTGTGCTAGTAGACCATGCCACTAGGTATCCTGAAGCCATCCCCTTAAGGACCACAACAGCTCCTCCAGTGACAAAGGCCCTCCTGGGAATCCTTTCCAGAGTGGGCTTCCCTAAGGAAGTGGTGTCAGATAGAGGTAGTAACTTCATGTATGCATACCTTAAAGCAATGTGGAAGGAGTGTGGTGCAACTTATAAGTTCACTACTCCTTATCATCCACAGGCAAATGGTCTGGTTGAGAGGTTTAATGATACTCTCAAAGGTATGATTATGTGACTCCCTGAAAAACTCAGAAGGAGATGGGATGTCCTGTTGCCATGCCTCCTTTTTGCTTACAAGGAGGTACCCCAAAAAGGAGTGGGATTTAGCCCCTTCGAACTCCTATTTGGGCAAACTGTGAGAGGTCACCTTGCACTTGTTAAGGAGGGTTGAGAACAACCTTTAAAAGCTCCTAAACAGGACATTGTGGACTATGTACTTGGCCTAAGATGAAGAATGGCTGAGTACATGAAAAAGGCCAATAAAAACCTTCAGGCCAGCCCGGAGCTGCAAACGCAATGGCATGAACAGAAGGCCGACAGCATGGACCTACCAGGGAATGCAGGCCGTGTTGAAATTTTGGTTGAGCCTGAGAGAAGAGGGAATCTCTAAGATTGCAAGTCTGTGTCAAACAGAAATAAAGACAAGTAAGTTACACTGGACATCATAAGTGAGAGGACGGTTAGAAAATATTTTCATCCTCCTAGATCTATCCGGAAACCAGTGGTGCGAAGAACAAATCCAGAAGCAGGTGTTGCGTATCATGGTTAATAAAAAGGCAAAAGACGTAGATCTAAAGTACCTGGAGAGAAAAATTTCCACCCAGTTTATGGTAGATGGGTGGAGGAATGCAGCTAATTTCTCTTATATAGAGGCCCTACCCAACCCAAGACTAAGAG